>NC_081415.1:694208010-695578427 GCF_030272615.1 Cryptomeria japonica | reverse complement strand
TGTTTGCTATTATTTAGATCTGTGATGGCCGGTAGGTCTCTCTGTTCTAATCCTTATTAGTGTTTGATTTGGGAGGGTTGTTTGGAAAGAATCGGTTGATTAGTCTCCTCAATAGTTTGTCTTTGTTTTTTCATTTCTTAAAAGCTTCCTAGTGGCTAATTTTGGTATAGGCTGAGCATTATGGATAGGGATATCTTGTGTAGGCTAACTATTTCTGCGGTATTATGATGGTATGACAGGTTGGAGAGTTCTGGCACGTATTTCCTCGATAATCTATGGTTTTGATACCTGCTGAGAGAATTTGCTATATAGATATGTTTCAAGCTATTATCTCTTTTGAGTTTGAAATTATTGTATTTATTCTAACATTGAGTTGGGCTGAAAGGTGTAATGAGGTTCTTATGCAGAACAGGGGAATGGTCAAATCTATACCAGGCAATTAAGAATTCAAGTAAAGAATTGTGTTGTCATTTATGATCGAGGTTATCATTATCAGAGCAGGGGCGACTCTCAACACTAAGGAAATTGTGAATGATTCTTAAGTATTCTTTTGTAGATCCACCTGGATGTATTTTCCAGGGATCCATGTATTATGTCCCTTATTTTAGCTATCTCTAGCATTAGTTCTCTGATCCATTAATGGATCTTGGCTAGACCAGAGGTTTTCTTCCCTCCATTCTTTCCTATCGGTGCCCACACTTAATGGAGTTGTAATTATCTTTTATTAATAAAATATCTCTGGCTTCAACCTTTTATCGATCAAAAAAAAAAAAAATTACAAATATAAATATTTTTTTATTTTTAAATTTGAGAGAATTACGAATTCACTTTTTACATTTTTAATAAATTTTATTTTATTTTAAACTTTTAAACTTTGGTTTTATTTGTAACATTTTTTAGTGTAAAAATTAAAATTTGAGTATTAAGATTTTTAATATAGTTTAGCTTTATACTTGTAGTCATTTCCTTCATTACAATATTTTGAATATATTATTTTAAAATGTTGTCAAATTCTTTGCTTTTGTTTCTTTTAAATTTATTTCATCATAATATTACTTTAATTCTAGAAAATTTTAATATTATTTTTTATTTTTTAAATATTTATTTCTATTCACTTCTTTTTATGCAAATATCTAGAATGTCATCTATAATTAACAAATCTCTCTCACTCACACATATTCTTTTTCTCCCCCCAATCTCTATTTCTATCTCCATATCTCTCTCTCACATAGACACCTCCCCCTCTCTTTATTTCCATATCTCTCGCGCACACGCACACACCTCCCCTCTATGGTTATTTTTTTTCTCCTATCCCTATTTCTCCATATCTCTCTTACTCTCTCCTTTTGGACATCATTTTCTCTCTATATATCTATATCTCTCTTGTCCCTCTATCTCTAAACTAACGAGATCTTTTTATGTTTTCTACTCTAAACTAACCACCCAACTACACTATTTCGGAGGAACATGATGCATTGCATCCCTTGTTAGTACTTTCCATTAGGCTAGTGCTATTGCAATCGATTGCACCCAACTTCCATTAATTCGTTATTATTCAATTGGTTTTCCACCAATTATATCTATGAATTATTTTTTTCCATGATTTAAAAAATAAAATTTCAATAGTTAAGATGCTTGATTTTTAAGTTTGCAAATTACAAAAAATATTTTTCTTCAATCTAATTGGCTCAAATAATTTGCATCTTATTACCAGATTTCCGAGATCCACTTTCTGTATGAGTTTTTTTAGGCAGATTTTGAGGACACTAAAATGAGATTTAGTATGTTTTAATTTTTAGGTCATTAAAGTATTATGATGCTTATTAATTAATCAATTTAGATTTAAAAGAAATAAATACTCCACATTCAATAAAGACTCCTTTCATCTTGAATATAATTTTAAAATATTTAATAAATTTAGAATATACTTTCACCTAATATTCATATTTGTTCATTCATTTGGCTCAATAACAATTATATGTGTTCATAAATTGAATATATACATTTTGATGCATTTTAAATTATTCTTAAATATTTTATGTTACACTCAAAGTTATTATTATTCTATCAAAATGAGATGATGAAAATTAAATTGTATTTGCTTAATTTAGATTTTAAAAAAAATACAAGTGCTCTACATTTGATATTGTATGAGTTACTTTACTAAACACTCCTTTCATCTTTATTACAAGTTTAAAACATTAAATTAATTTAGAATATACTTTCACCTAATACTCATATATGTTGATTTATTTGGTTCAATGATTAGTAACTATTATAGAATGGTAAGAACAAACTAACATAATAAATCAAATTATTGAAACAAAACTATTTTATACATCCACGAAATCAATTACCTTAAAATGTTAGTAAATTTAAGATTACAACTCTTTAATTGTATTACAATTCCTTAACTGTATGTGAATACTCTTGATTTTAAATCTTTATTTTAGTTCTCCTCATTCAATTTGACAATAAATCTTTTTTTTTATTTGATATTTTTTTAAGGTAACTATCAAGACAAATAATTTTTTCTTGAAAATATTTTGATGCTAAATAATTGATTATTAATTAATTGTGAAAATCTACATAGTTATCATTACAAGGTAATAAATCTTTTACTTTCTAAGTAATTTATAAATAGCTCTTGGTTGGTAAGATTAAAACAATAATAGAATAATAACATAATATAATATTAAACATAATTGTACAACCTGAGTTGGCCTACTGGTGGAGAACTTGTGCTCTTGGAAGAGAGGTCACAAGTTCAAATCCCACAAGGGGGTAGGGTATGTACACCTTATCGGCTTCGACCCATTACCCATCAAAATATATATATTAAACATAATTAATATAATCATAAAAATTATAAAAAAATAATATAATGTTTAAAATAAAAATATTCTAATAATTAAAGTATTAATATTGATTGGGATGACCCTTTGGTGAAATGGTGGGGCTTCTTGGAGAAATAGTGGGGCTTCTTTCCTGTAGTGCTTACATCCTTGGTTCAAACCATTATATAAAAAAAATTAGAGTCAATAAACGAAAAAAAAACTGCGATGTCGCTGCATGTGGCTCCGTGGGCTAGGGTTCCTGTGGGGCGTGGTGGATTTCCTCCCGATCGGGGCAATGTTAGTTGGGCGTTTGTGCTGAAGTGCGGGGATGGAAGAGAGCGAAGCCATGACAGATTTGGGTCCCCAAACGAGCGACAGGGTTTTAGGGCATTCGCTTCAAATGCCCATGACAGCCGTGTGTTTGGCTTCCGCCCCCATTCTCGACCCCATGCAATGCCTGATCAGAGGGTAGGTTCGCTGCCAAATGGGTGGAGGTCTCCCCATAGTAGAGATATTTGGGGCCCATCAACTTTGAATGTGACTGTCCCGACCATGCAGACTACTGTATCTTTGTCAGAGGCGGTGGAGAAAGAGGTTGATCATAATGAGCTCATTTTTTTGATATTAGGGCTTATTGGGCGTTTTAGGGGTTTTTGGCCTAGTCTTGGTGCTCTGCATAAATGGATCTTTGATCATTGGGAGCCCATTGTGGATGATAGTGTGCACATTTACCCTCATGTTCGAGGGTTTTTTGTTGTGGTTGTCCAGACTGTGGAGGATAGAAATAAAATCCTTGGTGGTAGTCAATGGTGTTGGGAGGACAATTATCCTTTGATGCTTAAACCGTGGCATCTGACTTTCAAGCCCGAGTCAGAATCTTTTGATCATGCTCCTATGTGGATTAGACTTCCAAACCTTCTGTTGCAATACTAGTTTGACTCATGTTTTGAAGTTATTGGAAACTCCCTCAGTAAGTTTTTATTGACTGGTGATGGTTCTCTCAATTTGCTACATACAACTTTTGCTCGTGTCTTGGTGGAGATGGATACGTCCATGGATCTCCCTTCGAAGATCTCTATTTCTACTTCAAAGGGAAGTTGGCTTCAGTCGATGGATTATGAAGGGATTCATTTTAGGTGTAGGAGATGCCTTAAGAGTGGACATAATGATGAATCATGTGCTAAGCGTAGGGTGAAGAGTCTAGCTTCATGGTGGAAGGATGCTACCCCCCAATCTTACACGGTGGAGAAGGTGGCTGGGAATCTGAAATCCCACCAGGATGTTGGGGGATTGATCAATGATTCTATTGTGAAGGATCCAAAACTTTCAAATGATGGGCAAGGTCTGGTTGGTGTTTTGGTTGGCGCGAGTGAGGGAGGTTTTCCTGAGGGTTGCAGCTTCTCTCAGGATGCTATTGGAGGTGTACAGATGATGGAGGATGGTCCTAGCTCTCAAAAGGGTTTAAATGCAGGCATGGATGAGGGGAATCATTATGAGAATCATTATTGGGATAATAAGGGGTTATTTGGAATGGAAATTCAAAATCTAAAATCGTTGGAGGATGCCAAATCTTATGAATGGATAGAGGTGAAGCAAAAAAAGGGTAAGCGGGGCAAGGATGGGAATAGTTGTGATGACCCCCCTCTTGAAGGGGAGATGGATCTGGGGAGGTGGCTCCCTAATTGTAGCACCACCTGGTTCGGGCTAGTACAAAATCCTGAGTAATTAATAAAAATCACTATTACCGACCAAAAACAAAAAAAGTATTAATATTGATGATAATATAACAAGTCAACAATATAATATATTAGTAATTAGAAATAATAAATAATAATAATCTAATAATTTTAACATTAATAATATAAAATTAACATTTTTATAATACAAATAAAATATAAAATTAGATTATGCTTAACATTGAACATCATTTCATTCAATAAATATTAATGTAAGATAATACAAAATAATAATGTTTAAAAAAATAACACAATGAATATTGGTGAAAAAATAATATAATAATTTTTTTTCTTTGATCGGTAATAATTTATATTTTATTGAAATTCAAAATAAGGTCCACATAGTAAAGTTTAAACAATCTCGGACTCCAAAAAAGCCAGTACTGTAATAAAAAAACAAACCCACCAAAATGGCTTTAACCAACCAACTACCTGTCCACCTAGAAACATCCAAAGATACTAAACCCGGACTTAAAAACCACCATACAAAACAAGGCACATTGCCGGTAAAAGCAGAAAATGACAACTCACTAGACTTTCCTTCGACGGTTGCCTCTCGCCACCGTGGCTCCATTACTCTTTAGCGACCTTACCAGCCTTGGTCGTAGTATTCGTCTCGGCTCCTTCTCCGCTTCCGCCTTTCCCTGTGCTATGGCACCTTCCAGGTCTTTCATTTCCACATACAATTTGAAGGCATCCCAACCCCTTTTGGCCTCTTAAGAGCAGTGATATCTACACATACCTTTCGCCCACCTGAGGAATGGGAATAAACCCGCATTGCCACCCTACACTCTGTCCTCTACAGATTTGCGAGCATCAAAACCCACTCCCGGTTCCGCCCATTCCAAGAAGGAATCCAATCCTACCAGATAATCCTCATGAATAATTGTTTGCATAACTTTCTTCACCATTGCCATGTCTTCGCCCAATTCCAGCCCCCAAGCCATAATAAGGGCATAAATGTCCATTATGGTTTTAAAGCAGAATTTGAGCTGGCTAAAATCCCCCCTAGCCACATAAGCTACACTCTGCGCAAGCAATTCATCATGAAATTTAAACAACTTATGAAGCTCTCATGGAGACCAATTTCTCCCTAAGAAGTAGGTGACGAATTTTCATAGGAATCTATTTCTGGAGTAAATGCCTACATACCAACACTTCGAAGAAGATGAAATTGAAATAAATGACTACTCATGCAAATAATAAAGGCATCAATAACAAGGCTCCTCGCTATACTCAAGCGCTGCCATCCTCTCACTGTCTTCTGACATCGTACACTACATTCGCAATGTCATTAATACGAATGTCTTCTTCCACCTCCAGTCTAACATTACGAAAATCCTCCCACCTGAAGTCACCCACTTCAATAAAGTTGAGATCCCACTTAGGTAAAATTTCTACTTCAATATTGCCAACATGTTTAATGTGGCTTAATTGGACCTCCTCAAAATTTTCCAACTCTTCCAGGATATTATGGATCCAACCTTGTAAGTGTCATGCATCTATGCCTTTCTTCATTAAAGCAAGGATGATAATTAGAGAATCACCTTCTAAGTGCACTTTCCTAGCGCCAAGCATCTTGCACATCGTAACGACAAGCAAAGTTGTTGTTACTTCAACCAGATTATTCAAGCCATTTCCCAACCTCTGGGCCCCAATGCCAAAGTATCCCCCTTCCAATTCCGCACTATAACTCCTGCCCCCGAAGGTCCTGGGTTACCTTTAGAAGCCCCATCAAAATTCGCTTTCAACCAACTCTCCAACGGTCTTTCCCATATTACAGACTCCTCAACTTGATTGGTTTGAACCCAACTAAGCCCCTTAACGGGCCTAATATAATAAATGTTAATACAATGTAATATAAATAAAAATTGTTATCACTTTCGTCTATAGTAAATATTTAATTTTTTTAATTACTATTTAAGTATAATTTATGATTTCTTCACTAATCACATTCTCAAATAAATATTAAATTTTAGAAGTGTTATAGTATTTTTAATTGAAAAAAATTAAATATTATTAACATAAATTTATATAATTAATAGCTTTACTAAGCCTCTCATTTATTTACTACATTCATATATACTAGTTTGATTGAGTTCTGATTACCTATTCATTCATTATAATTGTAGACGTATAAAAATGACCATATTTCTAAATGAATATTTTATGTTCATTTCTCTATTTGATTAAATCCAATTTAATTAAATTATCCACATTCTTCTATTTAATTAAATAAATTATTCAATTTATTTAAATTAAATTCACTATACCATTTAATGAATAAATCATTTTATTCAATTAAATCCCCCTATCCACTTTTAATTAAATTCAAATTTAATTAAATAGTTATCCCAAAATTAAATAAATCTAATTTATTTAATTTTCCCAAATGACAACCAAATTGAATTAAATCATTTAATTCAATTAAATCCTATTATCTCTCCATCCACTTGCAAAATCCCAAACCCCTTTCTAATCCCTTCTAGAATCTTCTAATCACTTCTAATTAACCTAACCCTCCTCTAAACTTTGTCACATCCCTAAGCAAAGGGAAGTCACTTCTCAAATGCCTCAAAGTCTTTGATAACCATTAAAGGTTTTCAACCTTCAACCACCAAAACCCTTAAAGTCTTTGAAAACCATTGAAGGCTTCCAACCTTCAACCACTTAATCCCCAAAGTCTCCAATAACCATTAATGGTTAATTCAAACTCTCCCACATGGTTAAAACATTTGTTTTGACTCAACCTCTATCCAACCCAAGAGTCTCATCAGGCCATTAATGCTTTGACCATGATTATCTCTTAATCATTTGCACAAAGGTTTATCCTTGGATTAACTCTTAATCCAGTGGGTAAGCCTAACTTAGACTTGACCCTTAGCCTTTAGATAACCACGAGGTCTTCTCAGGCCTTTAATGCCTCCAACCTCTTCTCTCAACCCAACCCTATGTCGACACTTGTCACCATTTCATTGGTGCCAATTGTGCACATGGATCCTCAACTTTCAAACTTGGCCCTTGATTAAACCTTTCAATCTTGACCATCCATTGCCCTGTTTGTGCTATAAATAGAGCTCTCATTCCTCCATTTTTAACAATCATCTTTCAAATTTGAAGCATTACACTTATGCTCAAATTCTTTCAAGCTTTCATATCATCTTTATGCTCATCATTTAGCCTCTTTTAGATCAGGAATTAGACTAAATATGCATGCTAGAGTACTTTCTTTATCATTTTAGCTCAATCATAGACTAAATATATCATGTTAGGATAGTATTCATACTAACCTCGTCATCTTATCATCTAGTGTATTGCATTTTAGAATCATACATAGCTTAATCTCCATTTCATACTAAAATCTATCAAAGCATCTCTCGTTCTCATATTTGCCATCCCTAAACCATTTTGCTCAGTGATCTGAGAGCAAAAACATTGGTTTGAGGGACATTGTGAGATAGAGAACCATGGGACCCTCCTTGGGAAGCTGAGTAATACTACGTTACTCCATAGCTTGCACCAAGAAGTCCTGTGTGTGTGTGTGGACTAGTATTTAACTAAATTTTCACATATTTAATTCTATCAGCCCACTTTTCCCGCATACAATAATTAATACAGTATAAATTATTAAGCTAATAATTACTATTTAATTACTATTACAAATAGAGTGAAGATTATAGTTCAATTAGGATTAGATTTATAGCTTATTATTAG
Organism: Cryptomeria japonica; assembly: GCF_030272615.1. Lineage (NCBI taxonomy): Eukaryota > Viridiplantae > Streptophyta > Pinopsida > Cupressales > Cupressaceae > Cryptomeria > Cryptomeria japonica. The sequence goes on along the minus strand of NC_081415.1, from coordinate 695,570,140 downwards.
AGTTTAATTAGACGTAGGGTTCAATTATGAGGATTATAGATCAATTAGGATTAGATTTATAGCTTAGTATTAGAGTTTAATTAGGAGTAGGGTTCAATTAGGTTAAGGATTGGTATAAAGTTAAATTGGAGTTAGGGTTAATGATCAATTAGGCTTATAAGCAAAACTTTTGATTTAGAGTTAGGTTAAAATTCAAAGAGGTTATGAATATAATTCAATTAAGATTAGAGCTATAATTGGAATTAGAGACATGACTTTTATTAGAATTAAAATAGGGCTAGTGTAAGGTTTAAGATTAGTATTCAATTTAGGTTAGGGATTATTATGCATTAAATTTAGGATTTAATTAAATTTATAATGAACATTCAATTAGTCTTATAGTTAGGGTTCAAATAAGATTACAATTTAATTAGGGTTAAGATTCAATTAAAGTTACAGTTACAAAATTATTAATCTCTTCTATTTATTAATTGTTTGCAAAAAAAAATACTCAATTACTATTACAAATCTAAAAGGCAACTACTAGCCACTACATGACGCTTGTTTAATATACATCCACTTATCATTAAACACGTAACCCTTATTTTTAATCAAACACATCACTAATGTTTTTTAAGCAGACACATAACTAAATATTAATTTTCAAACATAATATAAAAACCAAAAACTATTGACCAAATAATCGTTTATGTGATATAAAATTATAAGCTAAAAGTAAGAAGATACATCAACGTCAGCAGATTTATAAGCCTCCTTCCTAGGTGACCCTTTGTCTTATATTCAATTATAAAAGTAGAAGACATGAAAGAAAGAAATTTATTTTAATGTCCACGAGACTTAACAAAGTCTATGGGACATCACAGCAAATCTAACCGATTTCTGCAAATATGCCCGCTTTCTGTGTAAAATGCTGACAAGTGCCCCCAACCTTTCGACATAATCCTCGCTGAAAAAATCATACCACGATCTTATAGTTAATAATTTATTATACTTGTCCCCAACATCTTTGAAGGCATCGCACTCTAAAATGAAGTGTTTTTCAATTTCAACTTTCCCACATGTGCAAAAAATACACACTCTTTCCTCCCAAGTTTCTTTTGGTCTTTTTCAACGACCAGTTTCACTACGGAGCTGATGATAGTTAGTTTTTAATTGAGCAATAATACACTTAGCTTTCCACAAAATATTAGTCCTTATATAAGCTTTCTGATGATGATCATAAGCAAGATTGAACTTCGTGATATAATATTTTTTCTTTCTCGCTAACTCATTACCCCGAGCCCACTTGTGAAACTTATCCATAACAAAAGCCTTTATCTCTTTGCTATTTGTGGGGCATGAATTTAGGTAGATACTACACTTACTCAACCATTTGATGTTTTGTTTCATCCAAGTCTTCTTTCTTTTGCACAAGGTGTCATTGAAAATAGCTTTAGGTCATCTTCCTTCCTCCATTTGCCCACATCTTTTGAGACAAATAATGAGACAAACCATAGCAATAGCTTCAATAGGAGCAGGCCCAGTTTCACTCAACATGATATCATAAGGAATTGTATTTTTAATCTTGAACTTGCTTGTTATCAAGCGCTTTTGGATTTGCTCGATCTGCTTCCACTGTGAACTTGAAATGTTGTTGGCTTATAATTCACAACCATAAAGAATAATAGGAAGAACTAAAAGCCCAAAAAGAGTTTGGGAGGCCTTCCAATCCCAAAGCTTTGCTTCTCTACATCTGTTCTAAAGAGCATACCAAGCTTTCCAACCACCTATGATTCTCTTCTTCCCGCAACCATCCCAATTTAGATTTTTGTTGAAGTCAATCCCAAGATATTTATAGTCTGAAACTTCTTCAAGAATATTGCCTTCAAAGTAAAACTTATGCTAGTTTCGTTTCCTCTTATTAAAAAAAACCATGATTTTTGTCTTGCTGATATTGACTTGCATCCCAACCATTCTGCAAAAGTGCTCCAAAGCATACAAATGCTCTTGCAAACCAAGAATTGTTTTAGCAATAAGAATGAGGTCATCCACATAAAGCGAAAGTTTTATCACAAATTCACCCATATGAACACCATCACCATCCTGGGAATTTAACCACTCTTCCAACTTGTCAATGTATAAACCAAACAACGTAGGAGATAACGAACACCCTTGCTTGACCTCGATATTGCTTCTAAAGATTTGGAAGAGACCATCAGAGGTTCTAATTTTGACTTTAACCTCCTCATTAAGCCTATGGATAGCTGCTCTAAGATGAATGGGAATCCCAAGTTCTTCCATTATTTTCTAGAGTTTAACCCTAAGAACTGTGTCAAAAGCCTTTTTGAAATCAACAGAAGACCTCTTCTTTCTCTTCCCATCTTTTTGTCAATTAAATGTCTCAAAGTGATACCATGATCAACTGTAGAATGCTTAGGTCTGAAACTAGCTTGCCCTTTTTTGCATGCTTACCATTCTCTTCCGCCCACTTGCTAATTCTATTCTCTATCATGTTGCCAAATAACTTTGCAAACAAAGGGTTAATCATAATGGTCTTGTAATTAGAGGGATTATTGACATCCCCGCTCTTAAAAAGAGGAATGGCAAGACTAGTAGTCCAATCTTTGGGAAAATCCTGTTGTATGATGTTAAAAAAAATCATAATGTGTGGCGCCAAAGATTTCAAACCCCATTTCAAATATTCCACTTGAAGATCAACCAAGTCTTTTGCTTTTCCAACACCCAACTTTTTTATACCCCTTTCAATTTCCTGCTTTGTAAAAAGATCTGAATTAATGTTGAAAATCGGAGGCGATTCCACCCCAACATCCTACTAGTAAAGTTGTTTAGCATAATCAAACCATTGTTTAGCTGCAATATTGTTTTCCATTTGCTTTTTCTTGGATTGCAACTCCTTCCAAAAAGACTTGGGGTTATTTTTACTAAAGAAAAATTATTCTTCTTGCCTTGTGAGCATAGAATCAACTTTTTTTTGCTTTAAAATATGCTTGTAAACCTTTATGTTGATCTCTTCCTTGTGCGGATCTCTAAAATTCCTCCTTGCAATTTTACATTCTTCGTCAAACCAAGCATTTATTGGAAGCAATTTGTTTCAGATTTCTTATTCTTGACCCTTTTACACTCCGACAGTGCACTATGGATTATATTTGTGAGTTCATGGCTATGGAGACCATGGAACGAGATTCTCACCTTCCTAACAAGTCTCTCAAGCGCAACCTTGAAAATATTGTAGTTGTTTTGGGTTAAAAGAATTATGCCTTTATTTGAAGAATGCTGAGTACACTGAGTTTTCACCTCTCGATGCTTTTGATCTGCCCATGAAAAACTTAAATAGATCGGCCTATGGTCAGATTTTAAGTCCCAGAGTTGTTTACCGACTATCGTTACCTCCATTTTCTCACATAGGCTATGAGAACAAATTGCATAATCTACAACACTTGCCCCATTGTAGGTGTTATAGGTGAAATTACCAGATTTTGCCCATCTAATTACACTGTTGCAGATGATTAAATCAAAAGCACCATAACTAGTGATTAATTCTTCCCCAAAGTGATTGTAGCTTTTGTCTTCAGATACTCTTGTCCACTGATGGTCTTTGACTTACGTGAGCCATAAAGGATTGCAATCTTGTTTACCACAAAGCATCCAAGCTTGCTCACTTGCAGTCCTAGCATTAAAATATCCTACAAGGAGGATCTCGCCTTGTTGAGCATAAATTGCAATATCTTTTTTCAAGGTAGCAAAGGGATCTTTGTGGTCCAAACCATAGTTTTTGTATGTTTTTGAGACTTCTGGAGCAAAATAACACGTTGCAATCCTAATGAGGTTTCCATTTTCAGAAATTTTGAACCATAAAAATTGTTTGTTTGCGTCTTCTCTTTCTAGTTGAATTAGACGACCTTCTCTTTCTTTCATTAAAACAATTATACCTCCATGACCTTTGTCATTTCCTGCTGCTCTGTTCCAAACCACCATCTTTGAATAACCCTTAAACAAAGGGGTCATACACCCTTCGTGCTCATGTGTCTCAGTGAGACAAATGATGTCTCTCCCCTTCGCAATAGGCCCTAACCCAGGTCCACGTCTCCACGGATAACCTCTGCAGTTCCAAAAAACCAAACTCAAGGAATCCTGGGTAGGCGCTGATTACTATTCATATTGACATGTAAGACCCAAAATTGAGTCTTCAACCACATTTGCCCATGATGACCTTGCACCTCTACTCTCTACTAAGAAATTTGTTACTATAACTTTATTGCTAGCTTGTTGTCCTGTTTTAGAATAAGGACCAAAACATGCAATAACAACTTTGCCCTTGTATAACCATGCCCTTTTTCTTTTATAAATTGCTGCTACTTTTTCCAATTCTTCTCTTTTGTATTATTGCTGCCTAATAGTTAAATCTTCATCAAGGAAGAAACCGGAAACCCTCAAACAAAAAAAACAAGAAAAAGGTTTTTAAAATGTGAGCACATCGGATAAGAGGATACCCACTAAAAGCTTCCAAACATGGGTGCCTTTTCCACGTCTTCGGAGTTGTAGATTGAGTAAATGACGAACTTCCAAACATGGGTGCCTTTTCCACGTCTTCGGAGTTGTAGATTGAGTCAATGACGAAAATCCCAATCCTACTTCGGATAACTTCCCCGGTATATTAGTAAAATATTATGATTACCTATAATAAACGTTGTCTCAGTTATCTTTTCAGTTTCCGGGTTCCGCTATAAATAGCTAGTCTGCGGTCAGCCGTTGTAAAGCAACAATTAAAAAGTACGCCTCTTTTCCTCACGTGCATATCTCGAATTATCCGAAAGTCTTTCGCGCCCCCATATGACCACGCGCCAGAGTCAGGGATGGTACATTTAGCCCCTCGCTTTAGTCGTCAACAGAAATATTTTGTCCAGGGTTTAATAGCTTTAACCCCATTTCCTTCGTGTTGCGAAGGGCGCACAATAAAGCGGGCGGGAGAAGGGGAGGGCAGGGAAGGAGCAGAAGCCAAACAGGTTGAGACGTGTTGGCCGAACATGGAAAGCGTGAGCATCCGCTTATGTTCTCTTCCTGCTAACGATGCCGTTATTGTTCCTCGTTCTTTCTTTGCTTCTTCGTGTCCATTTCGAAAAGCTGGGCTTTCAGGCAGCGCAGGGCGGTCTTTGAGTTGGAATGGTAGCGGCATCACGCTTAGATTTAACACTGGAGACAACAAGGTCACATTTCTAATGCGCTTCGCCTTTTTTGCGTTATCTTTTGTAGTAGATTTGTACACATAGGGATAACTTGACGAATTTCTGTTTAGTAATTGAAGCCTTGAATCTGAAGTTTAGCAAGATGATTAATTTTTCAGAGCAATTTTATCGGTCACTATTTGTTCGCCTGCATCAAAATTATTTCTTATGTTTCTCTATATTGTGTAATCTTTCTCAATGGAATCCCTCAACATCTATCTCCTCTCTTACATCTTGCATGGCGACGGTGTAATGTCCCCACTTGAAATAGGATTTAATAATCTATAATAATAATAAAATTAAATACAAAAATAACATTAAAATTAAAATACAGAAATAATAAAAGTGCAGATCTGATTGCAAAAGGTTGCGTCTCTTTCAAAGGGCAGAAATTTATTGTTGCACTCTTTCAAAGGGTGTTAATGATAAAGGGTGTGTCTCTTGCCAAAGGGCATACATGATGAAGAGGTGTGACCCCTCCCTCACATTGAGAGATATAAAGGAAAGGAATCAGAGCATCCAGTGAGAACACCATTGATCAGATCAGATCAGAACTCTTATTAAGTTACAGGCAGTATCACACTTGTTCTTGGTGGCATGCATGGGGATTCGATTAATGAGACTGAAGGAGGGAAACAAAAAGAAAGCAGATTGAACTCACCGCAAATAACGAATATAACTTAATTGGAATATCACAAATGGTTCATTGTATATGAGTGACTCTCTCTTAAGTATGCCATTCCATAGTGGATGCCTAAACCCTGCCACATGGGGCCAAGAGGGGTGTAGCATCTGCTGTTGGGCTTAAGAGGGGAGGTGGTTGTGATGAGGGGGAACGGTGATAGGACACCTCACTAGGTACACCATTCCATGATGGATGCTAAACACCTGCCACATGGAGCCAAGAGGGATGTAGCATCTGCTCTTGGGCATAGGATGGAGGGTCTCTTGGACACCCTATCTAGCTAGCCTACCCTAGTGCACTAAGAATTGGATAATGAAGAATGGCAACTAACCTACAATCTGATTTTATCTAACAAATATAATACTGATGGCAATTAATATATTAAAAAAAATTGTATGACTCAATCTAATTCTTTAGCATATGTTTTAGTTTATAAGTATTACTTCATATATGTTCTCTAATTTTGTGTTGCAGGAAAACACTATACAAATGTACTTCCATAAACTTAATTACATATTTTAGATTTGGGCAAATTTAAGGTAATTCAAAGTATAACTAATTAGGTGACATTACAGATGGTCTTATCATACTTTGAACTTCCAAATGGCCTCCCGTGGCCTACACTGCTAAGCTTAGAAGAACCTCCATTCAGTCCTCTGTTGCCACTTTCGTTGCAACATCAAATATACCCTCCACTTCTGCTGAAATAGAATCCCCTTTGCTTGATTTTCTTGAAAAGGTCATCACCAACACCTTAAATCCTATTTCTGCAACATGTACACATTGTATTGTCACAGGGTTCTACTCATTCCGTTCACGTGCACTAGCCACTCATCCGCACTAAGTTCACCAACAACTTCATGCCGTCCAAATGGCATATTTCCTTTGATCTCTCTTTAGTAAAGTATTTTTTCATATTCTCTATAATGAGGGTCTCTTCTTCCATGAGTTGTCTCGCTCTTTAGGAGTATCTATCCTGCTTTCAAAAATTCCAACGTCTTAAGACCCTTTTACGTTCCCTTTCTTTCTACCTCTACGAATGTAAATTTTTTAATGCCTCCATAAGCTCACTCTAGTCCTTTTTGAAGACATCTACACACACACTTTCACACATCCAAAATCCCAAAGACACACACACTTTGAGACATCGACTTTTGCACACTCACCTTGATTTGCAATTAGTTTTCTGTAAACACAAATTGCACACGTTCTTATCTCGTACTTTCACTGGAAGATGTAGACTAAAGTCTCCTCTACCCACTAAACGCTCACTGGAGGATGTTATTACACCTTATACTCAGTATTCCTTTGTTGGAGGACACACAAACATACTCCCCTACAAGACAACGCCCTCTTTGGCATTGTTTCCTCTCACTACTCGCTGCATTTGCAGAAGTTTCACACTTGCAACAAATCTACAAGAGCCTCTCAGGACACAACCCAGTAAGAAAGCCTTGCCTTGATACCATTCGATGCAGTCTAGGCAAGGCAGTCCAATGAAAGGACGATCTAAACTTAGGAGCTTAACATTTATCAATACAAGAACATAGCCAGTGGTCTAAACCTAGCAGCTTAACATTTACCAATACAAGAATATAACCAACAAAAACAAGACCAACGATACTATATTCATTGAATTACGAAATCTTTTTGAATAGGCTTACAAACATGATAAAAAAAGTATTTAAATTACACAGTTCATTATTGAAGTACAGATTCTTTTCTTGTTCATTTGTTTTTATGCTATACTTATTAAATTACAAAATTTTCCTGAATAGGCTTACAAATTCATTGAATTACAAAATCTTCCTGAATAGGGTTACAAACATGATCAAAAAAGCATTCAAATTACACAGTTGTTTTTTGAAGTTCAGATTCTTTACTTTTTCTTTTGTTTTTTCACTGTCCCTTCAAGTACAGTGGGCTTCTTAGCTCAATTCTCATCTCTATTCTCTGTACCTCTCTGTGCTTCTTCTGAAGGAAACACCACTCCTTGCTAAAGAGAGCTCACCACTCTCTTGTCTTTTCCTTTCCTTTGTCTGGATGACTTACCTCTATCCTCTTTCCCCTCTCTACCTGGTGGATCTGCCTATTCCTTCTCTGCGATTGTTAAACAAGAAGTAGCTGTAGAAGTTGAGAAAGCCAACTTCACAGACCCCGAAGATCACCTGCATGCAAATAACCTGTCACAGAAAGAAGAGATGGAGACAAACAAGCAAAGGTGCTCTGAAAGCTGAAAAAATGTATTCATCCAAGAGAGAGATAAATTACAATGATGAATCCTTATAAAAGGATATTGTGCAACCCTAAAAGAAACCCTAATAGGTAAACATTTAATAATTAATATAATTATTAAATGTCACAAATGCAAACTAAAGTGAAATCTTAAGAGAGGAATAAAGGTAATTTAATCAACATGATTAAATTAAAACCTTTACTCTAACACCCCCCCTTAAGATGAGCAAAAGTGCAGTTACAAACATGTGCAAGAAAGCAAAGGTAACTACAATGCAAGAAAGTAAACTTGGGTCCCGGCAACAAGGCCTGATCAGGTACCCAATTACAACCAAATCTCTGTAAAGTGGAGAAATAGAGAAAACCTCATGGGAAAAACTCTACTCCAAAAAGAGATGAAAGAAATAAATGCACTAATAACATAAGGATAGGAGGTGGATAACATGATACCCCCCATAGACAACTTCTATCATATAAGTACATATACAATGGTCTCCATAGGAGAAAAAGAAAGAGACTAGAAGCCCCCCCCATAATGAAGAAACTCCTGTCGCACATATGGATGCCTGAGGTAGAATCCAGAAAGAGATCCTGAAGCGGCATATAATATTCCTCCCCTTCGGAAGAAATGGATCCAAAGGACGAAGATGAAGAAACCCTGTGAAGAGAGAAGAATCAATCTGTCTCAAGATGTGTGCCATAATAGGATGCTGAAGAATCCCTCTGTCTGAACTGAAACAAAAGATGTCAAATCCAAACTGAACTGAAGACTCAAAAACTGCAACCTCTGAATGCACAGATGATGGTGGGCTAACAGCTGGAATATGGCTATCAACAAAGAGGAGCTGAAAATCCTCAAAGTAATCCTCCAAGTCTGCAATATAGGACTCTACAAACAAAGACGAAATGCCTGCAAGATAAGAATCCCAAGTAGCCATGTCCGAAAGATGTATTATGTCCTGCTTAGCTGAATCAATAGGAGCCAAAGAAGAGGCAATATCAAACTGATCAGGAACAAAAAGAGATGATGTTGATACATGTATAATCTCAGTCTGAAGAGTAGGAACTGTGAGACAATCCTCTGATTCATCGGAATATGTAAGGGTGTCTAAATATTGAAGTTCCTTTAAAGTATCATGATCAAAAGGTGTGTTATCTCTCCAACCAATGGGTACAAGACAATCTGAAGCAGGATCCTTTGGGAATGGAGAAAGACTGGGGTCTCCATAGATCTCCCAAAGACGTGTCCAAAGTGAGTGAGGACAATCAATGCCCGATATAGCCCACACAGTGTCAGAATCAACACTAGACAAAATAACTCCTACTATGTGATTTCTAATGATATCCCAAGCTAGTTTTCCCTCTAAAGTTGCTGGTTCAAGTATGAGATCATACAAATAAGGCAAAATATTAAGCCACCTACAGTGTGTAAGTATGCCCTTTGCCCATGACTCATAATTACCCCGTTCTAGAAATACAACTGAAGGGTGAGTAGAAAAACCCATGATAACTCTTCAAATTAACAAATCTGAGACTAAATGACTTTAATACTGATAAAGCAGATCAAATAAAGCCATCCCATGCAAACAAATCATTTCCAAGTCTGAAACGTCCAAGTAATTGACAGATGTGTGAAAACACAAAGTACTGAATAAAATGTACCTGGTGTAGATTCTGGAAAGATAAATGACAGATCTGGAAAAAGCACAGAAACCCCTTTCCAACGCCTATTCGTTTGCGAAAAACGGAGTCCGTATGCAAAAGATATGGTTCCTGGAGTGCAAAAAACTTGTTCTGACTTCGACTGGCAAAAAACACTACAAAACGGCAAAATCAGAGAAAAAGACCTCCATCAATTAGATCGGGCTCGGAACTAGCTTTCCAACGCCTATTTCCATTCGAAAATCCGAGCTAAAATGCCCGAGTTATGCCCAATTTCGTGAAAGAGCTCCAAAAGACCCAAATAGGCCCTTATAGCCCTCAAGGGCTAAAAAAAATAAGCCCCTGGTCCGCTGGGCGACCAGGGGCTAGCGCAGGTGGCTGGCGGCGCTGTGGTGGCGCAAGGGTGGCGGCGGCAGGCGAGCTGTGCGCGGGCTGGGCGCGGGCGGCGGGGTGCGCCGGCGGCGCGGCGGTGGCTGCTTGGCCGCGGTCGGTGGTTACCGCCGGCGACGACCGCCGAGTAGTGGCCGCTGGGCGGCGCACCGGCTGCGCGGCGGGTGAACAGCTGCGCGCGCCGGAAAACCAAAAAACACCGCTTTTTAAAAAAAAAAATTGATTGTTTTTTTTTAATTTTGCCTCGTGCTGCGTGCCCTAGGGCCGTACGGCCTTGGGGCATAAAAAAATTTGCCTTCTGGAGCAACTGTGTCCAAATCGGACGATTTTTTAATGGAAATAGGGGTTTTTGGGCGCTACAAGCTCAACGATGAGGTCCGTTTGGGCTCAAAGTGCACCGAAAAAAAAATACCCCCCTATTCCAAAATAAAAATAGAAAACAAACACAGATCTGATGCAACCAAAACTTGAAAATCAGATCTAACCCTCGTAGCTCCAAATTCTTCAGAAGACGAACAGGAAGCAGCAAGTCTCGAGCTCTGATACCATGTAGAAGTTGAGAAAGCCAACTTCACAGACCCCGAAGATCACCTGCATGCAAATAACCTGTCACAGAAAGAAGAGATGGAGACAAACAAGCAAAGGTGCTCTGAAAGCTGAAAAAATGTATTCATCCAAGAGAGAGATAAATTACAATGATGAATCCTTATAAAAGGATATTGTGCAACCCTAAAAGAAACCCTAATAGGTAAACATTTAATAATTAATATAATTATTAAATGTCACAAATGCAAACTAAAGTGAAATCTTAAGAGAGGAATAAAGGTAATTTAATCAACATGATTAAATTAAAACCTTTACTCTAACAGTAGCTTGCTTGAAGATCGATGGTTGTGTTCAGTCATCCAAAGAAACAGTTTAGCTGTTAAGATACTGACTGCCAAACAAAGGCATGATGACGTCCACCAGGAATTCCAACAGTCTCTCCAATTTGAATCAGCTGCCAACAGTCTATGCACAGGAAATGTCTGCCCAAACAAATAAGGCAAATTGTCTGACTGCATGGAGGGAATAGAAAACAACTACCAAGAACTGAAAGCATCACAGCCCAACAAATTCATTGCCAATGAAAAATAGTCTACAGTCTCTCCAATCTGAATTAGCTGCCAACAGTCTATGCACAAGAAATGTCTGCCCAAACAAATAAGGCAAATCTTGTGACTGCATGGAGGGAAGGGATAACAACTACCAAGAATTGAAAAGATCACAGCCCAACAAATTTATTACCAATGAAGAAAAAAAGCCTATAGGAGTGTCCAATACATCTGCAACAGAGTGTCCAACATCTTTGGCACTCTTTATTAACACTAGCAGTCTATATAATACCTGTGGCATCCTTTCGCATGCCTGTAGCAACCTACTAACACCCTATGACAAACTATTTAAGTTTTTTTTGGAAAACCTTGTTCTCAACCGCAAACTCTTTACTTTCAAAAATTTGTGAGAAAAGGGTGATCATCTTTCTTTGTGAAACTTTTATTCTTTGACCCTGCATGAAATCTGTTAGATGCTGACGAGATATTAAGAAGTTTCATAGTATCATATCGATAACATTAAAGGAAGTTTCTTAACTTATTAACTTGGAATTCTGATAGTAGAAAAATATTATAAAAATACTGAATGAGATGCCATAGTCAGCGTGATAACAACCATGATTTGGAAAACAAGCAATCAGCACTTGGTACCATTTATATCGATTGAAGCAGGATGAATTACAATGGTCAATTCTTTTCCTAGAAGGGCTTCTCAACATCAGATTTGTCCAGTGCTTCCCGTCTTCCAACTTATTAACTTAGAATTCTGATAGTAGAAAAATATTATAAAAATACCGAATGAGATGCCATAGTCAGCATGATAACAACCATGATTTGGAAAACAAGCAATCAGCACTTGGTACCATTTATATCGATTGAAGCAGGATGAATTACAATGGTCAATTCTTTTCCTAGAACGGCTTCTCAACATCAGATTTGTCCAGTGCTTCCCGTCTTCCAACTTATTAACTTAGAATTCTGATAGTAGAAAAATATTATAAAAATACCGAATGAGATGCCATAGTCAGCATGATAACAACCATGATTTGGAAAACAAACAATCAGCACTTGGTACCATTTACATTTTCTGAAGCAGGCCGAATCACAATGGTCAATTCTTTTCCTATAAGGGCTTCTCAACATCAGATTTGTCCAGTGCTTTTCTCAGTTTCCAAGATGGGAATGTGGGTATATGGTTTTTGCCTTTTTGCGAGAGCAATTTTTTTTTCTAAATTTTGAGGGTAGTGGGGGTACAGCTTTCAAAATAACTTGAATGAACTAAAAGTAGCTGAACTTCAAAAAAGTAAAATAGTATGCTGAACTTTAAAAAAGCAAAGATAGTATGCCGAACTTGTAATTATGTTTTGTGAGGGGTTTTGAGCTTTTTATGTAGCAAATGGAGTATCTTATCAAGCTTCTAAAAAAGGGAATCCCCCTTCCAAATCCTCAAGTCCAATGAACAGCATCATCTTATCATGAACTCTGTACCTTGTTTTTGCAAATTAATAAATTACAGGTTTTTTTATATATTTTTTAATATATAATATATATAATTTTGATGGCTGCACTCAGCCGTACATTACTCAGTAATTTATTTGCCATTTGGGAATTTTTTTTCTATACTGTTATTACCTGAGCTCCATTTCATACCCAATCCCCTTTCCTAACTGGCATTTAGCATGAGAGTAAATATTTAAGCACAGATTTGTACTTTAGTTTGGTGTTGATGCTTCTCCTTCGTTTTTAAATTTTTTCCTGAAGATTGAAATAAAGTAAACGTTGGTGCTGGTAATATTTTTCGTAGTATTACTAATTATATAAATGATTGCCTCCAACGAAGTTATTGCACATGGTAAATGGATAGGTGGGTGGATAGTTTTCATTAAGTAGTTTTTTTTGTGAATAAGAAAAGCAAACATTGCTGTAGATCCAATGCTAAGATGATATTGGATGTCTGTTTAAATGTATATTATTCTTAACCTTAATTTATTTCTCTGTGCAGTTTGTTAGGGAACATTGCAACCCTCCTTCCCACATTTTGGGAGCATTGCATACCCAAGCAGAAGCTGCAGCTGTTAGCACTACTGAGTAAGTTTTATTATAATTCAACACCTGTTGTATATTGGCAACTATTATTAGTCTATTTTTTTGTTAGTAGTGGGCTTTTGTGTGCATGTATTGATGTGATTTGTGACCATTCCTTTTCATCAACATACTTTTTTAACACATCGATAAATGCAGAAGTAAAATGATATACAATATCTTGTACGTAATTATCTATTTCTTGAAACAGTGGTGCTTTAATGAAACAAAGAATTTATTTATTGGATCTGAAATAAAATGATGGTTTAATTGTTACCATAGTTGTAATTAATGGGTAAACATCTCTCTTGCCTCATTTTTATGTTGGAATAAATCCTTCTAACTTTACCCTGGTAACAAAAATTGAATGGATGAATTACAGAAGAGCTTAAGTGTTTGCAAATTCATCCATTTAGCTATAAGTTAAGTTCTTGTGGTTTGTAAGGGAGCATTGCAAACAAGCTAAACTTGTGGCTTTTAGCATTGCCGAGTGAGTTCTCAAATATCTGTTGTATATTTGCTACTATCATTGGTCATTATTTAATTGTCCAGGCTTATGCATAACATGCATGTTTTCTGAATTGCGACATTTTTTGTTGATCAACATACATTTTTAAAACACAGATAAACACAAAAAATAAAATGATATATAGTATGTCTTGTACACAAATATTTATTTTTTGAAATGCTTTTAGAATTCATGCTCAATGAACTGTATTGTTTTGAATAATTTAAAAAATGTTTGAATGTAAATTTGAAAAGCTTTCTCAACTGTCTCTCACACAGGGAGGTTGATGAACTAGCAGACATTGATTGGGATGGCCTAGGATTTGGAATCAAGCAAACTGATTACATGTATATTATGAAGTGTGGCAAGGATGGAATATTTTTTGAAGGAGACCTAACACCGTTTGGAACTATTGAGCTGAGCCCATCAGCTGGTGTCTTGAATTATGGACAGGTTTGTTGAGCTCCAATACTTTATTTGATACAGTTTTCTAGCATCAGCTTGCACACATTCTTGCATGCATTACTTCATGGCACATGCACTGAATTTTAACTTAATATCAATATGTTCTATTCCTGCATTAAAGGTTTAGTGAGCATCCTTTCAGATTTTTGAACATTCTGAGTTTTCAATGTCTTTGTTCACTGTGTTCATCTTTATATGCACTGTGGCTATTTTTCGGTAAGCATGTAAGTACTTAACTATAACTGAAGTGGTTTTGTGTCCTCCTCATCAAGGGCCAAACCATCATGGTTGTTTTAGATGAACTAGCAGCATTTTTATGAGCTATTTTGAATATTTTGAAGGCCAAGAGGCCCTCTGGTAATTCCATTTTCAACTGCATGAGAGAGTTGCATTTTGTGGTTACTAGCATGAGGAGGCATGGCAAACACATATATTGAAAAAATGTGTTTTCGATAGCTTGGAGAGCTAAAATAATCGTGTATTAATAAGCTGAAGGTTTGGAATAGGAGAGGCTTTAACCTTGGGGACATCATTGGATAGGCAATATCATAGCATGTGAGAGTTCATAATAGGGTATTTAATTAAAACATACAAATATATTGCCAGGTATTAGGGTTAGATGGGGTAATTCTATTAATCATTTTTCATAGATATTGGGGGCAAGACGGCAAAAGGGGGTGTGTGTTGGGTCTAAGGGATAGCAGTAGGTGAATAAAAACTAGAAATTTAAGTTCATCTCTCTTTAATTTTTGTAATTTTTGTTTTCATAAGGGAATAAGAAGAATTGGTTATGTTAATTATGTAGGAATTGCAAACAGATTCTTTTGTCTTTAGTGGGTCTATCAATGTATGTGTTTGCACATCATTGAGGAGATATAGGGGTGATTCAAAAGAGGTATATGATATGCATGCCTTATAGGATAATATGTAAGGTAAATGTGAAAGGAATCTCATTAAATTTTATGAATTAGATTTTCCATTGGAGATCAATGCTAAATTATTATAGTAAAAAAAATATTTTTAATGTAAATTATTTTGATTATCTCCAATCAAAATTTATTCAAGACTTTAATTGCAAATGGGTGTAAAAGCAGTAGATTTTAAATGTTTAGTTGAACATATGGTGTTATAGTTAAATAGGGGTATTAAAAATCTTATTAAAAAAAGTTGTTTTAGGTGCTGTTCTCTAGTATGTTATTATTTGTTCCGTTTTCCTTCTTCTGCATTATTTTCTAGGTGCACTGCAGGTTATTTTTAAGCCACTTTGCTCTGTAATGAAGTCAACTAAACCTATAGGGTTGCATTTTTATATGGTTGGGTTGCCCAAGTTGAAGTTATATTAAAGACCATGAGCACTTTCTTCTACACAACCAAACTGCAGACTGAAAATCAATTCAGAAATTTTTTAGAATAACAAATTTTATTTTTGTTAGCAGTTGCAGAATTCTGATTTCAGTTTTATTGTTTTTATTATTTGTGCTCTCAGAAGTTTGTTTTTGATTAGGGGGATAAAACAGGTTTTGAATGGACCCAAAACCCTGTATAAAATGGATTTTGTTGGGACCCAAAACCCTGTACGAGTGGATTTTGCTGGGATCGGAAACCCACTTATAGAATGCTACAAAAACATAGAACACAAACAAGCAGCAGCCAACCTACAGCAAGACAAAAGATACTAAACATCAAAGATCCTGCTGTTACAACATTAGGCTGAAGCTAACAAACAAGACCGCTCAGAAAATCATAAGCAATGGGTTTTGGAAGGCTCCAATAACCATAACAATTGGTTTTGAAAAGGCTCCAATAACCTTCAAATAATACAGAGACAAACTTTCAATGCCTTGCTTGGTCTTTACCTGAATAGGAGAGAAAAGGAAAGCAGACAGAAAGGAGGGCAGTAACAACCCCCTTGCAGCCATACAAAAACCCATTGCCATCCCCAAAACTCCACCTCGATAGGATTAGTGGGATCATAGCTGAAATTTGTTAATGTGAATTACTCTACTGAAAATTGTAGGTCTAATTGAAGGTTTAAGCTACTCAATTTGTTTCAAACCCTAAAGTGTGGAACCTGTATACCTTTTGCTGAATTATAATCAGATTAGAGAATCTGAAATCTTCCAAGGTTTGTGTGGAATGAATGACTACTGGCTATGAGGGAGTTGTTGGGAGGGTTTTAGTGGTGTGATGCTTGAGTTTCGGCTATTGAAGTTGATTTATGTAGTTAGCATAGAATGACATTTTAATTTTCCATAAATTTGTTTGCATCTGACTATCTATTATTTAATTGTTGGCATGTGGGTATTTGTTAAGGTTAGTTATAGTAGTTGTGTTTTAATTGGCAATTGTTGGGTTAAATAGACTGTGTAGTTAGAGAAAGTAGTCTGATCCTTGGTTATATCATTAAGTAGTGAAAATAATTTTTTTTAAATTTTATAATAATATATATATATATATATATATAAAGATAAATACAATGTATTGCATTTCCAGCAGCACCATTTTTCTGCTATTAAAACGAGCAAAGACTGTGCTCTAATGCTGACTCCTACACAACACCAGAACCTATGTGAAGATCATGTATCCACAATATTCACATAAATACATGGGAATGCAAAACAAAAGAAAGCGCATATCATGGTGTACTTTTTAATTTTTTTATATTTTTTTCTTGTATTGATTTTTTAATGTTTTAGGTTTAACTAATCAAGACAAAATTTAGAGGCCATTATCAAAACCCAAAAAAATAAAAAACCAACCTAAGTAAATATAAATAAAACTAAAACAAAAAAATTAAAAATAATTACTTTATTTTTATTAATATTTTTAAAGTTTTGCTACCCTCTAATCTAAGTCAACTCTCCTTTAATGTCAAAAACATATAGAAATAAAAAAATAAAAATATATACATATATGCAGCAGCAAATAAATAGCAAAATACACCACCATATATATTAATGTTGTAGACTTTTAGTCCAAATGGCAAATAATATAGCAAAATGCCAAAATACACCACCATATCAATGTTTATGTTCAAAAATAATAATGTCAACATTAACAATCAGCCATCACTGAACAAATGAGATAGGTTTTACCTATTTGACCTTTTTAGTGGTCTAATTTAGGGTTGGAGGGTTGAATAGACTAAATTAGGCAAAAAAAAAAACTTTAAAGAAGTTAAAAAAAATGTCTTTTTCATCAGATTCGTCCCGGGTTCTGCTGCTGGCACTGAAATTTGTCCAAAATACTTCAAAATTCGGCCAGGGTTCCTCTGAGAGAATTTCCTGGGCCAAAATCGAACCCTGACAGAATTTGGGGAGAATTTGTAACGGACCAGAATTTGGTGCGAGCCAAACCAGGACCCATGGGATTTTTTGCAGAATCTAGCAACTTAGCTTGGAAGCGATAAAAATCTGTACTTGAAGAGTAGAGAGGTGGAATATCCACATCTATTTACAGATCAAGGGATGTCTGACACGAGTCCCGTTCATATAAATATCAACACTTTATAGGATCTTTGATACTTGTTTTTAGCTATTGTCATGTATTTTAAGGTGCTTTGCTATAATTTTTGGTCTGTAATTTATAAGGCCTAAGGAGCAATTTGAATTATGTAGGCAAAATCGTAAGGAGTTAAATATATTTTTGCAAGAATTGATTTCTCTTGCTAAGACTGAAGCACTTTAAATTTCATGCTTTGGTTGGTACTGTAGGGTTTATTTGAAGGTTTAAAAGCATATAGGAGAGCTGATCGACGTATTGTACTTTTTCGACCAGAAGAGAATGCTTTGCGAATGATAAATGGTGCAGAGCGCTTGTGCATGCCAGCCCCATCCGTTGAACAATTTGTGGAGGCTGTAAAGCAAACAGTCTTGGCCAACAAACGCTGGGTAATACTAATGATCTTTTTGCTTTTCAATATATCTAATACTGTGTCTAGAGCTGTTTCTGAATAAGATTCATATTGGACATTGGTTGCAGATACCACCACCTGGCAAAGGCTCACTTTATATTAGGCCACTTCTTATGGGTAGTGGACCTGTGCTAGGACTTGCCCCTGCACCTGAGGTTACTTTTCTCATATATGTTTCTCCTGTTGGAAACTATTTTAAGGTTTGTCTTTGAATGCTTCTCAATTAATTATATTGGTGTTTTTGTTTTTGTACTATGCATGCAAACGGGCAAAGGAAATGGTTGACATGGCATATTGGCATCCCTTGTCTCTATATGGAGAATAAAAAAGATGAAGTGTATATAAATTTGGATTGTTGCCTTTAGTCTAGAATATAACAAGTCTAGTTGTTGGATAAGGTCAGATATCTGAGCTGTCTGAGAATATAGTTTATGCTTCATTCCATGAGTACTTTATCGAGATTACAGTATCTTATGGTCCATTCCATGAGTACATTATCGAGATTACAGTATCTTATGGTCCATACTTCTGCACATGATAAAAAATTAACATTTTTACCAGAGTATAAAGCCTTTCAGTATAAATATGAACACAATATCCACTGATAGTGTGTTTCTGTTGGTAATGATGTGAATCTAACAAGATAGAATTTGTTGGGCATTATGTTGTAATCTTGAGATGGAGTTTATTGTGTTATCAAATTTTTCTTTGAATTTGATGGTGCAGAATATTAATTTGCATCTTTTTCTTCCATAACAGGAAGGCTTGGCACCGATCCATTTGAAGGTTGAAACAAAGCATCATCGTGCCACACCTGGTGGAACTGGAGGCATCAAAACAATAGGCAACTATGCACCGGTAAGCAAAAACATCATCACCAATAGTTAGTTATTCTAATAATGAACATGATTTCTTGAATCTGTAAAGGGCATTTATGGAAATGCTTCCAAGCCTAGACGATCTCTTTGGAACTATACATGAAAGTCCATAAAATAAATTGAACTGAGTTGATTGATGATTCATATGTGACAATTGTTAAATGGAGATTGGTGTGCGGCTCCTGTTAATGTCAGAATCAAGTTATTAGGTTAACTCATGTGAACATGTAAAATGCATAGCGGTGCTAAGGGTTTGAGATAACGAACAATTAAGCATAGTAATGAAGATCAGAAAAAACCCTTAAAAGACTTAAATACATAAACTCGAATGATGGCCTTAGAGGGCCTTAGAGGGTTAGCAATGACGAAGACAACGTATACTGTAGGTTAGTATGCTAGGTAAAGCAATTTTTTTTAGTTATGGCCTATCGTTAGCAGCAAATTTGTGTGTATTGTAAACATAATATATTATTATATATTTAGAGTTGCTTACAAAACATATGGATTGCATGGCTTCATTCTGCCAAAAACATAAATGAACACAACCTTTTACTTCCAGGTTTTGAGCATACAATCTAGCGCTAAAGCGAATGGCTTTTCTGATGTGGTCTATCTTGATGCAATTAACAAGAAGTATCTCGAAGAAGTCAGTTCTTGCAACATCTTTGTGGTGAAGGTACAACTTCTGTTGTTTTGTTTATTTTTTTCATTTTTTATAAATAATTTTTTTTTTCACAGATTTGAAAAATATTAGTTTTTTTTCATTTTATATAAACTAAATATTAGCATTAGTATTTTATATTTTAGACACTAAAAATTTCCTTTGATATTTCCTGCAGGATAATGTCATTTCTACTCCAGCACTGCATGGAACTATACTACCAGGAATTACTAGGAAAAGTATAATTGAGGTGGCTCGTAGTCGAGGTTATGAGGTATTTATATGTAGTTGAATTTAACTAGTCATTTGTTTGGGTTGTTCATAGTGGTGTTTGTACGACAACATAGTAAAAAATAGAATAAAGCATAGTCTTTGAACGCTATTTGTCCAATAAAGCAGATACTATAATTTACGTCTTTGAGCTCCTTATTTATGAAGGTCCAAGAGCGTTTGATATCTGTAGACGAATTGCTTGATGCAAATGAGGTGTTCTGCACTGGCACGGCAGTGGTGGTCTCTCCTGTCGGCAGCATCACTTATTTTGATAACCGGCAAGTAACTTATCCGGGGGCCTATTCATTTCAAACTGTTTGAAATCATAGACACAGTTGGCAGAGCGTAAAATATGACTAGTTCATGTAAAATATGACTAATTTAGCCATCTATATTGTGTTCTAGTCTTCAGTCGGACGCTACATTGTTCTCTACTGTAGAATTATTTAAAATTTAAAACCATCCACAGCACGGTTTTAAAACTGAGAATGTTGGAAGAGATTTTAAACATCTGTACTATTCATTAGCTCACAGTTTTCAAATATATTAACATGATTGTTTTTACTTTTTGCTGCCCGCAGCGTGGTTTACAAGAATGGAAGTTCAGGAGGAGTTTCCCGTGAGTTGTATTCGGCTCTTACAGGCATTCAGATGGGCTTGTCTGAGGATAGCATGGGATGGACAATGGAGCTAAATTAGCCCTTTGATTTGAAATCGTTTTTATGAAACTAAATGTAAATAATTCTTTGCAGGTACTCTCTTTGAGAAATTTGTGGTGTATAAACTGAGAGGAGGGAGGTCAAAGTTTCTCGCAGAGATAAATGTAGTCTTTTGCATTTACTAGATATTTATTATTTTTTTCCTTTTAACGGATTTAAAATTTCTTGTTAGAAAACAGTAATATTGTCCCAGATTGATTACAAAAACTGAAGCAACGAAATATTAACGCATACAATTTAATCAAGTACATATAAAGAAATATTCCATATACCAATAACCATCGTAGTGACAATTTCATTGCTAGAGAAATAAAGTTGACTGAGCATCTCTGAAGAATTGAAGATGAACTAGCGATGGGCATAGTGTGCTCCAAAGCATTTATTTTAAAATTATATGATGTTTTATCATGATTCAACTGTGTAGTTTTTGAGTCAATCTCATGTCTATATTCCAAGAGTCATAGTTTAGAAGAACTCATCCTTCATGTGAATGAATTGTCCACTTAACATTCATCGCATTTAGGCATTGGAACTTCCGAGGAGTTTCACCCAAGATTTTGTTCGCTTGGTAGTCCATCCTATTTGCAAAACCTTTAGTTAGTGTTGTGTTTTGTGAACCATTCATTATAGAGATCAGTCATTATCAACTGTGTTTTTTTTTGCAGCTTGTCAAATTATGTGATGCTTTATTAGGTTTCAATTGTGCAGTTCTTGAGTCAGTCCCATATTTTCTATCAGTGGTTCACAAGAACCCGTCTTTTATGATCGTGAATGTTAGACTAGTAAATTTTATCATGGTTTATAGGGGTGAAACATCAAGGCTTCATGGAAGGTAACCCATTTGAGAACTAGTTTAACAAGTTTGCTCAACTACAAACTTTTTTCCAAGATGCAACTTACAAAATCTTGAGCATTAATGCTAGAATAATTATATAAAAATGAAATGAGGTGAAAGGGTGATTCACAAAATGTTGGATGAGAATCTGTGGTTGGTAGTAAAATTAATGCTATTGATTCTAGTGCATAGTGGACAATCATGTTTTTCATTCAAGATATAAGCAAAAAATTGGATCTTAAGATTTAGTGTCTAAGAGTTGTAACATGACATTTTACTATCTTGTAATTAACATGATGATAAGATATCTAATAACAAAAGACTACTTGGATGAAGATTTGTTAAAACAAGAACTTTTAAGGTAAATAATAGAACAACTACACTACAATACTAGTGAGCAAAGTAACAATAAATTAGATATATCCAATAACAACTACTTGGATGAAGATTTGTTAAAACAAAAACTTTTAAATAAAAAATTAGATTTATACCACAACACTCTAGTGGGCATAATAACAATAAATTAGATAAAGCAATATACAAACAAGGGACTAATTAGTACTATAGTCAAACAACAAAGCAAACTCAACATTTTAAAATATGTGGATGGTAGATAAGTTACTATTTGTGGAGAAGCTTGACCATATGGTGCTTCTTGGCTTGTGTTTGAGTAAGTATTATTCTCTTTGTAGGATCACATTTGTCTTGTTTTTATATTTATAGAGTATTTGTTGAGAATTTTGATGTTTGTTATCAAGGTTGGGGTATTTGATCCTCTCGAGTTTTTTTTCTAATACATAATTTGAAAGATCTATTGTGGCTAGTCATACACATTGAAGAGGATGCTTTGTAACAGCTATAGTTTTCCTTGCACTTCCATCCTTTCACAATTGAAATAAATGATAGAACAACTACACCACAACACTAGTGAGCAAAGTAACAATAAATTAGATATATCCAATATCAACTACTTGGATGAAGATTTGCTAAAACAAAAACTTTTAAATAAAAGATTAGATCTACACCACAACCCTCTAGTGGGCATGATAACAATAAATTAGATAAAGCAATATACAAGCAAGGGACTAATTAGTACTATAGTCAAACAACAAAGCAAACTCAACATATCATAGATTTGTTGACATCATTTTTTTATTTAATAATGAATTCTTAAAATATGCGGATGGTAGATAACTGATTCCATATCGTGCATCGTTATTACTCAGAAGCCAGATCAATAGCTATATAGTTAAGTTGCATACGAAGAAACTTAAAAAAAAATCAAAATCCGATGTACCATTTAAGATCTGTAGGTGTGCAAAATTAGCTATGACGACTACTGATGCTCTTTCCTTGATAAATAATTTTTTTTTGGTAAGAAGATGGACAATACAAGAACTCCCAAGTTTAAAGATCTTACTGTAACTGTCACACGGAGAAGTAATACATTTAATTTATTTTGGCTGACACTCTTTGCGTCAATATCTATGCTAGCCGACTATATTTTGGTGCCCAAGTCGAAGGCGTATATATGTGTATAAATAAATTTAAGACGTAACAATCGGAGCATTCTATTGCATGGACAGAACAAATGCAGACAACTGGTTAAGAGAGAGGTCGAGAGTTCGAATCTCTCAGTTTAAGCAATGAAACAAATTAGTCACAAATCAGCGCACAAAATTCAACATTCTCCTCCTGCAACGATTAAGAATGAGTTTCTAAACGTCGCAATCAAACATTAAGGAGCATGAACAAAAGACATGACCTAAAGTGAAAGTCGTTCCTCTTTTGAATAGGTGTGAAGAGGGTATAAAACTATGATGACATGTAAGAAATTACAATGAATATTATTTGAATAAGAGCACATATAGAACAATCCTGGAGTAGAGAAATATGAAATGCATTTCAGATTTGTTTTGCTGCATATTGGAGCTATTTTATGTGACATATTCGAGCAGATGTTTGGAGCATATTTATGAGGCATACTTGAGCAGATTATGAGCAGATTTAGGGAGGAGTCGTGAGTAGATTTATAAAAAGTTTATAAAAGGCAGATAAAGAGGATTTTATGTAAATTTAAAATATTAATATATAATAGATTTATTGAAAAATATAAAGAAGAGATCTATAACAGATTCGTAAAGAAGAGTATATGCAAGATTTAAAAGAGGAGTCTATGACATAAATATACATGAAAACATTGCACTCAAATTTGTCGAGGAAAGTATTGCATCGTCATTAAGTAGATTTTTGAAGAAGAGCATTTGTATGATAATTGTTGGATCATTTTCAAGTAGATTTGTGAAGGAAAGTTTATCTACTCTCAGATTTTGTTATCATCTCTTGAAAAATTCAAAAGATGGTGCATCTTAAAGAAGAGATTGGTGTCTCAAATTTAGTTGTGGGAGTTGGTATGTAAAAAATTTGTAAGACAAGTTTATATAAGGAATACTCCGTCGTGGTTTTTTTTATAAGGGGGTGAACTCACAACGCTGGTTCTCATTTTTTCGTGCATCCTAGTTTTTGTTGAAATCATACACTTTATAGAAAATATAATGATTTTAGAAGTCTCATTTGAAGTAATTAATTGAAGAGAGTTAGATCAAAGACACTTAGATCAAAATTTCTTGGATAGAACTTCTTTACTTCTAAATCATACTTACAATGGAGTCTCCTTTGTATCTATCAA
The DNA here is from genome assembly GCF_030272615.1 of Cryptomeria japonica. Lineage (NCBI taxonomy): Eukaryota > Viridiplantae > Streptophyta > Pinopsida > Cupressales > Cupressaceae > Cryptomeria > Cryptomeria japonica. The sequence goes on along the minus strand of NC_081415.1, from coordinate 695,545,829 downwards.
ATGCTGATAAAAAACCAGTTTTACATTAGCCCTTATTATAAGCTTTTTAAATAGTATAATTTTTAATATATTTTTATTTTATTTCTTATGAACTTTGTTCAATGTTTATGGAAAAATAGTAAACGTCACCCAAAAAAATTTGAAAAATATTTATGCACTAGGTATTGAAGTCCTCTTTTGAGCAAAAATAAATAAATTGATTTTCGTTACATATACAACAAGTTATGTAATATGAAATGAACATATGTCAAAATTACAGTTAATTTGATTTCAAATTTTAATAAAATATGAAATATTAAAGATAATGTTACAAAACCAATTGCAAACACTAGATATGGGTGTTACAAAACCAAATTCAAAAGAATCACGTTCATATCTATTATAGAAAAAAAGTTATGCTATACAGAGTGAGTATCACTTTTTAAAAATGTTGGCTTTTGAGAAATGGAAGCAAATTGATTCAAAAAATTATCAATTTTTTTTTTTTAGAATGTACATACAAAATGACAAAAATCATTAGTTCACATCATCTACAAATTTCTTACGGTTTAGAAGTAATAGGTGTTTGAATATGAAGTTTTTTTTTAAGAAAATGAATATTGCAGTGTCAAAGTTGGCAAAAAAGTGTAACCCACTATTGTGGGTTCACCCAAGGGTTTCCACATAAATCTTGTTTTCTTATGTTGTGTAATTGCATCTTATGTGAATGATATTGTGCAAATTGATATGCTTGTGGTATTAAGTTTGAAAAAGATTGTATTATATTAATTCACTCAAGCTTATCATTTCCTATTGTTAATATATAGTCATAAGCTTATTATAAAGCTTGTCATTCCCTATTGTTAATATATAAATCATCTTGCCTAGATAATTTATAAAAAACTGATGAAGTAAATCTCACAAAATATTGAAAATTTAGTGTCATGTAATTTTCATAGTCCAAACTTTTTGATTAGATATGCATGTGAAGGGCTTAGACTCGAAACAAGATAGCCATCAAGGCAAAATGAGCAAATTTCATGAGACGTGAGATTGGCGAAAGGAAGAAGAATAGAGAGAAAGCTTTTGATTAAAATTGGGAACCATAGGAGACTAAGGTCTCGATCCTATACAAAAATCTCTTTCACCACACTTAAAAGAGTATGAGGAGAAGGAGGACTTTTCCTCCTATGAGCAATGGTCGAAGCAATGCTATCATTCAACACCCCATTGTTAGGGTTTCAAGCAGATTCGAAGCAAATATGAACTAACAATTATATGCAGATTTAAATACAAAAGATAAAGAAATAAAACAGGACACAGATAACACAGAGATTTAACGTGGTTCACCCAGAATGGGTTACGCCCACCATACACAGCCGTCCAATCTTTCTTATTATCTAGCAAAAACAGTACATCAACCTTGCAATGTCTTAAGCATCCCAGCCGCTTATAACATGCATTTTTAGGGCAACAAACAAAGTCGGTTTTTTTAGGGTTTTATAACAATGTCGGTTTTCATCAACGAAAAACGGCAAAAAAAAATTTCTCAGGGGCTGCCACCCCCAAACCCCCGCTTTTCTCGAGGGCGGCAAGGATACGTGCTGAGTGTATAGTACTTTGCTGATCAATCACCACATTTCAACACCCATTACTAGGATAAATAAGAGGTGATCTGCCAATTGTAGGAACAACAATCACAATTGAAGGAGGGGCATCAGGATGACGAGGTAAGGAAGAGTCAATGATCACCAAAGAAGATAGCTATGGGGGAGTCACTTGTGTGACCAAAGATGAGATAGTAGTAGGAGGAGATACTATAAGGATCACTAAAATATAAAATTAAACATAAAATACACATATTCAAGCATAGAGGAATATCACATGTTCAAATTACAAGGTCAAAGACGTGAAATTATATTTTAACATAAAGATTTAGTACATAAGTTGGTGACAAGGCTAAACAATATGAAGCATATACCTTTACAATAGACCACCATGTTGAATACAATAAATACATAATGAACAATCATGAAGATCACCCTGAACGCTTGACGTCTGTCTCCCTTGAGCACACCATGGGCAAGAACATTGTTAGGGCACATTTCCACCCTACCACAAAGTAGTTACATTTCTCTATAATTTTTCATGACATGAAAGATACCCAACCTAACACAAGAAAGACTAGAAATGTGATACTAGCAAGAGTAATGGAGTTTGTGCAACACAATATATTTGCATTCTATTACTAATGTAACAATATCATGGGCACGCAAGATGCATGTAACATACATTAAAAAAAATAGAAACAACAATCCTTGTTTAACTATCTAAAATCATTTCAAGATCCCAGTTCCATTTATTTTGAAAGTAAACATGAATTTAACTCAAACATGGATAAAACACAACAATGTACATAAAAGCACTTCAAAAGCATACATGAACACTCATAAGAATATAAGAACACATAAGTGCATGCAACTGCCATGGTCTAGGCATATCCACAAGTCAAGTTCATAAGCTTTCATAAGCAATCATAAATAACTTCCTTTTCGAAGATGAAACATCATCATTCTTACAATGTTCATGATTTATTCCATCAAATAAGAGTATTTAATAATGACTTCGTGATAACTATGCAAGAGTTTCTTCCTCTTCCTTACACAAAGCACATATAAAAGGACCATGGAATCTAAACTTTGTAAGTCTCTCTTGTTAAAATGTGTGCTTTCAACCCCAACCAAGTGAAAGCTCCCACCTTTGGTAGTACCTTCCTATTCCAACAAAGATAATAAGGGAAAGCTTCCTCTACCCTTGTCTGCTGAAGAATTTTATACCCACTTTTAATTGTACATCTTCCATTCTTAGCTCCACACTATTTGATTTCGTCTTGTTTACTCTTGAGTGTAATTATTCGTTGATTTAAAATCTCTTTGAACTTTTTATCTTGTGAATGATTGACATTAACTATCAACATTCTTCCAACACCATTCCTCCACCCTATTTATCAATTTCTTCTGCAAATAGTCAATGACTTTCACTCGTCATTTGTCTTCAACAATTTGTTTAATTTCCTTGATACTATGCTCCATTTTCAACATCTTGTGACCATCCCATGAGTCCTCACAAAAAACTAGTTGAGGTGTTGTTCCCCAATTTCCACGTGATGTGCTTAGTGATGATCGGTCTGCAAGTAACCAAAAAATTCCAAATAGCCGATCCTTTCATTAGATTTTCAATGGTGAAAATTCTACCTTTCTTGTGATTCTAGATATTTATGCTTAGGGATCCTAACCCATTTTTTATCAAGGTTGGATTACATACTCCACACCAACATGGCACTCATTGCCTCATTCATAATACTCCACTTGTAAATGCTTGCACCACCAGCTACTTTAGAAGAACAAACCTAGTCTCGTGCAAGCAATGACATTCTATCTTGATCTTACTTTCCATTCCAAAAGGACTTCCTCATATTTTGGTTAATATCTTTGAAGGTTTTTTAGGATTCTCAAACACATCATAGAGAAAATCAGAATTGTAGCAATCATAGAGCTCAACATTAATAATCTTTTAGTCGTCATTAACCAATGACTTTTCCAATCTTCTAGCCTTGCCATATAAGTGTCCACTAGTTTGTTCCATAAGGATGATCGACAAGCTCTTGAGAATAGCAAGGTCCCAAGGAATCTAATTGGCAGTTTGCCAAATCGAATCTCCAAAATTTTGCTAATTTATCTCCAGGGATAACTTTAAGAAAGTACCCCTCGGGCAAATTTGTAAAACCCTGGCGAACCAGACATTATTTTTTGGGGGAAATTTTCATATTGATGGAAAACAAAAATTTCAAAGTAGGAAAAAATTAATTTGTATTGGTGATTTTTTTCTAGGGTACAAAAATTCCATAAAATTCTGGCAAATAATACCTTGTTTTGTGGGGGAAAATATATATTGTAGGAGGCAAATATTTTCATTTAGAGGAACAAATATATAAGTGTATGGGCAAAAATTTATACTCTGAAGGAAAAATTATTTAAGTGTATTGGCGATTTTTATCCACCGCTTGAAAATTATTTAATCTGTTTGGCTAATATTTTGTTATTTATGAAAAAATATATATTTTATTGGCAATTTTATGAATTCATTTTCATTAATAGACAAGGCACATCACATCACATCAGTACATCATATTGAGTCTAGACTCTGCACGATGTATTGATAAGCGCGACCTCTTTGACATGTGACACGTACCTAAAATCAATCAATGATTTTAAACTATTCGATGATCGTAGATCAATGGCTGAAGTTTTATTTCGACCCAAATTTCTGAAGAGAACGTAGTTCTCCAAAAAGTGCCCAGAATGGAATTGGATTCAATAGACATGTATCAAATGTCACGGTCGATAATGTTGGTCATTTAATATATGTCTAGTTACTAACTGCAATCCACTCTGTCCCCACAACTTCCAATATGGTATTTGGTACTGGTTTATAGTTGTTTCCAATTTCGCACACTAGTGCAATTATGGGAAAGATTTGTAGAGATATTAGAAAGATTTAAAAAAATTAAAAGAAATTAATACAGTTAGAGAAAAAATTAATACAATCAAGAGCTTCGGATATTTATAGACAATCTCTGCTTCTTTCATCTTCAATTAGCCTTTGGTAGATAAATCATTGGAGCTCACAGTATTTAAATTATGCCTCTGGTTTAGGTCTATAGGCTCAGGCTGTATAATTTGGTATTCTGATTTCTCAAGATGGACAATCCTATCCGCTTGAGAAGCATTTCTACAGAGGACCAGAGGGCCTTTTTGGGCTTTGTTAGAGACCCAACCCTCCAACCGGTCTGTAAGGAGGTTGGGATGTTCACTAATGAGGCTGTGAGGATGGTGCTGGACAGAGCATAATGAAAATAGATACCATGTTAACACGAACGCTACGTCTCGGTTCTTGGCGTCTCTTCTAGACCTCAGAGGAGACAAGGTGGATATGTTGATGTTGTTAAGGAGGATGTTTAAATAAGACTTCCTTGGAGACGACGTTATTGTTGTCATCTTTGTAGAAGTAGGGGTGGGGATCCCTTGGGAGAATAAATTAACCAAGCTTCTCCTCCCTGACCAAACAGTGGCCAGGCATCCGTTTCTTTTGAACCTGAATGCGGAGCAGTTGATGCGTCGTAGGAAATGGGTGCGGATTGGTAGGGACTTTCTCTAGAAATGGTTCCTCCTGGACGACTTTCCAGACTATAGTTGGTTTGAAGAATTCTCACAACTTATAATGTCTAAAGAATTCTACATAGAGGGAGGACAAGATTCTTAGGGTAAACCATGAATGTGTCCACTGTCTGTGCCCTAGTCCCGACCCCCTAGTAGTTTTTTTTTTTTGGCTATTTCCTCGAAACCTCACTCATTTTGGCTTTAAAGTTTTTGAGGGACTCCGACATGTAAAAATTGTAAATTTGCGAAACATATATATTAATGATAATTTTGTAAATTCGAGTTCATTTCAGTTTGCCTCTTATGGATATAAAAATGCTTTCTATTTCATTTTATTATTCGTTGCTGCCATCATGCCATGGCAGGATACTTAGCATAATCATTATGTTTTGAAATATCTTAAATAGTTATTAATTTATGTGGATATAAGATTTAATTTTCACCATAAAAAAATAGCAGGTCTATTCTAATTTCTTCTTTTAAGTTAAAGAACAAAATCAGTGTCACTTCTGAGACGACCTTTTCTAAAAGATATTTGAAGTGTTTGACAAAGAAGTATTTGAAAAAATATAATGTCAGGGATTGGGTGCAAGTGATAGCATCAAATAAGGATCTCAATGTCTATGAGCTGCATTATTTCAATATTTTGTTAAACAATGGAAATAAATTTAATATTGTGATCTTTTTTATGTAACGTTTCTTCCTCTCTCTCTCTCTCTCTCTCTCTCTCTCTCTCTCTATATATATATATATATAATCCAACTCGTTTTATTAATTATTTGTACATTGATTATCATTGATTATAAATATAAAAAAAAAAGATGTTTATCTCGCGAAAAACAAGTGAATTAAAAGTCCAACTTGTTGTAATTTTTTCTGCATAATTTCAATATTAAAAAAAACTCCAACTAAATAGAAAATATGTGTCATTGAACATTGACACGAAATAAAGGCTATGGCCCATGGGACGATGAAACGTCAAGTGACGTAGCATTTGGGTGGCAGAAATCCTATGTATAATGGGACCCACGAGAACTGACAACAGATATGCAGTGATATTGCCTTATGGACTTATGGTATGCACATCACTGAAAGTGAATGGTTAACATTTAGCCTTTATGCAGCTTTAATGCCAACTTGTGCGGATGAATTATGTGGTTGAACTAGTGCGTGCAGAGGAATGATGGTAGAATTTGTGATTAATGCCGACGGCCACCACCGTTGGATGCCAAAAATTAGAATTGAGTAAGAGGTGTTTATATATTGAGTGGATTGGAAGTCTTGGTATCATACTATCTATACTTGCAACATTGTCTTGGGTTTCTTAAGCAACATTGAAGCCAATTTCTCCTTCCATACTGATAAGAAATTAGTCCCATTTCTCAGACAATTTACGAACATGAGGCTGAAAGGTTTGTTCTTGTTTAAGGATGAGTGGTTGTACAAGAGTGTGAAAATGTTGTTGGGAGAGGAAATTGTCCATGTAGGTCATCGCTACAGGACAAACATGGAGGCATATTCATTGATTGCCGCTTGGGGTTTCCAATTTGAGGACGAGGTGGAAAAGGTAAAAAATGCCCTGAGAGTTGTAATTGATGGGCACTACCTGTTAAATCTGGATAGTGTGTGTGCTCGTGTGGTCCCGAAGGTGGGCATTGTTCCTGAGGCAAGGGTGACTGGTCCGATGGTGCCGCTACCATTCATTCAATGGGTTGATGATGATTTGAAGGCAAGATGCAGAGCTCTTGCTTGGCGCGGGTGGAAGGTCTTCAAAATGTTTGCAAGGTTGATGCAATGTGATGAGGTTTTAACGGTCCTTCATGAAGTGGCACGTGCAAAGGTGGGTCAAGAGTTGCAACCGAGACCCAAGACTACCCAAGCAATGAAGCGGCTCTCAAAATTCTATGATGACCCAGAGTATAGGTTGTTTTTGGGTTAATCTTGCTATGGTCGGTGGTGTTTGGTATTGTCTGTTTGTATCTTTTTGTTCCATGTCCTTTTTCTCCCCAACTTTGTATGTATGAGGGGATGTCTGCAACAAATTTTGGTATGCCAAATTTGAATTATGGGGTTTTTGCATGTAGTAGGGTTTTTTTTTGTTAGGAATGGTGTTTTTGGCCCTTGGGGGTGTTTTTGCGGTGGCAGAACTCCGGTGGTTTTACTATACCACCTATAGTTGCATATTTGTAATATTTTATTTCCAAGTAATACAATCCAAAAATTATTGATAAAAAAAAATGAAATATCATGCAAGTTTTGAAATTACATATTTAAATTATATATTTAATTCATTATAAATTTATATATTTAATTCATTTAATTTATATTCAAATCCTATTTATAATGGGACGGACGTCAATTGACAACGGATATTGTCGTCTGTTGGATGAGCATGGATCAATGACTTAAGGTGTATTTCGGGCCGAATGTGGGATCTCTAAATTTTTTTGCAAACTTTCATCGGAAACACGTGTCATTGAACACCGACAGGAAAGAAAGGTTATGGCCCATGGGACGATGAAGTTTCAGGTGACATGGCGTTTGGGTGGCAAAAATCCTATGTATAATGGGACCCACGACAACTGACAAAGGATACTGTCATCTGTTGGATGAGCACAGATCAACGACATGAGGTGTATTTCGGGCCAAATGTGGGAACGATAAATTTTTTTTGCAAACTTCTAACGGAACACTTCCATAAACGATAAACATTTAATTAAGTATAGTTAAATTCTAAATTTGTAATTGTATACTTAATTAACTGTAATAAGCTCTATTTCGGGCAGAAGTTGAAAAGGATTAAAAAGTCTTCAAAATCATTCCCGAAAAGTGACTCGAGTCTAGTGACGTGGTCGAAAAATGGTAAAAGTCCTGGGACCCATGACAACTGACAACAAATACCATCATCTGTTGGATGAGCATAGATCAACGACTTATTTAATTAACTATAATTAAGCTCTATTTCTAGCAGAAGTTGAAAAGGATTAAAAAGACTTCAAAAATAGTCCAGAAAAGTGACTCATCACTTGAGTTTGGTGATGTGTCCACTGTACTCAGCATTTAGAATGAAGCAATGAATGTTTTTTCCTTCGACGACGAATAGATATTAATAATAATTTATAAAATTACAACAAGATTCTAGATAATTTTGCCCTTTAGGTATTACTTTTGAACTTTTCAGTGTTTTTAAAATAAGTGACTCATAATTGTATTTCATTTCATGGACAAACCAGTAAATCCAAGGAGATTCAGAAACAACTACTAGATTAAGGAATGCAACAGAGTCTGTCTGCGCCAATCTAGTGAAATAGAAATTTTGGGTAAAATCTAGAACACCTACATCCCGCATTTTTTTTTTTAATCTCATGGTTCAATTTGAGGGTTAGCATTTTCAGGCTTGTATCTAGCATTATTTTGAATTATCAACAATAACAACAATGGGGAAACATGGAAGCAATAGTTCAACAGGAAGCCAAGTGAATTAAAAAAATACCTAATCGAACTGGTTAAAACACTAGGTTTCACTGATGAATACCATGATATTTATGACCCTGCTATCCATAGTGAAAAGCCTATCATAGAAATTAGATATGTATTGTCTAATAAGGCGGTAGATCTAAGCAGGGCAAAATTTACTGTTTTCAACACAATGTTAAAACAAAGAACAAATAAAACTGCATCGTGGGATGCTGGATTGGGATGCATGGTGTTACCTGAAGTATTCCCTTACCTTGAATTTGTCATGGTCTGCACGGAAAATTATGATGAAGATAAAAAAGCAATTGTTAATATAAATACAAGAGAGGAAATTCTATCCATAAACGAGGGAGAATTTGCTCGTTTATTGAATCTAGGGTTTGAAGCACAAAACTCAAACGTCCACATTGACATAGGAAAGGTGGCAGAGAATTATGAGAGTCTCGATCCAAGTCATAGAGATTCATTTATCAGAGCTCTAATAATGTGTGGTACTCTATTGGATCAAAATCATAAGCCTCCTTATGATTGTAACATTTTTGTTCCATGAGTTTGGGATACTATTTCCTTGCTGACATTTTGCCTGGGATTGGAAAATGATAGGGAAGTGGGTGCTAGCCTTCTTGAAATGATTTTTAATATCTATTGTGTAATTCAACCAATAAGATATAATTTTGTTGAGCACATTTTTCAATCCATGCAAAAACATTTACTAATGATCAAAAAAGGTTCTTGTAAGACATTTAGGTTCTCATCCTACTTGTGCTATCTTCTTCTATCCAAGTATCATGCAATATTCGAGACCAATAATCTTCACATTGTGAACTATAAGATTGATGAGAAGACTCAGAATAGAATAGAGTGTCCAATATATGAATGGACACCTAAGATAAGGATGCATGATAACAAAAATAACTACAACCATTTTGTAGACTTCTTTTTGGCACTAATGTATAATGAAATTACAAGCACTCCAATGCCTAGATTACTTGTGTCTTGTAGAGATTGCATTCAACTTGGAATTCAAATACAATTGGTTGACTGGTTCTTCATGGAAGAATACACTGTGTTAAGGTTCTATGGATCAGCTGTAAAACCCTACATACTTCCAATACATATGACAGAGAGGGTATTTTCATTGGAATATGTATGGCAGTTGGAGAGCACAGATAGGCACTTTCATGGTCAGCAAAAGAAGAGTATATTTCCTTCCTTGCCTTTCTCATGTGGAGGGTTCACATTTGAGAGAAAAACATTTAATGTGGCACATAATGTTTTGACAATTTTTAGCTTTGGTGATGAGGGTCTTTGGTAGTATGATCCAATCGGTGTAGTTCAAGCAAGGCTTAAGAAAAATGGGAACTCTTCAGCGTTATGTCAACATGAAACTAAACCATTGCTAGAAAAGCTTAGAAACATGGACTCCTGGGATGAGGTAAAAAAAGAGATGGAGAAAATTGCCGTTGACAATAACATTTCAATAGAAGAATTGTCATCACAAATTATGGCATGGCACACACAAAGGACAACAAAGCAGGGCATCCAAAACAGGAGGTCCTACAATTTCTACCAAAAATCTGCTAATACATCTAACAAATCTATTCCCAAAACAATTTTGCAAGAATGTAAAGACAGTTGTTGGACTCAAACCAAAATAAATGATTTTTGGACTATGAGGAGGAATCTCGGTGAACCAAAGACCAATGCAGATTTTGAGACCATCGACGAGGATTTAGAGTTTAGCAAATTATGGAATATGGAGCATCCCACAACATATGACAGGAGTGATGATGAAAATGAGTACGAGGTTGAGGCCACTCCAACAACTACTACAGTCCCTGCAATATTAGGTGGATTCAATGAGTCCATGAAAGAAAAATATAGCAAAGGGGAAAACATTGTGGAAAAAATGGGTTTTGAAGGTGGTGGTCTAGGTCCCAACGGAGAAGGCATTTGGTTTCCACTTGAGGTACAACTTCCATCAAAATCAAAATCAAAAGCTCATGTTAAACTAGTCATTGGACTTGATTCATCAGATTCATCACGGAAAGGTACTACTCATTACCCTCCAGGTCTACCTAAGGTTCAAATCCACAACCACCACCACATCATGGTATTCCCATTGGTAGTGAATCAAGTGCCACTACCACTGGTGGGGAATATGAGGATAGTATTTCTATTAGTGTTCAGTCAAGTGCCACTGTGATTGGTGGGGTTGGCATGGGTACTACTACTGATACTAGTTGTCTTGGTGTTGGACAAGTGCAACAATAAAATATCTCTCGCAAGAGGCCACTAGTGGTAGATACTCATACTATTCAGAATCCTATATCAAGTGCCAATGCCGCTACATATCTATCATTTGCAGCTTCACAACAGACCCCTCAAAAGACAATAAAAACTACACATGCAAGTGATAGTGTGATGCAGCCATAACCGGTGAAAACCCTTATAAGAGTCAACCAGCTTATGCAGCAAGAGTAACACAATGAAAGCATCAAGAAAACATAACAAATTCATATAAACAAATCATATTCCAACCATAGAACTTCCAGCAATCATTTAGTAATCATTAGATTATCATCAAAGAATATCCAATAGTTAACCGGTTACATGCAGGCTTCAAGCCAGAAACAGCCCAACCGAGACTCTAAAGATCAACCATATCATAATATGTGAATTTCAATCCTTATTCTCAGTTCTACTTCCTCTTCCCTACAAATGATTACATAACATCATATTTATACTCACCGAAACATATCCAGGTCAGCCTCAAAAGATTACATTCACCAATGCAGGAAAATGAAACATGTAAATAGGTCGGCCCTAAGATTTAAGAAATCCTTTCAAAAAATAACAACCAAGTGGTGTGGATCAGTAGAAAGGTCGGCCACACGCCAAGGAACATCGGACAAAACCCAAGATGGATCCACACGCTAAGAATCACGTCGATAATGAAGGAAAACTAACTGGTAAGCACAAGAACCATCTCATAAACCCAAAAACGGCCAACCGGAAGCGATAACTGACCGAAGAAGAACCCAAATAGACTAGAAATCTAGAATCAACCACATGAAACCACCAGGAAACTACAAACAAGATCTGTCGCTAAGAATAAGCAACTATCAGTACATACTGGTAACTAGAACACATAAACTGCACAAAGAACTAAACAAGAAAGGAAAATGTTTTTGGTTGATGCAAGATTGCTCATCAAACAGGGATGCTCCTGCATCAGACAACCCAGGTAGAAAAAGATGTTCCATGAGAGGCAACTCATGAACATCTAAAAGGATTCGGGATGAAGATCCCATGCTCATTTCTGATCCAAACATCTTCTTTATCTGCCAATCTCAGCTCTATCTCTCTCAGTGCTTCAACCGGCTTCTCTAACCTTTGATCTTCTTTGTTTCTCTTTCCTTGCTTTTGATCAACACATTGTCTCTATTTCCGCAACTCAAGATTTCTTCTGCCACAAGACTTCATTCAGTTTGTCACCATGAGCTCTTTGATGACCGGTTCCATCTATTCATCAGACTCATTTGTCAGATCCTTCTGCCAACTCATGCCACCTTCCGGTTAATCTCTACAACTGGTTCTATCAAATCTTTCTTCAAAACCTCTGCAACCGGTTCTGTCAAACCTTCCAGTATAACCTCTACTACCAGTTTCCTGCAACTTTTCTCAGGACTCAGATTCTTCACCTCCTTCTCTTTCTCTATCAAAGAAATCAATGTGAACTTTTTCCCATCCTTTTCAATAGTAACTAGGTTTCTTCTATAGTCATAAATAGCTCCTCTATCATACTACCAAGGTTTTCCCAACAAGACATGACAAACATTCATTGACACAATATACATAAAACTTCATCTCTGAAAGGCCCAATATTGAAATTCACCCAACACTGCTCCTTTATCTCTACCTTCTGATCATCTTGTAACCAACTTACCTCATAAGGACAAGGATGCTCAAGACTCTTCAACCCAAGTTTCTCAACCATCTCCTCAGATACGAAATTATCAGTACTTCCACTATCTACAATGACCTTGCAACACTTACCACCTTATTTGCATATAGTCCGAAAAAGACTCCTCTAAGTAGATCCAGTATCCTTTCTTTTGAACATAAGGGATTCTCCTTGCTCTGGTGCAGGTTAGATCTGGTACCATCTGGTTCTTCACTTTCCATACAAATTCTTTCCATTCCTTGCTTACATTCATAAGATCTATGTCCGGTTTCTCCACACTTGAAACATTTTCCAAGAAATTCTCTACTGATATTGTTGCTATCTTTCCTTGGTGTCTTTTATTCCGGTTCTTTACTCCACTTAGGTTTTGCATCCTCTTCTTCAACCGGTTTCTTCATACTATCATTCATTTTGAATTTCTCCTTTCCCTTATTCAATTGTCTTCTTCTCACCTTCTCCTTGGGCTTCAAAGCATACTGGTAAGCTTCTTCAACCATTGAAACCTTCAACATACTCATCTCATCTTGAATGTTAAAAGCAAGCCCATTGATGTACCTCGACACCTTCTCTTTGTCCATCTCTCTATGTCCAAATCTGATTACCACCTTGTAGAATTCCTTAGTATATTCCTTCATAGTCATGTTTCTTTGTTTCACATTTTGCAAATTCTTGAACAACTCCAATTCATAGTCTCCTGGTATGAACTTGGCCTTCAACCTTGCAACCATCTGTCTCCACCGAGTGATCTTCAATTCACCATTCTCCACTCTATCTTTCTACAACTCTTTCCACCATAAGGCAAAATACCCTTTCAACTTGGTCTGTGCCAACCATATTCTTTGTGGGTCCTTGACATCCTCAAACTCAAAGTAGTCCTCTAACTCTCTAATCCAATCAATCAGATCCTACGGGTTTAGTGTTCTAGAAAAGTTAGAAACCTCAACTTTGTGCACTTTACTTGCTTGCACCACTGCTCTTAGGAATCTTTCCTCTCTCTCATCTTTCGGTCCTTCAGCTTCCTCAAGCTCTTCACCGAATTCCTCGTATTCATCCTCAGAGTAAGGGTTTCTTCGTAAACCAGCCAAAGCATTCTGGATTTCATTCCTCACTTCATTCTTGAAGTCTTCCATCATCTGTTCTATCCTTCAGGGGTTTGTCCTTCCCGACAACATCTCTCCTTCCACTCTGACGAACTGCATCAACTTGGCGATCTGACTACTGGTTTCAATTGCCTCCCCTCGGTGATCTATTGAACACCCATGCACCCTGCCTCCAAACGATGATCTGTCCACCTCAAGGAATGCCTCAGACGATTCTTCCACCAGCCGGTCCATAACCAACTCTGATACCAATTGATGCAACCATAACCGGTGAAAACCCTCAAAAGAGTCAATCGGCTTATGCAGCAAGAGTAACACATCGAAAGCAACAAGAAAACATAACAAATTCATATAAATAGATCATATTCTAGGGATAGAGCGTCCAACAAACATCTGATAATCGTCAGATTATCATCAAAGAACATCCGGTAGTTAACCGGTTACATGCAGGCTTCAAGCCAGAAATAGCCCAACATGGACTCTAAAGATCAACCAGATCATGATATGTGAATCTCAATCCTTATTCTTAGTTCTACTTCCTCTACCCTACAAATGACTACATAGCATCATATTTATACCCACTGGAATATATTTGGGTCGGCCTCAAAAGATTACATTCACCAATGCAGGAAAATAAAACGTGTAAATAGGTCGGCCCTAAGATTTAAGAAATCCTTTTGGAAAATAACAACCAAGTGATGTGGATTAGCAGGAAGGTCAGCGACACGCCAAGGAACATCAAACAAGACCCAAGATGGATCCAAATGAATCATGCCGCTAATGAAGGAAAACCAATTGGTAAGCACAAGAACCGTCTCAAAAACCCAGAAACGGCCAACCGGAAGCGATAACTTATTGGAGAAGAACCCAAATGAACTAGAAATCTAGAATCAACCACATGAAACCACCAGGAAACTGCAAACAAGCAACTACCGGTACATACTGGTAAGAACACAAAAACTACACAAAGAACTAAACAAGAAAGGAAAATGTTTTTGGTTGATGCAAGATTGCTCATCGACCGGGGATGCTCTTGCATCACAGTGGGACAGGATCGGGAATGGTGGTTGGTACTCCTCATAATGCATTAGTTAAAATCACAGGCATAGGTGGAACTGGAGCCTCTGCTATTTCACCTTTCAAACATTCAATTGCTTCAATAAGCCCAGATTTTTAATTTCGTGATTACTATGAAAAATTTGAACACAAAACAAATGCAAATAAAGAAAAAAAGAGAGCATTACAAAGGGTTGCCCTGACTGAAGTTTTAGACGAACAACCTGCAAGGAACGAGGTATTTCCAACATATGACCCACACAAAGATATGATGGAGTTCATGGTTGTTATGCCCCCAAATAAAGATAAAAATCCACCACATAGTCAGATAGATGCCTCTAAATTTCAAGTTAGCGCCCTCCAAATGGATTTTTCCAAAGTACAAAATGTGGACAAAATTAGTGTGTAAAAAGGGACTAACGAACTAGTCTACACTTCACTGCTAAAGATGGAGAGAGAGAAAAAATAAACTGGAGAAACAAATAGAAAAGTTATAGGCAGAAATGGCAAACAAAAAAATCAAAGAGGAAAGCAACAGATAACAAGTGCAATGATTTACAGAAAGGGATAAAAAATTCGGGCTCTGCAGTAGAAATTACAAAGCAGGAGAAGATGGAGACAGAATTGAAGGAACTAAGGGAAAAACTGGCTAAAAGCAGTAAAAAAATTGATGATGAAAGAACCAGTTTTTAAAAATTATACAAAAGTTATGAGTCTATTGTTGCCGAAATAAGAAAAATACATGACCTATTGGATCATGAGAAGGAAAAAAGAAAAACATTTGGAAGAGGATGTAGAGGAAGAAAGAAAAAAATGTGCACAAATGAAAGAAGATTTGCACAATGCAAATGATAAAATTAAAACTTTGGAGGATAGATAGAAAGGTAATATGAAAAATACAACGAAGTATATACAAGAAAACATTTGGGGGCAAATAATACAGAGGAGTGACAAGTTGTGTGAATGGTTTGAATTGAATGAAAGTCTGAGATTGATTTATATGAAAATCAAAGGGCACATTGAGAAGAGCATAAATGTTTATTCAAAAGAGGATATGGCAAAAAAGATTTTGCAAGTAGTCTACAGTACTAGTGACAACTATTTGACATCCAAGGGAATTAACAACCGCATTGATGCCACAATTAAGACATCATCTATCCTTAAAAAATGCCAGAAACTAAGGGAAACATCAGAAGTTATGGATAAATGTGGAAAAAAGATATTGAAGATGCAAGAAAAGACAACTACTTTGATTAAACTTGGTTTGCCTAAGTCCATTGACCCATCAAATAAATTCATTGGAAAAGAAGCTTACAAAAAAACATGGAGAAAAAAATGAAGTCTGATTTAGACTTGCTTCCTAAGAACACAACTCCCCAAAGCTTTCTGGAATTCATCAAACCATTTACAACTCTGAATGCGGTATTGGATGAAACAATGATGTCAAGTCACTCTCTAAATATGGATTGTTGACGAAGTTGTAGTTGACTTTCCATAGTTTAAAAATATTGACCTTCCATCAAACGATGAGTGGAGCACCCTACAAAAATTGGCACAAAAATCTCAAGAATCATAGTATGTATTGCACAGTTTTCTGCTTTTACTCTTAATTTCAAGGTTTTATGTTTTTTCTGTTTGGAATTTGGCATCACTTGAAATAACTTTGTTTTATGAACAGGAAAAAACCAACACTCGCTATTGCTAATCCAGCCTATGAATCTATGATACACAGTGCAAACCTTCAGCTTGTAAATTTGTATTCTCAAATTCGAGCCCAAGTTTTAACATTGTTGTATTTCTATATTTCTGATTACTAGGTTTTGGGCACTGCTATTATCTATATTTAATTTATCATGGCTTGAATTAATATTTAATTTTGAACTTTGTTTTTTGAACAAGAGACATGTAGCAGTTGTTAAATTGCTAAATTACTAATTCGGCCTATGATGGCCATGTAAATTTGTGCTGAGTTTGTGATACTGATGGCAGTTGGGGTGATATATTCAATGTTCAGTGCCTTAGTAATTGATTTTGATGTTGAGTCTTCACATGTTGCAAATCGACCTGGAGCTGTTGTTGCTCTCTTGTTTCTATAAAAAGGAATTCAGGGTCATTTGCAAAGGGTTCTGAAACTTTGTATTGACTTTTGCATGGAGAATCACACAAAGTGGTGTATTGAATGAATTGTATCATATGGCTATATTTTGAAAGAATTAATGAAAATCTAATTTCTCAACATGTCTAAATAAACATATCTATATCAATAAACACATTATGGTGTTTTATTATGCTATTTTAAATTTGGAAATAGAAAATTGAAAAATACAATTACAAATCAATATTAAATTCTAATTGCAAAAAAGTTGATAGACTCATAAAATATCATCAAGATATCAACCATAATAATATTATTTTGTAATATGAATGATGAGATATAGTAATAAGATTAATAAATACCAATCTCTTACAGTTTCCATTCATCCTCATCAAATTCAGAGCTTTCTTGATTTTTGTCCGTGTTTTCTTCACTCTGAGTTTGCATACCTTGGTTGAACTGCATCTCAATGCTATCAGTAGGTCCAGTACATGAGTCAATAGTCCCACTGGCACTTTGGTTTGAAGTGTTTCCCAAACCTCTTCTTTCACATTTGGACCTCCATATTTTCAGTGCCCTATCGTAAGGAAAAGTGTGGACATCATACCTAGATGTATAGAGCCTCAAGCAATTTTTCAAATTGTGTCTTGTTTGTTTCTTAGCTTTAATTTTAGGAACCCCAAAGCACTGAAAACTCTCTCATCTTCCACCGAACCCAATATTATGGTGACATAAATCAACAAGCTTCAAATATTATGGTATTGAATCACGCAAAGCTACGTTCTCATCTATATATTTCCAAAGCCTTGTTATTGATCCCTCTTCACGGGGGTTCTCCATTCTACCATATTGTTCCCTCATAGTGTATGCAAAATGAGATGATTGCTCTCTAAGATGAGTTTCATCTAATATTTCATTTATAGTTATTCCATTCAATTCTCTGGATATGCAAATTTGTTTTATCAAATTCAGTAGCTTACTTTGAAAATCAGTTGCACTGTTGAGGCTCCAATATTGAGTAAACACAATAGACATGGATTCGAGTAGGTTGTCAGGAGGGAATCTACTTCTAATCTTTGAGGAAAGATCATTGGCAGTTTTCTTCACAGAAGTAGTTACAGACTCAACAATCTTGTCGAAATATTCCCTTGTAACTCTTGCTAGTTGCTTCCTAGGGTGCTTTCTTGGTTCCTCAGGGTCGACCATGGCACATAAGTGCATTGGTATCTCATCTCCCCATACATTGGCACATACCTCCCCATTTGTATCGATTTATAAAAAGTTATCAAGATTGTTCAAATATGTGAGTGTCTGCCACCTAACAATTTTTTCATCAGATAGTGTTGGTTGATTTCGATAGAGATTGTTGGCATCTGCATGAAGATTGCATTAATGATATGTTATGTTGTCATTGATATCAATTAACCGGTAATGATATTGTTGTTTTGTAACCAGTAGGAAGAGCTAGTGAAGGGAACTATAACTGGTAGGTGAGTTTGTGGAGCAAACCGATATTGCTAAGTATTGGAGAGTTGAACCGGTAAACCCTACCTATTGATTTGATAAACCCTAACCAATTAAGTTTGGTGAATTGGTTGTATTGGTTTATGATCTGATGATGAGCGGTAAAGATTACGACACGTATACATATTGTATGAAGAGAGTTTCAAAGTGTTTTTGGCGCGTTGAGATAACGGTTTTTGTCTTGGGAATGAGCAAGTATATTGCATGTAATGCAAAACGCGTGATGAGTTATGGAGTTCGATGAAATGGTGGTCAAGGAGCGGTCAAGGCTTTCTTGAATGATGTGTAGAGATTGTTATGTAATCTCTATGAGAGAATTAGGTTTTTGTTGTGTTACCGACCTATTGATTTGTTTATAAGGTTGATGAGTTGTTTTGTTTCAGAGTTGGAAAAGTTCTAGTTGAGAGTGTGGTTGCCGAGCCAGATGATGCATCTGAATTTTGTGTAAAGGTAGATAGGAGCATGAAAAAGATATGAACAAGCAAGTGTAGTGCTATTTTAACATATTAACAAACTCTTGTTGTTTTCTAACAATTACAACAGTAAAATCCCCTAACCAGGTAAGCTCTAACAAGCTTGGTGTTATTCAAATCCTTTAACCAGGTGGTCCATTAGCTTTGATTTCAAATCCTCTACTAAGGTTACTCCTCACAGGGTATTGCTTCTAATAGGGCATTATAGTCAATCCCTTAACCGGGTGGTCCCTAACAGGATTTGTACTTAACAGGACTTTTTGTAAAGCTTTAACAGGCTTGGCTCCTAATAGGGTGAACTTCAGAAGAGTTCAATAGTTAACTTGTGAGTCTCATCTCACCGTGGTTTTTCCCATTTGGGTTTCCATGTCAAAAATATTGTGTCAAGTGGTGAATGTTTTTGTGGTTATGTTTACTATGGTTGAATTGCTTAACTACTTAATCCACTTTGATAAGTCATGTTAACCAACAACAATATGAAATGAGGTTTTACTTATGTCAGTAAAGTATTTGGATGTTTGTGAGTTTCAAGTTGTTTACTTTTAATCTATTGTAACAGTCAACCAATTTATCTTGACAGTGATATTGCATTTATAGTTCAGTGGTTTAACTTGTCAGTTTATAGTTTGCTTTGAGAGGTTGGTTCTGAGATTGGTGAAAGTTTATATCAATTTTCTATCTACTGATTCACCCCCCCTCTTAGTAGTTGATTGGATCCTTATTCTTTCATCATACCATCAATTGATATCAGAGCATCTCAGGTCCTCTAAGGTCTAAGCCTAACAACTTGAGGTAAAGATCTTGTAGAACATGATGAAGAAGGAAGGCCTAAAGTTTAATAGAGAGAACTATAGAATATGGAGTGATAGAATGAAAATTTATATCAAGAGTCTAGGAAATCAATACTGGGAACATGTTGGTACTCAATATGTTGCACCTAATGGGATTATGACTGATGATCAGAAGAAAGAGCAACAAGAAAACAATCAAGCACTGGAGGCTATTATCAGTTCTTTGTCTGATGCAGAATATGTAGATGTCCATGGTCTGGAACCTGCATATGAGGCATGGAAGAAACTTGAAGAGATTTATAGCGGTGATGAACATGTGAAGATTTCCAAGGAAGAGAGTCTAAGAGGAAAGTTTGATGACATGCAGATGGCTGAAGGTGAGAATATCCAACAATATGGATAGAGGATAAAAGAGATAGTTGGTGATATCAAGAGTGTTGGTGGTAAAGTGGAAGATGCCATAGTGGTTAGTAAGGTGTTGAGAACTTTGCTACCGGTCTACGCTATCTGAGTTGCAACCATTCAAGAGATAAAATTAATTGACAAAACTAAGGTAGCTCTTGACTCCATCATTGGTAAGCTTACTGCTTTTGAGTTAAATGGGTATGATGGTAGTGTTCAGAAATTTGAATCTACATTTAGAGCTTCAGTTTTTAACCCATCTATGAGGAAAAGTAGAGATGTCAGTCATGGTTATGAATCTAGATCCAACAGAGAAGTTGATGATGAAGACAGTTTGGTTGAGCTTGAAGCATTGTTGGCCAAGCGGTTGCTTAGAGGTAATGATAAGTATAGAGGTAAATTAACTTTGAAATGTTTTGTATGCAACTAAGATTGGACACATTGCAGCTAACTGTCCTAATGGTGATAATGAGCACAAGCTAGAGAAGTTCAAAAAGTACAAGGGAAAAGGAAAAAGAGATTGTCTTATTGCAGTTGATGGTGGTATCACTGATGAGGAATTTGAGGGTGATGCTAATAAAGACATTATTTTTGTAGCCATTAAAGAGGAGACATCTGATTAGAAGGCTTTCGTTTCTCGCATGGATAATTCTGATGATTGGATCATTGATAGTGGTTGTTCACATCATATGACCAGTGACCGAAGCAAATTTCTTTCTTTGAAGGAATTTGATGGCGAAGTTTTAAGATTTGGTAATGACTCACCCTGCATGGTGAAAGGTAAGGGAACTATTTCTCTTAATGGAAAGAGTAGTGCGGATGATGTCTACTGGGTTGAATGATTAAAGCACAATCTTTTGAGTGTTGCTCAACTCAATGATAGAGGATATCCATTGGAGTTTAAGAATGGTATGTTCAAAATCTATGGGAGCAAAGGTGAACTAATTGCAACCGACAAGAAGACTAAAGGTAATTTGTTTCACCTAAATCCTAAAGTCAGCAACTGTTTAATTGCTAAAATAGATGATAGTTGGCTTTGACATAGGAGATTTTGTCATTAATTTTGATCACATTGTTAAAGTGAGTAAGTCCAAGACAGTGAGAGGTTTGCCTCAGTTGGACAAACCGGTTAATGCTCTATGTAAGGAATGTCAGTTGGGAAAGATGACATCCTCAACTTTTAAGAGCAAATCTTTTTCAGCGGAACATCTGTTAGATTTGGTTCATACAGACCTCTATGGACCAATAAGGACTAAAAGTATTCAAGGTGACAAATATTTTATGATCTTCACTGATGATTGTTGAATAATGATGTGGGTCACATTCTTGAAGGATAAAATAGAAGCATTTAGTAGGTTCAAGGCATTCAGGGCCTTAGCTGAAAAGGGGAGTGGTAAGAAGATAAAGTGTTTGAGGACTAATCAAGGCGGTGAATTTACTTATGTGGAATTCACTAGATATTGTGAAGAAAATGGTATCAAATGACAACTTTCTACACAGAGGACACCACAACAGAATGGTATTGCAGAGAGGAACAACCAGTCAGTTGTTGAAGCTACTACGATGATGTTGATACAAGGAAGTATAGCAAAAACTTTATGGAGAGAAGCTATTAGCACAATTGTCTACATTATGAACCAGATTTTGGTAAAAAGAGGTAAGGATAAGACTCCTTATGAATATAGGTATGGTAGATCACCTAATGTTAGTTATTTCAAGATATTTGGCAGCAAATGTTTTATTAAGAGAGGTGACTATGTTAGTAAGTTTGAGGCTAAAAGTGCTAAAAGTGATCAAGGTATATTTCTTGGTTATTCCACCAAGAGTAAGGCCTACAAATGTTACAACAACAAGACATAAAGAACCATTGAGAGTTCTAATGTTCGAGTGGATGAGTGTCCTGAAGTCTCAAGAGAAACCAGTGTGGAGAAAAAGGATGAAGATCCTTGCATTTTGTTTTTGTAACCAGAACTTGTGAAACCTGAAACTGGTAAAGAGAATGTTGTTGTACCAGTTCGACCAGAATAGGTAGATTCAGAAGAAGATGATGATAGTGAAGAAGAAGAATTTGAAGATAATGATCATCTTATTCCAAGGTATGTAAGACTCAATCACAATCCTGAAAAAATTATTGGAGATAAGGATGATGGAGTGTTAGCCAGAAGAAGAATTAGAGAGAATTCTTGCACGATCTCCACTATTGAGCCTAGAATTTCTAAGGAAGCATTTGGAGATGATCATTGGATCAAAGCTATGGAGGAGGAGTGATGGGGTTTACCTAGTTTGCTCAACACTTCACCTAGCTGGTGTTGCTCAATTGCACCAACTCACCAGGCCTAGTTGCTCTCTAGACCTTCAAGTCCTTCTCAATCTCTTCTAGGGCTTGATTATTGTTCTCTCTAAGGTGTTTACTTAAAGTGTTTTGGCTAGGAACCCTACCAATTCATAGTGCTTCCCATGTACTCTATTATGGCTTCTTGGCTTCAAGTTGTCAAAATGACCTCCTACCATTGTGAGATGATGCAAAGGTGTGGAGGTATCTTCATTCATGTTTTGGATGCATTTAGGGTCCATTTTAGGTTTTCAATCAATAGTTTTCTTACTGATTCCAAAATCTTGCCTAAAAAAGGGCTACAAGGAATTAGCCCAATTAGGCCTCCTAAAACTGGTTTTTTAGGGCTTGAGTGAAAACGGTCCAAAACACCCCAAAAAATCTTGGATTTCCTTCAATGGTTCATCTAACCTCAATATATGTTTGTGGTTTTAGCTTCTTGTTCCACCATTCAATGTGCTAACCCCAAAATGAGGGTTTTGGAGGGTTTCTAGGCCTTCTAGGTGGTAGTGACAGGTCAAGTTGGGGTTTGTGCATTAAATGACCTCTTAAAGGCTCCTCCTTGCATTGGAAACTATGTCCCAACTCCTTAGACCCCTTCCAAATCTTAGAAAGTGATTTTACATCCACTCCTGCATTTGGCACTTCATTTTCACCTTATTTCCTCTAGCCAGGTTGCTCCTGGACTCGCCTAGAATAAGGTGACAGTCATATCAAATCTCTTCTTCAGAACTTGCACCTGCATATGTACACTATATATATGGTTTCCCATCATGTACCAACAATCCGTGATGGAAGCACGTGTGGAACTCATGGGGCAACCATATTTGCAAGAAAACTGCCATATACAAGCCAAAACTAGTTGCTTGCAAACTAAAGAAAGAAAACACTAATGAATAGTATTCACAAAGATCTAAATTGAACCAAAACATAATAAAACTCAAGAGAAAATCAATACATTTTTGGATCAATGGATTCAATCCATCTTTGAATACAAAATGAGTAAAATCAAGCCAAAACGTTGCCAACTACTCTGAAAATGAGTAGTTTCAGATTGTTAAGCTTGTAAAACATATTCACCAACCTTGGTAACCATTAAAGAGAGGGTTCTTATATCCTTCCCATGTGTGGATTCATCCTAGGGCGTTGAACAATCCCTAACTCCATCGCTGACCATCTCAGGACAAAAGTTGTCATGACAACTTTTTGCAACTTTGCAATTTTTGCACTTTTGGTCTTTCCAACCTATAAGACCTATTCGAGGTCATAAAAAATGACTTTTAAAACTTTCCTAATACTAATTTAACCCTCCCTAATGCCTGTACCAAGTTTTGACACTTTTGACCATCAAAAAGGTCAATTACCTACTCAAACTCACTATTTACACAAAAGTGCAAACCTAAGAAGTAAGAACACAACCTAGGCCTATATTGACTCAAAAATATAACTCTTGGACCCTCCCAAAGTCCTTATTCACCTCTGACTTGGCTAGGGTCAGTACAAGCCAAAATTTAAAAAAACTAAATAATCTAAGTCCTAGGTGCTCCTGCACCATTCTCCCAAACAAAAGAAGATCATGTCACTTTCTTAGGAATCAGATTCTAATCAATTCCAAGCTTCTTAAACTTTGTCTCTAGTACCCATGTAGCTTCAACATCATCCATACCCTGCCATTTGATTAGGTGCTCCAAATAGACTTGATGCCCTATCTTCTTGGCGATCCTTGAACTCAACACCTTCTCGGCCTTTGGATTTGGTTTGGCTGGTAACTGAAGGTTGTTCACATCATCTAAAACCTCTAAGTGACTACAATCTGAACCTGGAACTGGTCCCTTGTATGCAACTAAGTCTTCTATATTGAAAACCGGTGACAATCCTATGTCACTAGGTAGATCCACCTTGTATGCATTTTCTCCATACTTGGCTAGAATGGCACATGGACCTATCCTCCTCATTTGAAACTTGTTTGGCACTGCTTGTTGTAGCCTTGCTTTTTTTAAGTGCACCATGACAAGATCCCCCACTTGAAATTGTAGGTTCTTCCTCTTTTCATCAACTTTTTGTTTAAGTTTGCTTGTCTTCTCCATTAATGCTTGTTTAATTGATTCATTGACCTCCTTCATTGATTGAGACAAATCCTTTGCATATCCACTTCTTTCTATTGCACCTCCTAAGTCTCTCAACTCCAAAATTCCTCTTGGGTACACACCATAGACCACTTCAAAAGGGCTTTTGCCGGTAGTCCTATTTATGGTGTCATTATATGCATATTCACCTTGTGAGAGTAGTTGATCCCATGTTTGACCATATTCCTTAGTAAGGCACCTTAACAAGTTTCCCAAGCTTCTATTCACCACATCGATCTGCCCATATGTTTGAGGATGGTAGGCTGATCCAAAAGAGAGGTTGGTGCCAAGCTTTTGCCATAGTGTCTTCCAAAAGTGACTCATGAACTTTGAGTCCCTATCTAAAACAATGCTCATGGGTAAACCATGTATCCTCACCACCTCTTTGAAGAACAATTAAGTAATTTGGCATGCATCATGAGTACTCTTGCAAGGCACAAAGTGAGCCATTTTGCTAAATCTGTCCACAATGGCATAAATGTTGTCATATCCCTACTTTGTCCTTGGTAAACCTACTACAAAATCCATGCTAATGCATTCCCAAGGTTTATTTGGTATGGAAGAGGTTGGTATAAACCGACATTTGTAGAAGTACCCTTGGCCTTTTGGCAAACTATGCAAGTCTCCACATATTTCTTCACATCTTGATTCATTCTTGGCCGATAATAGTATCTTTGAACCAACTCTTGAGTCTATTTGAATCCAAAATGTCCACTAAGGCTGCCATTATGCTTCTCTTGAATAAGGTTTTCTCTCATTGAGCCTCTAGGCACACAAAGTTGCCCACCTTTGAACAATAGTTCATTTTGCAAAGTAAAATCAGAATACTCACTATGGAAGTGATTTTGGTACTCCTTACACACCTTGTAGGCATTTGAGAAGTCTTCATCCTCCGGGTACAAGTCTCTAAAACTGTCCACACCTATGCTTCTCAATAGGATTTCTTGGACTGTCAAAAGTCTTGGACTCAATGCATCAGCTACTTGGTTTAACTGCCCTTTCTTTTTCTTAATGGTGAATGTATAGGCCTGCATATACTCCACCCATTTCATGTGTTTATGACTGAGTTTATCTTGTGAGTTTAGGAAACTCAATGCTTGGTTGTCCGTATAGACCACACATTCTTTAGGGAGGAGATAGTGTCTCTATTTCCTCAATGTCTACACTAAAGCATACAACTCAAGATCATAAGAGGAGTACTTCCTCTTGGCATCACTTAGCTTCTCACTATGGAAATCTACTGGTCTTTCTTCTTGGCTTAGGACAACACCTACTACAACATTGCTTGCATCACATTCTACAATGAAAAGTTTCTCAAAACTAGGCAACACTAGCATCGGTTGGGTAGCTATCTTCTCCTTCAAGGTTTCAAAACCTTTGTTTTCTGCTTCACCCCACTAAAAATTTGCTTTTGCTCCACCTCTAATGGTGTCTAACATGGGTGCACATATAGCACTGAATTGCCTATTGAACTTCCTGTAGTACTGAGCTAGTCCATGGAAGCTTCTCACCTCTGTTGTTGTGTTAGGAGTAGGCCAATTTACAATGGCTTCAACCTTGCTTGGATCCATCTTGAGGTTTCCTTGAGACAACACAAACCCAAGGTAAACCAACTCCTGCTTGACAAAATCACACTTATCTAAATCCATGGTTAGCTTTTCATCATAAAATCTTTGTAATACATCTTGCAAATGATTAATGTGATCTGCCCTATCTTTACTGAAAATGAGAATATCATCAAGATATACTACCACAAATTTACCTATGAAGTCCTTCATCACCTCATTCATGAGTCTCGTGAAGGTGCTTGGAGCATTGGATAAGCCAAATGGCATTACAAGCCACTCATAAAGATCCTCAGTAGTCTTAAATGCAGTTTTCCATTCATCACCCTCCTTAATCCTAATTTGATGATAGCCACTCTTAAGGTCAATCTTGGTAAAGTACTTGGCTTCCCCTAAACAATCCATTAGGTCTTCTATTCTAGGAATAGGGAACCTATATCTGATTATGATCCTATTTATGGCTCTAGAATCAGTACATAATCTCCAAGTACCACCTTTTTTTGGTGCTAACACGATAGGGACAACACAAGGGCTAATACTTTTCCTAATTAGGCCTTGTTTAAGAGCTCTTGGATTTGCTTGGCAATTTCAACGTTCTGTTGAGGAGTCATTTTATAAGCTGCCTTATTAGGAAAGGATGCTCCGGGAATGAAGTCTATTTGATGGCTTATGGTTCTTTTAGGAGGTAAGGTGGATGGTTGTCCTTCACTTACTATGCCTTTGAATTTCTTCAACAAATCTTGCACCTCTAATGGCAAATCTTGCTGCTCTTTCTTGTCTTCTTCTTTGGGCTTCATCACAAGTGCAAACTCTATACCTTCACCTTCCTCAAGTGTATTTAAGAACTATTTTTCACTCACCAAAAGAACATTAGGACCTACTGCCCTTTTTTCACCTTCTTCAAGGATAGACTAAATCTTGAATGTGACTCCATCTTTCTTGAATGAGTATGCATTCTTGGCTCCATCATGGATAGCTTGTCTATCAAATTTCCATGGTCTTCCCAATAGAAGATGACATGCATCCATGGGTAGGACATCAAATAACACCTTGTCCTTATACCTTCCAATGGTAAAATCCACCCATGCTTGCTCATTGACTAGGACATGTTGGCCTTTGTTCAACCAAGTGACTCTATAGAGATTGTTGTGAGGTATCCTTTGCAATTTGAGCTTACTCACTGCCTCTTCTAACACAATGTTGTCTGTAGACCCTGAATCAATGATCACTTTGCACACTTTGTCCATAATCTTGCATTTGATCCTAAATAAGGACCTTCTTTGGCTTGGCTCTTCTCTGATCGATTCTTTGATAAATGTTCTCCTTATCATCAAGTTGTCACCTACCTATGACTCTAAGGCAACCTCTGAAGTCTTGCTGCTTGAAGACTCTTCTTGAAGATAGCTCACTCTTCTTTCACCACCATGTGTTGATGATCCCTTCTCTAGACACCTATATGCTGGATGACCAAGTTAGTTACAATGGTAACACTTCATTGTTGCAAAGTATGAGGAACCTCTACCTTGGCCACTAGATCTTCCTCTGAAACCACTATTGGATCCCCTTCCTCTATTGAATCCTTCTTTATTACTACCACTATCTTGTTGCTTAGTGAGTTTAGTCTCTCCTTGAGTTCTTTGTTCAAAACTTCTTCCTACAAAGCCTCCTTTATGGCCTCTATTGTCTTTTCCTCTATCCCTTCCCCTATTGTTGCTTGAGTCATGTCTTCTTTTCAGTTTTTCCTCCACCTTAAGGGAAAGTGGATAGGTTTGATGGACTGTTTTTGGGCTCATTAGACTAATTTTCTCTTGGATGTTCCACCGTAGACCATTTAGGTACCTAGCAACCTTGAGACTCTCTTCTTCCACTGCATGAGATCTAAGGCTAAGCTTGTGAAACTCCCCTGTATAGTCACTGACATCAAGATCTTTTTGTCTTAAGTTTTGCCTCTTCCTATGAATTTTCACTTCATAGTCATAAGGGAGATAGACTTCTTTGATTTTGACTGGCATCCCTTTCCAAGAAGAGATGGGTGCTTTGCCCATTTTTTTCCTTTCATCTTGCACAAATTTCCACCATGCGAGAGAAACTCCTCTCATCCTTGACTTGGATACCTTGACTCTTTGGGCTTCAGTTATGCCTTCACATTCAAAATGGTTCTCCATGCCTTCTATCCACTCTAGGACCACTTCTGCCTCCATCTTACCAGTGAACAATGGCAATTCTTTCAATGATTTGCCACTCAAGGCCTTCAATGACTTCAAAAAAGGTTCTTGATCTAGGATAGGATCAGGTTCAGGTATCTTGTCTATCTCTACCACTTATTTACCCTTCCCTTATGTTCCTTCCACTTTTACCAACACTTCGTCTGCCTTGGTTTCTACCTCTCCAAGCTTACTCTCCAATTCTAGCAACTTCGCCTTCAGAAGTCTATTCTCTTCCTCCTGATCATTCACTTTATTTTCCAACTCTGCATTGGTCACCATGTTGTTATCTCCTATAGATTCCATTGAGGACATCTAATCACCTAGCCCAAATCTTATAGGCTCTGATACCAATTTGATGGGGTTTACCTAGTTTGCTCAACACTTCACCTAGCTAGTGTTACTAAATTGCACCAACTCACCGGGCCTAGTTGCTCTCTAGACCTTCAAGTCCTTATCAATCTCTTATAGGTCTTGATTCTTGTTCTCTCTAAGGTGTTTACTTCAAGTGTTTTGGCTAGGAACCCTACCAATTCACAATGCTTCCCATGTACTCAATTATGGCTTCTTGGCTTCAAGTTGTCAAAATGACCTCCTACCATTGTGAGATGATGCAAAGGTGTGGAGGTTTCTTCATTCAAGTTTTGGATACATGTAGGGTCCATTTGAGGTTTTCAATCAATAGGTTTCTTACTGATTCCAAACTTTTGCCTAGAAAAGGGCTACAAGGAATTAGCCCAATTGGGCCTCCTAAAACCAGTTTTTTAGGGCTTGAAAAACGATCCAAAAGACCCCCAAACAATATTGGATTTTCTTCAATGTCTCATCTAACCTCAATAGATTTTTTTGGTTTTAGCTTCTTGTTCCACCATTCAATGTGCTAACCCCAAAATGAGGGTTTTGGAGGGTTTCTAGGCCTTCTAGGTGGTAGTGACATGTCAAGTTGGGCTTTGTGCATTAAATGACCTCTTCAAGGCTCCTCCTTGCATTGGAAACTCTGTCCCAACTTCTTGGACCCCTTAAAAATCTTAGAAAGTGATTTGACATCCACCCCTGCACTTGGCACTTTAGTTTCACCTTATTTCCTCTAGCCGGGTTGCTCCTGGACTCGCCTAGAATAAGGTGACAGTCATATCAAAGCTCTTCTCCAGCACTTGCACCTACATATGTACACTATAAATATTTTTTCCCATCATTTACCAACAAGCCGTGATGGCAGCACGTGTGGAACTCATCTGGCAACCATATTTGCAAGAAAACTGCTATATACAAGCCAAAACTGGTTGCTTGCAAACTAAAGCAAGAAAAGACTAATGAACAGTATCTAAAAAGATCTAAATTGAACCAACAACACAATAAACTTGTAGCATCCTAAAATTGCGACACTTGCAATTTCGACTGCATTTGGGTCTTCATGATGGCGGCGCAACACTGAACCTGAATGGAGACCCCGAAACTTGTTCATGACATCAAAAACTGCATTTTTCAGCACCCTGGCTTGATCCTCCTTGCACCTTGCTGTCCCTGGAGGTGGGACCATGGCGCCCAGCGCCCTGGTCCCTGGCCCTATTTTGGGCCTGGTCTCTTATGGGGCTTCGGGTCTTTAAGTTTGCAAATTGGAAAATAATGTTTCCTGGTCGGCCTAAGGTCGGGAAAATCAGTCTATCAGCCCTAATTGACAAGTATATAAACTACATTTCCCCTCTCAAAAAGGAGGAGGACATATGTGGGAAAAAAGGCGGAAGCGATATTCAAACATTCAAACATTCAAGCATTCAAGCATTCCTTCAAGCAATTGAGCATTCTAAGTCTCCATTCAAAGCTAAGTGTTGCATTCAAGACAAGGATTCAACCATTGAAGAGGAGATCACATACAACATACAACATACTACATACATTACACCTTCGCATGTAAGAATACAAACATTCTTACAACAAGTTATCGGTACTTGTTTACATTACAAACATTTACATTTACAACATTCTCATTTCTTGGTTAATTCCAAAATTGGGGTTTGACCTAAAGGCAAACCCCTCATCCCTAACCCCCCAATCGTCCTCTCTTTTCTGTGTGTAGGTTGCAGGTACGCGGCTGTAATTGAAGATCTAGAATCCTTGTACAGAGACGAACAGATCCACCTTCATTTCGCGGATTTTTCGGAGGACCATGTGCACGCCGGGCGCCATCGTCCCGTCAACTTTCGCTCAAATTTGCAGAACAGCACCGTATCGACATTTTACTGCTAATTCCAGGTCCGCAGCTTCATCCCATATCCCTATCTCTGTTTATAAGCGAATCTTTCCTACTTTACATGCATTCCTAGTTCAATTTTTCTATCTACATTCTTTACAAAAGAGGGTATCCTTGATGTCACAACCCTTGAAACTCATTTAGAATCCAATCTTGCATTGCGTGGGATTGGATCTTGTGGGTTTCAACCCCTCTTTTGAATGTAAAGTCTCCCCTAAGTGAAAACCATCAACCCTAGTGACTCTCCCTTCTCTCTCCTTGGAGTTGGGGAGGGGAGAACAATTAGGGTTCAATTTTTCCGCTTTACAAAACCTAAAGAGAAACTCAATCCATTGTTGGATCAATGGATTCAATCCATCTTTGAATACAAAATGAGTAAAATCAAGCCAAAACGTTGCCAACTATTCTGAAAAGGAGTAGTTTCAGATTGTTACGCTTGCAAAACATATTCACCAACCTTGGTAACCATGCAAGAGAGGGTTATTATATCCTTCCCATGTGTGGATTCATCCCAGGGCATTGAACAATCCCTAACTCCATTGCTAACCATTTCAGGACAAAAGTTGTCATGACAACTTTTTGCAACTTTGCAATTTTTGCACTTTTGGTCTTTCCAACCTATAAGACCTATTCCAAGTCATCACAAATGAATTTTAAAACTTTCCTAATACTAATTTAACCCTCCCTAATTCCTGTACCAAGTTTTGACACTTTTGACCATCAAAAAGGTCAATTACCTACTCAAACTCACTATTTACACAAAAATGCAAACCTAAGAAGTAAGAACACAACCTAGGCCTATATTGACTCAAAACTCTAACTCTTGGACCCTCCTAGAGTCCTTATTCACCTCTGACTTGGCTAGGCTCAGTACAAGCCAAAATTTAAAAAAAACTAAACAATCTAAGTCTGAGGTGCTCCTGCACCAAGGAGCTTGATCAAATTGAGAAGAACAATACATGGACCCTAGTACCCAGACCGGTAAATAAAATTATGATAGGTACTAAGTGGGTATTCAGGAAAAAGATGAATGAAGATGGTGTAGTAGTTCGAAACAAAGCTAGATTGGTTTGCAAAGTTATGCATAGGAAGAAGAGGATTATGGTGAGACTTTTGCACCAGTTGCTAGATTAGAAGGTATCAGAACTTTACTTGCATTTGCAGCACATAAGGGATTCAAAGTATATCAGATGGATGTGAAGTCAACATTTTTGAATGGAATACTGGAAGAAGAAGTATACATTGAGAAGCCAAATGGTTATGCTTTGACTAATGAAAAGGACATGGTATGTAAGTTGCACAAGGCATTATATAGATTAAAGCAAGCACCGAGAGCATGATATGAAAGGCTTCATTCACACTTGATGAAGATAGGTTTTCAGAGAACCAGTGAAGATAGCAACATATATCTCAAATATGAAGGAGATAATATACTGGTTAGTGAAGTGTTTATAGATGATATCATATTTGGAGACAATGATGACATGAGCAATGACTTTGCAAATGAAATGAAAAGTAAGTTTTAAATGTCTCTAGTGGGAGAGATAAAAAAATTCATAGGCTTGCAAATACAGCAAATGAAGAGTGGTATTTTGATCACATAGTCTAAATATGTGAAAGAAGTATTAAAGACATTTGGTATGAGTGACTGTAAACTAGTTGGGACACCAATGGTTACAGGTTGTAAGTTATCTAAGGAAGATGAAGCCACATCTGTTGATGAAAAGGTGTATAGGTCAATGATTGGGAAATTGCACTATGTTGTTCACAACAGGCCGGATATAGCTCATGCAGTTGGTCTAGTTGCTAGATTTCAGAAGAATCCAAAGGAAACACCTTTGATAGCAACCAAGAGGATATTCAGATATTTAAAAGGCACTATTGACTATGGATTATGGATTATGGTATCCATATGAAGGTTTTGATTTGAAGGTGTACATAGATGCAAATTGGGCAGGTAATGTTGATGATAGAAAAAGCACAACCGGTGGAGCATTCTTTCTTGGAGGAAGACTTGTTTCATGGAGTAGCAAGAAGCAGAGTTGTATATCACAGTCTACTGCTGAAGCTGAGTATGTTGCAACTTATATGAATTGTACCCAGGCTATCTAGATGAGGCACATTCTGGAAGGTTTCAAGATGAAGTTTTCAGAACCTATAAAGATCTTATGTGACAATACCACTGCCATAAATATTTCCAAGAACCCTGTTTTGCACGCACGAACCAAGCATAGTCAATTGAAGTATCATTTCTTGAGGGAAAAAGTGTAGAGTAAAGATGTGATCTTGGAGCATGTTTCTGCCAAGGAGCAACTTGCAGATATCTTTACTAAACCTCTACCTAAGACTAATTTTGAGTATCTTAGAACTCAGCTAGGGGTTGTACCCCTTCATGAGGTGAATTGAGCATGATGTAGACTACATCAGTCCCGAAGCTACTTGCAGAATTTTACAGTAGGATTGATGTAGAAGTGGAGTTATTGTTGAAATGTGGCAACTAATCAGAAAAGTACTGTACACTCAGCATGTATCGTCGCCGAGGTCTGGGGTCGGGTCGGGCCCTGGGTAGGGGTTCGGGGGCGGGAGCCCCCGAGAAAATTTTTTTGGGGTATTTTTTATTTTATGAAAACCAACATTGTAATAAAACTCTAAAAAGGCCGACTTTGTTTTTGCCCTAAAAACACATGTTATAAGCGGCTGGGATGCTTGAGGCATTGGAAGGTTGATGTACTATTTTTGCTGGATAATAAGAAAGATTGGACAGCTGTATATGGTGGACGTAACCCATTTTGGGTGAACCACGTTAAATCTCTGTGTTATCTGTGTCCTGTTTTATTTCTTTATCTTTTGTATTTAAATCTGTATATAATTGTTAGTTCATATTTGCTTCAGATCTGCTTGAAACCCTAACAATTGGTATCAAAGCGAGGTATTTTGTAAATTGGCAGGACTTTCAGATTTGAGTGGGAGCAATGAAGGATTCCAAATTCAAGGTCGAAAAGTTTAACGGCCAGAATTATCAGTTATGGAAAATGCAGATGGAGGATTACCTATATCAAAAGGATTTGTGGTGGCCATTGGAAGGAAAGGCAAAGAAACTGACCACAATGTCAGATGAAGAGTGGGACATTTCAGATAGAAAGGCACTAGGATCCATTCAATTGTGCCTTGTGCCATCTGTAGCATTCAATATAACAGAAACAAAAATGGTTGTAGATTTGATGGCAACATTGGCTAAGTTGTATGAGAAACCCTCGGCTTCGAATAAGGTATTTCTTATGAAGCATTTGTTTAATTTGAAAATGAGTGAGGGAGGATCTGTAGTGGAGCACTTAAATGAATTTAATACAATTATCAATCAGTTGTCTTCAGTAAAAATTACCTTTGCATAATAGGTTAGGGCTCTCTTGATTTTATGTTCTTTGCTAGAAAGCTGGAATAGCTTGGTTATGGCTGTAAGTAACTCTATCTCTGGTAAAAATACTTTGGTATTTGATGATATTGTTGGTGTTATCCTAAGCGAGGAAATGTGAAGAAAAAACACAGGTGAGACTCCAACATTATCGGGTAGTGTTTTGAATGTGGATAACAGAGGAAGATCAAAGGAAAAAGGAAAAGGCCCTTGGAATGAGAAGTCACGAGGGATGTCAAAGAAAGGACGCTCTCAATCTAGAGGAAAGAAAGATTGCTGGTACTGCGGAAAGCCTGGTCATCTAAAGAAAGACTATTGGTCTCAGAAAAACAAAGAAGGAGATAAAAATGAAAATGACAGTAAGGAAGATAATATTGCAAGTAATACTTCACAAGATGTTTTAATCTTATGTTTGGATAATGTTAATGATTCCCGAGTAATAGATTCTGGGGCTTCATTTCATGCTACACCCCATAGAAAATATTTTATAGATTATGTTCAAGGTGATTTTGGACAGGTATATTTGGGTGATGATGAGCCCTGTCAAATTGTTGGAAAAGGAAAGATAAAGATCAAGTTGCAGAATGGAAATGACTGGTTTCTGAAGGAGGTAAAACATGTTCCTAATTTAAGAAGAAATTTAATTTCTATAGGGCAACTAGGTAGTGAAGGTTGCATAGTTACCCTCTCAGATAGTATGTGGAAGGTCGCTAAAGGATCATTAGTAATAGCTAAAGGTGCGAATGTAGGCACATTATATCTGTGTACAGGTAACACTTACTCTATCCTAGCTTCTACAGATAAAGTTACTATAGGGACAACAACAATAAATGTTGCAAAAACAGATTAGATAATGTGGCACCATAGGCTTGGGCACATGAGTGAGAAAGGGATGAAAACCCTTCACTCCAAAAATCTATTGCCAGGACTAAAGAAGATTGATTTAGGGTTCTGTGAAAACTGTGTTTATGGTAAACAGAAAAGAGTCAGATTTCTCAAGGTTGGAAAAGAGAAGAAGAGTGAGAAGTTAGAGCTTGTACATTCAGATGTATGGGGACTGACTCAGGTATCATCTCTTGGTGGCTCTTGTTATTATGTTATTTTTATTGATGACTCAACCAGAAAAATATGGGTATATTTCCTAAAACAAAAATCAGATGTTTTTGAAACTTTTAAGAAATGGAAAGCTTTGGTTGAGAATGAGACAGGAAAAAAGTTGAAGTGTCTCAGATCGGATAATGGAGGTGAGTATTGTAGCAAAGCATTTGAAGATTATTGCTCCTTAAATGAGATTCAAAAGCAGAAGACAGCTCCAGGAACTCCACAGAAAAATGGTGTGTCAGAGAGAATGAATAGGACTATCATGGAACGCGCGAGGAGCATGAGATTGCATGCTGGATTGCCCTTACATTTTTGGGCAGATGTTGTACATATTGTTGTCTATTTGATAAATAGAGGACCTTCAACCCCTTTGGATGGTGGTATTCTAGAGGAGGCATGGACTGGTAAAAAGGTAAATTATTATTTTCTAAAAACTTTTGGTTGCCAAGCTTTTGTCCATGTTGATAAAGAAAACAGAACCAAGCTTGATGCTAAATCTCAGAAATATACCTTCATTAGATATGAGATAGATGAATATGGCTATCGGTTATGAGATTTTGAAAATAAGAAAATAATAAGAAGTAGAGATGTTATATTCAATGAGAAGGTTATGTATAAAGAACAGATGTAGGAAAAGAAGCATGAACAGGACAAACAAGAATATGTGGTGTTGGATGAGATTTCTGAAAATGAAGTGCCACAAGTACCTGACGCTCTGCAACAACAGATTGTCCCACAAACTCCTGCAAGTAGACATTCTATGAGGACAAGTAGACCCCCTGAAAGATTTTCTTCTTCTTTGTATTCTATTTTATTAACGGATTCTGGTGAACCAGAAGAATATGAAGAAGCAATGCAGGTAGATGCTAAACAACAATGGGAGCTAGGCATGAAAGAGGAGATGGACTCCTTGATGAAAAATAAGACTTGGGACTTAGTCCCTTTACCTGCAGAAAAAAGAGACTTGCCTAACAATGGGTTTATCGACTGAAGGAGGAGGAAGGAGGTCAGAAAAGATATAAGGCCAGACTTGTGGTAAAAGGTTTTGCACAGAAAAAGGGTATAGATTATGATGAAATATTTTCTCCAATTGTAAAAATGACTTCAATTAGAACTGTACTTAGTCTTGTGGCTATAGATGATTTACATCTTAAACAATTAGATGTCAAAACAACTTTTTTGGAGGAGGAAATTTACATGTTGCAACCATAGGGATATGAGGTCAAAGGTAAGGAGAACTTGGTGTGTAGGTTGAAGAAAAGTCTGTATGGCCTAAAGCAAGCACCCCGATAATGGTATTTAAAATTTGATAGTTTCATGGCTGAACACGGTTATCATAGATGTCATTCTGATCATTGTGTATATTTTAAGAGATTGGATAATGGCAGTTATATTATCCTGTTTCTTTATGTTGATGACATGCTTGTTGCTGGTTCTAACATGGAACACATAAATGATCTTAAACAAAAATTAGCCAAGTCATTTGCTATGAACGATTTGGGTGTAGCTAAGCAAATTCTCGATATGAGGATTACATAGGACAGAAAAAATAGAACCTTGAATTTGTCCCAAAGTGAATATATAAAGAAGGTGTTGAAAAGATTTAACATGCAGGATGCAAAAGCAGTTAGTACACCTTTGGCTAGTCATTTCAAATTGACTAAGGAGATGTGCCCAAAGGCACAGGAAGAGGTTAATAAAATGTCTAACATCTCGTATTCATCAGTTGTTGGCAGTCTGATGTATGCAATGGTATGTACAAGGCTAGATATTGCAGTGGGAGTTGTGAGCAGGTTTATGAGTAATCTGGGTATGGAACATTGGAATGTTGTGAAATGGATTCTTCGGTATTTGAAAGGAACTACTACAAAGGCATTATGTTTCAAAGGATCTAATACTGCTCTGAGTGGATTTGTTGACTTTGATCTGGCGGGTGATATTGATTCACGGAGGAGTACTACAGGGTATGTTTTTACTATAGGGGGAACTGTAGTCAGTTGGATTTCTAGGCTGCAAAAGGTTATTGCACTTTCAACCACTGAAGCTGAGTATGTTGCTGCTACAGAAGCTAGCAAGGAGATGATTTGGTTACAATGTTTTCTGGAGGAATTGGGTCAGACATAGGAGGATCGCCCATTGTATACTGATAGCCAAAGTGCCATTCATCTTGCGAAGAACTCTGCTTTTCATTCAAGGACAAAGCACATTCAGCTCAGGTACCACTTCATCCAGACTGTTTTGGAGGAGGGTCAGTTACGGCTTGAGAAGATTCACACAAGTGAGAATCCTGTCGATATGTTCACGAAGGCAGTTCCATAGGAGAAGTTGATTTCTTCATCAGTTTCTGTTGGTCTTCTTGATTGATAATTGTGGAATTTATACCAGTTGAGTCCTAGTGTTTTATCCAGCGTATGTTGCATGTACAGTGGTGTCATGTAATATCAGTCTCCAAGTGGGAGATTGTTCGGTGTGGAGCCTGATCAGTATCCAAGTGGGAGATTGTTGAAATGTGGTGACTGATTAGCAAAGTACTGTACACTCAGCACATATCCTCGCTGGGGTCCGGGGTCGGGCTGGGCTCCGGGCAAGGGTTCGGGGGTGGTAGCCCCCGAGAAAAGTGGGGGTTTGGGGGTGGGAGCCCTCGAGAAATTTTTTTTGGGTTTTTTTTAAATGAAAACCAACATTGTAATAAAACCCTAAAAAGGATGACTTTGTTTTTGCCCTAAAAATGCATGTTATAAGCGGTTGGGATGCTTAAGGCATTGGAAGGTTGATGTACTGTTTTTGCTGGATAATAAGAAAGATTGGACGACTGTATATGGTGGACGTAACCCATTCTGGGTGAACCACGTTAAATCTCTATGTTATCTGTGTCCTGTTTTATTTCTTTATCTTTTGTATTTAAATTTGCATATAATTGTTAGTTCATATTTGCTTTGGATCTGCTTGAAACCCTAACAGTTATTCCACAGGGGGAGCATCAACTTGTAGGTTGTTGATGCTAAACAATGAAGTTTGACATTGCATGTTTTATTTTCACTTTGGCATTGTTGTCAAAAGGGGAGAAGAACTATGTGATTATGGGGAGAAGAATTGTATGATTGACAAATAGAAGATCTACAACCAACTACCAGCTGAAGACAAGGAGAGTACATGGTAAAATGTAAACTAGGATTCCTATTCACAATCATAGTAATCAATGGTATTGATATTTGTATTGCCATCAATGCCAAAAGGGGAGATTGTTGGAATTTGCATGAAGATTGCATTAATGATATGTTATGTTGTCATTGATGTCAATTAACCAGTAATGATATTGTTGTTTTGTAACTGGTAGCTAGTGAAGGGAACTATAATCGGTAGGTGAATTTGTGGAGTGAACCGGTATTGCTAAGTATTGGAGAGTTGAACCGGTAAACCCTACCTGTTGATTTGATAAACCCTAACCGATTAAGTTTGGT
Source organism: Cryptomeria japonica (assembly GCF_030272615.1). Classification (NCBI taxonomy): domain Eukaryota; kingdom Viridiplantae; phylum Streptophyta; class Pinopsida; order Cupressales; family Cupressaceae; genus Cryptomeria; species Cryptomeria japonica. Next base: position 695,507,294 of record NC_081415.1, on the reverse strand, counting down.
GAATTGGTTGTATTGGTTTATGATCTGATGATGAGCGGTAATGATTATGACATGTATGCATATTGTATGAAGAGAGTTTCAAAGTGTTTTTGGTGCATTGAGATAACAGTTTTTATCTTGGGAATGAGAAAGTATATTGCATGTAATGCAAAATGCGTGATGAGTTATGAAGTTCTATGAAGCGATGATCAAGGAGCGGTCAAGGCTTTCTTGAATGATGTGCAAAGATTGTTATGTAATCCAATGGTCATACTTGAACCGACTTGTTTGTAATCTCTATGAGAGAAGTAGGTTTCTTGTGTTATTGACCTATTGATTTGTTTATAAGGTCGATGAGTTTTATTTTGTTTCAGAGTTGGCAAATTTCTAGTTGAGTGTGTGGTTGCCGAATTGGATGATACATCTGCAGTTTGTGTAGAGGCAGATAGGAGCATGAAAATGATCTGAACAGGCAAGTGTAGTGCTATTCTAACAGATCAGCAAACTCTTGTTGTTTTCTAACAATTACAGCAATAAAATCGCCTAACCGGGTAAGCTCTAACAAGCTTGGTGTTATTCAAATCCTCTAACCAAGTGGTCCATTAGCTTGGATTTCAAATCCTCTATTGAGGTTACTCCTCACAAGGTATTACTTCTAATAGGGCATTAGAGTCAATACCTTAACTAGGTGGGCCCTAATAGGATCTGTTCTTAACATGACTTTTTGTAAAGCTTTAAAAGGCTTGGCTCCTAACATGGCGAACTTCAAAAGAGTTCAGATAGTTAACTTGTGAGTCTCATCTCACCATGGTTTTTCCCATTTGGGTTTCCACGTCAAAAATATTGTGTCAAGTGGTGAATGTTTTTGTGGTTATGTTTACTATGGTTGAATTGCTTAACTACTTAATCCACTTTGATAAGTCATGTTAATTGACAACAATATGAAATGAGGTTTTACTTATGTCAGTAAAGTATTTGGATGTTTGTGATTTTCAAGTTGTTTCTATTAATCTGTTGTAACAATCAACCGGTTTATCTTGACAGTGATATTGCATTTATAGTTCAGTGGTTTAACTTGTCAATTTATAGTTTCCTTTGAGAGGTTGGTTCTAAGATTGGTGAAAGTTTATATCAGTTTTCCATCTATTGATTCACCCCCCCTCTCAGTAGTTGACCAGATCCTTATTCTTTCATCATACCATTAGAGATTGTCGAGGGCCATGCATGTCAACTTACGCAGCGTATGTACAGAGCTCTTTTTTGGGCAGCCTTCATAATATTCCTCATTTCCTCTAGCATGGGCAGAAGAGCTGCTAAAGTTAAGAGTGTCTCTAGATTACTTAACCTCTGAAGAAGGTCAGGAAATTTTGGTTGCTCTGATTCGTCGTTAGTTGTGTGAAATAGTCCAATCAAAGATGGATATTCTGAAAAAACTCGATGCACTGGACCATCCAAAGAGATCCATCTGGTATCATTATCCTTGAGAAGCTTGTTCCCATAAGTTATTGCATCAACAAAGTGTTGAAATTCCATAAATCACTTGGGACTTTGACATAAGTGTGAGTAGAGCTCTCTGATTAAAATTTCATTTTTTTTTTTTTACTAAAGCATACTTGCTCACAATTCCAAAAGCTAGATTCATTCTGTGAGCCATGCAGTAATGTACGATGCAAAAGAAGTTTCAATCTTTGTACAAAGACCATTCCTTTGATCTTGCATAACTGAAGCTCCATCTATTCTAGCACACACCAATTTTTTGGCCATCGTCATGTCATCCATACCTTCATATTCAAATAAACATCTCTTTACTAGTTGAAATAAATTTTCCGTTGTCGCACTATCCTTCATTTTAGCAACAAATAGTAGATGAGGTTGGTGGGCATGATTTCGTATAGTATAAACATGCATGCATACCCATGAAGTATTGTCTACTGCCGCAACTTCATCTAAAGAAAATGCAATAAAGTTTGACTCTCTTATTTTTTCCTTTATGTATTCTTTTTCAAACTTAGCAAGACAACTTGCCCATTCCCATCCACTGTTACTGACCAGTGACTATTAGGATAGTTAGGAACTTTCAAAAAGTGTAATAAAACACTAATTGATGGGAAATTTGTCATAACACGCCCTCTGCTCAAAATATAAAAAATAACATTTAACTGAACAACTTTTCCCAGTTGTTCTATTTGCATTGCTTTTCCAAAACTAGCTTCAATAGAACCTTTAACTTCAGCAAGCTTCGTCTATATTTTCTCATGAAAATAATACTCTTCGACATTCCTCACATGCTTACATTCCTCCTTTGTTTTTCATCTTATCACTAATTTTTCAAATCTGTCTATCATTTATTTTTCATAAACTTTAGCCATATGCTTTTCTATGGTGTCAAATTTTAGTTGCAACCTAACTTCCTTGTTATGTTTCCAAGTGCAAATCTTACACCTGCATTCTATTGGAGACTTTCCTTCAATTGGATTCTCCTCTGGTTCAATGAATGGATACTTTGATGTCCAATTAATTTGAAAATTCCTCACTGACATATCCCACTCCCGATCCTTTTTTGATTTAGCTTTTCTTGTCCCCTTCCGTGCATTATCATCTATGGCATTATCACCCAAGTCGATTATATCATTTCAACTAACTTGGGTATCTACCAAATAATCTTCTTCAAGATCATCCTGATCTGAGATATTAGGTTCACCACTGTCTTCAACATGCGGTGTAGGCTATGAATTTTGTACTTGTACTTGTGATGATGCACCTTCCTGATTTTCACCACAATCTTTTCCAAAGCCAAAGTACGAAGCAAACGTTCTGCATTTTGTTGGCCTCTCATGGCCTTCCCCACATTCATATTTCCTACCATTCTTCTTGTGTGACATCTCCAATGAATAAAGGCTGCAAAAAAAAAATCAATTTGTTGAAGAAGTAATAATAGACTATAAAGTATAATATATGTTTCATTGGCCCTACGACCTACAATCTAGATGTCCAAGGTCTGAATCTCCCGGCTGACCACTTGGCACTGACGGGTCCCCACTAAATAAGAATGAACTCAACAATGCAAACAAATATAGATAAATTCGGAATAATATTATAACACTTCAAAAATATGATCGCTTAACTTTAGGTCACTAGCAGTCACCAATGTAGTTAACAATAATGATTTTCCTTGGTCTAAAACTTCGTTATTGATCTGAATTCAGAGCTTGGAACCCACTAGATTGTGTAGAGATAGATTTGATCTTTGCATGTATTTATACCAATCCTTATATGGCGAATTCCGTGGGAATTTTATATGGTATACAAATATTTGGCGAATCCCGCTTAACTATAACATGACTTATGTAATTTTCAAGGCGATTATGGGTTGTCCAAATAATTGGAAAATACAATATAGTTGGCAAAAATTAGGGTGAATGGAGACACGCATCGGCAAAATGTCGAGCGAATTGGGTCCTCCTGGCTAACAAATATTCATATGCCTATAGGCAAATTATGGTCGTCTATTAAGGCAACCTCAAAGAGTGTAGGCGAAAAAAATAAATTTACAGTGTGTCCACCGTATATTGTATTGGCGAAATCCTCGCATAGAAACATTTAATTACATAAAACATATTGTGATCGGGTCGTGAATTTGACGAAAATTGATAATGTTTTGGTGACATGGCCACCCCCAGTTGGTACAAAATATTCGCCATTTCCCAGGTCGCCGATGTGAAAAATTCACCATTGGCGAATATTCACCACTAATGTAATCTCTTTTTATCTTTGTTTCTCCATCTTAGTATTGAAAATGAAGATTTTTTATTTATTCCAATTCACCTTTTGACCAAAGGCCACAATATTTATCCAAAGAGGCTTTGATACATCTTGCCTCCTTACGAGTGGACTCACCAAATAGAATAGTGTCATCCACAAATTGCTGGTGTGTGGTGGCCAGGGATACTTTAAGAAACCCCCCCAAGGCAACTGTGTAAAATCCTGGCGAATCAGACATTATTTTTGGGGGGAAATTTTCATATCGATGGCGAAATTTTTTTTTAAATGACGAAAAAATTATTTTGTATTGGTGATTTTTTTTCTAGGGTGTGAAAATGCCATAAATTTCTGGTGAATAATACCTTGTTCTATGGGGAAAATATTTATTGTGGGAGGCGAATAATTATTGTTAAAAGGAACAAATATATAATTGTATGAGCAAAAATTTTTTACTCCGAAGGAAAAATTATTTAAATGTATTAGCGATTTTTATCCACCGCTTGAAAATTATTTAAATGTATTGGCGATTTTTATCCACCGCTTGAAATTTTTTTAATTTGTTTTGGCGAATATTTTGTTATTTATGGTACAATATATAATTCATTGGCAATTTCATAAATTCATTGCCATTAATAGACAAGGCACATCACATCACATCGCATAATACATTGAGTCCAGACTCTACACGATGTATCAATAAGTGCGGCCTCTTTGACACGTAAAGGGTGACACATACCTAAAATCTATCAATGATTTTAAACCATTTGATGATTGTATATCAATGGCTAAAGTTTTATTTCGGCCCAATTTTCTGAAAAGATCATAGCTCACCAGAAAGTGCCTAGAATGGAATTGGATTCAATAGACACGTATCAAATGGCACGAATCACGATTGATAATTTCATTCATTTAATATATATCTTTTCACTTACGACAATCCACTCTGTCCCCATGACTTCCAATGTGATACTTGCCAATTTGGTACTGGTTCATAGCTGTTTCCAATTTCGCACACTCATGCATTTATGGGAAAGATTTGCAGAGATATGAAAGATTTAAATTTTTTTATAGCAGTTAATACTATTAAAGAAGTAATTATTACAATCAAGAGCTTCAACAATTTATATACGATCTCTGCTTCTTTCATCTTCAATTAGCCTTTGCCATTTAGTAGATAAATCATCAGAGCTCACGGTATTTTAGGTTTATAGGCTCACTGCTCAGGTTGTTTAATTTTTTAATCTGTTTTCTCAAGATGGACACTCCCATCCGCTTGAGAAGCATTTCTGCAGAGGACCAGAGGGCCTTCTAGGCTTCGTTAGAGACCCAACCCTCCAATCAGTCTGCAAGGAGGTTGGGTCGTTCACTAATGAAGCTATGTGGATGGTGCTAGGCAGAGAATTTCTGCGAAACGAAAATAGGTACCATGTTAACACGGACCTTAAATCCTGCTTCTTAGCGTCTCTTCTGGACTTGAGAGGAGATAAGGTGGATATGCTGATGTTGTTGAGGAAGGTTTTTAAGGAAGACTTCCTCGGAGATGACATTACTCTTGTCGTTCTTGCAGAAGTAGGGGTGGGGATCCCTTGGGTGAGTGATTTATCCAAGCTTCTCCTCCCTGACCAAACACTGCCAGTGGCCAGGCAACCGTTTCTCCTAAACCTGAATGCGAAGCAGTTGACGCGTCACAGAAAATGGGCGCGGATTGGCAGGGACTTCCTCTAGAAATGGTTCCTCCTGAACGACTTTCCAAACTACATGTGGCTTGAAGAATTCTCTCAGCTTATGCTGTCTGAAGAATTCTACATGGAAGGAGGGCCAAATTCTTAGGGAAAAATTGTAAACAATTCCACTACCTGTAGTTTTTTTTCCTATGTCCTTGAACCCTAACTGGTTGAGTGCCAGTGGCTCACTCATTTTGGCTTTTAAGTTTTGGGGGGACTCAAGTCTCTGACGAAAAAATTGTAAATTTCAAAAGCATAAATATTAATGATAATTTTTCAAATTCCAGTTTGTTTCACTTTGCCTCTTACAGTCTTATGGATATAAAAAATGCTTTCTATAATTCTATTTCATTTTTATTAATTAATTTCTTTCAAATGCTTTTTGTATATGAGCTACGTTATTTCAATTATTTGTTAAACAATGGAAATAAATTTAATACCGCGATCTTTTTATGTAATGCTATAAAAAAAAAATAATTAATTCGTTCCATTAATTTTTTGTACATTGATTATGGTTGATTATAATTTTATAAATATATACTATTACTATATAGTCATTCAAAATACAAAATTTCAAAAGTTTCAAGATACAAAAGTTTATTGGTCAAGGTTTTTTCGTTCAATTAATTGAAACATTTCAAGATACAAAATTTGTCCACAACTTATAGCAAGCAGACAAAAAAACTAGTTCATTGTCGATAGGCCATTCACTCAGTCTCACTATCCCCCTGGGTCACTTCCTCCCAGTCCCTTCCCTCCTCAGAGGTCGATGCTTTGGCTTTCCCTTTTGCCGCTTCAACTTTCATTTTTGGAATGCAGTTTAGGAAACCAAAGTCGAGGTCGCCCTCCAAGCTTGCTAGTAGCTGTATGGCCCTTCCTTCTTCAGCCCTATCTCTCAATGCCCTACCAACCTCCATCCTTGCCACCACATGCAAAGCATTCAGGACTTCATCCACCCTCGTTAATTTAACAAAGAGTTTCATCGCTTCCCACCCCACTCAGGCTCGTTCACGGCACTGGTATTTGATTTCATCCTCTGGGCCACGAATAAAAGGAAGAAAATCCTCCTGGTCATCCCCTTCCATAATTCAAATGCCAACTCCCGGCACCACCCACTCCAAGATTGAATCCAGGTTAATAAAAAACTCCCCATCAATCAATTTGACCAATGTGAGTTTTACCTTTTCCACGTCCGGTTCGAATTCACAGGCCCACGCCATAATCAGAGAGTAAACCTCCATGTTAGTTCGATACCGGTGACTGATATGTGCCACCTCCTCCGCAAGCATCAGTCGAGCTGCCACCCACAACTTCTCCTCCTTAAACCTGAATAGTCCTCGCATTCGTTTATCAGATACTTTGCCCAAAAAGGGCACCAACTTCTTGTCTGTTCGAAGTGTGAAATTGGCCTCCATTGTTACCTGCAATTTCAAAATCACTTCCTGCAAAAAATGTCTTACAGAAGGTACGATTCTACGAACTATAGATTTGTTCTGCAGCTACTTCAAAGCAAAAAGTGGTACACAAATGAAAAGGTAAAAAAATTTGCCTCCGTCTTATAGGTCGGGTAATGAATGTGCACGATAAGACATTAATGCCATGAGATTAGGAAAAAGATTTCCTGCCATCCTCCCCTTCCTCCTTTCGTGCGGCATGCCGCAGACAACTCCTTGTGCAACAATTAATCGCCACCTTGGCATTTGTACTTTCCAAATTTGCTCGCCTTAACAGGTTGAGGACTGTAGTTGCACATTTTTTTAAATTAATACACTAAATTTATGTTGAACTTTTATATATATTTTTAAACTATTTTTGAAAATTATATATCGTAAACATATTTTCAAAGAATTTTGTTAAACGTTAAATTAATATTTTAGATTTAATATTGAATGTTTTCTTTTTAATATTAAACTTTTACCTTTCAAATTGTATATCAAAATTTATATTTTTATTTAGTTATTTGCTTTATTCTAGAAACTAAGTTTCATGTTTTATACTATGTTTGAATTTCAAATTTTTACAAATAATATTAACATTATATTTAATAGTTATCTCAAACTATTGCACATCTTTAATTACAATTAATATTTATTATTAACATTATATTTAATAGTTATCTCAAACTATTGCCCAATGCTCGGAATTGAACATTTTAAATTTAATTAAATAGAATTAAGTGAAAGTCTATAGTCTATAGACTATAAATCTCTTTTTCGGGCGGAATTTTAAAATGATTTAGTAGACTTTAAAAATAGACCCGAAAAGTAACATGAGTATGGTGACGTGCCAAAAAAAATGGCAGAAGTCGTGGGACCCACTTCATCTAAAAACAGGTACCATCGATCGTTAGATGAACAAAGATCAACGGCTAGGGTGGATTTCGGCCCGAATGTGGGAAGTGAACACCTTTCTGAGAACTTCGCTCGGAATTGGACATTTTAAATTTAATTAAATATAATTAAGTCTAAAAATCTCTTTTTCGGGCGGAATTTTAAAATGATTAAATAGACTAAAAATCAAACTGGAAAAGTGACACGAGTATGGTGACATGCCAGAAAAATGGCAGAAGTCGTGGGACCCACTACATCTTAAAACAGGTACCATCGACCATTGGATGAACAAAGATCAACGGCTAGGGTGGATTTCAGCCCGAATGTGGGAAGTGAACACATTTGGGAGAACTTTGCCCAGAATTGGACATTTTAAATGTAATTAAATATAATTAAGTTTATAAAGCTTTTTTTCGGGCAAAGGTTTAAAATGATTAAATAGACTAAAAATCAAACTTGAAAAGTGACACGATTATGGTGACGTGCCAAAAAAATGGCAGAAGTCGTGGGACCCACTAAATCTTAAAATAGGTACCATCGACCATCGGATGAACAAAGATCAACGACTTAGGGTGGAATTCGGCCCGAATGTGGGAAGTGAACACATTTGGGAGAACTTCGCTTGGAATTGAAACGTTTTAAATTTAATTAAATATAAGTAAGTCTATAAAGCACTTTTTCGGACGAAAGTTTAAAATTATTAAACAGACTTAAAAAATAGACCCGTAAAGTCACAATAGGTACCTTGGTCCCTCGTCCGTTGGATGAGCAAAGATCAACGGCTTAGGGTGGATTTCGGCCCGAATGTGGGAAGTGAACACATTTGGGAGAACTTCGCCCGGAATTGAACATATTACATTTAATGTCCTCAGAATTTATACTAAAGTAGTGAATGTTTTGTCCTTCAGCATCGAATACTTATTAATAATAATTAATAAAATTACAACATGATTCTTAATGTCCTCGGAATTTATACTGAAGTAATGAATGTTTTGTCCTTCAGCATCGAATAGTTATTAATAGTAATTAATAAAATTACAACATGATTCTTGATATTTTGCCATTTAGGTTTTACTTTTCTACTTTTTAGAGTTTTCAAAATAAGAGACTCGTAAAACATAATCGTCTTTCATTTCTTGGACAAACCTGTAAATCGAGGGAGATTCGGAAACAACTACTAGATTGAGGAATGCAAGTTGCAACAGAGACTGTCTACGCCAATCTAGTGAAATAGAAATTCCAATTTCTGGGTAAAATCTAGAACACCTACATCCCACCTTTTTTGCTTTTGGTAATCCCGTGGTCCAATTTGAGGGTTAGCATTTTCAGGTTTTTATCTAGCATTATTTTGAATTATTAACAATAATAGTGATGGGGAAAACGGGAAGCAGTAGTTCTACAAGAAGCCAAGTGAAAAACAAAATGTACCTAACCGAACTGGTTAAAACACCAGATTTCACTGATGAATACCATGATATTTATGACCCTACTATCCATGGTGAAAAGCATATCATAGATATTAGATATACATTGTCTAGTAAGGTGACATATGCATCCAGGGCAAAATTTACTGTTTTCAACCCAATGTTACAACAAAAAACAAATAAAATCGCATCGTGGGATGTTGGATTGGGAAGCATGGTGTTACTTGAAGTATTCCCTTGCCCTGATTTTGTCATGGTTTGTGCCGAAAATTATGATGAAGATAAAAAAGCAATTGTCAATAAAAATACAAAAGAGGAAATTCTATCCATAAATGAGGGAGAATTTGCTCATTTGTTGAACCTAGGATTTGAAGCCCAAAACTCAAACGTCCAAATTGACCTAGGAAAGCTAGCAGAGAATTATGAGAGTTTGGATCCAAGTCGCAGAGATTCATTTATCAAAGCTCTAATAAAGATTGGTATTGGTATTGTGTTGGATCAGAATCATAAGCCTCCTTATGATTCTAAAATTTTTGTTCCATGGGTTGGGGATACTATTTCCTTGCTGTCGTTTAACCTAGGATTGGAAAATGATAGGGAAGTGGGTGCAAGCCTTCTTGAATTGATTTATAATATCCATTGTGCAGGTCAGCCAGTAAGATATAATTTTATTGAGCACATTGTAAAATCCATGCAAAAACAGTTACTAATGATCAAAAAAGGTTCCTGTAAGACATTTAGGTTCTCATCATACTTGTGCTATCTCCTTATATCCAAGTATCGTGCAATATTTGAGACCAACAAGCTTCAAATTGTGAGCTATAAGATTGATGAGAAGACTGGGAAGAGAATAGAGTGTCCAATATATGATTGGACCCCAAAGATAAGGATGCATGATAACAGAAAGAACTACAACCATTTTGTAGACTTCTTTTTGGCACCAATGTATAATGAAATTACAAGCACTCCAATGCCTAGGTTGCCTGTGTCTTGTAGACATTGCATTCAACTTGGAAGTCAAATAGAATTGGTTGACTGGTTCTTCATGGAAGAATTCACTGTGTTAAGGTTTTACGGATCGGCAGTAAAACCATACAGACTTCCAATACATGTGACAGAGAGGGTATTTGCATTAGAGTATGAACGGAAATTGGAGAGCACAGATAGACACTTCCATGGTCAGCAAAAGAAGAGCATATTTCATTCCTTGCCTTTCTCATGTGGAGGGTTCACATTTGAGAGAAAAGCATTCATTGTGGCACATGATTTCTTGACAGTTTTTAACTTTGGTGATGAGGGTCTCTGGTAGTATGATCCAATCGATGTAGTTCAAGCAAGGCTTAAGAAAAATGGGAACTCTTCAGCGTTATGTCAACATGAAAGTAAGCCATTGCTAGAAAAGCTTAGAAACAAGGACTCTTGGGATGAGGTTAAAAAAGAGATGGAGAAAATTGCAGCTGACAATAACATTTCCACAGAAGAAATTTCATCACAAATTATGGCATTGCAAATGCACACAGAGAGGACAACAGAGGAGGGCCAGGGCATCCAAAATAGGAGGTCCTACAATTTCTACCTAAAATCTATTAATCCATCTAAAAAAACTATTCCCAAATCAATTCTGCACAAATGTAAAGAGAATTATTTCACTCAAACCAAAATAAATGATTTTTGGACTATGAGGAGGAATCTCGGTGAACCAAAGACAAGTGTAGAATTTGAGAGCATCGACGAGGATGCAAAGTTTAGCAAATTGTGGGATATGGAGCATGGCAGGACTAAAGGTGATGATGATGAGCATGAGGTTGTCGTTGAGCCCCCTCTAACAAATACTACAGTCCCTAAAATATTAGGTGGAGTCAGTGAGTCCATGAAAGAAAAATATAGCAAAGGGGCAAACCTTGTGGAAAAAATGGGTTTTGAAGGTGGTGGTCTAGGTCCCAGAGGAGAGGGCATTTGGTATCCACTTCAGGTACAACTTCCATCACAGTCAAAATCAAAAGGTCCTTATAAACCAGTCATTGGTCTTGATTCTTCAGATTCATCAGGGATAGGTACTACTCATTACCCTCAGGGTCCACCTACATTTGTTTCAGGTTCAAATCCACAACCACCACCACATCATGGTATTCCCATTGGTGGTGAATCAAGTGCCACTGCCACTGGTGGGGAATTTGGGGATAATATTCCTATTAATGTTCAGTCAAGTGCCGCTATGATTGGTGGGGTTGGCATGGGTACTACTACTGATACTAGTTGTCTTGGTGTTGGACAAGGGCAACAACAAAAAATCTCTCGCAAGAGGCCACTAGAGGTAGATACTTAATCTCATACTATTGAGAATCCTATATCAAGTGCCATTGACACTACAAATCAATCATTTGCAGCTTCAGATCACACACCTCAAAAGACTATGAAAACTACACATGAAAGTGTCAGTGGGAGTGGGACAACATCAGGAACTGCTGTTGGTAATCCTCATCAAGCATTAGTTAAAACCACAGGAATAAGTGGAACTTGAGCCTATGGTATTCCTATGTCACCTTTCAAACATTCAATTGCTTCAGAAAGCCCATATTTTTAATTTCGTGATTACTATGAAAAATATGAACACACAACAAAAGCAAATAAAGAAAAAAAGACAGCATTTCATAGGAAATCTGTGTCTGAAGTTGTAAACGAACAACCTGTAAGGAACAGGGTATTTCCAACATATGACCCATAGAGAGATATGATGGAGTTCATGGTTGTTATGCCCCCTGACACATCTAAAGATAAAAATCCACCACACAGTCAGATAGATCCCTCTCAATTTCAAGTTAGCACCCTCCAAATAGATTTTTCCAAACTACATAATGTGGACAAAATTAGTGTGTCAAAAAGGACTAACGAAGTGGTCTACACTTCACTGCTAAAGGTGGAGAGAGAAAAAAATAAACTGGAGAAACAAATAGAAAAGTTACAGGCAGACCTAGAAAACGAAAAAATCAAGGAGGAAAGCAGCAGATAGCAAGTGCAATGATTTACAGAAAAGGATTAAAAATTCGGGCTCTGCAGCAGAAATTGCAGAGCAGGAGAAGAAGGATGCAAAATTGAAGGACCTGACTGAAAAATTGGCTAAAAGTAGTAAAAAAATTGTTGAGGAAAAAGCCAGTTTTCAAAAATTATACAAAAGTTATGAGTCTGCTGCCGCAGAAATGAGAAAGTTACAGGACCTATTGGATCATGGGAAGGAAAAAAAAAAACATTTGCAAGAGGAAGTAGAGGAAGAAAGAAAAAAATGTGCACAAATGAAAGAAGACCTGCACAATGCAAATGATAAAATAAAAACTTTGGAGGATAGATTGAAAGACAATATAAAAAATACAATGAAGTATATACAAGAAAACATTTGGCGGCGAATAATGCAGAGTAGTGAGAAGTTGTGTGAATGGTTTCAATTGACTGAAAGTATGAGACAAATTTTTATAAAAATCAAAGGGCACTATGAGAAGAGCACACATGTTTATTCAAAAGAGGAAATGGCAAAAAAGATTCTGAAAGTAGTCTACAGTTCCAGTGACAACTACTTGGCATCCAAGGGAATTAAGAGTTGCATTGATGCCACAGTTAAGACATCATCTATCATTCAAAAATGTCAGAAGCTAAGGGAAACATCAGAAGTTATGGACAATTGTGGAAACAAGATAGTGAAGCTGCAAGAAATGAAAAATAATTTGATTAAACTTGGTTTGCCTAAACTTGTTGACACATCAAATAAATTAATTGGAGAAGAAGCTTACAAAAAAATCATGGAGATAAAAATGAAGTCTGATTTAGACTTGCTTCCAAAAGACACAACTCCCAAAAGCTTTCTGGAATTCATCCAACCATTTACAACTCTAAATACGGTATTGGATGAAACAGTGATGTCAAGTAAATCTTATAAATATGGAATGCTGACGAAGTTGGAGTTGACTTTCCATAGTTTACAGAATATTGACCTTCCATCAAATGAAGAGTGGAGCACCCTACAAAAACTGGCACAGAATTCTTAAGAATCATAGTATGTATTGCACAATTTTCTTCTTTTATTCTTAATTTCAAGGTTTTATGTTTTTTTTGTTTGCTATTTTGCTAATCCAGCCTATGAATCTATGATGCACTGGCTAATGCCATTTTGCTAATCCAACCTATGAGTCTATTTTATGAATAGGAAAAAAACAACACTCACTATTGCTATTTTGCTAATCCAGCCTATGAATCTATGATGCACAGTGCAAAACTTTAGACAGTAAATTTGTATTCTCAAATTCTCCCTTGCTTTAACATTTATGCATTTCTCTATTTCTGATTAGTAGGTTTTAGGCACTGCTATTATCTATGTTAAATTTTTCATGGCGTGAATTAATATTTAATTTTGAACTTTGTTTTTTGAACAGGAGACATCAAACATGTAGCAGATGTTAAATTGCTAATACGGCCTGTGATGGCCATATAAATATGTGTTGAGTTTGTGATTTTGATGTTTAGTGTTCACATGTTGCAAACTTGCAATTTGACCTGAAGCTATTGTTGCTCCCTTGTTTCTATAAAAGGGAATTCAGGGTCATTTGCAATTTTGCAAAGGGTTCTACTTCTGAAACTTTGTATTCACGTTTGCATGGACATTAGAGAATCACACAGGAATTGTTGTTGCTCTCTTGTTTTTATAAAAGGGAATTCAGGGTCATTTGCAAAGGGTTCTGAAACTTTGTATTCACTTTTACAATTGGTATGGAGAATCAGACAGATTGGAATTTGGTGTATTACTATTGAATGAATTGTATCAGATGGCTATATTTTGAAAGAATAAATGAAAATCTAAGTTCTCGACATGTGTATTACTATTGAATGAATTGTATCATATGGTTCTGAAATGTATCACACAGATTTGAGACTCAAACATGTATAAATAAACAATAAACATCTCTGTATCAATAAACACATTATGTTTTTTTTTATTATGCTATTTTAAATCTGGAAATAGAAAGTTGAAAAATATAATTACAAATCAATATTAAATTCTAATTGCAAAAATTAATATGCTTTTGTAATATGAATGATGAGATACAGTAATAAGATTAATAAATACCAATCTCTTACTGTTACAGTTGCCATTCATCCTCATCAAATTCAGTGCTTTCTTGATTCCTGTATGTGGTTTCTTCACTCTGAGTCTGAGTCTGCATATCTTCGCCGAACTGCATCTCAATGCTACCAGTAGCTCCAGTAGTCCCATTGGCACTTTGGTTTGAAGTGTTGCCCAAACCTCTTCTTTCACATTTGGACCTCCATATTTGCAGTGCCCTATCGTAAGGAAAAGTGTGGACATCATACCTAGATGTATAGAGCCTCAAGCAATTTTCCAAAATTTTGTCTAGTTTGTTTCTTAGCTTTGATTTTAGGAACCCCAAAGCACTGAAAACTCTCTCATCTTCCACCGAACCCAATATCATGGTAAGACATAAATCAGCAAGCTTCACATATTCTGGCATTGAATCACGCAAGGTTTTGTTCTCATCTATATATTTCCAAACCCTTGTTACTGATCCCTCTTCGCGGGGGTTATCCATTTTGGCATATCGTTCTTTCATAGTGTATGCAAAACGAGCTGATTGCTCTCGAAGATGAGTTTCGTCTAATATTCCATTTATAGTTACTCCATTAAATTCTTTGGAAATGCAAAATTGTTTTACCAAAGTCAGTAGCTTACTTCGAAAATCAGATGCACTGTTGAGGCTCCAATAATGAGGATACACAATAGACATGGCTTCAAGTAGGTTGTCAGGAGGGAATCTGCTTCTAATTTGTGAGGAAAGATCATATGCAATTTTCTTCACAGAAGTAGTTATAGTCTCAACAATCTTGTCGAAATCTTCCTTTGTAACTCTTGCTAGTTTCTTCCTGGGGCGCTTTCCTGGTTCCTCTGGGTCGATCGTGGCATAGAAGTGCATTGGTATCTCAACTCCCCGTACATTGGCACATACCTCCCCGTCTGCACTGATTTGTTAAAAGTTATCAGGATTGTTCAAATCTGTGAGTGTCTGCCACTTAACAAATTTTTCATCAGATAGTGTTGGTTGATTTCGATAGAGATTGTCGAGGGTCACGCATGTCATCTTACATAGCGTAGCATATTCTGCAATATACAGAGCTCTTTTTTGGGCAACCTTCATAATATTCCTCATTTCCTCTAGCATAGGCAGAAGAGCTGCTAAAGTTAAGAGTGTCTCTAAATTACTTAACCTGCCAAGAAGTTCTGGAAATTTTGATTGATCTGATTCATCGCGAGTTGTGTGAAATAGTCCAATCAAGGATGGATATTCTGAAAACACTCGATGCGCTAGACCATCCAAAGAGATCCATCTGGTATCATTATCCTTGAGAAGCTTGTTCCCATTAGTTAATCCATCAGCAAAGTTTTGAAATTCCATAAATCGCTTGGGACTTCGACAGAAGTGTGAGTAGAGCTCTTTGATTAAAATTTCAATTTTTTTTAACCGAAGCAAACTTGCTCACAATTCCAAAAGCTAGATTCATTTTGTGAGCCATGCAGTGAATTGCAGTAATGTACGGTGCAAATGAAGTTTCAATCTTTGTCCAAAGTCTGTTCCTGTGACCTTGCATTACTGAAACTCCATCTGCTCCAACACAAACCAATTTTTTGGCTACCGTCATGTCATCCATACCTCCATATTCAATAAAACTTCTCTTTATTAGTTGAAATAAATTTTCCGCTGTTGCACTCTCCTTCATTTTAGCAACAAATAGTAGATGAGGTTGGCGGGTATGATTCTCTACAATATAAACATGGATGCATACCCATGAAGTATTGTCTACTGCGGTAACTTCGTCTAAAGAAAATGCAATGAAGTTTGACTCTCTTATTTTTTCCTGTACATGTTCTTTTTCAACCTCAGCAAGACAACTTGCTCATTCCCATCCACTATTTACTGACCAATGTCTATTAGGATAGTTAGGAACTTTCAAAAAGTGTAATAAACCACTAATTGATGGGAAATCTGTCATAGCACGCCCTCTGCTCAAAATATGAAAAACAACGCTTAACTGAACAACTTTTCCCAGTTGTTCTATTTGCATTGCTTTTCCAAAAACAACTTCAATAGAACCTTTAACTTCAGTAGGCTTCGTCTGTAATTTCTCATGAAAATAATACTCTTCGGCATTCTCACATGCTTACATTCATCCTTTGTTTTCCATCTTATCACTGTTTTTTCAACCCCGTCTATCATTTGTTTTTCATAAACTTTATCCATATGCTTTTCTATGGTGTCAAATTTTAGCTACAACCTAATTTCCTTGTTATGTTTCCAAGTGCAAATCTTACACCTGCATTCTATTGGAGGCTCGCCTTCAATTGGATTCTCGACTGGTTCAATGAATGGATACTTTGATGCCCAATTAATTTGAAAATTCCTCACTGACATATCCCACTCCCGATCCTTTTTTGATTGTGATTCACCCTTTTTTGATATGGCTATTCTTTTCCCCTTTTGTGCATTATCATCAATGGCATTATCACCCAAGTTGATTATACCATTCCGGCTGACTTGGGTATCTACCAGATAATCTTCTTCAAGATCATCCTGATCTGAGATATCAGGTTCGCCGCCGTCTTCAACATGTGGTGCAGGTGGTGAATTTTGTACTTTACAACTTGTGATGATGTACCTTGCCGATTTTCACATCCAATGCCAAAGTACGAAGACAACGTTATGCTTTTTGTTGGCCTCTCCTGGCCTTCCCCACTTGTAGGTTTCCTACCCCTCTTCCTGTTCGACATCTCCAACGAAATAAAGGCTGCCAAAAAAAATCAATTTGCTGAAGAAGCAATAATAGGCTATAATGTATAAACTATAATATACCACTTCAAAAATATGATTGCTCACCTTTAGGCTTTAGGTCACTAGCAGTCGCCATTACAGTCAACGACTCAACAACAATGATTTTCTTTGGTCTGAAACTTCGCTATTGATCAAAATTCAGAGCCTAGAACCCACCAGATTGTGTTGAGATATTGACATAGATCTGATCTTTGCATGTATTTATACCAATCCTTATATGGCGAATTCCGCTGGAATTTTATATGGTATACAAATATTTGGCGAATCTCGTGTAACTATAACACGACTTATGTAATTTTTGAGGTGATTATAGGTCATCCAAAAATGACTTATGTAATTTTTGAGGCGATTATAGGTCATCCAAATAATAGCCGAATACAATATAGTTGGCGAAAGTTGGGGTGAATGGAGACACGCGTCAACAAGATGTCAGGCGAATTGGGTCCCCCTGGCTAACAAATCTTCACATGCCTATAGGCGAATTAAGGTCATCTATTAAGGCAACCTCGGAGAGTGTAGGCGAAACAATTAAATTTACCGTGTGTCCACCATATATTGTATTGGCAAAATCATCGCATAGAAACATTTGTTTGCATAAAACATATAGCGATCAGGCCGTGACTATGATGGAAATTGATAATGTTCTAGTGACATGGCCACCCCCAAACAGTACAAAATATTCGCCATTTCCGACATGGCCGACGTGAAAAATTCGCCATTGGCGAATATTCGCCACTAAAGTAAACTCTGGTGGTAGCATCCATCCCTATAGCAATATTAACTCATTTCCATTTAACTTTTACTGCCAACTTAGAAATAAATCTGCTTAACACCTCTGATAAGAAAAAGAAAAGGAGGAAAAGGGTCTCCTTGTTTCAAGCCCCTCGACACATGAAAGAAGCGTTGGGGCCTTCCATTTACCAAAATCAAGAACCAAGGGGCAACGATACAACTTTTAGTCTGCACAACCCATTCTTTACAAAATCCAAATCTATCTAAAACTTGCAATAAAAATGTTCTATCTACCTGATCATACACCTTCGAAATATCTAGCTTGACCAACATTCTATCCATCTTCACTTTTCGAATGGAATGATTTTCTTCATGAGAAATGATGATTCCTTTCATGGGATAAAGCCACTCTAGACAGTGTTGCACAGAGAAATTGGCTTGAAATCATCAAAGGATTGAGAGGCAAACTTTTTAGGGATCAAAGCAATTAGGGCGTGGTTCATATATTTAAGTATATAAGCCTACTTACAAGATTCTCTAACCACATTCCACAAATCATGTTTAATAAGTTCTCATAACTTTTAGTAGAAAGCATAAAAAAATCCATCAGGAATTGGAGCTCGACCCCCTTCCATGGAAAAACTGGCTTTTTAACCTCTTCTATTTGACACGATTGAGTAAGCTAAAGATTTTGGTGTTTTGTAATCAATTTTGGAATAATCTCCAATATTCCCCCACTTATGTCAATGTTCACACCAGGCTTTGTAGGTAGAAGGTTCTTGAAATATTTCACCTCTTCCTTGTTAATGGCTGCTAAGGAGGTCAACAGTTCTCCATCCTAGTTTTTAATAGATAAAATCTAATTTTAGATTTCTTTAATTTAAGTAAATAAAATAGCTCCATAAGCATTTTAATTAGTAAATAGAATAAATAACTTTTAATTTAAGTAAAAAATTAGTTCCAAAAGCATTTTTTTCATAAATGTGTTTGAATAACTATACTAATTTAAGTATTATTTTATGAAATGAATAAAATCTCATGTTCTTATTCTCTTTTGTCAAAAGTGATTTTGGATTAAAGTTAGGCTTATCTTTTTCAATTAAAAGAAAATAGTATTATATTTAATGTAAAAGATGTTATATTTTAATCTAATATAATAAAACCTTTAAAAATTTAATCAAATATTTAATATTAAGGATATAAATCATTTTAAATCTTTTATTTTATTATAGAGATGATTAAATTTATTTACAAAAATCAAAGTATAATAATATTAATTTTGAATAAATCAATTTTCTATTTTTATTTCTCTTAAGCTCTTTTTAAATATTTATTTATTCCTCTTTAGCTCTTTTTATGCAACTATCTAGAATGTCATTTGCAAATAACAAATATATTTTAAATTATTTTATAACTAGTAATACTTAGATTTTTGCACGTAAGCAAATGGGTTTTCTATAAAAAAAACATATTTCCAAATGCTTTTCTATTTTCTACTCTGAACTAACCATTTTCTACCTTTAAACTAACAATATTATTGGCAAGAACTTGACACATTGGTCTCTTGTTTGAATTGCAACATTTTCCTTGGAAGAAGGGGGCATGTTTATAGAAATTCCCCAAAATGAATTCAATGTGATAGAATAAGAATTTTTTGCAGCTTGTGAAGAGATCTTGGGCAACACAACCACACATGGCTTCCATTGGATCTTGTTGTTTTGTAGGAGTAATATCTAATGACACATTATATGTTGCAAATTGTGATGATTCAAGAGTTGTTTTGGGAAGTGTATGCCAAATAATAAAACATTTAAAGTAGTTCAACTTTCTATTATAATAATATTGCCTTGGAGTATGTTAGGAAGGAATTAAGAGATCTACATCTAGATGATTCTCATATATTTGTTTTCAAACAAGGTGTTTGGCATGCGAAAGGAATAATACAAGTACTAATCACTAAATAACACTTGTTATTTAATCAAACATATACACTCTTTAACAATCAAACATTTACCTTTATTTATGTTATATTTTTATATAAGATTACCATTTATTTAAAAAACTCTTTCCAAATAATTGATAAATAACAATAAATTGTTTAAAAAATAACATCATCTTTTATTTATTAAATTTACCTTTTAAAAAGAAAAATTACCCATCTAAATGGTTTGTTTAATTTCAAAATACCAATAAATTCTGCATATTATCTATCCAACACTCTAGATGTATATTTTACCATATTTATTAATTAATTAAAATTTGAATATAACAAATTTCAATTAATTAATAAATAAGGTCAAATGTGCATCAGAGCACTGGAGAGACGACGCCCAAATTGTGAAGATAATTTTGGCAGATGTCGAAGAGTGGAAAAGGTTGAACGCCAGTGCTGGAGCTACACATCTAGGGTTTGAAAAAATATGCGATTCTTTCCTTTTGGAGACGGCGCGTTATGAGTGGATGATTGGAAGGAGACATTATTCGGCTTCTTCTGCACGCATATTTGCTTCAATTTCAAATGTCCATATTCATTGCTATGCTCCATGGTATATGATATTAAACCAGCTGCACTCTTCACCTGCCAGAAGTTCGATGACGCCAACAGAGGAGGACGTCCTTTGTACGACTCTCGACGACTGCACACTTTCTCCAAATTCCTCAGACGCAGCTGTTTTTGAGCTCATAGATTGTTCAGTCTTGCCAAGCAAGGAGGATGAGTGGAAGCATTCATCGAATGCAATTGAGAGGCCTGTGGGAGATGGGGGGCATGTGCAGAGGGCGTGGGAGTACTGGAGGAATTTGGGAGAGCCCAAATTCATAGTTGCGCCTATGGTGGACCAATCTGAGCTGCCTTTCAGAATGCTTTGTAGGAAGTATGGAGCTACAGCTGCTTACACTCCTATGCTACATTCCCGTCTCTTTGCCGAAGATCCAAAATACCGAAGAATCGAGTTCACTACTTG
Source organism: Cryptomeria japonica (assembly GCF_030272615.1). Taxonomy (NCBI): domain Eukaryota; kingdom Viridiplantae; phylum Streptophyta; class Pinopsida; order Cupressales; family Cupressaceae; genus Cryptomeria; species Cryptomeria japonica. The sequence goes on along the minus strand of NC_081415.1, from coordinate 695,486,494 downwards.
TAAGGTCAGCTATGCAATTTTTTTGATGTTTTTTAGTTTAGTTAGTTCTCCTTTTTGGACTTAGTTAATACGAGCTAGGGGATTTCTTCCGTCTGGCATTGAAAACTGGCCTTTTCTATTGGGATGCATTGCACCTTGTCAGAATGATGCTCCGTTTTCCTTTCTTTCAGCAGTTTATTTTGTCTCCTGGTATTTAAACTTGGGTTTTCATTGTGAAATCTGGGTTATTGTTCTTACCTGAGCTCATCCCATTAGACAGTTCCCATCCTAATTTTGTTTTTACGAAAGGTCAGAATCTATTCATTTATTTGTTTTCTGGTGTAAACCTTGGTTTTGTTATGGGCAGCCTTAAATACAAGGTGGGGTATGTATTCACCATATTTTAAAGATGTCTAAACATGGTGCTTTCTACAATATACCACACTACGGTTAAATTGCAACCTTGTTACATGTCTTCAGGTGTTCGTCGATTTATTGCATTTTGAGAATTTAAACTTGGGTCATGCTCCTCTTACCATTTACACCACAACCCCAAACCAAAACCATTCAGGGTGCATAAAGGCAAAGATTAACTTCTTTACGGGTTTAATTTACTTGATTGTTTATGCTTAAATTGAATACACATTCTACTCATTTGTTTGTTTATTTACTTTTTTCTGCCGTCTAGCAAACATATATGGACCTGTAAGTGCATTTTCAAAATTTGCAAGTTGGATCTTAGTTCAAAATTGTCTTCACTAGATTATGAAAGTCAACATGCACAATTTATCAAGTTGACAAAAACATAGTTCTAGAGTCTGATCTGTAATCTGAGTGAGATACTCTCAAATAGATCATCACCATGAATGTTGCTTCTCATAAACATCTCTTTATCCATGGGTTTAGTGTATTTATTCCTTCTTACATTTAACAAACATGATACATGGATAGGTCAACACCACATAAACATGGAAGTATGTGAATAAGCACAAGAAAATTGTCAGACAATGACTGTGGCATTAATGTTACCCTAGAGGAACCTTAATCAAGGAAAAAATTCCAGCACAAGAGAGCTAATAGCCTCTTATCTCCTCTAACAATCAGGAAGAAAATTCCAGCACAAGGGTTGGGCTTACGCAGTTGAAAGTGTGAGTTTTTACTATGTTCACACCAAAGAAATGGGGCTCGGACTCGGCAAGGCCCACTCGGACTCGGACTCGGGACTCGACGTCAGACTCGGCTGGACTCGGGAAAGTGAAAAACTCAAGAAATGTAGAGGTTTTTAAAGATTTAAAACTTGTTTTAGACACCCTTTATTGAATACACCTTAAAGACACAATAACATCATCAAACTCGGCTCATTTGATTACATACACAAGTATACATCAATCACATAAGCATAAACGCAAATTGTAGCTGAAGAAAATAACAAACATAGATATATAAATATTGTCAAATGTATACAATATTACAAAACTCATGGAATAAAAAATACATGTCATCATATGATCATCATCAAATGTTTCATACAAATACCAAAGGTAAATACAACTACAAGCCTATGGCTCAGAGAAGCCTGCACGGCAGCACCCTTCGACCCCGGCCCCCTGCGAAGGAGTCTAAGGTAGGTCCTGGATGATTGGACAGCCATGGCCGCTCCCCGTGACACCATGCCATGCTCACCAACATTAGGAACATCCGTGTCACTATCTGCCTTTGAATCTCCTGTCTGTGCTTGTGCTCTCCGCTCCTCCTCTGCCATGGCTACAGTCTCAGCCTCTATATCTACCTGGTCGATCCAATCAGTGTCAGACTCGGAGGTTAAATTTTCCCTACTTCTATCGACGCAGTTTTCCCCCATATTTTTTCGACGGGAGTTTGGGGGCAGCACCCCTTGCGTGCTCCTTGTCGCGATACAGGGCGGGGTTGAGGGGCAGCCCCCTGCGAGGCCAAAAAAATTTATTATTTAATAAAGGCGTCGGGTGTTATTTTTCTATTGGCTGACATGTTGTAACCCTAATTTTTCTCATTCTCAGGCGGAGGTTGTAGTGAACAAAGACGAGACCATTCATTTTAAAAAAACTTTTTAAAATGTTTTTTTTTGTCATTTTACTTAAGCTAGGCAGTAGTCGAGTTTGGGGGTCAGGACTCGCCGAGTTTGGTGAGTTTGAGCCAAACTCGCCAACTCGGTGAGTCTGGCGATTTTACTCGCCAGACTCGGACGAGTTTGAGTCCGAGCCCCTAGGACTCGCCGAGCATGACTCGTACTCGGACACGCCGAGTCTGGGTGAGTCCCGTTTCTCTGGTTCACACTAAGGGGGAGAATGTTGGGAAATTTGTTTTTATTGTTCATGTAAGTTAATAATGTGAGTTGCGAACACAACTCACATAACTATTATAGATTTGAAACTAATATATTAAGGGGTTGTTATAGGAGCTTTCCTATAAAATAGGAGTCTTCAATCCTAGAAATATGTAATATGTTATTGAATGGAAAGAGAAAATTAGAAGTGTAATATAATTATGTGTGCAAAACTTTCTATTTAGCTTCTATTATTTCTGCCCATTTTTCTCTCACTTGCTAGCATGCATTAATAACAGGTAAGCATCCATTTACAGGGCACCAAACTGTTTTATGCGTATGCTTATTTATACAGCAAGTTCTCTAGTTTGGTAAGGTTCATCATTTGAACATCCATTTATAGAGATGTTGCCTGAATTAACTGCTAGAGCTATAAAATCTAGGATGTAATTTTTATTTTGAATGAATTGAACTCAGCTCCATGCTTTAGCTTGCCATTTGGAAATATAAACTTTGTCTATAGAACATCAAACTTACATATTGACTTATTATTCAGGATCCTGCTGCTCTCAAGTCTCCTGGATATTGAAATATTTATTTATTTATTTAGAATACACATTTTTTTCAAATTGATAAATTTGTCGTTTGACCTCATATGGTGCCCATATATATGATCAACTTCCATAGTTTTTAACATATAGCAATACATGGAAAAACATTGCTAGTTATTGTAAGTAATCATGAAACATTGATTATTCTGTATTGTTCAATGCGTCATACAGTCTAGTGCTAAGACCTAGTAATTGACAGGTTGACTTTGCTGCTTCAAAATAGTCATGTAATTCAAAAAACTACATTTTAAACACATGGAACAAAAATTGCAAATTAAAAAGAATGTGATTGTTTTCTTGGTTATACAAGGTTGTGAACTTTTTTTTGAGATTCACATTTGAAGATTTGATGTCATGGAAATAGAATGTCTTTTGATCAGTTTAATGACATTTTCATCTTCATTTTAATTACATGCTATATGTGTATCATGAAATAACCAAATAAATGGACGCTACTATGGTCTTCAATACTCTAAATTTGGTTTATGATGTTGCTTCGTAGTATCAAATGACACTGCCAAACTAGAAGGTTCACCTGTAGAATGCACAAGGAAAGCCTTATATTGGATATTCTAAAAGTAAATATACTCCAAATTTTGTACATTATTTTAATTTTTTTGTAATGTTGTAAGTGTCAAAGATTTAGAACATCCTTTGTGAATTCAGTTTTTTTGAAGTTAGTGTTTGTCTTACACAATCTGGTTGAATATACAGGAAGATCGCCCTTTGTTTGTGCAGTTTTGTGCAAATGACCCTGAAAGATTGTTGGCTGCAGCTCAGGTTGTTCAACCTTTTTGTGATTACGTTGATATCAATTTGGGGTAATTCTTTTAACCTTGGTGTTCTTCACATGAACTTGGAAGTTCATATCAGATGCATTTTTTCTAACTTTGGTGAGGAAATTGAAGTTAATATATATTCCCTATCTAGTCAACTTCTACATCCTACCATTTGAACATATTGTTTCAGCAGTCAATTTTTGTATGAGAAAGCCTTAAAGATATGCATAAGTTTTTGCAGTTGAGATTATTGAGCAAGTAATTACCAATTTTTCATCCTGGTAGGATGGGTTTATGTTTATGCCTTTAAATCATATTCAAAATAATTTTTTGGACTAAAATTCCCACCAAGGCCATGTCTATGCAAATAATAGTTGAGAAATATCTTTTCAACATTTCTAATGGGGATTCCTATCTTAAATGATTTTAAAATAGTAATGAAGCTAACTTATCAAGAAAAATTTGAAATTGAAACTTATCAAGAAAAAATTGAAAGTGAAATTTACCGAGAAAAAATATAGTTTTCTTTGAAAATATTGAGATTAAGGAAAAATTGAAACACAAAGAAAATTGCAAAAGTCTTAAGTGTAGATGATAATTAGTGAAAATATAAATCGGACGTGACCTAAACCTATCAAAATAGAGAGTTCAATGATTTTATCAAACCTGAGAGAGGACTGATAATTTACATATCTCTATTTATCATCCCAGAATTACCTTGCCTAACAAATATTCCACATCATTAAAAACTTCGATTCAAAACAAAAGCTGTGAGAATTGACACAGTCGAGAGCTAATTATTTTATTGCCAAAATTACAAAGTTTGCAACTTGAATGATGTGCATATCGACCGCCTATTTATGACAACAATGAGATAAGGGTAGAACTAGAAGTCAATTAAAAGTGAACTCAACTAGGTAGACAATGCATGCAAATAGATAATTAAGGCCTAGACTGGACTTAACAAGGACTGACTTTATCCTAACTGAGACGGACTCATGTCTAAATATGCATAAATTTTATTCACGAATTGGGCCTCTTTCTTTCACTTCATCTATTGCGAATTGATCATTGAAGTGAAAATGATAATGTAACTGCTATGCTGTCAGATATGTACAGGCTGTATGCACAAAGACATAACAAGCAGGTAGTTTGAGCTTAATCAAAGTTTACATTCTGCGTGTCTTAAATGCATCTAGCATGATATTGGTCATGGTTACTTGGAGATGGGGACTGTTACATGTATGAGAGATGGGGTCAGGTACTGGTATGTTTTTTTGAAAAAGAAGTTGTAGATGGGTTCTTGGGGACAGAAAAAATAAACTTTTACTTAATAATTTAAATTTATTAAAAAAAAATTGTACAATGGACATGCAACTCTAAAGAATGTACAATACTAAATTTCTTAAAAATTATAAAAGTAATGTTTTAAAGTATTGAAATGAATGTCAATGAAAGCAAATATTTATTATATCGATATTTGATAATCATCATCATGATATAAAAAGATTAAATGTTACACCGTATTCACCTGGAGATGGTAGATATATTGGGAGGGGAATGCCATTATTTTAAATACATGGTCTGGGGGTCCTCGAAGATAACTATATTTTCAGTCATTTGGTAAACTTCAATGCATGCACATCTTAAGCCTTGCCATTGTTCCTCTTCAGACTATTACACCTCTTTGAAATTTGATAAGAAAAATATCTGTTACAAAAAAGTTGTAAATTTTTATGCAAAAAAATAGAAAATTTCAATTCTATTATTGTGTTTCTTCAGTTCTTTTAGCTGTTGTCAACCACATATCGTCACTTTATAAAAAACCATTATAATTTATATTATATACCTGAGAAACCTCTAGAGGAAGTTTCCCAATTTTCAAGGGATGCTTTTAGCAGATGCATGATCTGAAAAATAAATGTTATTAGCACGACCATGGGTCGGATGGGTCAGTTGATGTTGTTTCCAGTTAAGTTGTTAAGGACTATGGTTGTGTGTGTTTCCTCCATAAGAAGGTTTTTGAAGCCATGATGTTTGAACTTAGATTTTAGGCAGTCTTGGGGGAATTCAAAGCATCACAAGAAAGTTAGAAAGCAGGGGATTAAACTTTGAAACAAGAAAAATTAATTGCACCAAAACCTTCAGCTTTTAAGCATTAGGCCGTTTCACAATTGCTTAGGTGACTTTGCAGTCACTGAGGTAGTTCTGTGACTGCACATTGTGGTTTTGTGATGGTTTTGACCCAACTTGGATAGAGAGGGGAAGTGGAAGGGTTTTGACCTTTAAGTTTAAATTTTTGATGTTAGAACTTTCATTTGATGCCAAGGATGGATGTGGGAAGGGCGTAAAAACACTTATACACATTGTATAGGGGCTGGGTTTCAATTTTTAAATATCTAATTATGTCTAGCAAAATATGTTTTTTATTTATTTATTTATTTTTAAAGTTTTTTATAAATTCATATGTATAATATTTTAATATATAATACATCTATTATAATATATATAATATAATAATAATATCTATTATTATTAATTTATTATAATACATCTATTATAATATATATAATATAATAATAATAGATATTATTATTATATTATATATATTATAATAGATGTATTATATATATATACACACACACACACACACACACATACTTGTACCCATCCCCAAGGATTTTTTTTTGCCAAATCCGCGTATCCGTACCCGTACCGGAATCGGTAACTTAGGCTTGATTTATTGAAATAAATCACTCTTTAGGAGAAATGGAAAGGGGTCATTAATTAAATATAATTTAATTAATTTAGAGGTAATGACAGGATAAAATGATTAATTGAATTAATCATGTAATAAAGGGATAATTAATTAAATATTAATTTAATCAATTTTATGTGTCTACAACATGTTTGAAGGATTTCCCTATGTTCCAAAATGATTCTGCCATCCTCATCTATCTTTTGTAACTTTGTTTGGGTTGAAATTCTCCACTAATCAGTTTGCTATTGCATCTTGTTATGTTTCTCCTTGAGACTAGAGAGTACCACCTCTTGTTGGTGGTGGATGTGTTCTTTGGTCTTCCACTACTCCAAAATTTCAGCGTACTATTAAAGAAGGGGTGGTGGATATTACCTTGGTATTAGTGGAAAGGCACAATCATGATCTCTTTTGGCATATCCCCCAAAACTATTGAGTGCCTATCTACAATTGCTTGTGGTTCTACTGATGTAGGATCCTTTGATTGTTGCACTTCGAATGAAACTAATTGGGCCACAATCTCATCTACCCTCTTGTTAATCATTTGTTGTGCTTGGTAAGAGCTTACCATATGTGGACACCTTGCCAACAACCCTCTTAGTTCAAATGTTTTACCTTTTGAGTGAAAACACATGAAGAACTCCTAGAAGTTCATCTCAATTGTTCCCATGGTGGTGAGCCATTGAACCCCCAAAACAACATTTGCTTTGCCCATGGTAATATAAAATATAGGTCAGTCTAGCATGTAGTTCCTAATGGTGAGTTTAATACTGTTACATTTTTGTGAACAATTGATTATACCTAAATCCACATTCATGACTTGAAATTCTGGAGTTGAATATTGATAGCAATATCATATTTTGGGGTTGGGTTAATGAAATAGTTTAATTGTGTTGCTAACTTATTATTGATGAATGCGAGTACTTCAATCAATCAATATTGTCATCTTTTGTTGTTTAAGGAAATCCACTACCTTGAGAGATTGTGGGTGCTAATGCCTAAAAGTGCATGACAAGAGATGGTTGGGTATCTTCCAACAACTCCACAACCACTAGTGACTTTTATTCTATTAAAATAATATTGTATCTATTATATAATGGTCATCTTCTATTCGTAGTGGTCATCTTAGTTGTCGACTTATTTAGCTATTTAGCTTTTTAGTCGACTTATTTAGTTTGTTTAGCCTTTTAAGTGTAACTATTGCTTCTTTTATTAGAACGCATAGTTTGCTTTTTAGTTTTATGCTTTTTAGCTTTATTTAGCGCATAGTTTTAAAACTCCTGGACTCGCCACGGACTCGCGAGTCCATGGGAGCCACGAGTCGAGTCCTGGCGAGTCCATCTGAAAGACTCGCGAGTCTTTTGCAAGGACTCGTGAGTCTTTCAGATGGACTTGCACGACCCAGGAAAAAAGTCATGCAAGCTTTAAAATTGAGTTTTTTAAAATTTTTTTTGCCTTCATTTGGCATAACTGAGAGAGTGAAAAATAAAAGAAAAATAACACCCAACGCCTTTATAAAATAATAAAAGTATTTTTGGCCTCGCGGGGCGCTGCCCCTTGACCCCACTCTGTATCGCGACAAGGAGCGCTGCCCCTTGACCCCAACTTGGGGGCGTTGCCCCCAAACCCCCGCCGAAAAATATAGGGGGAAATTGCGCCGATGGAAGTAGGGAAAATTTAACCTCCGAGTCTGATTAGGGACCATATAACAGCATAATTAGCATTGAAGAAATCTTGGTATTATACATTTTAGAGTTGAAAGTTTGAAACTATGAGTATGTGACATGTGGAATGTTTCAATTATGGCTCTTATGCTCTCTAAATGCATTAATTTCTTTATGTTTTTTTGTAAAACTATGGTTTTTCTTTTTGTCGAGTCCTTGCCGAGTCTTTCACGAGTTCGAGTCCGAGTCCAAATTTTTGGTTTGCCGAGCCTGAGGCGAGTTCGAGATTTTCAACTATGATTTAGCGTTTTAAGCTTTTTTAAGCTTTAGATTAATGGTTAGTTCTTTTTAGAACACCGTCTTGTAATTCCTTTATATACGATTGTATATTCGTTATTAATTATTCAAGATCATTCGATTATTTTGCATGGTATCAGAGCATGGATAATTTTTTTGAAAAGTTTATAATTCTAAGATTTTTCTTATAGAAATTTTTTAGTGAATTTTTTCTTAAATATTTTTCTTGGCATATCTTGTTTCAGATTTTTTCAAAGAAATCTTTGAAATTTATTTATTTTCTGAAAATTAAAGGGTTTTAGAAAATTTCGTGGGCAAGTATTCGCGGGTGACTCTTTTTTTTTTGCGACTCTTTTCCGGAAGGGTTTCTGAAAATTTTGCAGTTCGTGGGCAAAATGGTTTTGAAGAAAAGTTTTTGTCAAATTTTGGGCTTTTTTTCTCTTGCAGGGTTGTGTTTTGGCAGGATAGCGTGTTTTTTTGGTGCATATTCTGCAATTTTCTCACTAGATGCAGATTTTTACCTATGCGATCTCTATTTCAACCCACTTTTTTGTGGGTTTATAGTGCGACGGCGATGTGTTTTTTTTCCCCGACTTCATTTTCGTGTTTTTTAGGCCCCGCGCTAGGGTTTTTTGATGGCGATGACTCAAGTTTTTTTGGCGGCGACAACACATATTTTATCCGATCCATGTCGACATCTTTAGAGACACGTCTACTCCTTGTGCCGCGATTTTTCGTGGTCCTTTTTTGCTATTTTCAGCCGGTTTCTGAAAATCAAGGGTTTTTGTTTCTTTTCCGTTAGCGCCTAGGGTTTCACATCTGCGTTTTCTGCGGCTAGGGTTTTGCCCTGTGATTTTTTTAACAAAAAAAAACACAGGTATTTATTTTTTGCAAATTATTTTTTTTTTTTGAAAAAATTTCAGGTTTTAAGTTTGTAGAAAATTTTAATTTTTGGGTTTTTCAAAAAACCTCAAAATTTGTGCATTGGGATTCATGCCTCAAATTTTGCTCTAGGGTTTCAAATATTTGTGCATCTGTTTCTATTTGGATGTTTAAAATCAGATTCTTCTATCTCCTGCCTTCACTAGGTTGACCATGCTCAACCTTGGTTTTCGTGATGGCATCTTTGACCAACATCATGTTGGAACACAGGTAGAAGTTCAACGGCCGCAACTACAACACCTGGAATCAACGCATGTTGATGATATTTGAATAACGTTGCCTTGACCAAATTGTTCTAGGCAAGCTCCCTTGTCTTGTAGCAGCAGGTAAAGATCAGGACAAATTTGATGAGAAAAACCGAGAGGTTGTCATGCTTATCAAACTCTTAGTCACAAATGATTAGCTCCCTCAGGTGCCTTCAGGTAAAACAGCTAAAAAGATTTGGAATCTCTTGAAGGATCGTCATGAAACGTTCGACAAGAGCCGAGCTTTCTTTCTGAAGAATATGTTGTTTTCTATCATGATGGATGAAAATACATCAATCCAGGCACATATTATGAAGATCAAGGACATCCATGACCAATTGCAAGCTATTGGCCGCACCATGGCTGTAGAGGATATGGTAGTGCTCTTCAGTGGATCGTCATGAAACGCTCGACGAGAGCCGAGCTTTCTTTTTGAAGAATATGTTGTTTTCTATCATGATGAATGAAAATACATCAATCCAGGCACATATTATGAAGATCAAGGACATCCATGACCAGTTGCAAGCTATTGGCCGCACCATGGCTGAAGAGGATATGGTAGTGATCACGCTGAAGAGCCTTCTTAGATCCTACGAGCATTTCATTGATACGCTCAATATCACTTTTACTAGTGTTGATCTGAAGTTTCTTGATCTTTGCAACAAGCTTCTACAATAGGATCGATGGAAGCAACAGTTTGGAAGTAGCACTAGTTCGTCCACTGAATAGGCTTTCACAGCTGAAGTTTTGGATACAAACAAGGCCAAGCTCAGTCCTTCCAGTAGAAGGGACAAGGTCAATATCAACAGTCTTCGAAGAAGAAAAGTGTACAGTGTAACTATTGTCACCAGTTTGGCCATATGAAGAAAGATTGTAGAAAATTGTTGGCATCTGTGCAATCTAAACAGGGAGGGTCTCAAGAACAGACGCAGCCTCATGCTGCAGAGCATTCTGAAGAGGAGTCAACCTTCTATGCTTTGTGATCAACAAATTTCTTGTTTGGTAGGGTTTTCATGATTTTTACCAAAAAAATTGTTTGAGGGTTTTCACGATTTTTTCCTGAAAAATTGTTCGTAGGTTTTCACGATTTTTTCCTCAAAAATTGTTTGTGATTTTCTCCTAAAAAATCATTTGTAATATGCGAAGTTTGCATGGGATTTTGTGATTCTCGAAGTTCTTAGGGTTTGATGGTTTTTTCCACAAAAATCGTGCTTTGTTGCAGTCAATTTTGGGTCGCATTGCTAGGGCAAACATCTACAACCGTGGTATCTTACAGTTTGTTTTGGAGTTGTTGGAGCAAACAATGCTCAGTACTCTTCTGCAAAAGGGTTTGCCTATTTTTTCTCAAAATCATGGTTTCAGGCTTCAATAATTCGCGTGAGGGCTACATCAGCTTGGATAGATTTTGGTACTCTTGGTCATTTATGTTCTGCTGATCCTGGGAGGGTCTCCGTAGCTGTAGGGTATTGAGTACGATGACCATTAGGGAGGGTATTAAAATAATATTATATTTATTTTATAATGGTCATCTTCTATTCTTAGTGGTCATCTTAGTTGTTGACTTATTTAGCTTTTTAGTCGACTTATTTGGTTTGTTTAGTCTTTTAAGTGTCACTATTGCTTCTTTTATAAGAAAGCATAGTTTTTTTTTTTTTGGTTGGTAATATTGATTTTTATTAATTTATAAGTAAAGAAGTTAACATTACAAAAATGGGCCTAACTAGTGCCCAGAGTAGCCCATTCACTACTGACTGTCTACAGCCTACCAATTTACATGATAGATTCACAGTATTTAGTATCTGCATACTATACCCCTTACAACTTCAGTGCTTAAGACAACAAACAACTGGCTCCACCCTCATTATCAATCGATACTCCTAACATTGTCGTGTGTCCATATCAAAAGGATTACAAAAACACCCTTGAGTGGGCTATAAGCTTCAGTTGTTAAATACCCCAAAAACCGATAGTTAACTGACAGATGAACATACTTCCCAGTAGAAGCAAAAAACCATCCCCAAAGACTTCAACCTCGGGTCGGTCGATGTCTCGCACTACGTTGTCGCCTCGGAATGAAGCTCAGGAACCAGGGTCTCCGGCTTTCCCACGCAAGGTGGTGCTTCCTTATTGCTTCCATCAGTGAATTCCATTCTGTCTGGATATGACTCAAGTAGAGTCTTTGATTTACCATATTTGGCCACGGCACAAAAGGAACAAAACCAAGCGCCTCCACCGCAATCTGACTCTCAAAGCATTCACCAAAATCAAACCTGTGTCCCGGGTGCGCCCATTCCAGGATAGAGTCCATTCCAGTGATTAAATCTTGCTCAAACAAGGAATTCATAACCCAATGAATGTCATTTTCAGCAATCCCCAACTCAAGACCCCAGGCCAAAATCATTGCTGCGATGTCCATAGTACACTTCCATTGATGGGTAGCTTGCTGGAAAAAGAAACCCAACGTCCCCTGCACCGCATTTACCACCTCCTCTAATGAGCATTTGAGGAGGAGCTTAAGTCTACGATTTTCAACCGGTCCATAATGCGCCTTCTGCTGCTTCTGCGTCTGGAAGGTAAATGTGGCTTGCATCCGTCCACCAAACTACACTTGTACATAAAAACAAAAAGCCAACCAAACAGGAAAACTGAAGATAAAACAACAATTTTGGCTTCTTTAAAAAGAAAACCGGTTTGTGTGAGCAATCAATCCCATAGATGCCAAGGCCCCCGAAAATAAATGCACTATGTTGAGAACATCACATCACCACCTTCTCTCATAGGGAGATTCATCATAACATGGAACTTGTTTGAAAAAACCCACATGTTTTGGTTCACATCACCATCGCCACTGACATCATGCGTGCACACCTCTTGCAAAGGAGAGGATCAAACAATTATTCTGCCAACATTACAAATGTCAAGAAATAAAAATACAAACATAAGTTTTGTGTTTCACAATTTCACTCATGCCCCCGAAAACCTAAGATTTTCGTCTGCTGTCTGCAAAATCTATGTTGAAACTACATTGCCGACTTATAAGCATCATTTTGGGTCATTAGGAAATAGAAAGATTCATTCTAAATTCAGCTCGCCATCAAAAACTTCAAATCTTGAATCCTCCTCTTGATTGAAGGACATGGCCCATTTAGATAATTTATCCGCCACTTTGTTACCCACCCGGTTGATATGACTAACCACGACATCTTCAAAGGAATTCAAGTCAGCTGATATCAAAGAAAGAAATTTTTTCAAATGCCATGCTTTAATTTCACCATTTTTAATAGCTTGGATTATGATCAGCGAATCCCCTTCCAGGTGTAATTTTTTAACCCCCATGTTCCGAGCACATCAAATTGCTAGCAATGTTGCATATGCTTCAGCTTCATTGTTAGTTCCCTTCTTAATACGTTGTTCCCCAAATTTTACCAAATTGCCACTATGATCCCGAAACACCACCCCCACACCAGACAAACCTCCTTTGAATTGAGCAGCACCTTTAAAATTTGCTTTGATCCACTCCCTCTGGGGTGGAACCCACTCTGTGGGTGATTCACATTTCTTACTCTTCTTCTTATTAGTCCAGGCCCCATGTCTTACTTTGACATTAGGCCATGATTTTTGGATTTTCTTGTCCTCTAGAGTAAAGGGGACGCTCATAGATTCCAATTGGGAAGCTGCAGCCCCTAAAGTTTCTTCAATTGCCTGATCAATTCTACTAAACAACCTCCAGTCATCCTCAGACTTGTCTTGGAAGATCCTACGGTTTCTTTCCTTCCATATTTCCCATATCACAAGAGATGGGCATATATTCCATATGCTTGAAAAGGTTGATTGCTTGTTTTGCCTTGGCTAGCTATCAAAATTATCTTTGAGAGAATTTTGCAAAGGGCCGTGCCATTGCAATTTTCCTTTAACCATAAGACAACATTTCTTCAGCTTCCCCACACATTATGCACTTGGTGGGTCCTACAAGGCCTAACCGTTTCCTTCTTTCACCTGTGAGTATTCTCCCTTTAAAGCTAGCCATGCAAACACTTGTGCTTTGGGTAAACAGTGTTTGTGCCAAATTAAATCATTCACTGATGGGCGGTCTTCCACCATGCCTTCTAGAATTTGATCCTAATTTTACCGAATAGTTACCATCCTTGGATCTACACCAAACCACTCTGTCTTGATCTTTTGTGAGATAAATCTTTCTTTGATCCAGAGTCTGTTTTAAAAGCGATTGTTGTTGTTCAGAAAGCCCCGTGTTTGAAAGGTCTTTCCAGCACCAGACATCACCCAACTGACTTTGTTTAACCATCAAATAGTCGCTGACCCTGTCACCCCAAATGCTGCAGAGATGTGTTTTAATATCTGAAAAATCAGCCATATGTTTTATTACCGGATGAGCAGCCCATGAGTCATTCCAGAATTTAGCTGACTTTCCATTACCAATATGCCATGTTAGGTGATCTGTAAGAACTTTTCTGCTACTCACTTTTAAGTTCCAAATAGCAGATCCCTTGGGGGGATTTCTGATTGTGAAGATTCTGTGTTTCTCCATTGAGTCGAAATATTTAGCCCTCATAACCTTGACCCACAACTGATTTGGATTAGCATAAATGCTCCAAGTAAGTTTTGCTCCCAAAGCCTCATTCATGGTTTGCCAATTCCTGAGTCCAGCACCCCCCTTCAATTTTGAGCTGCAAACTTTTTCGCAGGCCAATAATGGAATTTTATCTTGCTCATTAGCTCCATTCCAGAAAAAATTCCTCATTTTTTGTTTAATCACATTAATGATTTTACTAGGAATTTTAAGGCACATCATTGAAAATATGGGAATGGCCAAGACTACTGTTTTAAGTATTAGAATTCTACCAGCCAATGTCAGCCATTTACTTCTCCACCCCTCAAGTCTGCTGAAACAGCTCTCCACCAAATTTTTCCATATTGCTGACTTATTTGCTCCTCCAAAAAGGGGGATGCTTAAAAATTTACGTGGTAAAGTTCCCAACTTCATGCCAAGTATTCTACTAATCTCCCTCTATTTAAGGGGTGTAGTGTTGAAGAAAAAAAACTCAGATTTGAGCCAGTTCACTCTTTGACCTGACACTTGTGCATAGTTTTCTTTTTAGTTTTAAGCTTTTTCACTTTATATAGTGTTTTAAGATTTTTTAAGCTTTAGATTAACGGTTTGTTCTTTTTAGAACACCGTCTTGTAATTCCTTTATATACGCTTGTATATTCTTTATTAATTATTCAAGATCATTCGATTATTTTTCATATTCATCCTTTTCTTTTTCATAGGCACCCTCCATGTATAACATCTTTTCAACACCATTATGTTCCTGACTATATTTGCACTCATAGTTAAAACATAACCCCTTTAGTCTTTTTTGTTCAATTTGTTGAGTTGTCAACCTAGTAGGTAGAGGGAATGATGGTGCATGGGTCCTCCCATCTTTGTTATTACTGAATTCTTCCTTTTTGGACAAGAACCTTTACTCTTTGCTACACACCGTAAGAATATGATTAGATACATCAAGTGGGTTATACACACATACCTCATATTGATATGATTCTTGATCCCACCAAGAAGATCATTTAAGTTGTCTTTTGTGATTGTCCTCACTTTGCAAGTATAGGTTTTGAAACTGATGAATCAAATCCGTGACTTGTATGTCATAGCTTTGCCAATGGCTAAAGTAATTCTCTCACACTGTTATTATAGTGTATATGCAACTCCTTTGAAAAATTTAGCTAGGTGATGCTAAGAGACTTTTCTTACTCCGAGCACTTAACCACTGATACTAGCAGAATTGCTTATGTTCTAGATATAAGGAAGCCATTGCAACCTTTTGCCCACTTCAAACAACTCTCCATTTGGTTAATCTAGATGATTGTTCCTTTCCATCAAACTTCCTCATGTCCACTTTTGGTAATAAGTTTTGTGGTCTAGAATGAGTGCCAATCATGGGTTATAGTTGTGTTGCATTTATAGTAGGATTGGGCTGTCTTGACGATCCACCTTGATGGGGTTGAGAAGCTTGTCGTGTGAATGACATCTTATTGATTCAATTTGTAAGGGATGACAACAGCATATTGAGTTTAGTTGTTTCTCCATGCATCTTGTACATTCCTTTCATTTCAGATTGCATGTTGTGCGTACCCTATTCCACATGGTGCACTTTATTATCTAATGAAGGCATCATCATATCAGCAACTCCACTTGATCCTAACTCTGATTTTATATCCTCTTTGTTGGAAGATTACCTTGGTGTGCGGGAATTCTTGCCTCAACCTGTAGTTGGTGGCCTTGTCATCATGTTGCCACCAAAATAATTCTCACAATAACATTTTCAAAATAAATCAAATAAGCTGAAATTCTTATTTTAACTTATTTGAGTCCAGATCCTCTGGTGCTGGAAAACTCCCCAAGAAATTTGCCGTTTCGCAGCTGTGGTAGCAAATTTGGTAAAATCCCCAATTTCTCAATACTCTTCCAAAACTGCTTTAATTGACCTCAAACCTGGACTGTGGTTGCATCAACATGACTTTGACTAAGTTACCGGTTCGGGTTAGGGATTGGGTTTGGAGGTGCGAACCTGGTTCGTGGGTTCAGGGAATTTTTTTCTCCTTTTGGGTTCGTCTGTACATGTATATATATATATATATATACATATTATATGCAAAAATTTAAAGAAATATACAAAATTACAAATCTAAATACATTTAATAGTATGCTACTTCATCATTGATCAATGCCAAATGCGGATTAGGGTTTTTAAAAAAATTAGTTTTTTAATATAAAAACAGTGTTCCACAGAAACACGTTTTGCCCCCCCAGGCCCAAGTCCCCCCGTCCCTGAAGGCCGTCCCCACGTCCCCCCGTCCCCCTGTCCCCAACAGTCATAGAACACTAAAAAAGTCACTTTTTGGTGACTTGACTGGCCCAGCCCAGTGGGTTCGCCTGGGTCCGCACCTGGGTTCACCCTGGGTCTGGCCAGGGTTCGAACCCACAGTCAAAAGGGTGAACCCTGGCTGGACCCAGGGCAAACCCAACGTGGACCTGGACCCGCACGGACCCGGTTCGTGTTTGGAGCCCAAAACCGGCAAACTCAGTAACTGAGGACTTTGATTAATCCTCTAGGTTTCAGAAAGAAAATCACCAAAATGAGAGACATACACACTTGAGTCCTTGACAACTTGATCTCCAAAACTAAAAAAGTCGCCTTATTTTTTTTTTTTCTAGATGTTAAGAACTTAAGATTATGCTTTGATACCACATGTAATGAAATTATTTGCACAAGAGAAGAATATAGTAGGAAATAAGATGAAAATGCTTGATAATAATAAGCCACTTTGAGGGGCAACCTCCAAAAATAAGCCACTTTGAAGGGACAACTTCCAAAAGTCTTCAATAAGAATAGAATTCATCATAATATGGTGATCATAAACTAACAATTACCTCCTATATATACATAGTTATGCCATGGAGACTAACCAATTTGACACAATTACCTATATTGAACTGTAGAAATGACCATATAACTTAATCAGAGATCATACGAGCCACAAGTCAGCTATACATATCCCCATGCACACTATAGGTTAAGGGCATAACACTCCATACAATGTCAATATCAAAATATTGTTCTTATAAAGCTGACCATACACATTTTTGTATCATCAGAAGCAACAAAGGTTTGATTAGTGTTTAAAAAACTTTTGCTGCTCTAGTCTTGGTGTTGCTTAAGTAATTTTAATATCCAATATCTCAGTCTAATATGATTCTAATATGCTTCTTGTTGCTTTTGCTTGATTTTTAAATATGTTATTTTATGCATTTGATGTCTTCATTATATAATGTTATCTTTTGAGAATCTGATCCATGTTAATATTGAGTTGATCCACATGTTAAATTTGTTATGACAACTTCTATGGCTTGCTTTAATCAATAAAGTTCAACAGAAGCAGCCGCCAATAACTTTATTTGTTCATTAGGATATTGATATCACATTCCTTGATGTTCTCATGTTTGGTGACTTTTGGTGTATGTCATTAATACACCTTATTATTCTAAGTACCTTAGTTTAGCTATGTATATTAGGTTAGATTATTTGGTTATGCAAATAATCAATTTGTAATTGTGGATTGTTGAGTGGTGGGATCCTCAATCCCTGCCTTTTGGCTCTCTAGTCCTCTCTAACCACACTGTTGTTGTGTTCACTAGCTATTCGAGCTTTTGGTGTAATGGCAGGCAGGGTGTGTTAACATTGTGGTGACTACCCCAGCTGCCACTACACCAAAAGCTCAAACTGTTAGTGAGTGTATCACCAGTGAGTTTAGAGAGGACTGGGAAGCCTGAAGTCAGGGGTTAAGGATCCTAGCACTCAACATGGATGATAATATATAATATCCACCTTGTAAAGATGAACAAGAAGTCTGTCCTAGTTAGCATCCTTTCTCAGATACCTAGTTCACTTCCTAATTGTTCTCAATGTCAAATTAGATGACCGAGTTCATTAGATTCATCTTGTAAGTTAACTCTCAAATCACCTCTAATCAATTGGGTTAACTTTCAATCAGATTCAGTCAGCATCGAGTTGTGATCCCATTGCTTGGCCTGCAAAGATTTTTCAATTTTGACTTTGAATCAATTTAATACGGAATTTTTTCTATCATTCTTACAAATTGCTATAGTAACATGCTATCGAATTGTCAAGATGTGTTTTGGGTGGTAGTTGTATGTGTCCACTGGGTCCTTTGGTGAATTAAAAAAAGAATGTAATATATGCTGGTATTAAAATATGATATTGGCATATTGCTTTTCATGGAACTCTTTTCAAGGTGCTTTTTTGAAACTGTGAATATTGTGGACTCCCATTAACTAACTGATAAAATGCTCGCAATTTAAGTCTCATTAGTTTACTTTCTAGCTGTAGAACATAAATTCAAGTATATCCCTTTTCTCTTTCTTCTTTATTTTCATTAGCAAGCAAAAATTCTTAGTTTTTTTTTCATGTCCGACTTTGTCATCTTCTCTTGTAACATATTATCTACGCTTCGTTGATGATAGCACAGGCAGAAAGAGTTATAGTTATGCTTTTAGGTGACTGTCTCTTTTATACATCTGTATTATTAATATTCGAGATACCTTTGTATTGCTTTATATAAGGACAAAAGGTGAATAAAGATTCTGATGAGATATGATATCATAAACATGGAAATTTGATACAAAAAAAATATTGCTTCATTATTGGTGTTTCTCAAGAATACCGTAAGCACAGGGAACTCCATTTGTTGCAAGTAGACAAACAATGGAAAAATATTTTTAGGCTTTGGGTAAAGGCTATAATTTTTGCGCTTTCATTGTGGCATAGGTGATTGATTTGATTTCATAAACCATGTCTGGATTTTTTATCATTATCTTGTATTGGTCTTTTGAAATGAGGCTTTGATATTACAATGTTGGTGGCCTTTATTGGGAAAAAATGCTTGCTTTTGTCATGCAGTCTACTGTCCTGCTCCACCATGGCTCTAACATCCATTAATGAGTGAAGTGTCTTAAGTCTGTATACTTTTTGCAGCGAAAAAACAAATGTTCTTCATCAGGAGGGGTTGATAGGGGTTGCTATATTTTTCACTGTGAAGAACAATAATGAATCTATTCTGTAAACCAAATCAACTCCTTTAAATTAGTGCCCTGATTATGGAACCAGTGAATCAACTTAGAGCAAAAATTAGTGCCCTGATTATGGAACCATAATCAGGGCACTAATTTTTGCTCTAAGTTGATTCACTTTGTATTTTGTTTCTATCCTTCTTATTTTAATTTTGATTCCTGGTTTTTCTCACTTCTGATTATATCCCTTTGTTTTTTCTTTAAGGTGCCCACAACGTATTGCCAAACGAGGTAATTATGGAGCTTTCTTGATGGACAACTTGCCTATTGTGAAATCGTTGGTTGAAAATCTAGCATCTAATCTATCTGTGCCGGTATCTTGTAAGATTCGGATATTTCCGTTGCTTGAGGACACCATAGCTTATGCAAAGATGCTTGAGGCTGCAGGGTGCTCTCTCCTTGCTGTGCATGGAAGAACCAGGGATCAAAAAGATGGAAGTAACAGAGCAGACTGGGCTACCATTAAGGCTGTTAAGAAGGCACTTAAGATTCCTGTATTGGCTAATGGAAATATAAGACATTTGCAAGATGTTTATGACTGTTTAAGAGAGACTGGAGCAGATGGAATTTTATCAGCTGAGTCCATCCTTGGAAACCCTGCACTTTTTGCAGGGTATCAGCTGATAACAGAACAGTCTGATAATGTAATCTCCCAATCAGGAGTGTTGGAGAAATATGAGAAACTGAAGCATTCTGAGCATGGATTTGAAAAAGCATTGGATCAGGCCACTTTGCTCTTGGAATATTTTGATCTTTGTGAAACATATCCAGTTCCCTGGCGTATGATTCGAGCCCATGTGCACCGGATGTTAGGTGATTGGTTCAGGATTCATCCAGACATACGCGAGGAACTCAACAAGCAATCTAAGCTAACATTCGAATGGCTTCGAGACATGGTAGATCGTCTTGTCAAACGTGACATCAAACTTGTACTTCGCCAGGCAATTCCTGATGAGCTGGTGCACAAGAGTCTTCCCAAAGAGTCTTTGTAACTCTCACAATCCATATGTTTCCAATTTAAATGCTTTAAACACTGCCACAAATCAAATCTTGCAAAGAATGGAGGAAATCAGTTTTGTTAATGTATCCTAAGCACTGATGTTTATTAATTCATATTTATTGGTTCTTTTTGAACTTGGCCTCATCACATGGGCATATAAAAGTATTCTGAGAGTTCTTATACCATCATTGCCAGATTAAAAGCTCACTTATGTTGACAACTTTCATAAGTGACGGGATTTATCTCTAGGTCAACAGGAACAGTCCTCTTCTGTTATTTGCATGTACAATGTAGCTATCTGATGCAGACAATTTAAGCACACAGCAAAAGAATTTCAGTGGCATCTGACAGAGGTTCCTGGATTTGGTGTGGTCTTGTCAGATTGATTCTTGGTTAAGCATATAAAAATTATCTTCAAATATCAATGAAACCTTGAACTTTTAAAAAATGTCCCTTTTTGCATATTATGATTTGAGATTGCTGAAAGGTTTACAAATTGTACCCTCAAAGTTTTGAACCAATGCAAATGCAGTTAGAATTTTAATTTTTAAGCTATGGCTGCTCCTGGCAAAATCTCATAGCAGCTCTCTTCTAGTGTTAAAAACTTAAAATTCATATGTGACAGTATTATAGAGCATAATGTGTGATACATCATTCTTACCAACTAGGGGTATATTTTGCTCCTTGCTACCAGCATGTTTATTGGCTATGCAAAATGCGTATAATTGCAATGCCAATCCATGTATTTATTATTTATAAGTGCATTGGTCATGTTGTATATTTTCCACTCAAGCATTAAAGAAGTGGCACCCCAATACAACTGGCTTTGGAGATGGGGCATTTGATTTTTTCAAGTGCTCTTAGAAGTTTTGAAAATGGATTTATTTTAACCTTTATTTATAATGAAACTTTTCAGAACTAGAATCTTTGGCTTTTTCAACAATTTGCTATTTTATTCTCGGCCAATTTGTGGCAAATGGAACCCATTCTTGGAGGTATAAGTAAGCATATATACAAATACAGATGCCTTCCCTTTTCACAGAATTCCTTCTCGTTGCTTTCAAATATGTTGATTTGAATAAGGGTTTGGATTTAACTCCTTCCTCCTATTTGTTTTTATTGCTTTCTAACTTCTGCTGTATATGCATTATTACTATTTGTTGTGGACGTTCCTTTTACCAATTCTGCTTAACTGATGCAACTATGATGTACTTTTGAGTGCCATTGACGATTGATGGCCAGCTGGTACACTGATATCACTGGACTTTTATTTGATTTTCTGGTATCTATAACTTTACCCACAAAATTACCCTTAAAGCTGAATCAGAATTCCTAGAAGAAATTAATCTTCATCATGAAGCAAACATGATCAGATTGGAGGAATTGGAATAAATGCCAAGTTAAAGTAGAATAAGAAAACATGACAAACCTTACTTTTTGCCTTGGAAACTTATAATCTAACGGTTGTTCTTGCAATTCTTTGCCTAGCTGCACGGACAAGTTACAATGGCGACAAAGCCAAAATTGGCTTGATTAAGTAAATCTGATAAAAGCTAACGAGTGGCAGATCGGCAGACTTTGCTAAACGCTTGAGAACACTCTGCAGCAGCTAAACGTGACACATTAAAAATGTTTTGAAAATATCAATTTTGAAATATTTAATATTTTCATAAATTGGATTTTTCACTTTCGTTTTGTAGTGAGTTGGCCCAGGGTTGTCATGCCATTTGTAGTGTTAGAAGTGGCAAACTCTTCTTATTTAGGACACAATTTTTGCCTTTTAAATAGAGTTTACATTCACCATTTTTGTGTGCACATAATGTGACAGCGAGATTGGTAGGCTGTGCCCTTGGAGCAAGTGCGCCCTATATGCAAGTGACGGTGAGAACTAACTATTGGGGCACTGGCTAAACTTGTCTGAATGAGATACATCTTGGATGGGAACTATTGCAAAATAAAGGTGTAGCAATAGACCATGGAGCTAATTTTTTTTTAAAAATCCAGTATGAACAACACGATTCATGCGTGGATTTCGCACGTATACTAATAAATAGAGGAGCGGTTAAACATTTATTGCATGGCCACTATAATAAGTTTTACAATTTACCATTAATAAATAGAGTGGTTAACAATTTACTTATTTGTTGCATGTCAATTATAACAAGGTTTGCATTTAATCAAGATGCATAATATGCATTTGTTAAATTGAACCTCATAACAATACTAACTGACATATAACTGAAGAACAAACAAAATGGAAAAATGGAAAATGTGGTGGTTTGTGCTGATCTTGAAATATCTTAAGTGATTTGTGTTTATCTTGAAATATCTTCATAATGTGGGAGAGATTATTAGACCACTAATTGAAAAAGATGGAATGTTTTAAGATGAGTTATATGATTCGGTACATTCATTTGGATGAATGTGGCAAAAAGCTTACTGGCTATGATTGGTTGAAATGCAAATCAAATGTGCTTCGTTCCACTTCATTTTAAAACTAAAAAATATCAAATTCAAGAAAGCGGTGGACTTTAGCTAGGTGACCATTATATTCATCTCCTAGGAGTCCTTTTATGGTTGTTGTGACCATGGTTAATCCATACTACAGCCTAGAGAGTGCATCCAAAAATATGCTCAATTTATTCATATTAGTTTCCCCATCTGCATTGGCCTATGAGAATATGGGGGGAAGGATTTGAGTAAATTTTTCTTTCCATTCAATACAATCCTTCATCTTACCATCCCCCTTCCAAATTGGAGGCATATGATGTACTATCAACCCCTCAAATACGATCTATATCTGGTGATAAAATTGTGGTACATCTTATGATATCCTAGTAGTGCTTGTATATGAGTGTAAAATCTAAGAATATGAGAGATAGCCTAAAACCTACCATTATCAAAATCTGCATTGTCAACCAATATGTTGAGGAGCTCAATCCGAGGACCTAAGTGCAACTACTGGCATCTTAATTGGACTTCCAATCTGGCATGCTCCAATTATGTATTTCTTAGTGAATTGTAGTATTCCCAAGCTTTGTCAACATGACCAAGAATTGCAACAAGCCTATTACCAAGTAGACTCTCTATCATATTATTTCTCATTTTCTCTCTACCCTCCTCGTGTTTCTTCTTAGCTTCTCTGTTATCATGAAGTTCCTTTCCAAATTCTACAATTTAATTTTTAGCTGCTTTTTATTATGAGTTGATGTAACTTTTGCTTAAGTTGAGCTTTCTTATACTTGTGGTGGTGGTAGTAGCCCTATGATCATGTTCATATGATCCTTCAACTTTTGGTTTTCTGCATTTAACTCAACAACATTTGCCTCCAGCTTCTCAGCTATCACCTATGTAAATAAAATTGTATGTATTGTTAATTGTGCAAGATGGAAAACACTAGTATCTCATAGTCTTTTGACAATTAGATTGTTAGTGAGCTCTCTTGGATCTCTGATCACTTGTGGCTTACTTGTGTGTGGATACACAAACCAAATAGCCAAAGCTTCATACCTTTGGTTGAAACTAGACCCAAAATACAATTCATGGGATTCCTCATCAGATGTAAGAGGTTTATCACCTTGATGCCTTCTTATTGTATCAGATACAATATCAGAGGAGATGTCCCAACCTTCATATAGAAATGTGACTATCTTTTTATCTCTAGCAATCCTCAAGGCTTTCAATTCCACCTACTTGGTCATGCAATCGATACAAACCAATATGTAGGACTTTGTGTTGGATGTAGGCTCTATAGGACCAATAAAATCAAGGCTCCATTTATCAAATAGTGCATTCACAATCTATGGTTGCAAGGGCATTTAAAAAATTCTAGTTGGTCTTCCCATCAACTAGTAGTGATCACATCTCTTCGTGTATTGAGCTTCATCCTTATATATTGTAGCCCAATAGTACCACGTGTTGAGGATATTCACTACTTTTCTCTTAATTGCAAAATGTCCACCACAAGGCTCATCATGACAAGCCTTGAGAATGTCAAAGACTTCATCCTCCTTGACACACCTCCACATAGCATTGTTAGGCCTTGTGTAGAACACATAACAATCTATCCTCAACCAATTGACACTTCTCGCTTGGTGATAGATATGGGGGTGTATTCATTGCAACTAGATAGTTGGCTATGTCTACATACCAAGGTGTATTCATTGTTAGTGCAAATAAATGATCATTAGGGAAAAAATCATCCACAATTGGATCCTCTACTGAAGTTGTCAGTTTGGATAGAAATTCAACAATCATATTGGCTTTACTTGGCTTGTCAACAATGGTAAAATCAAATTCTTTTAATAATAATAGCCATATGATAGGTCTGCTACTAACCACTGGTTTGTTTATCAGATAATATATTATTGCATGGTCTTTCTATAGTCATCAATGTTTGGAGATAATATTGGTCTTCATCTTCCAAGATTGGCCATATAGGTTGTTCTAATTCAACATGAGGTTGTGTTGGATGATAGAGAACCAACTTCTTTGCGACATTTCCATGGGAAATAATCATGTTTCCAGATTTGTAGCCAATAAGAGTGTTTTCTATAGCTAACCATGGTTAGCCTAAAATCAATAGATATCCTCCAAAATTGGGTTCGGGTTGTAAGACTATGAGTTCGACAGGGTACTCCTAGGAGTCATGTGTGATAACTAGGTCTTCAATCATTTCCTCTAGTTTGATAGTTGATCTATGTGCAAATTGGAGTCTTGTTGGCTAGCTCTTAAATTCATCAACTATAGATTTTTCATTGTCTCTCTAGTCATCACATTTATAGCCACACCAAGATCAATAAAAGTATTCTTGACAAGTATCCAATTAATATGGACATCCACTATAGGGCTACTAGGGTTTGGGTATTTGGGAACAACCAAGGTTCCTAACATAATATCAACTAATAGTCCTATGACATGGACAATTTAAGGGTCTTTCCTTTTTTCTCTCTGACCATTTAAGACACAATTTCTTGATAGTCTTAGTGTAGATTGGTACATCCTTTATGGCTTAAATAATGTGAATTTTTAGACGAACATTTTTCAACTGACCCAAGAGATTAAATTTAGTCTTAGGGTGGTATTTATGGGAAGCTATCCTTTCTAAGAATGACAATTCTTATTTTGTGAGATCAACATATGGTTGGGTCTACTTAGGACTGTTCATTGTTAGTGAATTCTATGGTTGGTTCATCATCAAGTAACTCTATGATTTGTGGGGATGCAAGATCAACAAGAGTTTTCCCTGAGTGCAGGTAGACATCATGGATCTCAATCATGTAGGCTGGATACTTAATGGTTTCTTTAGTGTAAGCTTGGTGAACCAACTTATTGTTCGGATTGGGTGTAGGTTGAGCAGGTAGCCGTGGTGGTCTTGGTTGTGCAAAAGCAGGTGTAGTTGGACTAGGCACAACTTCTTACTGTTGGAGTAATGGATTGGGCATGATTGTTGGTTATTGAGGTGAACGTTGCTATTGCTGCAAGTAAGGAATGTTAGTATTTTGCCACTATTGGTTGCCTCACCATTGTTATGGCCATAGATTTTGAGCAGATTGCTACTATTGGTTATAGTTGATAAATTGATATGGGCGTTGTTGGGGCCATGTTCCTTGTTGAGACATCCAATTGGATGATTAATTATTTTGCCATGGTTGATTGGGCATAGGATTCCAAGGTGGGTTATTCCAATTTATAGCATTTGTATTGACCTTAGGAAATGAAACATTGTAAGGCAAGGGGTCTTACATGATGGTTCACCTTATCTTTTTTGCTAGGGTTTGTGTTGAGAAAATTAGAAAACTTGTCCTTCTTCATCTTCTATGGCATGAAATTCTAGTCTTGCTTGCTTTTCTTCAGAGATACTAGCAATCTTCTTGCATTTGTAATTGGCTTTCTTTTGTCTATAGTGTGGGAAGTACTCTATAAGAGATGCTTGAGATTCCTCTTATTTCTTCTTTACATGTAGGGTGTCCAATTGTGTTGCAAGATGGCTAATGATGTATTTTTTCATATTGGAGAGAAGATTTCTAAGCTCCATTCTAGATACACCGTTAGATATCTTAGTGGTAGGAAGGAGTCTATAGCTTTTGGTCTTCCTTAGAGTTTATACGAAGTAATTCTTGCAAATCTAGCAAATTTTGTGAAATAATAAGTGAGATATATCCCCTGCTCCTATTAAATTCAAGGCATCCATGTAGTCTTTATTCACTCCTCTTAGAAATACCAACTTGAGAGATTAAGGGGAGAGCTTGTTTTGGTGTGATCTCTTCAAGCATACGTGAAATATTTTCACATAATCCTCAAGAGGCTCATTCTCCTTTTGTGACATTACGAAGATATCTTCTCTCTTCATGTCTCCTCCTCAGTAGTAATCTTGATACTTCTATAATTTTTTCCTTCATTGTGTCCTAGCTTGTGATGACATTTTTACCTAGTCCCACAAACCATCTTAGAGAAACATCCTTCAAGGTTGCTATAAAAAGCTTCAATCTATGGGAATCAATTGTATAATCATTGCTCTGACACAAGACATCAAACTCAAACAAAAAGATATCAAGGTCTTCTATGATGGTAAGGCAGATGAAGGTATGTTCTTAAGGGTAGCAACACACTCTTGATCAGTGATTGGGAACTCAAAGGTTATTGGTTCCACATGGTTATATACATCTTCATCAACCATTATATAATGTCTTTTTTGTTGTTGTTGTGGATGCACTTGGTGGTGGTGATTCCATAGACGACGCTGAACTTTTTGTTGTATCAATATATCTTCTTGGTTCTAAGTGGATGGATGGAATCTTCCTAAGACATCCCTCTCTTGTTGCATACAATGAAAGTTGAGCTTAAAGGGTTGTCTTCCTACACTTTGTTGGAAAATAGTTGGAAGTTTATATAAAAAATATACTATTCGTAATGCTAAAGAATAAAAAAATTCTAAATGAAAGAAAACAACTTAAGGAAAATAACAAATAAAGGAACCTAAACTTAGATATCCTAAACCTTAACACTATCCTTGACAATGGTACCGAAAACGAAAATAAATAGAGTGCAATAGATTGATGTAGAAAAGTCAATGCACACAACTCAATAGAGCAATAGATCTTGTATCAAGTAACATATTGTCTCAGAAAGGTTAATTTAATTATTAACTAGGGACATGTCTTCTTGGATAATGTTTGCTATATGTGCATCTAAGGGCTATCTAAGTTATCCTATTAGTTGAGTATAAAAAATTAATTGAACAAAACAAACTAAATTGAAAACATAACAATGTTGAAAGTAAGCCTAACTGCACAACAATTGTTGTGGGTCACTAATCAATTGACACAACAATGGTTGTGAGTGATTCCCTACAATGACTATGTTGCATCTCATGACACAACTATTTTATCAATGTTATCAACTGGCCATGTCAATATAACTCAGAGGAAATAAACATAACAAATAATCTAACAAATTAACTACCAATCCAACTAACATTAATAGTAACAATTTGCATTACAAAGAGAGATGCAATACCTCAAGTGCCCCTTGCTTGAGTGTTGTAACCTATGATAACAATGCTTGGTTTAGCTTTGAATATCATCAACATTCCCTTTATTCAATTTTAAAATAGATACATAAGCTAATAGTGAATTCTCTCACTGATTGATAAGAAAACTATTACAAAATCTAACAACTGAATAACTGATATATCCTTAATAACCCCAAACTCTGACAAGATTTGGGATTTATACATGAACCATGAGAGTGGAAATTACTTTACAACCCTAAACAACTTTACTAACAAGTGTTGAACCTTCATGAAAATTAGAATGACTTATTCTTCTCCATAACTGGTAATAACAACCTAACTAGTAGGAGTTGATGGTAACACAATTCTAATCGGACTCACATTACATTGAAGAACAATCAAAATATTAAACATGCAATAATAGAGTAAATGCCAACATGAGCCATATTCTCATTGTTATGCAAGATTCTCCTTGTCAACAAAATGTATTTATTTTTTAATTGACAACATCAACAAAAAGAACAATCAACCGCTTCCATCCTTGATAGTTGCATCACAATTGGTACCACCACAACTATTGTTGTAGGGGACACCATGTTGTGGGTAGTTTGGTTTGTTGCAAGTTAGCTATTGAACTTATTGCTACAAGTTAGCATCTCAAGATGCATTCATTCACATTACTATCATTTCTAACATCATAACATCACATCATACCATAATTATTCACAAAAAATGCATTTATTATATTACATAGATCATCCATTAAGCTTAGAAATTCTTTATGAGGTTCAAGCCATTGTCTTAAAAACACATTAAATGCCTTGTAAGTATGAGATAAAATAGGTACAAAACAAATTCAATCCTAGAGCTCATATGGGTGAAAGCTAGTTCGATTTTGGGTTGGCATGATAGTCGTATTTGGTGTGGTTTTGTTGTGTCTTTTTTCTATTATCTAGGGGTTTGTTGGGAGGTTTGGTGCTAAGCCAAAATTTTCATTTTGTGAGGTTCTAACGAGGGCAAATTTGTCTTCGTCCTAATATGCAAGGCTATGGAATTTTTGATAATGCTGTGATTGGTGGAGGCTCTTTTTAGATGGAGGGTATTGAATCATGAAAGTGAATGGTTGTCTGCAGAGAAGGCAAGCTCAACCGGTCTGATCCAACCAAACTTTACCGTGGAGGATGTCAATTACCTGAGTAATCATACTTTAATATGCAATTTTATGAGGATTCAAGTTTTTATTCCATTTTTATAATCTTGGGCTTGACAAACTTTGAACCTAGAGGGGGATATGGAGGTAATGCAAGTAGTTAATGATTACTTCATGGTGGTGTTTAATTCCTTGGTAGATCAAAATAAGGCCTTTAAGGGAGGGTCTTGCTTTTACAACCAGGTTCACATGTTCATCAAGCCATGACATGTTGACTTTAATCTAGTGAAGGAGCTTCCTTCAAGAGTGCCTTTATTAGTGTGGCTTCCTTGGCTCCTATTGAAGTTTTGAAGGAATGATATTTTGCACATGATTGCTTTGTTGCATGGAAATTTGGTGGTCCCATCACAATAAACGCTAGATAAAAAAAGATAATTTCTTATGCTCATGTTTGTGTTGAAATTGATTTAAATTATCTATCTCTAGATTCTTTTGACATTTGTTTGCAAATGCCCATACTCATTCCTACTTTAATCCTACAAAGAATCTTCCTTCAAGAGTGCCTATATGGGTGTGGATTCCTCAACTTTCACTAGAGTTTTGGAGGAATGATATTTTGCACATGATTGCTTTGTTCCTTTAAAATCCAGTGGGCTCGTTGTAACATACGTTTGATAAAAAGTAATTTCTTATGCTCATGTTTGTGTTGTAATTGATTTGAATTATGCAGTATCACTTTCTATACATATTTAGTTGAATGTCAAATCTACCACAAGTATGGGCATTTGTAAGAAAGTGCCCTAGAGTTAACCATGTAGAGGATTCAATTAATGTGCCTTCCCAACCTATGCCTAATGTTGAAAAAGGGAAAGCCCCTATGTTAGAGAGGGGAGCAAATATGGAGGGTTTCATTCCTACAAAGCATCTCTAAAAGTGTAGAATAAAGAAGAGAACTACCAGGGATGGATAGTTTGATGAGATATATAATTTATTTAAAGCCTTAGATGATTTGGACTAGTGAGAGGGGATTCCAAAAGGGTTTCTTTCTAGATTTGACAGTTTGGGGATGGTTCAAGTAGATTCTAGAGAGATTGACATTGATAACAATTTGTAGAGATTTGATTTCCACAATCCATTGTAATTCATGTGTATGCTTTTGAATTCAATTGTGTAGAACTTGTTTTTGCATCCAATTCTGCATAGTTAAATCCAAAAGCATACACATGAATGAACAACTTGTAGGTTGGGCTTCATCTTGAATAGATGGATACAAATCGGGCTTCTACGACTCCTAGTGAGATGAAGCCAATTGAGACATCGATATATGGTTCTTGGCCCTAGCTAGTCTTGCTTCTCAACCAAATATGGATGTTCTAGATACATAAAAAGGAAGTAGAGTTCCACCCTATTTAGGGTTGCAACAAATGAACCTTAACAAGAGGGTACCGAGAATCCTCCCAAGATAGGATGGAAGAAAGATCAGGATAAAATAAAATAAATAGTTAATGCCTTAGTGGAATCTAGGTTAGTCAAGACCATTGACTTCCATTTCTCTAATTTTGAGAGATGATTGTCCTCTCTTGGAATGCAAGGGGTTTGAACAACATCCCTAGGAAAAAAAATGTTTGAGATTTGGTTCAAGTGCATTCACCTAATGTATTTCTGTTCAAGAGTAAATGGTGCAATCAAGGATGGAGGGTTCATAATGGATTGTGAAGCCTTGCAATAGAATTCAATAGAGTAATTAATACAAGAAAAAAACATGAATTGTTTTTGATTGAAATAGAATTCATACATGCCCACATACCTTTTCATATGTAGATTACATTAGGCTCCATTGGCCCCACATGCAGACAAGTGGGCTGCCATGGGCTTATTGTAGTTCTAAAGCCTAATTCCCTAACTTCTAATTCTCCAACTACACTACTTTCCAATGAACTTAGAGGATTATTATATACTAGCTTCAAGCATTAGGAGCAATCCACGTTGGCCTCAACTATGTCCCAAGCCCCATATCTTGTGAAATGTGTAGGTTGTCTCAATGAGGATGAAGAAGCCTAAAAAATTGATGGAGAGGGGTACATATCCATCTGGGGGTCGCCTTGCCCCATATCTACCATGTGATGTGCTGTGTAGGCTCCGCAAGGTACGAAAGAGTTCTGCACACTATATCCCATAGGTCTGAGTTTCGACTGCTTGACAGGGTAAACTTCTAGTGAAGAGAACTTCTGGACAATGTCCTCGACTACTGCCACCTTGCTATGATGTTGTAGACTTCCCATTTTGTCCCCATTCCATTTCATAGAGGAAATTTGGTTGATGCACTATGATACTGTCAAGTTCTCTAAGATGCTTTTGCATCAATCGAAGCTGCCAGTGGATAGTATGTACAACATCGTTCCCAAATTGTGGTGGAGAGGTCAATTTTTGTGCATTGGTGCACAGGGAAGTGTTGGGGGTGTTGTCTATATTTTGGATCCACAAAAGATCACTCCACTTTGGTGGTTTTGTAGTAGATATTCTATGTCTATGGTTGGATCTTTTTTTAATTTGAGAGAAGTTTTTGTTTTTGTACCAATGCCTATGCATTAGCTTATATTTTTGGTAAATACCAATTCTGGTCACATATTAGGTATGTTCATACCTTAGCTTCCTTATATCCCTGGATCTTGGCTAGAGAATTTACTGTTATTACCAATTTGGAGAAGAGAGAGGGAGTGGTTAGGTTGGAGCAATATTTCTTATTTTTCAGAGATAATATTCTCTTCTTGAACTTGGTGGACATAAATCCTAGCAATCACTTGTATGCTTGGATTAATAGGAGATGTGGTAAGGACTCTAGCTTGGAGAGATTGGACATGTTAGCTTCTATCTTGGCAACAACTAGATTACTACTTCAAAATTCTAGGATGAAGGGCTTATGATCATTGACCTATCAAATTCTTAAATCCATATCAAATTCTTAACTCTTGGATTTAGTACCAGATTGAATCTCCCTTTAAGTTTCAACTTATGTGGTGGCATGATCCTTCACTATAGGATCTTATGGTCAATTGGTGGAGAAAAGGCATGCTTGCTTATGCCATAGATATGTTTTCCTTTGTCGAGATATTATAATTTATGAATTATCAACTTAAGAAGTGGAATAGGCAATGATTTAGAAATATCTTTTTAGTTAAGACAACTTCTTATAACGATTTGGATGCCATAATACATAGGAATACAGATCATGACTATACAAATGGGCCCCTTACAAAAGAATTTAAAGATGTGAAGGAGCTCTTAGAATGAGAAATGTGTTAAGAAATATTTTGGAAACAAAAGGCTTAGGTTGTTTGGTTGTAGGAGGGAGACAAAAAGATAACATTCTTCTTTAACTCCTTCAAGGCCAAAAGACATGGGAATATGATCTCTTCTATTGTGTCTTCCTAGGGATTCTAATCATTTTTTTTCATGAGATATCAGAGGAGGCTATTCTATATTATTCATTTTTATTCAAAGAGGATTCACCCCTAGCAGTGGATGAAGAGAATATTATTTTGGATTGTCTCCCCTTATTAGTGACTAATAAGATAAATGAGATGCTTTGAAGTCCCATCTCTTTGGATGAATTAGAGGGGATTGTTTTTTAGATGAAGAAAGAAAAATCTCGAGCTTGATTGGTTCCTAGTTCAATTCTTTTGGAAATTCTAGGAGATTATCAAATTTGACTTGTTGGAGGTGGTACAAGTCGAATCA
Source organism: Cryptomeria japonica (assembly GCF_030272615.1). Lineage (NCBI taxonomy): Eukaryota > Viridiplantae > Streptophyta > Pinopsida > Cupressales > Cupressaceae > Cryptomeria > Cryptomeria japonica. The sequence continues at coordinate 695,453,849 of NC_081415.1, read as the reverse complement.
TAGAAAACCAAAAAGATATTGAGAGCATTGAATTCTACATTTCTTATGCTAATTATAAATGAGGAGCTAATTCACCGAATCTTTTTAGGATCATATCTCTCTGCAATGTGGTATATGAGATTATTTTCTAAGTTTATTGCGAAGAGCCTTAAATCATGGCTTACCAAGATTATCTTGAAATAGCGATGTATATTTGTGGAAGGAAGATAGATTATGAATGGGGTAGTCATTGCTGCTAAGGCCATTCAGTCCATGGAGAAGTCTAAGGAGAAGGCTATGTTCATTTAATTATATATGAAAAAAATCACATGTTTGGGTCAAATAGTCATTCCTTCAAAAAGTGCTCCTTTATTTTGGGTTTGGGCTTGATTGGGTTAATTTGATAATGAGTTGTGTCACTTCTTATTTTGTGATAATTAACAATGAGCCTTCTACCTTGTTTGGTGTTTTGTAGGCCTACATCAGGGTGACACTCTCATCCTATTTGTTCATCTTAATGATTGAGGGTTTTGGAAGAGTATTAAAAGCTCATGTGACACAAGGACTTCTTCAAGGTTGAAGCTAGGGTAGTATTTTGCCTCCTCTTATAGTTTCTCAATGACACTTCTTTGATGGGAGTAGCTAATTAGAGAAGCATCTACTATCAAATAAACTCTCTCTCTCTCTCTCTCTCTCTCTCTCTCTCTCTCTCTCTCTCTCTCTCTCTCTTTGTGTGTGTGTGTGTATATATATATATATATATAGTAGCTTCAAATCAAAGGATTAATGAAGGCAAGTATTATATAGTTTTTTAACACCCCTCCCCTTATTCAGGCCAAGATTGCTCAAATCGTTAGGATTTAGATTTGTCATTTGCCTTTTGTTTACTTGAGCATTCCTATCTTTGATGCACCTTTCCCCAAGGGGACCTAGCACAAAGTATTGAATAAGTTCGGTGGAACGGTCAAACATTATAATTTTAGGTGGATTTTCTTTGCTTGGAGAGTGATGTTATTCAAATATGTGGTTCAAGCACTTCCCATTTATAGGTGCTTTCTATAGGTGGTGTTGGTTAGCTTCATTAAGAATTTGAATTCTCTTTCAAGGAAATTTTTATGTGTTGGCAATTTGGCTTTATCAAAGTGGAGTTTATTTAAGTGAGAGATTATCTGTAGGGTGAAGCAATAGGGTGGTCTTGGTTTGTGACAAGATTTCATCATTGGTTAGGCCTTGGCTATGGAACTTAACTAAAGGTGGTGCAAATCAAGCTTGGGACAATATCCTTTCTTCTAAGTACTTTGGGAGAGTGGCAAGTGAAGATATGCCTAGGATCTTCTTGTTAGGAAAAGAGTCTATGATTTAGGACACTTAAAAGAGTGTCAATTTAATCAAGTAGGGATTGTTATGTATTTGTAATAGGAGCTCAAAGGCTCCCTTTTGGTTTGATTTTTGGGATGGTTTTCCCCAAAACATGCCCACGTGTCCACACTTACATGCTCTCCACTGTAGCTTCTAGGAGACTGGATGATCTCAAGTTGAAGACTTAATATTGGCATTATTGTCATTGATGTCAATCAGTCAGGGATGTCAAGAGGTTGCAGAAAAGAAGGTAGCAAGTAATGTGCATAACACACAGGTTATGCTATACAACTACACAAATGCTGTATGTTGCAGATGAACGTGGGTTACAGAGTGCAAGTCAACATTGGTGTTAATCTATATATGCCACATAATGCGCTAGACCCATCAGGTTTGATACAAGAGGATTGCAGACTTAGTTTTGTTGATTCATGGCAGTTCGACCAGTATGGTGGTTCAACTAAACGACCTCGGTCGCTTTTCAGGACATCGTGTTTTATTAAAAAGGGCATCTCGGATTTGAGTGGTTCCCATCTATCCATGTGTTGGTGGCTCAGTGGTTTGCTTATGTTGTGTTGTGTTCATGTGGGACCCATCATGTATGAGAAGGCATCCCGCTACCCCGCGACGAGTTGAAAGGTAGCCAAATGACCCTGCAGGATAACAAAGTTGGAGGAAAATGGTCTATCCCGCTATCCCGCACCAAGACAGATGAAAGAGAGGTTACCTCGCGGGATAACACAAAAATATAAACGAAAGATGTCTCCCACTATCCCGCATCGGTGAAGACCAAAGAGGAAGGGTTGCACAGGGTTTACGAAAAGACAATACGGTTGTGTCCCCCGCTATCCCACGACTTGTTGGGATTGAGACTGGAGGTCTTGAGGGGTAACTCAAGGAGACAGAAGATCTACTTCCCACCATTTCATGATACTATGTAAATCAGGAAGATTGTTGCGTGGGGAAACATGATGATAGCAGAAGAATGTTCCCGCTATCCCACACCATTCAAGGTAGGTATGTGATGGTTGTGCTGGATAAGACATTGAAGTGAGAAAAGGTTCCCACTATCCCGCACTTGCAGACAAATGTAAAGAGGAACTTGCGGGGTAAGTTGAGGCAGAAAAATAATACACCTCGCCAGCCCGCATGGGTAAAATGGGCATATGAACAATGATGCGGGGCAAGTTAAAAGGAAAAATGACGCACATCCCACCATCCCGCAGTGATAGAGGTTAAGGTCAACATGACCATAAGAGGTGTTTTAGTCGACACATTGACAGCCCGATAAGGATGATAATCCACGTGGCGGTTGACTATGGTTGACCAGGTAACTTGGATGTTGATTATGAAGTTTTTTGACGATACCTATGTATGCTGATTGGCACAAGGGGTTTACGTGGAGGCCAACCGACCTCAACGGAGTGATCTGGACGAAGAATATGAAGGCATGTGATCTCTTGGCGGACAAAGAACGAATCCAATATGCAGAAGTCGGTGACGATGGATTTCAGTATGGTAGTTGTTGATCTTTTCAGAGTAAGTTGGGAGAGGATGTAAAACACGTTAATGGCGACTGAGTTGCATGTAGGTTGTGTGGCTCGAGGAAGGTTTCCAGATCGTTTTGGGCAGAGAAGGATTACTAAACTTAGTAATCTAATTACAGAGAATGATTTGAATATAAACATAATGTATTTAATTCAGGCAGCCGATATGAGATCATATTCATGACAAAGAATAAAATCTCTTGAGTTGCAGACATCTAAGTAAATTGTCTTGAATAAAATATTCAAGTCTACAATAGAAGAAAACTCTGATGTGTGTAGAGTCGATCTAATCCAATGGTAGCTGTAAATATGATTCGACATTGGTAGGTGTGGCTGTTGAGACAGAGATAGAGGTGGAAATAAAGACAACTCCACTTGTCGATAGGCTTTTGGATGTGAAGTGCTGAAGAGGGGATATTGACTGTAAAGAGTTGACAAAGTGTAATGTTCAGAAATAGAGAGAGAGGAAAGAAAGACATCAACATAGAGAGAAAAAGTAGAAGATACATAAGAAGAGGAAGAAATAGAGGAAAAAATTTAGCAAGCAGAGAAAGTCATTCTTAAGATATGAGAATTTTGTAAGTGTTACAAAATTCATTTGTAGCAAGGCTTTATCATTGCATTGTAAACTTGAACAATAACTATAAAAATCTAAGTGGGTGCTTAGAGCAGGGGTAGGTGCTTATAAAATCAGGGGTTGGTGCTCCTTGGGTTGGTTCCCTAAAGTTCAAGGGTTGGTGCCCTAAACACTATAACATGTTATTTACTGTGAGGCTCGCAACATACTCCAACAACTATTCTCACCATGGTTTTTCCCACATTGGGTTTTCCTTGTATATCTGGTGTTGTGGTTTGTCTTTGTGTATGTGTTCTCAATTAATTCACAGTAGCAGTATTTGCATACATAGTTAAAGTTTTAAAATACACCGATTCACCCCCCTATCAATGTCCATTTGTGTTCATCAATTGGTATCAGAGCCTAGGTTCCCCTATAGTTAAAGCTTTCTCTAGCTTGGGTAGATTTTGGTTCATGAACACAATGGCTAGGAATGAATCCTCATCTTCTAAAGTACCTATGTTTGATGGCACCAAGTATGCTTTTTGGAGTAGAAGAATGGAGACATATTTCTTCCCTTGGGTTTGATGTCTGGATGTCAGTAAAGAATGGTTCTATTGTTCCTCAAGTTCCTCCTACCGACCCTGATGCTAAAAGAGAATATGAAAACAATGCTAAAGCTAAGAATGAAATCTTAAGTTGTCTATTTGATACAAAGTTCTTCAAAGTCATGCTTTGCACATCATCAAAAGAAAATTGGGACAAGTTTCAGAGTGTATATGAAGGAGATACCAAAGTGAAAGAAGACAAACTGCAAAATGTAAGAACTCAGTTTGAAAATCTAAAAATGAAAGAAGAAGAGAAGATAGTTGATTATTTGCAAAGAGTGGATGAGACTGTGAGTGCTATAAGAGGACTTGGAGAGGATGTTAAAGATGAAGTTACTGTCAATAAAGTTTTGAGATCATTAACCTCAAAGTATGACACAAAGGTCTCTGCTATTGAGGAAGCTAAAGACTTGAAGACATTCTCTATGGATGAATTGTTTGGCTCCTTATCAGCTTATGAAATGAGAACAATAGGAGGAGAAGCGTCAAAGAGAGAGGTTGCCTTCAATACCACATAGAAAGGAAAAGAACAAGCTACAAATGAGGATGAAAATGACTCTCATGCTGCTGTAGCAAACTTTGTAAGGAAGCTCAAAAGAGGTTCAGGAAAGTATAAAGGTAAGCTACCTTTCAAATGTTTCAACAATGGCAAGATTGTACACTTTCCTTCTAAATGTCCTTATGGAGAAAAGGGTGAAGGTGAAAAGAAAAACATGAAGGCTCTTGACAAAGAAAAGATGAAGAATTCTTATATGCCAAGGAGATGAAATTTAAGGAGAAAAAGCAGTCTTTACACATTTGAAGATGATGCCTCTGATGAAGAAAGTGTCTCTGAAGGCTACTGCAGTGATGGTGAAAGAGAAGTCAATCTATTTATGGCACAATAAGAGTTATTTGTTGATGATGAAGAAGAGGAAATTGAAGCTGTAGTAGACCTTGAAGGCGAGCTTGTGAGTGCACTAGAAGAACTTAGAAAGGTAAGAAAATAATGTAAAAAGTACAAGAATGTTGCTTCTGAAGAACAAGACCTATTGAACAAATCTCTTGAGGAATCAAAGAGAACAATTTTTGATTTGAAGATTCAGTTGGAAGAAGCAAAGAGGATGTATGAAGTAACAAAATCAGACTTAGAAAGAAAGGATAAGAAGTTTCAAAAATTGGAAGAATACCTTGTAAATCTGAGAAAGGAATTGGAAAAGAATAAGGATGAACTCAACATGAGAATTAAGTATGGTGGCAACACTGAAGATTTAGAAAAATTGTTACATAAGCAGAAGCACAACAAGGACACCAATGGTGTTGGATTTGAAAATGGACAATGTTCTAACAATAAAGATTCATCAGGGAAGGAGATACATTTCACCTCTTCAAGTGAAAGTGAAGTCAAACAAACATTCATTGTCAGCAAGCCAAATGAGAAGAAGACATATGTTGTTGCTACAAAGAATCAATCAATGAACCAACATATTGATCTTAAAGAAAACGCCCATATAAATGATGGAGGCTTCACTAGAGTCAAGGATACTAAAGGGAAGAGCTCAAGAAGACCGAACTATGTTGCTCCAAGGAGACAAATGAGAAACAACTTTAACAATGAGTGGTATGTACCTCAATTCCATGGCTACTGCTATAAATGTAATACTTATGGTCATAGAATTGCAGAATGTAGACTTATGCATAGGTCTCCACCAAGTTTTGAAAGTAGAAATCAATTTACTGCTCTTAGGAATATGAATGTTATTTGTTATCATTGTAATGAGTATGGTCATAGGAGAACTGTATCTTAGTCCTACAATAGATTTTCCAATTCGTCAATGTAAATATAACATGCTATCATTGTCAAAACTTGGGACACATGGCGAAACACTGTAAGCTTAGGACACCTAAGAAAAAGAAGACAGTGTCAACATCTGAACCAAATGTAAAACTAGAACAGAATGGGACAACAGAAAGGAAGGAAGAATCAAAACAAGTTTGGGTGGAAAAGGAAAAGGACAAAGCCGAGTCAAGTTTGATTGTTCAAACTGGCCTACATGCTGAAAGGAAAAACTTGTGGGTAGTTGACAATGGTTGCTCCAACCACATGATTGGTGATAAGAAGAAATTCATTAAGCTTGAAGATTGGAATGGTGTCTCAGTGAGGTTTGGAGACAACTCATGAATCAAAATCAAGGGCAGAGGCACATTGCACATTGATGACAAGCTGAAAATATGATGTATATCATGTGGAAGGTCTGAAACACAATTTGCTCAGTGTGAGTCAAATGTGTGACAAAGGATATAAGTTTACATTTGATTCAAAATGATGTCAAATCAGGAAAGAAAGAAATGGACAACTCATTGCTGAAGGTAAAAGGACATATGACAATGTATACAACTTGAAGGAATGCTTTGAGTCTCAATGTATGATGGGACAAGTTGATGAGAGTTGGCTATAGCATAGAATACTAGGTCACATCAATTTTGATAACCTTGTTAAGGTAAGCAAGAAAGAGTATGTAAGACATGTACCACAAATTATCAAGCCAACAAGAACCTTCTGTGATAAGTGTCAAAGAGGGAAGCAAACTAAGGTAAGCTTCAAAACTAAAGAATACTCAACTACAAGACCTCTTGAGCTCGTGCATACATATTTGTGTGGGCCTACAAGAACACGAGCCCTAAATGGAGAAAGATACTTCATGCTACTTATAGATGACTTTTCAAGGATGACAGGGGTCACCTTCTTGCAAGACAAGTCACAAGCATTTGAGAGATTCAAGTTTTTCAAGAAGATGGTAGAAAATTAAAGTGGCTACAAGCTGAAATGTCTGAGATCATACCGTGGAGGAGAGTTCACATCAAATAAGTTTGAAGATTATTGTGAAAGACATCCAAAATCAGAAGACATTATTCAACACCTAGGACACCACAACAAAATGGTGTTGTGGAAAGGAAGAATATGACAATCAAGGAAATAGCAAGAACAATGTTAAATGAAGCGAATCCGCCTAATGTTTATTGGAAAGAGGTAGTCCACACAGTTGTATTTTAAAGTGTTTGGAAGAAAATGCTTCATCAAAAGAGATGAAGATGGAATGGGTAGCTTTGAATCAAGAAGTGATGAAAGTATCTTCTTAGGTTACTCTACTCACATCAAAGCCTTTAAGTGTTTCAACAAGAGACTAAAGAAGGTAGTTGAAAGTGTGCATGTGAGAGTTGACGAGGATATGCACAAAGGGAAGCAAAAATCAATGATTTAGACTGAAGAACCATATGTTGAAGATGAAGATCAATCTGAGAGTGATCAAGAAGAAGAAGCATCAAGTAAATCCCCGAACAAATATGTGCAAAAGAATCACCCCGAGGATCAAATTATTGGCAACTAGAATGATGGTGTGCAAACTAGAAGGAGAACAAGGAACTCTAAGCAAGTAAACTTTTGTCTTATGACTGAGATGGAACCCAAAACATATGATGAAGCCAACCAAAGTGAAAAATGGTTAAAAGCTATGGAAGAAGAGTTGCAGTAGATTGAAAAGAACAAAACATGGGAATTGGTTCCTAGACCCCCTGAGAAAAATGTCATTGGGACTAAATGGGTCTATAGGAACAAGATGAATGAAGAAGTCAAGGTAATAAGGAACAAGGCAAGGATAGTATGCAAGGGATATGCTCAGGTAGAGGGCATAGATTTTGAAGAAACATTTGCATCAGTTGCAAGGCTTGAAGCTATAAGGATGTTCTTGGCATTTGCAGCCTATAAAGGATATAAGGTTTATCAAATGGATGTCAAATCTGCATTCTTGAAGGACAATCAAGAAGAAGAGGTGTACATAGGGCAACCTGAAGGTTTTCAATTGCATGAAGATGATAACTTTGTTTGTAGATTGAAGAAAGCATTGTATGGTCTAAAGAAGGCACCTAGAGCATGGTATACTAGGTTGGATAAGTACCTCCATCAACAAGGTTTCAGAAAAGTAAATGCTGACAATAATTTATATATCGGGGTAGATGGAGACCACATGATCATAGTAGTGGTATATGTAGATGACATCATCTTTGGAGGTAACAAAGATATTCTATGCAAATAATTTTTTGATAAGATGCAGTCAGAGTTAGAAATGTTCATGCTTGGAGAGTTATCATATTTTCTTGGTTTGCAAATATCACAGTAGAAAAGGCACATTCATCTCTCAAACCAAGTACGCTAAAGAAATGTTGAAGAAATTTCAAATGGAAGACAACAAACCGGTTGGTACCCCCATGGTGACAAGATGCAAATTAAGCAAAGATGATGAGTCACCTAGTGTTGATCAGACCTTGTATAGATCCATGATTGGAAGCCTATTGCATCTTACAACATCAAGGCCTGATATAGTTCAAGATGTGTGCATGGTTGCAAGATTTCAAGTAGCTCCTAAGCAATCACATGTCAATGTTGTAAGGAGGATATTCAAGTATCTGCAGGGAACAATTACTTATGGCTTATGGTATCCAAAGAAAGGATATTTCATTCTGCAAGCCTATACTGATGCAGATTGGGCAGGATGTGTAGATGACAGGAAGAGCACTAGTGGTGGAGCTTTCTTCCTTGGAGACATATTAGTGTCATGACATAGCAAGAAGCAAGAGTCCATTTCACTATCAACTGTTGAAGCAAAGTATATTGCAACTGCTACATGTTGTTTGCAAGTTTTGTGGATGAAGCAAACTCTAAAAGATATCTAGATAGAGTTTTTAGATGCTATTCCCATCATGTGTGACAAATCAAGTGCAATCAATATATCAAAGAACCTCGTCATGCATTCGAGGATAAATTACATTGCAATTAAATATCATTTTTCTTAGAGAAAAAGTTGTAGAGAAAGAGGTGAAAGTTGAATATGTGTCCACCAGTGAGCAATTAGCTGTTATCTTTACTAAGCCATTGCTTAATGAAAACTTTGAATATCTGAGATAGAAATTGGGTGTTCTTCCACCCGCCTACAACACTTAAGGGTTCCTAGTGTACTCTGTGGTTCAGGGGGAGCACTTTCTGCCTTGAACCTCATGTACAGTCTTAGGGGGATATCTAAGGAGCACCATTTTCCATTGTTGTCAAAGGGGGAGAAATTGGTCAAAGTGTGTTGACATCAATGCCAAAGGGATAGATTGTTGGCATTATTGTCATTGATGTCAATCAGTCAGGGATGTCAAGATGGTCAAAGTGCAAGTCTGCAAGTGTGTTGACATCAATGCCAAAGGGGGAGATTGTCTCCACTATTGTCATTGATGTCAATTAGTCAGAAATGTCAAGAGGTTGTAGAGAAGCAGGTACCAAGTAATATGGATAACACAGAGGTTATGCTAGATACAACTACACAAATGTTGTATGTTGGAGATGAACATGGGTTACAGAGTGCAAGTCATTGTTGGTGTTGATCTATATATGCCACATAGTGTGCTAGACCCATTGGGTTTGATACAAGAGGATTGCAGATTTAGTTTTTTTCAGTCATGACAGTTCGACCGGTATGGTGGTTTGACTAAACGGCCTCGGTCGCTTTTCAAGACATCGTGTTTTTCTTGAAAAAGGGCATCTAGGATTCGAGTGGTCCCCATCTGTCAAAGTGTTGGTGGCTCATTGGTTCGCTTATGTTGTGTTGTGTTCATGTGGGACCCATCATGTATGAGTAGGCATCTCGCTACCCCGCGATGAGTTGAAAAGTAGCCAAATGACCCTGTGGGATAATGAAGTTGGAGGAAATGGTCTATCTCGCTATCTCGCACCAAGATGGATGAAAGAGAGGTTACCTTGCGGGATAACACAAAATGCTAAATGAAAGACGTCTCCCGTTATCTGACATCGGTGAAGACCAAAGAAGAAGGGTTGCATAGGGTTTAAGAAAAGACAATACGGTTGTGTCCCCCACTATCCCGCGACTTGTTGGGATTGAGATTGGAGGTCTTGCGGGGTAACTCAAGGATAAGCAAGAGATTCTTCCCGCCATCCCACGATACTATGTAAATTGAGAAGATTATTGCATGGGGAAACGTGATGATAGCGGAAGAATGTTCTTGCTATCCCGCACCATTCAAGGTATGTATGTGATGATCGTGGAGGATAAGATGGTGAAGTGAGAAAAGGTTCCCGCTATCTTGTGCCTACAAACGGATGTAAAGAGGAACTCACGAGGTAAGTTGAGGCAGAAAAATAATACACCCCACCAACCCGCATGGGTAAAATGGGCATATGAACAATGATGCGAGGCAAGTTAAAAGGCAAAATGGTGTGCATCCCACCATCCCGCAGTGACAGAGGTTAAGGTCAACATGACCATAAGAGGTGTTTTAGTCGACACATCGACAACTTGATAAGGACGACAATCCATGTGGCAGTTGACTATGGTTGACCAGGTGACTTGGATGTCGATTATGAAGACTTTTGACGATACTTGTGCATGCCGATTGGCACAAGGGGTTTATGTGGAGGCCAACTGACCTCTACTGAGTGATCTGGACAAAAAAATATGAAGGCATGTGATCTCTTGGTGGACAAAGAAGGAATCCAATATGCAGAAGTCGGTGATGGTGGATTTTAGTGTGGTAGTTGTCTATCTTTTCAGAGTAAGTTGGGAGAGGATGGAAAACACATTAATGGCAACCAAGTTGCATGCAGGTTATGTGGCTCGAGGAATTTCCAAATTGTTTTGGGAAGAGAAGGATTACTAAACTTAGTAATCTAAGTACAAAGAATGATTCGAATATAGACAAAATGCATTTAATTCAGGCAACTGATATGAGATCATATTCAAGGCAAAGGATAAAATCTCTTGAGTTGCAGACCTCCAAGACAACTGTTTGGATTAAAATATTCAAGTCTATAGTAGAAGAAAACTATGATGTGTGCAGAGGTGATCTAATCCAACATTAGCTGGTAATATGATTCGACATTGGTAGGTGTGGCTGTTGATAGGATTTTGAACGTGAAGTGCTAAAGAGGGGAGTATTGCTGTAAAGAGTTGACAGAGTATAATCTTCAAAAATAGAGAGAGAGAGGAAATAAAGACATCAACATAGAGAAAAAGTAGAAGAGATAGAGGAAGAGGAAGAAACAAAGGAAAAACTTTAGCAGACAGAGAAAATCATTCTCAAGATAGGAGAATTTTGTAAGTGTTACAAAATTCATTTGTAACAAGGCTTTATCATTGCATTGTAAACTTTAACAATCACTGTAAATCTCTGAGTGGGTGCTCAGAGCAGGGGTAGGTGCTCCTTGGGTTGGTGCCCTAAAGTTCAAGGGTTGGTGCCCTAAACACTATAAACTGTTATTTACTGTGAGGCTGGATTGGAGCGGTAGACTCCAACAGCTATTCTCATTAAGGTTTTTCCCACATTGGGTTTTCCTCATATATCTGGTGTTGTGGCTTGTCTTTGTGTGTGTATGTGTTCTCAATTAATTCACAGTAGCAATATTTACATACATAGTTAAAATTTTAAAATACACTGATTCACCTCCCCTCTCAGTGTCCATTTGTGTTCATCACCTAAAAGTTACTCAAAGATTGGGGCATCTAGAGGTGTGTAAGTGGAAGGATTGTCTTGAGTGATGACTAAGGGGATCCTTTGAGGATCATGCAAAGTTATCTTGGATTTTAGCAAGAAGGGTTGGTAGTTATTTGAGGAGGGGTGATATGCCAACATGGAGCCTTAATCTTAGAGGCATGTATAAAGTGGCCTCTAGGTATTAGGAATTGGATCGATAAAAGTTTTTTTTGGGGGGGAGTACCTTGGTGGAAGAATGCACATAATAAGGTTTTTTTGATTGGATATATTACTACTATATAAGTCATAGGATTTGTCGCTACTATGTGAACCATTCCTTACTATTCAATCTATCTTTTTTTTTGAAATAAATTATTAGTTGTGTGCATCTCTTCTTCTTTCTTTCTTATACTTATGCCTTATATTGTAGTTCAATGATGACAAATCCAAGTGGGATGTTAGTGTTGGGTTATTGACCAATTCATTTCCCTCTTGAGTACACATAATTGACTATCCATGAATTAGAAAGTGGGCAGTTATTTTTCTTATGTAACATCTCTTTGTGACCAGTATGGGAATACTCATTATCTGTTTCTAGCATATGTGTGCATAAATTTCTATCAACACTCCTATCTACATGTTTCCTTTCGCCACACATTGTGGCTTCTCAAACTATTTCTTTTACATTATCATGATTGCAACTCTTTGTCTAATCCACTTGTTGTTAGTTCCTACACAAATCACATTTGGACTATATTTGATTCTACCCTATACTGTACTATTCCTGTGAGCTAGTCATCCCTTTCACCATGCATATTTATGTGTGGGGAGTGACTACTCCATAGTGAGGGATTTGATGCAACCAAATTGCCGCCTCTTTAAACTTCTTTTTAATTATTATGATGAACTAATACAAAACTTTGTCAATTATTGAAACTTAAATTATATGACATAGCTATTTATAACTTGCCTTGTACAGAAGTATATCAATGACTATAGTCCAAATGTATCCAAGTGCTATAGATGTGTAATATTTTTGGCTATGCATCGTATCCAATCTTCATATATGTTTCTCCTTTTCTTCAACTACATAGCTAACTAATTGAAAAGTCATGTATTGGTAACTTTGTCCAGAATTATTGATGAAGGCCATTGCAAATCTCTTAGTCACACTATTGGGAAATTATGGCTTTTGCTAGAGGTTACTATCATGAGATAACATCCAATTTTTTTTTTCACCAATGACCTATGTTTGTGCAAGTGTAATATGTTAAACCATACTTAGTAGTTGAAGATAAGGGAAAAACAAGGTTACAAATTTGAAGATTCAAATGCAACAAATGGACCTTTATACATTATTTTTCTTTGCTCTTTTGGTTGAGTTGAACCGGAGCACATCCAATGCTCCTCTTGATGTTCTCAATATGATGGATTGATGGTAGAAAGTGGTTTGTTAGGGAACTAATAACATGAATTTAGGATTAGTATGAGAGAAAAAGAAAATAATATCATGATGATAGTTTGTAAATGAAATAAAAAATTGGTAGCATAATATCAACATGAAAGTGGATGATGAAAATAGAATTGGAGGCCTCAAATTTATGAAAATTTTAAGGAGTAATTGGAGGGTTAAGATGCACAATTGATGGAGGTTTAGGATTTGAGGAGAATGGATGCATCGATTGAAGATGTAGTCTTGTGAAAAATGCCATGTTAGGTGTGAGATGTAGGCATCCTCAGATATGTGTGATAGATATTCTCTCACATGTGTGAGAAAAGAGGGGATACTTCAAAAGATCAAATGGATGATTTGGAAGTTTAGCATACCTCTAAGATAGCATGCTCAAATATATGTGAGAAAAGAGTGGGATGAGTTCACATGTTCACACATGTGGGATCATAGAGTGGGTTGAGGTGGAATTCAAAGATGCTTCCAAGAGTGCATGCTCACACGTGTGAGTATGAAGTGGGATACGATGACATGCTCACACATGTAGAAGTATGAGGAACATAGGCACATATTGTTAGGAATTGGATGCAAAAAATATTGATTATATGCAGATTAATATTAAACATAGGAATGAAAAACACAAAAATAATAACAACGAAAAGACAATATTTAACATGGTTCACCCAATCTCGGGCTACATCCATCAACCAGAGAGTCCAATTATATTATCCAGTAAATCAAAACCGATTACAACCAACAGTCCCCTTGCAACTCAATACCATTGCAAAATGCTACAAAATTCTCTACAAAAAACCCTAACCCTTAGCCTTTTTATCAAGACTTATGTTGATTACAAAATTAGGGTTACAACATGTCAGCCAATAGAAAAATAACACCCGACGCCTTTATAAAATAATAAGTCTTTTTGGCCTCATGGGGCACTGCCCCTTGATCCCGCCTTGTATCACGAGCCCCTAGACCCCACAAGGGGCACTACCCCTTGACCCTATCTTGGGGGCATTGCCCCCAAACCCCCATCGAAAAATATGGGGGGAAATTGTGCCAATAGCAGTAGGGAAAATTTAACCTTCGAGTCTGATTAGGCTCTACATAACAACACATATGACAAATGATGACAAATTTGGTTTTTAATCCATGTAGATTGATTTAATGGCTAGTACTAAAAGGATAAAGACTAATGACAAAGTGAATTAAAATATTAGAGGAAATGGTAATTGGGCTTAATTAGTTTTAATTAGTAAATTAATTCATTTGGTTGGAGGATTTTGGGACTAATGCTAAGTAATCTAATTGATTTAATCAACAACTTATGGACAAACTAATTAACAATGAATGGTGAAAGTAATTAATTAAATAATTGATATAACTAGTAATGTATAGAGTAGAGTGAAGTGGGGGGGAGTGGAGTAGAGTAGAGGGTCATGAACTCTAGAGGCAAGTTTTAGGTGAAATAAAAGGATATGCTTGCATATTAGTATTCCAAGTGCTTAGGCATTAGCAGTTAGAATGAAGGAAAATTATGGCCAACATTTTATTTCTATTACCAAGACTCTTTAAAAATATTTGTTTACTAGTGTAGACACCCCAATCTACCACCAATTTGTCATAGTATCTTTCACATAGATTAATTAAACAAGTCATATTTCTCATGCAATTATAATAATTAAATAAGTCACAATTTTTCATGCGATTATAACCCCCTTTATTTACTTTCATGGGCTAATGCTTATTTAATACATCTTGTGTTTTCATATTATGCCTTTATTGGGCTATCTTATACCATTATATTGGGGGACATTATATTTCCCCTCATGCTATATGATACTCACATTACCATATCATGCTTCTAGAGCTATCCAATTAGATTGGCGGGAACCTTGCTTTCCACATTCTACATTGTGCTACCATTTTCTTCTTGTGAGTCACCCCATCACATTGAGGCATCGTTCCTTCCCCATTTCACCTTGTTCTTTCATGCTTGATTATGTTCCTAGAGCTATCCTACCATGCTAGAGGCATCATGCCAAGTTCCATATCCTATTATATGTTCTTGACATATAAGAGCCGGATTGGGGAAACTATGCCTTCCCATACCACTTACATTGTGCCTCTTCGACCATTTTTACATTTCCATTTTCTCATAATAGGGATGACCTTATAGCTTGATGTTTATCTCTAGTTCATGTGTTTACCATGCTTATCGTTCAAGATATGCCATTTTCTCTTCACATAATGTATTCATGGCACTTGTTAATTTTCATGATTTATATACTTATATGCTTAGCTTACATTTATTTTTCATGTACTATTTTCTTCTCCTTCAATTCCTTTTATCTAATGGATGAAACAAATTGAAGTGGGGTACATCCTATCGGTAACACTCTTTTTTTTGAGGTTGTAGATAGTTATAAATACTAATAAAAACACTTATTACCATGTCTAGATGAAGCTTGATTTCATGACTTATTATCTTGATTGCTGATCTTTTATCAAAACTACAAATCTATTCTAATCAAAAGGGTTGACCTAAGAGAACTTGACCCTTGTAATTCAATGAAATTTTAAATATTATTTGCCTTCACCGATCAATGAAAAATAGATATTTTACTAAATAAAACAACAAGAATTTGCACTATGTTTAATCAAAACTGTGTTATAGATAACAAGAATTTGTATTATGCTTGATGAAAACTGTAGTATAGAAACCAAATCCATACGACAACAAATTAATCCAAAACTATAAAATCAACTCATAATGAATTATAATGCTACAATAAATCCTAAACAATTTCCTTACCTAATATTATACCATAAAATTATTCGTCCTCATTTAATTTCAAAAATCTTTTTAATTATCAATTCCCATCTGTCATCTTTGTTTAATGTAAGTAAATTATGAGTGATTGGGATGCATTATCAAATTAGCCTAAATAAACATTGGGAAAAGGTTATTTTCCTTTGCACCAAAATAAACACTTTTAAAAACACAATTGCATATTAAAAGATTAATAATAAAAAGAAGGAAATGAAAAGATCAGATATGAATTTGATCTAGTCATCTTCAATTTTCATCTTCCTCTTCCTCACACAGATTCTCTATAAAATGAAGCCTTTATCCTTGGAAATACTATTATTCCTTCATTAGCGCCCATTTGCTTCCAATCCTCTGCACTTCACCAAACATTCCCACACCCAAAATCTAAACAGAGGAATGGAAGCAACGTATTGTTCAACCATAACCAAAACAAAATGTGGTAATCAGGTATCAACTTTTTGCAGGAGGATGGAATATTTGAATTAGTGTTCTTCATATATTTGCAGCTATTTCAATAACAAATATGTTTGCATCCTCAAAAAAAATTGTTGTGTTTGAATGTTACAGGGCGTATTAGAAAGAGATAAACCTCTGGCCATTAAGGAGATCCACCACTATGATTTTTCAAGATGCAATAGCCCCAAGAGCATACTGGATGCCAACAGCCAGTTTAGTGAGTCTACTTCTTTTTCCTCGGAAGATTTAGATGCTAGTGAAGGCAGCAGTCTATCCGAAGAAGATTTATCATACTTTAAAGAACTATTGTCTTTTGCACTGGAATCACCTCCATCAAGCAAAAAGTCTGTTTCAAAATCTGAAGCTGGATATAATTATGGTTCAGACAATCATGGCCATGATGATAAAACATATACTCTGTTTCCTTCTTCTGCACCATGCCCGCCATTAATGAATTCCCAGCCATCCGGTAATATCTACAGGAGTTTTAATTCCTTTACGGATAGGCCAATTGCTGTACCTCCTTACCCTGCCATGGATTCTCTCAAAAAGGACTCACTAAACTGCCCTGCAAAAATTCCAGCATTTGAAGCTTCTCATAAATGCTCAGTTCGATCCCCACAATACACATATCCATGCCCCCTATTTTCAGCCATGGAAAACCAGCTTGGCTACATTAAAGACAGCAACTTCCCCATCTCGCCGAAGCCCGAAATCAATATGAAGCCTCCCAACTTTCCAATTTTCCGTCCCCCGTCATCTGCAGTAGCACTATTAAATTATTATGAAAGGAACAATATGGCCGGGCCCTTTAATAATGTAGGAATCCTGCCAATTTGGTATTCTGATCCATACAGGCCTCCTCCTCCTCTTGTTAATCACTGCTCAGCTCCAGTACCCTTCAAAGTTCCTTCGAATCGATTTACAAATGGAGGAGAACATAATTTACAGCAGCTGCTTTACAATTTCAGAAAAAGCAAAGCAAACTCAGGATATTCAATAGAGACTTTTGAGAGAGAATTACAGGAGCTGCTAAGAGGGAGAAGGAAACCAATACGTATCTCTGTTCTGCCTGCCATGTATGAAGAGAGGTTCCACAGACCTATTAACAGCTCTCATGAGAAATTGACTGCTTTGCTTTCTAAGTGCAGAAATATTGTTCTGGTATACAGGTAAGAAAGCATTTTATCATTTTAAGTTTCTGTGTCTTTGAATGTCTTTAAATTGGCTTGGGATGGGATGGTTTCTTTAACATCATTAAAAGTCTATAGGGGAAGTGTACCAACCGTTATTGTTAATTTTAAGCAATCACATATTTTAAATTGTGCATTAGATTTTGACAATTTTTTTGGTTGTCTTTGTATGCAATTTAACTACTAAAAACTAATATTCTGACTTCTGGATAGTAATGACGCATACTGTGGGATCCATTATGCATGCAAGCCACAATAACTTTGCACCACAACCACCTAAAAAATGGCCAATACTTATACACAAATGCCCCCTAGTCTGGTGCGCTTTGAGTACCAATAAAGTTGCACAACTCTTTCAATTAAAGTCCAAAAATATCCAAAAATTCTAACTAAGGTTAAGCAACAGCTACAGCAGATTAAAGATCAAATTATGAAGTTTCAGCGTGAGAGTAAGCTTAGTCCTTGTAAAGATGTTATGCGTCTTATGTAATCATTGTTATTATTTTGTTGCTTTTGTTGCTGGACTGCTGGTGTTTCAGCTACTTTTGTAGCTTCAATTTTGTAATCTTCAATTGCTTTGTTCAATAGAAAAAAAAAATTCTATCTACTGAGGTAAAATGACTGACTATTGATACATGCAAAATTTATTAATAAACTTTTAACTTTAACTTTTTTTGATTTCTTTAAATTTTTTTTGATCCGTAAACGGCTAAGCCAGATCATTATATTAAATTGTCCAAATACATAATAAGAATTGAATTTTCTTCCATGCTAAAAAAACAAACAAAGTCCCCTTAATAGACTGAAATCTATCTATCGCAGTGCTAAACAGACAGACAAGACTTCATGAAAATATTAAAAAGAGACCTCTGAAAGTCTCTGCAGTCTACCGTTAAAGACCATTTCCATCTATCACCTTCCAGAGTATATATAATTACATATTACTGGCCTATAATATCCAAAAGAGCAAAGCATTTAGTAAATAAACCAAAATTTCCTATATGTGGTTGAAAAGTTGGTGAAAAAAAAAAAAAGATAGTTGAGCAGGGGTGATAACTGGTGTTTCTTACATTATGAACTTTTAAAAACCTTTAAAATATGATGTATTTCATACCTGTTTTCTTTTTTTTAGACAAGGAGGACAACATGTGATGATGCTAAAGCATGATGAATCTGTACCTGCTGCAAAAGTCTCAAGAAGAACAAATAGATCTCTAGACCCCAGAAGTAGAAAAGTATATCTCACATTTCCTCCTGGTTCTACATTCACATCAGATGATGCTGAGGCTTATTTCAGGTCTGTGAATTGATGACAGGTTTGGGTTTTAGGTCATAGTGTAATTGATGCTATTGTATATGATATTTTTGTAAATGTATGAACAGGCAATTCGGAGCTGTGAGAGGAGTGCGAATGTCGCATGAAGAGCCACCCACTTATGCATTTGTGGAGTTCTATACTTGTGAAGGGGCATTGTCAGCTCTGTGCAATACAAAGGCTCATTCTATCAGTGGTCAGAAAGTCATGGTGAAGCCTTACAGGCAATCTCAAACTTCATAATCTGAATTCTCTCTTCCTCCGCATATGTTAACTTAATATGTTTTATGTTTGCCCTGTGAATCTAATGGGCAATTAGTTTACAGATTACTGCTACTGGCAATGGATATGATAATCCGCTCTCATATTCACTTTTATAAATACAACTCAATTGCATGCTCAACTTTGTGTAGAGATTGTTTTCCACTTGAAGGGAGTTCCTTGGGGCCACTATATCACAGTTCAAGGACTCAGAGATGCAATTAATCATATAATATATTATGTTTAAAAAAAATTTAAGTTGAAAAGAAGAGTGGATGTTAATGGGTTTTTAGAAGTTGAATGATTCTAAATGAGCTCATCAGTGATTAAAATTTTATTTGTGCAAGACCTCTACATCATAAAGATGAAACTGAGATTATATACTAAATAGTTTGGACATAATGGAAAAAAAATTAAACAAAATAAATATAAATATTATTGTAAGACATATGATTTCCACAGTCTGTAAATTTGTGCAAACTTTTTTATTTTGACTGCGTTTTTTGCTTTGATGTTTCGAATCGAACTCCATTATCTTCATCACTATTCTCTTCTCTACTTTAATTTCCTAATAATAGATTATGAAATTTAATTCAAAACATTAGAAAAAAAATCAAAATCAAAACCAAAAACTTTGCATAAATAAATATTATTGATAATATCAATCGTCCTCTTCCTCTTCCTCTTCATTTCATGATAAAACTCATATTCAAGTAGAAGCAAGACATTTTGGAGATGGGATAAAGATGAAGTTTGAGTTAAAGCTACAAATGAAGAGATTGTCACAATTGAAAGGAATGAAACACAAGATTTAAGTAGATCTTCAATTAAAAAAAGGATGTTTTTAAAGGCAAAGTGGGTCTAGAAGACCAAATATTAAGTTATGGATTTATTAAAAGATAGAAAAGAGAAATTAGTAGTTAAAAGGCTTTTCATAATAATCATGAATGGATGAAAGTTATATTCTTGTTATTAAGGTTGGAAGTCAATCCACATTTTATGTCAAATCTAGAGGTATCAATCTATTTTGTTTATTGTTTACTTGTATGTTGATAATTTTATTTATACAAGTATTCGCAAAATGTTAATAAATGAATTGAAAAAAATCATAGAAAATGAATTTGAAACGATAATTTGAGTTTAATGCATCATTTCTTTGAATTAGAAGTAAGATAGTTAAATGATAACATTTTATCTCACAAGAAAAAGTATGCAATTGATTTGCTTGATAAGTTTAGAATGAGAAACTATGAATCAATTACCAAATCTTTAAATGTGAATGAAAAGTTAATTAAAAAAAATGATATTGGAAATATAAATAGGAGTGTAGTAGGTAGTTTTATATATCTTACCAACACTAACATATGTACGTTTCAATAGATATGCAAAATCCAAGCGTGTTTTGTTCCATGTAGTGAAAAGAATACTCGACATGTTCATGGTTTAAACAACTTTGGTGTTTTTGTATATACATCAAGTGATAACTTTGGGTTGGTTAGATATATAGATTGTGATTGGATGGGATTTATAGATAATTGAAAAAACATGCGAGGATATGAATTTGATTAAGGTTTAGACATAATTTTTTGGTCTTCAAAGAAGTATTTAATTGGTTCATTATCATCAATAGATGTAGAATATATTGTAATGACACTAGCAACATGCCAAGAAATTTAATTGATCAGAATTTTAGTAGATTTGAGACAAGGAAAAAAATGGACTAATAATTATTTATTGTGACAATAACTTGACAATTTTTATGACATTTAATATTAATCCAATTTTCCATAAATTGTACTAAACATATTGACAATCAACATCACTTAATTACAAATTTGTGATAATAAGTTAAAATAAATTGGAGTTTTGTAAAAGTAATAACCAACTTGTTAAATTGTTTACTAAAGAACTATATTTTTTAATAAAAATAACTTAGCTGTCTATGTTAAACATAATGAGGGAGAGTGATAATACATAATGCTAAGTGTTACTATGTTAGACAAGAAGGGAAAGAGTGATAATAACAATGCTTTATAATTTGCATTGCCATATGTTAATAACCACCACGAATGTAAATGTCCATTGCATTATTTTTCACTATCTCATACATTTTTATTTTTTTTTAATTCTAGCTTGTTTAGTTTATTAGGCACCATTATACTCTATTCTAAAGGCTTCATTTATTAGTGTCATTCCTATAAATTAAACTACATGTATCATATTATAATTTAATTAAAATTTGATTAAATTATAAATCATTAATGTTCTTAATGATTTTATAATCATTTAACTAATTTTTATCATTTTTGATGTGGTTGGTATAATGTTTTTTTTGGGTAGAAAGTTAATTTAAATTGGAACTTTTTGTAGAGCTAATAACCAACTTGCTAATTTGTTCACTTAAAATTTCATATTTTTATAAAAATGACACATATGTAAAGTGTTAATATATTAAGCATCATTAGAGAGGGGAATAATAATAATACTTAATAAATTTTATTATCACATGTTAATATCCATCACCAAATGTAAATATTTATCACCTTATTTTCTGCTACCTCATATATTTTAATTTTTATTGGTTAATTCTAGCTTGTTGCTTTTATTAGACACCATCATACTTGATCTCAAAGGCATCTTGTTTTAATGACACGCCTATAAATTAAACTTCATGCATCAAGTTTATAATTATGATTCATTAAAGTTCTTATTGATTATATAATTATTAATATTTTAAATTATCTTCTTATGATTAAATCTTACGGGCAAATAAAAAACACATTAGGCAAATCACATCATGAGAAGATATATAATAGTCATGATTTATAATAAGCTTTATGAAAGATGAAAAATATGATACATTATGAACCGACACACACACATATAGCATATATCATTCTCTATGTGGTAGAAATAGACCACATCCTCAAGACTCCACATGGGTAGGATGCAACAAAAATTTAAAACACATTACTTGCTCATTGGTATATGAAAGGACCTAGGTCAGGCATAGGGGCCTACTTACAAGAAATAAGGAAATATATGCCAATGAAACACAATCAAAGAGTGGGAGGGTATGGATCAAAGTGCAAATAAAAATGAAAGTCCAAACCACAATCATAATATACAAATGAAGCACAAGTGAGAGCAGACCCAATCCCTAACAAAGTTTGAAATGGAAAAATATAAACAATAAAAAATGTTAGATCTGAAAACAAAGATGTAAAGAAGGTCAAAAGCATAGGGAAAATTTGTAGAAGAGTTCAAATATTAGGTTCATCATTTTGATAGGAAATAAGATATATGCTACATAAATATCTAGGGTAAATAAATACAAGTAAATACTAATAAATAATTTATAGACAAAGGAGCTAGGATAGAAACACGTGTTTAATCAAATATTAAAAAAAATAAAAATAAAAAATACAATGTGCATCTTAATGCTAATAAAAAAAAGATGATTTTGTTGATTCTAGTATGAATATATAGGGAAATTTGTGTATAGTGAGGTCTAAGATTGTGTGCCAACATGGGTCACTTCCACACTTACATTTATATAATCTTTACAAATATAATCTTCAACTTGTGAAGGTGAACTTGTCTATGAATTCAACATTAATGTTTGTTGATCTTCAATACTTAGAAACAAATATTCATCTTGGTTGTTTGAACATGTAATAAAAAAATGGCAGCATTGGTGAGCTTTTGGAGCTTGTTAAGAAAGGATGTTTTTCATTAGAAAAGAAACTTGATCAATTCAATGATTTAAATAAAGTTGGAAGATAAGAATAATTAAAGTAGTGACAATGGGGCGTGTGTAGGAAATGAAAGATAAGAAAATCAACTTGATCACTTCCTCACTTACAAAGATAAACTTCAACTTGTAAAGATGAATTTGTTTATGGATTGAAACATTAATGTTTGTAGACCTTCAATATTTAGAAATGAATATTCATCTTGTTTTTTTAACATGTAATTAATAATTGGTAGTGTTAGTGAACTTTTGGAGCTTGCTAAGAAAGGATTATTTTTCATTAAAAGAACATCTTGAACAATTCAATGATTTTAATAAAGTTATAAGATAAGAAGAATTAAAGTAAGTGACAATCGGGTGTGTGTAGGAAACAGTGTACAAAAAAGTGTCCAAATAGCCAATTTTCTACATAACATGAGTGTTTTATGTTCAACATAAAATAACACAATTGCTTTATATATTGGTGAATACCAAGCCATAACATGAGAAAATTTTGTTCCTTATAAAATGCAAGCACATTCTGTGCCTGAAAAACACAAGCATGTTTCATGGACCATAAAATGTTCTTTCACATTGTAGCTTATAAAATTCAACAAAGATAGAGAGGGAGGGGGGAAAGAAATAAAAAGAGAGATTATATAGAGATAAATATATAGGAAGAGATAAATAAATAGAGAGGGATATGTGAGAGAGAGAGAGAGAGAGAGAGAGAGAGAGAGAGAGAGAGAGAGAGAGAGAGAGAGAGAGAGAGAGAGAGAGAGAGAGAGAGAGAGAGAGAGAGAGAGAGAGAGAGAGAGAGAGAGAGAGAGAGAGAGAGAGAGAGAGAGAGAGAGAGAGAGAGAGAGAGAGAGAGAGAGAGAGAGAGAGAATTGGTGAGAGATAGAAAAAGAGAGAGGGGAGAGATAGACCTGTGGGGTTGCATCATCTTCTTTGGATGTTGTGAGGGAATCTATAGACCCTATTTTTCCTTTTTCGTATTCAATAATTTTTCATAGTTTGGCAGTGGGTTAGGTACTTTTGAATAGAAATTGGAGGACCCATATTTATCTTTGAATTATGTTTCACATCGACTTCCACTAGATCTTGGATTTTTATCTTCATCAGTGTGGCATATAACACCTAAGTTAGTTATGGTAGCTTTCAAAATCAACATGGGGACAATTGACTAGAGTTTAGCCTATATCATATAAATATCTTGATTTTTATTCCTTCATATTTTTTTTAGGAATGAGAAGATATCATTCATGCATTCTTAATTTTGTGTCTCCTAAGGAGAGAAATGTATTTCACTAGGATTGGTACATATTTAGCATTTAATTTCAAGCATCTACCACCATTCAAGGTGAATCTATAGAAGGATGGTTGCATGGTCTCTCTTTGTCTTCTCTCTTATGGGGGAAATTTTTCTCACATGGGGCTTTTCCTCTTCCCATTCTTTTAGAGAGAATTTTGTAATTTCTGTCTTTTGGGGAGGAGTTTTATTCTATTCGGTTTTGTCCCTTTCTTCATTTGTGATAGATTCATTTGTACACAGGTACCTAATGTGGCATAGTATTTGAAAGTATTTGAAAGCCATTTTTGCATAATTACATCTTGCACATTCTTCCTAAATTTTAAGGGGAGGTGGTGGTGGGGATTGGTGTAGATAGGGTGTTGAATTATCTAATTGGTTCGCTACCTAAGTCATATTCACACTAATTTACTTAATTTCACTTATGGTAGACAAAGAAGAAACTTATCATTGTATTTCTAAAATTACAAGATTAAGACACGTCATAATATTATGTAGTCATATTTCTCACCTTGGCCTATATAACTAAGGGGTTCTCTTTGTATTATTTTTTATTAGTAAAACAGTGTTAACTAGGGCCCTGACCCTTAACATAGTAAAAAGATATCAACCAAAAACAAGCAACACTATAAAAACATGATGTTGGCAACAAAAACAACTGCTTGAAGGCAGTAAGAAACAAAACATAGTCAGACAGGGAAAAGAAAGCCCTGTCAAACTAGAGAACACCCAAACCCTGACAAAGGGGGGTTTGGGGAAGGGGAGAAGACTTCCCCTTCCACCTGCGAGCAACCACTATCTAGGTGATGCTGTCATTAGGACCATCAAAAGAGAGATCAAACGGAAGGGACCCCATAGGGTTATAGTCAGCAGTGTCAACAAAATGATGTAATAGAAAAAAAGGAGGCTACTGTAGAACAACAACAAGTTGTGATGAAACAACACTAGAAACAGTTTCAATAGGAGTAGATCGTGGCTGCAGAACAAGAGAAGTTGTAGTGGGGACCTCAGGAAATGAGGCCATAAAGGGAGGATCAATAGGAGCCTCAGTAGCCATGAGGGGCATGACTTTGTCTTGGGAAGAGACATCATCCTCATGAGAGGAGCTAGGGGAAGCAGAGTTAGGAGCATTGATTGTTAAATGATCAACAATATCATTCTTCCACCAAGTAGCAACACCTTTGTGGCACAAAATAGAGAATTTTGAAGCAAGATGACCCGTAGAGGAGCATCTCTAGTAGTGAAAGGGGAGGCCCTTAAAGTCCAACAATTGTGTCCAAGGCCTATCCCCCACCATGAGAAACAAATCTCCCAGGAGAGGCGAGGGGATGTCAATGTCCACAAGGATGCGAGAAAAAGTAGTGTGGTCCATTGAAGATGTGGCTTCATTGACCTTCAAGAATCAACCTATAGAATTTCCAATAGCTTCATAGCAAGAGTGCTCCCAAAAGTGAAGAGGGAGATTTATGAGGTGAACCCAAATTGGACACACATTAAGCGGTTTAGTGAGAGGGTTAAAAGATGTTGTCCAAGGCTTAAGAGAGAGGGAGTGCACTCCCCAAGCCCATAACATACCCAAAAACAAATCCCGATCAGCTGAAGATGTGAAGGAGTTAAAAAAAAACCTTTAGCACAGGGAAAAAGCTCAATATTGTGAGCTACCAAAGGCCACCAAGAGTCACTTACTCAATGACAAAGGTTTGGTAGTGATTTCCAAAGCCCTAAAAATCTGCACACAAGAGCATAGTGTTGGTAGAACCCAATGTTGTCCACCACATCTTGTCCACAAACCACCACAGGGGAGGATTTGGCATAGGGAATAGGACGAACTCCCTTGGAGGGTTGGGCAACAAATCTGGTTACAGGAGAAAAGCTATGCTTTCCAACAAAGGAAGGTTTGGACTTAGCACCAATTGTATCAACAGTAGTTGGCTGAGAAGCATCACTAGAAGCATCACCAAAAGCATCACCAGAAGCATCACCATAAGCTAGAGAGCCAACACCAACAACACCCCCTGAAAGAATTGGTGGGGGTGGACACGAACCGGCAACTCCCACCAGGGAGGGCAAGTCCCCAACTGGAGAGTTCCACCAATAGGACCAATGACCCCAACATGAGGGGGAAGGGGCATAAAAGAAACAACATCAAAGGAGACCACTGCAGGAGCGGATTCAGTGGAAGGAGACCTGCAAGTAGGGAGCCGTTTAATTCATCATAATCTATCATCATTTTATCATTTTTCACCCTTTGATACAATAAATTATTCTCTCATTGATATCTCTTACAAAAAATATATTTGGTTTTTAATATAATCTTGATTTGTGACAATACTTCAATTTCTAAGTATTAAATCTATACTTGAGAAAAATAATTAGATATTACTTAATATTCTAGTAGGGGATATCACATTTATTCCACATGATCTCAAATTATTTCTAAGATAATATAAATTTTTTCCTTGCTCATAAAATTAGTTGCAATTTTTACCAATATTTTTTATGTATTAGCATATCTATTTTTCATTTTGATGGTGCAAGAGTTAGTGTAATAACCATCCTTGGTTTCTACTAATTTTAAATTTTTTTATTTGTAACCAATTTTATTACACCTGTAATACCCTTTTAATAGACCAACCAAATTCTTTTCAATTAGAATAACTAGCTTCATAACCTTACTCAGGCAAATACAATAGCTCTATATGATAAATTTATGATCTTACACTATAGAGGAAAAACCTACATACCACAACAAATCCCTAGACCTAGACCTATTCCTTCAGGGTTCACCCTAGATACATCCTTAAATATGTATACCCCTTTTTATGAATTACAGGAATCATGGTTCAAATAGCAAGCTAGAAATATTTTCACTCAAATAATTAGGATGAGATATTTAACCTCAATCATTCATTGATCTTATGCTTCTAATTCAATCTACTATAGTAGTATGATAGCTAATATATCTTAAGACTTCAAAAGTTAGATCCATGCCAACATTAATGTATAAACCCATAAAATTCACATAGGTAACATCAATGTACAAACCCACACAATCCACATAGGAACTAGTGCATACTTGTATTAAATGTATACAACTAGTAATTGACACATACATTGGAAAATATAGACAATGTGACTAATGCATACATCACATATATAAAAAGTGATTACTTGATGCATATATCGCATATACATAATGTGATTAGTTCCATGCATACATCTTGCATACATGGTGTGACTAGACTTAAACATCTCATATACACACAATGACTAGTTGGCAAAAATAAGGGAAGCGACTATCTAGCCCCTAGGATGCACCAATACATAAATGATGGTGTACGAGTAATTTATGTATTGGTGCATTCTAGGGGCTGCATAGCCATTTCCATCTAGTACTAGTGCCTATACAATGCATATCTAATTTTAGCATCCATCACATGCCATTGCTTATGAAATAAGGTAACTCATTGCATCTATCGCTTGCATACACTACTAGTGAAGACTACATAGCTTTGTGATGTGGTTGAATACTTCTTTTGGGAAAACAAACTTCTTGGCTCTTGTCAAGTTGAAGCAATGATGAGATTATCTACACAAGAAGATCATGGTTTTTACTATTTTAGTGATCAACTCGAGATGAGTGGATGAGCTATATTAAGCTAATGATTATCCTCTACCTATGTTTGCATAGAGTCCCTTTCTCAACCCTCGTTGCATGATGCCAATAAGTTGGCTCTTATATCAATCTTGATTTAATATTCTTACATTTAAAAGGTACAAGAACATTAATTTAAAACTTTATATCTTAAGATTTTATAGCTTAAGTTAATTCATTTAATTATAATATCACATAGAGAAAGCCATAATCTATATTGAGATCAAAAGTACCAACACACAAATAACACTAATAAATCAAATCTAACCTAATTAATTCCATTATAATACCACATAGAGAGATCCATGACCCATATTAGAATTAAAAGTACCAACACACTAATAACACTCCATATAAGATAGCTTTTCTTGGGGCACACATTCTATACATAAATAGATCCATACTCATAAAATAATCTCTAACAACCCTTCAAATACATTAAATTTGCTCTTGGAAATAGAGTATTTAATTGAGAGAAATCAGACCCACAATAGTAATACTATGCAATATTCTACTTTTGAGGACATAACAATTTTGTGCTTTATCAATCATAAAGCTTATCATTCAATTACCCATTCCGGTTGATTAAGGATAATTGTTTTGACAACTTCCTTGGCCTGGAAACATGGAAATGGAAGGATTAAACAACTGAGGGCGGTTAGGCTGTGTCAAAATCTGCAGAGAGAAATCGATGGTACCACTGCGCTTTCCATTCTTTGTCCTCAATCGATAGCTCAGGTAATGTAAACCGTTGGGTGCTCCATAACCCAAAGTTATGTCAGACAAGGGAACTTTGCTCCATCCCACTAACTTCTTTCCAAAACTTGTGTTGCAATATATTTGAATGTTTAGAGAACAAGCATGCAATCCACTGCTAATCCTCAGCTGCAACTTCTCATTCCAAACAGGATAACACCCACCATCTTTGTCAATCCGCGTAGATGCACCCGAATTAACATCGTCGTTAATCCATACAACGGCATAAGTGCGCATTCTTCCCCACAACTTTCTTACATTTTTCAGACCATCCGCACATATAATTGTCACCTCCAGCATTTGTGCATCCATCGAGTCAGCTGGAGCCTTCAATCACAACGATTTTCAGCTTTGGCTAAAGCCTTTATTTGGGTCTCTTCTCTTCTATGAGATCTGCAAGAAAAATAAATTAATAGCGCTAACACTCTATTGAAGAGCTGTTAAAAAAATACAGAGCTGAAAGAAATTTTATCATAAACAATCGAAAAAATCACTGCTCAAAGCCCACCGATCATTCACACAGCTTAAAATCAAAAGTGAAAACTGAAAAAGTCTTGCATTACACTGCGTTTAAATACAGTTTTTATTACCCATTACAAGGATAAATTAACCCAAAAAAACTAAAAACTAGAAATAAAAACATAAACAACGCGGCACTCAAACTGCAGTTGCATGGCTGCTTTTTTTACATAAAAGCTCAGAAACATGCTATTTTTATAAAAAGTATTATCATATTCATGCATCTTAATTAAAAACTATGTGACTGCTTACTCGCTTTTTATCCTCCTTGGAGGAAACCACCTACAGCGATTGATAACGCAAACTTGCAGAAGAATTTTTGTTCCACGGTCTGCAAACACGTTTTCAAGTTGCAGAAAAATGTCAGTGGCTTGAAATTCAAGTCTCGTCGAGCTATCATTGCATATTAACGCCGAGTTTCTATTTACTGGTGTAGTGCCCTAAATAAACTCTAATCATGCGCTGTTTCAGAGCAATTCAGAATATTTTATTTTTTATTAATTTTCTAAGCCGACACACCCTAAAAATAGATGACTGAGCATTCACTTATTTGATTTTAAGAAAAATAATTAAACATTAAATATTTTTTTCAATACATATGTATAGAATAATTAAGGGTAGAATTTGAAAATATAACTATTGTAAATTTTGGATTAGAAAACTAAAAATTTAATAGAAAAAGAAACACATATATTTTTGTTAATATACTACCAAAAGTAATTAAAGATAAAATTTTAGAAAAATAAAGGTAGTTAGAAAATTAAGATATAGCTTGAGGATGTATTGATGTCTTTTTAGAATATTCCCATAAATTATTGAACTTGATTGCATGTCCAACCCCTAGGATTGGTGAATTCAAGCTTGTTTCAAGCCTATACATACATTTAATTGGTCTAAACAAGAATTCGTACACTATTATAACACACTCATGTTATGAAAAACATGCATGCATTGTAACATGAGCACATTAAAATGCATACACATTATGCTTCCTAGAACATAAGCGCATTTTAGAGAATAATAACTGTTGATGATTTATAGCTTCAGTCGGATAAAATTAAATGTTAAATTGGCCTTAAGGCCTTCAACATTTAATAATATATATAATTGTGTTATTTCGTTAGAGACTCTAACCGATATGATGTGTTTGACTGCATATAACAAATGGTTTAAGTGACCAATTAATTGTTTGAAGAACCCGACGATACTATTGTGGGATATGCATTGGACCATAAACACCGATGTGACTCCACATGGGAGTTACGACTCCTTGGGGAACCATGTCGGTTCCACAAGGAGTCGTGACTCCTTTGTGGATCACTACTTGCTTAAATACTTTGCTATCATTGGAAGTAAAGTGTGAAAAATACGAAAACAGTGAAGGTAAGGAAAGCTCTGCAGATCGGAATTACATTCAGTAATCGCCATCATTAAGAGAGCAGTTTGCAGCCAATATTATTGTGATAGTAAACGACAACAATCTGTAAGACAATAAGCTGTTACATTAGACAGAATATTGTGTTATATCCAAATAAAATAAAAAATATATCAACCTATATAAATCTGATCCAAACTTCAACATGCTATCAGAGCCAAGTTTCCTTCTATAAAGCCTAACCGCCTGAAGGAAGTTCTGATTAAGATCAGATTGATATCTCCTTGAAAGTTTGTATTTTAAAATGACGAATGGAATTAGATTCGAAGACAGACTTGAAGGTGCCTCAAACTATGATTCATGGAAACTACGAATGATGTTGGTACTAAGGAAGTATGAGTTAAAAACAATAATAGAGAATCCTTCTAAACCTGATGGAAAAGACGAACATAGTTAGTGGGAAAAGAACAATATTAAAGCAATGGAGTTATTAGTAGATGGAGTAAAGAGTCACCTACTACCTATCATTACAAGGTTAGATTCTGCATATGACATGTTCAAAGCCTTGAAAGACATGTTTGAGATTAACAACACGAGCAAAATCCTCACACTTAAAAATCAACTTTCTAATATTAAAATGAGTAAAGAGGAGACTATCACTTCATATTTTATGAGGATAACAGAATTAAGGAACCATCTCCCATCAATTGGTCACATTTATGATAATAAGGAGTTAACCATGATAACTCTAAATGGGCTCCCTATCTCATGAGAAAACTTTAGACAAGGAGTTAGTGCTCGATCCAAAGTTCCCAAATTTGATAGACTAAATGTTGACTGCATTCAAGAAGAGTGTAACCTAATATCAAGAGGAATCATGAAACCCCGTTGATGAAGATGTTCAAGTTCTAGTCTCTAGTTTGAAAAGGAAAAAGGACAAAAAGACATATGGTAATCGATAATTCAAGAAGTCTAGAAACTTCTCTAAAGTACAATGTTTCATATGTGACGAATATGGCCACTTTGCAAGAACTTATCCTCTCAAACTTAAACTACAAGCTTCCCTTGCTGAAGTCAGAAATTCAGACATATGTTCAGAAAAATATGTTCTCTAGAAGAAACTCAAGATACCTTGTGATTGAGAGGGATCTTACTAATAAAGATTGAGCATTTCTGAGGTAAAATTGTAAATATTGATTA
Organism: Cryptomeria japonica; assembly: GCF_030272615.1. NCBI lineage: Eukaryota > Viridiplantae > Streptophyta > Pinopsida > Cupressales > Cupressaceae > Cryptomeria > Cryptomeria japonica. Next base: position 695,422,233 of record NC_081415.1, on the reverse strand, counting down.
TTATTATTAATATTAATAATTATTTTATGGGCCCTGTGTAAATCATAAGAAAGTGACAACTTCCAAATGATTTCCACTTGTATTTTTGAGGTTATTGGAAGGTGACGATCTTACAATAACTCAAGATTGTGGATAGAATCACCGACTGAGGCAATCCACACAAAAGCTTGTGGATAGAATCGCTGATAGAGGCAATCTACACAAGAGATCATGGATAGAATCGCTGACTGAGGCAATCCATGTAAGAGATTATGGATAGAATCGCCGACTGAGGCAATCCACACAAAGAGCTCATGGATAGATCACTGAAAGAGGCAATCCACGTAAGAGCTTGTGGATAGAATCGCTGACTGAGGCAATCCATGTGAGAGCTCATGGATAGAATCACTGACTAAGGCAATCCACACAAGAGCTTGTGGATAGAATCATCGACAGAGGCAATCCACACAAGAGCTTATGGATAGAATCGCCAACAGAGGCAATCCACTCAAGAGTTTGTGAATAGAATCGCCGACAAAGGCAATTCACATCTTGAAACTCTGGTCCCAAGATAAGAATCATACAATTTATGAATATTGCTCCCAATATCTTTTATCCTCCCTAGCTAAGAAGGAGTGTTGATGATTTATAGCTTCAGTCGGATAAAATTAAATGTTAAATTGGCCTTAAGGCCTTCAACATTTAATAATATATATAATTATATTATTTCATTAGAGACTCTAACCGATATGATGTGTTTGACTGCATATAACAAATGGTTTAAGTGACCAATTAATTGTTTGAAGAACTCGACGATACTATTGTGGGATATGCATCGGGCCATAAACACCAACATGACTCCTCATGGGAGTCACAACTCCTTGGGGAACCATGTCGGTTCCACAAGGAGTTGACTCCTTTGTGGATCACTACTTTCTTAAATACTTTTTTATCGTTGGAAGCAAAGTGTGAAAAATACATAAATGGTGAAGATAAGGAAAGCTCTGCAGATCAGAATTACATTCAGCAGTCACCATCATTAAGAGAGCAGTTTGCAACCAATATTATTGTGATAGTAAATGACAACAATCTGTAAGACAATAAGCTATTACATTAGACAAAATATTGTGTGATATCCAAATAAAATTAAAAAATATATCAACCTATATAAATCTGATCCAAACTTCAACAATAACAGTTTGGTCACTTTTTGGCTTTCCATATTTATGCACATACCTTGTTGTGGTATAATTTACATGTAGTTATTTGTAGCAGACCTCTAGGATCACCTTCCTTGGCCTTACATAGCCACAAATGTAAAGGAGTTTCTCACTCATGCCAATTTTCTCCTAACTTCCACATTTTGATTAGGAATTTTCCTCATTAGTCTAGATCAACATGTTTGAGTTTCTTCTCTAGGATTAAGGGTTATAGTTTTGAGAGCTAACACGATTAAACAAATTGGAGAAGGAAATTAGTACATGAAAATTAAATGCAAGAAAAACATATAAGCATATAAAAATATTAATTATTTATTAAAGTAATGAGTGTCATAAATACATTGAATAATCAAATAAAATATTATAAATAATAGGTGTGGTAAGAAAATGAGTTGAAGATTAACATTAAGATATAAGATTTACTCCAATATGGGTAAGTGATAAGATGAAAATAGCCTTGAAAGCACAATGTATGATTTCCCAATGTGGCTCATAGAATACGACGAGGCATTTGGGCACAAATCATAGGATAAGGGAAGGCATAGTGCCTCTAATGTGGTGGTAAATCTCTAGGAAGATAATCAATCACGTAAACAAAAGATGAAATAGTAAGGAATAAAATATCCTAGTGGAATGTGATAACTCACAATAAGGAAATGGATAAATAGAAGTTGGGGAAAGTAAGGTGCCATCAATGTAAGAGGATAGTTCTAGAAGCATGACATGACAATATATTGTGGGGAATATTGATGCCCCCTGAATCTAATATAATGATATGGAAATTCATGATCAATATTGTCACATAAAATAGAAGAAATAAATATGAACATGTAGGAGTATTTTAGGAAGTAGTTAATGGTAATGCTCAGATACATATACATATACATATACATATACATATACATATACATATACATATACATATACATATACATATACAAAGTAATAAAAATAGAATAAATCTATTGATTTCTATGCAATATTTTATCTGTTTTAATGGAGTGGGAGCTACCCCTAGATAGCAATTTACCTAAAAAAAAGAAGAAGAATGTATACATCATAAAACATGGGATCATAAGTATATAGTTATGAAGAACATAAAAAAAGTATCCTAGTAAAAAGTAAGTATAAAGATTTATAACAATCACAAAATTAGAAAATCAATGTATTAAACATGGGATAAAACCAGGACATAATAAATTATACAATGAAAAAAGAAAGGATATTGTAATTAAGTCAAATAAAAGGAAAATAAAATGCTCCAATGTGGGGAAAATAAAAACATGAAACACGATATATTTCAGGTGAAATGAGTATGGAAATAACAACTACAAGACTCAATCAAAAAGGCCAAAAAGTGTAAAATAATGAGCAAGAAAGGAAAAAAGACACCACACACAAACACACACACACACACACACACACACACACACACACACACACACACACACACACACACACACACACACACACACACACACACACACACACACACACACACACACACACACACACACACACACACACATGCATACAAATATATATGCTATGAATGTTTTTGAATTATTTAAAAAGTTCGGGAGGATGATCCTCATTAAAAATACATTATCATCCCAATGATAGATATCATTTTTTTTTCATTTATCTTTGCAACATGTTCTTCCTTATTTTCCTCTACAATTACATGTTTAGTTCTTCTTCATAATAATTTATACTTTAAAAATGACTCCTAATTATCAATGAATGAGGTAGAGAACCTCTTTAATGAATTATTGATAAGGGGAAACATATTCTCTAGCATTTATAAATGGGGAGCAAGTGAGCTTGATTTTGGGTAAAATCCACGTTCAAGTAATATTGGGATGGATGACCATATGAAGTCCTAATAATTCACCCCTATTGTGATGTCATCACAAAATACTAATATTGTTTAAAATCCTTTTACTAATATTGTTCAAATTAAATATTTTAAGCAAGTTTGGGGTGACAAGCTAAGTGGGTTTAATCTTGGGAGAAAATCCATTGTTAAGTGAACTCAAGCCAATGTCATATTGCAATGGACGACCCAAGGAGGTCTAAATGCTTCACCCCTATTGTTCTTGTTGGTGCCCAAAACCACAAATTGGAAAACCCAAAGACTTGCCAACTCCTTAGGAAATCCAATCAGCCTTGGCCAACGAATAGGGATGGTCGAAGACCAAATCCCTCTACACTTCAGGCTCCACAAGACCTAGGTGGGTGTACCCTTCCCTCTCAAGCACAAAAGAGTTATTTAAATGTGGATTTAAGCCTCTAAGAAAGTTTACACAATTGACAAATTAGTGTTCTGCAACTATGCTATATCATGTGCTTTAGTTGAATACTTTGAAAACTAAAAACTGAATATGAATAAAAGTGTATGTTAAAGATATTGTATATTGAAAATGAAATGCTTTCAGGACTTGAATGAAATATGCAAGGATTAGTTCAAATAGGATATGGAAGAATGTTTCTCTGTAAGGACCTTATGCATACAAATCAAAACCCCAGAAATAAATGACAGACCAGTGCCTCTATCCAGGAATATACACGATACTTTGTGGACAAATAATTCAATTAAACTCTTGAGACAATTTTCGGGCAACTTGTAACACAAGACTATCAATACAGAGGTTCCATTAAGTGCTATAAGAACATGAAGAAGCAAATCTTATATTCAATTATAACAACTTGTGGTGGCACACTGTATTAAACCCTTTATCAGATTTATGAAGAGGACAAAATGAAATTCATCAACACAAAAGTATACACGAATTCTGGAATTGAAACAACGAATCTTGTATATTAATTTATGGAGAGTGAATGCATACAATAGCTACACTTACAGATACTCCATTACACAGTGATTGCTCAAAATGATACTTCCATTCCTATAGACTTCTCCAATACAGACATCCCATAGCCCCTACTAGTAGCCTCACGGATTGTGAATTGTCTTTTGGATTTAATTGAAAAAGAATCCCTATAAATACTTGATCCAAAAGACATATGTAAAAGGACACACCCTTTCGCATATAGGAGGGAGTTACAGACAATTATTTTTCCAAAGGACACACCCTTTGGTTTACAAAGATAATTACATTTGAATCCCTAAAATACACACTAAATAAAGCTTTATTAATATTCTTTATAATCTTTCACTTTGATAAAATTCCACTTCCGTTCTTTCTTAAGCTCCTCATTTACAAACTTTGATAAAAGTTCCTACATATAAATTGAACCAATCAAGTTCCTTAAATAGAAAATAGATCATGACTTACCTTTGATTAAGTTTTGCATTAAAAACTATATCTTTTAAGATATGTAAAATTTGATCGTAATTCACTTTGATCCAAATATTTAACCCTTCGGGAAAATACTTTTGCAAAAATTCATACTTTGATTCTGCATAAAATCAACCCTAATACATACATGTATCATTTATTCACTTAGGGTGAAAATATTTACAAGCAAATAATAATAACGTAATGTTAAAATATATTAGGTCATAATTTTAAGTAAAGGATACTTCCTGTGTCCGTGTAAGCTAAAGAATAAAATATCCTGCACAAAACATAAGAAAATCAAATAACTTGATAACTCATATTTTTTACTTTCTAGGGATATATTTAAAATCATTGATAAAATCTTCCCTATGCAAATAAGAATACTTTCCCCTAAAGAGACATATAACCTTTGCACATAATTAGGGTAAAGTGTTCCTAAAAATTTTTAGAATAAAACATCCCAATGAATATATTAGATCAATAATGTTTTGAAATTTTTTTACTCTTGCTTTAACCATTTCCAAAAGCAAGAATATTATTCTAATTACCTCTTTTCCAAAAAAGTAAAAAATTAACTATTGAATGCTAATAATCACTTATCCTTGATATAATAATCTTTTTCATCAATAATACTTTAAAGATGATTCAAGATAAAAACGTTAGATTTTCACCATCAAACATTATAAAAAAGGCTATTCTTTATCAAAGTATTTTTACCCATTATAATAATTAAAATGAAAAATTATTTAAAGCCTATAGGTAAAAAATACTTCCTTAATATGCACTTATTAGAAATAATTTGTCATCCTATCCTGCACACGTAAGGCACATAATAAGGAATTTGAATAATAAAAATAATATCCTCATTAGCTAGGGAAATTTCAAAGTATTCATCTTTAAAAAACTATTCCCTATGCAAAAAATGTTAGAATATTTTACCCTAAGAAAATATGTTCAATTAACCTTCATAAGGATATAATAAAATAAGGGCAAAAAATGTTCCCCAAATGAATAATTAAGTGATTGAAAAAATAAATCTATAAAGAAATACAAATCACTCCAAAAATATCAAAAATCTTGTAAAAATGGCCTTCAAGGTAGGGTGGATTGTTTGGGCCTCTATTGAGAGACAAAAATCACCATTTAAAACTCATATTCAAGCCCAAAAAATGGCCTGAATTGCAAAAACGTAAATGAACTTTTGCTGTTGTTGGTGATACTTCTCATCATAGCCTCTCCGCTTCTCTAATATTTGTTGAGCGAGCTTGATTATATATGAAGATCACTTATACTTAACAGTTCATTGCTGCTTGTCATCACCCCAATCATTTTCTTGTTGAGGTGCTGTAAAAGCTCACAACATTATGCATATATAATACTTCAGCTTGAGCACTCTATAGATTATTAAGGAAACATGTATATGTTGTTTATTAATGAATATATTGTTCAATGTCAACCCGTTGTACAACAATGGCCGCCCTATTGGGGATCGGGAGGGCTCTTAAATGCCTATGCCGATACTCGATGACTTTTACTCGTCGGGCCCCAATGTATCCCAATCATTTATTTAAAAAAATGATTTAATATTTCACCTTTTGAGATAAAAACTTTTTACTTCCTTCTACCAACTATAAAGTATTTGATCATTTGATTTGCTCAAACGTAAAATCTTTTATTTCTTTTTTGTAATAATCCTGCACATTATACAAGCTCAAAAATTGTGTTAGTTTTAAAAGCATCATATAATTTCATGTAACACAAATAATTTAAATACTATAATATTAATTGGAGGAAAAATATAATATTCAAAATTAAAAACTTCCTAATTAATATTATACTCAAGGAAAATAATAATGGCTTTCATAATTCATTCAGCATGATACTCCTGCAAAAGGAAATTTATTAGTATTCTACTATAATCATTTTGACAAAATTTTGAAATTGTATATTGCAAATTTGAAGAAATTGTATTTAGATTAGCCTCATAAAACATATCAAACGATATCGTATGAATTTGAAATTTGAAACATAGGTCCTCATATATACATAAAATATAGAGGAATAATTAATTTGACATAACAAAGTTTAGATGAGAAGAAGTTATGGTTCAAAAAGGCGTACCTGGCTTGATTCCGTATTTGCAACCACATACATACTTGGAAATCGACCACCTTGTTCATGCATCAAAGTAAGTTGCAGGGAACTCAGAGTGGAATAGATATTTGATCTAAATAATTGCAGAGAGAGATTTGCTTCCTAGTATGAATCTGGAACCTTAAAAACTAAAATTTTTAAGGGTCCAACAGTTCTATCTCTAAAAAAAGGTTCATGCAAATATTATATAACGTTTTGCCAATATTGTTTATATTTAAATAATTTAACCAAATATGGCATAAACAATTTCTTTAGCAAATATATTTTAGATTTTAATATTTTATCCAAATCTAACACAACCCCAAAATTTTTCTTCATTATTTATAATTAACATTGAAATCCTAGATTATAAATGAAGCCAAACTAGTGGAAGGACAACTCATTAAATTTTTTAGATGGAGTTTGAGATATATTAGACTATGATACTATATTAGCAGAAATAACATTGTAAATATAAATCTTAAACCAACAACATGAAATGCAATATAACATCCATCATGTACATGATATTGGTGAAATCCTATCTAATATTAACATCCATCACCTAGATGCCTCTAGAAAACCCCTACCTGAACCTAATGAAATAAGATAGCTTTTGAAATCTATCACTTGAATGGTACTAGTGTTGTAAGGTGTGTGCCCTTGGTCTCCTTGTGCTGTGCAACACAGTGCTCGGGTTTGTGACATGGCTTATCTGCCTTCTGTGGATTCTATAATTTTAGTGGTTGTATCGGGCATTAAAAAGTTGATCTTTTGGTGAAACGACATCCACAATTGTAACAAGTGGTATTAGAGCTTGGTCATAGGTTCAAACCCCTCGCTTGCGTTGGGGGGGATTGTTGCAAGGTGTGCACCCTTGGTCTCCTTGTGCTATGCAGCGCAACGCTCAGGTTTGTGACATGGCTTAACTGCCTCCTATGAATTCTATTAGTCTAGTGGTTTTATCGGGCATTAACAGGTCGATCTTTTGGTGCAATGCCAACTGCACTTGTAACAACTATTAAACTTAGTATCGAGCTTAGTTTAGTATTTTGACATTTAGAAGGCATATGCAAATTTATTTAAACCATTATGTCGTAAGGGTTTACACCTTAAACTAATTAATACTATTATAATACCTTGTAGGTGATCTATTAACACATGCACATGGGACTCTAGGTCTTGGGGTCAAAATGAACCATACTCTAATAACACATTGAACCCACATGAGAAGGATTTTGTTCACAAACATATTATATATGTAAAAAAATTGAAACTCATTAAGTAATCTCCATGACAATTTAATACATTGAATTTTCTATTGAGAATAGTGTACTTTCATTAGATAAAAATTAAACCAAGAATATTAATTTTCCATAATATTCCAATTTAGTGAGCATAATTATTATGTGTATTATCAATCATAATGTTTAACGTACAATTATATATTAAATAGATATAAAGGCAAAATACCATACTTTATATTTGGTATTAGTTGTCATTAATTGGCCATAGTTGATTGTCATTTAGAAGAAAATTCATCCTAAATTGAACATAGATCCAAACACATATTTATACTATGTTCATTCTTCATAAAGTTTTAAATGTCATTCACAACATTAGATCATAATAGCTTAATTCAATCCAATTATTAGATACAAAGTTCAGAGGTTTTCTTAATTCATGTATGACCACGTCATGGCCATATTCGTCAAGCTTTTATTTCTTAGAAGAATAGAACTCACCACTATCTTGAGGCTAACATCTATCTTTATAAGACGCTTATTGTTAAGATAAGACACTATGCTATAGTAGTTAAAACAAAAAAAATTAACTCTTTTAATTCAAATATTTCTAAAGACATTCTCATTCATTTACATGAGAAATAAACCATGATGATGATGATGATTGTAAAATTTGACTATCTTGAGGCTAATATCTATCTTCCTAAGCATATTTTCTAGCTAAGACACCATATGATAGTTAATTTAATAGTCAAAAAACATTCTCATTCATTTACATGAAAAATAAACAATGATGATGATGACTATAAAATTCACCCACAACTAAAATAAAATTTAATAAATTTTGATATTTCTTAAAATTTATAAATAGAGTAAAATATCTGTATTAATTGTTAATACCATTATAATATCTTATAGATGGATCTATCAACACATAAACATGGTCCTCTAGGTTTTGGGGTCAAAATGAACCATACTTTAAAAACATATTTAACCCACATGAGATGTCTTTTATTCTTAAACATATTATATATATGTAAACAAATACAAACTCATTAAGTAATCTCAATAGAAATTTAAAATATTGAATTTGCTTCTCATGTCTTTTATTCTTAAACATATTATATATATGTTAACAAATACAAACTCATTAAGTAATCTCAATAGAAATTTAAAACATTGAATTTGCTTTTGAAAATAGTACTTTCATGTTAGATAAAAATTAAACCAATAATACTAATTTTAAATAAAAATCCACTTTAGTGAGCATTATTATTTTAAATATTATCAATCTTAAAGCTTAACATACAATTATCCACCAAATAGATATAATGACAAACAACCATACCATATATATGGTATATATGATATTAGATGTCACTAATTGCCTATAGTTAATTTTTATTGATAAAAGCTTTGTCCAAACCGATTATAGATCCAAATGCATATTTAGAGTAGGTTGATGTTATTCACACCATCAAATCATAATAACTTAATTAAATACTCTCATTAAATACAAAATTACTATTTTTTTTATAATTCATATATCATCACATAATAACTAAATTTTATAATGCTTTTATTTTTCAGGAAGGATAGAACTCACCACTATCTTGAGGCTAACCTCTACCTTCTTATAGTGTTGAGATAAAATACACTATACCATGATAGTTAGAATATAAAAACTATGACATTTTTAAATTAAAATATTTCTAAAGACATTCTCACTCATTTACATGAGAAATGAAGCATGATGACGATGCCTACGAAAATTCAGGATGTAGCTATTTTGGCTCCAAAACGGCATGCCATGACATGATGTGTGGCTCCAAAATTGCATGCCCTCACATGATACCATGAGACCCACATATGGGACCCACCATCGGCCTTTTGATGATGTGGAGGCATATTGCCATTTTACGGTTGACGGAAAGAATTTGCATGTGGCTAACATTTTTCGGTTGACGGAAAGCATTTGCATGTGGCTAACATTTTCCGGTTGCTCTCACAGTCACAGTCACAAGCATGACTACTTTTGTCGGACGATGTCATTGTTTGCAATGCATGACAGTCACTGTTTTCAACGTGCCAAAAAAATTGTTTTGAAATTTCTTTCCCGCCCAACATTTCAAAAATATTTGAAATTTCTTTCCTGCCCAACCATTTCAAAAATATTTAAAATTCCTAAAAATGAATCTTGTATTCATTTTTCCATTCTGGATTGCTACAGTCAAAGCCATGAAAGCAAGTACCAGGTCTGGATTGCTAGAGTCGAGCCATGAAAGCAGGTATGTTGTTGACATTCGATGAAATATGATTTTTGCTAGGTTGAATTCCTTCTACGCTACAGGGATATTGTTTTAGTAGAAAGGAGAATTTCTTCGTCATGAACAAAGGTCATGCTCCATTAATCATGGCTTCGCATGCCCATGTTGGTTAGTGAATGGTAAAATTCACTTTTTTTTGGCATGCATTTTTTGTGGGTTTCAAAAAAATGGAAGTGTACAATTCAAAAATATTTGTTTTAAATTCCTCTTCTGCTACTCCAGCATAGTATTTTCATTTTATTGTGCTTTTCAAAAACAAATTTGCAGGATTTGGCTGAACATTTCAAAGACAACGAGTGGAGGGCAACTCGAGAGACGATGGGCCCAAGAGAAAAGAGCTAGTACCATCTGCTATGGCTATTCTCACTACGAAAAGGCATGACTATTGATCCCAAGAAATCTTAAATTATAGTTTAGCTTTGCTTAATCTGCTGTCTGGTTCTAGGCTTTTGTACAATCAGTAATTTTCTTTTGGGTTTCTCTAATCTACAGTTTTCTTGGATTTTTGTTTTGATCTATGATTTGTATTTAACATTTTCCTTTGCATTAGGCTAGAAGTATGGTGACAAAGGCAAGCTGATCAAGTTGGGCATATGTTTTTTGTAGTTGGTGAAATAGTGACGATGCCTCATGAGGAAATCCATGCCTTCAGTAAGTTGTAATGATGGCATTACATGAGAATCCATCTGTTATTTAATATCGTCAAAATTTTTATGAGCATCCACCAAATTCCCGCACTTGACATACATGTTGACAAGGTTATTTTGTAAAATGTGCATTTAGGAAAATACAAAATGCCCTATGTTTGATTAGAGACTAGATTTGATTATCTTGTGAAAGGGCAGCGATGCAAATGTGGATGTGTAATATTTGAAGATATAATAGTGGATAGGGAAGTTGCATGTAGTAACTAGAGTTGGTGCTTGCAGCAACAAACTCTCTCTACATAATATTGAGAAAATGAGATTCTCAGTGAATGAAATTGGCATTGTATGATTTTAGTCACAACACTGTAAATGAGCATAGCAATAAAGCAAGAGAGCCACTGCCATTATTGATTTGAATTGAGGTAGGGGTTCAAATGATATCAAAATCAATAATATCTGGTGTAGGAAACCTGCGATATTATTCTTAGTACAAGAAGGATGCAAACTCGAAAAGGGAGTTGTATGCAATCCAGAAAGTAACTTCTCATTTCCAAAATCTAGACTATAAACAAGTAGAAGAATATCAAGAGTCACCACAACCATTAGAATTTGAAATGATAAGTTGGTTGTGAGAAAATATTCTAATATTTTAATATGAAAATTTTAATTTTAATTTTGAACCAATTCTGCATCTCTCGAACCTCTAGATCAATTGTTGTCTATAAATTTTTCTTTGGTTATTATGATTTTTGTCTTGAAGGCTTTGGTAGTCATGGAAACATATTGCAGAACTTTTGAGATCGTGGCATCTTTTGAACATGTTATTTTTTTATATAAGTTTTAAGGTCAATGCAAAATATATTTATCATAAGTTGAATCATTTTAGTGGATGACAACGTTTATAGGAAAAAAAATGCTTACTATTCATATATCTTTGAATTTTTTATTTTTTTTAATGTTGTGTAAATGGGCCGAAGCTATTATGGCTCCAAAACAGACCTTTTGTACAACGTGATAGTGACATGTTAGTCAACCGCAGTCGTTTATTGCAAAATCAATGGTGTAAAAGGCGCGACTAACATGCGTGTTAGTCAATCCGTACTGCTGTTTTGGAGCCAGAATAGAAGCTTGTAAATTTCATAATTAACTTATAAGAAGTATAATCAAGTTTAAATTTTTAAAGATATAAATTTATTTTCATTTTCTTAACTAAGATATATGGAGACAAATTCAATTTATTTAGTTTTCACTATTGTAAACTTAAACTTGATATATTAGTATTTTACATTTTTTTTATTAATATAATATTTAAATATATTAGTACTTAAAATTGACTACAATATTGTAAAAGTTAAAATTTTGATTCATTAAAAAATTCATTGATTTTAATTATGCAGGCTTTGGGTTGTTTAATTTAAGGCATTTATAGAGGATATTTTAAGCCACTTAACTGGTCAATTCAGTCTCTCGCACTGCGAAACTGCGTGTTAGTCGCTTTCGCCATTTCGCGAGGCTAAAGGAAATAGCGGCCACACAGTCCGTGAAATGAAGAATTCAACTAACATGCCATGTTAGTCTCTTTTGCCATTTCTCGAGGCCAAAGAAAAAGGCGGCCATGCAGCCTACAAATAAGCGAAGCTGCATAACACACCATGTTAGTCACTTTCCCCGTTTCGCGAGGCCAAAGAAACAAGTGGCCACGTAGCCTACAAATCAGTGAAGCCGTATAACATCCCATGTTAGTCGCTTTCACCATTTCGTGAGGCCAAAGAAAATGCCAGCCACGCAGTCCACGAAACAACGAATGCGCAAAACATGCTATGTTAGTCGCTTTCACCGTTTCGCGAGGCCAAAGAAAATGTAGGCCACATAGTTCGTGAAATAGAAAAGGCACATAATATGCCATGTTAGTCTAATTCGCCGTTTCACGAGACGAAACAAAATGTTAGCCAAGCCGTCCGCGAATCAGCGAAGGAGCATAACACACCATGCTAGTCTAATTCGTTGTTTCATGAGGCCAAAGAAAAAGGCGGACACGCAGTCCACGAATTAGCGAAGGCACATAACATGCTATGTTAGACACTTTTGTCATTTCGCGAGGCCAAAGGAAATGGCTGCCACACAGTCTATGAAACGATGAATTTGACTAATATGCCATGTTAGTCTCTTTCGCCATTTCGCGAGGCCAAAGAAAAAGGCGGCCACATAGCCTGTGAATCAACGAAGTTGCATAAAACACCATGTTAATCATTTTCGCCGTTTCGTGATGCCAAAGAAAAAGGTGGCCACGTAGCCTACGAATCAATAAAGCCGCATAACACCCCATGTAAGTCGCTTTCATCGTTTCACGAGGCCAAAGAAAATGCCGGCCACGCTGTTCGCGAAACAGGGAAAGCGCAAAACATGCTATGTTAGTCGCTTTCACCGTTTTGCGAGGCCAAAGAAAATGCCGACCATGCAGTCTGTGAAATAGCAAACGCGCATATTATGCCATATTAGTCTAATTTGCCATTTCGCGAGACGAAACAAAATGCCGGCCAGGCCGTTCGCGAATCAACAAAGGTGCATAACATGCCATGTTAGTCTAATTCGTTGTTTCACGAGGCCAAAGAAAAAGGTGGACATGAAGTTTGCGAATCAGCGAAGGCGCATAATACGCCATGTTAGACGCTTTCACCATTTTGTGAGGCCAAAGAAAATGTCAGCCTCACAGTCCGTGAATTGGCGAAGGAGCCTAACATGCCATGTTATACACTCAAATCAAGAATTCTAATGATAGTAACTTAGGAATTAGCTAAGAAAGAAAACACAAACAAGAGGAGGATAATGAGGACCCTAGTCAAACTTTGTTACCACAAAACTAATGCCTTATATCAAAATAATTATAAGATTTAGATCTCACAATCTAATTGACTCGTCAAGAACCAAAAAAAACTAGAACATTTAAATATAAGATAACATTTGACAATAAATTTGAGTAGAAATAACTTGAGATTCATCATTTTTTTTGGAAATATGGGGTGTGTATGCAAGGAACGCCATGTTTCTGTTGGCAATTGACACTCATTTGGTGGTTATCGATGCTTGATTACTGTTTTACTCTCCCTTTCTTCTCTTTATTTCTTCTCTCTCTCTCTCCCCTCTCTAGGTCTCTCCTATACTTTCTCCCTCTCTCTCTCACCTTCCCTCCTTATGTCCATATATATTCTTCCTTCCCCCTCCATCTCTCTTCTCCTCCTATTATTTCTCTCCACTCTCTCTTTGTTCTCTTTATCACTACCTATCCCTCCCAACATCTCTCTCCATACCTATTTTTCTCTCTTATTATCTTCTCTCTCCCCCTCACCTATCTACCTCTTCCCTCTCTAGGTCTCTCAGTCACTCCCTACCCACCTCTCCCTCTCTTCTTAGATCTCTCTTTCTCTTTATTATTCCCTCTCTCCTCTTCTCTCTCTCTCTCCCCTCTCCAGGTCATCACCTCTCCATCCTCGATATTATTTAAATAATAGGTTGTAGGATATAAGATTTACAATATAAGGTACAAGATTGATGGTACATAGTTTAGGGGACATAGGGTTGAGGGTAGTGGTCGTATTGATTCCTCCCTCTATCTCTCCATCTTCCTCTCTCTCTCTCTCTCTTCTCTCTCACCTCTCTCTCCATGAACCATGGTCTCTCCCTCCCTCTCTGTCTCCCCCTTCCTTACCCTCATATATATCTTCCTCCCATACTCTCTCATACTCTCTCTCTCTCTCTCCCCTCTCTCCATTGTCTAGGTCGTCACCTCTTCCTCCTAGCCTCTCTCTCTCCCTCTCTTACATTTCTAGGTTTCTTCCTCCTCTCTCCATCTCTATACCACTCCAGCTATGTCTCATTAGGCACCTCTATTTATGCCCTTGTATGTATGTCTCCCCTCTCTCTCCCATCTAGGTATACAAGATTGATGGAACATTGTTTAGGGTAGATAAGGTTGAGGGTAGCTCTATGGTATTGATACCCCTCTCTATTTCTCCATCTTCCTCTCTCTTTCTTTTCTATCACCTCTCTCTCTCTCTCTCTCTCTCTCTCTCTCTCTCTCTCTCTCTCTCTCTCTCTCTCTCTCTCTTCTTTGTCACCTCTCTCTCCCCTCCCTATGTCTCTCCCTCCATCTCTATCTCCCCATTCCTTACCCTCATATATATCTTCCTTCCCAAGTATCTCATACTCTCTCTATTTCATCTATTCTAACACATGTGTTACCCCTTACAAAGATACCTAGAGGGCGAGAGAGTCGTTAGATAGCTAGATGGGAAGAGAGGGGTGAGATAGATAAAGGGGGATACAAGAGGAGCGTTAATGAATTAGGAGAATGAGAGAGAAGAGGAGGGAGATAGAGAAAAGAGAAAGAGAGGGCTAAGGAGGGGGAGAGGGAGAGGTATACATGGAGTGAGATACCTAGAGAGGTAAATAGGTGAGGGAGAAAGAAAAGGAAATGATAGAGAAGTTAAAGAAAGAGAGAGAGAGGTGAGAGAGAAGAGAGAGAGAGAGAAGAGAGAGGAAGATGGAGAGATAGAGAGAGGAATCAATATGATCACTACCCTCAACCCTATGTTCCCTAAACTATGTACCATCAATATTGTACCTTATAATGGAAACCATACTTGTAACAAGGATATGGCCCAAATATGCTTAAAATGATCCAAGGGAAGACATACTAAAGTAGGGACCCAAATAGAGTGTGAATCTTGTAAAGGATTACAGTTTACAACACTATAGAATGATAGTAACATAACATAAACAAGTCTCATTAAACACTCAAATCAAGAATTCTAATTATAGTAACTTAGGGATTAGCTAAGAAAGAAAACACAAACAAGAGGAGGATAATGAGAACCCAAGTCAAACTTTGTTACCACAAAACTAATGCCTTATATCAAAATAATTATAAAATTTAGATCTCACAATCTAATTGACTCATCAAGAACCAAGGAAAACTAGAACATTTAAATATAAGATAACATTTGACAATAAATTTGAGTAGAAATAACTCGGGATTCATCATTCTTTTTGGAAATATGGGGTGTGTATGCAAGGAATGCCATGTTTCTAGATAGCTTTGTAAGTTATTAGTGAGGAAAATGAATAGCATAATCCCATATTATTAGGATGGTATATTATCTTTCCAATTAGGTTTAGATGTTTGTTTTGAGTAGTATATGGTGAGCTTGAAATTTGAATAGAATAACATTGTTATCCTATTAATTTTGATAAGGAAAATACTAGCTAGAGCAAGTCCACATAGAAGAATAAGAACTTGATGAATTCAATCAAAATTAATACTGATACTTAAAATATGTTCAATCGAGCACTTTAATGAATTATGTACTAGAAAAGTTATAATAGAAATATGGTCTGTGAATAAGACTTGTACTTGTAAAAGCATACGAAATATATAAAATGTGCCTCAATGTATTATCAAGTACAAGGTTATATTAGAAACATTCCCTATTCAAAACCTTCTTGATGGGTGTTCAGGGTCACTCTTAAGTTACAAATAAATTATAAGCCTAATAGGAAAAAAAATATTTAGATCTAATTATGAAAACCCCATTTATAAATCATCAAAGAAAGTATTAGAAAATCTCTTTGAGGTAAATTATACTAGCCTTAACTGAAACCACTATCCTATGGATCTTTGTTATATTCAATAATTTGAAGACTTTAATAATGCTATAATAATTTTTGGAATTAGGTAAATTTTAAATGTTGTTTAATGTGGGATCAACTTGCAATAGGAGAAAACATCTCAAACACACCAATGAAGCATTGCATTAGATATTAGAAGGGTGAACTCACAAAGCTGGTTCCCACTTTTTGGTACGTCCTGATTTTTGGTGAAATCATACATTTTTAAAAAAATATAATGATTTAAGCTTTAAGAGGTCCCATTTGAAGTAATTAATTGAAGAGAGTTAAATCAAAGGCTCTTAGATCAAAATTTCTTGGATAGAACCTCTCTACTTCTAAATCATACTTGCAATGGAGTCTCCTTTGCATCTATCAAATGCTGATAAAAAACCAATTTTACATTAGCTTTTGGGGGGTCAAATTAATTCATTTAAAAGTTTTTTTTTTATAAGTATTTAGTCCTTATTATAAGCTTTCCAAATAGTATAACTTTTAATATATTTAATTTCATTACTACATTTTTATTTTATTTCTTATGAATGTAGGTTTTTCACCGAACATGAACTTCTTTGTTCGATGCATTGGGAAAAATAGTAAACTAATTCAAAAAAATTCTGAAAAATATCTATGCACTAGGTATTGGTGTTTTCTTTCTAACAAAAAAAAGAAAATTGAATTTTGATATATATAGAACAAGTTATGTGTTCAAACGTACACCTATATCCAAATTATAATTAGTCAAACTTCAAAGCTTGATAAAATAAAAAATATTCAACATATCACTATCAAACCAAGTGCATGCCCTGGGTATTGATGTTACAAACCAAAATTCAAAAGAATTAAGTTTTTATCATTTAAAGAAAAAAAATTATGCATTTTGGGATACACATCACTCTTAAAAAATGTTGTTTGCTGTAAACAACTACTTTTTGAGGGAGATGGAAAAATCAATAAAATTTTATTCAAACAAATTTACAAAAAATATATTTAGAATCTACAAATAAGATGTTAAAAATCACTAGTTTATATCATCTTCAAATTCTTAACAGTTTAAAAGTTATAGATGTCAGAAAGTGAAGTTTTTTTTAAAATATTCATCTAAGTGTCAAAGTTGGTCAAAAAGTGGGAACTAGTATTGTGAGTTCACCCAGAAATCAAAACAAATGCAATGGATTAAAAAATCTAAAATCGCCTCATTGTCCTCTATCTCTAAAGATCTCTAAGATTCAAGTTGGCCCTCACCTGGGAGAGTAGCTTGATCCTCAAGATGACAACCTAGAGAATGAGTTATATGAAAATGCTACTAGAATCGAAATGGGTGCAACTAGGATTCTAGTGAAATGCTAAGATGAAAATGAAGGGGATGAAGGATGCAAGCTAGGTGATTAAGATGCAAAGATATGTTCCAAATTGAAAACTAAATGATGCCATGTGAATTAATTAAACTAGATGAAGATGAAAAGCTATTAAAAGATGTGAATTTAAGCTAAATGATGAGCTAAAATGAATCTTAATGCTATGAGATGGATGCTAGATGTTGATGCTTGGATGCTTGAAAATGGCAAAATGAGCTCTTTAATAAACTGCAATATAAATTAGCTATAATATGGATGCTAAAAATTGTTAGATTAATTGGAGGAAAAATGGGCTCTATTTATAGGCGAAATAGAGAAATGGATGGTTGAGATTGAATAACCTTAACAAGGGCTAGGATTGAAAGTTATCAATCCATGGGAGGAATTCAATCCAATCCCAAGTTGACAAATGTCACCTTGAGATGGCTTGAGGGGATGCTAAGCAAGCATTAGAAGTTAATTTAAGCATTAGGGATAACCTCAAGGAGTGACATAACTGGATAATGCCATTAACCAAAGAGGCATGCTATTACCCAAGAGGTAAACTCTTGTGCAACATGGAAATTGGTCAAAGGGACAACCATCATGGCTAAGGGGTGTGGGCTTGTAAGAGGCATTAAATTCCTTTTGAAGACTTTGAAGGTTAATTTGTAAGAGGGTAGATGATCCTCAAGTCTCATGTAAGAGCTTTAAAATTTTTGGAAGACTCGACAAGTTAACTTGTTGAAAAAGATAAAGCTTTAAATGCATTTGGAAGACTTTCTTCCAAATTTGGAGAAGTGACTTCCCCAAATTTAGGAATGTGACATGATTAGAAGAAATTAGGCTAATAAAGGGGTTTTGAGGACTTCTAGAAGAATGATTAAGAGGTTAAGCCAAAATGTAGGAGAATGCAAGTGGGAGAAAATATGAGATTTTAATTAAAATAAAAGATTTATTTCAACTAAAATAGATGCAACTTGCATTTGTAGGAAAATGCAAGTGGGGGGACTATTTACAAATAAATACTGATTTATTTAAATGTAAAGAAGATTTTAATTAAAAGGGAAAAAGCTATTAATTAAATAAATAAGATTTATTTAATTAAGTGGGTAAAGGGTACTTAATCAAACCTTAATTTAATTAATAAGCAAGGCTAGAAGAATAGGATTTAATCAAATCTTTAATTTGATTAATAAGCTAATTAGAAGAATAGGGTTATCAATTAAACCTTAATTTAATTAATTAGAGAAATAAAGGATAATTAAATTAATAAAATTCACTTAATTCGTTGCGTAACTTCTAGGTGTCTACAGTTTTCAGTTGTGTTTATCCCTAATTACAATTGGATGTGTTTGTCCCTAATATTACAATTGGACGTGTTTGTCCCTAATCACATTTGTTGGGTGACAATGATTGGATATGTTTATTCTTAATCATATTTGTTTAATATGATTGGATGTGTTTGTGTCAATCATAATTACTATGAATAGAAGTGTGTCCTATTCAAAAGTAATGATAGATATCTAAGTGTTTTCTCCCATCCAAAATGTGTATGACCTCAAATAGATGTGTTTATCCCTATGCTAGGTTATATGATTATATGTGTTATTCCCTATCCTTGGATGAATTCCAATAATGTCAATCCTATCAAGGAAGCGTAGTGAGGGTAGATCCAATATTGCTTGTCACGAGTAGTGTATTTTTTATGAACTAATGAATGTTTTATCAAGTATTGTTAGTCCACTTATCCCCATTGGAGAATGATGTAATAAGGGAGGTATTGGGAATATCACATCATTTCCATTGATTTGTTGGTTTGCCATAAAGATATTTTTTGAGGAGTGCTTTCTTGTATTATAATTTTTTAAACAACTCATCTATTTTCCTATAGTATAGGAGATAACAATTGAATAATTGAATAGTAGTACAAGATTGTTTTATGTATAAAAAATTATTTTTGACTTCTATAAACTCAACCCAAAATCTTAAACAAACTAGCTTTTAAAGTTTATATTCCACAAAATTATTAGTTTGAATATTAAAACCTCATAACATAAAATCAATTAGTTATATTCCACAAAATTATTAGTTTGAATATTAAAACCTCATAACAGAAAATCAATTTGTTTAAATCAATCATAATATAACCTAACTGATTTAACCTAGTTGATATTAGCCTAATTGATATTAACCTTATTGATTTAACCGAATTGATTTTAACTTAATTGATATTAACTTAATATCAATTAAGTTAATTCAGTTAAATTGATATTAAGTTAATATCAATCATATTAAGTTAATATCAATTTATTTAAGTCAATATCAATTAAGTTTTATCAATTAGGTTAAATCAGTTAGGTTAATATCAATTAGGTTAAATCAATTAGGTTAATAACAACTAGGTTAAATCAATTAGATTAAATATATAAGTTTGATCTATAGAATAATAAAATATTATTCAAATTGATATCAATTATTTTGTTCATCATGATTGGATGGAAAAAAATTTATTGTGGAAAGTTAATGTGTATGAAGAGTTATTTTTTTAATTATTAAGTTAATATCAATTAGGTCAAATCAATCATAATATAACCTAATTTATATTAACCTAAATGATTTAATCTAATTGATTTTTTTTAACTAACCTAATTAATTTTAACTTAATTGATATTAACTCAATATCAATTAGATTAATTGATATTAACTTTACATCAATTCCGTTAATTGATATTAACTTCATATCAATTAGATTAAATCAATTAAATTGATCGTTGAACTATATTAATTAAATCCACCAAGTAATGCGGGAACATTGGATTTGACGATGGTGGGTCCCAAATGTGTCCCATCGCATCATGAGAGGACATGGGAGGGATGTATGTCAATGGACTCTGGATGCATGTCGTTTGTATTTGTAGGACAGTGCCGTTTTGGAGCCAGAATAGACTCGTCCAAAAATTCATCCAAAACTAGGGTAAACTCTAATAAATTCTGATACATTTCTTGAGAGTTTTCAAATAGATTAAAATATCTAAACTAATTAGGAAACCAATAACAAAATTCCTTAAAACAACGCGTTTACGAAGGAGAAGTTGTAGGTGCAGTACCGCGTTTACAAAGTATTTAATGACTCATAGATATGATATGATACACCTGATATTGTGGCGGTGGATAAATGGACGATGGAGCAGATGAGTGACTGTGAGTGTGAGGGTAACCCATCCACGTCGGTGGCACTCCAACCATATTCGAATTCACTTCTGTGCTTTGGTGCAACTGTTGACGCCCAGGTGCCAACATTCCGTTTGAGAAAGGATGACTGTTTTGATAACTTCCTTGGCCTGGAAACTTTGAAATGGAAGGATTAAACAACTGAGGGCGGTAATTAGGCTGTGTCAAAATCCGCAGTGAGAGATCGATGGTACCACTGCGATTTCCATTCTTTGTCCTCAATCGATAGCTCAGGTAACGTAAACCGTTGGGTGCTCCATAACCCAAAGTTATGTCAGACAAGGGAACTTTGCTCCATCCCACTACTCGCTTTCCAAAGCTTGTCTTGCAATAGATTTGAATGTTTAGAGAATAAACATGCAATCCACTGCTAAACCTGAGCTGCAACTTCTCATTCCAAACAGGATTACACCCACCATCTTTTTCAATCCGCGTAGATGTACCCGAATTAGCATCGTCGTTGCCGCATACAACGGCATAAGTGCGCATTCTTCCCCCAAACTTTCTTACGTTTTTCAGACCATCCGCAGATATAATCGTCACCTCTAGCATTTGTGCGTCCATCGAATGTGCAGGGACTTACAACCACAACGATCTTCAGCTTTGGCTCAAAACTTTATTTCCGTTTCTTCTCTTGAAAGAAAACAATGTAACTGTTTCACTTTCCTTTTTCCTCCTAGGATTCTTAATTTGCCTTTCTCTTCTATTGAGAAAATTATGTGGCAATCACCCGAACACGGGAGAACAATTTTACTTCCACAGGCTGGACCATATATTGTAGAATTTTCTGCAAACCTGCAAACAAAGTACAGATTTGCACAAGATCTAACTAGAAAATAAGAAAAGCAAAACTTACAGATAATATTGCACAGAAAAGAAAAACAGAACTAAAGGAATCTCTTGTATTAATTCATTGTTCTTTACAGTAGCTGAAAGTATGATTTATACAGCACTTGAACCATCGCATGATCTAACATTACGGTGAAGACAAGAGAAGACTGAAATCAACAGCCTTAATTCAGGCAGAAAGAATGAATCTAAATCTAACAGAGATCGGTTAGTGATCCACAATCTGCGGTAGTGAACTAATAGTTATTTGACGTTGGAATTAACCACCAAAGTTCTTTGAAGTTGGAATTAACCACCAACACCCCCCCTTAATTCTAACCAAGGAAAGAAGAAAGAAGAAAGAATTGAGGAAAGAGGAAAGAGGGAAAACCCAGTGGGAATAAACCCCCCCTCAAAATTAACACTAACTTTGCTTGATACCTAATATGCTACAATGTCTTGTAACCAAATATCTTGCAGAAAGTGTCTATTTGTTCCTTCACAAAAAAGAGAAAGAATGTCAATAAATAATGTAGCAAAACGAATGCTGTAGTAGGTTCCCCTGCAACAAATGATGTCTCTTCCTTTTGGAAGATAGAAACCTCGAGCTATCAAATTGCTGAACTGCGACTCTACCATACAAGATTCCAGAACAGTGACCACTGAAGTGTGAGATTTGTTCACATATGAATCAGGATGTGTCAAGATAGTAGCATGGAGTGGCCGAGAGAGAATAAGAGAATCCAAACCAAAAGAAGATGCAACTTGATGTGAGCCATCAGAGAGAAGACATGTGTCCTTAAAATTGTCATCATGATCAGAGAGAGATTCAACAAACAAATGATAAATGTCTGATAGTATGATATCTCGCTCATCAAGAGGATAAGAATGAACCCGATGAAGAGAATCTGAAGTAGCATTCGAAGAAGCCAAGATCTCTATCAAACTCGCAGGTGAAGGTGAAGGTACATCAACTATTTTTGTAGGTGGAGAAGGAGCAGCTTGTGATTCTGATGCATTCCCAAAAAAGAGAAGAAATACATTATGTGAGAAATGGGGACACCATTCATGCCCATGTTGATTGCTCCTACAATAACTGCATCTGCAACCCTTATACATATACATCATTCACTCCTTAAAAATATCTCCAAAAAGATACAAAAACAAAACCTTCAATACAATGGTTATTCCAATCTAAAACAACTCTATCTTCAGTGCCTGCAAATAAGTGTTTAGCTTCTTCTTCCTAGCAACCTTGGCTTTGATACCATGTAGAATTTTCTACAAACCTGCAAACAAAGTACAGTTCTGCACAAGATCTAACTAGAAAATAAGAAAAGCAAAACTTATAGATAATATTGCATAGAAAAGAAAAACAGAACTAAATAAATCTCTTGTATTAATTCATTGTTCTTTACAGTAGCTGAAAGCATGATTTATACAGCACTTGAACCACCGCATGATCTAACATTACGGTGAAGACAAGAGAAGACTAAAATCAACAGAAAGAATGAATCTAAATCTAACATAAATCGGTTAGTGATCCACAATCTGAAGTAGTGAACTAATAGTTATTTGAAGTTGGAATTAACCACCAAAGTTCTTTGAAGTTGGAATTAACCACCAACATATATGAGGACATTCGCCGCGTACCGACGTGTTTGGAGTCAGAGAAAATTGTGCAACTCTTGAAATTCAAGTCTGGCAATATTCACGCTGATTTAAGAATATGTACTCCGAAAGAACTCTTCTTCGTGTATTGCATTTCTTAAATAAATTCTCTTAACCCTCCTAATGGATTGGGTGGTTTGTAGATGTAATTATCAAACAATAAGGTATAAAGAAAAAGTCATCACTGGTGGGTAATCGTGAGCTGTTTGAAAGCAAATTAGCAGAATCTTCCTTTTGAAGGACAAAACTTGCAGGCAAAGAAAGAATGGTTTGGTAGAAATATAGGATGCTAAAAATGGCCAGATATGGTGGAGGACGTTATTTAACATGCGTGGTTTGGCTTTCCTGATATCCTTAAATCGCAAAGAACCTAGTAGTACTTGTTCTCGTTAACTAAAAATGCATAGAACCTAAAATGCCATTTCATTAATTGCGACTGCAAATAAGGAAATAAATAAGCATAGCTATATATGTCGAAACCCTAATATGTATGTATGTGTATATACAAACACAAATACACAAACATATCTAAACATAAATTTGCATATCTATGGATAATTTTTTTTCACAAACACACACACATTTATATATACATATACATATATATACACGTATACATATATATACACGAATACATATACATATATATATGTGTGTGTGTGTGTGTGTGTGTGTGTGTGTACATACATACATATATATGTATGTATGTATATATATGTATATGTATGTATATATATATGTATTTATATGTATATGTATGCATATGCATATGCATATATGCATATATATACATATACATACATACATGTATATGTATATGTATGTATGTATATGTATATGCATATGCATATATATACATATACATAAATACATATACATGTGTGTGTATATATATGTATATGTATATGTATATGCATATGCATATATATACATATACATAAATACATATACATGTGTGTGTATATATATGTATATGTATATGTATACATATGTATATATACACATAGACACACACACACACATACATATACATATATGTGCATACATATATACATATACATATACATATACATATACATACATATATACATATACATATACATATACATATGTATGTATGTATGTATATGTGTATGTATATATATATATGTATATGTATATATGTGTGTGTGTGTGTGTGTGTGTGTGTGTGTATAGTATATGTATATGTATATGTATATGTATATGTGTATGTATGTATGTATGTATGTATATGTGTACGTATATATATATGTATGTATATGTATATGTGTATATGTGTATGTATGTGTGTACATATACATACGTACACATATACATATACATATACATATACATATACATATACATATACATATGTATATGCACACACACACACACACACACACACACACACACACATATATCAAATCTCCTTCCATAAACTAAAAAATGCATAGAACCTACAATGTCCTTTCATTGACTGCAACTAAAATCAAGAAAACAAATAACCATAGCTATGTATTTCCAATCGCTACAAACTAAAAACGGATAGACCTTGCAATATCCTTTCATTAACGACAACTTGAATTAAGAAATAAATTACCATAGCTATAAATATTTCCAAATGCTAAACTAAACAACATAAATAGTGCATAGTAGAAGTTTGAAACCCTAAAAAATAATGCTAACCTTAAAAAAAACCTCACACACTTATACAACACAAAGAATTCGAAAATGTACATCCATACAAAAATGAAAAAAAGTAGAGCCAACAATAGATGCAAATAGTGGTATCTTGAAACTAAAAAACACAGAGAACTCCAAATTTTCTTTCATTAACCAAGAAGGTAAATAATTCAACACATAGAATTGAAAATGCACGTTCATAAAAAAAAATCAAAACGTAGACCTGGCAACAAATGCAAATAGTGGAACATTGCAACCCTAAAAATGCAAAGAACTTGAAATTTACTTTCATTAACTAAAAAGGCATAGAACCTTATATTTATTTCCATAAAATATGACATTAAGAAACATATCTATATATCTTAAATAACAACCCACACCAAATGCATATAGCGAAAGTCCAAAGCCCTAAAGACACTGCAGAGTAGAAAAAAACCCTTGAACAAACTACAAGAGATAGACTAAAAAGGTACCTGATTTCCACAACTGAAATGAATTACCTCCCTTCTACACAAACATGCATTTAATCCAAACACACCCAATAACTAGCGTTTCAACGAAACCCACGAAAACCCTCAATAAGTCTAGACACCATGAAAATAGAGAAGTATCTAGACAATGAAAACCCAAAATTAATTATGAATTGTGAATGAATGTAGAGAATGTAAACCCAAAATTAATATTAATGTGGCATTCGAAATGATTGAAAAGATAGACACACTGCCTGGAAGTACAAGAAACATCCCTCACAACAACCAAGTTTTCAACCACATTTAATGCAGGTTCCTCCCTCACGTGACCACCAAAGCCATCAATACAAGATGTGGTGGGTGATATATGATCTCAATGCCACGTTCCTCTCGCAAAACATAGAAAACAATGTGGTTTTAGCCATCTTGTCATCGGGTATCGAGCGGACAACATGGCAGAATATGTCTACTCATCGCCGGACAAACAAGAACTCACCAAAAACATGTCGGAAAATGCACCTCACTTGAAATATGACACTTTGGTGGGGAAAATCTCGCACTATAAGCCTATTGGCTAATTAGTGAGTGGGTTTTACTTTAAGGTTCGCTAATAAATAAGATTTTTATAACTTTAGAAATTTGAATTTGTTTTAAGGTTGGAAATAAGGGATCCCACTTTTAAAAGATGTATCTTTTATCTTGGTTAAGTTTGTGTGCATACATACATGCATACATACATGCATACATACATACATACATATATATGATTTTATTAGTTGGTAATTTTTATACTTTGATTTGTTGAATTTCCTGATATTTGTTTTATTATCGAAAGTAATAGTATTCAAGAATATTTTTAGAGGATTATTAGTTACTTAAGGGAAAAGTTCTTCTCAATTGACTCCTTTGATTATATTTTCTTTATGGTTGTGTAAAATATCGACATCCAATAGACAAGCATGCAAGTGATCTAGATGCGAATTCAAGGAAAAGTACCCCTATGAATACTACTTGTATGTTCTAGGATTTCATATGATTCTAAGATGATGAAAAAAATCCAAATGAATGTTTTAAATACCTAGATATTACAAATCATTTCACAAATGTGCACCAAGGCTACTCTTAATGACTATGATGGATCGACAAGAGTTGACTATGAAGAATATAATGCACTGATAAGGAACTAAAATTGGGAACTTGTGTCTCTACCAAAGGGTAAGAATATCATCTTTCATGAATGGTCTTATTAATATAATAAATTAGACAACACTATATAAAAAATTGGAGTTAGATTAGTTGCTAAAGAAAATTTGAATTAAAAAAGAGGATATTGATTATGATGAAATATTTGCTAGATCATATTCAAAATGGATGTTAAAATTCTCTCTTGAATGAAAATTTATACGAAGAAATTTAAACATATTAGGCATCTAATTTTAATATGGATAAAAAATATCTCATCTTTTTTTACAAGTTGAAGAAATAACTATATGGTTTCAAGAAAACACCTGTAGCATGGAATGAGAAGATTGATAGATGTTTTCAACTTCATGGACTTTTAAAATGTAAATCAAATTTGTATCTTTATGCGAAGAAAGTTCAAGATGAGATTATTCTCGTTGTGGTTTATGTAAATTGTTTGTTCATTGTTGGACCAATTAGTGGGCTAATAAATTATTTGAAATTAGATCTTAAAAGAGCATTTAATATGTGTGATTTGTGAGATTTAAAGTATTGTGTTGTTTACAAGTGTGTAGGCTATACACAATGGATTATTCCTCACAACAAAATATGCAACATGCTTTTTAGAAAAGTTTAAAATGCTTGATTGCAAGCTTAATTTTTATCCCTTTATTCTAGAGTTAAGACTAGTAATAATTGATCTACAAAGATGGTAATTGTCACAATATGTGTGATTTGGGAAACCTATTTTTTTTTTGGTTTACAAGTTTGTAGGCCACACAAAGGATTATTCCTCACAAATAAAATATGCACTAGATTTCTTAGAAATGTTTAAAATGCTTCATTGCAAGTTTTCTTCTACTTCTTTTTAGTCTAGAATTGTTCTACAAATAGGAGACATGCCACATTATGCATGTAAGTTGTGGTAGCTTTTTTTTAATTCTTTAACGTAGTTAGCTAGATGTTTATTTTGCAATCAATTTAGTTTTTCGATTCATGCAAGAGATTAAAAGAGATCAAAGAAAGCCATTAGCTAGTTGCTGAAAGGATTTTTGGTATTTGTGGAATGATTCACTTCGACATTTATTATGCATTCAAATCTTAAATTTCTTTGAAGATTATACATATTCAAATCATGTTGGTGATATAGATGAAATGAAGTCAATTGATTGTGTTTTTCAACTTGTATCAAGTCCTATTACATGGAGTATCATTAAACAAACAATTACATATTATTCTTCATGTGAAATAGAATATAGAGTAGCAAAAGAAATAGTTTGGATATTTTGTAGAATATTTTGGTACTATTTAATTTATGATAAGCAAAGTGTCTTCCAAAATTACAAACAATCTAGTTGTGCATGTTAAAACAAAGCATATGGAAATTGATCATTCAAGATCTTGCTCAAGCAAAATTATATGCGTACAATTATGTCCTACTAAAGAAAGAAAATCAAATATATTTACCATAATACGACAAAAAGACTGGTTGACATGGTAGAAGTGAACATTAAAGATAAATAGTAATATAACATTTGCCTTCTCCTTTATAACTTTGTTTATTGTTCTTACTAATCTTGAAGAGTCATATTAGGATAAAAATAAAAGAGAATAAGATTGTCTAAAATTTGCTGTAATAGAAAATAAAGCATTCTAAATTTTAGAAGAAACTATTAACTGGACTTTTTAAAATATGCACCTATAAAAGAGGCTTGGGCTGCCATTGAGATGGAGGAAACATCAAATGGATGTTAAGAGTTAAGTTCCGATATGAATTCGTAAGTGAAAATTTGGTAACATATGTTATTTATTTATTTGTGCGCTGCTCTGTTTTTCCTCTGTTCTTCTCTATTTATTACAATTTCAGTTATTAAATCATTTGGTGGAATGTTATTAATTCAAAAATTCTTTCAAAACAAAAGGAGGATAGAATATGTGGCGGTGAAAGCTTTTGTAAGCGCAGCAAATCTAAAATTTCTGAGTTTTAGTGTAAATCAATTTGATATTTGTTTTTTATTTATTTGTGCGGTGCCCTGTTTTCCCCTGTTCTTCTGTATTTGTGATAATTTCAGTTACAAATTAATTGATGGACTATTATTAATACAAAATTTGTTCCAAAACAAAATGAGGACAGAAAAGCGGGTAGAGAAAGCATTTACAAGGGCAGCAAATCTAAAACTGCTTCAAACCACAACTGTGTTGGCTTCTACTAACGGCAGGCATTGCTGCACCTGCTCTAAAGCTGTCTGAGATGAACAAAAGTAGCAGCTAAAGCCACAAAATGACAGATAACCTGTTAGAGTTTATCAGGCCTGTGATATAACAGCTAATTTACACAGCATAATTCTGTTTGTGGTGTGGCGGTGGATAAACAGAGAGCGGGATAGGATATAAGTGGTTGGCGTTGGCAAATGGAGTAGAGGAAGGATAGCCCATCGACACGCCACTTAAACTCGCGCTCCCTGTCGTGTTTTGCTGCTGAATACGAGAAGCATTTTCATAACTCCCATGCTGTGGAAGTCTGGTGGTAATTGGAGAATTGGTGAAGAATTGAGGGGGATTAACATGTTGTAAGAAACGAAGAGAGAAATGGATTGTACCATGAGGCCTCCCTTTGCCCGTCTTCAAACGATAGCTGAGGCAATGCAAGCCATGGGGAGCTCCGAATCCATTCAAGATTTCAGAGAGAGGCACTTTACTCCATCCTACGCTTTTCTTGCCATACCTCGTCTTGCAAAAGATTTGTATGTTCAGAGCGATGGGCGACCCCTTGGTGAGGGTGAGCAGTAACTTGTCGTTCCAGACTGGATCGCAGCCTCCTTGTGCGTCAACATGTGTGGATGCAGATTGCGACAAATCATTATCGGTGCACACAAGGGCGTATGTGCGCATCCTTCTCCCCAACCTCCTTACATTCTCAAGATCATCAGCAGATATCCCCGTTATCTCCAGAGTCCGTGTGTCCATTAAAATAGAGGTGAATAAGCAGTATCAGGTATTGCGGGTAATTAGAGATATAGGTATCACGAAAGCTCGTAATTTGCTCCCTAGGAGGGTTTCCTTTTCTGAGAAAACTATTTATATATGAGTAAGAAAGTTAATTCTGAGAAATTAAACAGACTGCTGAGTATAAATATGAGTGATGAAAAGTGGTCAAATTTGGAGGGTGGACGTCAAGGAAGTTGCAGACTGGGTGATTACGCGGTTTCTTAGACAGAAGTTTCGCAGAGAGTACATCCTTTTTCTTAGACAGAAGTTTCGTAGAGATACTTTCTTTTTCTTCTTTATCCGACGCGGTATGACTTCCGTACAAGAAAAGTGTTGATTCCGTCCACTGCTTTGCAAAGAGCACACGGTGTTCGAAAACAAAAAATATTCTCTATCGTAGCACGTTCTAAGTTCAATCGGAGCACTTGCACCGTTGTTTTTAACAAAGTGGCATTTTTTGGTTGCGGTCTCATAATAATTTGATTGATTTTTTCTTTAAATTTATTTATTTATTAAAGAGATTCGAAGTTGGTAATAATTTGATTGTTAATTTAACCAGTCTATGTATCTTATCATTAATCTATATAGAACATGCTTTTAAAAAAAAAAAAAGAGAAAGTTTTGCAGTTAAAAGTATTAAAAATAAAATATTACAATCATTAAAATCAAATCAAATCTAATATGAAATAATTAAGTTTTTAAAAATGGAAACATGTCTTTATTTTCTCTTTCAATGATAAAAATAAAAAAAACAAATGAAATCTAATATGAAATTAAATCTTCTAATAGAAACATGTCCCTATTGTTTGCTTTGTTTATTCTTGACTTTTTGTTTTCTTTGATGAATGTGTTGTAGGTCACTCCTATCGACATATTATACAAGTAATTTTAAGACATATTTAAAAGGTTAGATGTGTGTACTAGTACTATGCTTTCTAGAAACTTTTTTTTGTGGATGGGGGCTTCCTAAATTTTTTTGTGGGTGTTGTGGATTAGGGCTTCCTAAAACAATTCACCAACCACAATATCCACTTCCTCACATTTATCGCACTCTGTCTACTCTTTCCCTTCTAGCCAATCACATTAACTACATACCCCTTCCTGTTTACTCAAGTGTCATGGCACACAATTTCAATACATTTATCCATTGAATGCTTCACAACCTCGCACATCCCACTCACCCACATGCATCTTCTGGAGTATTTATTGCCTTAAGCACTAATACATGTCCGATTCTATTATGTGAAGGTTTTGATAGACACCAATACATTTTTGGCAGCACTTTATGTTCCTTGCAACACTCGGCAACAGTGTGTTGTTAGTTCACCGTCGACTTCACAAGGTTGCTTTGCATTAAGATAAAGACATCAACTCTTTTCTTCAAGCTACCTTTAATGGTTTACTATTTTTTTTTAATACTTCCCCATTCACTATGTTCTTGAATGCTTCCTCTAGTAACCTTTTCTTTTTTTTCATGTTTTGCATGCATGATTTGATTGGCTATTGTTGCTGGGTTTACTAGGACCTCATCAAAGCAGTGTTTGACCTGGGTGAGGTTTAATAACCTCACTAAGGCAACACCGTATTACCTATTTGTGGGTGCTTCTTTCATTTATGTTTGTTTGTTTGTTTGTCTTTGCTCTATAATCTATAATTTGAAGGCTCTATTGTTTTGTAGGTTCTTGTTTAATGAATGTGTCTATGGTTTATCTAGTTTTGGGTACTCAAAAGTTTTGCTATTTTATGGGTGCTTGTTTAATGAATATTTTCTGACATAGTCTAACTTTAAGTTGAAGTGCATTAGGTTTTTTACAAACACTAAAAAAATTGTGTTCATAAACAGATTAAATTTTACCAGGAATTATAATATTTTGTTGGGGCATCATTATAACTTACTTAACTTATAATTTTGAGACCATCTTTTGTTTAAATGTCTTATGGAAATGGGATTTGAAAGGTTTATTATTGATTAAGAATATAGTAATTTTGTTATTTTAATGTAAATTGGAAAAGGGTTTTCAAACACTTATGATTTTCAAATGAGAATATTGTTAGCATTTGCTTCTTTTTCCTTTGTTTTTTAGATTACAATTCATTGTTTCTTTTTTGATTATGGATTACAACAATTTTTCTTATATAATTTTTTTGATTTTTTTTGTGTATGATTAATTTTTTGTTAATATTATTTGTATTATAAAAATATAATTTGTAATAAATATAGAATGTCAATTGTATTGTTATATAGTATTTGACATATAACTAGGTGGAGAGGTGTGAGTTTTTTTATATAATAGTATGAAACTTTAGTTATAAATAAATGATTTGAAGCTATTTGAGAACAATTTACTTATTAGAAGAATTAATATATAAACTTAATATGCAGTAAATAATATTTAACTATTTTTTTATGAAGTGTTTATATTACAATATCATAAATGTATTAAAATTATACTATTTGGGAATCAACAAAGAAAAAATGAGAACTCCACTTTATTCTTTAAGAAGCTTAACTCTCTAAGAAATGAGGCCACCCTAAGTTTAAAGAAAAAAATAAATATGCAATTTTAAAAATAAAAATAAAAATAAAAACTAAAATATGAATTGCATTGCCATTTCAAACAAAAAAACAACAAATATACGATTTTTAAGCTTTTTTCAAAATCAAAATCAAAATATGAATTGCATTGTCATATAATATTTGGTACATAGTTTGGTTGATAGGTGTGAGACATAAAAAACTGAATGAAATATTTACCCAAACATATGATTATAAACATATGATTGGAAGCTATTCACAAATGATTTAGTTGTTTAGAAAATTAATATAATAGTAATTCAGACCTAAATTTAATGGTTGATCTTGCCTATCAAGTAAAATATTTGTGACAATTATTCATTTGAAGTTACCCTTTAGCATATTTTATTTTAATTGAATATTATATAAATTATATTTTTGAATATGCAAAAGAATAATTCTATAAAAAATTTGAGAGTCCATTTGAAATCATCCCTTTCATGTTATGAAATATTTTGTAACTTTTTATTATTATTGTGTCTTAAGTAATAAAATATCAAAATATGATCATATGACCATCAAAATTAAGACCTCCTTACAATTAAAAAAACTAGAACATTATATTAATAAATAATTTAAAATTATCAATTTGTAAAAAACACGATTTTGTTAGGCTTATCAATTTTACAAATTATAAAAATATTTTATTATATACATGTATTTGAATTTGTAGTTTATTTCATAAATTAAATTCTAAATTTTGAAATTATCATATTTTCTTTCATCCAATCATCTCATCCTCATTCCATTATTTTATACATTTTGTTATACTCTTCTCTTTTTTGTTGACTAGATTATCATTAGGTATTAAAATTTTATCAAGCAATTGAGGTTACCAAAATCTCCTAAGTTATTATAGGGTTGTTTGTTTAGGTATAATAAACATATATGTATACATGAATGTATATGTATATATGTATGCATACATGTATGTATGTATACATAGGTATGTATGCATACATATATGTATGTATACATAGGTATGTATGCGTGTGCAATATTTAGATAACTCTTACTTATATTCTTAAATTCTTAAGTAAATTATTTGTATGTATCTATACACGTATTCTTAAACTTTTTAGTCAAAATTGACATTAGACATGTTTGTAAAATAATTTTTCAATTGCATCTTTACACATTGCAACAAAAGATACATTGCTATTTATATTTCCCTTACTTAGATTTGTGCTATATAGATTTAGCATATGCAGATGTAATTTTTTCACATGTATGTGCCTAATTGGTCCAACATATTCAATAGTTTCATGTTTAGATGGTTGATTGATCCTTCATTTTAATCATATCAATATTGTTGATTTGTGTGGGAAAATCAATAGTTTTTACATTTTGCCATGCTTCAAATATTTTCAGATTAATAGATATATATCATAATCAATATATATAGAACAATAAATTGCATAAATAATGCAAATTAATATAATACATATCATTTTCAATTGAAACTTTAGCCATATCTCTTGAGTGAAAGTATCACACTTTTAATTTCAGAATCTAGAGCATAATTCAAAAATGATGAATACAATGCGTGAGTAAAATTCTTTTGATAATATCTTTAAACAATAGTTATGTTCTTATTTGATAAAACAGGATAGGGCATGAAACCTTACATAACAACCAATTGGCAAAAGAGAGGGATCTCACAAGTAGTGAGATGACCGAAAATAAAAAAAATATAGAGACTTTTCCGAGGACAACAAGCCTTTGACTAGAGAAGTGAATCGATGTAGACAATTACATCAAATCAAATAGAACTTGCAAGTTTCCCATAAGACCCTAAAACCTAAGACCAAAGCCACCTTAGGTTGGAAAGAAACAAAACCAAGAAAAGGGAAAGAAAAAACTAGGTTTTTAAAGGAACCCTTGAACCTTCTACATTTTAGAACACTTTGCACTATAGGATAAACAACCAAAGATTGAACTAGAATGAAAATGACCAACAAATTTTGATAAATTCTGATATTTATCTTAATTTTTTTTAAATAGAATAAAATGTCTACATTAATTACTAATACAATGTAGATGAACCTATTAACACATACACATAGTCCTCTATGTGTTGGGGCCAAAATGAACTATACTCTAATAACACATTGAACTCACATGAGATGGCTTTCATTGGCAAACATATTATATATGTAAACAAATGAAAAATCATTAAGTAATCTCAATGGAAATTTAATACATTGAATTTTATTTTTAAAATAGTACTTTCATTTTAGAAAGTAAATCTATCATAGTAATTTTAAATAATATTCTACTTTAGTGAGCATAATTATTTTATGTATTATCAATCATAAAGTTTAGTAAACAATTCTTCACCAAATAGATATAAAGGCAAAACACCATACCATATATTTTGTACAAGTTGTCATTAATTTCCCATAATTAATTATCATTGATAAAAAAGTTTGTCCAAATTGAATATAGATCCAAGCACATATCTAGAATAGATTGATGTTGTTCACACCATCATCTCATAATAGCTTAATTAAATGCTATCATTAGATATAAAGTTACTAATATTTTGTAATTCATGTATCACCGCCTAATGACTAAATTTGTAATGCCTTTATTTCTTAGAAGAATAGAACTCACCATTATGTAAAGGCTAATGTCTACCTTCTTCCATTTATTGTTGAGATAAAGACACTATACCATAGTACTTAGAATACAAAACTGGACATATTTTAATTAAAAAATGTTTAGAGAGATTCTACTTGTTTACATGAGAAATGAATCAGGACGATGACATGACTATAAAAATTCATCAAAACTAGAGTAAATTCTAATAAATTCTGATACATTTCTTAAGAGTTTTTAAATAGATTAAAATATAAATGGACCAGGATGATGATGACTATAAAAATTCATCCAAAAACTAGAGTAAATTCTAATAAATTCTGATAATTTTTTAAGAGTTCTAAAATAGATTAAAATATCTGAATTAATTAGAAAAGTTTTAAAATAGATTAAAATATCTGAAGTAATTAGAAAACCAATAATAAAATTTCATCTGAACAAATTATGCACAGCTGTGGAACTTGATAGCCCCCTCCTTTTTAGTAGTACAGTTGTCTTGTAACCTGAATAACGCGTTTACAAAGGAGAATTTGTAGGTGCAGTAGGGCGTTTATGTTGGAAGTGTCACGGTTCTGAGAGGGGGGGGTGAATCAGAACCGTACTGTTCTAATTGAAAACTCCTTACAAATTTTTGCACTAAGCAATATAAAACAGAATATTTACAATTTATGCAGGAGAAGCATAAGCATTCATCATAAGCATAAAGAAATGAAACTCACAAACATGAAGAAACACCAAATTTGTGCCGAGTGGAAAACCCTCCAAAATCTCATGATTTTGTCATAGGGAGAAAAACCACTCCATGATCCTGTATCTTTCATTCATTCCAATCCTTTACAATCGGCAGTCACTACTGCTCAGAAATTTAACACAACTCATATACATATACAAATGTGCATATATCACTCGTACATGTACACAAGTTTATGATCAAAACTTTCAGACCCACTTATCCTCAGATACATACATATATATATATATATATATATATATATATATATATATATATATATATATATATATATATATATATATATATATATATATATATATATATATATATATATATATATATATATATATATGTTTTTACACACACACCCATACCTGCATCTAAAGATTACAAGTGTTATATATGAACTTCGAAACAGAACAGTTACATATTTCTAACTGAACCAGTTAGAATCTGTTCAACAAACTTCCTCTTAAAAAACTTAAAAAAAAAACAGTTTCAGATTACGAATCTGTTTTAGACAAAACTGATAATCATTAAGCTTCGTTTGTGAGATATTCGAAGACAGTTTCCATAACGGCATTATGCTTTGCAACTGACTGAAAACGTTTACACATTTCCTTTTGCTTTGAACCAACAAAAAACTTTATATAGTACCCTGGGTTTAAAACCCCAAAAGATTTATACAAACTTCTAAAACACTGCATAGCCATATTTCAGATTCGAGACCCTCTTTAGAAGTGAACAAGAACATAAACCTTCATACTTGTGAAGTTTAAGATTCTGCCCAAAGAACCTCATACCTGAAACACAAGACTCTGTTCGGCCTTAATACCTGAAACACAAGACTCTGTCTGGCCTTAGGAAGTTTCTTCCTTCTTTCATACGCCCCAGATTCTCATACATGAGCAAAAACGAACATATAAGCAAACTTCTATTCTTTCTGAGAAAGATAAATGCATAAACCTGAAACTTCATTTGAAATAAAAAACAAACAATGAACCTGCCTGTATCCATCAATCAACTTCCCTGTTTCGCACAAAAATATCTTGACCCAACCGATTACTTCCTGTTTGTTTTACAGAATGAATTCAACTTTCAAAACGCAACAAAAACCGTTTGCTCAGAATAAACCGATACCCACAACCTTAATCAAATTTAACCAAAATTTGGAGTCCGCCATGCAAAGTCAATACTTGGCGAGAAAGGACTGACAATAATCAATAATGCGTTCAGACTTGTCAGTTTACAGTGGTCTCAATTAAAACTGCCGACAACATCATTAAACCTTTTCAATTTTTTCGCTTTAAACAAATTCCATCATATATTCCATGCCACGTCAAAAATGCCACATGTAACATTTTGCCAACAAAACAGATCTGCCACGTGTTTGCCGGATGACAGATAATTTAAATAGTTAACAATCTCCCCCATTTTTGATGCAAAAATTTTCACCATTTCATAAAATGAACTGAAATACCATGTTGATTATAAACAAGATAATGAACTGAAATGCCAAACAGATTTACCATGAAAACATGATTAACCCATGAACCAAGTGCATCCAAATACAAGAACCAAACCTGAACAAACCAAAACTGCTGTGCCAAAAGATCAAATCAAAACTGAACCTGTATGAACCCTGTATGAACCTGTGCCATATGAACCTGTATGAACCTGTGCCAAATGATCAAATCAAAACTGAACCTGTATGAACCTGTGCCAAATGATCAAATCAAAACTGAACTGTGATGATCAAATGGCCAAAACAAAACTGAACTTACTCCCTCAAAATTTATGCATCAAAAATCTAACCATCTGCTTTAAATGTTTTCTGTGAAAGAAGCAGAAACCTAACACAGAATATGAAAAGGGAAAAAAAACTTATCCCAGCATGGATTGGGAGAAGACTCCCAATCAAATTCTGAACTGTTCAAACAATTCTCTAGGAAGAGCTTTGGTAAAAATATCAGCAACTTGTAATTTAGAAGGTACATGAATAAGAATGACCTCATTTGATGACACATGTTCGCGAATAAACTGCAATTTGATGGCAACATGCTTAGTTCTAGAATGCATAACAGGATTTTTAGAAATCTGAATAGCACTGGTATTGTCACAAAGGATTTTTAGAGGTTTTTGAACATGAATACCCAAATCTGAAAGCTGATAAGACATCCAAATTAACTGAGTACAACATGCCGTTGTAGCAATAACTTCAGACTCAGCAGTAGAAATAGTGACACATTCTTGTTTTTTACTGTGCCAAGCAACTAACCGATCACCTAAGAAAAATGCAGCACCACTAGTACTTCGTTGATCATCTTTACATCCACCCCAATCAGCATCTGTATAACCAATGAGAGCAAAATCATCATTTTTTGGATACCACAAACCATAATCCAAAGTACCTTGTAAATATTTAAAGATACGATGAACAACATTGAGATGAGATTGACGAGGAGCTGCTTGATATCTAGCAACTTGACATACAGAGTGCATTATATCTAGTCTAGAAGCAGTAAGATATAAAAGACTTCCTATCATAGATCGATACTCTCTTTGATCAACAAGAGGAGATTCATCAATTTTCATCAACTTACATCCAGTTTCCATTGGTGTACCAACTGGATTACAAGTATCCATTTGAAACCTTTTAAGCATTTCCTTAGCATATTTCAGTTGAGAGATAAACAAACCATGTTCAAGCTAAGAGACTTGAATTCCCAAGAAAAATGTCAAAGGTCCTAACATAGACATTTCAAATTCTGACTCTATGATTCCTGAAAAAGTTTGTGCTAAATGATCATTAGTAGAACCAAAAATAATATCATCAACATATATTTCAACAGCCAATAAATTTTCATTGTCCATTTTTGTATACAAAGTGCTGTCCACATTTCCTTTAATGAATCCATTTGCAATTAGATGTTTATCTAATCTGGAATACCAAGCTCGAGGAGCTTGTTTTAAACCATATAAGGCCTTTTTGAGACGAAGAACATAATCAGGCTTGTCAGAAGATTTGAAACCTTCTGGCTGTTCCATATAAACTTCCTCCTCAAGATATCCATTTAGGAAAGCAGTTTTGACATCCATTTGGTAAACAGTGAAATTTTTATGAGTGGCATATGCAAGAAAGATTCTGATTGACTCCAACCTTGCAACTGGTGCAAAGGTTTCACCAAAATCAACTCCTTCTTGTTGTGCATATCCTTTGCAAACAAATCTGGCTTTATTTCTGATCACTACACCTTCCTCATTTAGTTTATTGCGGAATATCCATTTTCCACCAATAATATTTTTACCATCAGGTCTGGGAACAAGTTCCCAAGTCTTGTTTTTCTCTATCTGATTTATTTCATCTAGCATAGCATTTTGCCAACTAAGATTTGATAGAGCTTCTGTTACATTCTTTGGTTCAAAATCTGCTATCAAACAAAATTGTTCAACAATATTTACTTGTTCTCCTATTTTGGCTTTTCTTCTAGTTAAAATTCCTTTATCAATATCACCAATAACTTGAGACTCAGGATGTCTCTTAGCTATTATTCTAGAAGATGTTTTTATCTTTGATCCATCACTAGTGATTTTAGAATTGGAACAATTTTCTGATTCTATTTTTCCTACAAGTTCATCTTCATCATCAGTTTCAACTTTATCTTGTTCACGATTTTCATTATGAAAACTTTCTGATTCTTGAAAAGATAAACTTTCATATTCTTCTTTGTCATTACAGCATACAGATGTTTCATCAAACATAACATTTATAGCTTCTACAATTTTGTTCAGCCTTTTATTATAGCATTTATATGCTTTGCTATGTGTAGAGTACCCAAGGAAAATCCCTTCATCAGATCTTGAGTTAAAGTTTTCTAGAGAATCATCATTCTTTCTGATAAAACATTTGCAACCAAATATTTTAAAGTTCTTAACATTTGCTATTTTCCCATACCATAATTCATATGGTGTATAAGCTGTCCTAATTCTGATTTGAGCTCTATTTAAAATATAGACAGCTGTATGAACAACTTCTTTCCAGAACTTGTCAGGCAGCTTTGCTTCATTTAACATGGTCCTGGCCATTTCCTTGACAGTTCTATTTTTTCTCTCTACAACCCCATTTTGTTGTGGTGTCCTAGCAGTAGAGTATTGTCTTTTTATGCCTCGTTTTTCACAATACTCAATAAATTCTTGAGAAGTAAACTCTCCTCCTCTATCTGATCTTAAGCATTTCAGTTTTAAATCAATTTCTCTTTCCACCATCTTCCTGAAAATTTTGAAACGTTCAAAGGCTTCTGATTTATGTTTCAAAAATGTTACCCAAACCATTCTTGAATAATCATCTATAAACAGCATGAAATATTTTTCATCATTTAAAGAGGCTGTTTTGGTTGGACCACATAAATCAGTATGTACTAGTTCAAGTGGTCTATTTGTCAGATATTCTTTTGTTTTAAAAGAAACTCTTGTTTGCTTACCTTTTATACACTCTTCACAAACAGATGCAGGTTTAGTTATTTGTGGTAGTCCCCTGACCTTTTTGTTCTTGCTGATTCTAGCAAGATTATCAAAGTTCAAATGTCCCAGTCTTTTGTGCCATAGCCAATTTTCTTCCACTTGACTCATAAAGCAGGTATTGACCAATGATGTTTCTTGAATAGTTGAATCTATCAGATTATACAAATTACCATTTGTTCTTAACCCACTGGCAATGACTCTATCTTTCCCATTTTTAATATGACATTCTTTTGCATTGAAAGAGATAGAATATCCATTATCACATATCTGACTGACACTTAAAAGATTATGTTTCAACCCTTCAACAAAGTACACATCATGTATTGGTGTATCATTATTTAAGATTATTGAGCCTTTTCCTGTTATATAAGCTCCTGAGTTATCACCAAAACGTACAAAACCTCCATCAAAGTTTTCTAAGGTTTTGAATTTGTTCTTGCACCCAGTCATATGATGAGAACAACCACTATCCAACACCCATGTTGCAGATTTTTGAGCAAATAAGACTGTTTCAACAATTAAGGACTTTTCATTTGTCTTTACTTGTTTCCATATCTGTTTAGGTCTCAGATTTAATTTACACTAATTTGCATAGTGACCATAGTAAAAACATTTGAAGCACCTAATAACTTTTCTTTTGCCTTGACTAGTGCTATTTTTACAAAAGATTGCTTTGTGCCCAAAAACATTACAGTTGAAACAATATCCATTGAAAAGCAACTTTGTTTTCTGATTAGTAGATTCTTCAGAAGAACATTGCAAGATATTCAGTTTTTTATCCTTTTCTTCAAGTAAGAATTTTTGACTTTCTATAATTGAATTTGCTTTTATTAATTCATCTTGAAGTTTTTGATTTTTAGTCTCATGATTTGCAACTGATTTTTTTAACCTTTTAATTTCTTGCAGGGATTTTAGAAGTTCTTCTTCAAGATCTACTTCTATTTCTAAATCAGATGAGGATTCAGGCTCATTTGATTCAAATTTAGGAGTATGTACTATTTCAGCCATAAACAATTTTTCCCCTTCTTCATTTGCATCATTGGATTCTTCATTTGGATCCTCTTTTAAAAAAAAACTTTTCTTTTTGAAATCCTTAAACCTTTTATTCTGATTCCAAGGCTTCTTTCTAGAAAACTTCTCAGATTTCTCATCACAATCATCAAGTTCAATATTTGGACATCTAGTAGCAAAATGTCCTAATTGACCACAACTGAAGCATTTAGGTTTGCTTTTATATTTCTTTGCCATTCTTTTAACCAATAATGCTTCTAAAGCATCAGTTAGATCTGAATCACTCTCATCATTCTTTTCAACCTTAAAGGCTGATTCTTTTGATGAAGAACTAGCTTG
Organism: Cryptomeria japonica; assembly: GCF_030272615.1. NCBI lineage: Eukaryota > Viridiplantae > Streptophyta > Pinopsida > Cupressales > Cupressaceae > Cryptomeria > Cryptomeria japonica. The sequence goes on along the minus strand of NC_081415.1, from coordinate 695,380,538 downwards.
ATTGCTAATTCTCATTTCATATGCAGTTAGAGTTCCTTGAAGTTGATGTAAGGTCATTTTTGAAAAGCTTTTCTTTTCTTCTAATGTAGAAATTTTTGTTTCAAATTTAGGTAGGACTGACCTAATAACCTTTGAAACAACATCATGTTCTTCTATGTCTTCACCTAGACCCTTCCTGGCATTCACAACTTCCTCAATTCTTAAAAAATATGCAGCAATGGTTTCATCCTCACTCATTTTCAGATTGTCAAACTGAGTTTTAAGAGTAATCAGTTTAGATTCTTTAACCTTGTCATCTCCTTGATAGATAGTTTCAAGTTTTACCCATATATCATTTGCAGATTTACAATAAATGACTTTGGCAAAGACATCTCTAGTAAGACCACAAAGAAGAGCATATCTAGCCTTCTTATCTAATTCAAATTTTAGTTTCTCATCAGCATCAGTAGGAACTGACGCTGGAACAGTGTATTTTGTTGTTACTACATCCCACATCCTTACATCTAGAGAATGTATAAATGCTTCCATTTTAACTTTCCAGAAAACATAGTCATTTCCATCAAATAAAGGTGCCCTATTAAGGAAAGCTCCTTCAGAATGTGCCATAACTTCCAATAACCAGAGATCAATTCCTAAAGGGAATCCTACGCTCTGATACCACTTGTTGGAAGTGTCACGGTTCTGAGAGGGGGGGGTGAATCAGAACCGTACTGTTCTAATTGAAAACTCCTTACAAATTTTTGCACTAAGCAATATAAAATAGAATATTTACAATTTATGCAGGAGAAGCGTAAGCATTCATCATAAGCATAAAGAAATGAAACTCACAAACATGAAGAAACACCAAATTTGTGCCGAGTGGAAAACCCTCCAAAATCTCATGATTTTGTCATAGGGAGAAAAACCACTCCATGAACCTGTATCTTTCATTCATTCCAATCCTTTACAATCGGCAGTCACTACTGCTCAGAAATTTAACACAACTCATATACATATACAAATGTGCATATATCACTCGTACATGTACACAAGTTTATGATCAAAACTTTCAGACCCACTTATCCTCAGATACATATATATATATATATATATATATATATATATATATATATGTTTTTACACACACACCCATACCTGCATCTAAAGATTACAAGTGTTATATATGAACTTTGAAACAAAACAGTTACATATTTCTAACTGAACCAATTAGAATCTGTTCAACAAACTTCCTCTTAAAAAACTTAAAAAAAAAACAGTTTCAGATTACGAATCTGTTTTAGACAAAACTGATAATCATTAAGCTTCGTTTTTGAGATATTCAAAGACAGTTTCCATAACGGCATTATGCTTTGCAACTGACTGAAAACGTTTACACATTTCCTTTTGCTTTGAACCAACAAAAAACTTTATATAGTACCCTGGGTTTAAAACCCCAAAAGATTTATACAAACTTCTAAAACACTGTATAGCCATATTTCGGATTCGAGACCCTCTTTAGAAGTGAACAAGAACATAAACCTTCATACCTGTGAAGTTTAAGATTCTGCCCAAAGAACCTCATACCTGAAACACAAGACTCTGTTCGGCCTTAATACCTGAAACACAAGACTCTGTCTGGCCTTAGGAAGTTTCTTCCTTCTTTCATACGCCCCAGATTCTCATACATGAGCAAAAACGAACATATAAGCAAACTTCTATTCTTTCTGAGAAAGATAAATGCATAAACCTGAAACTTCATTTGAAATAAAAAACAAACAATGAACCTACCTGTATCCATCAATCAACTTCCCTGTTTCGCACAAAAATATCTTGACCCAACCGATTACTTCCTGTTTGTTTTACAGAATGAATTCAACTTTCAAAACGCAACAAAAACCGTTTGCTCAGAATAAACTGATACCCACAACCTTAATCAAATTTAACCAAAATTTGGAGTCCGCCATGCAAAGTCAATACTTGGCGAGAAAGGACTGACAATAATCAATAATGCGTTCAGACTTGTCAGTTTACAGTGGTCTCAATTAAAACTGCCGACAACATCATTAAACCTTTTCAATTTTTTCGCTTTAAACAAATGCCATCATATATTCCATGCCACGTCAAAAATGCCACATGTAACATTTTGCCAACAAAACAGATCTGCCACGTGTTTGCCGGATGACAGATAATTTAAATAGTTAACAGTTTACAGAGTATTGAATGAGTCATAGATATGATATGATACAGCTAATATTGTGGCGGTGGATAAAAGCAGGTAGGAGCAGATAAGTATGGAGATGAGTGACTCTGGCTCTGAGGGTAACCCATCCACGTCGATGGCACCCCATTCACTGCTGTGTTTTGCTGCAACTGATGACGCCCACGTGCCGACATTCCTTTTGAGAAAGGATGACTGTTATGATAACTTCCTTGGCCTGGAAACTTTGAAATGGAAGGATTAAACATTTGAGGGCGGTTAGGCTGTGTCAAAATCCGCAGAGAGAGATCGATGGTACCACTGCGCTTTCCATTCTTTGTCCTCAATCGATAGCTCAGGTAATGTAAACCGTTGGGTGCTCCGTAACCCAGTGTTATGTCGGACAACGGCACTTTGCTCCGTCCCACTACTCGCTTTCCAAAGCTTGTGTTGCAATAGATTTGAATGTTTAGAGAACAAGCATGCAATCCACTGCTAATCCTCAGCTGCAGCTTCTCATTCCAAACAGGATTACACCCATCATCTTTGTTAATCCGCGTAGATGCACTCGAATTAACGTTGTCGTTACTGCATACAACTGCATAAGTGCGCATTGTTCCCCCCAACTTTCTTACGTTTTTCAGACCATCCGCAGATATAATTGTGACCTCCAGCGCTGCTGCGTCCATCGAGTGGAGAGGCTACGACGACGACAACAATTTTCAATTGTGGCTTAAACCTTAATTTGCGTTTCTTCTCTTCGAAGAAAACTATTCAATTTCCTCAACCCTCCTAGCACTCTTAATTTGCTTTTCTCTTCTTTTGAGAAAACTATGTGTTGATCAACAGAATTTGCAATTTTACTTCCACAGGCTGGACTATATATCAGGCCATTGGCCGCGTACCGACCGTTTTGGAGTCTAAGAGAAAAATGTGACCATTCAAATTTAAAGTCTGGTAGAAGTAACGTCGCACATTCAGGATGATTCCAGAATACGTACTCCGAAAGAACTCGTCATGTATTGTATTCCTTAAATAAACTTTCTTTAGCTCTAATGGACTGGGCGGTTTGCATATGTAGTTATCAAAAGAAAAAGTCATCATTAGTGGGTAATTGTTCGCTGTTTAAAAGCAATTAATAATAAATGTCTGAATCTTGCTCTTGGAGTACCAAACTTGCAGGCTAAGAAAGATGGGTTTCCTAGAAAGATAGGATATTAAAAAGGCAAGAGGTATTCTGTTAGGCACACATTTCTGTTACACTAAACTGGTAAGAGATGGTGGAAAAGGTCATTTAACACGCGTGGTTTGGCTTTCCTTTGTCTTTGTAAGTTTTTGGTGGACGTTACAACTGCCAAATAACAACCTTCCATAAACAACTGTCAAATAACAACCCTTAAATAGCAGTTACAGTCGATATATGTTTGGAAAATATGAAGGGACGATTTAGCAAGAGAGTTTTGTTTTTCCTAGAGGATGTACATGCAACTATGTTAGTAGAAACATCACGGTAAAGTGTTGTTTCGCATCACAACATTCTAAACGTGTTTCCATGTCATGAATGACTGTTTCTAAGCTGTCGAGCCGTTTCAATCTTCAAAGCAAAAATTGCGACTAGCAGGGCTTTTCTCCACCCGTTGCGTTCTGTTTAGTCTTTTAACTACTACTTCGCCTGGTTAACAATTAGTTTTCTCTTGGTGTAACAGGTGATAAATTCACCCGTTGTGGGATGACAGAATTTGTGGAGAGGATGTACATGCAGTTATATTACACTAGTATATCTATATTTAAAAAATATAGATAAATTATGTCGAGAGATATCTTTAATAGAAAGGAATCTGACAATTGCAGTAATATTATTAGTATACAAGAGTTTCAAAAATATAGATAATAATAGAGTTACTTAAGTATGTAACAGCATTATTGATTGTTCCCTTTTGAATATTATGGCACTCTTCCACTATCATTTGAATGTAACGGTTTCATATAGTTGGAGACAAGTGGCAAGGGTTCTATTTTATTTGGATTAATAAAATAACACCTCCACAAAAACCAAAAGATGGCATATTTCATGCATTTACCTGTCATTTGCATGTCAAATTGTTTCAAAATTGAATTTTTGTTTACGAACATTTTGATATTATTATTATACTTATAAATGTACACCCTTTTCAAATTTCATTTCTCATTGTGTAGTAATTGTCACATTTCAATTTCTAAGAACATAGACATGTAGAGATTGGGAGTTAGTGAGATATTTTTACAACCCTCTTTATGATATTATTAATATTTTCTTACGTGCATAGTAATTTTCTGGTGAAAATACAAGTAGATGTAGAATTGCACTAGTTAGTTGTTTCAAATGAATTTTCATGCAACAAATGTTTAACTCTAATGATTAATAAGTATTATTGTTGGTGTAAATAAATATTCATTTTGGATATTATTACACTTTACTTAAGTTAACTTAGGATAATGCATCTCTTCGTATTTTGGATTTGAGACACTTAGGGAAGTGTGCACATAGGGATAGAGCTTGTAGGAGAAATTCCACCTTTTGTGGTCTTATTTTGCTGTTACACTCCACATTCGGTGGGTCATCCACCTCTTGTGGAATATTATATTATTTCTTCTACCTACCCTTGTTTCTCATTGAGCCACATGTCATATTTGTGTGTTCATACATCCATATGGCCTTGCCTATATAAGCAGGCCTATATTCATTGTATTGGTTAATCCAGTTGATCATTTTGCATATTGATAAGAATATAGTTTGTTCTTGTCATTCTATTGTCTCTATTATGCTTTTCATTGTGCCCTTGATCTTGGCAAAATCCTACATTGTATCAGAGCTATTGGAGCTTCATTGATTGGTCTTTGGAGACATCGTGGAAGGCTTCTATTTTCGGATTTGGGGATCTTCATTTTTTTGGGGCATCATACAACGATTTGGACATCACCGTTGAATCCGAGAGGCCGTTTCCATAAATTTTGACTATAAAGTCGACCTATTTTGGTGAGAAATTTTTTTTCCCCATTTTGGCTATTATTGTACGGATTTCGAATTTTTTTTAATTTTCTGAAGGAATTTTTTTTTTTTTGAAAATAATAGGAGGCGATCAATTTTTTAAAAAAAAAATTCGAAAAGAAAAAAAAAACGAATAAAAAAAAAATCAAAAAAATATATTGCTGTGTTTGGGGGTCCGCAGACCCCCCGTACCTGCGTGTCGCAGGTGTTGCACACTGTACCTGCTCTATCGCTCGTACCTGCCAGTCTCTGCGCCCGTGTACCCTCTAGAGCTCGCCGCCGCCGCCGGTCGTCCCATCCTCCCGGCTTCCTCCACGCCGCTGCTCGCCCACGCCGCCGCTGCCGGTCGCCTCGCTCCCGCCAACCGCCGCCGGTAGCCTCGGCTCTGGGCCCGCCGCCGGCACCCTCGGCTTTGGCTGCTCCCTACTCTCCGGCCAAAGACCTCACCACGCAGAGCCCAGTCGGCTACCAGGACCTCGCCACGCAGCTCACATAGAGACATCCGTACACCATGTCACCCGTGCCGCGTAGACCTCCGTACGCACTGTCAGATTGCCACGTCATCATCCGTACTGCACAGTCATTTGCCCAGTCAGTAGTCCGTATAGTACGAACGCCCAGTCAGCGGGGAGGCGAAGTTTTCACGACGGTCATACGGCCGTCAAATTTAACACAGTGAATTGCTGACGTCAACGCCACATCAGCATTTTTTTGGAAAATTTTTGATCCCTCTCCATTGAGCTTTTCAGTTTTGCAGTCCAACTTTGAAAGGCCATATCTTGCTCATTTTTGCTCCTTTTTTGGTGCAATTTTTTTTGAAATGGGCTAAAATTTTGTGATCTTCGCAGTGGTGTGGTTATTTTCTAATTTTGGTGCACAAGTTTTTCAGAATTTTTGGATTCTCTTAGCTGTACTTGTCCAATCCTCAATTCTGCAACTTCAAAGGCCTCGTTTGAGCTCATACGACCTCCTTTTCAGGTGCCATTTTTTTGAAAGTGCATATTTTTTCATCTACTTTCATAATCTATGATCATATTTCAGAGATTTTGAGTGAAAATTGTACTTTCAGATATTGGTCTTATTTGGCCTATTAGGTACTTGTAAATTGCTTGGATCTTAGTTAGATCCCTTGCATTATCAGTTTGAGTCTCTTTTGGCCTTATTGAGATAGTTTTAAAATTGTAAATCAGAAGTCCACTTTGCCATTTTTTGCAAGTGGCCCATTGTATACGCACTACTTATAAAGTGCCAAAATCATCACATTTGGGGGGGGGGGTTCTTTGATTAAGTGAATTTGGGGGGGTGTCTTGTGTGATTGTGCCTCTCTTTGTGCTCTTTCCATTTTTGTTGCAATGAGTCCTAATACATTTCCACCTTTAACTCCACATAATTATGCATCATGGAAAATTAAAGTATGGAGCAAATTAATGGAAAAGGGTCTCACACACTACATAGATGAAACAATAACAACACCACCTGATCCTAAGGCTGATCCAAATGCTCAATTAGAATGGCTCACAAATAATTGCATGGCTCTTGGAACCTTACGCAAGTATGTATCAGATGACCTCATTTTTCACATTGAGAAGTGTAAAACAATCAAAGAGGCTTGGGATATGTTTCAGAAATTGTATGGACAAGTTGATGAAATTAGAGGTTATCAGATTGACAATGAGATCACCAACTTGGATCCCAAGAGTTTTGATACAATCCAAGATTATGTCACCAAAGCAAATGAGCTAAGAGCAAAGCTTAAGAATTGTGGAACTGACAAAAAGGATGCTCAATTGATATTCAACTTGTTGGATAAGCTTGCACCAGAATATGCAGCATTTGTGTCTAGCTTCCAAACTCATCGTTTGACAGTGGGGAGTTCTTATGTTATGCCTTCATTTGATGCTTTCACAGAAATATTGATATTGGAACAATCTAAGTTGTTGAACATGGGGTTTCTCAAGTCTTCAAAGTCCAAGGCTTTGGTAGCTAATCAAGGGAATCAAGGAAGTCAAGGCAAAGATTCCAACAAGAAGAAGAAGCAATCTAAGTCTAAGCCACACTAGGAAAAAGGACAATCATCCTCTCCATCACAAGGCAATTTTTCATCCTCTTCCAAGAAGGGGACACCACCTAAGAAGGATAAACCAACTTGTGCATATTGCAAGAAGTATGGTCATGATGAGCATCGATGCCACGCAAAGCAAGTTGATGAGTTAACCAATCTTCTTAAGAAAAACAACATCAACTTGCCATCCGCCTACACAAAGAAGGATTCATCTCCTTCCTCTTCCTCACAGTCTAAGGGAAAAGGGCAAGCATTTGTGGCTACAACAGGTTCTTCACAACAATGGATACTTGATTCGGGTGCCTCATATCACATGGGTTCTACAAAGGAGCAGTTTTCTTCATTGGAGCCATCTAAGGTACCTCACATTTACATAGGTGATGATACACAAGTAGAGGTTGAAGGGAAAGGTTCAGTTGACATGGATGATGGAACATTTGAGAATGTTCTCTATGTTCCTAACTTGTCTACCAACCTTCTCTCCATCTACCAAATCACTCACTATGGGAATGGGAAAAAGGTTGAGTTTACACCAGATTCAGTTGTGGTAAAGGAACTTGATGATGATGCCTTGGTAGCAGTGGGACAAGTCAATGACAACTCAAGGCTTTATTCATTCTCCCACTTTGTGCCAAGTTCACCTTCTAGGGCCTTGCTTACTCATTCAAATTCAGAAAGTAAGCTATGGCATGAGCGGTTTGGTCACCTCAACTATCGCTATCTTCAGCAGCTTAGCATTAAAGACATGGTCACAGGTCTACCTCGAATCAGTTTTTCAGAGGGTGTACGTTCAGGTTGTTCCATGGGCAAGCATCCCGAAGAGAAGTTTGATAAAGAGAAAACTTGGAGAGCTTTGGAAGTTCTTCAACTTGTTCATAGCGATGTAGCAGGTCCATTTCCAGCACCTTCATTTAGTAAGGCCCGCTATGTTCTTACCTTCATTGATGACTACTCTCGCTTCACTTGGGTCTACTTCCTCATTCATAAGAGTGAAGTATTTGACAGATTTCAGGACTTCAAGACTCATGTGGAGAAGCAATCAGGGAAAGTGGTCAAGATTCTTCGCACAGATAATGGAAGGGAATATGTGAACAAAAGACTTGAGGATTTTTGTACATTTGAGGGGATTGATCTTCAGCATTCTGTTGCATACACTCCACAACATAACGGAGTTGCAGAACACAAGAATAGAACTCTCAAAGAAATGGCTAGTTGTATGATACATGCACGTTCTCTTGATCCCGCTTTTTGGGCAGAGGCTATCAGTTGTGCCACACACATCCAGAATCGGGTTCCTCACAAAGCTCCTTTTGAAGCTTGGGCTGGTAGGATACCAATTGTGAGACATTTCAGAGTCTTTGGGTGTCCAGCATGGGCTCGCATACCTCCACAGAAACGCAAGGCATTGGAACCTCAGAGTCGACCTTGCATATTTGTTAGATATCCTGAGGGTGTTAAGGCATACAGATTGATGGATCCAGCGACACATGAGGTGTTCATTGAGAGGAGTGTTCACTTTGAGGAAAGCTCTCCTAGCTTAGCCTCTCTACCTCCTCCACCTTCCTCCATTGTGGATAGTGATGTTAGTGATTCAAATGATGAGACTCCTTCAACTCTGACTCGCAGGGTAACACCTTCGCAGGGTCCACTTGAAGTTGAGGAGCCTCATTTTCCACCTCCACCTAAACCTCGTTGGGCTCGACAGACACTTGAGTCCGCGGGTTCTCTTGTTGGGGATCCTTCAGATACACGGAGAACTCGATCACAACATCAGGATCTTTCACATGCATTCATTGCTACCGCTTCTGATCCACAGACATTTGGGGAAGCATTAGGGGTTCCTGAGTGGGACCAAGCTATGGAGGAAGAGTATAGTTCCTTGATGAGGAACAACACATGGGATTTAGTCCATCTTCCTAAGGGGAGAAAGATGGTTCGATGTAAGTGGATCTATCGGACCAAGTTTGCAGTGGATGGTAGTGTGGATAAGTATAAGGCTCGACTTGTTGTGAAAGGTTTCTCTCAGGTTGCAGGTGTTGACTATACTGAGACCTTTGCACCCGTAGCCAAGATGAACTCCATTCGTTTGACACTTGCTATTGCTGCAACTCATGGTTGGGCTGTACATCAGATGGATGTGAAGAGTGCTTTTCTTCATGGTGATCTTGATGAGGAGATTTATATGGAGCAGCCATAGGGTTTCATCTAGGATACTTCCTTGGTTTTCAGACTAAGGAAATCTCTCTATGGCCTTAAGCAGGCCCCCAGGGCTTGGTACGCCAAGATGGATTCCTTTCTTCTCTCCGCAGGGTTCACCAGGTGTCATTCCGATTCGAATGTCTACATTTTGCGATAGGATGACTCTCACTTGATACTTGTGCTCTATGTTGATGACTTGATCATTACAGGGAGTACTTCATCCATCATTAGCAGAGTCAAATCTGCTTTGCATGACAGATTTGCTATGACTGACTTGGGTCTTTTGCACTACTTTCTTGGGATAGAGATTTCACAGTCACCTTCCAGGATTACACTATTGCAGCCCAAGTATGCTCTTGATCTACTTGCACTCTTTTATATGGCTGATTGTAAGCCTACTCCGACTCCCTTTCTTTTAGGATTCAAGCTTTAGGCTCAGTGTTCTTCTCCACCAGTTGATGCCACTTTGTATTGTCAGCTTGTGGGTAGTCTCATCTACTTGACTCATACACGCCCTGATATTTCATTTGCAGTTGGCATGGTTTCCCGCTTCATACAAGAACCACATGAGCTTCATTGGAAAGCTGCCAAACGTATCCTTCATTACATACAGGGTACACATCACTATGGGATTCACTATGCAGCAGGCACAGGACTTCACTTGGTTGGTTACACAGACTCCAATTGGGCTGGCGATCTTGATGATCGTAAGTCTACTTCTGGTTATAGTTTTCACCTTGGTTCGGGCCCCATTTGTTGGCAGAGCAAAAAGCAACATGCTATTGCTCTCTCTTCGACTGAGGTTGAGTATCGAGGTGCTGTTAACGCAGTGACTGAGACCATTTGGCTCCAGCAGATCCTCACAGAGTTTGGATTCACCACTCCATGGCCGACAGTTCTACATTGTGACAATCAGAGTGCTATTGCAATCTCGAAGAACCCGGTCCAACACCAACAGACCAAACACATCGAGATTCATATGCACTATATCCGAGAGCTCATCTAGGAGCAGGTCATTGATTTGCAGTATTGTCCTACAGCCGAGCAGGTTGCTGACATATTCACCAAACCTTTCACCGAGAGTAAGTTCCAGCAGTTGCGAGCTCTCCTGGGGGTGCGGGATGTGTCATTAGGGGGGGTTAGCTGACTTCTCCTTCCTCTCTTATGGGGGGGACTTTTTCCTCTTTGAAGTTTTGTCCTTCTTCTTTGAGAGTCTTTTGTACATTCATCTCTTTTTTTGGGGGGAGTTTTTTCCCACTGGGTTTTCTCCCTTTCTCCATTTGTGAGAGATTGCATTGCATAGTTTTGCTTGCATTTGCATATTGTACATGGGTACCTATCATGACCTAGTAGCCGGGACCCATCTTGCATTGTTGACTTGAGTCTTCATTCCCCTAAGTTGCACTTAAGGGGGGGTGTTGGTGTAAATAAATATTGATTTTGGATATTATTACACTTTACTTAAGTTAACTTAGGATAATGCATCTCTTCGTAGTTTGGATTTGAGACACTTAGGGAAGTGTGCACATAGGGATAGAGCTTGTAGGAGAAATTCCACCTTTTGTGGTCTTATTTTGCTGTTACACTCCACATTCGGTGGGTCATCCACCTCTTGTGGAATATTATATTATTTCTCCTATCTACCCTTAGTATTTCTTACCTACCCTTGTTTCTCATTGAGCCACATGTCATATTTGTGTGCTCATACATCCATATGGCCTTGCCTATATAAGCAGGCCTATATTCATTGTATTGGTTAATCCAGTTGATCATTTTGCATATTGATGAGAATACAGTTTGTTCTTGTCATTCTATTGTCTCTATTATGCTTTTCATTGTGCCCTTGATCTTGGCAAAATCCTACAATTATTAATGCTTTGATGTTCATTGTGTTGGAAATGGTCACATGTTATGACCTAACTACAATTATGGTTCTAGGTTGGCTATAGGGCCTACCACCCCGCCCTTCGAGAAGAGAGGGAGAGCATCATGGGAAAGAGGGTTACAGATGCAAGAACATGCCGAGTTATGATTTGAGTCTTTGCATATAATCACGATGTTTAAGTTATTTTTGGGTAAAGGTTTGGTTGATTTCCTTGTACCTTGTCAGGTAACTGTTGGTGATTTAAGTTGACCCTAGGATTAAGACCTAGACCTAGTGTTTGATAGTTTATTTTATGCCTAGATTTTCACCCTCTAGGTCTTATATTATTATTATTTGTAAGGTGTTGGAATTAGGACTTCACCAATTAGATTAATAAAGCCACTAATTTAACATGTGACCAACCTTACATTAAGGAGGGAATTGAATTTGATCGATCCAATTCTAAAAGGGCTAAATGCATATCAAATTAATCATCCTTGTTTGAGTTAAAACTGAATTTGAGTTAGGGTTAAATTGCAAAGCTAGATTTGGGACAAACAATGAGAAATTGAAATAAAATAACAATGACAAAATGTTGCAAATATCATGCAGAGCTTTAAACCTAGATCTGAGGATGAAAAATAGATCAGAACTTGGGACAAAAAGTTTAGGCATAATTGTCGGGAATAGGGGAGCAAGTCATCTTGGTCCTCTATATATCGGCGGTAGACTAACTTGATGTTTTCCAAATCAAGATGACACATAAAATCCACTATGAGAAGATTGTCAAAAGTCCTTGGGACCGAGGGGAGTTGATTATCATGGTCCTCTACTTTTCATGCCTTCATAAAATGAGTATTATTGTCATCATCTACTTTGTCAGATTTCTCGCTCATAGCTCCTGAGATAATTCTCATTGATTGAAGTTGATGATGCAATGCTCTTTAAATGTGATCACAAGTATTGTTACAATAACATGATAACAAATAGAAAACTCAAAAGCAAACATATGCTTGCATGAAAGTTGATGTGATTTGCTCCATGATGCTTAAAGGATATGGTGGTCTGAAATGGTACCTTGAATGCTTGAGAAAGCTTAATGATGGATGTTTGGATGCACAAATGTTATGCTATGAAAGTGATATCAAAACGAATTGATAGGATGTCTTTATATAGGCTTCCTTAGATAAATTATTGATTAAGCTAACCTCCAATGATCACATTGAGGCATAGGGACCAAAACTCATTGGGTAGGGAAAATGCCCTAACCTATTTGAAATAGGACTTGTTTAAGGAGGACCAAGGCACCTAGGGTGCCCTAGTTTAGACAGGGGCACCCCAAGTACCCTTGTCCTCCCAACATAGGGTAAACAAGCAGACAAATAGGAAGGCACAATCCTAGGATGGGGTCTACTCAGCCATGCAACCAAGTGACATCAAATTTGGAGTAAAAAGGGCCAAAAGAAACATAGGGGAGAACTAGGATGGGACATGCTAAATTAGGGACAAAAAAGGTGGTGTATATTATACAATGTTACAATTTACAACGCTAAATTATTTAAATTTAATTTATCAATATTGTAACTGTTCATCTTACTCCATCAATATGAATGTAAGTAGATATATAGCTACGTACTATGTATGTACATATACTTGTACACACACTAGGAATTATAAATGTAAGTATACATACATACATACATACATACATTGGAATTAATATAGTAAGAAAAAAGATAATTTTAAAATTAACTATTGATGGAAATAATTTCTTATGATAATAGAGCTAAACTAAATGACATAACATATGACTAAAAAAATCAATTAGTTGATGGAACAACTCCTGATTTTCCTTCCTCCCATCAACACTTAAGGAAATAATGTTCGAGTCTCGTTAAATTTAATGAGTCATCACATCACTTATGAATAAGATAGATGTTTTATGTCAAGCTCATAAACAATTCAACCATTATTATCAAATTTGAAGTTTAAATGTTAAATAATCTACTGCTAATTGTTGGTGTATGTATTTATGTTGTATAAATATTCTTAATTTTACTTTGGAATCAACATTATTCTAGATGCATACATCTATATATTCGCTAATTAGATTAGGTATATTTTTTTTTTGCTAAAATGGTTATACCTACTCTTCTTCCTGATTGGGGCATTTTGTCCTCGTCACTTGTATTCTTTTCTCCCATATTCTACTTTATAAGCACAAGGTTTATATAGTGTAACATATCTCATTCACATCAATCCATTTGTTCATTAACAGGTGAAATAGCTTCTTATGGTTGCATCTCATTGTTTGGTGGAGGTTTTGTTTTGGCTTGCAACACCTAACACACCTTGTCAAAATTTTGCTTGGAATTGTAAGAGAGGTCATGTCCTAGGAGTTTTTTGTATGCATGTAGATGATGAAATCTTAAGAGTATATTGTTGGTTTTGAGTGTCCTCATTCTCTTTGGACTATAGTTTCAGAGTTATATAGTGATCATGATTCTAAGCTATTCCTAAATGATCCCTTTTCAGATTGCACTATGCCTAGATTCATCTTTTAGAGAAGATACCTTTCATAACCCTAAACTTCACTCGCTATTTTTTTTTTAAAGTTGAATTGTAATGTGTGATGCATAAAAATGGAACCAAGTAGCTAAGACCTAATCCCACTTTCATGCACACATTGGAATACAAAAGAGCCTAGGGAGATGCTTCACTTTGACCACTTCTTGTGAGAGAGAGAGAGAGAGAGGGTCAAGGAATATTTTTAGGGTTTCTATTCCTTTGCTGCAAATGAAGAGGGGTGAACTCACAATAGTGGGTTACACTTTTTTTCCAACTTTGACACTGCAATATTCATTTTCAGAAAAAAAAAACTTCAGATTCAGACACCTATTACTTCTAAACCGTAAGGAATTTGTAGATGATGTGAACTAGTGATTTGTCATTTTGTATGTAGACTCTAAAAATATTTTTTTGATAATTTTTGGAATCAATTTGCTTCCTATTTTCTATCTCCCTCGAAAAATAATTTTTTTTCAAAATATAACATTTTTAAAGAGTGACTCTCTCTATCGGGCATTGTTTTTTCTATAATAGATATGGATGCGAGTCTTTAGAATTTGGTTTTGTAATATTATCTTCAATATTTCATATTGTATTAAGATTTGAAGTTGAGTTAAATGTAATTTTGAAGTATGTCCATTTGATATTACATAACTTGTTGTATATGTAACATAAATCGGTTTTATTTTATTTTGTTGGAAAGAGGACTTCAATATCTAGTGCGTAAATATTTTTCAATTTTTTTTGGGTGACGTTTACTATTTTTCCATAAGCATTGAACAAGGAAGTTCATGTTCGCTGAAAACCCTACATTCATAAGAAATATAGTAAAAATGTATTAATGAAATTAAATATATTAAAAATTATACTATTTGGAAAGCTTATAATAAGGGCTAAATACTTAAAAAGCAAAACTTCTAAATGAATTCATTTGACCCCCAAAAAGCTAATGTAAAATTGGTATTTTAGTAGCATTTGATAGATGCAAAGGAGACTCCATTGCAAGTATGACTTAGAAGTAGAGAGGTTCTATCGAATAAATTTTGATCTAAGAGCCTTTGATCTAACTCTCTTCAATTAATTACTTCAAATGGGACCTCATAAAGCTTAAATCATCATATTTTAAAAAAAATGTATGATTTCAACAAAAATCAGGATGTGCGAAAAAGTGGGAACCAACATTGTGATTTCAGCCAGAGGAGATGTACAAAATATGATGCAATGATCAACTATTCTAGTAGATGAATAAGGAAGCACATATAAATTAAAAATGCAGAAACTGATTGAATTGAAACTGGTAAACTGAGCACAGAGCAGGAAAGGGAAGTTTGATGTGTACTTGGCATTGAAATTGGGGGTTGATTGAGTAGGACAAGGGTGCCACACCTTGGTCCATGACATCATGGAGGGCTGAACTTTTGGATTTTGGATTCTAAGAGTCAGAAATGCCGATCTGCTAATAAATGATGCATAACAGGGAGGACCAGGGTGCCACACCCTGGTCCTGGTCAAGGATGCCATGCCCTGGTTCTTGGAAATTGGGATATATCTTTGAGACCGAGTTTGCACTTGTGTGTTCCGTCGGTCCCAAAATTTATGTGTTTGCCAGGTTTCTGTACCTGCACTTGCAACTTAAAAAATGGTGTCTAGGTGGCTATATAGATTTTTTCCTTACTCAAACCCCTTGTTTTGGTGATTTCCACCTCCACAAATAGCTAATAATGTATTGAAAATGTGTATGTAAGAATCTTGTGTGCATGCAAGATGCTAAATAAACAAGAAAGTAGATATAGAGTTCTATCCTACACTTTGGAGAGTAAACCCTAAATGATTGTAAATGTAAATGTGAATGATTCAAATCACAAATGCAATAATGGATCTAAAGCATGATTGTAAATCTGAAAATGAATGTTATGAAGCTCATACAAAGACATGAAAATAACATGAAATCATACCAAATCCTAAGGGAGAGGGACAAGCTAATCGACAGTCGGTGATCTCCTATTATTCTTCAATGTCTTCAAAGCTACTAATTGATGTTGAATATTATTGATGTAGACTTGATAAATGCTTGATTTTCTGATTGTAGACTCCACATAACCTATTCTTTCACTTCATAAGAGGCTCCTTCAATTGCTTGTAGATGGATCCCTCAAATGAGGAAAGGAAAGGCTATATGTATGAAACCCTAACTTTGTTTTAAGTCATAGGCCGACCTAGAAATGATTTTTTTTGCCAATTTATTAGATTTAAACGTTAAAATACCGCCAAAACATGCTCCCAAAATTTGGGGTGAAAAAGTCAGGACCAATACCTGGTCCGACCAACTTTTTGCCAAATTTTCAGAGAAGCAAGATATTGTCATTTTAGAGCTAATTCTAAGAGTATGTGGAAATTTGAGGCATCTAGATATGCGAAATTGGGCCTTGAAGGTCAAAATAAGACATAATTGGGGCTTTTGATGAATTAATTAATTGGAGAAATAAAATAAAAAGGGACACACTTAGGGCTAAGAGCCCGATTTTATGATGTCTAGAGTGATAAAAGAAGACTTTAGATTTAATTAAATTAATTAATTAAATTCTTACAAAGAATTTGAAATGCAAGATGCAAACACACTAAGGTGGTTGCTAACCTAAGCATGAAATTGTACTACCCAATTAAGGGTGTACAATTTACGATGCTACATAATGATTAGGAATGAATTTCTTTACAAATACTAAAGCAAATTATTTTCTTGATAAAAAGTTACGTTTAAAACTAAATGTTAAAATATTTATTTTAACTATTATGTTTCAAAATAGAATGTTTTCTTTAGATATATAAAATAAAAATAAATTTAGAACAATAATAGATTGTATATATTTTATACATATAAAAAAATGCTTTTATGGAAAAATAGATTTATATATATATATACATATCTTTTTATAATTTATAAACTAAATGTCTTCTTTAAAATGATTTATTTTATTATAAAGTAATAATAAAGGGAATAATCATGCATGAAATGCAGTAAGGGAATAATCATGCATGAAATGCATGAAGGGAATAATCATAAAATGCATCAAGGGAATCATGCATGAAATGCATGAAGAGAATAACCGTGAAATACATGAAAGGAATTATCATAAAATGCATTGAAGGGAATAATTATGACATGCACGAAGGTAGGATTTGCTATTTAAAAGGGGGAGTTTTCCAAATCATGGGAGGAGATAACATTTCATTATTTATGCAACATTATTTTACCAACAAAAGAACTTAGCCAAATTTTGGAGAGAAAAGGTCTCTTCTTGCTTGATTTTTGGATTTTGAAGAATGGATTGGTTTGTGGGTGGATTTGAATGAGTTTTATTGCACTGGAGTAGAAATTGGGAGGTCTTGAATGCTGTCCAGGAATTGTACATATTAGTTTGGTATGTTGGGAGTTCTTTGCATTTTCATTTTGGAGAAAAAATGAGGCATGGCTTCTCATATCTTCTTCATTTCTTCATCTTTTGAATTAAAATTTGTTGCAAATTGATTGTAGTATGGTTTTAAGAATTTTCCCTTAAATATTTTCATTTGAATGAGTATATTATTTGTATGTTTTATATTTGGAAAAGCATGGGTTTATATGGGGAAATGCTGCTAAAATTTCATTGGATTATGGGAAGGGAATTTTGAATGCATTTTTGTGTTGTTGACTGCATGGAGACCAATGGGTTCTCTCAGATTTTGGTTTTGAGTATTTTGGATTTTTAAGCTTTTTGAGTCCATCAATGGAGGATGGCCTCTTGGATCGGTAAATATTCAAAAAGTGTAATTTAAGTGTTATGATATCATAGTTTAATGTGGATTTATATTATAAATTCTTTTATTTGGCTCGATTTGAGTTTGTTTTCATTCCGTTATGGTCATGCTAAAATAAATTTATAATCAAGTGAAAGGGGTTAATCAAATTGAGTAAAATTATGTGTAACTCATGTACCTTAAGTATATAGTTTCAATTTGAATGCAATTAAATAAGTCATTATAGATGTTTTAATCTATCTAAAAATTTATGGAAAAAGGATGAATGTCAATCTAAGAAATTAGCTTCAATGTCATCTACACAATTATTGACATGAAATAGTTGATATAGGCAACTATATAACATCTTTATTTAACACCCTACTTGTAGTGCATATATTAAGAAGAAGGATAGATAAATATAGGAGTACTTATGTCAAAGTTTTTCGTTAGTGTTTGATTCAAGAGTACCTTGTGACAGTTAATGATGAACAACTCATTTAGACTTTAAGGTAGGGGACAAAGATTAATGCATCATTTCAAGGGAAAATTATAATACCATGATTCATGATCTTGGATATTATCATATATAATTGGATATCTTTATCTTATCAAGTAGTTTTCTATTATTGACCCATGAGGAGTTGGGAATGAATTTGAATCTTGCATTGTCTCAAGTTATTTCATAATGATTAATGCTTACCTATGGTTTTATATGCTTATACATGCTTCCTCAAACTTTTATGCTCTCTATATCTATCTCATGCATGTTTGGAATATGAATGTGGCAATGTGTTGGATGATTAAACTCAAAGAAGAATGTAAAATTGGCATGCTAGAGTTGGTTTGATATTGTTTTAAATGTTTGACTTATATTGATTTGGATGATTGATCCATGTCTTCTTGGGTACCCAAGGAATTGATTATTATGTTGTGAGAAATTGAGAGAAATGCAAAATGAAAGTGATGGGATTGATCCATGTGTGTAATTATGTGATTGCATTTGATATCTAAGCATATGCTTACTAATTGAATCAACATGTTTTGCACTCTCTTCCATACCATAGTTTTGGTACATTAGTATCTTAGAATGTAGATACACTATGTCACACAAGATTCCATCACCCTGCTAGTTTCAAGTTGTTAGACAATGTCATGTAGGTTTGGCAGTTCTTTGTGTCATGAAGAAGTCCAGGAAAGCATAATTGCTTCATGGTTTGGCGGAAAAGCACTCCGACAATGTTCTTGCTCGTGGTGTGCTCGAGGGAGATAGATGTTGGAATCTCCCATTAGGATTCTCATCAGCTATATACATTATGTATTATTGTAATCAATCATATTAATGAAATAATTCTCTTATATTTGCCTATTTCTTGGCTCATGTACTTTGACAATACGTCAAAACAAAATTTTCTCTATCTTAATATATGTTGGAGCAAGTTGTGTCAATGTCTTCTTAATTATGTATGAGATTAGGTGTAATTATGTAATTTAATGTTTTAAATAAATGGAGGTCCTTACAATACCCTATGATTATGATACTAGTATGAAATTCTCTACTTTGGAGCATTTTGAGACTTCAGATGCAGTTGAGGTTTCTGTTGGCTTTGGCATGTTTGTTATTGATGCCAAAAGGTGTTGTCTTAGAGTGATGTTGTGAGATGCTCAACATGTCTTCACTGGTTATTATCTTATCAAGATGTTAAGTCTCGAGCAATGTTGGTGTGTTTCAATGTTGATGCTATTGAGGACTTCCAGAGAATCCTTTGAGTTGTAAAGTTATGTTTGAGGCAACTGAGTTACTAAAGTTTGAGGCATTTGATATTGATATGTTTGTAATGGAAAGTTAGGATCATTGGATGGTTGCCACTTATTTCTCAGTCTGTTTTCCCTTGAAGACACGATATGTTTATGATGAAGTTGCATTGGTTGATGCCACCAAGATGTTGATATTTCATTGGATTTCAAGTGATTACTATGTAGTAATATTTTATTGATATATATGTTATCTGCAAAAGGGTTAATGGTTGTCAATACACATTAGATACACTACTAGTTTGGTAAACTTTGAATGCTCACTTTATTCATTTTAAGACTTGATAAAATAATTCAGAGGATATTTATATGTTTCAAGGGCTTTGAAGTCTTGACAAGAATCAATATAGAGAGTTTGGTGTTTTTATTTCTAATGTGAATTGTTTCATATGGAAAATAGAGTTGTCCTTTGTATACACTTAATCCCGTTTTCCTCTTGATTGAAGTTGGTGCTCCTAGTTCATATAAAAGTTAGAGTTGGTGCTCCCATTGTCAGTGAGACATATTGTAATCAATGAGATCTTAATGAGATTCATTTGCATAGTGGTTTTTTACCCTTCAAGGGTTTTCCATTTAAACACCTATGTTATGTACCTTGTCTCTTACATTCATTTGTTGTGTTGTTTAAATTCAAGCTAATATTGATGATAATGGTTGTAAAGCAATGCACTACTATGGAATTTGATATCATTTGATTTTGAATATCGTTTCAATAAACTTAGTGAAATTTTATTGTGCACTGATTCGTGCCCCCCTCTCTCTGCCCAAAGTATTCCAACAATTGGTATCAGAGCATTCAAGTTCCTTATTTTGGTCTAACAGCCTTAGGTTGATCCTGGTAGGAATAATTTTGTAATGGCTCAAGAAGATTCTTCTATTGCAAGAGCACCCCTGTTTCATGGGACTGATTATGCCTTTTGGAAGATAAGAATGCAAACTTATCTAATTTCTTTAGGTGTGGAAGTGTGGAATACAATTGTACATCACTATACTATTCCTGAAACAATACCCACTAATGTAGATGGAAAAAGACAATATGAAATTGATGTCATAGCAAAGCATGCAATTTTGTGTGGGCTGATCAAAGATTTCTTTGTGAAATTGATGCATTGTTCATTTGCACAAGAAGTTTGGAATAAGATGAACAATATTTAATATGGCAGTGATAAAGTAAATCAAGCCAAGATACAAACCCTCAAAGAAAAGTTTGAAGGGTTGAAGATGAAAAGATAGCTGATTATCTTCTTAGAGTTGAAATAGTTAATGGAATTCGTGGTCTTGGAGAAAAGGTAGAAGATAAAGATATTATTAAAAAGATTCTTAGATCTTTACTTGCAAAGTATGATTCTAATATTCCAGCAATTGAAGATGCTAGAAATGTTGATAGTTTCACATTAGATGATTTACATGGCACCCTTACTATTTACGAAATGAGAATATGTAAGGTAGATTCTACCAGCAAAGAGGCAGCCTTCAAAGCCGATAAAGAGGACAAAAAGATTAAATCAGATTTAGATGATGATATAAAAGAGTCTAATTTTTTCAGGAAATTAGAAAAGGGATCAAGAAAATACAAAGGGAATCTTCCATTAAAGTGTTTCAATTGTGGCTAAATAGGACATTATGCTGCAAAATATCTCTATGATGAACCAAATGAAGACAGAGAGGTTTGAAAGACCAACAAAAAAATAGACCTTCAATCCAAGGAAGAAGTTTTCATATAAAAAGAAGAAGAGTCTCTATATGTTAGAGACATAGATGTATCAAATAGTAACGCTTTTGAAGATTTTGTTGGTGAAGAAGGGGAAACTTTTTTATGGCATTGGATTGTTCAAATGCTAATCCACAAGATTCACCGAATGAGGATAGTGATCTTGAAATTGTTGATGTAGATCTTGAAGGTGAACCCTTATGTGAACTCAAGGCGAAAAAGATTCTAAAAATGGAAGTTAGTAAACAAGAATCCCAAGTCAAAGAATCAAACCAAATGATTGTTTCTTTAAAGGACCAACTTGAGAAAGGGAAGAAAGTTGAAGAAAGCATCAAGAATGAATTAGCCATCAAGGTTGAAGAGTGTCATAAGCTAAAGGCTGAAATAATAGAAATAAGAAATAAGCTGGAAATGTGTGATAACACTAACAAACTAGATGATCTGTTGGGTAAATAAAAGAGGTTTAATGACAATACTTGTTTAGGATTTGAAATTGGTCAAAGTTTAGTTCCAATGACAATAAGCACTTATTTCTTTGCAGAAAAATATCCCTATCTTTAGGAATGTCAAGATGTCTTTCCTAAATAGTTACTAGGGCTACCTCCTAAAAGAGTGTTTGAATTTTCAATAGACCTAGTTCTAGGAGCAAAACTATTATCCAAATCTCTTTATTATGTGATAATGATAGAACTAATGGAATTAAAAGAACAAATTTTGGAGCTATAGATTGAGGGTTTGATAAGACGTAGTGTGTTACCATGGGGAGCACCTATGACCTTTGTGAAAAGGAAACATATTACCTTGAATTTATGCATTGACTATATCATATGCTTAATAAGGCAACAATAAGAAACAAGTACCCTTTGCCATGTATTGCCAATTTGTTTGATCAAATGCGAGGGTTCACAATGTTTTAAAAGATTGATTTGTGGCCAGGGTATCATCAGTTAAGGCTAAAGGATGATGACATCCATAAGATAGCCTCCAAGACAAGATATGGATCCACTATGAGTTTACACTATTACCTTTTGGGCTTATAAATGCCTGGATGTATTTATGAATCTAATGAATAGTGGCTTCAAAGACTCTTTAGAGAAGTTTGTCTTAGTGTTCCTAGACAATATCCTTTTATACTCCAAGAATGAGGAAGAATATTATCAACATCTTTAGATGGTTCTTCAATGCTTACGAGAACACAAGCCTTATGGGAAATTGTCAAAGTGTATATTCTTCCAGAAGGAGGTTTAGTATCTAGGCCAAATTATTTCTACTAGTAGAATAGCAGTGGATCCAACCAAGATCAAGTCTATACTTGAATGGCGAACCCCTAGAAATGTACATGAAGTGTGAAGCTTTATGAGATTGGTAGGTTATAGTAGGAAGTTTGTGTTGAACTTCTCAAAGATATCCAACCCCATTACCTCTCTCTAGAGGAAAGGGAAGATATTAGAATGGATAGAAAAGTATGAGCAAGGTAGAAATGGAAAAAGAATGGGAGCATGCTATGGAAGAAGAATATAATGCATTGATAAGGAACTAAACTTGGGAACTTCTGTCTCTACCATAGGGTAAGACTATCATATTGCATGAATGGTTTTATTAAAAAGATAAAATAAAATGACACTCTAAAAAAACTAGAGTGAGAGTGGTTGCTAAGGGATTTGTAATAAAAAAGATGATATTGATTATGAAGAAATATTTGCTCCGATTATTAAAATGGATGTTAAAATTCTCCTTTGAATGGAAATTTATATGAAGAAATTTAAACATTTCAGACATCTAATTTTGTGGATAAAAAATATCTTATCTTTTTTTTACTTGTTGAAGAAGTCGCTATTGGACCAATTAGGGGGCTAATAGATTATTTGAAATTAAATTTTAAAAGTGTATTTAATATTTGTGATTTATGAGACTTAAATAATTGTTTTTGTTTACAAGTTTGTAGGCTACACAATAGTTTATTCCTCACAAACAAAATATGCCCTAGATTTCTTTAAAAAGTTTAAAATGCTTGATTGCGAGTCTACTTCTACTCCCTTTTAGTCTAGAGTTAAGCTTACTAAAAAATGTTCTGTACAAAGAGGTTAAATGCAACATTATCCATGAAAGTTGTGATCGGTTAGTATTTTTTATACGTAGTCAACTAGATATTTATTTTACAGTCAATTTAGTGTTTAGATTCATGCAAGAGCCCAAAACAAGTCATTAGCTAGTTGCTAAATAGATTTTTGGTAATTGTGGAATGATTCACTTTGGCATTTATTTTGCTTTCAAAATCCTAAATTTCTTTCAAGATTATACATATTCAAATCATGTTGGTGATATAGATAAAAGGAAATCAATTAGTGGTTGTGCTTTTCAACTTGGATCAAGTCCCTTTACATGGAGCAGCATAAGATAAACAAGTACATATTATTTTTTCACGTGAAATAGAATACAATATAGAAGTAGTTTGGACTTAAAATATTTTAGTTCAGCTTGATTTTGTAGAATGTTTTGTTACTATTTTGTTTTGTGCTAGTTAAAATACCATACAAATTACAACCAATCTAATTTTGCATGTTAAAACAAAACAAAACATAACATATAGAAATTGATATTTATTACATTCAAGATTTTGATTAAACAAAATTATATGCCTACAATTTTGTTTTACTAAAGAAATGCAAATCTAATATGTTTGCCCTCTCCTTTATACCTTTCCTTATCGTTCTTACTGATCTTAAAGAAGTATATTGGGGAAAAAAATAAAATAGATTAAGATTGTCTAAACTTTTCTGTAAACACTCTAGAAAATGGAACATTCCAAATTTTTAAAGAAACTAGAAATTGGACTTTTCAAAATATGCAACTGTAAAACAGGTTTGGGCTGCCATTGAGATGAGGAGACAATCAATCATCAATTGGATGTTAGGAGTTAGATTCCGATATGTGTTTGAAAGGGGAATTTCTAAATTTTAAAGTAAATAAATTTGACACATTTTATTTATTTCTTTGTGCAGTGCCCTGTTTTTCCCCTGTTCTCCTGTATTACAGAGGCCCTGTTAGAATTTATCATATTTGCACTACAAAGCTAATTTGTGGCATAGATCTGTTTGTGGTGCGGCGGTGGATAAACAGAGAGTGGAATAGGATATAAGTTGTTGGCGTTGGCAAATGGAGTAGAGGAAGGATAGCCCATCGACACGCCACTTAAACTCGTGCTCCCTGGTGTGTTTTGCTGCTCAATACGAGAAGCATTTTCATAACTCCCATGCTGTGGAAGTCTGGTGGAAATTGGAGAATTGATGAAGAATTGAGGGGGATTAACGTGCTGTAAGAACCGAAGAGAGAAATGGATGGTACCATGAGGCCTCCCTTTGCCCGTCTTCAAACGATAGCTGAGGCAATGCAAGCCATGAGGAGGTCCGAATCCATTCAAGATTTCAGAGAGGGGCACTCTACTCCATCCCACGCTTCTCTTCCCATACTTCGTCTTGCAAAAGATTTGTATGTTGAGAGCAATGGGCGATCCTTTGCTGAGGCTCAGCTGTAACTTGTCGTTCCAGACAGGATCGCAGCCTCCTTGTGCGTCAACATGTGTGAATGCAGGGTGCGAGAAATCATTATCGGCGCACACAAGGGCGTAAGTGCGCATCCTTCTCCCCAACCTTCTTACATTTTCAAGATCATCAGCAGATATTCCCGTTATCTCCAGAATCCTTGTGTCCATTAAAATAGAGCTGAAGAAGCAGTATCAGGTATTGCCACTAATTAAAGATATAGGTATCCCGAAAGCTCGTAATTTGCTCCCTAGGAGTGTCTCCTTTTCTGAGAAAACTGTTTTTGCTTGGAGTATATGAGAAAAATGTTAATTCTGAGAAATCGAACGGATTGCTGAGCATATATATCAATCCATTTGTCGCGTCTCAAATCAAATCTGAGGGGTCAAATTTGGTGTGGAGGTGTCTTGGAAGTTGAACAGTGGTTAGATAGAAGTTTCGTAGAGAATACTCGGAATGCCCAAACCAAGTAAGCTTCACCTTCCTTTCCGTCCCACTGAATTCGTCTGCTTTAATTTCCAATGAGCCATTGACGCGGTTTGACTACCCTACCAAAATAGCATTCATTCCGTCCACGGCTTTCAATAAAGGCATCTAACACACGGTTTTTGAAAACAAAACTCTCTTTATCGTAGAATATTTATTAAAAACACGTCAGAATTTTAATGATAGACCCAACAAAAATAATTTATGTTATATGGATGCAAATTCGTTACGTATACATTGGTCTAGCGTGTTCAATCGTTATCTATTTGGATGGTTGACCGATCCTAGGTCAGCCACACATTGGGAGATTGCATTGCACACCATGGGTACTTGATCCCAACATCACATGGCTAACAAACAATTGACCACCTTGTAGGGCTTTTGTTTTGTTGGTTCACATGTGGCATTGCTGAAAGCAAAAATTCAGGTTGAAATGATATATTGTTGGAGAATGATTGGGAAATGAAAAGAGCTTTCAAGGGCCTTTGTTTCTCATAATAGAGATTGTTTCTCCTTTCCATTCTGGGAGAAGTTCTTCTTTCACGTTTGTGGCAAATATCTAGGTCTCTTTCTCAAAAAGAGCATAATTCAACTGGACAAGATATCATACTAGCTAACAAGTTTGATGCTTTGTCACAAGGGGAGGATTTTACTACTTTTACTTAATCTTGAAGTTTAAAGTTTTCTCTTGGAATGTTAGGGGGACGTCACTTCCCCATCGCAAGTATGAGGTCAAAGAATCTTTGAATAAATGGAAACATAATATTGTCTTTTTACAAGAAGTAAAGCTCAGTGGTAACCATCTCCTTTCTTCCCTATCCAATGTTTGGAGAAGTGCTTTTTTTCTTCATATGTTGCATATAGAAGGAAGGGGGGTGTTGTTATTGGTGTAGCTTCTGGGATCAATAAATGTATCATTGACAAGGGGGACGATCCATCACATAGTTGTGTGTGGATCGTCTTGTTTATCAATGGACAACTCATTGGTTTATGTTTTTTCTATGTTTCAAATATAGCTAATGACATATGTGATATATAGGAATGGATTAGTACTAATTTACCCCAAGTTGTTTAGGTGATTAATGGTGATTTTAACATGGTAGATCACCACTCTGATCGCAGATGACATAATCACGTTAAATTAAGTAATGAAGAGTTTGATAGATGGCTTTTTTGTTGGAATTTAGTGGGTGTGATTGATCTTATCCACAATTTTTTTTCTAGCTATCACCATAACTGGTTTACTTGGACTAATTGTAGATTGGGAGTTGATCGAAAACTAAGTAGATTAGATAGGTTTTATATCTCTCCCAATCTAAATTTATTGCAAGATTCTAGTGGTTTTTGTGTGAAAGTTGATTATTCTACTTCATTGTTAGATCACTTTCCTATTATCTGTGTCATTTCAAGGGATGATGTTATGGAAGTTGACTATTAGCTTCCTTATAAATTGAACACTTCGCATCTTAAAATCCATTCATCCAATACAACCTTAATATAATTCTAGAGCTCCATTCCTAAACCTAAAGAAGGAGAATCTTATAGGAAATGGTGGCATGTTGCTTTATGTAAATGTTTTGATTTTTACGATCCTTTAGTAAAAGTTTGGCTAGTCAACGAAAAAAGGAAAGATAAATCTCTTCAAGGAAAGTTAGTACTCAATAGAAAATTATGCACCTCAGATCCTTATAATATTGCAATTTAGTCTTCCATGGATTCTTTAGGAACCCAACTTCGTAAATTGGGTATTTATTAGAGTTAAGGGGCCAAAGTTAGAGTTAGACTTCACTAATTAAGGAAGGCAATTGAGGCTCTAAGTATTTCCTTAACTTTATGAGTTATACACATAAAAAGGAAATGATTGGTACAATTAAAGATGTGGATGACCATGTCCATACAATCTAGAGGATATTAAGTCCTCATTTCATAATTTCCATTAAACACTTTTTAAAGAGGATCACCATTTGCAAGATGCTCAATCTATCTTGGAAGATATGCTTAAGGACTTTATTCCAAGAAAGGTTGATCAAGATTACAATAGATTTATTGATAAGGAGCTATCCATAGAAGACTTAGAACATGTTGTGTTTGCTATGGGTCCTAACAAAAGCCCAGGTTCTGATGCGTTGTCATTTGAAAATTTATCAAAAAATGTGGCCTCACATCAAGGAAGACTTTTATATGGTTTACCTTGAAGCTTTGGAATAGTGTTCTTTAGGGATTGATATTAATGTTTAGGCCTTGTAAAATTGACATCTAAAGGAAAAAATGTAGATTCTATTTCTAGATGGTGTCCAATTACTCTCTTGAATACTTCATACAGAATAATTGCCAAAGCCTTAGCTACAAGGATTAAACCTTTAGCTAAGGGGATAGTTAGGTTTGAACAGGTGTCTTGGTGGAAGATATATTTTAGATAATCTAATTTTGGCTTGGGAGACTAGTGAATGGGCACACCAATTAGCGTAGGATGGATTACTAGTAAAATTAGACTTTGACAAAGCTTATGATGGAATGAGATGGAGTTTTAATCATCAAAATGTTGCAATATTAGGGTTTTGGATGAAACTATGCAAGTATGTTCAAATGATTTTTAAACATTTCAATGCTCATTTGGTGATCAATCTCTCATTGACTGAACTATTCTTTCTAGAACACTCTATTAGGCAAGGTTTTCATTTGTCACCTTTTCTATGTCTTGGTAGCTGATGCTTTGGGATATGTCCTACAAAAGTATAATAAAATGAATTTGATTAAAGGTATATATATATTCCCAACAATGCAATTGTGTTGAATTCACATTTTGCTAATGGTAGTTTGCTATTCATTCAAATTTATGAATCTAAAATCAACAATGTGTTGGGGGTTTTTAATTTATATTGTTTTATTTTGGGATCAAAATTAGCTTACTGTAAAACTAAATTCTTTATGATGCAATCAGACTTAGTACCCCATTGGACTCTACAGGAATGGACAAAAATTAAACATTGGTAAGATCACAAGATACCTACGCATCCCTTTTAGATTGGGAGACAGTTTGTTTGATATGTGGAAATGGTTCTTATGTAAGCTAAAAAATAAATTGTTCACATGAGGGAACACATTTCTTTCATTTGTAGGAAAGATAGAAGTGGTTAATAAGATATTGTTGGCTTCTCATGTTTACTACTCATTGCGTTAGATGCCTTCCAAACAAGGCTATGTGGATCTTAAAAAAATCATTTCGCAATTCTTGTGGACAAATTTGGAGGGAAAAAAGGCTTCAAAGTAGCCTCTTGGTTACATTGTACTCAACCCAAAGATAAAGGTGGGATGGGTTTGTTGGATTCAAAAACATAAGGGATTTGTTTAGTGTTGAAGAAGTTGAGAAAATACAACTTTAGAGATCCCAAGAGCACCTACAAGCAAAATACCTGTCACAAGAGAATATTGGAGACAAAAACACAATAATGGCTCTGAAGAAAAAGATTATCATTCAGAGAGGGAATTGAAAATAAAAATACAAAACAATCCTTATAAAAGGAGAATATGCAACCCCAAAGAAATCCTAAAGGGATAAAGTGTATTTAATAATAAATGCCTAAGTTTAGCATAAACACAGAGTATAATAGATTAATAATTAAATAAATAATTATTAGCTAATACAAGATAACTCTAACACTCCCCCTTAATATGAACTTAGTGAGTAGCTAAAAAAATGAATGCATGAAAGAAAAATGCAACTACATGAAAAAGACAAATTTGGGTCCCAACAACAAAGCCTGATGAGGTACCCAAGTACAAAAGAGTCTCTGTAAAGTAGAGAAATAGAGAAAACCACATGGTAAAAAAATCTACTCCAAAAAGAGATGAAATACAAGTGAAGGACTGAAGAAGCCTCCAAACAAGAATGTTTCAAAAGATAGGAACAAAAGAAGCACAGAAGAATCACTGAAGAATGAAGAACCTGCAAACATTGTCGAAGAATAACTGTGGATCTGAAGAACCTCCACTAAAATAGAATATGATCAGGTAGAGAAGACTGTAATCTGTATGAGTGCCCTCAAATAACACTACTCGAATCAGATGGAAAACAAAGACAAACAACTGAACTCAAAGATATAGATGGCAAAAAATGCCAGTCTGAAGAGCTGATCAATCAAAGATGGAAGGTTGCCTCCAAAAATAGGAATGAAAGAGTGTCCATATGGTAAATGATCCATCTCACCGAAATGCATAGGTAATTAGCCATTGCATCCGCCCAGTACATAGGAACAAATATTGAATACATAGCTCACTTCAACGAACCAAGGAAGCATTAGAACCAACAACCAATAGGAGAAACCCCCTCATAATGCTGACAAGGGAGAGGTGAGGTACACTGAAACTGAATGCCAAGAAAAACTGCATGATGAATAACCAAGAACATCGAGAGTGCAATAGAAAGTACAAACACATATAAAGGCTAGTGTCGTGGAAGGAACACTCACTTGACACAAATCATGAGGCTAATATCGTGGAAGGAACACTCATGTGAAAAAGGTAGATGGCAAACAAAGGAAAACATCAAACCCCCATGGTACTTTATAATGGAGTGCAAGTACAATAAGGCACAAGATGTGCAAGATCCCAAGCATGCAAGGCACAGTGGCACTTTATCTCAATGCGTTTGCAAAAAAAGAAAATGCTTACAAAATGATGTATACAATGCTCTAATTCCATGTAAAAGTTGTAGAAATACAACCTCATAGAACCCAATGAACACCTGTATGCAAATAACCCGTCACAACAATGGAAGATTCACAATATATAAAGAGATGAAACCTAAAAGGGAAAACCCTAAAAACAATTAATAATTAATAATAAATTAATTATTAATATTCCTAAGTTTAGCTTCCTAAATTTAGCTTAAGTGAAATAGAGAAAAGGTGACTTAATTATTAAATCAATATAATTTAATTAATTAAGTAAACTAATACATTTACTCTAACACCCCCCCTTAAGATGAAGTTAGGGAGAAGCTAAAAAACAACTAAGGACTAGATGCATGAAAGCCAAAATGGGTCCTGACAACAAGGCTTGATGAGGTACCCAACTACAATGAAATCTCTGTAAAGTGGAGAAAATGAGAAAACCCTGTGGCGAAAAAACTCCTCTCCAAGAAGAGATGAAAGCTCAAGTGAAGGACTAAGAAGCCTCCTAACAAGAATGTTCCAAAATATAAGAACAAAAGACGAGCATGAAGAAGAACCAAGAACATCTGACCATGCAGACATGAAAGTACAAGCAAATACAAAGGGTGTGCAAACCAAGGCACACACGCATGAGAAAGGTATGAAGGCAAACAAAGAAAAACATTAAACCCCCATGGCACTTTATATCATAGTGCGAGTATAATAAGTAACAAAACTGATGTGCAAGATATCATACGACATGTGCTATACAGAGGCACTTTATCTCAGTGCAATTACAAAATCATAAGTGCTTACAATGAAAGCTCAAAATGTTAAAAAAAAGACATAATACTGGAAATACATGAAGATAAACCAAAACCAAGTCATCCCACGCAAACGAGAAGTTTCCACGATCTCATATGTCCAAGTAATTCAGCAGAGTGTGAAAACACAAAAAAATTGAATAAAATGCACCTGGAGTAAAATCTAGAAAAAGTGCATGGATGGCTATAGAGAGCTCTGAAACACCGTCCCAGCGTTGCTAGAATCATGAAACACGAAGAAACTGGTGAAAAGTTATGAGCTCGGGACTAAAACAACACATATGACTTCAAATGGTTGTAGAATGTACCAACAACAAAACCAGGCGATGAAACACACATATCTAGAAACTAGACAAAACCATCTTTCCATCGATATCTCGTTTGCTAAAAAACGATATCGTATGCTCAAGTTATGGCCAAAAGAAAAAAAAACCTGTCTTTTAGGGCACAGAGAGGGTAAAAAAGGGCCATAAAGAGCTTCATGCCCTTGCTGGGTTGTCGTGCTCATAGGTCTGAACCTCCAACTCTGCGCACTCTCCCTCATGCAAGGATGTTGTAGCTTGCATGCATGCTTATTTTTTTTATCATAAGATTTAGGACTTCTTTTTCCATTCTAGGGTTGCCCCGGAGCTCTGCAATTGAGAAGGAAATAAGAGGGATTTTAGTTTTTAGATGGATTCCCTGTTGATCCCTTGTTGATAATTTTACTTCGTGTTTGACAACAAGTATAGATAGGGCACATGAATTGTTTGTAATAATACCGCAAAGAAATGTGTTCTCATGGAACTGACTGGATGACATGCACAGGGTGGATTGGTTAAGAAGTTTTTAGAAACTTTCAAGCAATTTACACAATTGGCAGATCTAAAAGAAAATTCCGTAACCTTTGCTAACATCCTCCTTGCTTGTGCTGAAATGGGAGCTTTGGAAGAGGGTATGGATGTCTGTCAAACATCAAGGATAAATAAATTTTGTTAGGTGGTGTAGTTGCTATTGCTTGGTCGACATGTATGCAAAATGTGAAAGAATGGACAAGGCACTTGGATTGTTCAACAACATGCCTCTAAGAAATGTGGTTAGGTGGATTGCAATTATAGCAGGGGCTTTGGAAACTTTCAAGAAAATGCAATTGCAGGTGTAAATCCAAATTCCACAACCTTTGCTAGCATCCTTCCTTCCATATGCCAAATTAGGAACTTTGGAACAAGGTATGGGTATCCATGAAACACACACATCCAAAATGTGGAAGAATAGACAAGGCACATGAACTATTTGATAGATTTCCTCAAAGAGATCATCTCGTAGAATCTCATGATTGCAAGATATGAACAAAATGATATTAAAAATGTTGTTGAAACTTTCAAGCTAATTATTCTTTTTATAATTATCATACATATCAAGAATGGGAGTTTGGCAGATGCTCTTTTAAGTGTTTGATCACATGAAAGAATGAGACAACACTCGTGGAATACGATTATCACAACATACCGAAGACATGGGTATCTTAATGAGGCAGCTACACTATTTCACCAAATGCAAAGTGTGGAAGCATCCAGAAGGCAGGTGAATTATTTGACAAAATGCCATCTCATGATTGCAATGATTGCAGGATATGCAGAAAAGGCTTTAGAAACTTTCACGCAAATGCAATTGGCAGGTGTAAAGGAAAATTCCAGAAAATTTTCTAGCATGCTGCCAACCTGTGCCAAAATGGGAACTTTGGAACAAGGCATGGTCATCCACGAAAGCATTGTGGAAGGGGGGTTTTTTTCACATGTTGTAATTCAACTACCTCGGTAGACATGTATGCAAAGTGTGGGTTGCCTTGGTAGACATGGTAATCACAATGCCCCTATAGAGGAATGGTTGTCATGTACCATCCAATGCAGGTGAAACACCATATTTTAGTGTATGATGTTATCCCATCATTCAAGTTTTGTTGTGCAAATTATGGGATACCAACTCTCTATGTTATTAAGTTAGTTGTCTGGATAGAAGTGTGCCAACTTCTTCATGAAAATCACCCATCATCATTATACAACAGTGTTTAAGAGAATGATAGTTTTGGATAGGAGGATCAAAAACTGTTTACATGTTCTATAGTATGACTTTTTTGATACAACTATTTACTTGCTATGACTATAATGTATGCTGAAATAATGAGAGTTCTAGCTATAGTAGATGACTTCATTGTTATAAAAGATAGATCATTATTATAAATGATGGCACACTCATAAAATATAGGTCACTATTATAAGAAATAGGTCACTATTATTATAAAAGATTGGTCAAAGTTGATATCAAATGTATTTTTATAAAACATACTGTTGTTAGTATGTTTCAAACAGTTCTCCAATGCATTCTACATTTGGAACTTAATTATTATGGATCTGATTTGGAAGTTACATTATTGAGCTCTTCTTCTCTTTGCTCAAAACAAAATATTTTTCATTCATTCAATTACAGTTTACATACCTTGGAATTAGATTTCATATTTTGGCAACAATCCTTTGTTTTTTAGGGTATAAGTGTAACTTTTGTATTACTTTGCAATTGTTTCTTCTTTAGAATGATGTAAAATGATTTTAATAGTTTTGAGAAACATGAAATTTTTTTTGTCTTGTTGTTATATCAATTTGACATCCTAAATTGAGTAAAACACAAAGATCTTCTAAAATTTGAAAAGGATGTTAAACTCATCTAACAACATTTATGTAAAGAATGACAAACTCATATAAGAACATTCATATTTTGTCAAATATATATTAATTTAAATTACATCCGCGTAACCCTTACACCCACTTCTGGGGCAAGTGGTAGTAATAGTTGCAAGCCAAGTTGAAATGTAATTAAAATTACAATAATTGCGAGCCAAGTTGAAATATTTCAGTCAAAAAAAGAGGCCGACGTATTTAGATAGGCAGGTATAGTCTGTTTTCTAGCGATCTTCGTCGAAGGTCGAAACTCTGGAGATGAACATCATCTTCCAAATACACGGTTTCTATTATTAGAACCCTGTTCAGCTACAAATGAATTTTCCAAGAAAACGATGAGAAATTTCTCGGTAAGACTGTGTGACCTTGTACTATACATATTAGAAGCCTGTTCAGTTAGAAATGGCTTTTCCACAGACGATCTAAGAAAACCATGAGAAATTTCTCATGAAGACTGTTTGACCTCGTAGAATACACATCCATTTCTATATAACCACTCGCCATTACAAACTTGCTTCACCAGTCTTTCCTCATATTAGTGAAGTTTGTATTTCTTATTCACCGTATTTTAACAAATTGCGAATGGATAAAGTTGCATTCGAAATTGAGATAATCTCAGCGCAAGATCTCAAATGCGTGACAAGTTTTGGAAGGCCAATGCGCACATATTCAGTTGTATGGAGTGACTCCACCGCTCAAAAGTGTACGAGAATAGACAGAGAGGGTGGCAGTTACCCCACCTGGAACGATAAGTTCCAAGTGACTGTCACCAAGGGATTCCTCAAGCAAAAGGGCTCAGCTGCCTTGGTACAAATATACTGTAAAACTATGACGGGCAACAAGAGAGTGGGAAGCGCTCGAATGCCTTATTCCGACATTTTGGAGGGATTCACTAAGCCCGAGTCCATTCACTTTCTGAGCTATCGAATTAGGACTCCAAATGGCAGGCCTCGGGGTTACCTTGATTTGTCTGTGAGATTTCTGGAGAAAATTGATCCACGCTTATACAACTCAACACCTCAATTTCAGATGAAATTCCCGGCCTTTCCTTCGAAGCCCATTATACCTGCGAGTTCTAGCGGGCAAGGTAATCGGAGGCCACAAAATGGTTATTCGATTGGCATTCCCCTATCGAACTCCTATTCTTCCATGAACGCAACAATTTTGGAACCAGCAAA
Organism: Cryptomeria japonica; assembly: GCF_030272615.1. NCBI lineage: Eukaryota > Viridiplantae > Streptophyta > Pinopsida > Cupressales > Cupressaceae > Cryptomeria > Cryptomeria japonica. Next base: position 695,345,945 of record NC_081415.1, on the reverse strand, counting down.
CTCATCGTATGGTTATCCATACAGTGCCTGCGTTTCTCCATTTAATTTCTGATAAGCTGTAATACCCATTATTATCTGTGTCGTTTTGAATGAGACTTAAAATTCACTGCGAAGCCTAAGAATAAGTTAGCCTCTATGTGTTATCATGTTTAACGTATGTGGTCTGTAGAATATCATAGTTCCTGTAAAAGATCGAGAGTTGGAAGTAATAGTGTTCCAACACATAATTTTTAACTGGAACATTAACAAACACGGCAAATTATGTTGGAATAAATTTCTCCGACATGAACAAAATATGATTATAAAATCAGATGGTGATAAGATGGCCCGGCTATGTTCTTCATCGCCTCACTGCCGACTATGATGGAGACCGACCAAATTCACCGACTTTTTCACGGCCAGTGGAAGACCGCCTTGTATCCACCGCTTATCTTCTTTGCTGACAACCTTACATAATCTCAATCTCATGTTTATCTTCTCTTAGCTTGTCGTGCACTGCAAGTATGGAAACCGCGTCACTGCAACTATAAATAAATATATACATGATGTTTATGTAATGGTTATCAATCAATATATATCATGTTGCACCAGCAACCTGTTTAAGTTTATATTCTGGTTTGTTTCAATGATTATGTGTTGCTGTTTGTTATTAATATTCTGCTTCGTCTTGTTGCTGTTATCTACTCAAACCTCCTACAAAACAGAGGAAAACAAGTTCCTGCGCGGATAAATAATCTCAACAGTTTATCAAATTAATTTATATTAAATGAAATTAAAAGATTGATGAATAGGTGTTTAATGGTCATGTTTAAGAAATAATTTAACACATTCACAAAGTGAAAGTGAGTGGGTATAAAATCACACTTCTAATATGAGGCTAACATCTTGATAAAAGTAAATAAAAATGAACTGTTAGACAACAGTATAAGATGGTGGAAGAGGAGGGTTCTAGTCATTTATGTTTGGAATTATAAAGATCAATTTGAATGAGTGTCATCAGATAGTTCAATCTCAACACAAAAACTTAGTAAAACTTATCGGATTCACACATATAATCATTCTTAAGGAGGTTGCAATGGTATGTAAAATGTTTTAATATGGAATGGATAAAACCTAAGAAATCATGTCAAATTGGTGCACAAAGTTCCTCTTCATTAGAGACAACAAAATCTCATATCCAGGGTTGAAAGATGCATGTGCATACCAAGGGGTCATGCATGAGAATAGCGTCAACATAGCTGACCTCAGCAAATCCCATAGTGTGGTCCTAGACAACATCAAGTCAAACCCTTTGCAAGCTCTAGAGCCTGTTAACCCTATATCTTGCTAACCCATTCTTGAATCATTATTTTATAATAGCTTTCTTCTTATTTTTAACCTTAGTTGTCTATTTTTATTATTTTATTTTATTTATGTGTTTTATTTTCATTCAATATATGTCTTTGTTCTAGGTATTTTCCCTTTTCATGTTATTCTTTATTTCTTCTTAATAATAACGTTTGTGACATTTTGTGAAATCAATCAATTAGACCTCATCTCTTTTGTCTAATTTTAAATAGCCTCTTTTTAAATTTCAAAACATATGCCCTAAAACATATCTCTATTAGTGATTATTGCTTTTAGATGACTCCATTTACCGTTAACCTCTCATAGAAAACTAGATCTCCTCAAGCTCAAAAACCAATCCATATTGATAAGTGGTTACTTGTTAGTGTGATATTTATTTCTATTTATGTTCAAGTTTTGATAGGATGTACTTTAATTAAGGTAGCTCGAGGTGAACTCATTTCCCTATTCAACTTCTCTTCAAAAATCTGATTAAAAGGGTCTCTTTTGCCTCATTTTTACATTGTAGGTGCTTAGTTTTCACTTGAGAGATTTGGTTGAGCAATATTTCTTGAAAGTACGATCTCATGTTAGCGTTTACAATCCTTCTATGACGAGTTAACTAATTGTTACTCATTAAAGACATGACCAATGAATCTTTAGCAAACTATAATTACTTAGTTTAAATTTGCGAGTTACATATCAACTATGTGTAGAACATTAGATTAATAGTACTTAGGATAAAAGTGACAATATAAATGACCAATTTTTCAAAGCTAATTGAAATATCATCTTTGTATTTTTAATATATATAAAAAAATGATAATTTTAAATTACACTTTATATGTTATGATCAAAACAATAAACTACTAGGGGCGAGGACCTAATAGGAACCCACCCTAACTTTAAGCTCTAAGTTTAATATCATATTTTGATAAAAAAAAAATGACATTTTTTTCATATCGAATTTAGAAGATTAAAGCTATTGTTTCAGCTTTTGGGTAGTTAAGATAACTACGAGATGAGAAATTACATGCACAAAGTTTCGAAAATGATCATTAGAAATTGTAGGTTCCAATAACTATGCACTACAACCACCCAAAAAAAAGTTACACAACTCCTCCAATTAATATTATTATTTGTACATCCATATTTTTGAGAAAAAAAATCTATCACCTAATTAAATCAAATTACACCATTCATGGTTTAGGGTGTCTTGTTTTTCATTCATTTCAATGGTCACTAGCGGACATTTTTGAGCAGTATATATAAATTACTTTGCTATGTAAAAAATCACCTGATAAACCCGCTATACAAATGAAGCAAATGGCTTGACATGGTCATAACGATAATGAAACAGTCTCAGCCACCATGATTAACACCATCTCTATCAATCCTTTTCATTACAACAAAACTACGGAGATCTGCATAGAGGGTACATATTCTGATGTGATCAATCCACTTATCCAAACAACTGCTATGAAATATGCGACAGAAATTACACAGCTTCGGAATTGGGTCTTCTTCTGCAAACGAGCTCAAGCAAACAGCGCACATAATATCCTCTTCAATCTTACCATGACTCCCTGCAAAATCTGTGAATTTAATTACACCTAATCTCTGTCTGATGATATTATCGGACTGCAAGGAGGAAATGGCAGATGACGAATGGGAGAATTGATGCCTGAAAACAGGCTCAGCATGAACAATACAAGAAAGAAGCCAAAATATTGCATTCTCTAAATAGACCAATGGAAATACTAAGTTGAGCAGAAAGCTTTGGGATTGGGATAATCACAGCCATTAAAAATGGATTTGCTTACAAGGCGAGTGATTGCTAGTGTATGTATTAACTTTAAGAATGAGTAGCTTAGGACGAGCTGTACGATGGCCGTTTTGCTAAGAAGTCGATCTGTAGGACAAGCTGTATGATGATTTCAAAGAAACATGGAAGCCAAGCCAGTTAATGTCCCTTACAGCTTTCATCACGATTCGCAATGTCAACAAGGAGAAATGGGAGATATACGTTGTTTTCTCACCTGGACAGACATTATTTTATTCTCGACAAATCAATACTCTGGTTTACTTTAGCCATTATCTAGTCCGTAGTGCTAACAAACTTATAATTAGTGCCATAATCCAAGATTGACCGTACAACATTCATGTGCACAAAGCTCTTATTTGTAAAGTTAGGGGTGGTGGCAGATTCCCCTCTGTACTATGGCTTTCCTTTTATTTAGTTTAAAATGAATTAACGAGCAGTTTGCACGTTTTTATTTGCGTGCAACTGAGTGCCGATAGGCTGGCCATGTTCGAATAGTTATGATTAGAGGGAAGAGGAACATACTTCATAATAGTGAGGAAAAGTAATTTCAGAATGCAAGAGGCAGAGATATGCCATAAACAATTTTCAGAAAATCACATTGACAAGTAAAAACTGTTTAATCATGTGAGACATGGAAACGTGAAAGAAGACGGTAATAGAAGCAAAAAGTGTCTTATTATTACTGCAATAAGAAAAGGACATTCAGAGCTGCAAAGTGTCTTAAAATTGTTTCTTTGAAGTTTGATGGCCTGAAAGTATGAACAAGAAGCTTTTTGAGTTTTGCGAAAAGGTGCATGCGAGAGATGGTAACCTATAAAAAAGAAAGAGAAAATGCAATCAGTGGAGCTTTCAGTAAAGTTAAAAGGGCATTAGAAAAGAACTATATATCGAATTATGCCAATGCTTACATTGCATTTTGAAGTACAGCGATTGGATGCACAACAATAAGTATTGAAGTCTAGGACATGTGATAAATACCTGCAAAAATGGAGTGTTGGAAATTAGCATGAATTACTAGGAAAAGGTAAAATTGTAATTGAAAGAAATATAAATATAATGGATTATAATGTGTAGACCAAACAGTAGAAGAGGAATACGTGATAAAATGGGTGAGTATATTAGTGTATATATGCAGTTTTGTGTGGAAAAGTTGAGTCGCGTGCTTGAAATTTACCATCTGGTTCAGTCGTACAAGAACGTAAGCTGGATGATGCTGGCAATGGGAAGGAAAACCTTTAAAACTACATCAAAAGGAAGAAGATTTGCATTTGTGAAAAGATAGCATGGTATAACAACAGAAAATGTAATGTATAAATGAGAATGAAGAAAATGCGATCAATTTTAAAGATAATGAAATATAGGAATGTACTTTCAGCGTATATCGAAATTTGAAGTTGTTCATAATTTGTAAATTGAAGTATGCTAGAGGGGTTTAGAAAATCATAGTAAAAATAGAGTATGAATTTAAATAATATGGAAAACTGGGATATAGTGCAGAGATAGATAACCTTACAAAAAATTGCAAAATCTGCAAGGTGCAATTAAAGTATATATGCATTTTTTTTTTTGGTGAAATTGTAGGAATAGGTGGTCGAGAATAATTGTCTGTGACAGATTGGGAGAACCTGGAAAAGTCGGTGCAACTGAGAAAAGAGTATGTAAAATTGTCAATAGATGCAAAAACGAAAAACTTCAATGGAATTAATTGCATGTAGCGAAAACAAATGAAAAGGTATGAGATACCAAGCATAATTTGTAGAATTCTTGCAAAGTTTATATTGATAATGGGAAACTTCACAAGGAAGGTTGGTAGAAATCATTATGCCTATATTAAAGATGGAAATTTCATGTAATATAAAATGAATAAGTATCAAGGAAGACAATTGCATATAGTGAAAAAATGTTGCAGGAAGAGGTGGAAAGAATGCAAAACGAGAGAGGGTTTATTGGAGGGTACCTTATAGAATTGCTTTAGCATTTGGAAAGCTTGTGATAACTAGTTGGATAAAGCACATTACATTAGTCTTGTGTCTATAATGTATTAACTACAACAAGATATCCTTGACTGTTTAGAAAGCGTATTGGACATAAAGGAAGTGAATATAGAAATAACGTCATATTACAGATAATGAGAAGTCTGCATTGATGAGGAAATTTTGTTTGACCCTTACAATTGTTGAGGCCTGGAGAATGGGTGACTCCAAAAACTTTATATCGCCACGTAATTCTTGTCAAATCCATGAAGGACTGAACAATGTCAATGCAAGGCAAAAAATGAAATGTGAGTGGGCAATAGGAAAAGTGCAAAATTTAGGAAATGCAATTAAAAAATAACTAAATCTATTCGTAATGGATAGATAGGACACCTAAGTAAAGTAACGTTGAAGCAAACTCTTATTAACAATTTGACATATCGATAAAAAGTAGAGCAAAATGATCGATACCTGCAAAATAGTGTATCTAATGAGCAGAGATTAAAGTTACAAAGACCTTTGAAATATAATGACGCTTAAAAAGGTGCAAGCAATAGAGTTGAAAAGAAGAGACCTTATTGTAAAACTATTTTGTCCAAGCAGCTGATTGGTGAAGAGTGGATATGAGGAAAATACAAAGTACCTACTCTGTGTATTTCAGTCACATAAAAGAAAACGCTATAAGGCTCAGAATGTACGTAAATGATAAACAATGGGAACGAGAGTATAGTATGAGAACGAAACAAGAGAAATAATGAATTAAGGGTAAGAAAGGTGGAATGAGTAAGAATTTGAAATGGCTCATTGTCGCCCTAAATTAAACATCAATGGAAACTTACAATTGCTTTAGTGTTTATTGGAGGGTACCTCATAGCATTGCTTTATTGTTTGGAAACCTTGTGATAATCAGTTGAATAAAGCACATTGCATTAGTCTTGTGTCTATAATGTAGTAACTACAACAAGACGTCCTTAACTATTTAGAAAGTGTATTGGACAAAAAGAAAGTGAATATAGAAATAACGTCATATTACAGATAATGAGAAGTCTACATTGACGAGGAAATTTTGTTTCACGCTTACAATTATTGAAGTCTGGAGAATGGGTGACTCCAAAAACTGTATATCGCTACGTAATTCCTGTCAAATCCATGAAGGGCTGAACAATGTCAATGCAAGGCAAAAACTGAAATGTGAGTGGGCAATAGGAACAATGCAAAATTTAGGAAATGCAATTAAAATATAATTAAATCTATTTATAATGGATAGATAAGACACTTAAGTAAAGTATCGTTGAACCAAACTCTTATTAACAATTTGACTTATCGAAGAAAAGTAGAGCAAAATGATCGATACTTGCAAAATAGTGTATTTGATGAGCATAGATTAAAGTTACAAAGACCTTTGAAATATAATGATGCTTAAAAAGGTGCAAGCAATAGAGCTGAAAAGAAGAGACCTTATTGTAAAACTATTCTGTCCAGGCAACTGATAAGTGAAGAGTGGATATGAAGAAAATACGAAGTACCTACTTTGTGTATTTCAGTCACATAAAAACAAATGCTATAAGGCTCAGAATGTAGGTGAATGATAAACAATGGGAACGGGAGTATAGTATGAGAACGAAACAAGAGAAATGATGAATTAAGGGTAATCAAGGTGCAATGAGTAAGAATTTGAAACAACTCATTGTCGCCTTAAATTAAATATTAAATGAAACCTACAATGCATGGGAGTTAAGGATTGAAAGTGCAGCCCACCAATGGGACATTTCAGCGATCTCCTCTATGAGATTAGCAACATTGGGTATAGCAACATATATAAGGTCAATAAAAAGTGGATATAGATATTAGAGTTGAAGATGCAAGTTAGCAAATTAAAAATAGGATATTCTAAAATGAGATGCATAGAATAATAATCCAAGTAAATTCAGTAAAAGACAAATACTAAAATCGTTGGCATTAAAATGAAATTAGATGTTCATACTTTGTATGTTAGATAGGTGTGTGTACCAGCATTGTGTAGTAGAAAACTGCATTGAGTGGGTGATCGACAGTCATTGTAGTAGATGGGCAATGTGTTGCAACCATTTCATAAATCGAGTAGTCAGATTAACGAGGGATTAAGTAGTTTTGAAGCATAAAAACTCATCCACGCAGAGTATATTTGAAGCAATAAAAGTAAAATATCATATGTATGAATATTTTTTGAAATGAACATTGACTATAATGTTGGGCAGGTCCATTGATGTTGTAGTTGAATGCAGGGAGAAGAATGTTTTTTTAGAACAGTGAGTATGTTTTGTATCAAATATAATTTGTGAAAAACCAAATATGTTAGAAGATAAAATAATGGTTTTTTTGCAAATAGTATAAGGAGAGCGTACACCTGAGATAGTTGTTCATGTTGGAGCAATGAATAATTGATGATGCAAAAAGATGTTGACAGGGAAATTTATTGTTTTGGAAGATCAATTTAGCAGAAGAGCAAGTAAACAATACGGTGTAGGTCGCAAACTGTAAAAGTAAAAAATGTAGGTATTAGGCTATCAGTTGAAGCATTATTACAAAATCCATTGATATAGTATTTTCTAGAGCATACTATAACACTTTGAGGGCAATGCGTGTATATATAGATAGTTTGATAGAAATGTGAAATATATGTTCATGTACTTGCAAAGGTAGAAAGGCATTTGTAGGAAGCTGAATTTTAACAAAAGCAACAAGCAATATAAAATGGAGAAGCAGAGGAAAGTAAAATGAAATGCAAGTCCAAGAAGATTAAATATACTGTTTGGGGAAAAAAATGAACACAATACATTAATAATTATGAGTACTTGAGAGGGGGCTAAGTAGTTTAGAAGTCGTATGTTTGCAATGCTAACAGTCCATGAAAGACAACTATTATTGTATTGGCAGTTCAAGTAACCAAGACAAAAAGGAAACATGGAACTGGAAAGAAAATAAGTTTAACAAGGCTTGCAAACAAAGATAAAGTAACACTATCTAATATGAAGTTAAATACCTGTTTTGGAGGAACATTGTTGAGAGGTAGGTTGACCAGTATAAATAAGTATGATGCAAATGGAATCAACTAACGATGACAACAAAGAAGGAACTTTCTTGTATTGCAAGCAATGTGAAACCCGCTCACCACAGAGATGCATTGCAATCACTGCAAGTTGTGTAGATAGGAACACTTGTGTATAGTGTTGAATGCAACATAGAGGATGTCTCAGAATGAATGTGAACTAAAATCAACTATAAGGTCAAATCAATTAGCACCAATTATGATATAAATGCAGAATATTTGAAGGGAAAAAAACTTTGTGGAAAGTGCAATAAGATCATATCAAATTGTAATTACCTTGTTAAAATAATAGGAAGGCAACAATGGTCATTTTTCAGTAGAAGATTTTAAATTGAATAGATATTTGTTTTTTGGAGAGCATCTGCAAACAAGTGTCTTCTTTGTTTCTAATGGTTGTATAAGCATTTTTTTGCACTTTGGAATACCTTTCAAAAGAGAATGGTGGTTTGATTCATATGCCATCAATTGACTTCACTCTTGAAATAGTTGTGAATTTGAGTCCTTTCTTTTCAGTATTACATATGTCTATTGTAGCTCTGTCTAATGTAAGTCCTTGAGATTTGTGAATAGTGATGGCCCAGGCCATTGTCAAAGGGACTTGCGTATGCCTGCCTTGTGTTATTGGCACAATGGGTATGTCTTTTGGATGCTCCATATCCTGGGATGGAGGCATGTTATAATCTTTGAATTGTACAACCCCATATTTTGGCAAGTTTGGTGGTTTTGCATTATTTTCATAAACAATTGTTTTTATGAGACCAATAGAGCCATTCACAAGACCAACTTCAATCCACAAGTTAGCTATTAACATCACTTTCTGATTTGTACAAACTAGTACTTTTAATGGTAGTTGTTCATCATTGTCATATTCAATATTTGTTTGCTTACCAACTTGAGCTAAACTTAGAGCAATAGGAAAATTTACTTCTTTGAGCATTTTCCTATTATGAAACTGTGCAGATTCATTTGTTGCAAATGGATCGATTGATGAGTCAAAATCCTTTTTCTATTGAATAGTTAATGTTGCATTTGTCTGGCCCATAAGAAATTGCCAATCATGTTGCAGTGCTTGAGCATCTCTTAAGTTCTGAAGCAATGTTCTAAATTGTTGTCATCTTACAGATGCACCTTGTTGGTAGAAAATAATATCTAATGTTACGATTGTAGTAAAAGAATTTCATAAACTGGGGGTTATAGAGTGTGATGCATATATAGGTTTATCCATTACAGGGAGAAGCTGAGCAAGACCACCTACAAGATTTATGGACACCCTGCCAAAGCTTTCATGCTATTTGTTAGGGAATGCTTGGCGTAAAAGACTATCTATTTTCAATGGTAATTTTGGGCCTAAAAAGATCATTTAGTGAATTAGAATATATTTAATATATTTAAATTGTTCTTGGAATGTCATCAATGACTGCCCTGTCAAAGGATGCATTTATTTTATAGGTATGCACAATCCTGCATGGACTATTGTTGCTTGTATATTAAATGCAACAACACCTGTTGGTCCCAAAACAAGAAATGGGTTTGTGTTGATAGCTGGAGATATGTTCAATTTTTTCCTAATGCAATCTATTAAAAATGATTTACCAGTCCTTGTAGTGCCTTGAACAATCATTCGTAGAGGTGTTGTTGCAATTTGTTTATTACGATGGTGTAGAATAATATCAACTGCAAATTTTTGTTTAGATGATAGCTGAATTCTCTGTGTGTCTTGAGCTGAGATTTTCATACTATCTAGTTGGAATTGTAGCTTGCTTGCAACAATGAATTGAACAACAATATAGTCTAATCGATCGTCCACAATAGTTCTTCCCCACAAGTAGTTAATATCATAATCACGTCGGCCTAGCATTTCTAGCTTATTCTTGCTAAAGTTATTTGTAGCTCCCATTTGTGACAGTAATTCCCATTCATATAGATTTGTATCATCTTGATTTTGAGAAGAATTATTATCACTGTCATCTTCATTTGGAGGTGTGCAACTATCTATAACTTATTGATTGTGCAAATAGTTGTAATTAGCCTTTTTGAAGTCTTTCCAATTTGTTATTATTTGTTCCTTTGAAGTTCCTATTTTTGCTAGAATGTCATGAAATGGTTTGTATAGCAGTAGTTTAGACCAAGATTTTTTTTGAGCTCGTTGCTATCTTCATTTGGAGCCTCTCTAAACTGAGGATATATAGTCACAATTGCTCTTTTTTCCCTCATTTGCCATTTTTCTTTCTTGCATTGAGAATTATATGAGAACTCTTGTGCTGATTGTCATAGACCTGTCGCATTTAATTCAACAGGGCATTGCATATAAGCATGGATATAACTTGTTGAGAGGTCAGTTTCATTATTTGACTTTATGACACGGTGCAGTATTTTTCTGCCAACATTTAGAGAAACAAATTGTCGGCTACAACTTATGAGAGGCAATTTCTGTAGCATATGACAAGTTTCTTGTGCACTGATATCATGGTCTGCTATTATGCCTAGCATAAATTTCTGGTATGTTAACAAGATGTTGTCTTCAGATTTAGTTGTATTCACTATGCTTTTCAACATTTCAATATAGGATTGTGATTTGTTTTCTGATTTGGAAGCATACTTTGAAATGTATTAGAGGACAACTCTTTTCGAAGTCATTGGTTGACAATCAATATTAGCTCTCCATATTGAAAGCATCCAAGGATTATGAATATTCAAACGATCATCATTTCTTATAGGTTTATAGCATGGATTGTTGTCATTGTCAATTGTCAAGGTAAACATTTCTTCTTGACCCCATGGAGCTTTGTAACGACATTCTAATGTGTGTCCTTTTTTCTTAAGGCATATATATTATACATGGATTTTTTGTGTCTCTACAAAGTATTAAGTAATGCCTCATAATCCAATGCATGGTCCATGGATAAGATTTCTTTTGTATCGGCTAGGCATGGATCATCTAATGGAGTGTAGTGCATTGTATTCATTTGGTCAGTTGCATTGTATTCATTCGGCCAGTTGCATTGCGAGGATTCCAAGCAGATACATATTTGTCAAAGAAACTTTTTGTCATTTGGACCTCATTATGATCTGTCTAGTTAATGATGTCCATATTTGGTGCTCCAGAGAGCCATTAAAAACCATGAATATGTCCTAAGCCGCGATGTTTCTATTCATACCTATACCAATGATCCTTTTCTTGGAATAACTTTTGACTAACTTCTTCATGAAATATTGTAAATCTATTGTGGAGTTACAATGTTGTTATATGTGGATTGCAGATCACATGCTCTATAAGTTGCGTTCTTGTAAATTGTATGTTTTGACCATCATTTTTAGAGAAAATCCTAATATCATTTGAACTCAATGTAAAGAACAGTGTGAGGTTCCCAATTGGAAGCTCATTGCAGTAAGCTCTTTCTGACATTTACTTTAATTTGCACAAGTACCTTAGAGCATTGCACCAAATCGCAATAGTTGATTTGGTAATTGATCATCAAGAGTGTTTTGTAATCACTGACGAAGCGCTTGCATACTGGTTGGGAGAGGCTCTTCCAAATTAGTTCTAATAAAGATAGCTGCGGATTGGTGCGAACAATGTCTCATAATTAGATTGTAAATATAATAACGGAATCTAACATGTTGTCCAAATATCTGATCACTATATCTCATTAAGTGGAGAGCATATTCATGTAAATTAATATGTTTGATACATGGCTGGAATAGATGTGCAACTCCAGATGGGAAAAGTGTCAGGAATGACATGCCTAACAAGCCTACGATATTTTATTCATTTATTGGGGACAAGTTTATTTCAGGCCAAGGCACACTATTATCAACATCAACATCTAGCTGCAAGGTTTTCTTAATTGTATCTAGTTTGTGAGTGGCAACAAGAAGTTTTGGAATAAAAGATGATGAGATTTATGCACCATATTCATTGCGATTGTCAATAATTTCTTCTGTTACTGGAAAAGTTGTTACAAATCAGTATTTTCTTCTAAACAATGTAGCATATTCCATATATCTATTGTAGTATCAAGAAGTAAGTTGAAAACATCAAAGTCTATGACAACATCATTATAGTACCATTCATGTTGAATTTTATAGCTCAATGCGTCCATAATATTAAATTTATTTACATAACAATAATATTATTTGCCTTGTATATTACTTCGCCGAATAATAAGGACTTCAAGGTCTTTTAGTTTTCATGGCAAAAGCTTTGCAATTTCTGAAATATCCTAGGGAAAACTTATAGTGTGACCATTGTATTTGTATTGGTCACCTCTTGCATGTGTGACTTGCAAAACAGGAGCAACCCTATCTATAAGAATCTCCTCTACTTGGGTAATTTTTTGTAACACTAGGGGTTACTCACCTGGGTCTAAGTTATTTATGTGTAGACTAACAATTCTTAAAAATTCAGGTTCATGCTAGCTCATTCGTCGTTGACAAGGCCCTCTCTTGGTGACAGTACATATTCCTTTGTGCATTAATGAGATTAAATTGTGGGTCTTATTGTGTTTATTATCATGAAGATGATTCAAATGATTAGACTTTGTCAGCATTTGATGAATCATAAATGTCATTTCATTATTAATCTTGTGAGTGTGAGGTGTAGGAATAATAACTAATTGAGAACATCAATTCAAATCCATAATATAGAGGATACTAATTTATTTATTGTAGTTTAGTGCAGAACTTATTTATTTTTTCTAATAATGAAATAGGTACAACTGTATTGAGATAAAATGAAGCTTTTCTCTCATATGAAGATGCCACATTGGCAAATTGGTCTATATTATAATACACAAGATGTAAGTAAAATCAAAACACTCTTGTCAAATCCTTCCAAATTCTATGTTAACTTGTGACTCATTACTGTATGCTGGGAGAGGGAAGAGTGTGTGGCTTCAAGGTACAGTTTTGGACTTGAACCATATTGCATAAATCTCAAGGCTTCAACTTGATTATCATTAAAGGTTTTTGATTGTTTACAAAATATCCTTTCATATCCCTTCATGGATGTCACATGCGTAGGGTATGACCCTGAGCATTCGATCGAGTGGGGGGGCAAAATAGGAGCATGCGTAGGGTAATAATGTCTAATTGGAGATGTCGGAGCCGACGGTTCATCATCACGATGAGCAGAAGGAGAAATCGGCCACGCGACAACATTCCATTGAGTGAGACTGACGATTTTTTTGCCAACCGAAAAATTGCTGCCCTAATAAAACTGTAGGGAAAATTGAAAAACCGAGATAGGCTTTAGTAGGGACCCCTCTTGTGGCCTCGTAGGTTCAAACGGATCGTTTGTAGGTGCCATGAATTCCGAGTTAAGGCCCATCAAAGTTTGACAATTTTGAGCACTTAGGGCGCTCAAGGGACGACGCTGGTAGGGTATGACCCTGAGCGTTCGATCGAGTGGGGGGGAAAAATAGGAGCATGCGTAGGGTAATAATGCCTAACTAGACATGTCAGAGCTGATGGTTCATCATCACAATGAGCAGAACGAGAAATCGGCCACGCGACAACATTCCATTGAGTGAGATTGATGATTTTTTCGCCAACCGAAAAATTGTTGCCCTAATAAAACCGTAGGGCAACTTGAAAAACCAAGATAGGCTTTCGTAGGGACCCCTCTCGTGGCCCCGTAGGTTCAATGGATTGTTCGTAGGTGCCATGGATTCTGAGTTAGGGCCCGTCAAAGTTTGACAATTTGGAGCACTTAGGACGCTCAAGGGACGACGCTGGTAGGGTATGACCCTAAGCGTTCGATCGAGTGGGGGGAAAAATAGGAGCAATCATAGGGTAATAATGCCTAACAAGACATGTTGGAGCCGATGGTTCATCACGCGACGAGTAAAACGAGAAATTGACCACGCGACAACATTCCATTGAGTGAGACTGACGATTTTTTCGCCAACTGAAAAATTGCTGCCCTAATAAAACCATAGGGAAAATTTAAAAACCGAGATAGGCTTTTGTAGGGACCCCTCTCATGACCCTGTAGGTTCAAACGGATTGTTCACAGGTGCCACGGATTTTGAGTTAGGGCCCGTCAAAGTTTGACATTTTTGAGCACTTAGGGCGCTCAAGGGACGACGCCGGTAGGGTATGACCCTGAGCGTTCGATCGAATGGGGGGGGAAAATAGGAGCATGCATAGGGTAATAATTCCTAACTAGACATGTCGGAGCCGACGGTTTGTCATCGTGATGAGCATAACGAGAAATCGACCATGCGACAACATTCCATTAGGTGAGACTGACGATTTTTTTGCCAACCGAAAAATTGTTGCCCTAATAAAATCGTAGGGCAACTTGAAAAACCAAGATAGGCTTTTGTAGGGACCCCTCTCTTGGCCCCGTAGGTTTAAACGAAACATTCGCATGTGCCATGGATTCTGAGTTAGGGCCCGTCAAAGTTTGACAATTTTGAGCACTTAGGGCACTCAAGGGACGACGCTGGTAGGGTATGACCCTGAGCGTTCGATCGAGTGGGGGGGGGGGGGCAAAATAGGAGCATGTGTAGGGTAATAATGCCTAACTGGACATGTCAAAGCCGACGGTTCGTCATCGCGACGAGAAGAACGAGAAATTGACCACGCGACAACACTCCATTGAGTGAGACTGATGATTTTTTTGCCAACTGAAAAATTGCTGCCCTAATAAAACTCTAAGCGTTCGACCGAGGTGGGGGGAAAAATAGGACCATGCATACGGTAATAATGAATTGTATCAAGTATTGTTCATTAAATGAATTGTATTGTATTGTTCATTAAATGAATTGTATTGTTCATTGAATGAATTTTATTGTATTGTTGATTAAATTAATTGTATTGTTCATTAAATGAATTGCATTGTATTATTCATTAAATGAATTATATTGTTCATTATAAAAATAACACTTACGATGAAATGAAATGAAATGAATTGTATTGTTCATTAAATGGCCATTATTAACAATTGTTAATTATTGGAATGAAGATTAAAGATTTCCATGATAACACCATGCACAGATGAGCAACAATTTATATGATCGAATATCAACTTCTGTATATATAAAAATGTCAAATGATTACAAATGTATGTCCATACACAAATATGGCATAAATGCCAACTGAAACAAAATGTATGTCTAAATACGTGAATGTATGTCCATATACAAAATATATATGCCAACTAGACATGTAAGCATCCCAAAACTATCTATAACATCCTAAGCTGCTGATGGATCATCAAAATTGATCCTCTTCACCGCACTGCTCGGCTCTGAAAGATCCTGCACAAGAAAAACAAACCACGATTAATATTAGTTATATTATATAATTCACGTTTGAAAAGTTAACATAAAAATTAACTATAATTGAACTATTCATGTTTACCTCATCTCCACATTTTCTCTTTAGCTTTGCAGGACTCTTGATGTATGTCTTCAGTAGAGGAGGTATGTTTTGAATATTTTCATAAACAACCTACATATGTTCAGAAACATGACATTGATACAAGTTAGCATATAATTGTCACTGATAATAACAAATTATATCTACTAATCAAAAAATAAAATAAACACACATCTACTTGAGGCATCTCTTCTTCTTCTTCAGGTATACTGGGTCTAGTCATCAAGGATGTGAAGCCAAGGATTCTCTGTATATATACACAACAAGTATATGAAACTATCAATCTATGTCTAGACATTTATAATCACTATAAGTTATTTATACTATTCATTCAATCATATTTGCATTCAATTACCTTTCCCTTGTCTCCAACTGCACTACCAGATCCTAAATCATACTGCTCCGCACTCATGCTGCTTGTGTCCTACAAGAGTAAAATAAGATATACATGCAAGTTACTACATAATCTAATTAATATCAATATAAATGATGAGCATGTATGTACAATTAAATACAAACGACTAGGTGCAATAATATATGTACCGTCAAGCTATCAAGGCCAAATGAAATGGCCGACAAGGTGCCCTCCTGAATCTATCTCAACTCATCCTCGGTCATCAACTATTAAATAGACCATGTAAATAAAAATTAGTACTTAATATTATCTAATTTATAAATATTTAATTAAAATATAACATGAACTGTGAAAATACAAATCTTACCACTACATCATCAATGTATGATGACGGTGCCTCCTCGCCTCTAGCATGCAAGGACTCCCCAGGGTATCCTCCAGTCTGTGTAATAACATTTGGTGCATCATGCATTTCATGCACCTCATAATCTGCACTGTCCACAGGATGATCGACGGGTTGTCCTATTGGACCCAAGCATACGTGCCCACACATGACACAACTATGGGGCACGCATATGTGTGGAGCCGAGGATGATGTGTCAACGCCACTAGATGTACCACTACCATCAACAGTAGGCTGAGCTACTGATGCGGCCTGAGAAACCAAAAGGCTACTCAAAGAGTGAATAGCTGATATGGTCCGTGAAGCTGCCTCACGAATGATATCAGGAAGCTGCACTGCAGGTGGGGGATCAATAGGAGGAGGGGGGACATACGTGCCCTAAACTACTCTGACTACCCCAGGTCTATTTTGGGGCATACCTAAACCTACACCCTGGAAAGGTTCGATGTCAAAGTAGTTCACATGTTTGTGTAAAACAAACTCAGCATACAATATTTTTATAAAATAGAAGGGGATATCAAGATTGTTGTTGGGTGGTTTATCGAAAACCATCCACCAATGATCCCAAAAGTTTTTCACAATCCCATCATTTGTGCACTATTTAATAGAAATTTTTGTTTTTTTGGGATCTACGGGCTGACCAGTACAAGGATTGACAAACAATGAGGCGATTTTGGCTTTGGATACTCAAGATCCTTGATATCCTTATACAACAAGCCATCATCATATTTTTCCCTCATAGAATCTTGCCACAAAAGGGCGGCATCGTGATCCTCAGTCATGGTTTCCATACTTTTTATGATCGATGTGAGAGGATCAAACATAGGGTTTAGACGAGGGATCCTACGATATACTTCTGCAATCCCCCTCAATTCATTCAAATTTTGTGCAATCAAATCCTCAATTGAGGGGGGGTTTGGCAAATGAGGGTTTGGCTATTGCAGTTGTTGTTCGTCAGTGTTTTCATTGTTATCCCCCATTTTTAACCTAATTGAATGTAAACAATTAAATTTAGTTAACAAACTTAAACAATTAGGTATTTGATTTTAAAAAACCTAGTTTCCATTAAAAAAACCTAGTTTCCATTAAAAAAACCATATTTTCAATAAAAATCAAATAAACATTAACAAAAAATACAAAAAATGGATGAAAATGATTCAAAACGATAAAATTCTTACCTTTGAATCTATCTTTTAGCAATTTTTTGTCAAAAAACCAGATATCGGATGGAGCGGATATCGGATTGTGATGAAATTGCGCGGCTCGTGAGTTAAAAATGTCTCACGGGCTGCCACTGTCAAAATATAAAAGTCTCAAAAAATTGGATATCCGATAAAATCGGATATTCGATTTTATCAGATATCCGATTTTTATACTTAAATTATTTTTAAACAACATATATAATATAATAATATATTATTATATTATATAATACGTATTGTATTGTATTATATATATTATAATATATAATATAATATAATATAATATGTATTGTATTATATAATATTATATATATAATATAATATAATATAATATAATATATTATAATATTATATTATATTATATTATATTATATTATATTATATTATATTATATTATATTATATTATATATAATATTTGATGCTCTGTAAAATGGACAAGGTTAACAAGTGACAAACAACACACAAGACACAAGAAAATCGTTAGTGTTAGTCAATCAAAAACTAATCTAAACAGGCATATCAAAAGAGACACTAAAATCATGCTAATATATCTAACAAATGAAACAAAGATAATGAGGCATCTCCAAATGCCTCTTAGCATGCTCTTAGCTTCTTCTCCCTTGTTCCTCTCCTCTCCAAGTTCCAAAATAGTGTAGCTCTCAATAGCTTTTTGCACTATGGATGCTTATGGAGGATTGAGATTGAAATATTGCTCTAAATGTAAATAAAGAAGCTAATATTAAGCTATTGATATTAAAATGATTTATTTTAACCAAAATGACAACATATGAGTTTGCTATGCTAAATGCTCTCTAAAATAGCTATAGGTTAAATGCATACAAGTTTTCAGGATCTGGATTATGAAGAAATGAGCTCTATTTATAGGAAAAATGGAGCAATGGATGGTTGAGATTGAGTAATCTCAACAAGGGTTAGGATTGAATGATTTCAAATCCATGTGAGGGCTTTCAACCCAATCCCAGGATGACAAGTGTCAATGTGAGATAGGCTGAGAGAGGAGGGAATAAGCATTAAATGCTTGATATGACCTTGGGAGTTAAAGTCAAGGTTAGTTGAATGAATAAGCTCTTTATTCAAAGAATAAAGCTTTTATCCAATGGATAAACTCTTGTGCAAATGTGAAAAGGATAAATATGGTCAAAACAATAAATGTTTGGGGAGACAAGTTTGAAATAACCATAAATGGTTATGTAAGAGCCATAAATGGTCATGTAAGAGCCAGTAATGGTCTTGGAAGACTTTGGGGGTTAATTTGTTGAACACACAAAGCATTAAATGCTTTTCAAAGACTTTTGAAGTCTTTGAGAAGTGACTTCATTTTGTTTATGAATGTGACAATAATTAGGGGATGGATTAGGCTAATTAGGAAGGGGTTAGAAGAATCTAGAAGGGGATTAGATTTTGCAAGTGGATTTGGTGGGTGAGGGAAAATAGGATTTTATTAAAATAAAAATTCATTTATTTCAATAAATGTGTGCAAGTTGCATTTGTAGGAAAATGCAAGTTGGGGGGGGGGATAATGATTTAAATAAATGTTTTTATTTAATTTATTTAAAAGAGGAATACGGGGATCTTAATTAAATAAATAGATTTTATTTATTTAATTGATTTGAATTTGGTTTAATGAATTAATTAAAATAAATTGAATAATTTATTTAATTAATAGAAGAACGTTTGGAGATGAATTAATTAAATATTAATTTAATTAACTGATGGCTAGTGGATTTTTAATCAAATAAATAGCGAATATTTATTTAATTAAGCTGGACAGATTTGTGTGACTACAATATTATATTATATAATATTATAATATTATAATATTATAATAATATAATATAATATAATATAATATTATATTATATTATAATATAATATAATATAATATTATAATAATATATATAATATAATATTACATTATTATATAATATAATATAATATTATATTTTTTAAATTAAAATTACAAATAAAAATCGGATATCCGATTTGCATAGGTAATTACCAGGCCAAGGTGTACTAATACCCAGGCCAAGCAAAAAGTCAACACGGATTTTCGTATTTTTAGGCGAGTGAAGAAGGCTATTTTTTTCACATCGCCACTTTTTGACCCCCCTTGATCCTGCACTAACCCATATACATATATCTATATAGATATATAGATACACACACACACACACATATATATAAATACACACACACACACACACATATATATATATATATACATATATACATATATATATGTGTGTGTGTGTGTGTGTGTGTGTATGTATATATGTATATATATACATATACATACATACATATACACACACATATATATATATATATATACATATACATATATACATATACATACATATATATACACACACACACACACATATATATATATACATACATACATATATGTATATATACACACACATATGTATATGTATACATGTATACATATACATATATGTATATATATACATGTATATACATACATATACATATATATGTATATGTATACATATATACATGAATATTCGCTATGTATATATGTACATATGTGTATGTATGGGTGAACTCACAAAGTTGGTTCCCACTTTTGCCAACGAAGGAAATTGGTGAAAGTGGAAAATTTTGTTTACGAGGGGTTCGAGCGAAGTGGGGGTGTTCGAACGGAATGCCCTTTGGGGTTCGAGCGAAGTGAGGGTGTTCGAATGGAATGCCCTTTGGGGTTCGAGCGAAGACCCCACTTCGCTCAAACCCCATCTTTCGAGCGAAGCACCTTTAATGCCTGTTTATGTCATTTTTCAGTTATAGCGTGGGGGTTCGATCGAACCTCCCTTCATTCGAACCCCCCTAAAAATGGGGGGTTCGCTCGAACCCCCCTTCGTTCGAACCCCCTTTTTAACACTTCTCTGAAGATTTCTACATTTTTTTGCAGATTTTTGGCCTTGAAACCCCTGGTTGAAGGCTCAAATGGAATGATCTTGACAACCCAAAATGTAGTATTATAGTCCCCGAAGCAAGCTTTCCAATGAATATATTTTTATTACATATTGAGTTTATTATGAACTTGTTTTTTTAATTTTACCAAATATAGGTTTTTCACCAAACACGAACTTCTTTGTTCAACGCATTGGGAAAAATAGGAAACTAATTCAAAAAAATTCTGAAAAATATCTAAGCCTGGGTATTGATGTCTTCTTTCTAACAAAAAAAATAAAATTGAATTTCGATATATATAGAATAAGTTATGTGTTCAAACGTAAACCTATGTCTGAATTTTGACTAGTCGGACTTCAAAGCTTAATAAAATGAAAAATATTGAACATATCACTATCAAACCAACTGCAATCCTTGGATATTGATGTTACAAACCAAAATTTGAAAGAATTGAGTTTTGATCATTTATAGAAAAAAATTTATGCATTTCGGGAGGCACATCACTTTTAAAAAATGTAGTTTGTTGTAAAAAACTAATTTTCGAGGGAGATTGAAAAATTAAAAAAAAAATCCTTCAAAAAAATTTGAAAAAAATACATACAGAATCTACAGACAAAATTCTACAAATCACTAATTTACATCATCTTCAAATTCTTAATAGTTTAAAAGTTATAGTTGTCGGAAGTTGAAGATTATTTTAAAATTGTTCATCTGAGTGTCAAAAGTGGCAAAAAAGTGGGAACCATTATTGTGAGTTCACCCGTATATATATATATATCTCTGTGTGTGTGTGTGTGTGTGTGTGTGTGTGTGTGTGTGTGTGTACATACATACATACATACATACATACATACATACATATACATATACATGTACATGTATCTGTATATGTATATGTATATGTATTTGTATACATATACATATATATATACCCATGTATAAAGAGACACAAAATTTATATATGTATATACAGAAGCACACGCACATGCACACATACACACAAAATTGGAATTGCACGTTCATCAAAAGCAATAAAAAAAGGTAGAATCTTCAAACATTAAAATTGCAAAAAACCTCAACTCTCCTTCCATAAACTCAAAAATGCATAGAATTTGCAATGTCCTTTCATTGATTGCAACTAAAATCAAAAAAATAAATAACCATAGCTATGTATTTCCAACCACTACAAATTAAAAAAGGATAGACCTTGCAATGTCCTTTCATTAACGACAACTACAATTAAGAAAATAAATTACCATAGCTATAAATATTTCCAAATGCTAAACTAAACAATGGAAATAGTGCATAGCAGAAGTTTGAAGCCCTAAAGAACAATGCAAACCTTAAAAAAAAACCCACACTTATACAACACAGAGAATTTGAAAATTTACGTCCATAGAAACAAAAAAAAGTAGAGCCCGCAACAGATGCAAACAGTGGTATCTTGAAACTCAAAAACACAGAGAACTCCAAATTTTCTTTCATTAACCAAGAAGGTAAATAATTTAACACATAGAATCGGAAATGCACTTTCATAAAAAAAAATCAAAATGTAGACCTAGCAACAAATGCAAATAGTGGAACATTGCAACCCTAAAAATGCAGAGAACTTGAAATTTACTTTCATTAACTAAAAAGGCATAGAACCTTATATTTCTTTCCATAAACTACGACATTAAGAAACATAGCTATATATCTTAAAAAACAACCCACACCAGATGCATATAGCGAAATTCTGAAGCCCTAAAGACATTGCGGAGTAGAAAAGAAACCCTTGAACAGACTACAAGAGATAGACTGAAAAGGTACTTGATTTCCATAGCTCAAATGAATTACCTCCCTTATGCACAAACAGACATTTAATCCAAACACACCCAATAACTAGCGTTTCAACGAAACCCACGAAAACCTTCAATAGGTCTAGACACCATGAAAACAGAGAAGTATCCAAACAATGAAAACCCAAAATTAATTTTGAATTGTGAATGAATGCAAAGAATGCAACCCCAAAATTAATAATAATATGGCATTCAAAATGATAGAAAAGATAGACACACTGCCCAAGTACAGGAAACATCCCTCATAACAACCAAGTTTTCAACCGCATTTAATGTAGGTTCCTCCCTCACGTGACCACCAAAGACATCAATACAAGACGTGGTGAGTGATATATGATCTCAGCGCCACGTTCCTCTCGCAGAACATATAAGACGATGTGGTTTTAGCCATCTTGTCATCGGGTATCGAGCAGACAACATGACAGAATATGTCTACTCATCGCCCGACAAACAAGAACTCACCGAAAACATGCCAGAAAATGCACCTCGCTGGAAAGGTGACACTTTGGCGGGGAAAAGCCCCCACTATAAGCCTATTGGCTAATTAGCGAGTGGGTTTTACTTTAAGGTTCGCTAATAAATAAGATTTTTATAACTCTAGAATTTGAATTTATTTTAAGGTTGGAAATAAGGGATCCCACTTTTAAAAGATGTATCTTTTATCTTGGTTAAGTTTGTGTGCATACACACACATTATTTTATTAGTTATAAATTTTCATACTTTGATTTGTTGAATTTCTTGATATTTGTTTTATTATCTAAAGTAATAGTATTCAAGAATATTTTTAGTGGACTATTAGTTACTTAAGGGACAAGTTCTTCTCAATTGACTCCTTTGATTAGATTTTCTTTATGGTTGTGTAAAAGATCGACATCCAATAGACAAGAATGCAAGTGATCTAGATGCTAATTCAAGGAAAAGTACCCCTATGATTACTACTTGTATGTTCTAGGATTTCATATGATTCTAAGATGATGAAAAAAATCCAAATGAATGTTTTAAATACCTAGATATTACAAATCATTGCACAAATGTGCACCAAGGCCACTCTTAATGACTATGATGAATCGACGAGAGTTGACTATGAAGAATATAATGCACCGATAAGGAACTAAAATTGGGAACTTGTGTCTCTACCAAAGGGTAAGCATATCATCTTTCATGAATGGTCTTATTAAAATAATAAATTAGACAACACTATAGAAAAAATTGGAGTTAGATTATTGCTAAGGAAAAATTGAAATAAAAAAGAGGATATTGTTTATGATGAAATATTTGCTAGATCATATTCAAAATGGATGTTAAAATTCTCTCTTGAATGGAAATTTATAGGAAGAAATTTAAACATACTAGGCATCTAATTTTAATATGGATAAAAAATATCTCATCTATTTTTACAAATTGAAGAAGTCACTATATGGTTTCAAGAAAGCACCTATAGCATGAAATGAGAAGATTGATAGATGTTATCAACTTCACGGACTTTTAAAATGTAAATCAAATTTGTATCTTTATGCGAAGAAAGTTCAAGATGAGATTATTCTCGTTGTGGTTTATGTAAATTGTTTGTTCATTGTTGGACCAATTAGTGGGCTAATAAATTATTTGAAATTAGATCTTAAAAGAGCATTTAATATGTGTGATTTGTGAGATTTAAACTATTGTGTTGTTTACAAGTTTGTAGGCTATACACAATGGATTATTCCTCACAAACAAAATATGCAACATGTTTTTTTAGAAAAGTTTAAAATGCTTGATTGCAAGCTTAATTTTTATCCCTTTATTCTAGAGTTAAGATTAGTAATAATTGATCTACAAAGATGGTAATTGTCACAATATATGTGATTTGTGAAACCTAATTTTATTTTTGGTTTACAGGTTTGTAGGCCACACAAAGGATTATTCCTCACAAATAAAATATGCACCAGATTTCTTAGAAACGTTTAAAATGCTTGATTGCAAGTTTTCTTCTACTTCTTTTTAGTCTAGAATTGTTCTACAAATAGGAGAAATGCCACATTATGGATGTAAGTTGTGGTAGCTTTTTTTTTTAATTCTGTAACGTAGTCAACTAGATATTTATTTTTCAATCAATTTAGTTTTTAGATTCATGCAAGAGATCAAAAGAGATCAAAGAAAGCCATTAGCTAGTTGCTGAAAGGATTTTTGGTATTTGTGGAATGATTCACTTGGACATTTATTATGCATTCAAATATTAAATTTCTTTGAAGATTATACACATTCAAATCATGTTGGTGATATAGATGAAATGAAATGAATCAGTGGTTGTGTTTTTCAGCTTGTATCAAGTCTTATTACATGGAGTGTCATTAAACAAATAATTACATATTATTCTTCATGTGAAATAGAATATAGAGTAGCAAAAGAAATAGTTTGGATATTTTGTAGAATATTTTGGTACCATTTAATTTATGATAAGTAAAGTGTCTTCCAAAATTACAAACAATCTAGTTGTGCATGTTAAAACAAAGAATATGGAAATTCATCATTCAAGATCTTGCTCAAGCAAAATTATATGCGTACAATTATGTCCTACTAAAGAAAGAAAATCAAATATATTTACCATAATACGACAAAAAGACTGGTTGACATGGTAGAAGTGAACATTAAAGATAAATAGTAATATAACATTTGGCTTCTCCTTTATAACTTTGTTTATTGTTCTTACTAATCTTAAAGAATTATATTAGGATAAAAATAAAATAGAATAAGATTGTCTAAAATTTTCTGTAAATAGAAAATAAAGCATTCTAAATTTTAGAAGAAACTATTAATTGGACTTTTTCAAATATGCACCTATAAAAGAGGCTTGGGCTGCCATTGAGATGGAGGAAACATCAATTGGATGTAAAGAGTTGAGTTCCGATATGAATTCGTAAGTGAAAATTCTTCTTTTTGGTGTAAATCAATTTGGTAGCATATGTTATTTATTTATTTGTGCGCTGCCCTGTTTTTCCTCTGTTCTTCTGTATTTATGACAGTTTCAGTTAGAAATCATTTGGTGGAATGTTATTAATTCAAAAATTCTTTCAAAACAAAAGGAGGATAGAATATGTGGCGGCGAAAGCTTTTGTAAGCGCAGCAAATCTAAAATTTCTGATTTTTAGTGTAAATCGATTTAATATTTGTTTTCTATTTATTTGTGCGGTGCCCTGTTTTCCCCTGTTCTTCTGTATTTGTGATAATATTAGTTACAAATTAATTGATGGACTATTATTAATACAAAATTTGTTCCAAAACAAAATGAGGACAGAAAAGGGGGTAGAGAAAGCATTTACAAGGGCAGCAAATCTAAAACTGCTTCAAACAACAACTGTGTTGGCTTCTACTAACGGCAGGCAATGCTACACCTGCTCTCAAGCTGTTTGAGATGAACAAAAGTAGCAGCTAAAGCCACAAAATGACAGATAACTGTTAGAGTTTATCAGGCCTGTGATATAACAGCTAATTTACACAGCATAATTCTGTTTGTGGTGTGGCGGTGGATAAACAGAGAGCGGGATAGGATATAAGTGGTTGGCGTTGGCAAATGGAGTAGAGGAAGGATAGCCCATCGACACGCCACTTAAACTCGCGCTCCCTGTCGTGTTTTGCTGCTCAATACGAGAGGCATTTTCATAACTCCCATGCTGTGGAAGTTAATTGGAGAATTGGTGAAGAATTGAGGGGGATTAACATGTTGTAAGAAACGAAGAGAGAAATGGATGGTACCATGAGGCCTCCCTTTGCCCGTCTTCAAACGATAGCTGAGGCAATGCAAGCCATGGGGAGCTCCGAATCCATTCAAGATTTCAGAGAGAGGCACTTTACTCCATCCTACGCTTTTCTTGCCATACCTCGTCTTGCAAAAGATTTGTATGTTGAGAGCGATGGGCGACCCCTTGGTGAGGGTGAGCAGTAACTTGTCGTTCCAGACTGGATCGCAGCCTCCTTGTGCGTCAACATGTGTGGATGCAGAGTGCGACAAATCATTATCGGTGCACACAAGGGCGTATGTGCGCATCCTACTTCCCAACCTCCTTACATTCTCAAGATCATCAGCAGATATCCCCGTTATCTCCAGAGTCCGTGTGTCCATTAAAATAGAGGTGAATAAGCAGTATCAGGTATTGCGAGTAATTAGAGATATAGGTATCACGAAAGCTCGTAATTTGCTCCCTAGGAGGGTTTCCTTTTCTGAGAAAACTATGTATATATGAGTAAGAAAGTTAATTCTGAGAAATCAAACAGACTGCTGAGTATAAATATGAGTGATGAAAAGTGGTCAAATTTGGAGGGTGGACGTCAAGGAAGTTGCAGACTGGGTGATTGTGCAGTTTCTTAGACAGAAGTTTCGCAGAGAGTACATCCTTTTTCTTAGAAGTTTCGTAGAGATACTTTCTTTTTCTTCTTTATCCGACGCGGTATGACTTCCGTACAAGAAAAGTGTTGATTCCGTCCACTGCTTTGCAAAGAGCACACGGTGTTCGAAAACAAAAAATATTCTCTATCGTAGCAAGTTCTGAGTTCAATCGGAGCACTTGCACCGTTGTTTTTAACAAAGTGGCATTTTTTGTTTGCGGTCTCATAATAATTTGATTGATTTTTTCTTTTAATTTATTTATTTATTAAAGAGATTCGAAGTTGGTAATAATCTGATTGTTAATTTAGCCAGTCTATGTATCTTATCATTAATCTATATAGAATATACTCTCTAAAAAAAAGAAAAAGTTTTGCAGTTAAAAGTATTAAAAATAGAATGTTACAATCATTAAAATCAAATCAAATCTAATATGAAATAATTAAGTTTATAAAAATAGAAATATGTCTTTATTTTCTCTTTCAACGATAAAAATAAAAAAACAAATGAAATCTAATATGAAATTAAATCTTCTAATAGAAACATGTCCCTATTGTTTTCTTTGTTTACTCTTGACTTTTTGTTTTCTTTGATGAATATGTTGTAGGTCACTCCTATCGACATAATTATAAAAGTTATTTTAAGACATATTTAAAAGGGTAGATGTGTGTACTAGTACTATGCTTTCTAGAAACTTTTTTTCGTGGATGGGGGCTTCCTAAAATTTTTTGTGGGTGTTGTGGATCAGGGCTTCCTAAAACAATTCACCAACCACAATATCCACTTCCTCACATTTATCGCATGTTGTCTACTCTTTCCCTTCTAGCCAACCACATTAACTACATACCCTTTCCTGTTTACTCAAGTGTCTTGGCACACAATTTCAATACATCTATCCATTGAGTGATTCACAACCTCGCACATCCCACTCACCCACATGCATCTTTGGAGTGTTTGTTGCCTTAGGCACTAATACATGTCTGATTCTATTATGTGAAGGTTTTGATAGGCACCAATACATTTTTGGCAGCACTCTATGTTCCTTGCAACACTCGGCAACGGTGTGTTGTTGGTTCACCATCGACTTCACCAGGTTGCTCTCCATTAAGATAAAGACATCAACTCTTTTCTTCAAGCTACCTTTAATGGTTTACTATTTTTTTTTAATACTTACCCATTCACTATCTTCTTGAATGCTTCCTCTAATAGCCTTTTTTTTTTTTTTTTTTCATGTTTTGCATGCATGATTTGATTGTCTATTGTTGCTGGGTTTACTAGGACCTCATCAAAGTAGTGTTTGGCCTAGGTGTGGTTTAATAACCTCACTAAGGCAACATCGTATTACCTATTTGTGGGTGCTTCTTTCATTTATGTTTTTTTTTTTTTTTTTTTTTGTCTTTGCTCTATAATCTATAATTTGAAGGCTCTATTGTTTTGTAGGTTCTTGTTTAATGAATGTGTCTACGATTTATCTGGTTTTGGGTACTCAAAAGTTTTTCTCTTTTATGGGTGCTTCTTTAATGAATATTTTCTGACATAGTCTACCTTTAAGTTGAGGTGCATTAGGTTTTTTACGAACACTAAAAAAATTGTGTTCATAAACACATTAAATTTTACCAGGAATTATAATATTTTGTTGGGGCATCATTATAACTTAACTTACAATTTTAAGACCATCTTTTGTTCAAATGTCTTATGGAAATGGGATTTGAAAGGTTTATTATTGATTAAGAATATAGTGATTTTGTTATTTTAATGCAAATTGGAAAAGGGTTTTCAAACACTTATGATTTTCAAATGAGAATATTGTTAGCATTTGCTTCTTTTTCTTTTGTTTTCTAGATTACAATTCATAATTTCTTTTTTGATTATGGATTACAACAATTTTTCTTATATAATTTTTTTGATTTTTTTGTGTATGATTAATTTTTTTGTTAATATTATTTGTATTATAAAAATATAGAATGTGAATTTTATTGTTATGTAATATTTGACATGTAACTAGGTAGAGAGGTGTGAGTTTTTTATATTATAGTATGAAACTTTATTTATAAATGAATGATTTGGAGTTATTTGAGAACAATTTACTTATTAGAAGAATTAATATATAAACTCAATATGTAGTAAATAATATTTAACTATTTTTTTATGAAGTGTTTATATTACAATATCATAAATATATTAAAATTATTTTATTTGGGAATCAACAAAGAAAAAATGAGAATTGCAACTTACTCTTTTAGAAGCTTAACTCTCTAAGAAATGAGGCCACCCTCAGTTTAAAGAAAAAAAACAAATATGCAATTTTAAAAAACAATAAAAAAATAAAAACTAAAATATGAATTGCATTGCCATTTCAAACAAAAAAAACAATAAATATACGATTTTTTAGCTTTTCTCAAAATTAAAATTAAAATATGAATTGCATTGTCATATAATATTTGGTACATAGTTTGGTTGATAGGTGCGAGACATAAAAAATTGAATGGAATATTTACCCAAACATATGATTGGAAGCTACTCACAAATGATTTAGTTGTTTAGAAAATTAATATAGCAGTAATTAAGACCTAAATTTAATGGTTGATCTTGCCTATCAAGTAAAATATTTGTGACAATTATTCATTTGAAGTTACCCTTTACCTTTTTTAATTTTTTAATTTTTATAATTGAATATTATATAAATTATATTTTTGAATATGCAAAAGAATAATTCTATAAAAAATTTGAGAGTCCATTTGAAATCATCCCTTTCATGTTATGCAATCTTTTGTAACTTTTTATTATTATTGTGTCTTAAGTAATAAAATATCAAAATATGATCATATGAGCATCAAAATTAAGACCTCCTTACAATAAACAAAACTAGAACATTATATTAATAAATAATTCAAAATTATCAATTTTTTAAAAAAATGATTTTATTAGGTTTATAAGTTTTACAAATTATAAAAATATTTTATTATATACATGTATTTGAATTTGTAGTTTAATTCATAAATTAAATTCTAAATTTTGAAATTACAATATTTTCTTTCATCCAATCATCTCATCCTTTTTCCATTATTTTATACATTTTGTTATACTCTTCTCTTTTTTGTTGAGTAGATTATCATCAGGTATTAAAATTTTATCATACCAAAATCTCCTAAGTTATTATAGGGTTGTCTGTTTGGGTATAATAAACATATATGTATGCATGCATGCATATGTATATATGTATGCATACATGTATGTATGTATGTGTATGAAATATTTAGATAACTCTTACTTATATTCTTAAATTCTTAACTAAATCGTTTGTATGTATCTATACATGTATTCTTAAACTTTGATTTAGTTAACTCTGACTTAGTCAAAATTGACATTAGACATGTTTATAAAATAAATTTTTAATTGCACCTTTACACATTGCAACAAAAGATACATTGCTTTTTATATTTTCCCTTAGATAGATTTGTGCTATATAGATTTAGCATATGCAGATGCAATTTTTTCACATGTATGTTCCTAATTGGTCCAACATATTCAATAGTTTCATGTTTGGATGGTTGATTGATCCTTCATTTTAATCATATCAATATTGTTGGTTTGTGTGGGAAAATCAATAGTTTTTACATTTTGCCATGCTTCAAATATTTTCAAATTAATAGATATATATCATAATCAGTATATATAGAACAATAAATTGCACAAATAATGCAAATTAATATAATACATATCATTTTCAATTGAAACTTTAGCCATATCTCTTGAGTGAAAGTATCACACTTTTAATTTCAAAATCTAGAGCATAATGCAAAAATGATGAATACGATGCGCGAGTAAAATTCTTTTGATAATATCTTTAAACAATAGTTATGTTCTTATTTGATAAAACAGGATAGGGCATGAAACCTTACATAAAAACCAATTGGCAAAAGAGAGGGATCTCACAAGTAGTGAGATGACCGAAAAAAATAAAAATATAGAGACTTTTCTGAGGACAACAAGCCTTTGACTAGAGCAGTGAATCGATGTAGACAATTACATCAAATCAAATAGAACTTGCAAGTTTCCCATAAGACCCTAAAACCTAAGACTAAAGCCACCTTAAGTTGGAAAGAAACAAAACCAAGAAAAGGGAAAGGAAAAAACTAGGTTTTGAAAGGAACCCTTGAACCTTCTACTTTTTAGATCACTTTGCACTGTTGGATGAACAACCAAAGAATGAACTAGAATGAAAATGACTAACAAATTTTGATAAATTCTGATATATTTCTTAATTTTTTAAAAATAGAATAAAATGTCTACATTAATTACTAATACAATGTAGATGGATCTATTAACACATACACATAGTCCTCTAGGTGTTGGGGTCAAAATGAACTATAACTCTAATAACACATTGAACTCACATGAGATGACTTTTATTGGCAAACATATTATATATGTAAACAAATGAAAAATCATTAAGTAATCTCAATGGAAATTTAATACATTGAATTTTATTTTTAAAATAGTACTTTCACTTTAGAAAGTAAATCTATCATAGTAATTTTAAATAATATTCCACTTTAGTGAGTATAATTATTTTATGTATTATCAATCATAAAGTTTAGTAAAGAATTCTTCACTAAATAGATATAAAGGCAAAACACCATACCATATATTTTGTACAAATTGTCATTAATTTCCCATAATTAATTATCATTGATTAAAAAGTTTGTCCAAACTGAATATAGATCCAAGCACATAGCTAGAGTAGATTGATTTTTTTCACACCATCATCTCATAATAGCTTAATTAAATGCTATCATTAGATATAAAGTTACTAATATTTTGTAATTCATGTATCACCGCCTAATGACTAAATTTGTAATGCCTTTATTTCTTAGAAGAATAGAACTCACCACTATGTAAAGGCTAATGTCTACCTTCTTCCATTTATTGTTTTTTTTTGGATTAGATATCATATAAACATTACATATCATCAGGAAAATATGAGTTCAGCAGTATCAAGGCACCAAGGGAAGGTGCATGCACAAAAAATATACAGTTAACGAGCACCTCCTCTATAGGAAGATGATTACATTAGATACACATATTTATAACAACAAAAACAAAAAAGACAATCTTAGAGAACTAGGTAAATAAGATTTCAAATTCTGTTGAAGAGTAGGCTCCTAGTGGGGGGATCCAAGCCACCCATCCCAATTTTCCATCTTGCCATACTTCCACTTGACCATCAAGTATATCCTGTTTATGGGGGTGCGAGGTGCGCTCATGGATTAGATCAGCCTCCTCCCGAGTGATCTCCATGTGTAAGTGCCTACGCTCCATTTGCCTCATGAAGGCCATTAGTGCTTGCCCAAATGCGGCCTTGCTCAGTTCATCCCTCTCCCAAGTGAAACCATGAGATAACTCTCAGATGTACACAGTGGTAGCTCCTTCTTTTATCCATCTGTCAAATTTGTCTAAATCCAGCTTAATTACAACAGTGACCCGTATAGAGATAGTGTAAAAAATGAGTCTCCTAAAAGACTCGGTGAGGTGCCTGGTGCTTCTATTAAAGACATCATCATTATGATACTTCCAAATGAGCCAAAGAACCTTTAAAGAAAATAAAGACCAAAAGATATTTGCAGTTTTCCTACAACCCTTAATATAGCCTAGAATAACATCTATGTTTTCAACAAAACTAGATTCCAGATTAAGGTCGAACAATCTCCATATTTCTTTTGCAAAATGACATTCAAAAAATATATGTTTCACAGTTTCAGGTACTCTACATATGTTGCGGTTTAAGCAGTTACCCTCCTTATCTTTTATGGGGAGTTTATTTAACAGGAGGCGCCAGCCAAAGAACTTTTTTTTTGGTTCATTTTGGGCCATCCAGAACTTACCCAACCTATCTTTCCAGTCCTTTGGTTCCCAGTTTAGACCCCAACAACTGTTAAGGTGCAAAAATATGGTATCAACCTCGGTAAGTGAAGAATATATGCATTTGGCTTTAAGGGCGGGGAGAGGTGTGCCATCGGCCTAGCAAAGTGTAGAGAGGGGGGTGAGAGCGGGGAATAACAGAAGATAAAGCCATTTTAAGGATGTTATAGGTCTTGCTCTGGGATGTCGGGACAGAGAAGGTAAGTTTCAGCTCCCCCCATGATCTCAATTGGCCATTCTCAAATATATGTTCAAAATATTTAATACCCATATTGTTCCATTTCAGTGCAGAGCATCCTTGGAGAGTGGGTAAAGGTTTCCAATTATGAAATAGATTCAACCATATTGATCTGTTATTGGCAATATGCCCTTGTACAGTGCCATTCACTTTGATGTGTACCAAGTGCTTCAGTTGTTCCCAAGCTTTCCATAGGGACTTAAAGATCTCAAAAGCGGTTGGGGATACCTCTACCTGTCCAAGAAGAAGGTCAAGAATGGGGAGATCCTTCCATTTCCTGGCTTTCTTAGGGATCGAGGATGCAATATTATTTCTTAATAGAATTTTCCATGGCTCATCCCCTTCCATGGCCTTAAGAATCCACTTGGAGGTGAGGACAATGCCCTATAGTTTGAGGTCTTTCAACCCCATCCGGCCAGATAGCTTATGCATAGTGCACCACTCCCATTTCACTGCATGCTGCTTCCTAGCACCCTTTCCATCTGACCATAGGAATTCCCTAATCCATTTTTGGATATGATTGAATTGGTAGTTTCTAAAGAGCCAAGCAGAGGAGAAATAGATATTATATGATGCCAATATCTTTTGACAGACCTGAAATCTTCCAGCCAATGATAGAAAGTTCCTGTTCCATTTAGAGAGCTTCTTCTCTATCTTATTCCTTACCCATTCCCACATTTCTTTTAAATTTGGAAGGATAGAGAAAGGGATACGTAGGTATTTTACAATCTGGGTAGGGCCCAGCCAATTGAGAGAGAGTTTTGAAAACCAGTTCGGGGGGTTGTCATCCCAACCAAGGAGATTGGATTTGTGCATAGCTATCTTACTGCCAGAGGCTAGGCAAAATATATCTATATTTTTCAGCAGAGCAGTAAGGTTTTCTTCCTCGAGTTTAATTAAAATTGCAGTATCGTTAGCAAATTGGACATTATAGATTTCCTTTTTGTTAGGTAAGGATATGCCCCTAACAGGAGGAGTGATAGAGGAGTCTTTAAGTAAGTAGAACATTGCATCAACAACTAGAACAAATAGGGTTGGAGCTAAAGGACATCCTTGCCTGATAGATCTAGTTAGTGTAAAGTTGGAAGACCTTATCCCATTTACTTCAATAGAGGCATTGGCATCACATAATAGTGTTTTGACCAATTTACAAAATCCAGGGGGGAATCCTAATGATTGAAGCATCTGAATGATATATTCCCATTCTATTCTATCATAAGTTTTCTCAAAGTCTATAAGTAACATAGCTCCATTTTGCCCTGATTCCTTTGCCCAATGGAGTGATTCCCAACAGGTGATTAGGTTTTCTAGTAGATACCGTCCTTTGACAAACCCTGTTTGAGTAGTACTGATAATCTTAGGTAAGATTTTCTCCAATTTGCATGTAGTCAATTTCGCTAAGATTTTATATGACACATTCAACAGTGTAATAGGTCTCCAGTTTTTAATTAGGGTTCTGTCACCCTCTTTAGGAATAAGCTTGATTAGACCTTGGTTAATGTTTGTTCCCAGGGATCCAATGTGAATAGCCTCAGTATATAGAGAGTGATTCTTTCATTTATTGTTGAGATAAAGACACTATACCATAGTACTTAGAATACAAAACTAGACACATTCTAATTAAAAAATGTTTAAAGAGATTCTACTTGTTTACATGAGAAATGAACCAGGATGATGACACGACTATAAAAATTCATCCAAAACTAGAGTAAATTCTAATAAATTCTGATACATTTCTTAAGAGTTTTTAAATAGATTAAAATTTAAATGGACTAGGATGATGACCAAAAACTAGAGTAAATTCTAATAAATTCTGATACATTTTTAAAGATTTTTAAAATAGATTAAAATATCTGAATTAATTAGAAAAGTTTTAAAATAGATTAAAATATCTGAAGTAATTAGAAAAGTTTTAAAATAGATTAAAATATCTGAAGTAATTAGAAAACCAATAATAAAATTTCATCTGAACAAATTATGCACAGCTGTGGAACTTGATAGCCCCCACTCTTTTTAGTAGTACAGTTGTCTTGTAACCTGAATAACGCGTTTACAAAGGAGAATTTGTAGGTGCAATAGGGCGATTACAGAGTATTGAATGAGTCATAGATATGATATGATACAGCTAATATTGTGGCGGTGGATAAAAGGAGGGAGGAGCAGATAAGTATGGAGATGAGTGACTCTGACTCTGAGGGTAACCCATACACGTCGATGGCACCCCATTCACTGCTGTATTTTGCTGCAACTGATGACGCCCAGGTGCCGACATTCCGTTTGAGAAAGGATGACTGTTTTGATAACTTCCTTGGCCTGGAAACTTTGAAATGGAAGGATTAAACATTTGAGGGCGGTTAGGCTGTGTCAAAATCCGCAGAGAGAGATCGATGGTACCACTGCGCTTTCCATTCTTTGTCCTCAATCGATAGCTCAGGTAATGTAAACCGTTGGGTGCTCCGTAACCCAATGTTATGTCGGACAACGGCACTTTGCTCCTTCCCACTACTCGCTTTCCAAAGCTTGTCTTGCAATAGATTTGAATGTTTAGAGAACAAGCATGCAATCCACTGCTAATCCTCAGCTGCAGCTTCTCATTCCAAACAGGATTACACCCATCATCTTTGTTAATCCGCGTAGATGCACTCGAATTAACGTCGTCGTTACTGCATACAACTGCATAAGTGCGCATTCTTCCCCCCAACTTTCTTACGTTTTTCAGACCATCCGCAGATATAATTGTGACCTCCAGCGCTGCTGCGTCCATCGAGTGGAGAGGCTACGACGACGACAACAATTTTCAATTGTGGCTTAA
Source organism: Cryptomeria japonica (assembly GCF_030272615.1). Lineage (NCBI taxonomy): Eukaryota > Viridiplantae > Streptophyta > Pinopsida > Cupressales > Cupressaceae > Cryptomeria > Cryptomeria japonica. The sequence continues at coordinate 695,310,260 of NC_081415.1, read as the reverse complement.
ACCTTAATTTGCGTTTCTTCTCTTCGAAGAAAACTATTCAATTTCCTCAACCCTCCTAGCACTCTTAATTTGCTTTTCTCTTCTTTTGAGAAAACTATGTGTTGATCAACAGAATTTGCAATTTTACTTCCACAGGCTGGACTATATATCAGGCCATTGGCCGCGTACCGACCGTTTTGGAGTCTAAGAGAAAAATGTGACCATTCAAATTTAAAGTCTGGAAGAAGTAACGTCGCACATTCAGGATGATTCCAGAATACGTACTCCGAAAGAACTCGTCATGTATTGTATTCCTTAAATAAACTTTCTTTAGCTCTAATGGACTGGGCGGTTTGCATGTGTAGTTATCAAAAGAAAAAGTCATCATTAGTGGGTAATTGTTCGCTGTTTAAAAGCAATTAATAATAAATGCCTGAATCTTCCTCTTGGAGTACCACACTTGCAGGCTAAGAAAGATGGGTTTCCTAGAAAGATAGGATATTAAAAAGGCAAGAGGTATTCTGTTAGGCACACATTTCTGTTACACTAAACTGGTAAGAGATGGTGGAAGAGGTCATTGAACACGCGTGGTTTGGCTTTCCTTTGTCTTTGTAAGTTTTTGGTGGACGTTACAACTGCCAACTAAATTCACCCGTTGTGGGATGACAGAATTTGTGGAGAGGATGTACATGCAGTTATATTACTATTAGTATATCTATATTTAAAAAATATAGATAAATTATGTGGAGAGATATTTTTAATAGAAAGGAATCTGACGATTGCAGCAATATTATTAGTATATAAGAGTTTCAAAAATATAGATAATAATAGAGTTGCTTAGTATGTAACAGCATTATTGATTGTTCCCTTTTGAATATTATGACACTCTTCTACTATCATTTGAATGTAACGGTTTCATATAGTTGGAAACAAGTGGGGAGGGTTTATTTTATTTGGAGTAATAAAATAACACCTTCACAAAAACCAAAAGATGGCATATTTCATGTATTTACTCGTCATTTGCATGTCAAATTGTTTCAAAATTGAATTTTTATTTACGAACATTTTGATGTCATTGTAGATGCCTCTCAACATAATAAATACAATAATAAAGTATCGTTTCACATCACAATGGTCGAAATGCATTTCTGTATTGTGAACGACTGTTTATAATCCGTTGGGCCGTTTCAATCCACTACGAAGGCATTTACAACAAAAATAGGGAGTTTTTGGGCTTTTCCCTAGCCATTGTGCCCTTTTAGGCTTTTGCTTACTACCTCGCCCAGTTAACATTTAGGATTTTTGCAGATGAATTTAATACATTTGAATTAAAAGAGGATACGCATGCTTTTCAGTGGATAGTGCTTGACATGCACAGGTTTTCATTCTCTAGTTAAAAGAGAAATTCATTTATGTAAAGTCTGCTTAACCACTTGTTTGAATCAAAAAGTTTCTTTTATATTTTGATTTTCATAATTTTTTTTTCTAAAATTCATTGTTCTTTTTGTATGTAAAATGATTATGTAATTAATATTAATTTTAAATTGATAATCATTTTATTTGAATTAAAAATTTTAATTTAAAAAAAATTAATGATATTATTATTATACTTATAAATGTACAACCTTTTCAAATTTCATTTCTCATTGTGTAGTAATTGTCACATTTCAGTTTCTAAGAACATAGACATGTAGAGATTGGGAGTTAGTGCGATATTTTTACAACCCTCTTTATGATACTATTAATGTTTTCTTACATGCATATTAATTTTCTGGTGAAAATACAAATAGATGTAGAATTGCACTAGTTAGTTGTTTCAAATGAATTTTCATGCAACGAATGTTTAACTCTAATGACAAATGAGTATGATTAATGCTTTGATGTTCATTGTATTGGAAATGGTTACATGTTATGACCTAACTACAGTCATGGTTCTAGGTTGGCTATAGGGCCTACCACCCCACCCTTCGAGAAGAGAGGGAGAGCATCACTGGAAAGAGGGTTACAAGCGCAAGAACATGCCGAGTTATGATTTGAGTCTTTGCATTTAATCACGATGTTTAAGTTATTTTTGGGTAAAGGTTTGGTTGATTTCCTTGTACCTTGCCAGGTAAGTGTTGGTGATTTAAGTTGACCCAAGCATTAAGACCTAGACCTAGTGTTTGTTAGTTTATTTTATGCCTAGATTGTCACCCTCTAGGTCTTATATTATTATTATTTGTAAGGTGTTGGAATTAGGACTTCACCAACTAGATTAATAAAGCCACTAATTTCACATGTGACCAACCTTACATTAAGGAGGGAATTGAATTTGATCGATCCAATACTAAAAGGGCTAAATGCATATCAAATTAATCATCCTTGTTTGAGTTAAAACTGAATTTGAATTAGGGTTAAATTGCAATGCTAGATCTAGGACAAACAATGAGAAATTGACATAAAATAACATTAACAAAATGTTCCAAATATCATGTAGAGCTTTAAACCTAGATCCGAGGATGGAAAATAGATCAGAACTTGGGACAAAATGTTTAGGCATAATTGTCGGGACCAGGGGAGCAAGTCATCCTGGTCCTCTATATATCGGGGGTAGACTAACTTGATGTTTTTCGGATCAGGATGACACATAAAATCCACTATGAGAAGATTGTCAAAAGTCCTTGGGACCGAGGGGAGCTGATGATCATGGTCCTCTACTTTTCATGCTTTCATAAAATGAGTCTTATTTTCGTCATCTACTTTGTTAGATTTCTCGCTCATAGCTCTTGAGATAATTCTCGTTGATTGAAGTTGATGATGCAATTCTCTTTAAATGTGATCACAAGTGTTGTTACAATAAAATGACAACACTTAGAAAACTCAAACACAAACATACGCTTGCATGAAAGTTGATGTGATTTGTTCCATGATGCTTAAAGGATATGGTGGTATGAAATGCTACCTTGAATGCTTGAGAAAGCTTGATGATGGTTGCTTGGATGCATAAATGTTATGCTATGAAAGTGATATCAAAATGAATTGATAGGATGTCTTTATATAGGCTTCCTTATGTAAATTATTGATTAAGCTGACCTCCAATGGTCACATTAAGGCATAGGGACCAAAACTCATTGGGTAGGGAAAATGCCCTGACCTATTTGAAATAGGACTTGTTTAAGGAGGACCAAGGCACCTAGGGTGCCCTAGTTTAGACAGGGGCACCCCAAGCACCCTTGTCCTCCCAACATAGGGTAAACAAGCAGACAAATAGGAAGACATAGTCCTAGGATGGGGTCCACTCAGCCATGCAACCAAGTGACATCAAATTTGGAGTAAAAAGGGTCAAAAGAAACATAGAGGAGAACTAGGATGGGAAATGCTAGATTAGGGACAAAAAAGGTGGTGTATATTATACAATGTTACAATTTACAACGCTAAATTATTTAAATTTAATTTATCAATATTGTAATTGTTCATCTTACTCCATCAATATGAATGTAAGTAGATATATAGCTACGTACTATGTATGTACATATACTTGTACACACACTAGGAATTATAAATGTAAGTATATGTATGTACATACATACATACATACATACATACATACATACATACATACATACATACATACATACATTGGAATTAATATAGTAAGAAAAAAGATGATTTTAAAATTAATTATTGATGGAAATAATTTCTTATGATAATAGAGATAAACTAAATGACATAACAAATGACTAAAAAAATCAATTAGTTGATGGAACAACTCCTGATTTTCCTTCCTCCCATCAACACTTCATGAAATAATGTTTGAGACTCATTAAATTTAATGAGTCATCGCATCACTTGTGAATAAGATACATGTTTTATGTCAAGCTCATAAACAATTCAACCATTATTATCAAATTTGAAGTTTAAATGTTAAATAATCTATTGCTAATTGTTGGTGTATGCATTTATGTTGTATAAATATTCTTAAGTTTACTTTGGAATCAACATTATTCTAGATGCATACATCTGTATATTCACTAATTAAATTAGGTATATATATATTTTTTGCCAAAATGGTTAAATACCTACTCTTCTTCCTGATTGGGGCATTTTGTCCTCGTCACTTGTATTCTTTTCTCCCATATTCTACTTTATAAGCACAAGGTTTATATAGTGTAACATATCTCATACACATCAATCCGTTTGTTCATTAACAGGTGAAATAGCTTCTTGTGGTTGCATCTCATTGTTTGGTGGAGGTTTTGTTTTGGCTTGCAACACCTAACACACCTTGTCAAAATTTTGGTTGGAATTGTAAGAGATGTCATGTCCTAGGAGTTATTGGTATGCATGTAGATGAAATCTTAGAGTATATTGTTGGTTTTGAGTGTCCTCATGCTCTTTGGACTATAATTTCAGAGTTATATGGTGATCATGATTCTAAGCTATTCTTAAATGATCCCTTTTTAGATTGTAGTATGCCTAGATTCATCCTTTAGAGAAGATACCTTTCATAACCCTAAACTTCACTCACTATTTTAAACATTTTTTTAAAGTTGAATTGTAATGTGTGATGCATAAAAATGGAACCAATTAGCTAAGACCTAATCCCACTCTCATGTGCACATTGGAATACGAAAGAGCCTAGGGAGATGATTCACTTTGACCACTTCTTGTGAGTGAGAGAGAGAGGTCAAGGAATATTTTTAGGGTTTCTATTCCTTTGCTGCAAATGAGGAGGGGTGAACCCACAATAGTGGGATACACTTTTTTGCCAACTTTGACACTGCAATATTCATTTTCAGAAAAAAAAAAACTTTAGATTCAGACACCTATTACTTCTAAACCATAAGGAATTTGTAGATGATGTGAACTGGTGATTTGTGTCATTTTGTATATAGATTCTAAAAATATTTTTTGATAATTTTTGGAATCAATTTGTTTCCCATTTTCTATCTCCCTCGAAAACTAGTTTTTTTTCAAAATACAACATTTTTAAAGAGTGACTCTCTCTGTATAGCATATATATATATTTTTTCTATAATAGATATGGATGTTATTCTTTAGAATTTGGTTTTGTAACATCCATATCTAGTGTTTGCAATTGGTTTTGTAACATTATCTTCAATATTTTATATTTTATTAAGATTTGAAGTTGAGTTAACTGTAATTTTGACATATGTCCATTTGATATTACATAACTTGTTGTATATGTAACGTAAATCAATTTTATTTTATTTTGTTGGAAAGAGGACTTCAATACCTAGTGCATAAATATTTTTCAATTTTTTTTGGGTGATGTTTACTATTTTTCCATAAGCATTGAACAAGGAAGTTCATGTTCGCTGAAAACCCTACATTCATAAGAAATAAAATAAAAATGTATTAAAGAAATTAAATATATTACAAATTTTACAATTTGGAAAGCTTATAATAAGGGATAAATACTTAAAAAACAAAACTTCTAAATGAATTCATTTGACCCCCGAAAAGCTAATGTAAAATTGGTTTTTTAGCAGCATTTGATAGATGCAAAGGAGACTCCATTGCAAGTATGACTTAGAAGTAGAGAGGTTCTATCCAATAAATTTTGATCTAACTTTCTTCAATTAATTACTTCAAATGGGACCTCATAAAGCTTAAATCATATTTTCTTAAAAATGAATGATTTCAGCAAAAATCAGGATGTACGAAAAAGTGGGAACCAACATTGTGATTTCAGCTAGAGGAGATGTACAAAATATGATGCAATGATCAACTATGCTAGTAGATGAACAAGGAAGCACATATAAACTAAAAATGCAGAAAATGACTAAACTGAAACTAAGAAACTGAGCACAAAGAAGGAAGGGGTATTTTGATGTGTACTCGACACTGAAATTAGGGGCTGATTGAGTAGGATAAGGGTTCCAAACCTTGGTCCATGACATCATGGAGGGTTGAACTTTTGGATTTTGGATTCTAAGAGTCAGAAATGTTGATCTGCCAATAAATGATGCAAAACAGGGAGGTCCAGGGTGCCACACCCTAGTCCTGGTCTAGGACGCCATGCCATGGTTCCTAGAAATTGGGATCTTGCTTTGAGACCAAGTTTGCACCTGTGTGTTTCGTCGGTCCCAAAATTATGTGGGATTTCTATACCTACACCTGCAACTTGAAAAATGGTGTCTAGGTGGCTATATAGAGTTTTGCCTTACTCAAACCCCTTGTTTTGGTGATTTCCACCTCCACAAATAGCTAATAATGTATTGAAAATGTGTATGTAAGAATCTTGTGTGTATGTAAGAATCTTGTGTGTATGCAAGATGCTAAATGAACAATAAAGTAGATCTAGAGTTCTACCCTACACTTTGGAGAGTAAACCCTAAATGATTGTTAATGTAAATGTGAATGCTTCAAATCACAAATGCAATAATGGATCTAAAGCATGATTGTGAATCTAAAAATGAATGTTATGAAGCTCACACAAAGACATGAAAATAACATGCAACCATACCAAATCCTAAGGGAGAGGTACAAGCTAATCAACAGTCAATGATCTCCTATTATTCTTCAATGTCTTAATAAATGCTTGATGAATTCTTGACTTTCTGATTGTAGACTCCACATAACCTATACTTTCACTTCATAAGAGGCTCCTTCAATTGCTTGTAGATGGATCCCTCAAATGAGGAAGGGAAAGGCTATATGTATGAAACACTAACTTTTTTTTAAGTCATAGGCCGACCTAGAAATGATTTATTTTGCCGATTTATTATATTTAAACATTAAAATACTGCCAAAACATGCTCCCAAAATTTGGGGCGAAAAAGTCAGGACCAATGCCTGATCTGACCAACTTTTTACCGAATTTTCGGAGAAGCAAGATATTGTGATTTTAGAGACAATTCTAAGAGTATGTGGAAATTCGAGAAATCTAGATATGCAAAATTGGGCCTTGAAGGTCAAAATAGGACATAATTAGGGCTTTTGATGAATTAATTAATTGGAGAAATAAAATAAAAAGGGGCACACTTAGGGCTAAGAGCCTGATTTTATGATATCTAGAGTGATAAAAGAAGACTTTAGATTAAATTAAATTAATTAATTAAATGCTTACAAAGAATTTGAAATGCAAGATGCAAACACACTAAGGTGGGTGCTAACGTAAGCATGAGATTGTACTACCCAATTAGGGTGTACAATTTACGAAGCTACAGAATGATTAGGAATGGATTTCTTTAGAAATACTAAAGTAAATTATTTTCTTGATAAAAAGTTATGTTTAAAACTAAATGTTAAAATATTTATTTTAACTATGATGTTTCAAAATAGAATGTTTTCTTTAGATATATGAAATAAAAATAAATTTAGAACAATAATAGATTGTATATATTTTATACATATAAAAAAATGCTTTTATGGAAAATATATATATATATATATATATATATATATATATATATATATATATATATATATATATATATATATATATATATATATATCTTTTTATAATTTATAAACTAAATGTCTTATTTAAAATGATTTATTTTATTATAAAGTAATAATAAAAGGAATAATCATGCATGAAATGCAGTAAGGGAATAATCACGCATAAAATGCATGAAGGAAATAATCATAAAATGCATCAAGGGAATCATGTGTGAAATGCATGAAGAGAATAACCATGAAATGCATGAAAGGAATTATCATAAAATGCATGAAGGGAATAATTATGACATGCATGAAGGTAGGATTTATTATTTAAAAGGGGGAGTTTTCCAAATCATGGGAGGAGATAACATTTCATTATTTATGCAACATTATTTTACCAACAAAAAAACAACCAAATTTTGGAGAGAAAAGGTCTCTTCTTGCTTGCTTTTTGGATTTTGAAGAATGGATTGGTTTGTGGGTGGATTTGAATGGGGTTTGTTGCACTGGAGTAGGAATTGGGAGGTCTTCAATTGTGACAGTTAATGATGAACAACTCATTTAGACTTTAAGGTAGGGGACAAAGATTAATGCATCATTTCAAGGGAAAATTATAATATCATGATTCATGATCTTGGACATTATCATATATAATTGGATATATTTATCTTATCAAGTAGTTTTCTATTATTGACCCATGAGGAGTTGGGAATGAATTTGAATCTTGCATGGTCTCAAGTTATTTCGTAATGATTAATGCTTACCTATGGTTTTATATGCTTATACATGCTTCCTCAAGCTTTTATGCTCTCTATATCTCTCTCATCCATGTTTGGAATATGAATGTGGCAATGTGTTGGATGATTAAACTTAAAGAAGAATGTAAAATTGGCATGCTAGAGTTGGTTTGATATTATTTTAAATGTTTGACTTATATTGATTTGGATGATTGATCCATGTCTTCTTGGGTACCCAAGGAATTGATGTTTATGTTGTGAGTAATTGAGAGAAATGCAAAATGAAAGTGATGTGATTGATCCATGTGTGTAATCATGTGATTGCATTTGATCTCTTAGCATATGCTTACTAATTGAATCAACATGTTTTGCACTCTCTTCCATATCATAGTTTTGGTACATTAGTATCTTAGAATGTAGATACACTATGTCACACAAGATTCCATCACCTTGCTAGTTTCGAGTTTTTAGACAACCTCATGTAGGTTGGGCAGTTCTTTGTGTCATGAAGAAGTCTAGGAAAGCATAATTGCTTCGTGGTTTGGCGGAAAATCACTCTGACAATGTTCTCGCTCGTGGTGTGCTCGAGGGAGATAGATGTTGGAATCTCCTATAAGGATTACCATCAGCTATATACATTATGTATTATTTTAATCAATCATATTAATGAAATAATTCCCTTATGTTTGCCTATTTTTTGGCTCATGTACTTTGACAATACGTCAAAACAGAATTTTCTCTATCTTAATATATGTTGGAGCAAGTTGTGTTAATGTCTTCTTAATTATGTATGAGATTAAGTGTAATTATGTAATTTAATGTTTTAAATAAATGGAGGTCCTTACAATACCCTATGATTATGATACTAGTATGAAATTCTCTACTTTGGAGCATTTTGAGACTTCAGATGCAGTTGAGGTTTATGTTGGCTTTGGCATGTTTGTTATTGATGTCAAAAGGTGTTGTATTAGAGTGATGTTGTGAGATGCTCAACATGTCTTCACTGGTTACTATCTTATCAGGATGTTAAGTCTTGGGCAATTTTGGTGTGTTTCAATGTTGATGCTATTGAGGACTTCCAGAGAATCCTTTGAGTTGTAAAGTTATGTTTGAGACAACAGAGTCACTAAAGTTTGAGGCATTTGATATTGATATGTTTGTACTGGAAAGAGGATCATTGGATGGTTGCCAATTATTTCTCGGTGTGTTTTCCCTTGAAGACACAATATGTTTATGATGAAGTTGCATTGGTTGATACCACCAAGATGTTGACATTTCATTGGATTTCAAGTGATTACTATGTAATAAGATTTTATTGATATATATGTTATCTACAAAAGGGTTAATGGTTGTCAATATACATTAGATACACCACTGATATGATCATCTTGATGTTATAATGTATATGGAGCAATTGGAGTTTGTATCAATGATCTTGTATTGCAAATCTCTTATTTTGTCAATAATGTGATAGGAAGGTTATTGATAATTATAAATAGCGTGGTTATAAATGTTGATATCATTTAACATTTTGATGGTCTTCATTTTCTTTTGTGTTTGGTGATATATATATATATATATATATATATATATATATATATATATATATATATGTGGGTATAGTCGATCAACTATTCTTAGCAGAAGCTAAATAGACAAGCCGTTGATTAGTTTTAAACTACATCAATTAATTGTTTTCGACAAAAGTTGATGGATCTGTTGTTGATTCAGTTATAGTTAAGACATTTATTTTTATCAGTATAACTAAGGAGATAGTAATATAAAACACAAGAAAGCATATTACTAATCATGATGACGTGCTGACAAACAATTTGCAGTAAATGCATACATTCATATGCCATATAGAAGTAGTCTTTTGTAGAGATAATAACAGGGTATAAAAGACACTTTTATTGATTAAAACATGTTGACAGAAGGAATGACCTCTATTGTCCTATGTTGGAAATGACAAGAACTAGTATCTACTAGTTTGGTAAAGTTTGAATGCTCACTTTATTCATTTTAAGACTTGATAAAATAATTCAGAGGATATTTATATGTTTCAAGGGCTTTGAAGTCTTGACAAGAATCAATATAGAGAGTTTGGTGTTTTTATTTCTAATGTGAATTGTTTCATATGGAAAACAGAGTTGTCCTTTTTATACATTTAATTTCGTTTTCCTCTTGATTGGAGTTGGTGCTCCTAGTTCATATAAAAGTTGGAGTTGGTGCTCCCATTGTCAGTGAGACATATTGTAATCAATGAGATTCTAGTCAGTAAGATCTTAATCAGATTCATTTGCATAGTGGTTTTTTACCCTTCAAGGGTTTTCCATTGAAACACTTGTGTTATGTGCCTTGTCTCTTACATTCATTTGTTGTGTTGTTTAAATTCAAGCTAATATTGATGATAATGGTTGTAAAGCAATGCACTACCATGGAACTTGATATCATTTTATTTTGAATATCGTCTCAATAAACTTAGTGAAATTTTATCGTGCATTGATTTGTGCCCCCCCTCTCTCTGCCCAAAGTATTCCAACAATTGGTATCAGAGCATTCAAGTTCCTTGTTTTGGTCTAATAGCCTTAGGTTGATCCTGGTAGGAATACTTTTGTAATGGCTCAAGAAGATTCTTCTATTGTAAGAGCACCCCTGTTTCATGGGACTGATTATGCCTTTTGGAAGATAAGAATGCAAACTTATCTAATTTCTTTAGGTGTGGAAGTGTGGAGTACAATTGTACATGGCTATACTATTCCTGAAACAATACCCACTAATGTAGATGGAAAAAGACAATATGAAATTGATGCCATAGCAAAGAATGCAATTTTGTGTGGGTTGATCAAAGATTTCTTTGTGAAAGTGATGCATTGTTCATCTGCACAAGAAGTTTGGAATAAGATGAACAATATTTAATATGGAAATGATAAAGTAAATCAAGCCAAGATACAAACCCTCAAAGAAAAGTTTGAAGGGTTAAAGATGAATGAAGATGAAAAGATAGCTGATTATCTTTTTAGAGTTGATGAAATAGTTAATGGCATTCGTGGTCTTGGAGAAAAGGTAGAAGATAAAGATATTGTTATAAATATTCTTAGATCTTTACCTGCAAAGTATGATTCTAATATTACAGCAATTGAAGAGGCTAGAAATCTTGATAGTTTCACATTAGATGATTTACATGGCACCCTTACTATTTATGAAATGAGAATATGTAAGGAAGATTGTACCAGCAAAGAGGAAACCTTCCAAGCTGAGAAAGAGGACAAAAAGATTAAATCAGATTTAGATGATGATATACAAGAGTCTAATTTTTTTTCAGGAAATTACAAAAGGGATCAAGAAAATACAAAGGGAATCTTCCATTAAACTGTTTCAATTGTGGCTGAATAGGACATTATGTTGCAAAATATCTCTATGATGAACCAAATGAAGACAAAGATAAGTTTGAAAGACAAACCAAAAAGAAGACCTTCAATCCAAGGAAGAAGTTTTCATATAAAAAGAAGAAGAGTCTCTATGTTAGAGACATAGATGTATCATATAGTCACGCTTTTGAAGATTTTGTTGGTGAAGAAGGGGAAACTTTTCTATGGCATTGGATTGTTCAAATGCTAATCCACAAGATTCACCGAATGAGGATAGTGATCTTGAAATTGTTGATGTAGATCTTGAAGGTGAACCCTTATGTGAACTCAAGGAGATAAGGATTCTAAAAAAGGAAGTTAGTAAACAAGAAGCCCAAGTCAAAGAATCAAACCAAATGATCGTTTCTTTAAAGGATCAACTTGAGAAAGGGAAGAAAGTTGAAGAAAGCATCAAGAATGAATTAGCCATCAAGGTTGAAGAGTGTCATAAACTAAAGGCTGAAATAATAGAAATAAGAAATAAGCTAGAAATGTGTGATAGCACTAACAAACTAGATGATATTTTGGGTAAACAAAAGAGGTTTAATGACAATACTGGTTTAGGATTTGAAATTGGTCAAAGTTCTAGTTCCAATGACAATAAACACTTATTTCTTTGCAGAAAAATACCCCTATCTTCAGGAATATCAAGATGTCTTTCCTAAAGAGTTACTGGGGCTACCTCCTAAAAGAGTGTTTGAATTTTAAATAGATCTAGTTCTAGGAGAAAAACTATTATCCAAATCTCTTTATTATGTCATAATGATAGAACTAATGAAATTAAAAGAACAAATTTTGGAGTTATAGATTGAGGGTTTGATAAGACCTGGTGTGTTACCATGGGGAGCACCTGTGACCTTTGTGAAAAGGAAACATATTACCTTGCATTATGCATTGACTATATCATATGCTTAATAAGGTAACAATAAGAAACAAGTACCCTTTGCCACGTATTGCCGATTTGTTTGATCAAATGCGAGGGTTCGTAGTTTTAAAAGATTGATTTGTGGCCAGGTTATCATCAGTTAAGGCTAAAGGATGATGACATCCATAAGATAGCCTCCAAGACAAGATATGGGCACACTATGAGTTTACACTATTACCTTTTGGGCTTATAAATGCCTGGATATATTTATGAATCTAATGAATAGTGGCTTCCAAGACTCTTTAGAGAAGTTTGTCTTAGTGTTCCTAGACAATATCCTTTTATACTCCAAGAATGAGGAAGAATATTATCAACATCTTTAGATGGTTCTTCAATGCTTATGAGAATATAAGCCTTATGGGAAATTGTCAAAGTGTATATTCTTCCAGAAGGAGGTTCAGTATCTAGGTCATATTATTTCTACTAGTAGAATAGCAGTGGATCCAACCAAGATCAAGACTATACTTGAATGGCGAACCCCTAGAAATGTACATGAAGTGTGAAGCTTTATGAGATTGGTGGGTTATTGTAGGAAGTTTGTGTTGAACTTCTCAAAGATAGCCAACCCCATTACCTCTTTCTAGAGGAAAGGGAAGATAATAGAATGGATAGAAAAGTATGAGCAAGGTAGAAAGGGAAAAAGAATGGGAGCATGCTATGGAAGAAGAATATAATGCATCGATAAGGATCTAAACTTGGGAACTTGTGTCTCTACCATAGGGTAAGACTATCATATTGCATGAATGGTTTTATTAAAAAGATAAAATAAAATGACACTCTTAAAAAACCAGAGTGAGTGGTTGCTAAGGGATTTGTAATAAAAAAGATGATATTGATTATGAAGAAATATTTGCTCCCATTATTAAAATGGATGTTAAAATTCTCTTTTGAATGGAAATTTATATGAAGAAATTTAAACATTTCAGACATCTAATTTTGTGGACAAAAAATATCTCTTCTTTTTTTTACTTGTTGAAGAAGTCGCTATTGGACCAATTAGGGGGCTAATAGATTATTTGAAAGTAAATTTTAAAAGTGTATTTAATATTTGTGAAACATTGAGATTTAAATAATTGTTTTTCTGTACAAGTTTGTAGGCTACACAATAGTTTATTCCTCACAAACAAAATATGCACTAGATTTCTTAAAAAAGTTTAAAATGCTTGATTGCGAGTCTACTTCTACTCCCTTTTAGTCTAGAGTTAAGCTTACTAAAAAATGTTTTGTACAAAGAGGTTAAATGCAACATTATCCATGCAAGTTGTGATAGGTTAGTATTTTTTATATGTAGTCAACTAGATATTTATTTTACAGTCAATTTAGTGTTTAGATTCATGCAAGAGCCCAACTCAAGTCATTAGTGTTTAGATTTTTGGTATTTGTGGAATGATTCACTTTGGCATTTATTTTGCTTTCAAAATCCTAAATTTCTTTGAAGATTATACATATTCAAATCATGTTGGTGATATAGATAAAAGGAAATCAATTAGTGGTTGTGCTTTTCAACTTGGATCAAGTCCCTTTACATGGAGCAGCATAAGATAAACAATTACATATTATTTTTTCACGTGAAATAGAATACAAAATAGAAGTAGTTTGGACTTAAAATATTTTAGTTCAGCTTAATTTTGTAAAATGTTTTGTTACTATTTTATTTTGTGACAGTTAAAATACAATACAAATTACGAACAATCTAATTTTGCAAAAACAAAACAAACATATAGAAATTGATATTTATTACATTCAAGATTTTGATTAAACAAAATTATATGCCTACAATTTTGTTTTACTAAAGAAATGCAAATCTAATATGTTTGCCAAAAGTATGATGTTTGCCCTCTCCTTTATACCTTTCTTTATCGTTCTTACTGATCTTAAAGAAGTATATTAGGGGAAAAACTATAATAGAATAAGATTGTCTAAACTTTTCTGTAAACACTCTAGAAAATGGAACATTCCAAAGTTTTAGAAGAAACTAGAAATTGGACCTTTCAAAATATGCAACTGTAAAACAGGTTTGGGCTGCCATTGAGATGAGGAGACAATCAATCATCGATTGGATGTTAGGAGTTAGATTCCGATATGTGTTTGAAAGGGGAATTTCTAAATTTTAGTGTAAATAACTTTGACACATTTTATTTATTTATTTGTGCAGTGCCCTGTTTTTCCCCTGTTCTCCTGTATTTATGAAAGTTTTACTTAAAAATTATTTGCTGGAATATTATTAATTCAAAATTTCTTTGAAAACAAAAGGAGGACAGAAAATGTGGTGGAGAAGAGTTTGCAAGCGCAACAAATGTAAAACTGCCAGGCGTTTTCCCCAGCTTTTACTAACGGTAGTCATTTCCGGCCGTCATTTCTACACCTGCCCTAAAACGTTATATGAATGAACAGAAGTAGCAGCTAATGCCACAGAATTACAGAGCCCCTGTTAGAATTTATCATATTTGCATTACAAAGCTAATTTGTGGCATAGATCTGTTTGTGGTGCGGCGGTGGATAAACAGAGAGTGGAATAGGATATAAGTTGTTGGCGTTGGCAAATGGAGTAGAGGAAGGATAGCCCATCGACACGCCACTTAAACTCGCGCTCCCTGTCGTGTTTTGCTGCTCAATACGAGAAGCGTTTTCATAACTCCTATGCTATGGAAGTCTGGTGGAAATTGGAGAATTGATGAAGAATTGAGGGGGATTAACGTGTTGTAAGAAACGAAGAGAGAAATGGATGGTACCATGAGGCCTCCCTTTGCCCGTCTTCAAACGATAGCTGAGGCAATGCAAGCCATGAGGAGGTCCGAATCCATTCAAGATTTCAGAGAGGGGCACTCTACTCCATCCCACGCTTCTCTTCCCATACCTCGTCTTGCAAAAGATTTGTATGTTGAGAGCAATGGGCGATCCTTTGCTGAGGCTCAGCTATAACTTGTCGTTCCAGACAGGATCGCAGCCTCCTTGTGCATCAACATGTGTGAATGCAGAGTGCGAGAAATCATTATCAGCGCACACAAGGGTGTAAGTGCGCATCCTTCTCCCCAACCTTCTTACATTTTCAAGATCATCAGCAGATATTCCCGTTATCTCCAGAATCCTTGTGTCCATTAAAATAGAGCTGAAGAAGCAGTATCAGGTATTGCCACTAATTAAAGATATAGGTATCCCGAAAGCTCGTAATTTGCTCCCTAGGAGTGTCTCCTTTTCTGAGAAAACTGTTTTTGCTTGGAGTATATGAGGAAAAATGTTAATTCTGACAAATCAAACGGATTGCTGAGCATATATATCAATCCATTTGCCGTGTCTCAAATCAAATCTGAGGAGTCAAATTTGGTGTGGAGGTGTCTTGGAAGTTGAACAGTGGTTACATAGAAGTTTCGTAGAGAATACTCGGAATGCCCAAACCAACTAAGCGTCACCTTCCTTTCCGTCCCATTGAATTCCTCTGCTTTAATCTCCAATGAGCCATTGACGCGGTCTGACTACCGTACCAGAATAGTATTGATTCCGTCCACGGCTTTCGGTAAAGCTGGCATCTAACACATGGTTTATAAAAACAGAACTCTCTTTTATCGTAGAAAATACGGGAGGGGCCATAATGGTCGAGGTGAAGGGAATATTTATTAAAAACACGTCAGAATTTTAGTGATAGACCCAACAAAAATAATTTATGTTATATGGATGCAAATTCGTTACGTATACATTAGTCTAGCATGTTCAATAGTTATCTATTTGGATGGTTGACCGATCCTAGGTCAGCCACACCTTTGGAGATTGCATTGCACACCATGGGTCCTTGATCCCAACATCACATGGCTAACAAACAGTTGAGCACCTTGTAGGGCTTTTGTTTTGTTGGTTCACACGTGGCATTGCTGAAAGCAAAAATTCAGGTTGAAATTCAAGTTGAAATGATAGATTGTTGGAAAATGATTAGGAAATGAAAAGAGCCTTTAAGGGCCATTGTTTTCCATAATAGAGATTGTTTCTCCTTTTCATTCTGTGAGAAGTTCTTCTTTCAGGGTTGTGGCAAATATCTAGGTTTCTTTCTCGAAAAGACCATAATTCAACTGGACAAGATATCATACTAGCTAACAGGTTTGATGCTTTGCCACGAGGGGAGGATTTTACTAATTTTACTTAATCATGAAGTTTAAAGTTTTCTCTTGGAATGTTAGGGGGACGTCACTTCCCCATCGCAAGTATGAGGTCAAAGAATCTTTGAATAAATGGAAACATAATATTGTCTTTTTACAAGAAGTAAAGCTCAGTGGTAACCATCTCCTTTCTTCCCTATCCAATGTTTAGAGAAGTGCTTTTTTTCTTCATATGTTGCATATAGAAGGAAGGGGGGTGTTGTTATTGGTGCAGCTTCTTGGATCAATAAGTTTATCATTGATAAGGGGGATGATCCATCACATAGTTGTGTGTGGATCATGTTGTTTATCAATGGACAACTCATTGGTTTATGTTTTGTCTATGTTTCAAATATAGCCAATGACAGATGTGATATATAGGAATGGATTAATAATAATTTACCCAAGCTGTTTGGGTGATTGGTGGTGATTTTAACATGGTAGATCACCACTTTGATCGCAGATGACATAATCATGTTAAATTAAGTAATGAAGAGTTTGATAGATGGCCTTTTTGTTGGAATTTAGTGGGTGTGATTGATCTTATCCACAAAATGTTTTCTAGCTATCACCATAATTGGTTTACTTGGACTAATTGTAGATTGGGAGTTGATCGAAAACTAAGTAGATTAGATAGGTTTTATATCTCTCCCAATCTACATTTATTGCAAGATTCCAGTGGGTTTTGTGTGAAAGTTGATTATTCTACTTCATTGTTAGATCACTTTCCTATTATCTGTGTCATTTCAAGGGATGATGTTATGGAAGTTGACTATTAGCTTCCTTATAAATTGAACACTTCGCATCTTAAAATCCATTCATTTGATACAACCTTAATATAAATCTAGAACTCCATTCCTAAACCTAAAGAAGGAGAATCTTATAGGAAATGGTGGCATGCTGCTTTATGTAAATGTTTTGATTTTTTACGATCCTTTAGTAAAAGGTTGGCTGGTTAACGAAAAAAGGAAAGATAAATCTCTTCAAGGAAAGCTAGTGCTCAATAGAAAATTACGCACCTCAGATCCTTATAATATTGCAATTTAGTCTTCCATAGATTCTTTAGAAACCCAACTTCATAAATTGGGTATTTATAATAGTTAAGGGGCCAAAGTTAGAGTTAGACTTCACTAGATTAAGGAAGGCAATTGAGGCTCTAAGTATTTCCTTAACTTTATGAGTTATACACATAAAAAGGAAATGATTGGTACAATTAAAGATGAGGATGACCATGTCCATACAATCTAGAGGATATTAAGTCCCCATTTCACAATTTCTATTAAACACTTTCTAAAGAGGATCACCATTTTCAAGATGCTCAATCTATCTTGGAAGATATGCTTAAAGACTTTATTCCAAGAAAGGTTGATCAAGATTACAATAGATTTATTGATAAGGAGCTATCCATAGAAGACTTAGAACATGTTGTGTTTGCTATGGCTCCTAACAAAAGCCCAGGTTCTGATGGGTTGCCATTTGAATTTTATCAAAAAATGTGGCCTCACATCAAGGAAGACTTTTATATGGTTTACCTTGAAGATTTGGAATAGTGTTCTTTAGGGGTTGATATTAATGTTCAGGCCTTATGAAATTGAAGCCTAAAGGAAAAAATGTAGATTCTATTTCTAGATGGCGTCCAATTACTCTCTTGAATACTTCATACAAAATAATTGCCAAACCGTTAGCATTAAACCATTAGCTAAGGGGATAGTTAGGTTTGAACAAGTGTCTTGGTGGAAGATATATTTTAGATAATCTAATTTTGGCTTGGGAGACTAGTGAATGGGCACACCAATTAGCGTAGGATGCATTACTAGTAAAATTAGACTTTGACAAAGCTTATGATGGAATGAGATGAAGTTTTAATCATCAAATTGTTGCAATATTTGTGTTTTGGACGAAACTATGCAAGTATGTTCAAATGCTTTTTAAAGATGTCAATGCTCATTTGGTGATCAATCTCTCATTGACTGAACTGTTCTTTCTAGAACACTCTATTAGGCAAGGTTTTCATTTGTCACCTTTTCTATATGTCTTGGTAGTTGATGCTTTGGGATATGTGCTACAAACGTATAATCAAATGAATTTGATTAAAGTTATATATATATTCCCAACAATGCAATTGTATTGAATTAACATTTTGCTAATGGTAGTTTGCTATTCATTCAAAGTTATGAATCTAAAATCAACAAAGTGTTGGGGGTCCTTAATTTATATTGTTCTATTTTGGGATCAAAATTAGCTTACTGTAAAACTGAATTCTTTATGATCCAATCAGACCTAGTACCCCATTGGATTCTACAGGAATGGACACAAATTAAGCATTGGTAAGATCACAAGATACCTATGCATCCCTTTTAGATTGGGAGACAGTTTGTTTGATATGTGGAAATGATTCTTATGTAAGCTAAAAAATAAATTGTTCACATGAGGGAACAAATTTCTTTCATTTGTAGGAAAGATACAAGTGGTTAATAAGATATTCTTGGCTTCTCATGTTTACTACTCATTGTGTTGGATGCCTTCCAAACAAGGCTATGCGGATCTAAACAAAATCATTTGTCAGTTCTTGTGGACAAATTTGGAGGGAAAAAAAGGCTTCAAAGTAGCCTCTTGGTTACATTGTATTCAACCCAAAGATAAAGGTGGGTTGGGTCTGTTGGATTCAAAAACATAAGGGATTTGTTTAGTGTTGAAGAAGTTGAGAAAATACAACTTTAGAGATCCCAAGAGCACCTACAAGCAAAATACTTGTCACAAGAGAATATTGGAGACAAAAACACAATAATGGCTCTGAAGAAAAAGATTATCATTCAGAGAGGGAATTGAAAAGAAAAATGCAATACAGTCCTTATAAAAGGAGAATATGCAACCCTAAAGATATGCAACCCTAAAGAAATCCTAAAGGGATTAAGTATATTTAATAATTAGAATAATTATTAAATACCTACCATATTATTAAATGCCTAAGTTTAGCTTAAGCGTAGAGTATAATAGATTAATAATTAAATAAATAATTATTAGCTAATACAAGATAACTCTAACACCCCCCTTAAGATAAACTTAGTGAGTAGCTAAAAAAATAAATGCACAAAAGAAAAATGCAACTACATGAAAAAGACAAATTTGGGTCCTGACAACAAATCCTGATGAGGTACCCAAGTACAAAAGAGTCTCTGTAAAGCGAAGAAATAGAGAAAACCACATGGGAAAAAACTCTACTCCAAAAAGAGATGAAATACAAGTGAAGGACTGAAGAAGCCTCCAAACAAGAATGTTCCAAAAGATAGGAACAAAAGAAAAGCAGAAGAATCACTGAAGCATGAAGAACCTGCAAACATTGTCAAAGAATAATTGTTGATCTGAAGAACCTCCACTAAAATAGAAGATGATAAGGTAGAGAAGACTGTAATCTGCATGAGTTCCCTCAAATAACTCTACTCGAATCAGATGGCAAACAAAGGCAAACAACTGAACTTGAAGATACAGATGGCAAAAAACACCAAAGTCTGAAGAGCTGATCAATTGAAGATGGAAGGTTGCCTCCAAAAATAGGAATGAAAGAGTGTCCATATGGTAAATGATCCATCTCACCGAAATGCATAGGTAACTAGCCACTGCATTCGCCTAGTACATAGGAACAACTACTGAATACATAGCTCACTCCAACGAACCAAGGAAGCATTAGAACCAACAACGAACAGGAGAAACCCCGTCATAATGCTGACAAGGGAGAGGTGACAGGTACACTGAAACTGAATGCCAAGAAAAACTGCATGATGAAGAACCAGGAACATCGAGAGTGCAACAGAAAGTACAAACACATATAAAGGCCAGTGTCATGGAAGGAACACTCACTTGACAAAATCATGAGGCTAATATCATGGAAGGAACACTCACGTGACAAAGGTAGATGGCAAACAAAGGAAAACATCAAACTCCCCATGGTACTTTATAATGGAGTGCAAGTACAATAAGGCACAAGATGTGCAAGATCAAAAGCATGCAAGGCATAGTGGCACTTTATCTCAGTGCGTTGGCAAAAAAGAAAATGCTTACAAAATGATGTATACAATGCTCTAATACCATGTAAAAGTTGTAGAAATACAACCTCACAAAACCCAGTGAACACTTGTATGCAAATAACCTGTCACAACAATAGAAGATTCACAAAATACAAAGATTGCTTTGAAAACCTAGAGCAAAAGAATGCAATTAATGATAATCAGATTGGTTTACAAAAGAGATCAATCTTTATATAAGGAGATGAAACCTAAAAAGGAAAACCCTAAAAACAATTAATAATTAATAATAAATTAATTATTAATATTCCTAAGTTTAGCTTCCTAAATTTAGCTTAAGTGAAATATAGAAAAGGTGACTTAATTATTAAATCAATATAATTTAATTAATTAAGTAAACTAATACATTTACTCTAACATCCCTCCTTAAGATGAAGTTAGGGAGAAGCTAAAAAACAACTAAGGACTAGATGCATGAAAGCCAAAATGGGTCCCGACAACAAGGCCTGATGAGGTACCCAAGTACAATGAAATCTCGATAAAGTGGTGAAAAGGAGAAAATCCTGTGGCAAAAAAACTCCTCTCCAAGAAGAGATGAAAGCTCAAGTGAATGACTAAGAATCCTCCAAACAAGAATGTTCCAAAAGATAGGAACAAAAGACGAGCATGAAGAAGAACCAAGAACATCTGACCGTGCAGACATGAAAGTACAAGCAAATACAAAGGGTGTGCAAACCAAGGCACACACGCATGAGAAAGGTATGAAGGCAAACAAAGGAAAACATCAAACCCCCATGACACTTTATATCATAGTGCGAGTACAATAAGTAACAAAACTGATGTGCAAGATCTCATACAACATGTGCAATACAGAGGCACTTTATCTCAGTGCGATTACAAAATCATAAGTGCTTACAATGAAAGCTCAAAATGTCAAAAAAAAGACATAATACTGGAAATACATGAATAACAACCAAAACCAAGTCATCCCACGCAAATGAGAAGTTTCCACGATCTCATATGTCCAAGTAATTCACTAGAGTATGAAAACACAAAAAACTGAATAAAATGCACCTGGAGTAAAATCTGGAAAAAGTGCATGGATGGTTGTAGAGAGCTCTGAAACACCATCCCAATGCCACTAGAATCATGAAAAACAGAGAAACTGGTTAAAAGTTATGAGCTCGGGACTAGAAACAACACCTCTGACTTCAAATGGTGGTAGAATGTACCAGCAGAAAAACTAGGTGATGAAACATGCATATATGGAAACTAGACAAAATCAGCTTTCCAAAGATATCTTGTTTGCCAAAAAACGATGTTGTATGCTCAAGTTATAGCCAAAAGAAAAAAAAACCCGTCTTTTATGGCACAAAGAGGGTAAAAAAGGGCCATGAAGAGCTGACTGTACCGCTAATGTCAATATACAAATGTGTAAATGTGATACAAGTAAAAGTATTTTGTTTACCTAACATTTGAGAAGGGAAAAAGTGGATGTGGATTGTGCTTTTACAATGACATCAAAATGTTCGTAAATAAAAATTCAATTTTGAAACAATTTGACATGCAAATGACGAGTAAATACATGAAATATGCCATCTTTTGGTTTTTGTGAAGGTGTTATTTTATTACTCCAAATAAAATAAACCCTCCCCACTTGTTTTCAACTATATGAAACCGTTACATTCAAATGATAGTAGAAGAGTGTCATAATATTCAAAAGGGAACAATCAATAATGCTGTTACATACTAAGCAACTCTATTATTATCTATATTTTTGAAACTCTTGTATACTAATAATATTGCTGCAATCGTCAGATTCCTTTCTATTAAAGATATCTCTCCACATAATTTATCTATATTTTTTAAATATAAATATACTAATAGTAATATAACTGCATGTACATCCTCTCCACAAATTCTGTCATCCCACAACGGGTGAATTTTTTTGGCAGTTGTAACGTCCACCAAAGACTTACAAAGACAAAGGAAAGCCAAACCACGCTTGTTAAATGACCTTTTCCACCATCTCTTACCAGTTTAGTGTAACAGAAATGTGTGCCTAACAGAATACCTCTTTCCTTTTTAATATCCTATCTTTCTAGGAAACCCATCTTTCTTAGCCTGCAAGTTTGGTACTCCAAGAGGAAGATTCAGGCATTTATTATTAATTGCTTTTAAACAGCGAACAATTACCCACTAATGATGACTTTTTCTTTTGATAACTACATATGCAAACCGCCCAGTCCATTAGAGCTAAAGAAAGTTTATTTAAGGAATACAATACATGACGAGTTCTTTCGGAGTACGTATTCTGGAATCATCCTGAATGTGCGACGTTACTTCTACCAGACTTTAAATTTGAATGGTCACATTTTTCTCTTAGACTCCAAAACAGTCGGTACGCGGCCAATGGCCTGATATATAGTCCAGCCTGTGGAAGTAAAATTGCAAATTCTGTTGATCAACACATAGTTTTCTCAAAAGAAGAGAAAAGCAAATTAAGAGTGCTAGGAGGGTTGAGGAAATTGAATAGTTTTCTTCGAAGAGAAGAAACGCAAATTAAGGTTTAAGCCACAATTGAAAATTGTTGTCGTCGTCGTAGCCTCTCCACTCGATGGACGCAGCAGCGCTGGAGGTCACAATTATATCTGCGGATGGTCTGAAAAACGTAAGAAAGCTGGGGGGAAGAATGCGCACTTATGCAGTTGTATGCAGTAACGACGACGTTAATTCGAGTGCATCTACGCGGATTAACAAAGATGATGGGTGTAATCCTGTTTGGAATGAGAAGCTGCAGCTGAGGATTAGCAGTGGATTGCATGCTTGTTCTCTAAACATTCAAATCTATTGCAACACAAGCTTTGGAAAGCGAGCAGTGGGACGGAGCAAAGTGCCGTTGTCCCACATAACATTGGGTTACAGAGCACCCAACGGTTTACATTACCTGAGCTATCGATTGAGGACAAAGAATGGAAAGCGCAGTGGTACCATCGATCTCTCTCTGCGGATTTTGACACAGCCTAACCGCCCTCAAATGTTTAATCCTTCCATTTCAAAGTTTCCAGGCCAAGGAAGTTATCAAAACAGTCATCCTTTCTCAAACGGAATGTCGGCACCTGGGCGTCATCAGTTGCAGCAAAACACAGCAGTGAATGGGGTGCCATCGACGTGGATGGGTTACCCTCAGAGTCAGAGTCACTCATCTCCATACTTATCTGCTCCTCCCTCCTTTTATCCACCGCCACAATATTAGCTGTATCATATCATATCTATGACTCATTCAATACTCTGTAAACGCCCTACTGCACCTACAAATTCTCCTTTGTAAACGCGTTATTCAGGTTACAAGACAACTGTACCACTAAAAAGAGTGGGGGCTATCAAGTTCCACAGCTGTGCATAATTTGTTCAGATGAAATTTTATTATTGGTTTTCTAATTACTTCAGATATTTTAATCTATTTTAAAACTTTTCTAATTAATTCAGATATTTTAATCTATTTTAAAAATCTTTAAAAATGTATCAGAATTTATTAGAATTTACTCTAGTTTTTGGTCATCATCCTGGTCCATTTAAATTTTAATCTATTTAAAAACTCTTAAGAAATGTATCAGAATTTATTAGAATTTACTCTAGTTTTGGATGAATTTTTATAGTCATGTCATCATCCTGATTCATTTCTCATGTAAACAAGTAGAATCTCTTTAAACATTTTTTAATTAGAATGTGTCTAGTTTTGTATTCTAAGTACTATGGTATAGTGTCTTTATCTCAACAATAAATGAAAGAATCACTCTCTATATACTGAGGCTATTCACATTGGATCCTTGGGAACAAACATTAACCAAGGTCTAATCAAGCTTATTCCTAAAGAGGGTGACAGAACCCTAATTAAAAACTGGAGACCTATTACACTGTTGAATGTGTCATATAAAATCTTAGCGAAATTGACTACATGCAGATTGGAGAAAATCTTACCTAAGATTATCAGTACTACTCAAACAGGGTTTGTCAAAGGACGGTATATACTAGAAAACCTAATCACCTGTTGGGAATCACTCCATTGGGCAAAGGAATCAGGGCAAAATGGAGCTATGTTACTCATAGACTTTGAGAAAACTTATGATAGAATAGAATGGGAATATATCATTCAGATGCTTCAATCATTAGGATTCCCCCCTGGATTTTGTAAATTGGTCAAAACACTATTATGTGATGCCAATGCCTCTATTGAAGTAAATGGGATAAGGTCTTCCAACTTTACACTAACTAGATCTATCAGGCAAGGATGTCCTTTAGCTCCAACCGTATTTGTTCTAGTTGTTGATGCAATGTTCTACTTACTTAAAGACTCCTCTATCACTCCTCCTGTTAGGGGCATATCCTTACCTAACAAAAAGGAAATCTGTAATGCCCAATTTGCTGACGATACTGCAATTTTAATTAAACTCGAGGAAGAAAACCTTACTGCTCTGCTAAAAAATATAGATATATTTTGCCTAGCCTCTGGCAGTAAGATAGCTATGCATAAATCCAATCTCCTTGGTTGGGATGACAACCCCCCGAACTGGCTTTCAAAACTCTCTCTCAATTGGTTGGGCCCTACCTAGATTGTAAAATACCTACGTGTCCCTTTCTCTGTCCTTCCAAATTTAAAAGAATTGTGGGAATGGGTAAGGAATAAGATAGAGAAGAAGCTCTCTAAATGGAACAGGAACTTTCTGTCATTGGCTGGAAGATTTCAGGTCTGTCAAAAGATATTGGCATCATATAATATCTATTTCTCCTCTGCTTGGCTCTTTAGAAACTACTAATTCAATCATATCCAAAAATGGATTACGGAATTCCTATGGTCAGATGGAAAGGGTGCTAGGAAGCAGCATGCAGTGAAATGGGAGTGGTGCACTATGCATAAGCTATCTGGCGGGATGGGGTTGAAAGACCTCAAACTACAGGGCATTGCCCTCGCCTCCAAGTGGATTCTTAAGGCCATGGAAGGGGATGAGCCATGGAAAATTCTATTAAGAAATAATATTGCATCCTCGATCCCTAAGAAAGCCAGGAAATGGAAGGATCTCCCCATTCTTGACCTTCTTCTTGGATAGGTAGAGGTATCCCCAACCACTTTTGAGATCTTTAAGTCCCTATGGAAAGCTTGGGAACAAGTGAAGCACTTGGTACACATCAAAGTGAATGGCACTGTACAGGGGCATATTGCCAATAACAGATCAATATGGTGGAATCTATTTCATAATTGGAAACCTTTAGCCGCTCTCCAAGGATGCTCTACACTGAAATGGAACAATATGGGTATTAAATATTTTGAACATATATTTGAGAATGGCCAATTGAGATCATGGGAGGAGCTGAAACTTACCTTCTCTATCCCGACATCCCAGAGCAAGACCTATAACATCCTTAAAATGGCTTTATCTTCTGTTATTCCCCCCTCTCACCCCCCTCTACTTCACTCCCCCCTCTCTGCACTTTGCTGGGCCGATGGCACACCTCTCCCCGCCCTTAAAGCCAAATGCATATATTCTTCACTTACCAAGGTTGATACCATATTTCTGCACCTTAACAGTTGTTGGGGTCTAAACTGGGAACCAAAGGACTGAAAAGATAGGTTGGGTAAGTTCTGGATGGCCCAAAATGAACCAAAAAAATAGTTCTTTGGCTGGCGCCTCCTGTTAAATAAACTCCCCATAAAAGATAAGGAGGGTAATTGCTTAAACCGCAACATATGTAGAGTACCTGAAACTGTGAAACATATATTTTTTGAATGTCATTTTGCAAAAGAAATATGGAGATTGTTCGACCTTAATCTGGAATCTAGTTTTGTTGAAAACATAGATGTTATTCTAGGCTATATTAAGGGCTATAGGAAAACTGCAAATATCTTTTGGTCTTTATTTTCTTTAGAGGTTCTTTGGCTCATTTGGAAGTATCATAATGATGACGTCTTTAATAGCAGCTCCAGGCACCTCACCAAGTCTTTTAGGAGACTCATTTTTTACACTATCTCTATGCAGGTCACTGTTGTAATTAAGTTGGATTCAGACAAATTTGACAGATGAATAAGGAAGGAGCTACCACTGTGTACATCCGAGAGTTATCTCATGGTTTCACTTGGGAGAGGGATGAACCGAGCAAGGCCACATTTGAGCAAGCACTAATGGCCTTCATGAGGCAAATGGAGTGTAGGCACTTACACATGGAGATCACTCGGGAGGAGGCAAGAGGTATTCACATTTGTATAATATATATAATGTAATATGTAACATATAATATATTTTTTAAATTAAAATTACAAATAAAAATTGGATATCTGAGAAAATCGGATATCCAATTTGCATAGGTAATTACCAGGCCAAGGTGTACTGACACCTAGGCCAAGCAAAAAGTCAACACGGATTTTTCACGTTTTTAGGCGAGTGAGGAAGGCTATTTTTTTCACATCGCCTCTTTTTGGCCCCCCTTGATCCTGCACTAACCCCTACTCATAAATAATTTAATTATTCATAAAATTAACCAAAGTAGTAATTAGGATCTAAATTTAATGGTTCATCTTGCCTATCAAGTAAAATATTTGAGACAATTATTCATTTGAAATTACCCTTAAAATATTAATTGCCTATCTAAATTTTGAAAAGACTTGATATTAATGCAAGAGTTATCAATCAAATCACTAACCTTCCATCTAAATTTGGCTCTGCTAGTCAAAAGATTAACCACATCCAAGGAGTCACCCTCAATAATAATATTTTTCAAAACTGGAGTTTTAGCTATGATGATTCCATGGAAGGCCACCACCACCTCAACAAAATGTGAAGTCTACACTTCAAGGTTGATTGATTGCATATGCAAAGTTTATCCTCCCATCATGGTTTCACATGCCACCACCTCTACCTGCCTACCTTGGGTTCCTCTATGAGGAACCATCAAAGTTAATATTTAACCAACCATAGGTAAGGGTACCACGTAGTTCTAGTCCTGATAGTTAATTTTATATTCCCATTACATAGGGGATCCCTTATTTTCCATGTTTTGGAAATTTGAAATTCCAACTTTGTTGGGTTTTTATTGGGCTTCTTCAAAGTAGACTCTTTGATGTTTTCATTGATAACATTACCAATTGACTCCACCAATAAATTCTATGACCTCTTTTTGCTCCTGAAAATCTTATTGTTTCACTCCTTCCAAACTCTCCAACCTGTATCAAGAAGAACCATCCATCATAGCCCCTCAATGAGAGGGTAAGAAAATGGTGGGTGCTAGCTTTCAAACATACGTTTATGGCCACACCCATGAAAGGAGAAGACAACCAAAGAGATTATATTTTATATTCTAAGTATAATTGTAGTGCACTAATAGATGATCACTAGATTCCTCATCTTGTTCACAATAAAAAAAAAACTATTAACTAACTTCATACCATGCTTCTTGAGGTTGTCAATTATAAGAATTTCTCTATGACATGCTATCCACCAGAAGAAATAGATTTTAGGAATAACATTAGGATTCCATAGTCTCTTCTAGTTGAAGGTGGGCGACCAAACCGGTTCGATAAGCTTAAGGCCAACATTCATAGAATAGCCCCCATTACTTGACTTAGGCAAATGAAAACATGCTTGAGATGAGTTATCAAGAACTTTTTTCTAGAAAGACATGTCATGAGGTCCTTTACAATTGGGGAAAAAAGGGGTTCAACCCAACTCTGAATAATTTTCCAAATAGGGGGAATAAAAAGAGGATCCTAGTAGTCCTTAACTGGCCTCCTAAGTCTACTCCCTAGAGCCAGTCTAATTGCATTGTAAATTGGATGCCACTCTGGAGGAATATTTAAATTATAAGGATCTTTCTAGAACCTGACTATATCACCTTTCCTAACTTTCAATCTCACCCCTTGGAAAATTATATATTTGATTTTCACTAAATTTTTCCAAATATTAGAACCTCAAGGTAGATATTGAGCATAAAGAAAGGCTATGCCATCCTTCCCATTTATATGCTTACATTTCATAATGTTTGCCCAATCCAAATCTTGACTAATCAAGTTCCAACCAATTTTGAGAAGCAGGGCTTAACTCATGAGACTTTATCATACCCCATTGCATATGGAAAACACATAAGAATCTATATATACATGGGTTGGCAAATTATACCATCATAATCGATTATTTATCTTAGGATTATTATAACTATCCTTCATGACCCAACATTGTCTTTCAAATGAAAGCAATTAGTGAATATTTAACCCAATAAAGGAGATGATAATTAGACGTTAAAAATGGATAATGACTTTTCAATTAAGTGATGTGTATCATTCAAAATATTATTAAGAAGGCAATGGTTGGTATGGTATTAATTGGTATAAAGGAACAAACATGTCACTTGAGGGAGAGGTATCATTTGTGAAGAATGGTGACTCCCCATCCCTTTGTGGGGAATATAAAAAGAGTGGGGTTTATCCATGAAGAGGATAATGAAGGAATAAAATCTAAGTAATTAGAAAAAATAAAGAAATTAGAATAGAAATTGGAATACATATAATTTGCATATAGGAAAATATAAATACAAGGAAGAAATCTAATAAGATTAGATATGCACATATATATTTATAAAATTTTCTTATTGATAAGACTTCACAATTCTCTATATGTGAAGTCTTATCAATAATTATTATCATTAGCTTCAAGTGATTACAACAATTAGTAAAAGTGATATAATATCTCAATCAAGAAAAGACGTTTGTGAGTAGCAGATGCACAATCAATATTGGACCTCTAATTGATCCAATTGAGATCTATTATACAAACAACTAACAACCTTAATAAATATCTTTGTGGTACATATTTAACCTATGCACTATATGCTAACTATAATCTATTATATATGCTAAATATAAAATACATATACATCATTACGAATTTGTTTGTAAACCCCCATCACATAGGGAAGGATGAAGGTGTAAGTAAGGGGAGTATTGATAAGATCTCCATCTAAGTAGGCCACCCCAAGTGGATGTCCATGTTTCTTGCTACTAGGGCCAAGAAGACAAAGTTCCACTCTTGGGCTTAGATAGTAAGATTAAGAGACTCCTTATTATAATCTTCTCTCCAACTCTATAATGATTGATTATTGACCTTAGGGGATGAGTCATGGATATGGAAAGTAGGTACAAGCACCTCACTAGGTAGACCACATGGTGTGGATGTCCTTCTTGTCTACCATTAGGGCCAAGAGGGTAAGTGTCTTCTCTTGGGCCTAATGTAGGGGTGGCTTTAGGTTGACCTATCATGCTTCTTCCTGCAAACCCTAATGTGTTTTAATAGTAGGGAGTGAAATGTAAATTATCTATTTATTTATGTGAGATTATTGCGTGAGAAGTATGTGTGTGTGTGTGTGTGTGTGTGTGTGTGTGTGTGTGTCCTTGGTTATGGTTTTTAACTAGTTTGTTGTGCATTTCCAAATTTTGGAGTGATTATTCATATTTTTGATCAATGTGTGAATAATGGACTGTTCAGAGGTCCACATGTGTGTTTGGTAGTCATTTGAAGGGTGACTGTCACCAAGGTTAGTTTGTTTTCCCAGATTTGGCCAGTGAGCCCTTGTAAGCCTAAAATGACATTATTTTGCATTTTAATGTAAACTGTCTTGTAAATAATCCTAGGGAATTTGGTCATGTAATTTTTATGTTAGTGAATCATTCTAGGAGGTTTAGAATGGAGAAAAATGCCTAAGTTGCAAAAATGCAAAATTGAGCAAAAAGTTGTCATTGTTGCTTGACAACTTTTTGCAACTTTTGAGCAACTTTGCAAAATTGAGAAAATTGGTGGTTAGGAAACCAATGAGGAGTTGGATATGACCAATAAGGAATATAAATTTTATTTTGAATAATTGTGCACAGGTTGGAAAATTCAGGAGCAAGTTTGAATATAATTTGAAGACAATTTCCAGATTTTGCCATATATTTTGTCATTTTTGTAGCAGTAGTCTGTACCAAATGGATTGACCTTGTTACTGTTCTTTCATGGTGGTTTAGTGTATTATATTGTGTTTCTCAGGAAGTGTTCGTATCTTTCCGTAGTGCAGGATTGGTGTGTGTTTGCAAATTGTTTCTTACTGCATTGCTCTCGGTCTGAGCAAGGTTTTAAGACCCTAGACATGGTTCCAACTTGAAATCCCATTGTGTTTGTTCAATGGCCCTTGGGATTCAAGTCATGGAACATTTTTATAGTGTATATATTATTTGGAATATCCTGGAGGCTGTTTGGAAGCAACTTGCTATCATATCCTAGGCGAGCTCTACCATAGCCCGACTAGGAATATGACTGTCAATTTTGACTTTACTTGCAGGGATGAGAAGATGTGAATGTGCCAAGTGTTTGGCATGGAAGTATGATGCATAGAAGAGTCTCAGTGAAAATATGGAGGAGTGATAGGGTGAGGAAGCAAACAAACCCTTTTGGTGAAGATTGTTTACTCTAAAACCCTCAAAAGTGCCATTTTTGGGATCCGTACTGGTACGGTTAGACGAGACAGCCTACCTTGGTGAATCCAAAAGTTTGTCCAAAAGGGTACTCAGATTGCTAAATATTTTGGGAGGTCCTTTGAAGACTTTTTGATTAATTCCCCCAAAAACTGATAAGGTAGGGCTAATAGGGGCTCTAGGGCTACTAGGCCTAGAAAATAGGAAGAAGAGGAAGCGATGGGAAAATGGAGGAAAACCACTTGAATGGAGTTGAAAAACTTACTAAACACCCCCTAGGACCCTTTCAAGCATGTGTTGGAGGTTTGGATGATCAAATGGTTGGATTTACTCTAGTGAATCCTAGCCATGCTTGAGAGCAACTGCAGAAAACCAAGTGATAGGGAGCACTCCAATGGAGTTTAAGTGTTTGACTTGTTAACGGAAAAATGAAGAGTGATGGAAGCCCACTAAAACATTCTTTACCTACCTAATTGAGCTAGGTGTAACTTCTTTGTGAGAATCTCCCCATCAAAGTGGTATCAGAGCAAGTTAAGAGTTGGGTAGAAACCAGTTCATGTCAGAGACTGAGTCGGTAGGAGAAAATAGCCTCATGATGGTGACCAATGCAGAGTTAGCCAAAAAGGTAGAAGATCAAGAGGAAGAGAATAAAATACTCAGGGTAAGATTGCAATAGTTGGAGAGAAAACTAGGTGAAGTTGAAGACAGGACTAAGAAGGTAACAATCAAAGTAAATGAAGGGAAGGGTAACGAAGTAGTAGAAGAGGATGACACACCTAAACTAGATCCTATTATACCTGAAGAACCTTTCCTTAGAGCCATCAAAGCCTTAAGAGGGAAGTCCCTAGAAGGAGTGCCACTTTTTTGTGGAAAAATGGAACCTAAAGTGATCATGGAATGGATTGAAGGATTAGAGAATCACTTTGAATATGATGGAATTAGTGAAGCACAAAAGGTGAAGGTGGCTAAATCTAGATTGAGAGGAGCAACCTTGACTTGGTGGAAGTTCATCCAAGAGGAGAGGTAAAAGGAGGGTAAGAACCCAATTGCCACTAGGAAAGGAATCCTAGCCAAGGTGAGAGAAGCCTATATCCCTGAAGACTATGAAATTCAATTGCACAAGAGGAGACATAACTTGAGACAAAGAGAACTAGATGTGACTAGCTACACTGAGGAATTTCAGTAGTTGTGTCTGGGATCTAAGGTGGTGGAAGATGAAATCATCAAGGTAGCCAAGTATTTGAATGGTTTGAGATGGAATATACAAGAAGAGTTAAGTTTGTTGTGTCCTAGTACTGTCCACAAGTGATATCAATTGGCACTCAAGGTGGAAGAGAAGAGTAAAAAGAAACAAGAGCATAGAAATAGAGGTAGAGGTAGGGGAAGAGATGGCAGAGGTCATAGAGGTATCTATGGTGGAAGAAGTGTAGACCAAAGATCCCAAGGGGAATCCAAGTTGGTAGAGAAGAGTGGGAATTCCAATAGCAAGAGCATCTATAAAGGAAGGGGATCTAGCAACTCTAGTAGAGGAAGGTCTAGTGGATCAGGAAGAGGGTCCTATTTCACCACAATGAAGTGCTACAATTGCCATCAACTTGGACACCCAACCTATAGATGTCTTGAGAATTCTTCTTCATCCCAAGGAGGTGAGAGGAGAGTAAGTTATATTCAAGAAGATGCAATAAATATGAAGGCTTCAGAGGTGAGTTCAGATTCTAAGGTTGGAGAGAATCTCATGATGAGAAGAGTCTTGATCAAAGAACCGGTTAAGGAGTAACCTAGCCAAAGAAGATCCTTGTTTAGGATAAAATGCAAGATTATGGGTAAAGTATGTAGATTGGTGGTGGATTCAGGTTCCACTAATAACATAGTGTTAGAAGAAGCAGTAAGTAAGGTCAACCTACAAAGAATCCCACATAGTGATCCTTATAGGGTTACTTGTCTCAACAAGGGGCATCATGTTCTAGTGAATGAACAAACTTGGGTGGAGTTCACTATAGGAGGATACAAGGACAAAATATTGTGTGACATATTGCCAATGGATGCTTGCCACCTACTCCTAGGTAGGTCTTGGCAATTTGACAGGAAAGCGATACACCATGGAGAAAGGAGTGCCTATACTTTTCAAAAAGATTGGATTACCTATAAAATTCAGTCCATAGGAGATCAAGAAGAGTGTAGGTCTAAAGGTACCAATGTGATGCTAGTTGGTGAGAAGCAGCTCATTAAAACTCTCAAGGAAGGAGAAGGAGTGGGGTTTGCACTTGTAGTGAAACCAAAAGAGGAAAGTAAGGATAAGAAAATATGCATTCCCAATGAAGTGCATCAGATTCTAAATTAGTTCAAGGACATTATAAGTGATGGAACACCTACAAATTTTCCTCCTCAATATGCCATAAGTCACCAAATTGACTTCATACCCAAAGCCTCATTGACCAATAAGGCAGCTTACAAAATGACACCGGAGCAGAATAAAGAGGTAGCTAAAAAAATCCAAGAACTCTTGGATAATGGTCTGATAAGGAAGAGAATCATCCCATGTGCAATTCCCACCATTTTGGCACCAAAGAAGGGAGGTAATTGGAGACTTTGCACTAATTCTAGAGCCATCAACCAGATTACAATCAGGTATAGGTTTCCCATTCGAAGAATTGAGGATTTGATGGATTGTTTAGGAGGTGCTAAGTATTTTACCAAGATAGACCTCAAGAGTGGCTACCACCAAATCAAAATAAAGGAGGGAGATGAATGGAAGACAACTTTCAAGACCATAGAAGGACTTTATGAATGGCTTGTTATGCCATTTGGACTCACAAATGCCCCTAGCACATTCATGAGACTCATGAATGAAGTAGTCAAGGATTACATTGGTAAATTTGTTGTTGTTTATTTATATGACATCTTGATTTTTAGTAAGTTTAAAGATGAACATATGAAGCATATAGAGATTGTATTGAAGAAATTATGTGATGAGCAACTAATTATCGATTTGGAGAAATGTGAGTTCATGAAACAAGAGTTGATATATCTTGGGTTTGTAATCTCAAGTGGTCATTTGAAGATGGACACCTCCAAGGTGGAAGCCATAATCAATTGGCCTACACCTAAGACAACAAGTGAAGTGAGGAGTTTTCATGGCTTGGCACAATTCTATAGGAAGTTCATCAGAGGGTTCAGTGAGATATGTGCACCTATGCTTGACACAATCAAAGGAGGCGTGAAGACTAAGTTTCAATGGACAAAAGAAGTACATAGAGGATTTGATCTCTTAAAGACAAAGGTGGCTACTCAACCGGTACTAGTTCTTCCAAGCTTTGACAAGCTCTTCACCATAGAATGTGATGCAAGCAACATAGTAGTTGGATCGATACTAAGTCAAGACAATCGACCAGTTGCTTTATTCAGTAAAAAACTCAATGATACCAAGAAAAGGTATTCTTCTTATGATTTGGAGTTATATGCACTTGTTCAATCACTTAGGAAATGGAGGCATTATTTGCTGCCTAAAGAAGTTATGATTTATACTGACAACCAAGCTCTTAGTTTTCTCAATTCACAAGAAAAGTTGAATCGTAGGCATATCAAATGGGTAGAGTATTTGAAGTCATATACTTTCACCTTTAAACATAAGAAAGGTAAATGCAATAGAGTTGCTGATTCATTAAGTAGAAGGTTGCTAACACTCCAAGAAGTGCAGCTCAAGAGTATTGGAGTGGATAGTTTCAAGGGGTTATACCAAGATGATGAAGATTTTGTTGCCATCTACAAGGTTTGTCAAGAGTTTAGAAATCATTTTCATGGTGAATATGCAGATTTTACCTTACAAGATGGTCTTTTGTTTAAAGGAGGACAACTTTGTGTACCTAGAGGGTCCATGAGAGAAAATTTAATGCAAGAGAAGCATAATGGTTGTTTAAGTAGATATTTTGGATAGAATAAGACTTTAGAACTTGTCCAAAGATTCTACTATTGGCCAAAGATGCAAAGGGATATCAGAAAATATGTGGAGCAATGTGTGGTTTGTCAAAGAGCCAAAGGTACTTCTTCTAATGCTAGTCTCTATCAACCTTTACCTATCCCAAACTGGCCATGGGAATCTGTAAGTATGAATTTTGTTATTGGTTTTCCCAAGACCAAATTAGGATTTGATAGCATCTATGTTGTGGTAGATGGATTTAGCAAAATGGCCAATTTTATTCCATGTAAGGTGACTCATGATGATAGTCATATTTCTCACTTGTTTTTCAAGGAAGTCATTAGGATTCATGGCTTACCTATCAGTATAGTATCAAATATAGTTGCAAAATTTATTGGTCAGTTTTGAAAGACTTTATGGAAGAGATTGGGTACTAACTTGTGTTTCAGTTCAACCTACCATCCCCAAACGGATGGCCAAATAGAGGTGGTCAATAGAACACTTGGGAACCTTCTTAGGTGTTTGACAAAGGAGTATGGACAAGCTTGGGATCAGATCATCCATCAAACTGAATTTGCTTACAATGACAGTATGAATAGATCAACCGGTAAGAGCCCTTTTGAGGTGGTTATGGCCTTCATCCCAGAGGTGTGCTAGAGCTCAAAGATATTGAGAAGATGGAAAAATAGAGTGGAAATTCTCTTGACATGGCTCAATCCATGCAAGAGATTCATGAGCAGGTTAGGAAAGCATTACTAGACACCTCTCAAAGTATCAAAGATAAAGTAGATGAAAAGAGAAGGGATATTCAATTTGCTGTTGGGGACTTGCTCATGGTTCAGTTGAAAAATGCAAGGCTCCAGAAAGGTTTCCCTAGCAAGATTCAGATGAGGAGGATTGGACCTTGTAAGGTCTTGGCTAAGTATGGGCAAAATGCCTACAAACTTGATCTACTCGGAGACATGGATTTATCTTCTATTTTTAATGTGGCATACTTGGTGTAGTATAAAGGCACACTTCCAGAGGAATGTAGTCGAGTATCAGAGGTCTCTCAAGAATTTTCAAACCTTCCTTTATTACCGGCATCCAAGTTTCAAGCCGAGAAGGTGCTAGACATAGGGATTCTCAAGAAGACTAGGCACACTGCCTATATGGAACATTTGGTCAATTTGCAACATCTTCCAGATTCTGAAGCCACTTGGGTACCTAAAGAATACTTTCCTAAGCTTGGCATTCCCCTCTCTTTGTTTCCTAAAGGAGTCACTTGACTTCTTTCTCATTGGGGGAGTATGGTGCAAGAGCACCTAGTTTTTAACTATTTTGTTGTGCATTTCCAAATCTTGGAGTGATTATTCATATTTTGGATCAATGTGTGAATAATGGACTATTCAAAGGTCCACATGTGTGTTTGGTAGTCATTTGAAGGGTGATTATCACAAAGGTTAGTTTGTTTTCCCAGATTTGGCCAATGAGCCCTTGTAAGCCTAAAATGGCATTATTTTGCATTTTGATGTAAAACATCTTGTAAAGCCTCATAGTGCATTTGGTCATGTCATTTTTATGTTATTGAATCATTTTAGGAGGTTTAGAATGGAGAAAAATGCCTAAGTTGCAAAAATGCAAAATTGAGCAAAAGTTGTCATTGTTGCTTGACAACTTTTTGCAACTTTTGAGCAACTTTGCAAAATTGAGCAAATCGATGGTTAGGAAACCGATGAGGATTTGATTATGATCAAGAAGGAATATAAAATTATTTTTGAATAATTTTACACGAGTTGGAAAATTGTGGAGCAAGTTTGAATAGAATTTGAAGACAATTTCCAGATTTTGCCTTATATTTTGTCATTTTTGTAGCAAT
This sequence comes from Cryptomeria japonica, assembly GCF_030272615.1. NCBI lineage: Eukaryota > Viridiplantae > Streptophyta > Pinopsida > Cupressales > Cupressaceae > Cryptomeria > Cryptomeria japonica. Next base: position 695,273,402 of record NC_081415.1, on the reverse strand, counting down.
AGTCCGTACCAAATGGATTGACCTTGTTACTATTCTTTCATGGTGGTTTAGTGTATGATATTGTGTTGCTCAGGAAGTGTTTATATCTTTCCTTAGTGTAGGTTTGGTGTGTGTTTGCAAATTGTTTCTTACTGTATTGCTCTCGGTCTGAGCAAGGGTTTAAGACCCTAGACATCCCTTGAAATCCCATTGTTTTTGTTCAATATCCCTTGGGATTCAAGTCATGGAGCCTTTTTATAGTGTACATATTCTTTGGAATGTCCTAGAGGTTGTTTCGAAGCAACTTTCTATCATATCCTAGGCGAGCTCTACCATAGCCCGGCTAGGAATATGAATGTCAATTTTGACTTTACTTGCAAGGATGAGCAGATGTGAATGTGCCAAGTGTTTGGCATGGGAGTATGATGCATAGAAGAGTCAGTGAAAATATGGAGGAGTGATAGGGTGAAGAAGCCAATAAACCCCTTTGGTGAAGTCCGTTTACTCTAAAACCCTCAAAAGTACCATTTTTGGGATCCGTATCGATACGGTCAGACCAGACAACCTACCCTGGTGAATCCAAAATTTTGTCCAAAAGGGTACTCGGATAACCAAATATTTTGGGAGGTCCTTTGAAAACTTTCCGAGTATTTGCCCAAAAACTGGTAAGGTAGGGATAATAAGGGCTCTAGGGCTACTAGGCCTAGAAAATAGGAAGAAGAGGAATTGATGGGAAAATGGAGAGAAACCAATTGAAGAACCACTTGAATGGAGTTGATACACTTACTAAACACCCCCTGAGACCCTTGCAAGCGTGTGTTGGAGGTTTGGATGATCAAATGGTTGGATTTACTCTAGTGAATCCTAGCCATGCTTGAGAGCAATTGTAGAAAACCAAGTGATAGGGAGCACTCCAATGGAGTTTAAGTGTTTGACTTGTTAATGGACAAATGAAGAGTGATGGAAGCCCACTAAAACATTCCTTACCTACCTAATTGAGCCAGGTGTAACTCCATTGTGAGAATCTCCCCATCATAGGTTAAACTCAAAAGGGGACATTATAGACTTATCTTCCTTATCCCCAAACCCTCATTAACTTTTTGTTTGCAAAGAGTGTCCTAATCTACTAAGGAGATCCTGTTCTTCCTTTCCATTTCTGACCATAAGAACCCTCTTTGAATTTTCTCAAGTTTTGAAGCCATTTTCTTTAGAATAGCAAACACAGAGAGAAGATACACCAATGTACTCTAAAGGGAAGATTTGAGAAGTTGAATCTTACTAGCACTACTGAGAAATGCTCCTTTCTAGTCTACAAGTTTCTTGCTAGTACATTCCCAATGGTATTGTGAGGGGCATACCTAGATAAGTGGAGGAGTGGTCTCTAAACTTGCAATTAAGAGTATCAGTAATTTGACTTAAAGTCTAAGAGGCACATTCAATTAAAATATAACTTTTGTGATTTTTAGATTGAATTTAAAAGAATTTAAAGGACTCATTATTGTAATAATGATCAATAATTTATATGCATAACATGAAATTTGTACTAGGTTCATGAATATGGATCAAGACAAAAATTCATAAACATAATTAATCACATAATATAGAGAAACACAAACATAGAATCCTAAGTACTACAACACAACTTTCATTTATCTTGATAAAAATGATCACAACTTCACATAGCTTGAATATTAAAACATTCACATTCTCCTATTCATGATCACTTGATCATATGAACATCTTAATAACCTTGATGACACATCAACACCTTTGATTAGAAAAGATAAACATCTTAATGATAAAATCATTACATTATGTTTCATTATATAGAGATCTTTGAGATTACAAAATAATTCTAAAACTTAAGCCTACTTACTCAAAAATATCAAATATTTAATATTTTTCACTTAGTACTTATCTCGCTTCCTTCTAGAATAGAATATTTACACTTTGTCACTTCCATTTAATGAATCGTGATGGGAGAAAGTACATATTCCAACAAGCTACACAGCCGAGAAACATTGTTAAACCACTGCGATTGCATCCTCTCGAAAACCGCCTCAACAACTTAAGTGGTAACTGGGTCAAGCTTTGTGATACATCTGGATAGAGTTTAACAGCTCGTTCCTCAACTAAACAGCAAAGACAAATAGCGAAAAACATAATTCAACGCTTCCAGATTGTGATGCAAAGCTAATCTATGGCATAAATCTGATTATGCTGCGGCGGTGGATAAACGGAGAGTGGGATAGGATATAAGTGGTTGGCTTTGGCATTGCCAAATGGAGATGAGGAAGGATAACCAATCGACACGCCACCTTGCTGTGAAAGTCTTGTTGAAATTGGAGAATTGATGAAGAATTCAGGGGGGTTAATGTGTTGTAGGAAACGAAGAGAGAAATTAACGGTACCATGAGGCCTCCCGTTGCGCGTCTTCAAACGATAGCTGAGGCAATGCAAGCCATGGGGAGGTCCGAATCCATTCAAGATTTCAGAGAGGGGCACTCTACTCCATCCCACGCTTCTCTTCCCATACCTCGTCTTGCAAAAGATTTGTATGTTGAGAGCGATGGGTAGTCCTTTGCTCAGACTCAGCTGTAACTTGTCGTTCCAGACTGGATCGCACCCTCCTTCTTCGTCAATATGTGTGGATGCACACTGCGAACAAACATCATCCGTGCTCACAACGGCGTAAGTGTGCATTCTTCTCCCCAACCTCCTTACATTTTCCAGATCATCAGCAGATATTACTGTTATCTCCAGCGTCCTTGTGTTCATAAATATAATTGAAAAGATACTATCAATTGTTGCCAATAATTAAATGAATAGATATTACGAAAACTCTTAACTTGCTCCCTCTGAATCTCCCTTATTCTGAGAAAACTGAGTATCAGTTTCTTTCAAGAGTATATAAGGAAAAAACTGAATTGTGTTAAATCTGGAACATTGTTACAGTATAAATAACAATCCGTTTACCGCGTCTGAGTCAAATGCGATAAAATCGGTCAAAGTTGGTACGTGGGTGTGTTGGAAGTTACAGAGACAATTATGAGATAGAACTTTCCTTGATAATTCTTCGTTCTGTCCCACTGAATTCTTGTTTGGCTTTGGTTTCCCATGAACAGATGGTGAGGTTTGGCTAACCTACCAGGAAAGTTTGTTGATTCCACGACACGGCAAATTATGGTATTTGAATTCAAAGTATTCTCTATATCGGAGCAAGTTCCACCATTTTTTATTAATTTAAAACTTATTTATTAAAAGAAACACTAATGTCATGTTGTCATGTTGGTCTACTAGTGAAGTTGAATGGTTCCAGATGTGCCCACCAGGGATCAAGTCTTGCTGAGTGCAAGGCTCCGACATCATAAGGGATGAGGCCGGGATTGTGCCTCGGACGAATTTGGCAGAATGGATACCCCTCAGTCCTTGCCTCTTGGCCGAAGAGGTTCAGCCTGTTGACTTGTGCCCCCGTATCGGGTGGCAAAAATTACTTCATGAAGGCCCTCGCTGGGTTGGCAGCTCACGAGCTTCATGCCCTTGTTGGGCTATCGTGCTCGCAGGTCTGGACCTCCAACTCCACACACTCTCCCTCGTGCAAGGATGTTGTAGCTTGCATGCATGCTTATTGTTTTATCATAAGATTTAGGACTTCTTTTTCCATTCTAGGGTTGCCCTAGAGCTCTGCAATTGAGAAGGAAATAAGAGGGGTTTTAGTTTTTAGATGGATTCCCCGTTGATCCCTTGTTGATCATTTTACTCCGTGTTTGACAACAAGTATAGACAAGGCACATGAACTATTTGTAATAATACCACAAAGAAATGTGTTCTCATGGAACTGATTGGATGACATGCACAAGGTGGATTGGTTAAGAAGTTTTTAGAAACTTTCAAGCAAACACAATTGGCAGATCTAAAAGCAAATTCCACAACCTTTGCTAACATCCTCCTTGCTTGTGCTGAAATGGGAGCTTTGGAAGAGGGTATGGACATCTGTCAAACATAAAGGATAAAGAAATTTTGTTAGACGATGTAGTTGCTACTGCTTGGTAGACATGTATGCAAAACGTGGAAGAATAGACAAGGCACTTGGATTGTTCAACAACATGCCTCTAAGAAATGTGGTCAGGTGGATTGCAATTATTGCAGGGGCTTTGGAAACTTTCAAGAAAATGCAATTGCGGGTGTAAATCCAAATTCCACAACCTTTGCCAGCATCCTTCCTTCCATGTGCCAAATTAGGAACTTTGGAACAAGGTATGGGTATCCATGAAACACACATCCAAAATGTGGAAGAATAGATAAGGCACATGAACTATTTGATAGATTTCCTCGAAGAGATCATCTCATGGAATCTCATGATTGCAGGATATGGAAAAAATGATATTAAAAATATCATTGAAACTTTCAAGCTAATTATTCTTTTTATAATTATCATACATATCAAGAATGGGTGTTTGGCAGATGCTCTTTAAGTGTTTGATCACATGAAAGAATGAGACAACACTCGTGGAATACGATTATCACAACATACTGAAGACATGGGTATCTCAATGAGGCAGCTACACTGTTTCACCAAATGCAAAGTGTGGAAGCATCCAAAAGGCAGGTGAATTGTTTGACAAAATGCCATCTCATGATTGTAATGATTGCAGGATATGCAGAAAAGGCTTTAGAAACTTTCACGCAAATGTAATTGGCAGGTGTAAAGGCAAATTCCACAAACTCTTCTAGCATGCTCCCAACTTGTGCCAAAATGGGAACTTTGGAACAAGGTATGGGCATCCACGAAAGCATTGTGGAAGGGGGATTTTTGTCACATGTTGTAATTTCAATTGCCTCAGTAGACATGTATGCAAAGTGTGGGTTGCCTTGGTAGACATGGTAATCACAATGCCCCTATAGAGGAATGGTTGTCATGTACCATCCAATGCAGGTGAAACACCATATTTTAGTGTATGATGTTATCCCATCATTCAAGTTCTGTTGTGCAAATTATGGGATACCAACTCTCTATGTTATGAAGTTAATTGTTTGGATAAAAGTGTGCCAACTTCTTCATGAAAATCACTCATCATCATTATACAATAGTGTTTATGAGAATGATAGTTTTGGATAGGACAATCAAAAACTGTTTACATGTTCTATAGTATGACTTTTTTGATACAACTGTTTACTTGCTATGACTATAATGTATGCTGAAATAATGAGATTTCTAGCTATAATAGATGACTTCATTGTTATAAAAGATAGATCATTATTATAAATGATGGCACACTCATAAAATATAGGTCACTGTTATAAGAAATAGGTCACTATTATTATAAAAGATTGGTCAAAGTTGATATCAAATGTATTTTTATAAAACATATTGTTGTTAGTATGTTTCAAACACTTCTCCAATGCATTCTACATTTGAAACTTAATTATTATGGATCTGATTTGGAAGTTACATTATTGAGCTCTTCTTCTCTTTGCTCAAAACAAAATATTTTTCATTCATTCAATTACAATTTACATACCTTGGAATTAGATTTCATATTTTGACAAAAATCCTTTGTTTTTTAGGATATAAGTGTAACTTTTGTATTACTTTGCAATTGTTTCTTCTTTAGAATGATGTAAAATAATTTTGATACTTTTGAGAAACATGACATTTTTTTTTGTCGTGTTGCTATATCAATTTGGAATCCTAAATAGAATAAAACACAAAGATCTTCTAAAATTTGAAAAGGATGTTAAACTCCTCTAACAACATTTGTGTAAAGAATGACAAACTCATATAAGAACATTCATATTTTGTCTTGTATATATTAATTTAAATTACACCCGCGTAACCCTTACACCCAATTCTGGGGCAAGTGGTAGTAATAGTTGCAAGCCAAGTTGAAATGTAATTAAAATTATAATAATTGCGAGCCCAAGCTGAAATATTTCAGTCAAAAAAAGAGGCAGGTATGGTCTGTTTTCTTGCGATCTTCGTCGAAGGTCGAAACTCTGGAGATGAACATCATCTTCCAAATACACGGTCTCTATTATTAGAACCCTGTTCAGCTACAAATGGATTTTCCAAGAAAACGATGAGAAATTTCTCGGTAAGACTGTGTGACCTTGTACTATACATATTAGAAGCCTGTTCAGTTAGAAATGGCTTTTCCACAGACGATCTCAGAAAACCATGAGAAATTTCTCATGAAGACTGTTTGACCTCGTAGAATACACATCCATTTCTATATAACCACTCGCCATTACAAACTTGCTTCACCAGTCTTTCCTCATATTAGTGAAGTTTGTATTTCTTATTCACCGTATTTTAACAAATTGCGAATGGATAAAGTTGCATTCGAAATTGAGATAATCTCAGCGCAAGATCTCAAATGCGTGACAAGTTTTGGAAGGCCAATGCGCACATATTCAGTTGTATGGAGTGACTCCACCGCTCAAAAGTGTACGAGAATAGACAGAGAGGGTGGCAGTTACCCCACCTGGAACGATAAGTTCCAAATGACTGTCACCAAGGGATTCCTCAAGCAAAAGGGCTCGGCTGCCTTGGTACAAATATACTGTAAAACTATGACGGGCAACAAGAGAGTGGGAAGCGCTCGAATGCCTTATTCCGACATTTTGGAGGGATTCACTAAGCCCGAGTCCATTCACTTTCTGAGCTATCGAATTAGGACTCCAAATGGCAGGCCTCGGGGTTACCTTGATTTGTCTGTGAGATTTCTGGAGAAAATTGATCCACGCTTATACAACTCAACACCTCAATTTCAGATGAAATTCCCGGCCTTTCCTTCGAAGCCCATTATACCTGCGAGTTCTAGCGGGCAAGGTAATCGGAGGCCACAAAATGGTTATTCGATTGGCATTCCCCTTCGAACTCCTATTCTTCCATGAACGCAACGATTTTGGAACCAGCAAACTCATCGTATGGTTATCCATACAGTGCCCGCGTTTCTCCATTTAATTTCTGATAAGCTGTAATGCCCATTATTATCTGTGTCGTTTTGAATGAGACTTAAAATTCACTGCAAAACCTAAGAATAAGTTAGCCTCTATGTGTTATCATGTTTACCGTATGTGGTCTGTAGAATATCATAATTCCTGTAAAATATCAAGAGTTGGAAGTAATAGTGTTCCGACAAATAATTTTTAACTGGAACATTAACAAACACGGCAAATTATGTTGGAATAAATTTCTCCCACATGAACAAAACCTGATTATAAAATCAGATGGTGATAAGATTGCCCGGCTATGTTCTTCATCGCCTTACTGCCGACTATGATGGAGACCGACCAAATTCACCGACTTCTTCACGGCCAGTGGAAGACCGCCTTGTATCCACCGCTTATCTTCTTTGCTGACAACCTTACATAATCTCAAACTCATGTTTATCTTCTCTTAGCTTGTCGTGCACTGCAAGTATGGAAACCGCCTCACTGCAACTATAAATAAAGTTGCCTTGCATTGTAATAATAAAAATTTAGAAGCCAACGCAGATAGGTGATATTGGGAGAACTCTGTAGAGTTCTGTATCTGCCTATGTAATGGTTATCAATCAATATATATCATGTTGCACCAGCAACCTGTTTAAGTTTATATTCTGGTTTGTTTCAATGATTATGTGTTGCTGTTTGTTATTAATATTCTGCTTCGTCTTGTTGCTGTTATCTACTCAAACCTCCTACAAAATAAAGGAAAACAAGTTCCTGCGCGGATAAATAATCTCAACACTTTATCAAATTAAATTATATTAAATGAAATTAAAAGATTGACGAATAGGTGTTTAATGATCATTTTTAAGAAATAATTTAACACATTCACAAAGTAAAAGCGAGTGGGTATAAAATCACACTTCTAATATGAGGTTAACATCTTGATAAAAATAAATAAAAATGAATAGTTAGACAACAGTATAAGAGGGTGGAAGAGGAAGGTTCTAGTCATTTATGTTTGGAATTATAAAGATCAATTTGAATGAATGTCTACAAGTTGTTTCAAATCATTGGATAATTCAATCTCAACACAAAAACTTAGTAAAACTTATCGGATTCACACAAATAACCATTCTTAAGGAGGTTGCAATGGTATGTAAAATGTTTTAACATACAATGGATAAAACCTAAGAAATCATGTCAAATTGGTGCATGAAGTTCCTCTTCATTAGAGACAACAAAATATCATATCCAGGGTTGAAAGATGCGTGTGCATACCAAGGGGCCATGCATGAGAATAGCTTCAACATAGCTGACCTCAGCAAAACAAAAATAAAGAATCCGATAGTGAGGTCCTAGACAACATCAATTCAAACCCTATGCAAGATCTAGAGCATGTTGTTGGTGTAATTAATTATTCATGTTGGATATTATTACATCTTTCTTAAGTTTACTTAGGTACATGCATTTCATAGTAGTTTGGGTATGAGACACTTCGGTGTTTGTGCCACATTGGATAGTTTGTGTAGGAGAATTTCCACATTTTATGGTGTGATCTTGTTGTTACATTCCACCTTCGGTGGGTGATCCACATCATGTGGAATATTATATTATTTCTCCTACCTACGCCTACTTATCCCTACCTACCCTTGTTTTTTTATTGAGCCACATTTCATGTTTGTGTGCTCACATATCCATATTGCCTTGCTTATATAAGCAAGCTCATATTCATTGTATGTAACGTTTGATGATCTAGTTGATCAGTATTTTCATTTTGATAGAATACAGTTTATGCCTATCATCTATTTTGTCTCTCTATTGTACTTTTCATTGAGCTCTTGATCTTGGCAAAATCTCACATGGTATCAGAGCCATTAGAGTGTCAATGGTTTGCCAATTGAGAGAAATTTGATGCTATTTGGGGTTGTGTATTTTGGAGCTTTCTATTGCAGGTTATTATTGAAGCTTGATGGATCAAATCTGAGGTCACTAATGGATTAAGGAGGTTAGAGAAACTTAGTTTTTCCTTTTGTTTCATCCAAATCGAACTTCGGAGGCCAAATCTAGAGGCATTTGAAGTTTGAAGTTGCGACGAAAATTTTCCAAAAATTATAATTTTGCAGGCAATTTTCAAATAGTGATATCTCACTCATCTAGACTCCTTTTTTCGAGAATTTTTTGTTTGTTTTGGGGTAGCATTTTGTGCTCTTCACAGTGCTGGAGGAATTTTCTGATTTTTATAGATGGATTTTTAGAAATTGTAGATCTTCATGACTGTACCCATCTAATCCCCGATTTTGCAACTTCAGAGACTTCGTTTGGGGTCATACGACCTCCTTTTCAGGTGCCATTTTTTTTTAAAGTGCATATTTTTTTGTCTACTTTAATAATCTGCCATTTGTTTTCAGTGATTTTGAGTATAAATTGTACTTTCAATATTTGGTCATTTTTGGCCTATTTGGTACTTGCATTTTGCTTGGATCTCAGTTTAGATCATTTGCAGTATTTTTTGAAGTTTCTTATAGCCTATCTGAGAAGTTGTAAATTGAAATTAGATGTCCACTTTTCCTTGTTTTACAAGTGGCTCACTGTATACACACTAAGTATAAAGTTCCAAGTCACCATTTTGGGGCGAGTTTCTTGATTGAGTATTTTGGGGGGGTGTCTTGTGTGATTGTGCCTCTTTCCATCTTGTGTTTTTTTTCATTTTGGTGCTATGGGTTCTCCTAAATCTCCACTTTTAACTCCTCATAATTAGGCTTCATGGAAGATTAAGTCTTGGAGTAAACTAATAGAAAAAGGACTCATTCATTATGTAAATGAAACTATAACAACACCACCTAATCCTAAGGCTAATCCTAATGATCAAATTAAATGGATCACTAAGAATGCTATGGCACTTGGAACTCTTAGAAAATATGTATCAGATGATCTCATTTTTCACATTGAGAAGTGTACAACAATTAAAGAGGCTTGGGATATTTTTGAGAAATTGTAAGGTCAAGTTGATGAGATTAAGGGCTACAAGCTTGATAGTGAACTCACAACTTTGGATCCCAAGGATTTTGATACAATTCAAGATTATGTCACAAAAACAATTGAGCTAAGAGCAAAGCTAACTGATTGTGGAATTGACAAAAATGATGCTGAATTGGTTTATAACTTATTGGACAAGCTTCCTTTAGAGTATGCAGCCTTTGTATCTAGCTTTCACACCCACAAGTTAGCTCAAGGTTCCTCTTACACTTATCCCTCATTTGATTCATTCACAGAGATGTTGATACTTCAAAAATCTAAGTTGACCAAGATGGGGATTCTCAAATCTTCAAAGTCACAAGCTTTGGTGGCTAACAAAGGGAATCAAAGCAATCAAGGAAAAGGCAAGAATCAAAAGCAACCTAAGTCAAAACCACAACAAGATGGAGCACAATCCTACTCTCCACAACAAGGTGATTCTACATCCTCACCTAAGAGGAAATTATATAAGGAAAATATGTTTTGTGCATATTGCAAGAAGTCGAGACATGATGAACATCATTGTTACAAGAAGGATATTGATGAGTTGAAGAATCTTCTTGAGAAAAACAAAATCAACCTACCTTCTAGAATGTCTACATCGACTTCTTCCAAGGATAAGGATAAAGGAAAGGATCATTCTTTTGGGATAGATAAAGGAAATGGACAAGCTCTTTGTGCTACTACAAGTCATGATTCAGGGAGATAGCTTCTAGATTCAGGGGCTTCTCATCATATGACATATTCATAGTCTATGTTCTCTTCATTTGAGCCTTGCACCATGCCGCAGATTTTGATGGGAAATCATACATACATGGATGTGATTTGGAAAGGATCTATTTCCATTGGGTATAACTCCTTCAATGATGTGTTGTGTGTACCCCACTTGACAAACAATATTCTTTCCATCTATCAAATCACACATGGCGCAACTAAGAAAACTGTGGAGTTCACACTTGATTCAGTTATCATTTGAGATTTGGAGACTAGAGCTATCATTACGACTGGGGTGGTTGATCATGCATCTCAGTTGTACTCCTTTTCATATTTTTGTCCTATTGATGAGGTTGATTCTTCCTATGTTGATGATTTAGATTTTGAGGAGAACTTTGGGCACTTGAACTTGGGGATTCTCACATGTGACCCTGGTCTTGATCTTTGCATTTAATCTCCTCCTATTGATATCACATCACCTATTGAACCTGATAATGCAGCTAGTGTGATAGTTTTGCCTTCTTGTGATTCAGTGCAGTAGGATATTACTTGTCTTCCATCTTCAGTTCATTGGGATGACTACTTGACAGACATTGGAGGTTTGATTGTGGAGTCCTACATTGCAGATTTGGGACACATCATTGGTGACATTCATCTTCTCTTTGATGAAGATGACCCTTCTTTGATTAAGATGACCCTTCTTCGATTGTTGTGAGGCCACACTTTGAACCTCTTGTGCATTCTCTACATGATCATTCTTTTGAGGTTGACATGATTGTGGATACTTTTGTAGATCAGTCAGACGAGGTCTCTTTATCCTTAGAAGAGACATATGAGCATTTGGATATTTATCTACATTCTTCTCCACTAGATGTTGGAGTGCCTTTTTTAGTAGTGTGGAGCAGTTTACCACCTTTGGAGGGGGTATCTTTCAGCATCGACATGGGGACACCTGAGCAGTTTTCAGAGACTTCATTCATCATGAGTATTTTTCATGCATCTTCCCTTCATGATTGGGGAGACTTCATGGATACACCTTTGTTTTTGTTTCTTTGTAAGGGGAGGAACGGTGTTTGACATTCATGGAGCATTTTTTTCATACATCATCGAGCTTCTATCATTGGTGCAGATTCTACATTGAGGGGGAGCTACCTAGCTTTTCTTCTTCTCTCATATGGGGGGGGGGACTTTTTCATCACATGGGGTTTTGTTCCCCACATACTTTTATGAGATTTCTCTTGTATAGTTTTTGATGCTCTGCAAAAAGGACATTGTTAGGATACAAACACAACCAACAAGCAAGAAACCAATTGTTAGTGTTAGAAATCACAATTTAAACAATAGCCTAATCAAGCATATCAAGAGAGATACTAAATAATAAATGGAAAGCATACAAAGAAAAAAGAGGTAAACTAAACTCCTCCAAATGCTGACCAAAACATTCATAGTGGCTCCTCTCTTGTTCCTCTCCTCTCCAAGTTCCCAAATGAGTGTAGCTCTTAGTAGCTTTTTGCACTATTTTTTTGGATATCTTATGGAGATTCAAAATTATGAATAAAAACTCATGAAAATGTAAACATGAACAAGCTAAAAATGAGATATTATCTAATCTAGTGTTTATTTTAGTCCAAAAGAGTAAATGTAAATGATTAGGCTAAATGCTCTCTAAATTTCACTATAAGTTACATGCATATAAGTTTTCAGGATCTGGATTATGAGGAAATGAGCTCTATTTATAGGTAAAATGGAGCAATGGAGGGTTGAGATTGAGTATTTTCATCAAGGGTCAGGATTGATGGGTTTATGATATATGTGAGGAATTTCAACCCAATCCTAGGATGACAAATGTCAACAAGAGATGGGTTGAGAGGAGAGGGAATAAACATTAAATGTTTGACATGACTTGAGGGTTAACTTGGGAGGTAAGGTTAATGTTGAGTTGAAAGAATAAAGCCATTATCCAATAAATAATGTCTTTATCCAATGGATAAACTCTTGTGCAAAAGTTAGCGAGGATAACCATGGTCAAAGCAATAAATGCTTGAAGAGACCCATGGGTTAAATGAGGGTTGAGTTAGAGGTAAAGTCTCTAACCATGGGAGCAAGTGGATTTAACCATAAATGGTTATGTAAGAGCCATTAGTGGTTTGGAAGACTTTAGGAGTTAGCTTGTTGAACACATAAAGCATTAAATGTTTTTTAAAGACTTTGGAGTCTTTGAGAAGTGACTTCAAGTTTCTTATGAATGTGACAATATTTAGGGGATGGATCAGGCTAATTAGGAATGATTAGAAAGTGATTTAGAAGGGTCTAGAAGGGGATTTAGGATTGCAAGTGGATTTGGTGGGTGAGAGAAAATAGGATTTAAATTAAAATAAAATTAATTTATTTCAACTTGTGGTTGCAACTTGCATTTGTAGGAGAATGCAAGTAGGGGGGTTTAATGATTTTAAATAAATGTTTTAATTATTTATTTAAAAGAGGAAAGGGGATTAAATTAAATAAATATGATTTATTCATTTGATTGATTGTGAATTTTGTTTAATGAATTAATTGAAATAAATTGAATAATTTATTTACTTAATAGGAGAATGATTGAAAATGAATTAATTAAATGTTAATTTAATTAACTATTGGCTAGCGGGTTTATTAATCAAATAAATAGAAAATATTCATTTAATTAAAATAGACAGATTTATGTGACTACATTTGCCCCTCTTTGAGATGATGTGGTCTATCGTGTCGTTTCAAAGAAAGAAAAATAGGTGCGAAGAAATATGCCCCATAAATGTTAATTTAATGGGTGGTATGCTCCCTCAAGAGATGGACCGAAAAATTTCAAAAAATCGAGCGATCTCTCGAAAAAGAACGAGAATTGGTGAGGAGGTAGAAGATAAGAATTTAGCAATAATGGTGAAAGAATAAAAGAAATCAGAGGCGTTGGAAGTTCACGAGGACCATGGCGGTGAGTGAGGTAAAATTAAGGTTAAGGTGAAGGGTATATATGGGGGTGAAGGGTTAAAAATAGGGTCATTTGCATCCATCTCCATAGTGATTTAGAGCTCTGATAGTGACTTTTGGGAAAGAGCAAGCAACAATCAGGATGCCAGTACTGATAGCAGATCATCGACTAGAGCGGGTTCGTCAACTCCAACAGCCAGATGACTACGTACCAGTAGTACGCCAATTTGAATTTTTTCTTTTTATGCATTTTTTATGTCTTTTCTCCAGTGTCCAAGTTGAGTCAAGACAATAGTGCTAAAACTGTGTTTTAGTGTTGTTGTCACTTAAACTAGCGCTTTTGTGCTGCTATAGCACTATTGCATAGTGGTTTTAGCGCTATCGCAAGGTTTAGCGCATTCGTATAGTTGTTTTAGCACTATTGTAGTTGTAGCGCAATTGAGTCAATCTTGTAGCGATATTGATCGGGAATGGCACTCTTATGCGATGGTTTTAGTGCTATTGGTTTTGTAGCACTAATGTGTAGTTGTTTTAGGGCGATTGTTAGCAGAATAGCGCTATTGTCTAAAAATAGATGCCCCAGTGCTAGAAAAAGTAGTCTCCTGATGCTGATGGGGGATGAATGGATAGGTTAGTTATTTTGAACCATAGCAGCCTCATTGAGACTAGGTTATTATGATAAATGCCTATTGTAGTCTAGGTTTGTCACGATTGCGTACATGTTGAGACCCGAAGATACTTGATCAAAGTATCTGTTGATAGTCTAGGTTTAAACTTAAGAAAGTTTGAAATAAAACAACTGATGATGATGTGAATGTGTGATGACATGTAGGAGGATCTTTTCGTCTTACAGACGCGGGAGAGGCATTAAGCGATGCAACAATTGATAGATCAGTTGATGGAGGTTGAGATTGATTGCATTGCGTTGACTGGCCTTTATGATGTGATGTACATGCCCATTATTCGAATGAATCGTGGCTTGATGATGATATTAGCGGAGCGGTGGCACAATGAGACTTGCACATTCCATCTGGATATGGGGGAGATGACCGTGACATTGGAGGATGTGTGGTGGATCTTGCGCATCCCTATTCGAGGGGATTTAATGACATATGACCGAGCATGGGAGACAACAATTGTGCATCGGATATTTGATGAGGATGTTTTTATTAATGATGATTTGGTAGCTTGGGAGGAGATAGTTGTGTTATATGAGCCACTTCCAGCTATACTATCAGGGATTGTTGGGGGCCTGTTGTGCCCTGATCGATGATCACATGGACTGGCCGTGGGTTTAGGCCAGGTTATAGAGAAGATGGCGACTAAGGGGACCCACTTTGCATGGGGATCGTACATTCTGGCACATTTATATCGGGATCTGCATGAGGTGGTGTACCGAGAGATGATTTCTCTAGGAGTTGGGATCACTCTACTGCATATCTGGGCATGGGAGAACCTACCCGTGACATGACTTGTTAGTCTGAGATTTAGGGCAGTAGATTAGCCCTATGTGTATATGTACGGAGGTATGATGAATCAGCCCCACCTGGGGAAGTTAGAGTGGTGGCAGTGGACATTAGATAATTTAGATATAGTGATCTGGAGGCCTTATATTGAGTGTAAGCTCTGGGATGATGATGCAGAGGCCTTGCCTTATGTATTTATGACATGGTACTTGATTGGTAGGACATCCTACAATGTGGAGAGACAGGTACTTGGTAGAGTGATGAGGCAGTTTGGTCGGAGGTAGGGATTGCTGAGTGGATCAGGGGAGTATGCACGGGCAGTACGGGAGAGATTTCAGTGGGGGCCAGTGTTACCGTATGATCAAGCCTTAGTGGAGTTTCAGACTTTATAGGTGAGCCCATGGCATATGAGGCCAGGGGTTGTAGATGTAGGGGTTACAGATGAGTATACATAGTATATTACTGCACATCCTATTCCACGTATATCGGATCCGGCAGAGCCAATTCCATCTTTTGAGGATGATAGGAGACAAAGATGAAGGAGAAGAGGAGGTCGAGGACTTGTAGTAGATGGATGAGGTAGAGGTGATGGAGGAGGAGGAGGAGGTGGAGGGGTGGTGGTGGATTTGGAGGTGGGGGTAGATTTGGAGGTGTAGGTGGTGGAGGAGGACAGTTACAGTAGAGAGGGAGAGGTGGGCAGCCATTGCGACTGTCATAGGGGCCTTTGATGCAAGGAGGAGTCAGATTAGGTGGTAGGGATATGGGGGAGGGAGATGCACCTATGGATACGGGAGAGGGAGCTACAGGTGGAGGAGAGTATCTGATGGGGATGGGAGATGTACAAGAGAATATGCTAGTATATATGCAGACTCAACTTACAACAGCCAAGGCACGAGTGGAGGAGATGGAGGCAGAGGTTGCAGCTAGAGATGTACAACTATTTACATAGGAGTCAGAGTTGACTGTAGTGTTGCGAGAGAGAGAGAGATGATGTAGTGGAGAGATTGATGGAGCTGCAAGAGAGAGTACGAGTTGGGTTAGGAGCACATGGTCCTACGGGGGAGGTGATGAGGGAGATACGGCAAGCTCAGGCATATATAGAGTATTGGCAGGGTTTATATGAGCAGGCGGTGCCATCCAGTCAGCGGGCACTGAGCTATTAATAGATGCAGTGGGCGAGATCAAAGCAGTGATGGTGTGATGGGTCCTCCACGGTGAGATAGTGCAGGTGGTGCAGGGGGTAGTGGGAGAGCAAGTGGTGATGGTGGTGCAACATCTAACCAGAGTGCCATTTGACAGAGCTTTATGTATTTTATTATATTGTCATTTTGGACTGTGACTTGGATGGCTCTTGGTAGCCGATATTTTTGACATCACTGTACTCTGATACATGTATGTTTTGGCAAGATGATATATGATGTGATATATGAAGAGATCCCATATTTTGTGATGATATGCATGTTTGATGATATGTATGGATTTATGCAGGATGATGATTTATGAATTATGCTTAGATGGATGTTTTTACTTGATAGATGTATATGATGATGAAATGATTTCTATATGCATTTGATGATGATTTTATGATGTCTATATGCATGTTTATGAATGTGATGCTAACATGTGGATGCAGGTTAATATATGTATGATGCATTGTTGTAATGTTTTTATGTATGTAATACCATGATGATGATGTATGCAAAATGATGAACGAATGATGTTGACTATGAGATAGATAGTACTTTATGTTGATGAAATGATGATATGCAACTGTGTTTGATATGCTGAAATGCAATAAATTGAATGGTTTGTGTAAATGTGTATAGATGGTAAAAAATGAATGCAAGATGGATAAACAAATGTAAAGTACAAATGTTTATGTGATGATTTCTAAATGAATGCACTTGTAAAAATGAATAAACAAATGTTGAGACAAATGTTTATGTTATGTTTCTAAATGAATTAAAATATGACTAAGTGAAATGATAATGCAACTAAGGGGTAATGAATAACTACACCTTAATGCAATTAAAAGGATAGTGAATGCATCTTTTAATGAATCCAGAGAAAACTTGTAAAGATGAAAATGAAATGAATGAGTATAAGAATATACTAGATTGATAGATGAATGTACTTAACTAATAGATAGATAAATGCAAATGAATGCAACTAAATGAATCTAGATGAATGTATTGGAAACACACGTTAAATGACGATGAATTATTTTGAATGATGTAAAAGACATATAACTGTACCTAGATGACTAAATGAATGTATGTTTAATGGCTAAATAATGGTAGTAAATGATGGGAAATTTATACAAATGAATCTAAATGCCTTTATTTAGCAATGATGAAATGATGCTAATGCAAGTAAGTGATAATGAATGCACCTAAATGATTTTAAATGCACTTAAATGAATATCTAAAATGGATGTAATGAACCTACATGTCAGTAAATGATAATGAACTAGATGCTTTTAAATGCAACTAAATGTAATGGAATGATGATATCATGCATTTATGATAGATGAATGCTAGTTGGTGAGAATTGCATGATGCATTGATGATGTATTAGAGAACTCTGTCATATTATATCCAGGACCAATTGATATTAAATAACTTCTCGTATTTTAACTTGTTCACACTTGCATACAAAACCATAAATATGAATAATGAATGATCAAATGGATGGGTGATATGCAATATAAACAGATGAGATGAAATGATGATCCATGGTGCTTTTATTTTTCATCATTGAGCATGGTAGTATCAATCTTGGATGAGGCAGTAGGAACCAAGTTTGGAGCATTGTACCTGTAAGCAAGCATCATAGATAAAGAATATGGACCCTCCATAATGGTTCATGCTCATATGGTCGAGGTATACGCTGTAGTCAACAAGCCGTAGTGATCCATGATTGTATTTCACTTAAGATCACGTACCTTAGTGAACTTCCCAAGTAGACACCATTAGTACATGCCCCAAAACTTCATTGGAATAATTCGTAGAAGATAAACAAATAATGCTTAGGAACCATCCCGGTTACTCAAATCACTTGTGGATGTCCTAGAGTAGCGTAGGAACCTGATATAAATGAATAAATAAATTTATCAAACTGACCAAGTAATTGATAGTTTAAACAAAATTTTCTTGTCAAAGAAAATGTTATCATGTCTTTATTTTGGTAAGGAAGGATGCATCCTTGTTAAGACAGTTGCGTGTCGATGTTGATTGTTTGGTCGATGTGATAAGTGATCATTGTTTGAGTAGCTCAAAATGTTTGTTTAATGTCTACTTTGATGCGTATGTACAAAGTATTTTTACGCTTTGCCATGTTTTTGATCGATTTTTAATGTTTTTTGAATGTTTTTGGATTTTGTGAGTTGTTTGAATGTATTTTTATTTTGTATGACAATTTTGAATGTTTTTGGATTTTGTAAAACATTTTTTGAATATTTTTTGATTTTGTGAGACAGTTTGGAAAGTTTTACTCAATGAATCACAAGTAATGTAGAATCCACTTCCATCAATAGGTTAAGAGCATTGCCCCCAGTTTAGACATGACTATGAAAAAGCAAGATGCAAGATGCATGAAGTACTAGCCTTGATTGCAGATCAATAACAACTGGTTTTTTTTGGTTTTTTTTTCCTTCAGGACTTTTATCTAAATCTGGTATGCATTGGAGCCTGATACTTTGTACAGCTTATGTATGAAACCATTTGAGGTGCATGTTGTTGATCAGATTTGCTAGCGGTTCACCTTTTGAAGTAGCCAACTGATATGCCACAGACCCAAATACGACAGTGATAACATATGGACCTAGCCAATTCGATTCAAACTTTCCCTGATGTTCTTTGTTTGGTTGGTTATGAGGATTCTCTCTAAGAACAAGATCAGCTACCTCAAATGTACGAGGTCTAACCCGGTGATTAGAGCTTCTGCTCATGCATTGTTGATAGGCCTTGAGATGCTTGTATGTAGCTTGCCACCTTTCATCAAGTAGTACCAATTGAAGACAAGAGACTTGGTATGCTTCATCATCTATCAGATTACGAAAGGAAACCCATAGAGATGGTATCTCAAGCTCAATAGGAAGGATGACTTCTGTGCCATAGACCAATGAGTAGGGAGTTACGTCTGTAGGGATTCAAATGCTAGTTTGATACGCCCATGGTGCTGGATTTAATTGAACGTGCCAATCATGACCGACATCATTGAATATCTTCTTGAGGATTCTTAATATGTTCTTGTTCAATGCTTCGGCCTGACCATTTCCTTATGGGTAATAGAGAGTGGAAAAGCGGTGTTGGATGTGAAACTTCTCACAAAGCTCACGGACATCCCGATTTTTGAAAGGAAGCCCGTTATATGTGATGATGGACATGGGTACACCATACCGGCATAAAATTTTTTGGGTGACCATAAAAAGGGCATCAAGGATCAGGCACTCCCAAATGCTTGAGTCTGGAACCCAAAGGAAGACCTTGGAAGAGAACACACCAAGCAAAGTGAGTAATCTTAGGTTCGGTGATGGCAGACCAGACAACCAAGAACTTGAATCTCTAGGCAGTCTGGGAAGATTGCAAGTTCCACCGATGACTGAGAGTATGAGCCATAGGCAAGTGAGGAACCAACCAGAGATAACTCATTTTGGGTTTGTAGTTGGTAAAAGGAATCCAAGGATACCACTTCCAGTATTTCCACCAAGGTCTAACAAACCAAATACCAAGCTTATGAAGCAAATTTGAGGGAAGGGCCTAGACCAAAAGGTCATAAGTCTATCGATCTAGCCGAGACAGGCAAAACTAGACCTGGAGGTCCTCCCAAGAGTGGAGGCTCATAGTAGATCTAGAAAAAAGATCCTTAGGGGTACAAATGTTGCGCTTGTGAAAGCGTAGAGCACTGACACCTTGAATTTTGGCCAAAGGTAACCCTTGCACCTGAAAAAGAGGGGACCACAAAAGGTTGTGTTGATTCATGGATAAGTCATCCCGAAAGCCATCGTCGGCCCACCGAAGCCAAGGCTTGATAGCTTCCCAAGCATGCAAGATACTTTTGACCATAAAAGTACCTTGTATCTGAATAGGCTTTGTCATGGTGAGCAGGGTTTGTAAGCCTATCCCCTTCCAGGTTAGCCTTTTTGAGGGAAAGCCTGAAGAAATGCAATGTCGGAGAAGAATTTTCTAGGCCTCATCTCTAGATAAGGCTTTGATAACCCATTTAGCACATAAGGCCAACCCTTGGTTCTGGGTAGAAATAAGGCCGAGTCCTTGAGATTCCTTGGGGAGACATCAGTAATCCCAAGCAACCCTATAAAAACCATGATGGTTAGACTTAGAGGCCCAAAGAAAGGCCTGCAGAAGTCTTTCCAACTTCATGTAGGAGGAGGCCTTTGAAGGAGCCCAACATGAAGAATAGTAAACACAGGTGGTGGCCAACACTTTGGAAAAGACTTGGAATTTACCTACCAAAGAGAGAGGCTTGATGATCTAGTAGGCAAGCATTTTCTCTATTTTGGCTAAGACCGCCTGCCACAGATCCGAAGGCGAAGCTTGGAAGGAAAAAGGAATGCCTAGAAAGAAAAATATTTTTCCATGCTGAAGCCTTTTCCAGTCATACTAAAGGATCCAAGGCAGAGCAGGAAGAAAGGACTATCTGTAACATTGTGTCTTGTGCCACAAAATGGTCGAACTAGAAGCTAAGCAAAAAGTGTTAAGACATTTAAGAGTGGACTGCACATTATCTTTATCCTCAATGAGAGTGAGAAAGGAATCATATGCAAAGTGGCCATTGACAAGTTGGGAAGGTGACTCAGGCAGGGAGATACCACAAACACGCCCAACAACGATAGCATTGGCAAGTAAGTAACCAAACCCTTCTGTTGCAAGAACATATAAAGCAAGAGCTAGAGGGCACCCTTGGAGAATGGATCTGAAAAGGCCAAAAGCCTCAGATTGTTGTCCATTAATGGTAATGCAAGCCGAGGAATCCCCAAATAACATATGCACAGACTAGATGAACCAGGGACCAAAGCGTAGGGCTTTGAGCATAGCCAAGATAAAAGGCCATTCAATGAGATCATACGCTTTAGCGAAGTCAATCTTAAGAAATATTGCCCGTTGTTGAGAGTGTTTGGCCCAATCCATTGCTTCCCAAACAACAATAATATTGTCTAGAATAAACCTAGATTTAATAAATCCAGTCTGTTTCGGACAGACAATAAGCGGTAGGAGATGTCGAATCTTAAGGGCCAAAGCTTTGGCAATGATCTTATAAGAGACATTAAGCAAGGTGATAGGCCACCAATTGCAAATGTCCTTTGGGTCCCCGGCCTTAGGAATAAACTTGATGTTTCCTTGATTAATCATTTTTCCCAAGGAGCGGGAATGAAAAGATTCCAGATAGATCTTATGAAGGTCAGGACCAACACAAGGCCAAAGAGCTTTATAGAATTCATAGGGGAAGCCATCACAACCCGGGGCTTTGTCATCTGCCATAGAAAAAGTGGCTTCCTTGAGATCATCAATGGTAAGTAAGAGATCACAAAAGGCATACTGTGAGTCAGAGAGCTGTTTGGGAACAACATCTAAACAATCTTGTAAGGCTTGAGTTTTGGTCGAAGAATCTCCCTATGCTGTGAACACCTTCTCATAATGACAGACAAAAGCTTGCAATATGTCAGGCAGCTCGGTGAGAAGAGCCTGTCCCTCTTTTATTTTCTTAATCCCAATAGAGGTACGACGAGCACGTAGAGCCAGGAATAATTCCTTAGAAGCCCTATCGCCCACCTTAAGCCAGTGTAATTTGGCTTTGATTTGAGCTCCTTTGGCAGAGTGACTATCAACAACTTGCTTCTAATTGTGGAGTTGGGCTAAATGGAGTTGCAGGGTAGAATCAAAGGGATTAAAAGTCAAAACTTCTGTGGTAGCACATAGAGATTTGGTGGTCACATCATATGACCGCTTGCGGTAGATGACAAGTTGCCTACCATAGATGCACATAAACCTCACAGAGCCGGAAATGGCATCATACCACCACTCAATCCATCCAGTGTGATGATGGGGCCTTGGCTCAAGATTCCACACTCTTTGAATGTGGGCCATCGTGGACTGATGGTGCAGAAGGGACGTGTTGAGGTAGAATTGCATTTTGGAAGGACACTGCCTAACTGTCTACTATTCAATTCTAAACTTAATGGGGAAGTGGTCTGACAGTGTTACATTAACAAGAGGAGTGATGGGTAGATCAAGATCTTCAGAAAAAGAGAAAAAAGATTGTGCAGATATCATAGCACGATCAAGCCTTTTAAGAATTTTGTCGAAGCCAGCTCTGAAATTAGACCAAGGATAATCACTTTTTGTAATATACTACAAAATTAAATTGGTCCAAAGTATATGGAATCTAGGGATCAAGGGTGAATGTATAGAAATATAGGTCAATAAATGATGGGAATGTGTGAGAATTAATGTGAATAGGATGGAAAATGTATAGAAAATTTGTGAACCTAGAGTTAATGAGGGTGAATAAAAAAAAGAGAGGGAGCCAAACATATCACAAAATTTTCACATTTCACTATGTAATCATATCAAAATGAAAATAAAGCTATATGGAAATTGGCATCTGTATACTAATTTTTTCATTAAATTTTGCCCCCACTTTGAGGTGTGCATGTGAATCATAACATGAACAACTATTTCAAGGTAAATGACACACATACATAAAAAGTAAACAATGAAACATAAAAAGGATACTATGGTCCATGCAAAATCACGGAACCCACTAGAGCTCATCATGTGTTTATCCTCAACATGAGTATTCCACATGAACTTTTGAAATATAGAAAAGTGTGTAATGAGTATCACTTATCTCAAAGTGAAATAAAATAAAATTATAAATTTACTCATCTGCTAAGAAAAATGAAAAATTTAAAGATAAAGTCATGTCCTAGTTGTATGGATACACTACAAAATTCATTAGCTCCTGCTATTAATGAGCTAGGTGCCTACAAGATGCTTGTGTGCATGAATCAAGAAAAACTTTTTGTTGTTTAGATACCAAGAAACCAATACAAGAATATCTTATGTTCAAAACAAAATTAAACATGTTATTCAAATGTACTAGTGCTAGAGAAATTTAGTGCTTGAATAAAGTTGTACCATGTTGTGCTATCATAATAATTGTCACAAATAGGAAATATATTCAAAATTATGGGTAATTATAAATTTCCATCAAGTTTTTAGCAAATGCCAATTAAGTTGTGAAAACAAAAAAAAAAATTGAATAATTTTTGTTTAGTAACTTGTCCTAAAATTAATTATATATATGTATTTAGTGTACACTTCTAGTTAGAAATGATTTAGCCCATATCTAATTTAGCTAGAATGAATCTATCCAGACCATATATTTGACAAAGCAACATTTTTTAGCTAGAGATTTTTAAATTTACTTGTGTTGATTACTTCGATTGAAGTATGAAATAATTTCAACTTTCATCCACTTGTCATAATCCTATGTTGTCCTATCTTTCACCTTTTCAATATAATCCAAATTCTTCTTTAACATTATGTGTCTAATCAAGAGCACATTGAATAACACAAAAGAGAGACAAGTAGATTTGATAAGAATAAACTGTATTCTAATCAAGACCAAAATAAGATCAATTGGATCATTAAAAATTACATACAATTTAGATGAGCCTTCTTATAAAGGCAAGGCCATATGGATATGTGAGCACACAATCATGACATGTGGCTCAATAAGAAACAAGGGTAGATAGGGTAGGTAGGAGTAGGTAGGAGAAATAATTAAATATTCCATATGAGGTGGATCACCCACCGAAGGTGGAATGTAACAACAAGATAAGATCACAAAAGGTGGAATTTCTCCTTCATACATCATCCCTATGTGCACACTTCCCTATGTGTCTCATATCCAAACTACTATGAAATGCATTACCCTAAGTCAACTTAAGTAAAGTGTAATTATGAGAGATAATTTACACCAACATCCCCCCTTAAGTGCAACTTAGGGGAATGTAGACTTAAGTCAACAATGCAAGATGGGTCCTAGTTACGAGGCCATGTTAGGTACCCATGTACAAATGCACACAAACCATTGAAATCTCTCACGAATGGAGAAAGAGAGAACAACCCAATGGGAAAAAAACTCCCCCCTAGAAGAGAGATGAAAACTATACAAAATAACTCTCAATGAAGTATGAGAAGGACAAAACCCCATGTGAGGAACTATTTCCCCCCATAAGAGAGAGGAAGAGAGACCAAGTAGCCCCCCCTCAATGTAGAATATGTACCAATGGTAGAAGCTTGAAATTGAATGAAGAAATTTCTCCTTGATCGTTGAACAACATTCCTTCCCTTGGGAAGAAACAAAACCAAAGGTGTATCCATGAAGTCTCCCCAATCATGAAGGGAAGATGTAGGAAAAAAACTCAAGATGTATAGAGTCTCTAAAAACTACTCAAGTGTCCCCATGTTGATGCTAAATAGTTACCCCCTCCAAATTAGGTGTACTGGTCCACACTGATGAAAAAGGAACTCCAAGATCTAGTAGATATAAATGTAGAACATGATCCAAAGACTCACATGTCTCATCTAAGGATAAAGAGACCTCCTCCAAATGTTGTACATAAGTTTCCACAATCATGTCAACCTCGAAAGAATGATCATGTAGAGAATGAATAAGAGGGTTAGAGTGTTCCCTCGTAATAATTGAAGAAGGATCATCTTCATCAAAGAGAAGATGAATGTCATCAATGATGTCTCCCAAATCTGCACTAAATCACAAGAAGGCACAACTATGCAATATCTGCATCATCAGGTGCAATAGGTGATGTGATATCAATAGGACAAGATGAAATGCAAAGCTCAAGAATGGGTTCTCATGTGAGAATACCCAAGTTCAAGTACCCAAAAGTCTCCGCGATATCTGAATCATCACAATAAGTATGATCATCATGTTAAGAATCATCCTCATCAATAGAAACAAAATGTGAAAAGGAGTACAAATGAGATGCATGATCCACCACCCCTCTAACAATAATATCTCTACTCTCCAAGTCTCTAATGGTAACTGAATCATGTGTGAACTGCACAGTTTTCCTTATTGCCCCATGAGTGATCTAATAGATAGAAAGAAGATTGTTTGTCAAGTGGGGTACACACAACACATCATTGAAGGAGTTATCCCCAATGAAAAAAGATCATTTCCCAATCACATCATATATCTATGATTTCCCATCAAAATCAACGATATGTGTCTATGATGAAAAGTGGAACCAACAATATTGAAAGACTAAATAGATTCAACCACAAAACCCTAACCTAACAACAAAAAAGATCCACCATAACATATGAAGATTACCTAAGACAATGAAAATCAAATGAAATCACAAATATTATACCATCACATGTCCAATAGGGTTTGAATCTCCATTCTTCCTATCTCCATTGATCTTGCTTGATATATTTGCTCTCAGATTTTATGTGTGCACAAGAGTTCAACAAAGAACGGAAATATGGTTTTAAGTAGGCTTGATCGCATATGAAAGTTTGAAAGCGTAGTCAAGTATTCTGTGGGGGGTTTGATAATGAAGGAAGCATCTCCTTATATAGAAGACACTATAAGAAATGGAGGGATAAGATTGAGAGGTGTAAAAGATAAATGGTCGGCTATGATTAGAGGGTAGGTAGAGAAAATAAGAAAATAATGAGAGGGTAGGCAGTGTAGGAATTAAGAGATGGATGACATGTGTCATAGGTAGAAAAGGCTAATTAATTAATTAAATAAATGAAGATTCATTTAATTAATAGAGGAAGTGGGATAATTAAATAAATAAAAGTATTTATTTAATTTAGGAAAAGGGGAATTTAAATAAATAAATGTATTTATTTTAATGAGAAATAAGGCTAGAAGAGGATAAGTGAATTAATTAAATAAATAAAGATTTATTTAATTAATAGAAGAATTAGGCTAATGTAATATTTATTTAATTAGACTGGACAATTTTAGGTGTCTACATTTTGCCCCTCTTTGAGACAATGCAGCTTGTCACATTGTTTCAAAGAAGATAATATGAATTGATAAAAAGTTACCCCAAGATGGGAATAATATGTCCCCTTGAGAGATTGGATGAAAATGTCTGAAAAGATCACAAACAATCTCTCGATAATAAAGAAAGGCTAGAAAGGACTGACTGGATAAGATAAAGTGACAGAGTCATAGGATAAAGAAGACTGACTCGGGAGACTAGGGCTAGGGCAGTCTATAAGATAGACCACGAGGGAAAACATCCTCATTGTCATCCACACATCCAAGAGATTAGAGTGTAGAGAGAGAATAGAGCAGCAGCAGTCAGCAACGATGACATTGGTTCATAGATTCGATCGGGTTCGTCGATTTCAGAGGTCAGCAGATGCAGGAGAGCCGATAAGTACTGTAAAACCTCCTTGTACTTTATCGAAATAAATGTTGTCATTAATGCATGCTAGGTAAGGAAATAAATGCATTTTAGAATATGTCAAACAAGGTCAAAAAATGCCAAGGCGCGTCTGTGTTGGTGCCAGGCACGTCTGGGTTAGCTAGGCGCATCTGTGTTTGTGCCAGGTGCATCTATGAAGGAAAAGGCGTCTATGTCAAATGCGAGTGCGTCTATGTTGTGCAGGCATGTCTGTGCTATGTGGGCACGTCTGTGCAGAGCAGGTGCGTCTATGCAGAGTATAGACCAGGTCTGTGTATTTCAGGCGCGTCTGTGCATAGCAAGCACATTTGTGCAATATGTAAGTGCGTTTGTGTCATGAAGGTCAAATTGAGAGTTCTGTGATGAACATATGTTGTCGATTGGATAAGCTGCTGAGTGGATACACTCAAGCAGGTCGCCTAGGGAAGACTAGGATAGCAAATAGGGCTAGGATTGACAATTATGTGATAGAACATACGTTGCCAATGAAGAAACTACTCAAGAGGATACACTCAAGAAGAGGCCTTAGGATGGGATAGATCAAGGCACTTTGTGATGAACAGGGAGTACCAAGACATAGTACTTTGTGATGAACAAGGAGTACTAATATGAATAGCACTTTGTGATGAACAGGGAGTGCAAATATGAGCAACACTTTGTGATGAACAAGGAGTGTGAATATGAGCAACACTTTGTGATGAACAGGGAGTGCTAAAACACATAGTACTTTGTGATGAACAGGGAGTACTACTAGGATAAACAACAACACTTTGTGATGAACAGGGAGTACTACTAGGATAAACAACAACACTTTGTGATGAACAATGAGTGTCACTAGGATAGAGTATCATAAGCACTAGGATAATAAGCAACATTTTGTGATGAACAGTGAATGCCACTTTAACTGACACAGTTGATTTGTTTGACTTTAGGAGTACCTACCTATGCTTGAGTCATGGGAGAGATTCCCATCGACTCAGAGCTTACGATCGGAGCTTACATTTGAGGACAGAGCAGCTATTGAGGTTATGGGCTTGCAATTTATTTTGTATGTGCTTGAGTTTCGGGCGAACATGGGATTGTTGACTGCACTTGCTGAGAGATGGCACTCCGAGACATGCACGTTCCATTTGTCGATGGGTGAGATGATAGTCACCTTAGAGGATGTTTACAGGATATTGCAGATACCGATCGATGGGAAGTTGATTTCCTATGATTGAGACGGAGATAGGGATGCCTTGAGATGAATGTTTCAAGATCCGGGATTGGAGATGAGGCAGGACACGTGGCTTGGGATACCATGACATAGATAGGATTAGCACTACCAATAGTGTTGGTAGGAGTGATCAGTGGGTTCATGTGTTCGGATAGGGTGACACGAGGGTTGGTTATGGGCTAGGGGAGCACATTGGAGACACTGGTGACACGGCATACCATATATTCTTGGGAACCGTGCATGCTAGCGCATTTGTACTATGAGCTGCATCAGTTTGTATACCATGGATCCGTAGGATTGGGCTGCAGAGTGACATTATTGCAGGTATGGGCTTATGAGCATCTGTCGGTTACTCGACCAATTCATTTCAGAGGCAAGGGCCATGGGCATAGTTTTGTTCACTTATATGACATGATTACTTCGCAACCACAGATCGAGAGACTAGAGCACTAGCGCATGGTCATTGATAATATTGACACTATGGTATGGAGACCATACCGAGAGTGCGAGGAGTGGGAGGATGATGCAGTGGAGCTGCCATACACCTTTAGGACCAGGTATTTGATTAGGCGAACGCCCTATGTACTAGAGAGGCAATTGGTTAATAGGGTTTGCAGGCAGTTCGACAGGATTCAGCGGATGCCATGGGTTTCTGGGATGTATGCTCAAACAATGAGGGATTAGGCACACTTCGGGCCATTATTGTCATATGATCAGGCAGTGATGTAGCTGGTGGAGATGACTCCCTTGCCTTGGGATATGTGGCCAGAGATAGAGGATGCAGGGATGGATGTAGAGTATATTGCATATTGGGTTGAGCATCCATTTCCATGACTGACAGACTCAGGGGAGCAGATAGATGGAGATGGTAGGGGTAGAGGCCGACGGAGGAGGCGGGGTGTGATAGGGGAGAGGAGAGTGTCTCCATAGAGAGAGAGTGGAGAGGAGAGATAGGCTCGGGCGGTGAGAGGCCGAGGTGGATTACCTTTATAGGTGCTAGCAGCACAGGGTCCCGAATAGGTACAGAGACAGGGACAGGGACGAGGACAGGGGCAGGGGCAGCTACAGGAGAAACCATAGGTACAGGGGCTGGAGTAGCCACAGGTATAGCCATAGGTACAGGGGGAGGAGGAGGATGAGTTACTGGAGTTGAGGGAGATCTGCTAGGGACAGGCAGAAGAGGTCTTGGATCTCGAGCGGGAGAGGGATAGGCTCATGAGACAGGTGAGGGACACTGAGCAGGAGAGGGATCAGGCTATCCAGCGCTATACAGAGGCTGAGATAGCAGTGAGGGTAGGGAGGCAAGCGGTAGAGGACACAAGAGCTGGATATGCTTATGTTCTGCAAGCTGGGGAGGAGATAGGCTATTGGAGAGACCTATACTATGGAGTCGTGCCACCAGAGCAGTGGGCTAGGAGCTTTCATAGACCATCGAGGACAGCGACGACCACTGGAGGGAGGGACAGGAGACAAAAATCCAACGGTGGGGTCATGGGTCCTCCACCACCACCAGACAGAGGGGATAGGAGAGATGATCCTGGGGCAGGTCCTTCCAGGGCTCAAACTCCGTCGAGGCCGGGTGGCTCCGAGGGAGGGAGTTCATCATAGCCTAGAGGGCTCCCTATGTATCCGTTTTGTACCATTTTGTATTATGATGTAGACACCTTCGAGTGATTGTAGTCATATGATTTTGACATCATTGTATCATGACACTTATGATTATATATATATATATATGAGATAAATCTTTGCGGCAACTATATGCATGTGTATCTATGTGATGAGATGTTTCATGATGTATGTTTCTATGTGATGCTTATGATATGGATGCAAATATGTACATGATGGAATACAATATTTTTGTTCTTTTATGTTTTATAATATGTTTATGCAAATGCAAATGTGAATGTATGAAATGTAGATGAATATGATAATGCAAATGACTAGTTACATGATGAAAATGTAAAATGTGCTAACATGTGTTGTGTGCAGGATGTGATGCAATTGTGATATCTATATGTATGTATGAAATGCTTATATGTGGTAATGCAGGTGCAAGTACATGGAATGCAAATATTTTTGGTGTATCATTATACTCAGTCATGTGATAGCGGGCTACATAGACTCAAGAAGGATGATGGAAGTCAATCAAGAAAGGGGGATGGAAGATAGAAGATATGAAAGTGAAAGAGCTTCTTGTGTGTTATCATCATTGAGCTTTATTATGAAAAAATAGGTTATGACAATCTAGGCACATGTGTGACCCAGAAAGTCATTATACTTATTTGCATGGAGATAAGACAGTCACAAACAAAGAATGCCCCAGTTCATACTAGACTCATAGTGTCCTCCTATCCTTGGACAAGTCATAGAATTGCTAAGAGACAATCCACAGACAACAAAGAAAAATAGGTGACGATACCCCATCCTCGCCTTTCTAGTCAAAGACATCCTGTAGATAGAATCTCTAGTCAGAGACATCCCAGAAAAGATAAAATCAAAAGAAAACCAAGACTCGACACCAACATCCACTGTAGTCCTCAAGTTTAGTGTTTCTTGTCACTTGTATAAGTCTTATCTGATTGTGGTCACAATGTTTACTTTCACAAAAGGATAGATAGCACTGAACCATAATGTTGTCTGAGTCTGTTGAAAGATTTGATTTGTTGAAGCCCATTGTTGTTGCTGTGTCTCATCTGAAACTGACTGAATCCATGAAACTGATACTTTATTATGGAGAAGATGAAACTTTATTGTGGATTGACGATGCAAATGTTGCTTTATTGCGGAATGTGCATAGATAGACTGAAGAAAATTGGAAGAAACTGTACTCCTCGAAACATGTTATGCTCTCAGTTCCACACCCATCACTAGACATAGGATTTGCCTTAGCCATAGATAGGAGCTGATTTATAATGGATGGAAAGGGGTGAAGGGAATGATTTATTATGAATGGCTAACCAATCTTAGGTAGATCAATAACAAGCCATGATGGGAATGGGTGTTTATTATGAATATACAGGTTGTGAGTGTGTGCAAAGTGAAGGATGAAATGGAATCCTAAAGGAGGGAGGAGCAATGTCTCTACACATGGCACTGGTGACCCATTTTCACCATGGTACTTGCCCAAGGCACCACCGAAGTGGTTTTCACCATTGGACAAAATTATTTCTCTTTACTTTTTTCAATTTTTCAATTTTTTTGTGTCACAAGGCCCCTGTTTGCCAGGTTTTCACCAAGTAACGATTTTTTATTTTTATGATTTTTTTGTATTTTTGAATTAGGATACTCTGAAGAGCTATGTGTAAAACTTGCGAAGGTGCATGTTGTTGATAGGATCCTACAAAGGTTCACCCTCTTTGGTTGAGAGCTGATATGCACCAGATCCATAGGCTGTTGTAATGATGTAAGGACCAAGCCAATTTGGTTCAAACTTGCCCTTCTTCTCTTTGTCTTGCTGAATTTTAGGATTTTCTTTGAGAATCAAGTCACCTACCTCAAATGTGCAAGGCTTGACTTTATGATTGTAGCTGCGACTCATTCGTTGTTGATAAGCCTTGAGATTATTACAAGCAGTTTGTCTTCGTTCATCCAATACTTCAAGTTCTTGTAAGCGAGAGACCCTGTAGTCTTCATCGTTGATAATGTTTTGCAAAGAGACTCGTAAAGAGGGTAATTCGACTTCGATAGGAAAGATAGCTTGAGCGCCGTCGACAAGTGAATAAGGTGTAGCTCCTATAGGTGTGCGGACGCTTATGTGGTAAACCCAAAGTGCAGGATTAAGTTGGATTTACCAATTGCGGCCAACATCGTCGATTGTCTTTTTTAGGATTTTAAGGATTGTTTTATTAAATGCCTTAGCTTGACCGTTGCCTTGGGGATAATAAGGTGTGGAGAAACGATGAGTAATATGGAAGCGATCACAGAGTTCATGAACATCCTAATTTTTGAAGGGAGGTCCGTTATCGGTGATGATGGAAACAGGAATACTGTATCGACAAATGATATAGTTGAGAATGAATGTAGCAATTTGTTTTCCAGTGACTTGTGTAAGAGGCACGACTTCAATCCATTTTGTGAAATATTCTGTAGCAGTGATGATCAATTTATGACCATTGGAGGAAGGAGGATAAATCTTGCCTATGAGATCGAGTCCCCACTGGCAAAAGAGCCAAGGAGTCGCAATTGGTTGAAGTTCTTGTGCTGGCGCATGAATGAGGTCTCCATGAAGTTGACAGTGCTTACAATTCTTGACAAACTGATATGAATCTTTTTCCATATTTGGCCAGTAATAACCAGTCCTGATGAGTTTCTTGGCTAAGGTAGGACCACTAGAATGTGGACCACATATCCCTTCATGAACTTCACGTAATGCAATCTGAGCTTCATCCCTTTCTAAACATCTAAGAAGAGTGCCATCCAGACCTCAACGATATAGGATATCGGCTAAAATGATGTATCAAGAAGATTGGTGAATGAAAGTGCGACGTTGGTTATTGGATAAGTCAAGACGAAGGGTATTGTCACAAAGGTATGTGAAAATGGAACCATATAAATGGGAACCAGGACCAATGACACATATCATTTCAGTAGGAGTGATCTCATACGAGGGAACCAACAGGTTATCCACCAAGAACTCATAGCGGGTTTCATTCTGTGGTAGATCAATTAGTGAAGCAATTGTAGCCATGGCATCCGCGGCTCGATTCTACTCTCTTGGTATCTTCTCAAAGTCTATCTTTGTGAAATGTTGTTTTAGGTCATCCACCATTCTTTTGTAAGGCATTAATTTCTCATCCTTTGTTTGGTAGTCATCAGTTGCTTGACGAATTACAAGTTGAGAGTCCCCAAAAACATGAAGTTCTTGGATCTTCCACTGAACTGCAATCCGTAATCCAGTTGTTAATGCCTCGTATTCTGCTATGTTATTAGTGCAAGGAAATGATAATCGATATGATTTTAGTATGGAATCCCCTTGAGGAGTTATGAAGAGGATGCCGGCTCCTGCACCATGTTGTGTGTATGAGCCGTCAAAGTATAGCTACCAAGGCTTTGTGTGTGACATTGTTAAGATGGATTCATCTGGAAATTCCGAAGTTAGAGGAACATCATCTATCATGGGATCATCTACTAACTAATCTGTGATAGCTTGTCCTTTTATTGCTTTTCTGTCCACATACTCAATATCGAATTTTCTCAGGAGCATCACCCATTTGGCTAGTCGACCAGTAAGCGTTGCCTTATTGAGAAGGTATTTCAATGGATAGATCCTTGCGACCAACTTAGTTTAATGAGTTAGCATGTAATGTCATAATTTCTGCGAAGCAAAGACCACAACGAGACATGCACGCTCAATTGGTGTGTAGTTTAGCTCATAACCCACCAATGTGCGACTGATGTAGTAGACTACCTTTTCTTTGCCCTCAGCAACCTATTGTGCTAAGAGTGCCCCCAGTGCTATTGAAGTAGCTGATATGTATAGTAATAGAGGTTGATCTAGAACTGGTGGCATCAATACTAGCGGATTAAGAAGGTAATCTTTGAGTATCTAGAAAGCTTGTTGACAATTATCATCCCATTTGAATTTGATGTTTTTGTGTAGCAGGTGCTGAAAAGGATTACATTTATCTGCAAGTTGTGCTATGAATCTCTGTATGGACTGGAGTCTCCCTTGCAAATATTGAAGTTGACTGATATTTCTTGGTGGTTGCATCTCTAGGATGGCCTTGACTTTTGCTAGATCGGCTTCAATTCCTCTTTTTGAGACAATGAATCCTAGGAGCTTCTCGGAGGTTACTCCAAAGACACATTTCTTGGGGTTTAATCTTAATTTATATTTTTCCAACCGATCAAAAATGACTGAAAGTATGTCCAAATGTGTATCTCTGTCTATTGATTTTCCCAAGAGGTTGTCAACATAATCTTCCACAGTAATGTACATGAGATCATGAAAGATAGTAGTCATGGTTCTTTGATATGTAGCACCTACATTATTTAGCCCAAAGGGAATGACATTCCAGCAGAAAGTTCCCCAAGGACAAGTGAATGTTGTTTTGTGCTGATCCTCAGATGCGATTTTTATATGATTATAACTAGAGAATCCATCCATCAAAGATAACATCGCATGACCTATTGTGAGATCTACGATCAAGTCAATATTTTGTAATGGAAAGCCATCCTTAGGACAAGCTTTGTTGATGTCTTTGAAATCTATACATATTCTAATGCTACAATCTAGTTTACTGACAGACACTAAGTTGGAGATCCATTCAAGATAATCAATTGGGCGTATGAATCCAACATCCAATAATTTTTCAAGCTCTGCTTTGACTAATAATGCCACTTGTGGATGCATCTTTCTTAATTTCTGTTTCACTGGTTTTGCCCTCGGTTTAACCATCAAATGATGCATTACCAAATCCGGATCCAATCCAGGCATATCAGCGTATGACCATGCAAAATTGATTTGTCACTCTGTGAAGAAACTTATGAACTTTGATCTTTCTGTCTGTCACGGATTGAGCTAGGAATATGTTATGCGGAATTTCTTCTGTACCAATGTTTGTTTTGATGGTCTCCTCTACCAACGTAGATGATTTTTCTTCATATGATGCTGAGAGAATGTCGAGCCTTCCATCCTCTGGTGCCTTAGAGAGGTTTTCGCCCTCAGATACGTCCTTTCTTTTTACTTTTTTGGGGTCAGACAATGCCACAATGTGGTTTTCACCATAAGACCTTTCATTTGTTTTTATTCTTATGTTTTTGCGACTGGAAGGCCCAACACCCTCACCAAAATATGCCATGGTATTGAGTTCTATAGTGTATCCTACCTTATGGTCCCCAGGGGGAAGATCGTCTTGTATGCCTAGATAGTCAATAAAGGCTTCATCATTTTGGAATGTGTCAAACTGTGCAAGTCCTTCATGGTCCCAGTCAATAAGTTGGTGGTGAACAAGGGGAAGGCCTTTGATGTCTTCAAAGTTAGCGGGGCTAAGAGTGAAGATGCAGTTATATTCAGGTATGTCGAGGCAGTTATCGAGGTCATCGCTGGCACTCTCCTCATCTGTCTCGATCATAGAAGAATCCAAATTATCATCACTAGCAGCGCATTCCGGGATAGGTGTTCTCATTCTTCATGATTTCGACCTAGAACCTAGAGGCAAGGACTGTATGGGATCCTCAAGGGTTGCTTCTTGACCAACTTTGAATTTTCTATAAAATTCTTCTTCTTCTGTGGGTTCACCTGGTTCTTTGAATGTCTCAGTGAGCTCATAGTCACTGGCGGATTTGTTTGAATCCCATTCCCATTCATTGGAGTCTGTGGAATAACAATTCTCTTGTTGAATTTTGGCAGCTTTGATTTGTAATGCTTCTATCTTTTGAGTATTTACCCTGGAAGACATGAAACCAAGTCCTTTCGAGCGTTCCTTTTTGAATGTCAATTCAGGTTGTAAAGGTTCAATGATGCCTTCCTTTCTTAAGCCAAGAGGACTTTTGCCATCATACCCAAATTTTTGTAGGTTCTTGAACCCTTTGCCATATTTTTCACATGGTATGATGATGTGATCTTGTGTATCTGTAGACACCTAAAATTATCTAGTCTAATTAAATAAATATCTTTATTTATTTAATTAATTCATTTATCCTCTTCTAGCCTTATTTTTCATTTAAATAAATACATTTATTTATTTAAATAATCTTTTTCCTAAATTAAATAAATATCTTATTTATTTAATTGATCCCACTTCCTCTATTAACACATGTCATTCATCTCTTAATTCATACACTACCTACCCTCATTATTTTCTTATTTTCTCTACCTACCCTCTAATAATAGTCGACCATTTATCTTTTACACCTCTTAATATTATCCCTCCATTTCTTATAGTGTCTTCTATATAAGGAGATGCTTCCTTCATTATCAACCTAATCAATCAATCTACACACATCCTATGCATTTTATTGAAGCAACCTAGCATTCGATCTTTCATATGCAATCCTATTTGCAACCACATTTTCGTTCTTTGTTGAGCTCTTGTGCACACATAAAATCTGAGAGCAAATATATCAAGCAAGATCAATGGAAATAGGAAGAATGGAGATCCAAACCCTATTGGACATGTTATGGTATAATCTTTGTGATTTCATTTGATTTGCATTGTCTTAGGTAATCTTCATATGCTATGGTGGATCTTTGTTGTTGTTAGGCTAGGGTTTTGTGGTTGAATTCATTTAGTCTTTCAACATTGTTGTTATCCATTTTCACCATAAACATTTTGGCACGCCCTGTGGGACATGGATTTTTGTTATATCTGTGTTTTTTGCAGGTTTTCCTAACCATATATTGTTGTTTTGTAAAACAATTTGGAGAATAACCTTGTGCAGCTAGGGTTTTGAACACAAAATCAAGATCTTGGAGAGATTCGATCATAGCTCACAAACAGCTTGGAAATTTTGCACCAAATTTGTTTTGCAGGTTCAAGATAGTATCAAAAGATCTCAAAAAAAATTCAGATCTATTGGAGCATATTTTAATTTTCTATGAATTTTTTATGAATTTTCATTAAAAATTGATTTTGAGAGAAAATGAGCAAATTTTTCGGATTTTCTTACATTTTTGGAAATCTCTCATAATTATACACAGGATCTGTTGTTTGTGATTTTAATTTTGATGCAAAATATTTCTTCAAAAATCGGATCTTTAAACATTAGGGTTTTTCATTGTTTTGATCAGACCTCACAAACGGCTTTGAATTTTGGAATCACATTTTTTTGGCAAGTCGCAAACATTATCAGAAATTTGCAGTAAAAAAATCAGAGTCTTTGGAGAATATTTTAAATTTCTATGAATTTTTTATGTATTTTCATGAAAAATTAATTTTGAGAGCAAATTAGCGAATTTTTTGGATTTTCTTATATTTTTAGAAAGCTCTCCAATTTATACATAGACTCTGGTTTTTGTTATTTTAAATTTGATGTAAAATCATTCCTAAAAAATTGGATCTTTGGAAATTAGGGTTTTGCATTATTTTGCTCATATCTCACAAGAATTTTTTTATGCAGGCTTGTAAGACTCTCAGGACCGTCCAGTAAAATTTTTAGATTTTTTGGATCAAGTTTGCATTTTATATGAATTTTTTATGATTTTTCATTAAAAAATTAATTTTTGGAGCAAATTAGCAATTTTTTTGGATTTTCTTACATTTCTGGAAATTTCTTGAAATTTTACAGGTGGTCTTTTTTTATGATGAATCAGATCTTTGAATTGGTCAAAAAATAAACACATTATTGAAGGCCCCTATTTCACAAAGTCTTTTGGATCTAAAATTTACCTAACTTGTGTGCTTGCAGGAGGGGTATTATTGCAAAACTACTAACAAATCTTTGTTGCAGAATTTTGGCAAGGGTTTTTTATCTTCATTGTGTGCCTTATTTTCATAGATTATTAAACACTTCAATTGGTGCACTAAAATTGAACCAGTGTCTTTTGTGTCTTGAGCAATAGGCTCTTTTTGTTTAATTTTTAGAGGGCCTATCTCCCCGTGTGGTCATTAGGACTACTAGTGAGGAGAGAACGACCCAAGTGGTAGTGAGGAAAACCCACCTCTTCTGAACCACTATAAACAACTATATCCATGGTGAAAACTGTGGATAACATGTGCTGATTAGTTCATACCCACACTATGTTTCCCCATAAACCCATTTGATCAAATTTATTTGATCAGTTGTAGGGCATAACCCCTATCAGCTGGGAGCCTTCTGTATTTACAGAGCTAAAAGTGCCGCATGTATGGCCACATGAGCAGATGCCCTTACTAGCACCTCTTTGTTTTAGAAGCCAAAATCCTTCTAGTTGTTGGGGCAAGAGGTTGGACCTCTGGAGCGGCCCACACACATACAGTTCTTAGTAGAGATACAAAGTTCACCACGGGGAGTTTTCATGGGGACTGATGCTTGGTTGTCCTGAGAAGTGAGTGTCGAGGATGGAGCCAGTGGGGTCAAGCATCTAAGTATCTGCTCTGAATAGCGTAGCCTCATGTGGGAATCAACAACTATTGTCCTGGCCAGCCATAAGAATTGTGCTTGTCTTATTTTGAACAATCAAACATTCAAGACCAAACATCAAAACATTGTGTCTTTTGTGTCTTCAAGTGTATGCAAAACAATTTTACATCAAACAACACACTTTTCTTTGAGTCATTTTGAGTCTAAACACTTGCAAACATTGAGTCTTCATCAACTTGTGTCCTCTTGTCACGAAAAAAGGTCAAAAATTCAAATTTGGTCACAACAACAACTTCACAAATTGGAAAAATCTACAGTACAACAAACAAGAGCAATCAATTTCAGAATTCTTGAGCTTCCAAAGCTATCTCTTCGGGTTTTTATCTAGCATTCAACCTATTTTTGGGTCTCACAAAGTCCATCATTGCTTTACACCTTACATTACATTCACATTTGTCTAAACTTGAGTCAAAAGGTCACTTGCTTGTCCTCATCATACTTTGTCAACACACTACATACAACAACATTTTGCTAAGTGGTCCCTCATCAAGGTCTATCACCTTTGAGTCTCATTTGGTCTTACTTAGAGTCAAGGTCAACTTACCTCATCAAGAGAAACTATCATCTCTTTGGAAGTCACACCTACTCTACTACATACATACTTGGTCTTACAATTTGGACATTGCAAGTACACTTCAGATTCATTTACATTTCATCCAACCCTTGGTCTTCCATACTCTTTCCATTTTTCATCTAGTCTCACACATCTTGGTCAAGACCTAGTTCATGGTTGAAACTCATTCCCAAAAATCTAGGAGAGAAGCTAAAGAGGCTCAAGAGTCTGCAAACATGAGTTCCTATGAGTATGACAATGATATCTTTTTCAATTCTGATCATACCACATTACCTGACATGAATGCCTATAGAAACATTCCAAATGTTGAGAACATGGACACTACAAACAACAATGATACACACAATGATAATATGGACAACTTTTTTGTACATTTAGCAGAAGTAGAAGACACCATTATGGATCCACGTTTCAATCAATTGGTTGAGGAAATAATGAGGAGAGATAGACAATATTTCTTACAAGTGATAGCACAAAGTGGAGCCAAGATCCCTCATGATTTTGACATGTCTCAAATAATGGAAAATCGACCTTTACAACAACCTCACTCCAACATGGATCAAAGGAGGCCTAATAGTGGAGGCACTAGAGGACCACATATGGTGCTTGAATCACCATCATCTTTGTTTCAAAAACCCAAGTTCCCATACACACATAGTCAAGCATATGACACTCATCCTCCCAGATCATCATGGAAGTCTTATGCAGAAAAATATGCTCAATCACATGCCCATGATAAGGACCAACCACCAAAGCAATTGGATATCCAAAGACATGTTCAAAATTTGGACACAAGGAAACCCCGCGTCAAATTTGGGGTCAACACATTAGAACAAACTCATGACATGCCTATAGAGTATGGTATACATGGACAAAATAGATATTCTATTCCTCAACATGACTTTATACCAAGTGGTCCATATACGTAGCATCATTATAGACCTCTTCCATACAAACATGTGTATGATCAATACCATCCATATATGCAACACGCTCCTCCTCCACCTGGTAGTTTAAGCATTGGATATGGTCTAAGAAGTCGATCTCCACCTAAGAACAATTTGGAACAGAAAATTAAGGACTTGCAAAAGAAAATGGAGGACATAAATACATCGAAGCCAACATACACAATGAGAGACATATGTCCCTATCCATTTGACAAAAGCATTCCAATGCCTCCATTTCCTACACATTTCGTGATGCCTAAGTTCGATAAGTACAGAGGAAAAGGAGATCCTAAGGCACATATAAGACAGTTTTTCGCAGCTTGCATCGAGGTAGTAGCAGAAGAGACATATTTGATGAGATTATTCCCACAGAGCTTAGGTGATCAAGCTATGGAATGCTTCTCTCAACTACCACCTAGAATTAAGTCATGGGGTGACTTAGTAGAGGCATTTATTCAACATTTCTCATACAACATAGAGACAGACATATCAGTCACTACCTTGTGCAACACCAAGCAAAAGGATGGAGAATATTTTTCATCATTTTTACAAAGATGGAGAAATCTAGCCAGTAGATTCTCTTGTGAAGTTCCACAGAAACAAATAGTAGAAATTTTCACTCAGAATGTTAGCAAAGACATTGGTTATGACCTGAGAAAAGCCTGATTGTCCACCTTCAAGGACATCATTGAAAAAGGCTTGGCAACAAAGAAGGTCCTAATTGAGCAAGGCGTCGTCAAAATATTCAAAGAAAACAAAGAGGACTTTAAAGGAAAAGACAAGCCAAGATTTTGGAATAAAAATAAGAACACAGTCAATGATGGTGTTGTTGATGCCAATAAAATGCAACCCAAAATCATTTTTTCTGGATCAAGCTCTATAAACAATCAAGTGAATACTCAAGCAACTTCCAAGTCATGAAGGAAGTACACTCCATTGGGAGAACCACTTGAGTCCATTTTCAAAAAGCTAGTGGCAAATAAGATAATCAAAATTCCAAATTTTCCTCCATATGAGCCAAAGGTCAAACCAAATTGGTGGAATGATGATGAATATTATGAATTTCATAAGAGCAAAGGTCATAAAATAGGTAATTTTCATCGACTCAACAACATCATACAAGATCTTATTGATAGAGGTGACATTGAGATTGAAGGACACTCATCCAATCAAGAACATGAGATGTTTAAGGAACCATTCCCAAAACATGACAAGGGAAAAGCTAAAGCCACAGATGACCAAGCCAACTATACCAGAGCATCTTATAACTATGATTCAACCATCAATCACATTTCAATGAAAAATTATCTCTATAATTATCATCAAGTACAAAACGCCTGAGAATTCTACCCAAAGACCCAAGATTGTCCTAAAAGGCATTGGATCTTCTTCCAAACCTACCTTTGAATTTAATGTCACAACTCATCGAGGTAAATTCACCTTGCAAGGTGCTCCAGCTAGAAACACCGCTTCCTCATCAACCAAACCAGAGTATGACCTTGTAGAACAGTTAGGGAAGACACCCGCACTCATATCCATCCTTGAGCTCTTACGCATATCCCCTGCACATAAAGCCATTCTTGAAATTTTTTTGAGAGACACCTCTGTCCCTACTAATCTAAAGGTGGACCAGTTTCAAGCCATGGTGGGATACCTTTCCATTCCACACTCCCTTACATTCACAGAAGCCGATGATGCCTCCGTGAGTCAACCACATAATGCACCTTTACACATTGAAGCCTTCATACACAAATATCAAATAAAATGAGTCTTGATAGATGGAGGAGTAGGTCTAAACATTTGTACATTGAGCACTATTAAACAATTGGGATATTTAGATAAAGCTGTGAATTCTACAAACAAAATTACCATCAAGGCATATGATGATGAAGAGCATTCATCCAAAGACACAGTCACCTTGCCTCTCAGAGTTGGGTCAGTTACAAAGGATGCAGTTTATCAAGTCCTAGACCTGGATCTCACATACAACATATTGCTAGGATGTCCATGGATTCATGAGATGAGCGTAGTCCCATCTACATACCATCAATGCATTAAGTTTCCACACAATGTAGTTGAAGTGACCATCAAAGATGACCCAAATCCATTCATATATTGCAACAATCTCCGGCCCAGATCAGAAATAACAATACCAGTCAATCGAGAGGCTATTCCTTCTTCAGCATATGTTGATCTAGAATCCTTGAAAGCTTCTACATCAAAACAAGCAGAGATCAAAGAAAAGATCAAGATTAAAAAACTGGGATGTGGTGATTATATCTTTCATGTTGATCAACTCCCACTATCTCCTAAGGTATTCAATCAACAGGAACAATCTATAAACAATTTTCAATATCAAGGAATTGGGTGTGAACCACCCAGTGTTGTGGCTACTAAGTCTGAATGCAAATCTCCTCTAGTGGTGCAAACACCTCTTGATATCAATAGTTCTAAGAGTGGTTCCAACGAAGAATCTATTGAGTGTATCACCAGCCCTCTTGAGAACTCACATAGCCTTACCATTTCATCCACTCATTCCATTTTCACTCCTCTCCTAGACTTGGATCAACAAGAATCACAAAAGCCCTTACTAATTGGGGATAAAAAATTAAGCTTTGAAAAGAAAAATCTAAAAGTCAATAATAAAGAAAATTCCTTTAGTCCAAATCAAAATCAAAAGCTACTAGACTCCACAAAAATCAAAGTCAAGGATAAAACTCTTATGAAGCAAAAAGAACAAGAGTTGATCTCCCCTAATATCAAAATAACTAGGGGCAAAATTTCTAAAATTTTAAGTCAAAAAGAACACTTGTTGATCCTAAGTCTCCATCATGCCATCTTACTTTCACTTCTTTTCACAATCATAAGCCTTCATCACTCATCCACATGTTCCATACATCATTTCCCTTCTAGTGATACATCATGGACCTTTAATGGAGCTTCCTCGAAGGACTTTGTTATCAGGGATGCCCAAACTTCTTTAGGTGACATACATACGGGCTTGTGTAGTCCACACGCTAGTAATTCTATCTTAGTTCCTTCATCAAGGAAGACAGTTACTTGAGCTACACATCATTCAGTCAAGGAATGAATGAGTCGTAGCTACAATCATAAAGTCAATCCTCACACATTTGAGGTAGGTGACTTGGTTCTCAAAGAAAATCCTAAAAATTAGCAAGATAGAGAGAAGAAGGGCAAGTTCGAACCAAACTAGCTTGGTCCTTACATCATCACAGCAACATATGGATCTAGTACATATCATATCTCAACCACAGAGGGTGAACCTTTGGAGGATCCTATCAACAACATGCACCTTCGCAGGTTTTACACATAGCTCTTCAAAAT
Organism: Cryptomeria japonica; assembly: GCF_030272615.1. NCBI lineage: Eukaryota > Viridiplantae > Streptophyta > Pinopsida > Cupressales > Cupressaceae > Cryptomeria > Cryptomeria japonica. The sequence continues at coordinate 695,230,705 of NC_081415.1, read as the reverse complement.
ATCCTAATTCAAAAAATACAAAAAAATTCAAAAAAAAACACAAAAAGATAAAAAAAATCATAAAAATAAAAAATCATTACTTGGTGAAAACCTGGCAAACAGGCACCTTGTGACACAAAAAAAAAATTGAAAAAACATAAAAACATTTCATCCAACGGTGAAAACCACTTCGGTGGTGCCCTGGGCAAGTACCATGGTGAAAACTGGGTCACTAGCGCCATGCGCAGAGACATTGCTCCTCCCTCCTTCAGGATTCCATTTCATCCTTTCACTTTGCGCACACTCACAACCTCTTCATCCACAATAAACTTTACACATTCCCATCATGGCTTGTTATTGATCTACCCAAGATTGGTTAGCCATACATAATAAACCTCCCTTTTCACCCCTTTCTATCCATAATAAACCAACTCCCATTTGTGGCTAAGGAAAATCATACGTCTAGTGATGGGTGTGGAACTGAGAATATCACATGTTCTAAGGAGTACAGTTTCTTCCATTTTCCTTCAGTCTATTCACGCACAATCCACAATAATGCAGCATTTGCATCACCAATCCACAATAAAGTTCTGTCTTCTCCGCAATAAATTATCAGTTTCATGGATTCAGTCAGTTTCAGATGAGACACAACAACAACAATGAGCTTCAACAAATCAAATCTTTCAACAAACTCAGACAACATTATGGTTCAGTGCTATCTATCCTTTTGTGAAAGTAAACATTATGACCACAATCAAATAGACTTATACAAGTGACAAGAGACACTAAACTTGAGGACTATAGTGGATGTCGGTGTCGAGTCTTGGTGTCCTTTTGATTTTATCTTTCGGGTGACATGTCTTTTAGCTTTTTTGGGATGTCTCTGACTAGAGATTTTATCTCCAGGATGTCTTTGACTAGAAAGGCGAGGATGGGGTGTCGTCACCTATTTTAATTTGTTGTCTGTGGATTGTCTCTTAGTAATGCTATGGCTTGTCCAAGGATATGAGGACACTATGAGTCTAGTATGAACTGGGGTAGTCCTTGTTTGAAACTATCTTATCTCCATGCAAACAGGTACAATGACTTTCTGGGTCAAAAATATACCTCGATTGTCATAACCTATTTTTCCATAATAAAGCTCAATGATGATAATGCACAAGAAGCTCTTTCACTTTCATATCTTCTATCTTCCATCCCCCTTTCTGGATTGACTTCCATCGTCCTTCTTGAGTCCATGTAGCCCGCTAGCACATTATTGAGTATAATGACACACCAAAAACATTTGCATCTCATGTAGTCTGCACTTGCACTACCACATTAATTATTTCATGCATATATATAGATATCACAATTACATCACATCCTGCACACAACACATGTTAGCACATTTTACATTCTCATCATGTAAATGATCATTTGCATTATCATATTCATCTGCATTTCATACATTCACATTGGCATAACATATAAAAACATAAAAAATAAAAATTGTTGCATTTCATTATGTACATATTTGCATCCATATCATAACCATCAAATAGAAACATACATCATGAAACATCTCATCACATAGGTACGCATGCATATAGCTACCACAAGGATGAATCTCATATATATATCAAAATCGTAAGTGTCATGATACAATGATGTCAAAATACATATGGCTACACAGCCAATCTTTGTGTTGCCCTATCCGGACAGAGGAACCCACTAATCACACCTGCCAACACTGCTGGTAGTGCTAATCCTGTCAGTGTCATTGTGTCCCATGCCATGTGTCCAGCCCTCATCCCTAGTCCAAGATCCTAAAACACTCGTCTCAAGGAATCCCTATCTCTGTCTCGATCATGGGGAATCAACTCCCCATCAATCGGTATCCTCAGTATCCTATATACATCCTCCAAGGTGACTGTCATCTCACCCATCGGTAAATGGAAAGTGCAAGTCTCTGAGTGCCATCTCTTAGCTAACGTAGTCAGCAACCCCATGTTCGCCCGAAACTCAGGCACATATAGAATGAATCACAAACCCATAACCTCAATGGCTACTCTGTCCTTAAATGTCAGCTTCGGTCGTAGACTCTGAGTTGATGGGAATCTCTCCCATGACTCCAGCATAGCTAGATACTCCTGCAGTCAAGCAAATCAACCATGTCAGTCATAGTGGCATTCTCTATTCATCACAAAATGTTTCTCTTTATCCTAGTGCTTATATTTATCATATGGCGCTCTATACTAGTGACACTCACTGTTCATCACAAAGTGTTGCTTTTTATCCTAGTGGTACTCCCTGTTCATCACAAAGTGCTGCTCATATTTGCACTCACTGTTCATCACAAAGTGCTTCTCTTTTTAGTACTCCCTATTCATCACAAAGTACTCTGTCTTGGTACTCCCTGTTCATCACAAAGTGCCTTGATCTATCCTATCCTAGGGCCTCTACTTGAGTATATCCTCTTGAGTAGTTTCCTAATTGGCAACATATGTTCTATCACAGAATTGTCAATCCTAGCCCTATTTTCTATCCTAGTCTTCCCTAGAGGACCTGCTTGAGTGTATCCTCTCAGGAGCTTATCCAATCGACAACGTATGTTCATCACAGAACTACCGATTCGACCTTGAAGACATAAATGCGCCTTCATGACATAAATGCGCTTACATATTGCACAAACACACCTGAAATACACAGACATGCCTATGCTCTGCACACATGCACCTGCACAACACAAACATGCTCACATTTGACATAGATGCCTTTTCCTTCATAGATGTGCCTGACACAAACATAGACACGCCTGGCACCAGCACAGACATGCCTCGACATTTTTTGACCTTGTTTGACATATTCTAGAATGCATTTATTGTGCTACCTAACATGAATTAATGACAACATTTATTGCGACAAAGTACAAGGAGGTTTTGTGGTACTTATGGGCTCTCCTGCCTCTGCTGGCCTCTAAAATTAGCGAACGCGATTGAATCTGTGAACCAATGCCATCGTTGTTGATTGTTGCTACTCTATTCTCTCTCTGCACTCTAATCTCTTAGATGTGTGGATGACAATGATGATGTATCCCCCTCATAGTCTATCTTATAGACTGCCCTAGCCCTAGCCCTCGTTTCCCAAGTCAGTCTTCTTTATCTCGTGACTCTATCACTCTATCTTATCTGGTTAGTCTTTTCTAGCCTTCATTTCTTATCGAGAGATTGTCTGTGATCTTTTTAGACTTTTTCATCCAATCTCTCGAGGGGGCATATCACTCCCATCTTGGGGAAACTTTGTATCAGTTCATATTATCTTCTTTGAAACAATGCGACAAGTTGCATTGTCTCAAAGAGGGGAAAAATGTAGACACCTAAAATTGTCTAGTCTAATTAAATAAATATCTTTATTTCTTTAATTATTTAAGCCTAATTCTTCTATTAATTAAATAAATCTTTATTTATTTAATTAATTCATTTATCCTCTTCTAGCCTTATTTCTCATTTAAATACATACATTTATTTATTTAAATAATCTTTTTCCTAAATTAAATAAATATCTTATTTATTTAATTGATCCCACTTCCTCTATTAATTAAATAAATCTTTATTTATTTAATTAATTCATTAGCCTTTTCTACCTATGACACATGTCATTCATCTCTTAATTCATACACTACCTACCCTCTCATTATTTTCTTATTTTCTCTACCTACCCTCTAATCATATCCGATCATTTATCTTTTACACCTCTTAATATTATCCCTCCATTTCTTATAGTGTCTTCTATATAAGGAGATGCTTCTTTAATTATCAACCCTAATCAATCAATCTACACACATCCTATGCATTCTATTGAAGCAACCTAGCATTCGATCTTTCATATGCAATCCTACTTGCAACCACATTTCCGTTCTTTGTTGAGCTCTTGTGCACACATAAAATCTGAGAGCAAATATATCAAGCAAGATCAATGGAGATAGGAAGAATGGAGATCCAAACCCTATTGGACATGTGATGGTATAATCTTTTTGATTTCATTTGATTTGCATTGTCTTAGGTAATCTTCATATGTTATGGTGGATCTTTGTTGTTGTTAGGCTAGGGTTTTGTGGTTGAATTTGTTTAGTCTTTCAACATTGTTGTTATCCATTTTCACCATAAACAGTATCATTTTCAGGGTCTTTGTAAAGCATTTTGTATAAGTCTTCTTCTTCCATTTCACCCCACTTTTGGAAGATTGTAGGATCCCATTTGAGTGTAATGATAAAGACCTGCTTAGTAGGATGTGGTCGTCCATATTCTTTTGGTGAACTCATAACTTGTTGTAAGCACATGGTTTGATTCAAAGTGTATTCACCCATGCCCTTATCCTGATATTTCCCTTTAAGCTCACCTTGTTTTGACGTTGAAGGTTTTAGTGATTTAGGATCAATGTATGCAGAAGAAGGAACAAATTCCCTATTACTTGGAATCATCGTTTCAATTTTTGGTCTCAAGTTATTGTAGTATATGAATGGATTAGGATCACCATTAACTATTATTTCAACTATGTTGTGAGGAAACTTAATGCATTGGTGATATGTAGATGGGACTGCCCTCATTTCATGAATCCAAGGACATCCTAGTAATATATTGTATGTGAGATCCAGGTCTAGGACTTGACAAACCACATCCTTTGTAACTGGCCCAACTCTAAAAGGCAAGGTGACTGTGCCTTTGGATGAATGCTCTTCATCATCATATGCCTTGATGGTAATTTTGTTTGTAGAATTCACCACTTTATCTGAATATCCCAATTGTTTAATAGTGCTCAAAGTGCAAATGTTTAAAACTGCTCCTCCATCTATCAGGACTTGTTTTATTTGATGTTTGTGTAGGAAATGTGGCTGGCTCATAGAGGCATCGTTAGCTTCTATGAATGTAAGGGAGTGTGAAATGGAAAGGTATCCCATCATGGCTTGAAACTGGTCCACGTTCAGATTAGTAGCGACAGAAGTGTCTCTAAATATTTTGTCAAGAATGGATTTATGTGTAGGGGATATGTGTAAGAGCTCAAGGATTGAGATGAGTGCAGGTGTCTTCCCTAATTGTTCTACAAGGTCATACTCAGGCTTAGTCGATGAGGAAGTGGTGTTTTTAGCTGGAGCACCTTGCAAAGTGAATTTACCTCAACGAGTTGTAACATTACATTCAAAGGTAGGTTTGGAAGAATATCCAATTCCTTTCAGGATGATCTTGGGTCTCTATGTAGAATTCTCAGGCATTTTGTCCTTGATGATAATGGTAGAGACATAATTGTCCATCGAAATGTGATTGATAGTTGAATCATAGTTATAGGATGCTCTGGTATAGTTGGTTTGGTCATCTGTGGCTTTAGCTTTTCCCTTGTCATGCTTTGGGAATGGTTCCTTAAACATTTCATGTTCTTGGTTGGATGAGTGTCCTTCAATCTCAATGTCACCTCTATCAATAAGATCTTGTATAATGTTTTTCAGTCGGTGACAATTTCTTGTTTTATGTCCTTTGCTCTTATGAAATTCACAATACTCATCATCATTCCACCAATTTGGTTTAACCTTTGGCTCATATGGAGGCAGATCTGGAATTATGATTATCTTGTTTTCCACTAGCTTTTTGAAAACTGATTCTAGTGGTTCTCCTAATGGGGTGTACTTCCTTCGTGATTTTGAAGTTGTTTGAGTATTCACTTGATTGTTTGTAGAGCTTGATCCAGAAAAAACGATTTTGGGTCGCACTGTATTGGCATCAACAACACCATCATTGACTGTGTTCTTGTTTTTATTCCAAAATCTTGGATTATCTTTTCCTTTAAAGTCCTCTTTGTTTTCTTTGAATATTTTAATCACTCCTTGTTCAATTAGGACCTTCTCTTTTGCTAAGACTTTTTAAATGACGTCTTTGAAGGTGGACAAACAAGATTTTCTTAGGTCATAACCAATGTCTTTGTTAACATTTTGAGTGAACATTTCTACCATTTGTTTCTATGGAATTTCACAAGAGCATCTACTGGCTAGATTTCTCCATCTTTGTAAAATGATGAAAAAGATTCTCCATCCTTTTGCTTGGTGTTGCACAAGGTAGTGACTGATATGTTTGTCTCTATGTTGTATGAGAAATGTTGGATAAATGCCTCTGCTAAGTCACCCCATGACTTAATTCTAGGTGGAAGTTGGGATCTCCTTTGCCTCTGTACTGATGTGCCTTAGGATCTCCTTTGCCTCTGTACTTATCAAACTTAGGTGTCACAAAGTGTGTAGGAAATTGAGGCATTGGAATGTTTTTGTCAAATGGATAGGGACATATGTCTCTCGTTGTGTAAGTTGGCTTCGGTGTATTTATGTCCTCCATTTTCTTTTGTAAGTCCTTGATTTGCTATTCCAAATTATTCCTAGGTGGAGACTGACTTCTTGGACCATACCCCATGCTTGAACCACCAGGTGGAGGAGGAGCATGTTGCATATATGGATGATATTGATCATACACATGTTCATATGGAGGAGGCCTATAGTGATGTTGTGTATAAGGACCACTTCGTATAGAGTCATGATGAGGAATGGAATATCTGTTTTGTCCATGTATACCATACTCTATAGGCATGTCATGAGTTTGTTCTAGTGTGTTGCCCCCAAATTTGACGAAGGGTTTCCTTGCGTCCAAATTTTGATCATGCCTTGGGATATCCAATTGCTTTGGTGGTTGGTCCTTAACATTGGTATGTGATTGATTATATTTTTCTGCATAAGACCTCCATAATGGTCTACAAAGGTGAGTATCATATGCTTGACCATGTGTATATGGGACCTCTAGATTTTGAAACAAAGATGATGGTGATTCAGGCACCATATGTGGTCCTCTATTACCTCCTCTATTAGGCCTCCTTTGATCCATGTTGGAGTGAGTTTGTTGCAAAGGTCGATTTTCCATTATTTGAGACATGTCAAAATCATGAGGAATCTTGGCTCCACTTTGTGCCATCACTTGTAAGAAATATTGTCTATCTCTCCTCATTATTTCCTCAACCAATCGATTGAAATGGGGATCCATAATGGAGTCTTCCACTTCTGCTAAATGTACTGAAATGTTGTCCATATTGTCATTGTGTGTATCATTGTTGTTTATAGTGTCCATGTTCTCAACATTTGGAATGTTTCTATAGGCATCCATGTCAGGTAATGTGGTATGATCATAATTGAAAAAGATATCATTGTCATACTCATAGGAACTCATGTTTGTGGATTCTTGAGCCTCTTTAGCTTCTCTCCTAAATTTTTGGGAATGGGTTTCAACCATGAACTAGGTATTGACCAAGATGTGAGAGACTAGATGAAAATGGAAAGAGTATGGAAGACCAAGAGTCGGATGGAATGTAAATGAATCTAAGGTGTACTTGCAATGTCCAATGTGTAAAACCAAGTATGTATGTAGTAGAGTAGGTGTGACTTCCAAAGAGATGATAGTTTCTCTTGATGAGGTAAGTTGACCTTGACTCTAAGTAAGACCAAATGAGACCCAAAGGTGATAGACCTTGATGAGGGACCACTTAGTAAAATGTTGTTGTATGTAGTGTGTTGACAAAGTATGATGAGGACAAGCAAGGGACCTTTTGACTCAAGTTTAGACAAATGTGAATGTAATGCAATATGTAAAGCAATGATGGACTTTGTGAGACCCAAAGACAAGTTGAATTCTAGTTGAAAACCTGGAGAGATAACCTAGGAAGCTCAATAAGTCTAAAACTGACTGTAGAAGTTTTTTAATTCTAAACACAGACGTGCCTGTATACTTCACAGATGCGTTTAAATGACACAGACGTGGTTCTGTCAGACACAGACACGTTTCTGAGATTTTGTAAATGCAATGTTGCTCAAAGGACACAAACGCATTTATGCCCTTCACAAACATAGTTAGATGTGCTTCTGAAAACTTTGTGCAATTTTTCCAATCTGTTAAGTTGTTTGTTGTGACCAAATCTGAATGTTTGACTATTTTTTGTGACAAGAGGACACAGTGTTGATGAGGACTCAATGTTTGTAAGTGTTTAGACCCAAAATGACTCAAAGAAAAGTGTTTTATTTGATGTAAAATTGTTTTGCATACACTTGAAGACACAAAAGACACAATGTTTTGATGTTTGGTCTTGAATGTTTGATTGTTTAAAATAATTCAAGCACAATTCTTATGGCTGGCTAGGACAATAGTTGTTTATCCCACATGAAGCTACGTTATTCAAAGCGGATACTTAGATGCTTGACCCCACTAGCTCCACCTTTGGCACTCACTTCTTGGGGTAGCCAAGAATCAGTCCCCACGAAAACTCCTCGTGGTGAACTTTGTATCTCTACTAAGAACCGTATGTGTGTGGGCCGCTCCAAAGGTCCGACCTCCTGCCCCAACAACTAGAAGGATTTTGGCTTCTAAAATAAAAAGGTGCTTGTAAGGGCATCATCTCATGTGGCCATACATGAGGCACTTTCAGCTCTGTAAATACAGAAGGCTCCCAGCCGGTAGGGGTTATGCCCTACAATTGATCAAATAAATTTGATCAAACGGGTTTATGGGGAGACATAGTGTCGGTATGAACTAATTTGCACATGTTATCCATAGATTTCACCATGAATACAATTGTTTATAGTGGTTTAGAAGAGGTGGGTTTTCCTCGCTATCACTTGGGTCGTTCTCTCCTCACTAGTAGTCTTTATGACCACACAGGGAGACAGACCCTCTAAAGTTGAAACAAAAAGAGCCTATTGCCCAAGACACAAAAGACACTGGTTCAATTTTAGTGCACCAATTGAAGTGTTTGCTAGTCTATGAAAATAAGGCACACAATAAAGATCAAAAACCCTTGCCAAGGTCCTGCAACAAAGATCTATTAGTAGTTTGGATTGTTTCAAATGATCACCCCTTCCTGCAAGCACACAAATTAGGTAAATTTTAGATCCAAAAGACTTTGTGAAATAGGGGCCTTCAACAATGCATTTTTTTGACCAATTCAAAGATCTGATTCATCACAAAAAAATACCACCTGTAAAATTTCAATAAATCTCCAGAAATGTAAGAAAATCCAAAAAATTTGCTAATTTGCTCCAAAAATTAATTTTTTATGAAAAATCATAAAATATTCATATAAAATGCAAAATGGATCCACAAACTCTGAAATTTTTACTCAACAATCTTGATGAGCTTCCAAACTTGCATAAAAAAATTCCTTCAAAATTTCTAAGCAGTTTGTGAGATATGAGCAAAATAATGCAAAACCCTAATTTTCAAAGATCCATTTTTTTAGGAATGATTTTGCATCCAATTTAAAATCACAAAGAACGCATCCTGTGTATAATTCTGAGATATTTCTAAAAATGTAAGACAATCCAAAAAATTTGCTAAAGTTCTCTCAAAATTAATTTTTTATGAAACATCATAAAAAATTCATATAAAATGCACAATTGATCCAAAAAATCTGAAATTTTTACTAAGCACCTCTGATAATTTGTCTGGCTTGAAAAAAAAATTATGCTAAAATTCAAAGCTGTTTGTGAGATCTAATAAAAAATAATGAAAAACCCTAATTTTTAAAGATCCATTTTTTAGGGAAATATTTTACATCAAAATTAAAATCACAAAGAACAGATCATGTGTATAAATCAGAGGGCTTTCCAAAAATATAAGAAAATCTAAAAAATTTGCTAATTTTCTCTCAAAATTATTTTTTAATGAAAAATCATAAAAAAGTCATGGAAAATGCAAATGTGCTCGAAAAATTTTGAATTTTGGATTAAGAGCTCTTAATGCTGTCTTCAACCTGCAAACAAAATGTGGTACAAATCTTCTTAGCCATTTGTGAGATCAGATCAAATCTCTCCAAGATCTTGATTTTGTGTCCAAAACCCTAGCTGCACAAGGTTATTCTCCAAATTGTTTTACAAAACAACAATATAGGGTTAGAAAAACCTGCAAAAAAAACACAGATCTAACAAAAATCCATATCCCACAGGGCGTGCCAAAATGTTTATGATGAAAAGTGGAAACAACAATATTAAAATACTAAATAGATTCAACCACAAAACCCTAACCTAACAACAACAAAGATCCACCATAACATATGAAGATTACCTAAGACAATGAAAATCAAATGAAAGCACAAAGATTATACCATCACATGTCCAATATGGTTTGAATCTCCATTCTTCCTATCTCCATTCATCTTGCTTGATATATTTGCTCTCAGATTTTATGTGTGCACAAGAGTTCAACAAAGAACGGAAATGTAGTTTTAAGTAGGTTTGATCGCATATGAAAGTTCGAAAGTGTAGTCGAGTATTCAGCGGGGGGTTTGATAATGAAGGAAGCATCTTCTTATATAGAAGACACTATAAGAAATGGAGAGATAATATTGAGAGGTGTACAAGATAAATGGTCGGCTATGATTAGAGGGTAGGTAGAGAAAATAAGAAAATAATGAGAGGGTAGGTAGTGTAGGAATTAAGAGATGAATGACATGTTTCATAGGTAGAAAAGGCTAATGAATTAATTAAATAAATAAAGATTCATTTAATTAATAGAGGAAAATGGTCACACAAAATGTGCGTATATAATTTACTTGTTTATGGTGGGACTTGCTCCCATATAGAAAATACTTTGAATTCAAATACCATAATTTTCTTTGTCATGGAATCAACAAACTTTCCTGGTAGGGAACCCAAACCACAGTGTTTGTCTATTGGAAACAAGAAAAAAGAATTTAGTGGGACAGAAAGAAGAATTTCTTAAGGAAAGTTCTATCTCATAATCGCCTCTGTAACTTCCAAGACACCCAATTTTGATCGATTTTCTCGCATTTGACGTTATACATGGTAAACAAATTGTTGTTTATACTAAAAAATATTTTTGATTAAGATAAACGGGTTTTACAAGGATCCGAGACTCAAATCCAACAAAAAAAAACAAAACACAATAAACAGAGTCTAACCAGCTGCTAACCAGCTATAGAAACAGGGGATTCACCCCAGAACAGAAGACCACAAAAAACAGACCTAAACAAGATGCAACAACAAAAAAACTAAGATAGAGCTTTCATAAGCTTAACATTTTTCTGGATTGCTTTGTAGACACCTAAAAATGTCTCATTGATCATGTACTAATTATTTGTCTAATTAGTTAAATAATTCTTTAATTCTTTAATTAAGTTAATTAATCTTATTCTTCTAAATTCGTATTTCCTCATAATCTTACTAATTATTCAATTTTCTTATTCTATCATCATTTAATCATTTTAATCATTTTCTAAATATTAATTAAATATTTATTATTTAATTAATTATGGTTAAATTCCTCAATTTAAATAATCTTTATTATTTAAATAAATTAATTTTTAATTTCTATCTCTAATAATCTAATCATTCAACCCTCTTCTAAATATTAATTAAATATTTATTATTTAATTAATTGTGATTTAATCCTTTAATTTAAATAATCTTTATTATTTAATTAAATTCCATTTCTAAATAATTAAATAGTTTCTTTAAATTATTTAATTAGCTAATTAATTCTTCGATTCCAAATCCCCAAATTCTAATTTCATTTAATTTCATATTCTTCTAATTTCTTCCAAATTCAAATACATGTGCATGATTTCAAAAACCAAATTGAAAATCAAAGTCAAGTTCTAAATATATTCAAATGCTAAATTGAATTAATAAATTCAATTATTTGAATAATATCTCATGCAAAGATTAAATTAAAAATCTAAATCTAAATGCAAGCACATGCAAAATTAATTAAATCAATTGATTAATTAAATCATTTATCTCTCCAATCTCTATTTCCATCTTTTAGTTAGCTTTTTCTAAATTAAGCTCTCTATGTCATCTTCTTTATTTCCTCCAATCATCCTTTTTCTTCCTTCAGTCAGCTCTTTCATCAATCAGTTAACTCAATTAATCTATTCAATCTATTGAGTTTCACTCCTACAATCAGCAGTTCAACTATCAATTTTCATTTGAGTTCACACCTCTTGATCATTCTGTTCCACCTTTCAATCAATCTCATCCAATTTTCTATAAATTGAGCATCCAATATCCATTTTCAATCCTCCTCAATCTTGGACAATTACTCTGAATCACGAACTTTGAATATTTGTGTCACTTGCAGGTTACCAGCGCAATATCTAAGAGCCATCATACCACGAAGAGGAGAAGAGCAATGGAAGTTCTACACAGTCATGAAATAGGGAGTTTTGATTTGATTTGATGGTTTATAATTCCTATTTCTTAATTGCGTTATTTCATTGTATTGTTTGTTAAATTCTGATTAGGATAGGGATTCGTGATTTCCCTTGTTTCTAATTGATTACTTTTTTAATAGAAGATGAATTTTGCATCCCACATTTTGGTGAACCCGATGTGAACTAACAACAATTTAACCTTTTCTATGTTCTGTATGATTTTTGCAAATTGTGCGGATTTTTCATTTTTTTTATAGGTTGCACGAATTTTGAGAAAAGATATTTCCATCACGCAATCGAGCTTACATCATCATGCAATCGAGCTTACATCATCACGCAATCGCATAGACAAAATTACGCATTCGACCCTTTGGGGTCACACATTCGTTCTGACAGGGTCACACAATTGCCCTTTCCAGATCACACAATCGCCCTTTCTGGATCACACATTCGCAAGAAGCTTTGTTGTTTAATTTTTTCTTTCGTCTGTTATCTATTATGTTTAATTCTATCTTAAAATTGGTTAATTCGGGATCAAATTGCTTTTTATTTCATGATTTGATTAACACTGTTTATGGCAAGAAAAGTTCAGTTCAATATTTTAGGTGCAAGAAGGACGAAACAACAAAGGAGAGAAGCCAAATGATATCAAAAAGTTCTCCAGGCAGAAAAATTGATACAGGATTCAGAAGAACAACTGACCTTAGATAGATATAATAGCCTAGTTCTTTCTTATACAGTTAAATATGATCTAATCAATATGTAATAGATGATGAGGGATTTGGCTAGGGCTTCACAATTGGTTTCGCAGGTTCCTAATCGAGTTTAGTTTTTCTTATTTTTTTTTTAGTTTTTAACTTTTTTTTTTTTTGTTGTCTGCATTCTATCACGCAATCGACCTGTTAGTGCTACGCAATCAACTAGATACCATCACACATTTGGTCTATCAGATTTATGCATTCGGTCTGTAAGTATCACACAATCGCTCAGGTAGTATTACGCAATCGCCTCTGTCAAGTTTTGAGTTTTTGTTTTCTGTTGGTTTAATTTTACTACTAATCTTCTATTTACATCCTGTGGCGGATTCACAGAGAGGATTAGATTAGTAATTTTGCATGCACACTTCACACTTCAATTTTTAGTGCTTAAAATCAACAACAGTTAAAATGGACATGCATGGATAATCTCACACTTGAATTTTTTAGTGCTTAAAATCAACAATAGTTAAAAAGGACATGCATGGATAATCTCACACTTCATTGTTGGTGTTTAAAATGAACATGGGCTAAAATTGACATGCGTGTATCTCACACTTGGTTTTTGGTGCTTAAAAATCAACAAATGGTTAAAATTGACATGTATGCCTTCATACTTGGATTTGGTGTTTAAAATTGACATGCACATGTGGATCTAACACCATATTTGCGCTATAAAATGAACGTGAATCAATCTGCATTAGATTAAATCATTTTGTATTTTTTTTAAGGTAAAGAACTTTTCATTGTGTCTGGAGTGGACCTACTGTTGCACTAACTGACTTTCTACTCGCCATCGGGCTCTTGGGAGAAAGAAGGAAGGTGACAACGACATCCAAATTTTCTTTTGTTCTACATAGTGAGGGGTATCTTTGACTGGGGATTTCATCACCCCACAGAGGTACTTAAAATTGGGATGCATTGGGGATATCATCTCTCCCAGCGTACTCTCGAGTGGGTTTTTCAAGCCACTATATAAATATATTGGTTAGGCGGCTAGAGTGTTGAGTGAATTCGACATATGTGGGGGCCTTCCCTGCACCAATAAGCTCAACTAAATCCTTAAGTGGCTTGCTCTGAGAATCCGTCGTTGGATCAGGACCCCTTGAAACCTAATACTAAGAACCAATTTAGATGCCAAAAATCCTACATTCAGTGGTTCTGGGAGTGCAGATCGTACCCATAGATACCCTTCATGTACCTTATAGTATGATACAGGAATCCCTTGGCTAAAATATCCTCAGATCTTCGGGGTAAGAGAGACTGACATTCTCGAGAAGTGTGTGTCGTGGAGTGGAGCCAGTGCTGCTAGACTCTCTATCTATTCATTTTGTCTCGGTATTTTGTAAGGGCCTCACTGAATGGCGTCCACTATCTAGCCTAAGATTGTATTCTATTTTTTTTTATGTATCGTTGTGCTAGACCAGTATTGAGTCAGTCCCTTGGGCTATTTCAGGCCCTATCCCATGTATCTCCAAATTTTCTGAGATTGTATGAAAATTGAGTCAGTCAGCTATACATACCTACCAACAATTGTTCTCAGATTTGGAAAACTACAAAATATTGTCCTACACATGAAGTTACAGAAAACAAAGTCCATTTTGAAATCAATTCTCAAAAGTCCTTACATACTTGTGACCCTAGGCAATCTTTTACATAGTCTTTTGCATAGTCCCACTTACGTCCTCATTATCGTCCTACATCTTTTGGATAGTCTCACTTACGTCCTCATTATCGTCCTATGTCTTTTGCATAGTCCCACTTACATCCTCATTATCGTCCTACATCTTTTGGATAGTCTCACTTACGTCCTCATTATCATCCTACGTCTTTTGCATAGTCCCACTTACGTCCTCATTATCGTCCTAAGTCTTTTGCATTATCATCCATAGTAGGTGCACAGTCCTGCATTATCATATACGTCTTCATCTATACTACATATACGTCTAAGTCCATTGTCAGTTATAGGTTCATAGCATGTTCCTTCATGGGTCTCCCAGGTGATGGTTTTCTCCCCTTCGAGCAACCTAATCTAGTTCCAAATGGCGGTCAACGAGAAATCATTGATCGTCTAGCTAACTTAGCTTGGGATTTAAGAAGAAGCGCACCTCAGTATATAGGAGTCATACACGAGATAAACAATGAGTCTAGGATTTCTTGTATAATTGATAGAGAGATTGAGGCTGGACAACTTCGTCAACAAATGGAAAGACTTGCATTAGAGAAATCTAGAAATGCTAAAAAAGTCTCACATCAAAATCCTCAATAGAGTCTAGTATAGTCGTGCATACCTCATATTTATGTCTACTGTCTAGTGTTAGGTCATCATCTTGCATAGAACTACCCTCATATAATCAATTTTAGATGCTCGTCACAAGGTCCCAGAAAGCGAAGGGAATAATGGACCCGAACAACACATAGTCTATAAACCCTACTTGGAACATGGACATGTCAACAGGTCAACACTCAGGTACACAGACAATGTCCACCATAAACGAATTACAACAACATTTGACAAAAGAAGAAATTGAGTCCGCACAGCAAGACCTACATGTCCTCATGATCCTAGATGCACTTATACATAGCGATAGGGACAAGTATCTTTCGCTATTCATACAAAATGGAGCAAAACTACCTAAGGATTTTGATGTCACAAATATTTTACCACTAGGAAAAACTTTAGGTCAAGATAATAGTCAAACACCACCCTTGACACAAATACAAGCAATGACCTCCAGTTTTCCTCAGAACATACCTATCCAAACAAATGTCAACACGAATGCAAACTTTCAAACAAGTGTGTCATCCTCAGTGATCAATGACAGTATACCATCACAAAGCATACCAATAATATCAAGTGTCTCAACACCTATTCAAACACAAGCAACAAGTACAACCCAACCTCCAGTTTCCTATTCCATGGGATCCACATATAGTTATCAAAATGCAAATCTAGGTCTTGCCAATACAACAAGTACAACTCAACCAAACATGGGTTTGCATATCACTTATTTCACAGTATCTAGTGGAATGCACAATACACAAGGTTATAATCTTGGTACCTTCCAACAACCTCCTAATTATGCAACCACGAATCCTTTTGTGGGACATACACAAACACAAGGTATACCTTTGACACAAATAGATATTCTGACACAAGAAATATAGAATTTGCAACAACAAATGACGACCATGCAAACTAGTAACGATAAAAAGAGCTACACAATGCATGACTTACATCCTTATCCATTCGATCACACATTATACATGCCACCTTTCGCACAACATTTTGAAACACCCAAATTTGATAGATATCGAGGGAAAGGTGATCCTAGAGATCATATCAGAGAATTTTTTACGACATGTATAGAAGTTGCCTCAGAAGATACTTATCTAATGAGACTATTTCCTAAAAGTCTGGGAGGTCCGGCTTTAGAGTGGTTTTCACATTTACCACCAACCATCACATCATGGGGAGAATTAGCTAAACAATTTATAGCAAACTTCTCGCACAACATTGACACCTCGGTTACTTTGATGGACTTATGTGCCGCTAAACAATACGAGAATGAAACATTTGCATCCTTCATACAATGATGGAGGGTTCTCTATAGGAGGTGCAAGACATTTATCCCAGAAACAGAGCAAGTGGATATGTTTACAGAAAATTTGATTCCTAAGATTAAATATCCGATACAAATGCAATGTCTAACCACATTCAAACAAATCACAGAAAAGGCTCTCAAATGTGAGAAGGGATTAGTAGAACACAGTCTTATTAAGTATGGCAACACCAACAACAATGACAAATCTAATTTTTGGTTGAAAAACAAAAATATGACCAATGATGGTATTGTAGACACCAGAACGATAAATAGAACTCAACCCGTTTTATCTTTGGGAATGAGTCAATCAACAAATCCACATACAGGGAATAACACAACATCAGCAAATGTAAATACTATGCAAAACACGAACACAAGATACCCCAGGGTAAACGCTCCAAGAAGAAATTACACACCTTTAGGAGAACCAATTGAGTCAGCACTCAAAAATTTAATATAGACAAACATGATCACTTTACCTGAAGTAAGAGTGTATGAACCAGGTCCTTTCAAACCCACATGGTGGAATGATAATGATTTCTGTGATTATCATAGGACTAAAGGTCACAAAATGACAAGTTGCTACAAATTGAAAAACTTGGTCCAAGATATGATAGACCAAGGAGACATCATAATTGATACTGATAAGACTTCAGCAAACACAAATCATACGATTTTTAAGGATCCTTTTGTTAAGCATGACAACGGAAAAGCTACCTCATTAGGTACCCAAGACAATACGGCTAACTACACAAAGGTCTCATACAAATACACTATTCATGCCATTAGCTTAGGAGATACAACAAACAATGATTCACAAGAAACATCTGATCAAGAGGACCAATATCAAGACACTCATAGAGATAATAACCAAATTTGCATGATAGCTAAGCACCAAAGTACGATGATGATACAAATCTTTGTCTCAGAGACTGGGGACATGATCAACCATCTCACTCAGGTTGGTTTGAAGATGAACTCATAGAACATATTATGGATGTCAAACATACACATCAAGGCTATGAAGAGGGATTTAACATAAATCTTGATAAAATAGCCTATGATACAAATGATACAATTGCTACAATCACAATTACTCCCACAGACAAAGACTGTGCAGTGGTTACTCATAGATCAAAGGTAACTTTACAAGGGATACCACAAAATCAACCACCAGCAGTAGGGACTTACAATGTAGTTGAGCAACTTAAGAAAACTCTAGTACAAATATCAGTATTCGAACTATTGCGTATTTCACCCAATCATAGAGCTATATTGGACAAAGCACTTCAAGATTCAGTAGTGGACAAAGATATAGATGAACATGCCTTCCAATCTATGGTAGGAAATCTGACACAAGGCACACATATTGCATTCACAGAACAAGATATTCCTAGTGATAAATTTCTTCGTAATGACCCACTACATCTGGAAGCTTACATTCATAAGAAAAGAATCAGAAGAGTACTCATAGATGGGGGAGTGGGTCTCAACATTTTTAATTTAAAGCTAGTCAAAGCACTGGGATATTCTGAACTTCACATTGATTCTTCCAAAAGGATAAATATCAAGGCTTACAATGACGAAGAACGTCCATCTAAAGGCATTGTAACATTACCTGTACAAGTAGGACCAATAACAACAGAGGTCGCTTTTTGAGTCTTGGACAGAGAGCTGGGATATAACATGTTATTGGGCCACCCATGGATTCACACCATGCAAGCAGTACCATCCACATTTCATCAGTGTGTTAAATTCCCATACAATGGTATTCAAATCACCATAAAGGGTGATCCAAATCCGTTCCAACATTGCAATTATCTGAAAGACAGTGTCAATAATCAGGTACCTATCAATCAGACCGCACCTCTCACTACACAGTTGGAAACATTAAAGATCATATAAACAAAAAAAGATATGCTTACAACATCCTCCTTACAAATAAAGGATATGGGTTGTGGAGAGTACTCTATTGCAAATAATTTAAGTGGGAAACCTCAAAATACAGTGCAAAAATAGGACAAAGGAAAAGAAATTGTCAAATACAGAGATTCATGCTCTTTCATTAGATGGGGTGACTTACAAGAAGAATCCTTGAACGAAGATGTTAACCATTGGATATATAGAGAAGAAGATCATATGAAAATACCCAGAGTACACACAGATCAGTATGACAATGGATTCAAAATACTCCAAAGACATGGATATGATGGTACCACAGGCCTTGGGTTACAGAAACAAGGAAGACTAGAACCTGTTGTTCCTAATGATAATCCAGGGAATCAAGGATTGGGATACAAGAATGTACAACATATTACCAAAGCAAGACAACGTACTCTTGATATTCTAAATCAACCAAGAAAAACAATAGATTACATATCACACAGGAATTTGTCCACATAGGCGCTTCCATCTTCATCTCAAATGAGTAATCAGGTACCTACATCACCAACTGCAGAATCAGATGGGGAAGACATGAGACAACTCTTGCAAGAACCTACCATTGAGTTACAAAATGATGCAGCTATTGACACAACAGTACAGGCTAATGTGGCAACAGATGCAGGATTACCCCCACCACCTAAATCCCACCCATGGTTATTGTCACTACTTCTACCACGAGAAGCAACTTAGGCTCAACCTAACGAAATAGATGAAGAAATATTGCAAAGGCTTATACCAGGCTTAAGAAGGGTCACTAATGTGCAAAGAAGACCAGTCAATCAACAACAGAATCAAGGACAGGAACAAGAAGAAATAAGTGAAGATAACTCATATGATGAAACATATATTGAAAGTGAGTCAGACTCTCATGATTACGAATTCTTATCACTCCATGACTCTAGCCCACCAGAAAGTGTAATATTAAGGAATCAAATAATGCTTATATAGGATGAAGATACACAAAGTCAGTCAAACAATCAAGTCTTCATGTTATCAAAGTCTACTAAAGAAGGGAGTGATGATTTACCCCTAGTACATTCACACTTGATTGATTGGGGGCAAGAAGGAAAACCAATGCTGGATTGGTTTGAAAATGACGAAGCAATTTCAGAATTTCTAGGAGTCGGAGAGGGATTTCCGCAAGGTGATCATAAAGCAGGGTTTGCTATAGGCCTAATAGAACGACATACTTTGGAGAAGAAAGTACTTCTCTAACAGAAGATAAGGATCAAACCACCCATAATGACAAAAGTGACTTGGGTAATCTTCCTATGGAAAGAGAAAGTTCAGCATTATTTACAAAGGAAATAGAAGAAGTAAACATAGCAGAAGGGAAGGTTGTACATAACATCCATCTAGCAAAATCACTGAGCAAAGAAGAAAAAGATAGATTCATTCATTTTTTCAAGCAATGACCTATCAAATTTGCTTGGTCCTATTCAGACATGTCGGGCTTAGACTCTAAATTAGTGTTACATCACTTACCATTGATACCAGGAGTTAAACCTTACAAGCAAAAAATGAGAAAAATGCATCCAAGTATCGCATTACTGGTTAAAATAGAACTACAAAAGTTGTTGGTTAATAGCTCCTACTCCAAGACAACCTCTATTGTTATACATATCAACAACGAACTCAGCTCTAGGAGCTCTATTGGCATAGTATGACAAAAATAGAAAAGAAAGAGCTATTTATTATATAAGTAGGACTCTGATCGGCTATGAGCTTAATTATACCCCCATAGAGCGAGCATGCTTAGTAGTAATATTTGCATCACAAAAGCTCAAACATTACATGTTGAGTAATAAGGTACAACTCATTGCACGCTTTGACCCACTCAAGTATCTATTGAGTAGAGCAACATTGACCGGGCAATTGGCTAAGTGGGTTATGATCTTGAGCGAGTTTGATATAGAATACATAGACAAAAAAACCATCAAATAAAAAATCATAGCAGATCAATTAGAAAAGGCTCTTATATAGGATAGTCATCTGTTGCTGATAGACTTTCCAGATGAATCCATGTTTACATTAACTGCCTCAGTAATGTGGAAGTTATACTTTGATGGGTCATATACAAGTCACGGATCTGGAGCAGGCATTCTCTTCATAACTCCTCAAGGGGATATTATACCCAAGTCATTTAGGATCAATTTCCCATGTACCAACAATATGGTTGAATATGAAGCTCTCCTCATAGGGCTTCGTACAACTGTACAATGGAAAATACAAGAGTTATAGGTCTATGGTGATTCACAGTTGATTGTAAACCAGGTCAATGATGATTACAACATGAAGGATGACAAACTCATGCCTTATAAGAAGTTGGTCGAAGATTACAAGGAGCACTTCAGCAAAATTACCTTCGAACAAATCCCAAGAATACAAAACAAGGCAGCAAATGCAATGGCAACCATAGGATCTCTTCTGAATATGCCTGCTAACAAAACTCAATTTGAGTTTATCATAGAACAGTTAATGCTACCTGCATATGAGACTCCCCTATCAGACTATGTATGTGCAATTGTGGGTCTAGAATCACCTTGGTACAATGAAATATATACATATTTACACACCCAATACATGTCACCAGATCTGTCCAGAAATCAAAAGATGACCTTTATTTGTCAGGCATCTAGATACACCATTATAGCTGATACTTTGTATAGAAAGGGTTTCGAGGGAACTCTTCTTCCATGTCTGGATGAGAATGAAGCACACCTTTCTTAAAAGAAGTCCATGATGGAATCTGTGGGGCTCACCAAAGCGGTCTGCCATTGTCAAATAAATTGCCGAGAACAGGGTATTACTAGCCAACCATGAAAAAAGATGCTTACAAATATGTACAGAAGTGTAAACAATGCCAAATGCATGGAGACCTTATTCATGCACTAGCACAAGATCTTCAATCCATCACATCACCATGGCCATTTTCACAATGGGGATTAGATCTAAAGAGTAAAATCAACCCTACTTCTTCCAATGGGCACAAGTTTATATTGACAACCACTGAATACTTTACCAAATGGGTTGAGGAAATTCCTTTAACATACACTACTGGAAAGTAGATAGAAAAATTCATTCTCAACTATATTATATGTAGATACGGACTTCCAATGTGCTTTGTTACAGATAATGGGCGTCCATTTAAAAACTAGGAAGTGAAAGAATTGTGTGACAAATTTCACATAAAATAGATTTTTCCACGCCATATTATCCACAAAGTAATGTACAAGAAGAGGCTACAAATAAAACAATATTGAAAATTCTTAAGAAAGTAGTCACTAACACAGGACGGGACTGGCATCTCAAGTTAAATCCTGCTCTCTGGGCTTATAAAACAGGAGTATGCATACCTACAGGAGCAACACCATATTCCTTGGTCTATGGTACAGAAGCGATACTCCGCATTGAAATACAAATACTGTCTCTAAGAGTATCCTTACAGAACATTATATCAGAAGAAGACTACAGCGTAGCTAGGTTGCAAGAACTCGAGACCCTTGATGAAAAATGACAAACAACGTTCAATCATTTACAAGGATATCAAAACAGACTGAGATGAAGTTACAATAAACGGGTCCGTCCACAAATTTTTCAAGTGGGAGATCTAGTACTTAAAGAGAATCAAAGGAACCTAGTGGAACGAGAAAGGCCAGGGAAATTCGAGCCTAACTGGCTAGGTCCTTTCATTATAACAAGGGTCATAGGAAATGGAGCCTATAATTTGGCTACCATGGAGGGAGATCCAATCTCTGACCCTATGAACAACATGCACCTTAAGTGATATTATACCTAAGGGCTGTGTAGTTTACGTTTTATTTTCCGCATTGCATATCATATCATTTAAAACACTGCATTACATGTAGTTTCTTTTTTAGATGTATCACATTCTTAAACTTTCCACATTTTCATATAGAAGCATCAATAAAACAAGGCAACTATTTGAGTTTATCATTCGTTTGCATCTAAGGAAAACAAGAGTCATCTCCTTTCTTAGATATTCAGACATGAAGTTTTTGAGGTTCTAAGGTCATTCATTCTCAACATCACCCTGTGACGACGCTTTACTTATGGTTGGGTAATGATTTCACTATTTGAGACTTGTTAACCTAAAAATCTATCAATTGTTATATCTCACATATTAATAAGATCTCTAATTCATTCTAGACACCTAGTTGATCATATGACTAGTGAAAAATCTAAAATTCTACTTCAGCGCCGCTGTAATTGTCACACCCAAGTAGGTTTCATTACTTATAAGTCAAGGCAAGAAAATAAAAAGAAAAAGCCAAATATCCATCTAAAGGCAAAAAGAGCAATGATATATAACTGAAATATCATGTATACAAAATGCGATAAAAAGATTGACTATGGGAACATACAAGTAACTCCATCAGGGCTGTGAACGCCTACTGGAAATGGAGCAATATTTGAGAAATTACAATCTATAACCTCATCGGATCTCTTAAGGCTTGCTGGCAGCAAGGCTCTATTTGGGATGCTTTTGAAGTTAGAAAAATCATATAGCTAGTCATATAGGATGCTAAGGATCTTTAGTGAACACAAGAGCAGGAATTAACGCATCTGCACACACATGGGCAAAAGAAGATCAAAGTTTCAAGAACCAGTGGGGAAGTTTCTCGTGTCTCCATTTGTAAATCCTAGTCACTAAGTGTGTTAAGATGAATGTTCTGAAGGGCCTTAGAGATCGATTGACTGCTTATCTATGAAATGATTTGCACCTCTATTTTCAATTGGTGTATTACAAATGCAAAAACAAACACAGTCAACCTTGTTCGAATAGGAAATGCATCTTCATCCTACATATTGCATTCAAATAGGTCATGTCAAAAATTCATGTGTCTCCACATACATTCTGTAGATTATCATGTCATACAGGTCTACACATTGGGGGCATAACTGAAAAAATCCAAAAAATCATATAAAGTTCTGAAAAAATCCAAAAAATTATATAAAGTCCTAAAAAAATCCAAAAATAGTGAAAAAACTCAAAAATCAATCAAAAACATTCAAATATGATCCTGAAAAAAAATATCAAAAACATTCAAATATGATCTTGAAAAAATCAACCCAAAACATTCAAATATGATCCTGAAAAAAATACCAAAAACATCTACAAAACAATCCTTCATAATCCAAAAACATCGGATAAAGTCTTGAAAAAATCATCCAACCAAAAACATTCAAATATCGATCTACATAATCCAAAAACATTGAAAAAAGCTCTTGGAAAAGAACTAAAAAATAAAAAATCAATCAATCAAAAAAATTTGCAATAAAATGTCTTGTAAGAAACAAATACCCTAGCAAATATCCATCAAACACTTTGCATGAAGTTAACAAAGGACACGACTATCCAGTCAAACATCTGCAATCAACTGATCAAATTGTCTTATCAATCATATCATATCCATATCAACGTGATCATTATCTTGTCTTAAACAGAAGAGGATACACTCGAAATCAGACAGGTCAGTCTTAAACGGGGTCTGCAACTTTCTGAGAGCAGACATTATCAACCATCACATCAAACAACTGAAAATGAAGGCACAAGGTCAGTATAGCTGCTGAATTTTGTCCGGGTCAGTCTTTATCTTTTTATCATTTGGCGACAGATATTTTTCCTATGCTACTCATGGATGTCAACAAGTGACTAGAGGAGCCATGATGGGCATTATCTTTTTCTTTGTTTGTTGCTTGTCTACTACGTGTTTGTTTCTTCAATGAGATATCTTTACATCTTGGTTCCTTATACCTTGATGTGCTAAGCTTCATTGTTCAATAATAAGGCTCAGTGATGAATATATATTGGCGCAATAAAATATGTGACACAAGTTCGTGATTCATTCAATTTCATTCTCATCTCATATGTTTCTTGATAGTCTGTTGATTTCCCATCTTCTTTCTAAATCATTTTCTTATCATCTCATATCAATCATCTTCAATTGCTTCTAATTCTCATCTAACATATTCTATTTCATTCTTTCATCAATCTATTCTCTCATATTCTATCTCAATATCATATTCACATGACCTATCTCTATCTCTAATCAACTATACGTTCTTTCATCTCACATTCTTCTTTTTTCGAGAGATCATTCATGTCTTTAATGCACAAACCATCTCTCGAGGGGGCATTACACCCTAAGCGTCACCGGGGCAATACTGGGGCAGAAATTTTTTCGCTTTCTTTGAAACAACGTCATTTCGACATTATCTCAAAGAGGGGCAAATGTAGAGACCTAAAAATGTCTCATTGATCATGTACTAATTATTCGTCTAATTAGTTAAATAATTATTTAATTATTTAATTAAGTTAATTAATCTTATTCTTCTAAATTCGTATTTCCTCATAATCTTACTAATTATTCTATTTTCTTATTCTATCATCATTTAATCATTTTCTAGATATTAATTAAATATTTATTATTTAATTAATTATGGTTAAATTCCCCAATTTAAATAATCTTTATTATTTAATTAAATTCCATTTCTAAATAATTAAATAGATTCTTTAAATTATTTAATTAGCTAATTAATTCTTCAATTCCAAATCCCCAAATTCTAATATCATTTAATTTCACATTCTTCTAATTTCTTCCAAATTCAAATACATGTGCATGAGTTCAAAAACCAAATTGAAAATCAAAGTCAAGTTCTAAATATATTCAAATGCTAAATTGAATTAATAAACTCAATTATTTGAATAATATCTCATGTAAAGATTAAAGTAAAAATCTAAATCTAAATGCAAGCACATACAAAATTAATTAATTCAATCAATTGATTAATTAAATCATTTATCTCTCCAATCTCTATTTCCATCTTTTAGTTAGTTTTTTCTAAATTAAGCTCTTTGTGTCATCTTCTTTATTTCCTCTAATCATCATTTTTATTCCTTCAGTCAACTCTTTCATCAATCAGTTAACTCAATTAATCTATTCAATCTATTGAGTTTCACTCCTACAAGCAGCAGTTCAACTATCAATTTTCATTTGAGCTCACCTGAGTTCACACCTCTTGATCATTTTGTTCCACCTTTCAATCAATCTCATCCAATTTTCTATAAATTGAGCATCCAATCTCCATTTTTAGTCCTCCTCAATCTTGGACAATTACTCTGAATCATGAACTTTGAATCGTTGTGTCACTTGCAGGTTACCAGCGCAATATCTAAGAGCCATCATACCACGAAGAGGAGAAAAGAAATGGAAGTTCTACGCAGTCATGGAATAGGGATTTTTGTTTTGATTTGATGATTTATAATTCTTATTTATTAATTGAGTTATTTCATTGTATTGTTTGTTAAATTCTGATTAGGATAGGGATTCATGATTTCCCTTGTTTCTAATTGATTACTTTGTTAATGGAAGATGAATTTTGCATCCAACATGCTTTATTATTAATCTCCTAGAGTTCTTCCATAATAAACCTTGAACTACCAGTAACCTGATGTTTTCTCCTGGTCCTGGTACACGGTCTCGTGGATACCTGCACCTCTTGGTTCATCTTAGTCAAGTTGATATCTGGGGGTGTATCTACTCTAGCCATCTGCTCCTTCTGCAGGGTGATTTCCTCAATGACTCTCTTAAGACCCTCGACATTGGTGTGCATGGCTTCCTTGCTGACTTCCACCAAACCCTTTAGTTTATTCTTTAGTTTATGTATATCTTTCCCTAGCGTATCGATTTTTGCCTCATGCTCATTCTTCATGATCTTGATATCTTTCACAATTTATTAGGATAACTTCAGGAGTTCATTTATCTTATCTGGAGAAGGTATCTCAATGGAATTGGCAATAAGATCTTTAATCGCCTGTTTCAGAATATTGATTTCCCCAAAAAACCATCGGAAATACTTTTCCTAATACATCAACGATTTCCCCAGAAGAATATCAACATCCTTTTCATCATCTTTGGTCTCATTGGGGCCCACATTGATGGGGATGTCAAGTTTTATTTCATTATCCTCCTTGTCAAAATTCACTACCTTATTTACAGTCTTTTGTTTCTTCTGATTTTGTGAACCCACATGGGTCTATGAAACAAGAGTTTTCTTTCTAGCAGCCCATCTAGGAGGGTTTTTTCTGCTACTACTAGTACCAGGAGTAGTCTTTTTCAAGGGACCCTCATCCTCTAAAGATTTATAATCTGAATCATCCGACACCTAGAAATCATTCTAATTCATAGCTTTCTTGCCCTCTGCATCATCAAACTCCATATCTGATACGTCATGCACCTCCTGGTTGGCTAAAGACTTAGGGTTTTCTAGAGCAAGGGAGGGTTTGACATCACGGGCCTTCGCAAACTCCATGATTAAGAGAATTAAACCCTTATGAAGAATCGGGTTATCCTCATTGTTAGCATGCTTACTAAAAGATAACTCTAGGGAAGATAACAAGTAAAATGGAATAAAAATTCTTTTGTCATATCTGAAATGGTTCAAAATTGTGAAATGGTATCAAAAAGTACTAGAAAAGCGACCATCGAGGGTAATGTAGTTCATAATGAATTCCGTCATGTCTGCCAGATACTTTGAAGGTCTAGTTGGTTGTAGACGCCATCTGGATTCTTCTTAACCCTCCTCCTTTCACTATGTTTATCATAGAAAATAGAGAGGGCTTCTTCTGAGTTCTTCCTTTCCCTGAAGAATTTTTTGCCCTCCATACTAAGCCTAGAAATCTTGGCAATCAAAGGTTCATGGATTTTGAACTCTTCCCCATACACACGCATCACCCCATTAGCCCAATTACTCACAAATAAGTCTATGAGCTTATGATTTTGTCCATGAAGTTTCTAAACAAAGGGCTCCATTCCCCATCCATAATTTCCCTCCAGACTTCCTCATTCTTCTCCGAAAGCTCACATAAGGATGACTCCATTTTGTTTTTGTCTCCGCCCATTATGATACCACTTCTGTGATTTTTTCGAACAACACCAAAATCGGACTTCAAGCCAATGCAAAACAAATAGAGCCACATGAACAATCTAGAAACTCACCTTCGCTCTTTTCTATGAAAAGCTCTACACATGTGATTTGTCATCATTAATGTTGGAGTGATGAAAGATTTTCGGCATCCTTCCTTGCCAGCTCACACAACTGGAATGGGAAGGAATCCCCTTCCTACCACCACTTTTCATCATCTCTAACCACACCTAGATTAGCCATGTGGTCAGCTGGCCTATTACCCTCCCTCAAAATATGTGATATTTTAATATCCTCAAATTTGTTCATCATTTCAAAGAACTCTTGCATTAAATGGTTAATCGTCCAACTAGGTGGAGGTTTTTTGTTTAGACAATTTATTATATTTAACGAATCACTCTCCAACCACTCTTTCTTAAATTCCCCACGACTTTCCATTCTAAGCCCAATGTAGGCTGCATTGTTTATACTCAACAATGTTCCTAATTTAACACAATTGAGTTTTATCCTCATATACTCTTGAAAGAAACTAATACCTAGTTTTCTCAGAATAAGGGGGATTCAAAGGGAGAAGTTAAGAGTTTTCATAGTATCTTTTTTGTTTAGTTGAGTAATGGGTTGTTAAAACTCTATTGGACGTATCACAAAGCTTTAACAATGTTTCTCTGTTGTGTATTTTATTGGAATATTTAATTTCTCCCATCATCATTCATTAAATGGAAATGGCAATGTAAATAGAGTATTCTAGAAGGAAGCAAGATATAGACTAAGTGAAAAATATTAAATATTTGTTATTTTGAGTAAGTAGGATTAAGTAATAGAATTATTTTATAATCTTAAAAACCTCTATATAATAAGACATAATGTTCTGATTTTCTCATCAAGATGTTTATCTCATCCAATCAAAGGTGTTATAGGTGTCATCAAAGGTATTGATATGTTTGTATGATCAAGTGATCATAAATGGGAGGATGTGAATGTTGTAGCATTCAAGCTATATGCAATTTTCCAATCATTTTTATCAACATGAATGGAAGTTGTGATGCAACACTTGAGGATTCTATATTTGTGTTCTTCTATTAAATGATTAATTATGTTTATAAGTTTGTATTTTGATCCATATCAAAATCGACAATTTTTGTGTCAAATTTACAATCTTTAAAAAGAGTTGAAGAATGTTAAAGAGAAAAATAAAAAATTAGAAGAAAGATTGAAGTTATTTCAAGAGAAGAAAGAAAATCTAAAGAGGTTAGAAAAGGAAAGGGCAAAATGATTAATTAGTAGCATGCAATGAATGTCTAATATCAAATGTAGCATGCAATGAATGTCTAATGTCAAAGCCTTTAGTTTGTGATGTCTCATGTGGCATAAACAATTTGTATTATTTATTTTATCAATCAATTAGTTTTTGTGAATAGAATGTTGGTTTCAAGATCATAAAAAGAATGAGATATGAAAGAAGAGGATTAAGAAAATATGGGCAAACAATCAAAGAGCCCATTGAGCCCATGGTGAGGTCAAAGTATGAAGAGCTTTCATATGTTAATTAATTTAATGGTCTTGTGTGCTGATTTTATTTATTTAATGGAATATATTAAGTTTCCAAAGTGCAAAGATTAATTGTGGGGCTCGATGGCAAGTTGGGTGCATCAAGCTTTGAGGTGAAAGGAAATTGTGATACTTGCCACAAGGAGGGAACTTTGGAGCAATAAAATTATTAGGAGCTTCTCGAACACCCCTCCAAGTGACATGTGGCAATTGCATTCTTTAGCACATTTTTGGAAAGATTTTCAGCAGGACCAAATCTTCAACTTGGATAGACTTGGAGTAAAATAGAAAGTTTTATATTAGCAAAAGTATTGTTTATCTCACCTTGGATGACTTGTATTTGTGGATAATAATATTTTTATTAAATATTATTTATGCAAGAGTTATGCAAAAGGAAGTTTCTAATTACATTTGTAGATACATTGAATGTGGACGGTTTTGAGAAGCTATTATTTTTGCATTGTAAGCTCTATAAATATAAGAATTGCTATAGGAGCTAAGAGAAGAGGAGATCATTTTTACAGGGGTTATGCTACCAGATTTTCTCTGAGGTGGAGTAGGATGTAAATCTCCATGTTAAGGCCTAGAGCCTGAATATTGTATTTTAACTATATTCTTGTTGCTGACTAATACAATGGTTATTTGGTTTTGGAGTGTGGTATTTTTTACTCGAAAGGGTTTTCCCCATGGTAAATTTGTGGTCTACTCTTTTGTCTTTTTCTTCTATTTTATGATTGTGTGTTGTTGAATCTAAATGTATGCATGCTGCTAAAACTGCTCTTCGATCTGGCAAGATCTAAAATTGCAATCACTTTCCTCTAAGGGTTAATGTGGGAAATAAATTGTGCCTGATTTTTCTTTATGGCATAGTAGTGTGCATTTATAATTGATACTGGATGCGCATAATGATCTCAAATGGTTGTTTTATGGGATGCCCATTTTCTTTTCTTTTGGTATCAGAGCCATGTTCTAGGATTTGTAGGTTGCTTGTATGTGCATTTTGTGAGTTGCATGTACTTTCATGGACTCGCATTTACTAGCATGTTAATGCATGTGAAGATCCTTGGTCTTTCGGGTTCTGGGTATTCCTTCTATGAATATTTTTTAGCATGACAAGCTTGAGCGAATCTGAAGGAATCGACTAATGATTGATCCTTTGGTGAGTGGAATTTTTGCAGTTGTTTCAGGCTTAGGTTATATCACACATTTTGAAGGATGGTTAAGATAGATAAAATGGAGTTGGTAACGTTGAAATGATGTTGATCCGAAGATCTTGTTTGATAGCAAAATAATTCCTAAAGCATGGGGTGTGCTTTGTATGATTTGTGGTTGCATGCAACAAAGTTTTCATATTGAGTGTCTGTGAGTGGCTCCCTGATAATATGGAGAAGCTTGGGTTGTTTCAACTATGGAGTGAGGTGCTTATGTTGGGTTCTTTCTTTTCGCATTACTAGAAGGTGCTTCTTTTGTTACCTTGAATGCATGGAGGCTATGGAGTTGATCATTCGATGATCTGAAAGATTCTGGATAGGTTGCCTCCCTCGGATGCATGCACTGATGGTAGTTATAGAGTTGGCCTACAAATGAGCCTAGAGTTCTCAAGCTTCTTTTTCCCTTAGGGATGGTTGTACTTGCATGGCTTGGATTCATGTTCTTTGGATCTGAAGGGTTTATAATTTTTTCTTAAATATCTATGGTGTTTCTCATCTATGATAGTTCATGATTCTGGGTTACACTGTTTGGTGCTTTTTTCGGACTTTTGAGTCTTCCAGATGTTAAGTGGGTATGGATGTGCATGGATGTTCTCAAACAAAGTGGTTTTGTAGGTTTTACACACTCAATAAAAAAATTTGTGGTTTTGTTGAAGCTGCAGAGGAGCTATTTTCTAGACCTTATTTTATTTGGGGTGTTACTAGATTAGATAGTTGTAGTTTTGCATGCATTCTTTATGCATGGCGAGAGGAGGTGAGATTATTTCTCTGCATGGGGATGTTGGTACATGATTTTTCACTCAACATTTATGTGGTGATGCTTGGTGGATTCTTAGACTATGGTGCTTGATGTGGACATGATTGGTAAATTGGATTTGTTCTTGATTTGGTGGTTGAGTCATGTTGCCTACATGATTATTCTCTTTGATATCTCAGTTTTCATGTCACTAATATAATAGTGCATTTGCATGTTGCAATGATTGGATCTACGAGTTATGCAGTTGTGTGGGTTGATCACATATTCAGTTGCAGTGGGATAACTCAAATGTGGATTGTCTATATCCACAAGGTTTGATTCAGTGTTGATGAAGACTTGTTAGTTGGCCTTATCTATGGTCACTTGTGCATTGGTGTGTTTGCTTTGGGATGAGAGAATTGATGATGAGTGAGTACTTGGATAGTTGGTTATGGGGTCTTGTAGCATGGTGTTTTTCCTTGGTTTGGAGATCTTGGTTTCACTTGGTGTGACTAGTTGTACACTTGCATGTGTGTGGACCTGGATGATTTTCAGATTTGGGAGATGGTGTGTCATGTGCTTGGAGAGATAGGTATCACGTTTCAGTGGGAGCTTTAGCAATGACTGCGTATTCATCACTTGGTGATGGATGATCTTCTTTATTGATGCAGATGGTTTGGAGGGACTCTTAGACCCTGTTGTTGCAAAGGGTTCTTTCATCATTTGCATGTACACTATTTGAGGATGTGTAACATCTTGCGGCCATGGAGGGCTCTTACAGTCTTTTGTGTGAGGTGCTGGTGGTGCTTGACAAGTGATGTTGGTTTAGAGTATGTTGGTGTTATATCATGGAATACTCTTGATTGTGCATTAGAGTTTATCATGATACATTTCTCTTGAGACCATGGTATGTTCACTTGGAGCACGCGATCTTATAGGAGGGGATGGTAAGATCACGATGTCATGATGGGTTCATTATTTAACTGATTGGAGCTTTGATAGTGGTCGGGTGAATTCTCTTTGTATTGGGTGCATTGGTTATATGCCTGAAAACTTCATGGGAGTGTAGAGATGCATTTGGAGTTTGGCATGGATTGATCATTTGCTTGTACTCATGGATACATGGAGACTTAGGTGAGGCTATAATTGTCTTGAGATGAAAGATATGTGCTGAGATGGTTACTCTTGATGAGATTTCAGCTGGAAGTCTGAGGATCCTACACCTTGATTGGAGGTGAGTTGAATAGAGACCTATGAGGAGATCTATCTTGGATGAGTCATGGTGACTTGGATATCTTTGAGGAGCATTCTCATTCCCCACTCTTGTTCTACTCGGCATTTTATAACTTGAGAGGAATTGCCCTTTGTTTCTCTCAGGAGGGTTATGCTTATCTTTCATATTCATGGATCTTGAGCTAAAGCTAGATAAATTTGGAGGATTCATTATGAGAGATGGATAGCATGGTTATTTCCTTGGAATGTGTTCTCTTTTATTATGATGTTAGGGGATGGTAGTGAGCTGATTTCCTGAAATGGGAAATGGAGTAGTTTGATCTTCTTTGAGAGGCTTACCTCCATGTAGATTCATGATGAATATGTTATGTTTGATCTCTTCAGGTTGAACAAGTTTGGATGTAGTTATATATTTTCACATGGGGACGTGAAGGAGATCTTACTTGGCACAACTAACACTTAGAGGTGTTTGTAGAAGGATATGCTACATGTTTATGGTTTGTAGTTTCTCTCTTTGGTCATAGTGATCTTCCTGGAGGTTCAGATTCACATGTCATTAGATGTGAGGTTTTGTATGGAGCTGTAGTGATCACTAGTTTGTGGTCATATGTTGTCACTTGGGTGATGACACAGAGGTTCCTGTATCTCTTTCTTATATCACATGTGGAAAATTTGGGAGAGCTATGGAGACTTGCTAAGAGATATTTTTCTTGCAGCAGTTTTGTTTGCAGGATGTGCACATCTTTGTGGGTGGTCGTTGGTACTACATGGTTACACTCTCTATGTGTTATGATTGGTAAACTCGGTATGCCTTTGATCTTTTTAGATTCGACATTACCCATGCAGTGGGAGTTCCTGGATGTGTTTGGTCTTCATTGACTAGTTTTGCACATGGAGCTTGAGGTTGCAATCTCTTGGGTTGATTATGTTGGTGGCATGAGTTTACTAATGGTGTATACCTTCGAGGTATGGGTGATTGGATGGATTAACACATTCTATGGGTTCCATTTTCAGTTGCGTGGGTTAATCAATTGGATGGGAGCAAACAATCTGATTGTTGTTCTGGCTAGTGTTTTATCTTGTTTTTTGGAGGATTACTTCACAGTTGTGTTCTGTTTATAGGATTTGAAGTTGATGTTGTTGATGCTTCTTTATAGCTAGTGAGCATAGTGGAGTGGTGGCAGTATCCTATAGCCTTTGATATAACTAGGATCTTTTGCTTGTGTTCTTTGGACTGGTGCATTTTCACCTTGACTTGTTCCTTTTCTTCCATTGGTGGCATGTTGGAGGATGATAGGGATAGATTCCTAAGATGGTGAAAATATTGGATGTTATTGCATATGTTTTGATGGAGCATGAAAGCATGTTTTGGATCTATGTGGTTTCATTGGGAGGCTCTTAGCAATGTAAATCTTTTGATGAGATGACTCCTATAAGGTATTCATCAAGTGGGAGATTGTTGGGATTAAGGTT
Organism: Cryptomeria japonica; assembly: GCF_030272615.1. Classification (NCBI taxonomy): domain Eukaryota; kingdom Viridiplantae; phylum Streptophyta; class Pinopsida; order Cupressales; family Cupressaceae; genus Cryptomeria; species Cryptomeria japonica. The sequence goes on along the minus strand of NC_081415.1, from coordinate 695,197,044 downwards.
TCTCAACCTTAGGAGTCCAAAGGAAATTATTTAATTAATTTAATGGTCTTGTGTGCTGATTTTATTTATTTAATGAAATATATTAAGTTTCCAAAGTGCAAAGCTTAATTGCGGGGCTCAATGGCAAGTTGGGTGCATCAAGCTTTGAGGTGAAAGGAAATTGTGACACTTGCCACAAGGAGGGAACTTTGGAGAAGTAAAATTCTTAGGAACTTCTCAAACCTCCCTCCAAGTGACATGTGGCAGTTGCATTCTTTAGCATGTTTTTGGAAAGATTTTCAGTGGGACCAAATCTTCAACTTGGATAGGCTTGGAGTAAAATAGAAACTTTAATATTAGAAAAAGGCTTATTTATCTCATCTTGGATGACTTGTATTTGTGGATAAATAATGTTTTTATTAAATATTATTTATGCAAGAGTTATGCAAAGGGAAGTTTCTTATTACATTCGTAGATACATTGAATGTGGATGCTTTTGGGAAGCTATTGTTTTTGCATTGTAAGCTCTATAAATATAAGAATTACTAAAGGAGCCGAGAGGAGAGGAGTTCATTTTTATAGGGGTTATGCTGCTGAATTGTCTCCAGGATGGAGCAAGATGTTAATCTCCATGTTAAGGGCTAGAGCTTGAATATTGTATTGTAACTATATTCCTGTTGCTGAATAATACAATGGCTCTCTAGTTTTGGAGTGGGGTTTTTTAATCGAAAGGGTTTTCCCCACGGTAAATTTGTGTTCTATTCTTCTGTCTTTTTCTTCTATTTTATGGTTTTGTGTTGTTGAATCTAAATGTATGCATGCTGCTGAAACTGCTCTTTGATCTGGCAAGATCTAAAATTGCAATCACTTTCCTTTAAGGGTTAATGTGGGAAATAAATTGTACCTAATTTCGCTTTAATGGCATAGCAGTGTGCGTTTGTAATTGATACTAGATGCACATACTGATCTCAGATGGCTATTTTCTGGGATGCCCGTTTTCCCTTCAAGATTAAAGAGGATATTATTTGCATTGTTTGCTTGAGCTCATTTGCAGAAGAAGACCCAATTCCAAAGTTGTGTAATTGTTTTCACATATTTCATAGCAGTTGTTTGGATAAGTGGATTGATCACCATCAGAAGACATGTTTTCTCTGCAGATCTCCACTATTTTGTAGTAATTTATAGAGATGGTGTTGATCATGGTGGCTGAGATTGTTTCATCGTTGTTATGACCATTTCAAGACATATGTATCATTTGCATAGTGGGTTTATCAGGTGATTTTCTATCAGATGTCTTAAATATTACATATTAAGTTTTGATTTTTACGTTTAAAATCATTAAACATTCAGAGATGGCTGAAATTCTCTAGACTTAATATATTTCTTATGTGTGTGATTTAAGCTTGACCATTTTCTATATAAAAAAACCCTTTTTAATATTAAATAGCTTCTTTTCAATTGATTTAAGGCTGGCCATTTTCTATATAGCGAAGTAATTTATATACTACTCAAAAAACATTGTCAAGTGACCAGTATGTTGACATGAATAAAAAACAAGACACCCTAAACCTTTTGAATGGTCTAATTTAATTTAATTAGGTGAATTTTTCATTTAAAAAAAATATATATGTACAAGTAATAATATTAATTGGAGGAGTTGTGCAACTTTTTTTGGTGGTTGTAGTGTACGGTTATTGAGACATACAACTCCTACTAACCACTTTGGAAACTTTGTGCATGTAACGACTCATCCAATAGTCATCATAACTACCCAAAAGCCAAAACAATAGCTCTAATCTCTTAAAACACATATGAAGAAACCTTTTTTTTGGTCAAAATCTAATGTAAAATTTAAAATTAATGAAACACAAAGTTAGTGTGGGTCACTATTAGGTCCTCTCCCCTAGTAATTTATTGTTTTGATCCTAACATATAAAGTGTAATTTAAAATTATAATTTTTTATATGTATTAAAAATAAAAAGATGATTTTTCAATCAACGTTGAAAAATTGGTCATGTGTATTGTCATTTCTATCCTAAGTACTATTAATGTAATGTTCTACACATAGTTGATATGTAATTCGGAAATTTAAACTAAGTAATTATGGATTGCTAAAGATTCATTGCTCATGTCTTTAATGAGTAACAATTTGTTAACTCACAATAGAAGGATTGTAAACACTAACACAAGATCATTCTTTTGGGAAATATTACTCAACCAAATCTCTCAAGTGAAAACTAAGTACCTACAATGTAAAAATGAGGCAAAAGATACCCTTTTTATCAGATTTTGGAAGAGAAGTTGAATAGGGAAATGAGTTCACCTCGAGTTACCTTAATTAATGTGCATGTTATCAAAACTTGAATGTAAATAGAAAGAAATATCAAAATAACGAGTAATCAATTATCAATATGGATTGGTTTCTGAGCTTCAGGAGATCTAGTTTTCTATGAGAGGTTAAGGGTAAATGGACTCACCTAAAACCAATAGTCACTAATAGAGATATGTTTTAGGGAATACATTGTGAAAGTTAAAAAGAGGCTATTTAATATTGACATAAGAGATGGTCTCTAATTGATTGATTTCATAAAATGTCACATAGGTGATTATTAAGAAGAAATAAAGAATAACATGAAAAGGGGAAATACCTAGAAGAAATACATATATTGAATGAAAAATAAAACACATAAATAAAATATAATAATGAAAATGGATAACTAAGGTTAAAAGTAAGAAGAAAGCCAATATAAAATAACGCTTCAAGAATGGGTTAGTAAGCTCTAGATCTTGCATAGGGTTTAACTTGATGTTGTCTAGAGCCTCACTAAGGGGTTCTTTATTTTTGGTTTTGTTGAGGTCAGCTATGTAGAAGTTATTCTCATGCATGACCTCTTGGTATGCCCATGCATCATTGTTGATTTTCAACCCTAGATGTGAGATTTTGTTGTCTCTAATAAAGAGAAACTTTATGCGCCAATTTGACATGAGTTCCTAGGTTTACCCATTCCATGTTCGAACATTTTACATATCATTGCCACCTCCTTAGGAATGATTATTTGTGTGGATCTTGGTAGGTTTTACTAGGTTTTTTATGTTGAGATTGAATTATGCAAAGATTTGAAACACTGTGTAGACATTTATTCAAATTGATCATCTTTGTAATTCCAAGCATGGATGAATAGAACCCTCCTCTTCCACCTCTTACACTGCTATTTAATTATTATTTTTATTTTTTATTTTTTATTTTTTTTAATCAATAGGTTAGCCTCATGAATTTTAGAAGTGTGATTTGATAAATACTCACTTTTATTTTGTGAATGTATAAAATTATTTATTAAAAATAATAAATTAGACATCTATTCATCAATCTTTTAATTTCATTTAATAATAATTAATTTGATGAAGTGTTGAGATTATCTATCCGCGCAGGAACTTGTTTTCCACTATTTTGCAGGAGGTTTGAGTTGATAAGAGCAACAAGATGAAGCAGAATATTAATAACAAACAGTAATACATAATCATTGAGACAAACCAAAATATAAACTTAAACAGGTTGCTGCTGCAACATCATATATATATGTTTGTTGATATTTTATCATGCTACAAAGATTCTTTCAAAAGATTTTCAGTCTAATTTGTTGCATATCGTTTTACAGATATCGTCTGGGTGGTGTAGTTGGTTATCACGTTAGTCTCACACACTAAAGGTCCCCAGTTCGAACCTGGGCTCAGACAGGTTGAATTTGCTTTTAGTATTTTACTAAACGAATTGTCCTAAACTGGTCACTGCAACAGTGCTCTCTTCACTTACTCCTTGCTCTCGTACATGGCGAGTTCGTCAGTTTAGGAAAACCATTCGTGTCAACACATCAGAGTGGCGCAGCGGAAGCGTGGTGGGCCCATAACCCACAGGTCCCAGGATCGAAACCTGGCTCTGATACGAAGTTGTCATCAGCTGAGGATTCCGTTATTCCATTTTGTCTTCCACTGGCCGTGAAGAAGTCGGTTAGTTCCAACATTGTCAGCAGTAAGGCGATGAAGAACATAGCCTGCCAATCTTATAACCATCTGATATTGAAATCAGATTTTGTTCACGTGGGAGAAATTTATTCCAACATAATTTTCCATGTTTGTGAATGTTCCAGTTAAAATTTATATGTTGGAATACTATTACTTTCTCTCGATCTTTTACATGAATTGTGATATTCTACAGACCACATACGTTAAATATTTTAACACACAGAAGCTAACTTGTTCTTAGCTTTCGCTGTGAATTTTTAGTCTCATTCAAAACGGCACAGATAATAATCGGTATTACAACTTATCAGAAATTATATGGAGAAACGCGGGCACTTTATGGATAACCATACGATGAACTTGCTGGTCCCAAATTGGCTGTGTTCATGGAAGAATAGGAGGTCGATAAGGGAATGCCAATCGCATGCCCATTGTGTGGCCTTCGATTACCTTGCCTGCTCGAACTCGCAGGTATAATCGGTTTCGAAGGAAAGCCCGGGAATTTCTTCTGAAATTGAGCTGTTGAATTGCATAAGCGCGGATCAATTTTCTCCAGAAATCTCACAGACAAATCAAGGTAACCCCGAGGCCTGCCATTTGGAGTCCTAATTCGATTGCTTAGAAAGTGACTGGACTCGGGCTTACTGAATCCCTCCAAAATGTCGGAGTAAGGCATTCGAGCGCTTCCCACTCTCTTCTTGCCCGTCATAGTTTTACAGTATATTTGAATTAAGACAGCTGAGCCCTTTTGACTGAGGAATCCCTTGCTGACAGTCAGGGTAACTATTGTTATTCTTAGGATGAAGAAACGAATTTAAAATAGTAGAGAAAATAGAATTATAAACATGCAAAATAGACAAATGAAACACATAGATTTATCGTGATTCAACAATTACTTACATCCACTTCCAACAACTACCACCCCTCTCCCCTCTGTCTATTCTCGTACATTTTTGAGCGGTGGAGTCACTCCATACAACTGAATATGTGCGCATTGGCCTTCCAAAACTTGTCATGCATTTGAGATCTTGTGATGAGATTATCTCAATTTCGAATGCAACTTTATCCATTCACTAGTTTCTTGATATACTGTGAATACGAATTATATTTGAAGACAAGAAAAACTCAAACAATATGAAGAAAGACAGTGGCGAAGGGTGAGTGGTTATATAGATAAATAGATATGTATTCTACAAGGTCAAACAGTCTTACCGAGAAGTTTCTCACGCTTTTCTACGGATCTTCTGTAGAAAAGCCATTTGTAAGTGAACAGAGTTCTAATAATAGAAACCGCGTATTACGATGGAAGATGATGTTCATCGACGAAGATCGGAAGAAAACAGACTATACCTGCCTCTCCAAAAACTTCGGCCTCTGTTTTTTGACTGATTTAATTCAACTTGCGTCGCAATCATTATAATAGTGAGAAAAACCAAAAAGATACATCAATCATTTTCCAATCATATACATTGATAGAATAGTGAGAAAAATACTATGGAATAGGCCATAAACCATGAGAATAACATTCACTAGAAAGTGTCAGCAGTAGTAACATGTTGAAGCAAAAAGAAAGGTTGTCAAAACAACTTGTGACCAGACCAATCGATTAGAACATAAAGTATCTTAAGAGGCCTTGACTAGAGGTAGAGGGATAGAACAACCACTAGTACAGATCTCCTCTAGAGGCGAAAGAAAAGCAACCAATGAGGTAGGAATATGAATACAATCATGACTTAGAAGAAGATGATTGGTAGTGAAGCCATCAAAGACATTGTCCAAAAATTGCTTACTAAGGGATGAACGGAAGTGATTGAGATTCATCATAGTGTCTTCAAACAAGTTACAAAATAAGCCAAGCCACATTGCAAATAGGGTTAGAAATGTGAAGTCCAACGATCACATGACCTTCTGGCTCCTCCCAACTCTTTATTTCATAGAAAAATATGATTGTATAAATTTTTGTGTGTAGTCTATGTATGATTATTGGATATCAGTGAATATATGATTTTTTCCTACTTTCCCTTAGATGTAGCCAGTTATGGTGAACCACGTAATTGATTGTGTAGTGTGTTTGTGTTATTTTCTTTCTACTATTATGTGTTCATTATATGTTTTTCTCTGCAAATGTGTGATTTGAAGCCAAGTCACGCAATTCCATGAACCTGCCAATAGGAAACATCCCACAAAAAGTAGTAAGAACACAAAATATTTTTAAAATTGACAGTGAGAAGACAAATGATTGAACATACATATTCGTAATGGTAGAGACTGTTGCCCCATCTAGAAGAATGTCCATATAACTAGACAAGAAGTGAGACACTACCTTCAAAAATTATTGTTCAAACACTTGATTTGGTTACCTAAGAGATCTTAAAATATCATCTAAATCCTTCTAGTAGCAATATTTACATAAGTGATCATTACATGTTTAACTATAACTACAACACCACAATATCTAGGAGTGTTAATCTCTAAGGAAAAATGATCAATGAACTCATCTATTAAATAATTCCAAAACCATAAGGATTGTTCCCAGTACATTATTAGGAAAAACTCTAGGAATGTACGTATTGCACCATGATTTGTATCTCTTCAATAGAACATCACCAATATTTTATGTATCTACACACATGAAACCATATCATGTATAAATCTAACATATAATCTAAATTCCACTAAGGCACAATAATAATACATATCCTCAATACTAAAAGACCATTTATCTCTAAGTGATATCCAAATCATTGCCAAAGGCCCCATTAAAATTTATCTATAAATAATAAAGAGATCATGATAAACATCTCCAAATCCAAAATATCATCCATCTATAACCAACGAATGAAAAACCCAAACATATACTACATATACCACAAAACATCGAATAGCATTTAATTAAGAGTTTCTCATGTCAACATGATTCATGTCTCATAAACATTGGATCAAGCATTGAATATGATATTTTTCTTAAGACAACTAGATTTTCCTTCAATAAATAAATCTAACTACCATGTACAGTGCTAACATTAAACTTGTATAATTCTCATCACATGCTCTAATTACCAATATTGAGTTACAAGTATCATCTTACATTCTTCCTTGCTAAAAATAGCATGCTCACCCAAATCAAAAAACTTTCGAATATATAACAAGTTTCTAGATAACCCAAGAGAATATAAAATACAACTAGCATATATTTTCCCATTTAAGAGAAAAACACGTGACTCTTCTATGAACTGACAATGTGATAGGTATAATTCCATTGCATCTCTCATTCAATAAATAAAACCCTATGGAGAGTAACATGGAAAGATGCTCTAAATATAATATATCATGTTCCATTGCATGCATGCAAAACAAAATCTACAACATAGGCATCACCATCATCATCAAGTAATTATCTCGAGTCAAATTCATCATCATGTCTCTTCTTAGCCTTCTCTTTATGCTCCTTGGTGTTCCCAATATTTCTACAATTCAAACACTTCACCTTAGATCTACTAGAAGACTTAGATATCCCCCTAGATTTCATACACTTGATTTTTTTTTTCTTTACCCCTTTATTCATGGGTTGACCTCTCTTGGTTAAGGAATGTTTGATAGAATTAGAAGTTTTCTACCTCATTTCTTCAAATAGCAATTAACCTACCACCCTATCAATTTTAATGTTCAAAATTTAATGGTGTCAATTACTATCATAAGATTTTAATGATTGAAAAGTAAGGAACACAAGAGAGTTATGCCCCAATCCACATCAATGAATATCAACTAATTTTAAACAAATAAAAAATAACACGTCTCTCTATATAACCATTTAAATTAAGAACATTAATCCTTTAATTGTTACCTATCATATATATTTTGAAAACTTGTATAAAAATCTATAAAACTTATTTTAAAGGAGTTCTGTAAATGATGCAAATTATAAAACTTATTTTAAAAGGGAGTCGTGTTAATGATGCGAATTACATCTTATGCAACTCCAAAATTGCAATATCTTAATAATTGGAATTTGTCTCTCTTATTTTTTAGTTTATTTATTGCCATGCTTCTTTTAATTTTCTTTGGACATTAATAATGACTTTTATCATGTGTTTTGGAAGAATTTGTAGCGTTGAGTATCACGATGGAACGCGTGAAATATGCCGAGTCTCGGTATTAATATATTTTTAAACAACATAACATTAGTGCTTCTTTTAATATATAAGTTTTAAATTAAATAAAAATTGGTCGCACAAAATGTGCGTATATAATTTACTTGTTAATGGTGGGACTTTGTCGATATAGAGAATAGTTTGAATTCAAATACCATAATTTGCCGTGTCGTGGTGGAATCAACAAACTTTTCTGGCAGGGAAACCAAAGCAAAGAAGAATTGAGTGGGACAGAAAGAAGAATTTTCTAAGGAAAGTTCTATCTCATGATCGCCCTACTTTCCAAGACACCGACCCACATATCAATTTTTTAAGTTTATGTTGATACACAAAATACTATTATTTTTATTGAGAATGTAATTTATTGCTATAGTTACAATTTATAAACATATTTTACATAATTCAAATATTATTATTTATTTGTTTTGCTATTGATTGATATAGTTGTATAATTATTTTTATCTATTTTTAAAAGAGACTTCGATTATTCAAGCCATGAGTCCATGCATATTAAATAACTTTTTAAAATTGGTTTGTGCATATTGAATGTACATATTTTGATAGAGTAAATTTAGAATCTACGATGAAGTAATTATATTAAATGCCTATTTAGTGTGGTTGAATGCATACTTGTGCATATTTCTCTGCAACCTTTTGTTGAACTTAACTTTCCTTTTCTAGTGTCTATCGATTTTTGCACATTCTCACTTGTTTCAGGGACATTAAGCGTTTTAAACATACTTCTATAGAGATTTCTCGACGCAATAACCTTGAATGCATTTTGAGGTATGTCAAGTCTTATTGTCAGTCAATAAAGTTTGATTGAGTTTTTTGTTAAAAATTGTAGCATCATGCTTTTCACATCATTTTGGGTCAGCAAAATCATCTTGGCCTTTGATTTTGTTTAATAGACTATAAATTTAGTCAGAAACTTTCTAAAAGGGCTTCATGTGTTTTGGGTGTGTAGGAAAAATTTCATGGTATACATTTGTAAAAATGATGAAGCATTCATAGAACACATGCATTGTTTTGCACCACTTTAGGTGGCTCTAGCAAGGAAGCCAGGTGAACACAAAATGATGAAAACAACCAATCATCTATTGAAAATCTTTGTCCAAACTTAGCAAAAAATGTTTAGCATGTAGAAGTAGACAAGACTAAAATAGGGATGCAATTGCAATTGAGCTAGTCGATCACTTGGATACATACAAAGCCCTAATTTTTCATCATTCCTACAAAAGCTTTCCTACTCATTAGCATTCTCAATTAGACTTATAATGACATTGAGAAACATTGAGATAAAAAATCATACCAACTATTGTAGGATAATTACCATGAAACCTTTCATTAAAATCTTCACTGGTTTCATTCAAATCCATGTGTGGCCTAGCTAGAAAATTTGTGAGATTTGCTAAGAAATCACTTCCAATGGCATTGAAATCACAACTTTGATAAATATGGTTCACTATAATAAATTTTGGCATCAATGTGACATCATTTCTTGAAAAGGTTTTACACACTTTCAAGCAAAAGCAATTGGCAGGTGAAAAATCATATGATCCAACCTTTGTTAGCATCCTCAAAGCCTCTATAAAAATAGGGGTTTTTCATATAGTGTATAAATGTCTAAAAAGAAAAATAGACCTTGGGGGGTTTTTCATTATATGTTGTGTTTACTAATGTCTTGTTGGACTTGTACACAAAATGAAAAAGTACAAACCTACAAAAAAAAATATAGATTGTTTGATGGAATGACTCAAAGAAATGTGGTCTCCTGCAATGTAAAATGCGGAAATATAAGGCATGTCTGTTTGACAGGTCTCAAATAAATATGGTTTTATTCAATGTAAATACAAAATTATTAACAAGACATGCAAATTGTTTAACCAAATGCCTAAAGATATGCAACTCAAGAAAAAATTGAAAGCATAGGATAGGTAGGTGAATGTATGCCAAATTACTACTAAGACATGAACATTATAGATTGTTAACCATATTTTCCATTCATAAAATAGTTTATAACCATCATTTTATCCATTCTAATCATAGAAATTTTCAACTCTATCACCCCAATTGCTAGCATACAACACTATGCTAGTGAAGATAAGTTTTAAACAAATTTGCCTATTATAAACTTTGTCATACTTGAAATGAATATACATAACATAGAAGAAATTAAGAAATAATCAATAAATTCACAATAAGTCCCCACAACCATAACTACATAAGATATACACCCATCTAATTGATTGGAAAAGAAACCATTTTAATTTGGAAATTTTAACTAGAAAAGAACTAGCTAAGAATAGGCGCAAAACCTTCCATTAATTTTTCTACATCACTATAAACTTTACACTTCTACATCTAGTATTTACATTTTTTTCTTCTTTATTGGATATTGTTGGTAAACAGATGTGTCCTTCTTAAATACCTTTCAAAAATGACTCGCAAATGCCCAAAGTGAAAGACAAAATAAGAACCAATAGTTGAGTCACTTGCAATGGTGAGTGCAAGTGTTCTCTGAATTTTGATATGAAGGTATAGCTCCCTTCGTTGGATAAAAATGTATATTTTTTGAATATGGTTTTTACTGAAAAGCAATAAAGGTAACTGACATCTGCTCATAGCCATGACACAGATGCGGATAGCAGATTTATAATGAAGTGAATTTGAAGATAAGTAAAACATAGCTTAATTACCCACACCCATGAAAATACCCTTTTCAATGGAATCAAAATGCATTGGACTCTGATCGAGTCTCTCTCATGCCTCAAAGGACAAGGGGGATCAAAAAATCTAGGCAATGAGCAAATAATCGATTTCTTTTTAAATACAAATTATTTCTGAAATCAAAGTTTCAGAATTAAATGCATATACATAGTTTGATGTAATAGACAAAGCAATGAAAGGTAATTACAAGAGAAACAAAGCTCATTGTAATCAAAATAAAATATTGACAAATTCACAGATCAACAAAATCTTCTTCATTCCATCAAAGCCAAAATGTGAGCTCACAGAATCAATTTTTCTGAAAAATGAAACTATGCAGTCCAGAAAACAATGCTACTCATTATTTTTTACAGCAGAAAAAGAAAGAAAAGAAAAGAAAAACCCGTACTCTTTTCTTTCATTACATATATATAGCCTTTGAGAATTTCAGTTATCAATAATTGATTCTTGAAAGATTATTAATTAATCTTTTCCTTTATCTTCTATCTTCTTCCACAACTCTTTTATTTTTCTTCAAATCTTTTATCTCTGAAATTTTATAGACCCGTACTCAAAGATTAATAATTTTTGACAATGTTAATAATTTTCCAATCTCTCTGGTGAGGATTTATAAAACTAGGTTTCCTAAAACATATAAAACATTTAGTCTGATCCAACGGTGAAATTAAAAAATATGCCCCCAACACCAAGACTGATTTTTCTATCTCAAAAAATTTGTGGTTACAAGTTGCATTGAAAACTATAAATAATATACATGTCAATGTTATTAGATTTTTTAACTTTTTGAATTTTGAATCACACACTCTAAACCTGCGTCTGATGAATCCTTGGACTTCAAATTTGAAACTCTGAAATTGAACTTTGAATCTTGAACCTGCCCGCTTGAACCTGAGGGGTTGAACCTGCACACTTGAACCTGTGCGCTTGAATCTTTGAACCTTGAACCTTGAACCTTTTGAACCTGCGTGCTTGAACCAAAAAAGGTTCAAATTTCAAGTTCAATGAACAAAAATTACAAAGCCCACTCCAGTTGAATTCGAACTTTGAACTTGAACCCGAACTTTGAACTTTGAACTTTTTTAAAAGGTTCAAAGTTCAAGTTCAATGATAATTGTTCTTTTGAGCTGCCATAGAAAAACATTCATAACATTTTACTGAGGGCTCTGTTTCTTGTGAAATTTTAACTGTAGAATAAATGGGCCTATTAGAGAATAACCCAGAAATCATTTTTGCATAGGACACATAAGACTTGAGAATTATTCGTTTGGGTATATGGGTAACCCAAAAATAAAACAATTAAAATCTCCCAGCCGACATGGAGTTTGACCATAAAAACTTCAGCATTAAAACATTAACTATAACTGATTTTAGCTAATTATGAGGCTTTAGGCATGAGCAAAAATATAGGGGTAATAGGTATTATATGTCATTTTGTTAGAATCTTGCCATACTTTCCTTCTACTATTTTTTGCATCCATTCTTCATAGGAATCATCATTACAAGCCTTTAGAGTTATTCTTTTTCTTCCATATTTATTATATCTGATCGAACTAGAGATAAGAACAAAATTAGCATCATATTCGGTATCTTTTTTTGAAAAGGATACTTGTTATTGATATTAAAAAATGGCTGCTTTACTATTATGTCCTCCAAGTTACGAAAGGATATAACTACAACCCTTCCCTTTGAAGATGCATCGCAACCTTCCTTCGGGCCATGTGTTTACTAATTCTTCCTCTTTGAGAAGTGCATGCCATGTACCTTCATTTTTTAATCATCTTCTACAAGACTCCTAATAAGTAAAAGTTGGTATGACTATTACATATGAACCTACTCTCAACATACAATTAAACTAACTAGGGCACAAAAATTTTCCACAAGAAGAAAGATACAATAGAAACATTCACTAAATAAGCACCCACAAAATAATAGAACCATCAAGTTACAAATTACAAAACAAAGACAAACAAATAGAAAAATATTTGTAAAAAGAAGCACTTACAAATAGATCATATGGTGTTGCCTTAATGAGGTAATTAAACCTCACCTAGGTCGAACACTGCTTTGATGAGGTCCTAATAAACCCAACAATAGTAGCCAATCGAATCTTGGATGTAAAACTTGAAAAAAAAAGGTTATAAGAGGAAGCATTCAAGAAGATAGTGAATGAGGAAGCATAAAAAACAATAGTAAACCATTGAAGGTATCTTGAAGAAAAGCGATGGCTTTACCTTAGCGGAGAGAAACCTTATGAAGTTGATAAAGAACCAACAACACACCATTGATGAGCATTGCAAGGAACACAAAGTGGAGCCAAAAATGTATTGGTACCAATCAAACCCTTCACAAAACAAAGTCGAACATGTATTAGTGCCTAAGGAAACAAACACTCCAATAGATGCATGTAAGAAATGGGGTGTGGGTGAGTGGGATATGCAAGGTTGTGAAGCATTCAATGGATTAATGCATTGAAATTGTTCGCCATGGCACATGAGTAAATGGGAAAGGACATATGGGTAATGCGATTGACTAGAAGGGAAAGAGTAGGCAACACACAATAAATTCGAAGAAGTGGATGTTGTGGATGGTGAACAATTGTTGAGCACACTAGAACAATTACATGTGGACACATAACAAATTGTATCCATATAAGATAATAAATTAATTCTATTGGTTAAATCATTAAAATTCTGACGTGGTTTTAATAAATATTTGGTTCACGTTGACCACTATGGCCCCTCTCCCGTATATTCTACGATAGAATGTTTTTTTTTCAAAAACCATGTGTTAGATGCCTTTATCGAAAGGAGTGGACGGAATCAGGCTTGGAATTTGACAAGCTAAATGGTCATTTTTTCACTTTTGAACCGTATTTGACAACTTAAAAAATTAGTAGAATGTATGCATTGACATGCTATTTTTTTCTAAAACCGTGCAGATGACACTTCAAATTATAAATAAACCATAAAAATATATAGTGGGTAATATATATCATAGAATATTATAATTTATAATATTGATATATATTAGTTTAGAATGTTTATTATAAAAATACAAATTTATCTAGAATATTTTGAAATGGAAGGATGTGGTTGTTTCTAATTTTATAATATTTTAATATGATTTTTGAGAATAGTTGTATTTTTTCATATGAATTCAGAAACTTAACATAATTGAAATGATAGAATATAAATGATAAAATATTTTAATATAATTTTTTACAATATATATATATATATATATATATATATATATATATATAATATATGAATTTAGAAACTTAGTCAATTTAATTTTTTAAATATATTTAATAAGATTGTTATAGAAATTGTCATAATATATATAATTTTAAAATTTTAATGTTTATTATCACTAAATTAGTAATTAATAATTGATTATCATTTAATGTTAATATGTATAATATATATTAGTGTATTAATTTAGAAAGCTATTAAGTAAATTTAAGAGAAAGATGTGCATTGCATTGGTGTGGCTTCAATTTTCTACTTTTATATTTTTTGATAGTTAATATCTTTCTTAAAACGTCAAATAAAAGGCATTGAAATGACTAAACTGTCATCAAAAATTCATATGACAGGTAGGGGTGACCATCAAATTCCAGGCGTGGACGGAATCAATACTATCCTAGGGAGCAATACCTGATAGTGCTTTTACTGCTCTATTTTAATGGACACATGGACTCTGTAGATAAGGGGAATATCTGCTGATGATCTTGAAAATGTAAGAAGCTGGGTAGAAGGATGCGCACTTACGCCCTTGTGTGCACCATAGTCGCAATATATTTAGATGATAATGTACTGGTAATGTTTTTGAATGTTGATGTAGTTGTAGTTAATATTTTAAAAATTTTATTTAAGATTACTCTCAATGTCTTAGAATAAATTTGAGGAGTCCTTAAATTCAATTTCAAGAATACAAGTAAAATGTTTCACACTTTAAATTAATACATAAAAACTAAGTGAAGGTAGAAGTAATACATCCAAAATTAAATTTACATTTTTTTTTTTTTTGATCGGTAATTGGCCGAAGCATGAATAGCTTTTGACTGGAGCTATGAACCAGTGGGGACACAGTAGGGGGCCCCATCCCCATTACATATCTTTGAATTATTATTTTTATTATTATTATTATTATGTTTGATTAGATTGACCCAAGACCTTCCCCATCCTATGGAAGGCCAAGAGTCACAACTTAGAATTCCACTTCAGATGTCCCTATTGGGAATTGAACTTGGGTCTCCAGAGTGAGAACCCAGTGTTTTAACCAGTTAAGCTCAACCCCTTGGACAAAATTCAATTTACATTTAATGACTACCTATTTATACAATTAGACATCTAATTTGAAATGATTTTTTTTCTATAAATAAAAAGACATAAATTAAATTATATAACATGTCTTAATAAAAACACATTACAATGCCGATGATTTTTTTTTTTATTGCCTAAATTTATACAACTTATTTATATTGATTTCAAAAAATAAAAATAAAAATAATAATACTTATACATTCATCATAATATAAACATAATTAAATTATATTTTTTATAATTAAACCAATTCTAAAAATTCAAATTATGAGCCATTTCTAGTTTATTCTAAAAATTTGTATGTTCCATTTTGAAGAGTGTTTACAGAAATTTTTAGATAATCTTAGTTTATTTCTATTATCTTTCGTTAAGATGGTAGAAAATCAAATTGGGTATAAAGGAGAGGGCAAACCTTCAATGCTCAGCTCTATTATGTCAAGCGTTTCTCACAAATTTAAGAATTCGGTTCCTTTCATGCTTAGGGTAAATATATTATTATTTTTTACTTTACAAGAATAAAATTGTAATTTTATTATTTTGGTTGAATATTTTTTTTTTAATTTAATGAATATCGATTTCTACATGCTTTGTTTTATGATGTAGAATTATATTTTTTGGAATTTGTATGACACTTATAAATGTCACAAGATAAAGTTATAGCAAAATATTCTACAAAATCAAGTTCAAGTAAAAGATTTTGAAATTAAACTATTTCTTTTGCTATTCTATATTCTATTTCACATGATGAAAAATATATAATTGTCTATTTTATGTTATTCTGAAAAATATATAATTGTTTGTTTTATGTTATTCTATATAATTGAACTTGATCATAAACTGAAAAAACGCAACCATTAATTAATTTCCTTTCATATATATAATCAATATGATTTGGCTATGTATATTTTCAAATAATTTTAAGATTTAAATGCAAAATAAATTTCAGAGTGGATTGCTCTACAAATACCAAAAATTCGTTTACTAACTAGCTAATGAATTTCGTTGGACTCTTGCATGAATCTAAACACTAAATTGACTATAAAATAAATAGTTTACTATGTGTTTACAGAATCCAAGATACCAACAACTTGCATACATAATATTGGTATATTTATATCTTCGTCTAATGGATTACAATGAAAATTCAAATGAATTTAAACATTCAATTGGTAATGTAGAAAAAAAATTGAATGTTCATTGAGTTTTCCATCTCTACTAATAAAGTCCCTTCTTCTTATCAAATCATACAACCTACAATCGTTTGAATCTTCATTCTAACCCATAATAGTAGGTTCTAACTCTAGCTTATTTTCACTAAGGATGTGTTCCCGAGCAATACACACTATGCTTTAATGTACCCAATATTAATGTTTGAACTTCCACATTCACAATTTATGTGAGATCTTAGGTGGTATTCTATTCATAACTTATGTAGTGAAAGAAATAGCCAAACCCAAAAATTATTTTGTAAAACCTTAAATTTGAACATAGAATGAGCGATTTCTGAAAGACTCCATTTGCTAAGGTGTACATGAAATTACTCTATGCATATTAATATCATAATTTTAAAAAGTAATTCAAATGCTTAATTATAGTTCTCACCCCATTATCAATTCTTAAGCATTTAATTTTTTAATTAATTCCTTAAAAATTTCAGAGCCTTTATATTCTTCACTTTTCCTTTCAAATAAATAAACCCATAATTGTCTAGAATAATCATCAATATAGGTGAGAAGATACATAGAACTAGAATGTGAAGGATAACTAGGTTCATACAAATCACTAGAAATCAATTGTAATGGATGATTAAATTTTCATACTGAATCAAAGGAATCTTAATAATGTTTACATAAAACACATCCTTCACACACACCTTCAAAAACTAAAATTCTTTGTTAATCCTCTAACCATATCTTTTAACTTTTTGTAGTTTATATGCTAGAAATCTAGCATGCCCATGTTTTGACAAATAACCGATGTAAGCAATAAAAATAAGGGAGACTGAGATCCAAATAATTTGAAGAGGCTCTCTTAATGATGAATTCTAACTCATAATTAGATTTAATAATCTTGTATATGAAAATACAATTTACAACTATTCTTTCAACCAATAAAATATATTTTTAGTCTCATTTCTCACATTAATAGTCCATATTCCCAAAGTTATAACATTTTACTTGTGTTAAATTTTTTAAAAATCTAAATTCTTTCCTTCATGTAATTCAATGAATAACTATTTACCCCCATTCATTTGAAATAATGCTCCTAATTATTAAACCTTATTATGCTGAGAGGCATCTACAATGACATCAAAATGTCTGTAAACAAAAATCAATTTTTGAAAAAAATTGACATGCAAATGACAGGTAAATTTATGAAATATGTCATGTTTCATCTTGTGAGATTTTGCCAAGATCAAGAGCTCAATGAAAAGTACAACAGAGAAACAAAATAGATGATTGGAATAAACTGTATTCTATCAAGATGAAAATATTGATCAACTGGATCATCAAGAGTTACATACAATGAATATGAGCTTTCTTATATAGGCAAGGCTATATGGATATGTGAGCGCACAAACATGACATGTGGCTCAATAAGAAACAAGGGTAGGTAGGAAATAGGTGTGGTAGGTAGGAGAAACAATAAAATATTCCACATGAGGTGGATCACCCACTAAAGGTGGAATGAACAACAAGACCACAAAAGGTAGAAATTGTGCTACACACACTATCCCAATGTGGCACAAACACCCAAGTGTCTCATACCCAAACTACTATGATATGCATGTACCTAAGTAAACTTAAGTAAGGTGTAATAATCTTGGATTGTATCAAAATCCTTGGGATCCAATGTTTTGAGTTCACTGTCAAGCTTGTAGCCCTTAATCTCATCAAATTGACCATACAATTTCTCATAAATATCCCAAGCCTCTTTAATTGTAGTACACTTATCAATGTGAAAAATGAGGTCATTTGATACATACTTTCTAAGAGTTCTAAGTGTCATAGTATTCTTAGTGAGCTATTCAATATGAGCATTAGGATCAGCCTTAGGATCGGGTGGTGTTGTTATAGTTCCATTTACATAATGAATGAGTCTTTTTTCCATTAGTTTACTCCATGCCTTTATCTTCCATGATGCATAATTATGAGGAGTTAAAAATGGAAATTTAGGAGAACCCATAGCACCAAAATGAAAAAAACACAAGATAGAGAGAGGCACAATCACACAAGACACCCCCCCAAATTGCTCAATCAAGAACCCCCCAAACCCAAAATGGCGATTTAGCACTTTATACGTAGTGTGTATACAATGGGCCACTTGCAAAACAAGGCAAGGTGGACTTCTGATTTCAACTTTATAACTACCACAAATAGGCTATAATAGACCTCAACAAATACTGCAAGTGATCTAAACTGACATCCAAGCAAAATACAAGTACCAAATCGACCACAAATGACCAATATATTGAACGTATAAATTATGCTCAAAATCACTACAAACTAATGGCATACTATAAAATTGGACAAAAAATTATGCACTTTCAAAAAAAATGGCACCTGAAAAGGAGGTCATATGACCCCAAATGAAGCCTCTGAAGTTGTGAAATCTGGGATTAGATAGGTACAGTCATGAAGATCTGCAAATTATGAAAACTCCATCCATAAAAATCAGAAAATTCCTCCACCACTTTGAAGAGCACGAAATTATAGCCCATTTCAAAAAATATTGCACCAAAAAAGGAGCAAAAATGAGTAAGATATGGCCTTCCAAAGTTGAACTGCAAAACTGAAAAAGCTCAATGAGAGAGGGGTAAAAAAATTTCAAAAAATGCTGATACAGGCTGATGTCAGCAACCTGCGAGCTTAAAATTGACAGTCGTCTAGCCGTCAAAAAAACTTCACCTCCCCCTGCATGGTTGTTCGTATCGTACGGACTATACACGTGACAAAAATTTGGTCGATGACATTCTGTTGACTCAACAGTTTTGTGTGGTGAGTGATAGGCTACCATGTGGCACAGTCTGGGCAATGGAATGGCGGGGGCCACTATAAATAGAGACCAACGTCAAGGAAAAGCCAGGCGGGGCCGGAGAACACAGCCAGCAGGGGTTGGGTCAGACAGTCTGCTGTCTGCAGGGTGATGTCGATGGGGGTGATGCCGGCGGGAAGGAGGCTAGTAGGGGTGATGTCGGTGGGGAGAAGGTCAGGAGCCGAAGTGGTCGAGGAGGTCTCGGTGGTAGCAATCGTCAGGAGAGCCGGGGAGTCGAGCCGAAGCACGTACATCGTCAGGGAGACCGATGTCGGTGGTGGAGCTGAGGTCAGAGCCTACCAGTGTGCATGGAAGAAGTTGGGATGAAGACTGTTTGGAGCGGTGGGGCCCGCGGAAAATGAACCAGCGGGGGCCGCTGGTGGGGTACGATGATCCCAAAATTAAATAAGCCCTGCAAAAAAAATTAAAATTTGCTACATACGGTGCGAGTCACAGGGGGGTTTGCGGACCCCCCAAAAAAATATAATATATATTTTTATTTGAAATATTAATAATTTTTACAGCAAGCCCACCAAAAAAAACTTTTCTACAAAATTAAGAAAATATTTTTGAAAAATAAATTTCGCAGAAAGTTTTTAACAAAATTCGTACAATAATAGCAAGATTGACGAAATTATTTTCCTCACCAAAATAGGCCGACTTTATAGTCAAAATTTTTGGAAACGGCCTTCTGGACTTATATGTGATGTTCAAATTATTTGTACGATGCACCCATAAATAGCACCTCCCCATATCCAAAAATTGAAGCCTCCAATAATGACTAATCAAAGAAGCCCTTTAGGCTCTGATATCATGTGAGATTTTGCCAAGATCAAGAGCTTAATGAAAAGTACAATAGAGAGACAAAATAGATGATAGGAATAAACTATATTATATCAAGATGAAAATACTAATCAATTGGATCATCAAGCGTTACATACAATGAATACGAGCCTGCTTATATAGGCAAGGCTATATGGATATGTGAGCACACAAACATGACATGTGGCTCAATAAGAAACAAGGGTAGGTAGGAAATAGGTGTGGTAGATAGGAGAAACAATAAAATATTCCACATGAGGTGGATCACCCACCGAAGGTGGAATTTAACAATAAGACCACAAAAAGTGGAAATTCTCCTACACACACTATCCCAATGTGGCACAAACACCCAAGTGCATCATACCCAAACTACTATGATATGCATGTGCCTAAGTAAAATTAAGTAATGTGTAATAATATCGAACATGAATAATTAATTACACCAACACATCTTTTGTGGAGGTATTATTTTATTACTCCAAATAAAATTGAACCCTCGCCACTTGTCTTCAACTAGATTCACAACTTTTTGCATCTAGGACTTTAATGGATTTGTATTCTTGGTGTTTACTATTTTAGAAGAAAATGTATTTTATAGATGATTCTCTTCTATTATAAGATATCTCTTAGCATATTTTACATACATTTTTTAAATATAGGTATACTAGTTCCTTATCAAGTCATAATCAAATTAACCCATCTTAACAATTGTTTAAACTTTTGGTTTATAAATTATCTTTGAAAACTCATCATTGCTTACTTCAAGGAGATGGCCATAAAATATTTATTTTTCTCATTTTGATCTACCCTTATGTTTACTCGTACTTTAGGATTGTGTCGTTTCATTTGGTCATTCCTCTTCTTTAAAAATATTTCTCCATGTGGATCCACAGTACCTACAAACAATAAGGTTTTTTTTATTTTTTCTCATATTTTATATTACTATTTCTATTTTTCTTTTAATTAAGAGTCATCATTATAAATTTATTATAACTTCTCCAATGTTTTCTTCTAAATATAAAATGAATTTTTTTAAAAGATTTCAAAAATAATATAAAATTTGTAGAGTATTATATAACATTTGATGCATAATCTCAAAGTTGGCTTTTTTGTGCTTGTCTTTCTCACCTTTCCTTTCCTTGTTGGTTAAGTAGAATGGATTTAAAAATTATTAATGATAGTACCTACGATTGCATTCCACGGGCTTGTCACTTTCTCAACCTTTTTTTCTGTTTTGCGAGTATGGGTGGCGATTTGATTGAAACTGAACCCAACAACTGCTGCGAATTTAGGAATAATAGGGAGTTGTGGGACAAGGTGATTAAAGGGAACCTGGATAATAATGTTGAAGGAATGATCAACCATGACCCTAAGCTCTCTGATAATTTTTTTAATGCTTGGGACAGTGGGAACATGAAGATTGACAGTGTTACTTTCATGGTTTTGGCAGAGACTATTGTGAAGGTGACAAGGCTGGCCCTTGATGGTGTGTCCTTTCCCAAAAAACCTAAAGGTAATTACAAGGATTAATTTAGTTAGTTTTTTCAATTGGGGGGAGTTTCCAAGCTTCAAAGTGGCTACAATAGGGAGGATCTCCCCAAAATTCTAAAGGATGTGGCTCTGTTGATAATGAAGTACTTCACCTTGGATGATAGAAAAAGAAGGTTTCATATGCAGATTTTTCCCTTGCTAAATCATCTTCGATATGGGGTAAGAATTAATTTTCATTTCTGGATTATGTCTTCTTTGTCTCAGTTTATTTGCAAATCCATTGAAAAGGGTAAACCCCCACTCCACTAGGGTCTCATCCAGAGATTGTATAACTTTTGCCTAACATTATCCCCCTTTGGTGGGGTCCCTTCTATTGTGATCGGGTCTACCTATGATCCCAGTCTAATTGTTTACCTTATTGTTACCCCCTCTAATTTTGGTGACCAAATTTTGGCTCACTATGGTTCTAAAATGCCCATTAGGGAAAACCTTACTAGAATGGTCAAATTTAGGCCACCAAAAAGGATCAGGATGTGAGTGTCTAGTCTAAGATGCAACAAGATGTGGTTAATGAGATTGTTGATGATTCTGGCTTTGAGTCTCTGTCCTCGGAGGATTCAAACTCCTTGGATACTTCAGGGTTGAATTTATCCTAGTTGCTAAAGCTGAAGGAAACCCTAGTCCTCCCCCCTAAAACCTCCCTTCCCTAGTAATTACAACCCTCAGAGAACCACTTCAGTTCTGACAAAAATTGTGAAGGAACTGCATTAAGATGCTCAAAGATAGGAAGAGCTGATAAAATGGTTCTTCACAAAAATGAATATGGCCATCAAGAAAATCAATTGGCTGGAAATGGCGGTCGAGGCCGAGGCCAAGGCTAATACTTGGGTTGATGATTTGGACGAGGATAAAGTTTGGAAAATTGCCAATGATCTTGTAGGCATTACATGGGGTAGCGGGAAATTGTGGGTGAAAATATTGATGACATATTGGACTCCAAGATCAAGAATGTGGGTAGAAAGAATGAGCTAGCCCAGGAAGAGGTCAAGAAAACCCGGGAGGCCCTTAAAAAGAAAATTGAGGAGGTCAATTGTGCTTGTAGGGATGTGGCTAGCAAGCACAATGCCTCCCAACAAGCTATCCATGATGAGATGTAGAGGAGAAATGTGAAAAAAAGAAGAGCATGGATTCTCTCACCATGGGATCTAGCCCCACCACTTCGATGGTTAAGGTCACTCTTGAGTCTACGGTGGTCTCCTCTAGTTATAGCTTTGGATCGAGTTAAAAAGTCTATTTTTCTAATAAAGTGCTTATTTTGTGCCAATATTGGTAGGACAAGGATACCCCAACATAGTAGACCATTACTTTGTGTCAATGTTGGGCCCTTTTGTTTTGTATTTTAGAGGTTTCATTTTTCTTTTGTTTGTTGGTTTTTTAGTTTATTTGTTGGCTCTTTGTTCACCGTGTTGGGTTTTTGTTGTATTTTGGTGGAGGGGGGGGGGTGCGGGTGGGGTGGTTAGCTGGTTGTGCATCCCTCATGCATTGTTTGTGTTGTTTCGTTGTTATGTAATGATATGGGTCTATCTTGTTTTTATTTATCAAAACATTTATAGAATATGCATTTAGTTCTTCTTAATTTATATTTTTTTAACAAATTAATACTCTTGAATTAGCATTGACTTATAACAGTAATCAATGTTTTATTGTGGGTATCAATAATTAACTGAAATACCATTTTCCTTGATTCTCTAAGTATTTTAAATTGTGAAGGAAACTTACTTTCAACTATTATGATTAATTGAAAATAATTTTTCTTCTATTCAACCCCTATTCTTGTTAATTGAGAATTTATGTATGAAACTTAATTTAAATAATTATATATTTTTAAAAAATTAATAAGATCTAAATTTATTAATTTTCCTTCTCTATAAAACATATTAACAGTATCGATTATTTATAATTATTCTATATTTTATTTTCACATAATTCTATTGTATTATACACTTAAATGAATTACCATAAGGTTTGGACTCAAGGATTTACAAATAACACTTCTTTGTCTTAAGAGTCACAATAGAATCAAGTAGCCAGAATCACTTGTAAAACTGAAAATAACCTTCCATCAGAGAGAAACAAGAAATGAATATTATATATGCAATGCATACATGATGCTACAAGATTGTTGGTGTAAATTATGTCTCATAATTATATTTTACTTAAGTTGACTTATCTTAATTCATTTCATAGTAGTTTGGATATGAGACACTTAGGGAAGTGTGCACATAGGGATGATGTATGTAGAAAAAATTCCACCTTTTGTGGTGTTATCTTGTTGTAACATTCCACCTTCGGTGGGTGATCCACCTCATGTGAAATAGTTTATTATTTCTCCTACCTACTCCTACCTACCCTTGTTTCTCATTGAGCCACATGCCATGATTGTGTGCTCATATATCCATATGACGTTGCCTTTATAAGCAGGCTCATCTATATTGTATGTAATTTTTAATGATCTAGTTGATCTTATTTTGTTGTTGATTAGAATACAGTTTATTTTTATCAAATCTATTTGTCTCTCTTTTGTGCTATTCAATGTGCTCTTGATCTTGGATATTTTCAAAAAATTCTTACATGGTATAAGAGCCATTGGGGCTTCATTGAGTAGTTTATTTGGAGACATTTTTGAGCATTTCTTTTTCAAATCTAAGGAGATGCACATTTTGGAGGCATCCTATGGCAATTTCCACCTCACCATTGCATCCGGGAGGCCGTTTCCATAAAAATCAAGTATAAATTCTCTTATATTTGGTGAAAGTGCATTTTTGGGCTTTAGAGGAAACTTTTTGCCCATTTGGGCATACGATACAGATTTTGTAAAATATCTATTTATATATTTATTATTGTTTCTTTTCTATGAATTATTTTTAAGTACATATTTTAATGAATTCATAGTTTTTCATTTATTTGTAAAATTCTTAGTAAAAATTATTATTAAAAAAAAAAGAAAAAAAATTGTATTTTGGGGGGGTCGTGTCACCCCACCCTCGTACTGCCTCTGCGAATTTGTGCAGAGTTTGTTAGTGCCTTTTTTTTTTGGCCACCTATCGTACTTTCTCCAATAGTAGAGCTCTTATTATCCAGCAATACCCGGGCACCAACCACTCGACTGCTGCAAACCTTGTCGGTCATCCTTCCTCCCGATAGCTCCATTCCCCAGCCTCTGGCACCGACATTTTTTCTCCTTGATTGCTATTTCTTCGGTGTTTCTTTGTCCCAATCAGTGGTGATATTTCCTGCCTTAGCTTCACCCTTCCACCTCCCTATCGCTGCTACCTCCTTCTACCTCCAGTCAGCACTATTCTTGGTCGCCCCTCAACCTCTGCGTTCTTGCCTGACGTTTCTACTTCAGCAACCCCGCTTGCCTCAACTTTCCTGTCGTTCGTTCTCTGCCACTTCTCCGCTCAAGAGTACACAACTTCTGCCACAACTGGATACCTCCGCCTGTGGGTTACCTCTGTCATCTGCCACTTGGCGACCCCCCATTCAAAGTGAGACACGTAGCTAACACTCAGTGAACACATACACCCTATGAACATGCCATGTGGCACTTTCAAATTCGACCACGCGAGATCTACATTAGTGTACTACTTGTCACGTCATCGGTCGAGTCACAGTTCTACGTAGGTAGTTTGTACTGCCACATTGGTGTCACGTCAACACACAGTCATTGCGCCACAACAACCAACCGTACAACACAATCATCATGAAACATCATCCATCCATATAGACACATCAACTACCATGTCAGTATTCCATACATCCACATCACTCATACGAACCCATCAGTATTTGCCACGTGTCGTATTATGTATGGTATAGACAACCATGCAGGGGTATGACAGCTTGGTTACAGTCATATGACCATCAAATTTAACAAGGTTTTGCCGATGTCAACTTGCATCAACACTTTTAAAAAAAAAAATCCAGCCCCTCTCCAATGAGCTTTTTGGTTTTGCAAGCCAACTTTGGAGGCCCATAACTTGCTCATTTTAGCTCCTTTTTTGGTGCAATTTTTTTTGTTTGGGCTAATTTTTTGTGCTTTTTGCAGTGGTGGTGGATTTTTCTGATTTTGATGGACAAATTTTTCACAATTTTTTTTTTCATGACTATACCTATCCAATCCTCAATTTTGTAACTTCGGAGCCTTTGTTTGGGCTCATACGACCTCATTTTCAAGTGTTGTTTTTTTTGAAATTGCATAATTTTTCGTCTACTTTCATGTGGTGCTATCATATTTTCACCATTTTGAGTATAAACTATACTTTTAATATTTGATACTTGTATTTTTCTTGGATCTCAAATTAGATCACTTGCAATATTCGTTGGAGTTTCTTATAGCCTATTTAAGGCAGATTTAAAGTTGAAATCAGAAGTCTACTTTTCCATTTTTTGCAAGTGGTCATTGTAATCGCATTAAGTATAAAGTGCCAAATCATCATTTTTTTATTTTTATTTTTTGGGGGGTTTCTTTGATTGAGTGAATTTGGGGGGGTGTCTTGTGTGATTGTGCCTCTCTTTTGTTAGTGCTCTTTCATTTTGTTTCTATGGGTTCTCCTAAATTTCCACTTTTAACTCCACATAACTATGCTTCATGGAAAAGTGATATATGGAGTAAACTAATGGAAAAGGGGTTAACTCATTATATTGATGAAACTATCACAACACCAGTTGATCCCAAGGCTTACATGGAATAGATAATTAAAAATGTTATGTCTATTGGGATATTGAGGAAGTATATATCAAAGGATCGCATCTTTCACATTGACAAGTGTAAAACATTTAAGGATGCATGGGATGCCTTGGGAAAATTGTATTGTCAAATAGATGAGATTAGAGGCTATCAACTTGATAATGATCTCACCATGTTGGATCCCAAGAACTTTGATACAATCCAAGATTATGTTACCAAGGCAAATGAGCTAAGAGCGCAACTGAAGGATTGTGGCATTGATAAGAAGGATGCATAGTTGGTCTACAACCTTTTGGGAAAGCTTCCATTAAATAATGCAATATTTGTTTCTAGTTTCCAAACCCATCGCTTGATAGTGGGTAGTTCCTTCACTATGCCTTCATTTGATTCATTCATAGAGCAATCTAAGTTTATGAGCATGGGGATTCTCAAGTCTTCAAAGTCCATGGCTTTGGTGGTTAATCAAGAGAATCAAGGAAATGATTCCAACAAGAAGCAAAAGAAATCTAAGCCTAAGACACAACAAGATAGAGCACAATCTTCCTCTCCATAGAAAAAGGGTTATATTTCCTCACTTAAGGGAAAATCATCTAAGGAGAGGCTTTCTTGCTCATATTGCAAGAAAAGTGGTCATGATGAGCATCGTTGCCACACCAAGCACATTGATGAATTGACCAACATCCTCAAGAAGAACAACATTGATTTACCATCAACTTATAAGAAGAAGGATTCATCTCCTTCCCCTTGCTCGCAATCAAAACGTAAGGGACAAGCTCTTTGTGCTACTAAAAGTCATGATTCAGGGAGATGACTTCTAGATTTAGGAGCTTCTCATCATATGGCATCTTTGCAATCTATGTTCTCTTCATTTGATACCTGTAGCATACTGTAGACACCTAAAATTGTCCAGTCTAATTAAATAAATATCTTTATTTATTTAATTACTTTAGCCTAATTCTTCTATTAATTAAATAAATCTTTATTTATTTAATTAATTCACTTATCCTCTTCTAGCATTATTTCTCATTTAAATAAATACATTTATTTATTTAAATTCCCCTTTTCCTAAATTAAATAAATACTTTTATTTATTATTTCGCTTAAAATTCATCTATTAAAAGAAAAACTAATGTCTTGTTGTTTAAAAATATATTAATATAGAACGCTCATGATACTAAATGTTACATTTTTTCCAAAATTTATGACTAGCACTTGTATCAAAAAGGGGCTCAATGGTTATATCAATAGTAAGATATACTTCAGAGATAGAAAAGAAATCACAACAAATGTAAGTTGCATTTCTTAGAACTAATTATGTACAATAAAAACAATTGATTATGAAATGTGAAAAGAATGTGCATCAAACACTTATCATTTAAATAAAGTAAGAGTAGAGTTTTTAGTCTGAAATAAAGTAAATATTTAAATTCTAGTTATGAATGTCGAAGCAAAAAAAATTAGAGTAGCTTTTTCAGTTTGAAACAAAGTAAATATTTAAATTCTAGTCTTTTACATCCGAGCTTAGGTTTATTATGTGTCCAACAACCACATATTTTAATAAATATACATTCTTGTAGAGTTATTTTATTTACATGGTCAACTACTTACTGATGAGTAATTAGTTGACGTGGAAGAATAAATAAATGTTTTTGTAAAAAAGTTATTTTCAACATCACAAATTACTTTATTATTGTTGTATAATAATATAAGGAAAAAAATGATTCTTACTAATTGATTTTAAAAAAAGTATGAATAATTTATTTGCAGACTTATTTTTAAAACTTAAAAGTGAAAAAAAATTATTTTTATAATATTTTATTGTTGTTGTTTAAAAATATTTAAAAAATAATTCTTAACAATTGATTTAAAAAACCTTAATCATGAATAAATAACTATTAACAAATTTGTTTTCAAAATTCAAAGTTGTATAAAATATTTAAATCTTTTAGTACATTAATTTTATTAATTTGAGTCTTCAGACATATAGTGTCGTGGTTAAAACACTTTGTTGGTGAAGCGGCCACCAAGGTTCAAACCCCTACTAGGCCACTGTGTTCACAAGCCTTGTGCCTTCGCTGGGCCATTGTGCTTGCCAGTTTGAACATGTGAAGTGTGGAGATGAGGTCCCCCATTTGTGGCCTCACTGGTTCATAGCTCTGGGTCAAAAGCGTTTCACGTGGAGCTGGAGGGCATGTCATGCCAATGACACCAGTCACATTAAAAAATTTACCAGCCATTAATTTAATTTTTTATTTTTTTTATTAATTCGATGATCATTTGAATTGATTAAGAGTGTTTTTTTACTATGTTTTGGTGATTGTTTGAATATGTTTCTATATTATTAGAGACAAATAATAATTTGACTCACAAATTTAGTATTAACTCACTATAAAAAAATAATCAATTTCTAATAAAATCATAAATTATTTATTCATCAATTTTAATTTTAAACAATCTAATCAATAATTTATTATTGCTTACTACATAAAATTTAATCAAAATTGTTAATTAAATTATATATCGTTATGTGTTATTAAAAGTTTCATTCTATTATTTTATTATGGGTATATAATATTATAAGACAAAAAGCAATTCTTATTGGTTGATTAAAAAAATTTAATTGTAAAATTATTAATTATGAATAATTTAGTATTTATATTGAAAATTAAAAAATTATTATTGTACAAAAATATTTTTAAAAAAGTCTTTCTAGTTAACTATTTTTTATTATTATAAATAACTTAGTATTTACTAATCTATTTTTAAAATTTAAAACTATTTTAATCATATTAAATTATTAATAAATCTTAAAACTCAAAAGAAAAAAATATCATTACAGATATAAAACTAAAACAATGTCACTCGTTCATGGGTTTCCAAGGGTTTATCCCTTGTGTAAGGACCACAGACAAAAGGAGGAAGTTTGGTCAAAGCCGAAGTAGGGATGGGTTAAGATTAACTTTGACGGGGCCTCTAGGGGAAACCCGGGTATTTATGGGGTGGGGTGTGTGGCTCGTGATGAAGGAGGGAAGCTTATTTATAAAGGTGCAAAGAGGCTGCAAGATACTCTATTACCAACCGAATTGGTAGTTAATATGAAGGTTTTGAAATTCCATTTGGAAGGAGATTCTCAAGTTGTGGTAAATGCAATCATGAAAGGAGGAACTCTGAGTTGGAGATTAAACTAGTATATCACCTTAATCTACTCAAAATTAAACACTTTTCAAGATTTATGTATATCTCATGTAAGGAGAAGTGAAAATGTCATTGTTGACGGGTTATCAAATGTGGTATGTGATTTAGCTAAGAGAGAGGTGAGGTGGTGGGACGGTAATGATGTTACCATTCAATGGAATAGTTAAGGCGGCCTACAAAGTACAGTACCAATGATAAACTAGAAGTGTGCGAAATTCTTTTTATCCTCAGACCGTGTGCCTAGGCTGGCTTGGCTAACACTGGCAATTAATGCCAAATTCCTCTACAACAATGGTGAAAGTTGGGAGGGCTGCATTAATAGTAAGAATGAGAATGTATGCTCATTCATTATGATCGATGAGCGATATCTGGTGTTGGTGAAAGTGGTTTCATAGAAAAGATAGATGGTTTTATGGTGGAAGTTTGAAATGGAAGCCAAATTTCACTCTTAAAACTACTAAACTCATGCCTACCTTTTGGGGTCCGATTCCAGAAAAATGATTGCAAAACATGTTTCTTGCGAAGGATCCTCTATTCTTGAAGGTTGTTCAACTATTTTTAGGCAAGGAGGTGGCAATTATTGGACATAGATACAAGAAAAAAGGGTAGACATCTACTCCTTAATTATGGCATGGGGGCTTGAACTTGGTTCTTCCTGCGCGGAGGTTAGACGAGTGATGACAACAACAGTGCCAAAAGAAAACCTGATTAACATGGAGTTTCTGCTAGAGTGGGTGATCTCTAGATGGGGTTTTGATGTTTCGGAAGGCATTCTGGTGGAGCATGCAGAACATAGAGGCGGGAACATGCAAATTCCCTTCTTCAGATGCCAAGAATAAGTGAAATCCAAATTTCATGGGGATGCGAAGAGGGGATGGGAGGGACTAAAAATTTATGTACAAATCATGGAATTGGAGGAGATTATTAGGCAAGCGCGTGTGGAAGTAAGGGAGGTGGATGCGGAATGAAGGAAGAGGTCGATAACCAAACATTATCTACGGAAGCGGACAAGAAAAATCTGTCACTGGCAATTAGATCGAGTGATGGAAGTGATAGGGTGGGTGGAGAAACCAGTGCCTTGGGTGTTGGAGATGTGAAGGAAGGGAGATGAAGTTATAACATGCCAGGGTACTTCTAGGTGCCAATTTTCTTTGCTTTGGTTTAGTTAAATTTTCATTTGAAAAAATTAAACTTTCTGGTGTTTTCGTTAGGAACTGTTTCAACAGAATTTGCCAGATTTTTTAATGGAAGGATGTAATATGTGACTTTTCATACTCATAGTAATGGGGTGTGGGGTTAGTGTTTGCGCAGGCTACTATATTTTGAATTTACTAGTTTTTGTTGGGTGGCTTGGATGAAATTTGTGGGTAGTTTTTGGGTAGATAGTAGAGAAGGAAAGCTAAGTTCAACAAAAGGTTGTAGAGAAGTATGTACAATCATGCATTCAATGACCCGGATAGACATTTAATATAATTACTGATAGGCATTTAATATAATTACTTCATTGTAGATTCTAAATTTACTTTGCCAAAATATGTACATTCAATATGCACAAACCAACTTTAAAAAATTATTTAATATGCACGAACTCATGACTCGAATAATCAATGTCTCTTTTAAAAATAGATAAAAATAATTATACAACTATATCAATCAATAGGAAAATAGATAAATAACAATATTTTAATTGTGTAAAATATGTTACTAAAATGTAATTATAAAAATGGAAAAAACATATTTAAATTAATCAATCTGATTGACTACCACAAAAATAAATTACATTCTCTATGAATATAATAATATTTTGACTATCGACATGAACTAAAATACACAAATATAAAATCTTCAATACTACATCATAACTTTCATTCATCTTGATAAAAATAATTATAAATTCACATAACTTATGTTCTTGCATTCACATCCTTTATTCATAATCACTTGATCATACAAACATCTTAATACCCTTAAAGATATATCTAACATGTATTTGATCAGATAAGATAAACATCTAAAATCATTACACTAAGGTCTTGGAGGTTACAAAATAATTTTGGAACTTAAGCCTACTTGCCCAAATTTTCTTCTAGAGTACTCTATTTACAATTTGCTATTTCCAATGATACGAGAAATTAGATATTCCAACAAAATACACAACCGAGAAACACTGTTAAACAATTGCAATTGCATGCTCTCTAAAACCGCCTCAACAACTTAAGTAGTATCTGGGGCAAGCTGTGTGATACATCCATAGAGTTTAACAGCCCGTTCCTCAACTAAACAGCAAAACAAATAGCCAAAAATATAATTCAACGCTTGTCCTCCAGACTGTGATGCAAAGCTAGTTTATGGCATAAATCTGATTATGCTGCGGCGGTGGATAAACGGAGAGTGGAACAGGATATAAGTGGTTGGCATTGCCAAATGGAGATGAGGAAGGATAACCAATCGACACGCCACCTAATGCCGTGTTTTGCTGCTCAATACGAGAAGAGTTTTCATAACCCCCTTGCTGTGAAAGTCTTGTTGAAATTGGAGAATTGATGAAGAATTCAGGGGGGTTAATGTGTTGTAGGAAACGAAGAGAGAAATTAACGGTACCATGAGGCCTCCCGTTGCGCGTCTTCAAACGATAGCTGAGGCAATGCAAGCCATGGGGAGGTCCGAATCCATTCAAGATTTCAGAGAGGGGCACGCTACTCCATCCCACGCTTCTCTGCCCATACCTCGTCTTGCAAAAGATTTGTATGTTGAGAGCGATGGGTAGTCCTTTGCTCAGACTCAGCTGTAACTTGTCGTTCCAGACTGGATCGCACCCTCCTTCTTCGTCAATATGTGTGGATGCACACTGCGAACAAACATCATCCGTGCTCACAATGGCGTAAGTGTGCATTCTTCTCCCCAACCTCCTTACATTTTCCAGATCATCAGCAGATATTACTGTTATCTCCAACCTCCTTGTGTTCATAAATATAATTAAAAAGATACTATCAATTGTTGCCAATAATTAAACGAATAGATATTAGGAAAACTGTTAACTTGCTCCCTCCGAATCTCCCTTATTCTGAGAAAACTATGTATCAGTTTCGTTTATGAGGAGAAAACTGAATTGTGTTAAATCTGGAAAATTGTTTAGTATAAATAACAATCCGTTTACCGCGTGTAACGTCAAATGCGAGAAAATCGGTCAAAGTTTGTAGGTGGGTGTGTTGGAAGTTGCAGAGGCAGTTATTAGATGGAAGTTTCCTCAGATAATTCTTCTTTGCTTTCGGTTTCTGATAAACAACCGCTGCGGATTTTGAATTCAAAATATCATCCACGACACGGCAAATTATAATATTTGAATTCAAAGTTTTCTCTCTATCGGAGCAAGTCCCACCATAAACAAGTAATTTACCTATATACGCACATTTTGTGCGACCATTTTTTATTTAATTTAAAACTTCAGTATTAAAAGAAAAACTAATTAAAGCTATGAGATTTCCACAATCCATTTTGCATTTCTAGTGTATTTTTTTCTGGATTCGATTGTGTGTATATTTTTCCATCAACGTTTTGAATCACACTTCGTGATTCATCATCATGTCTTGGGAATTCTTTTCATCCTGATGATGAATCACGGAGTGTGATTTGAAACGTTGATGGAAAAATATACACACAATCGAATCCAGAAAAAAATACACTAGAAAAGAAAAACTAATGTCATATTGTTTTAAAATATATAATATAGAAATTTGATATATTTCATCAATAGCATGAAAAGAGTTTGAAACTACTATAGAGGTGGTTAGTAATGGCAATTTTTACTAGAAGGGGGTTAAAAGTTTTCAAAATATATGTGTGCATTAGAGGATCAATATTCTCATTATAAATAAGAAATATTATGATTAAATTATCTTATGATATTTTTTGGTATTATATAGGATTTGAACTCAACATCATCTAGATGTCTATAACATGGACTTTGCCATTAAATCAAGTGTCTTTTGATTATATTTGATTATATATATATATATATATACGCACGCCCGCCTGTGCATGCGCCCACACACACACACACACACAAATATATATATATATATATATATATATATATATATATATATATATATATATATATATATATATATATATATATATATATATATATATATATATATATATATATATATATATATATATATATATATATATAAGGCTTCTAGTAGATCCAAGGTGAAGTGCTTGAATTGTAGAAATATTGGGAACATCAAAGAGTATAAAGAGAAGGCGAAGAACAGACGTGATGATGAATTTCACTCGAGATAACCACCATGATGATGGTGGTGATGCCTATGTTTTAGATTTTGTTTTACATGCATGCAATGGCACATGATATATTGAATTTGGAGCATCTTTTCATGTTACTCTCCATAGGATTTTATTTATTGAGTGAGAGTTGCAATGGTGGAGGATAATACTCGAGTGATAACTTTACCCATCAAATTGTTAGTTCATGGAAGAGTTACATGTTCTTCTCTTAGATGGGAAAAATTATATGTTGGTTGTGTTTTGTATGCTCTTGCATTGTCTAGAAACTTGTTATCTACGAGATTTTTTAATGATTTGGTTGAGCTTTGTATTTTTAACAAGGAATAATGTAAGATAATACTTGGAACCACCATATTGATAACTAGAGTTTGTGATGAGACTTTATATAGGTTTGATGTTAGCATTATACATGGTGGTTAGATTTATTTGTTGAAGGAAAATCTAGTTGTCTCGAGGAAAAAAATTATATTCTATGCTTGATCCAATGTTTACGAGACATAGATTTATTTCAATGCTCTCGAAAAAATTGAAATAGTTAAAATTATTATCATTATATCAAAAAATAGTTGTAATCAGTGAGTCTCACCAAATAATCACATACAAATATACAATTGATATATTTCATGATTGTCTTTTAAATCTCCAAATCATATGAAATATGAGAGAAGATCACATGAGATTTTACAAGTTCATACAAAGAAATTCAATCTCTTAATCAAGAATCTAGTCACTCAAAAATCTTAAATTCACTGCTTTGATATCATCGTAGAAATTTGTAATAGATGAATAACCAAGTTCTTTTGATAAGAGAAATAAGATATTAAATTAATATAAATAAAATAATATAGCTATAGATCCATGGTTCCAAGAGATGTGTAAATGTCAAGATAACAATATATGCATTTGGAGCTCAAAGAGTGACCATAAGATAATAACTACATGCATTGATGTACATGAATGCCAAAGTATGCATATGATTGAATAAAAATACAAGATAGGTAGTGAATTTGTATAGCACTAGAAAAAATATGGAGATGACAAATCCAACCAATAGAGAGTGACCACCAAGTAATTTGAAAATGATAAATGTTCCTCCCTTTTAGGATTGTGACATCTCAACACTTTATTTACTTGTTATTAATTAATCGAACTCAATTTATTAACCTAATAAAGATTAATAAAAGTGTAGGAAAAAACTAATACTAAAGAATAATAAATGTCCTGCTACAAAAATAAAAGCCTACACTAACATTGTGATGCAAGTAAGAACGTGAAGGAGGAGGATTGTATTGTTGACTTGGGATAGAATCTTTGATGACCATCTATAGCTAGGTAAAAGAAGTGTGTAAATGTTTTTTAATGCTTCATGGTGGAGTGCTTAAGAGTCACAATTGGAAACAACGATTATAGGGGCAAAATTAGTCAAATCTATAAAATTGGGAGTTAGATTCTATCTTTTTAGGAGCATCTCCATGATATTGGCATGAGAATTGATCATCAAACTTAGGCACCCATTTTAGACAAATTGTTTTGGTAAATCATTATAAAAATATTAATTATGGTTTACATTGAGTCTCTTAGACCCATGTGTTGAGGACTTAAGAAAGAGATCATATATCATGTTTTCTATTTTGAATGTATAATATTAAAATTCGTATATATTCTATAATGTTAATATCATTTAAGCTCTACTTTTTTTAATGTATTTTAACAGATATTGTTGTTTGTAATGTATTGGTTTGGTACATTGGAGGTTGGATTTTCCCTTCATAAATTTTTTTTAAGACATAAGTGTTATTCTTGTGTAATTGTGTTTCCAATTTTTCCTCTCATTCTTACTTCATTAACAACACAAGATTAGTATGTTGAAATTTGTATAGAATTATTAATTTCTCTTCATAAAATTTAATGAAAATATATGTGTGTGTGTGTCTAAACTCTATCTTTACATCTATTATTTTCTTTTAGATAAAATAAAAAAATAAATCACACTCACAAATTAAAAAAATTATATGTAAACATTTTCTTTTTAAAATGTCAAAATTACACGTCCCTTTTTTAATTCTCTTATATAAAGGAGTAAAAAGATACTCTAATGCATTCTTCTTCATCCCTATGGGATCTATAAATAATATAGTTGAACATATAATTGATCTTTATTAACTTTTAGAATCATCCATCACCTTATTATGGGAGGATTGCTCCAACTTAATTATACTATAATATATACACAAATCTATGCATAGAGATATTAACAGACATGGCTAAACTTGCTCCAAAACCGCGATGTGTACGACACAAAACTTTCCTGTTATGCAGACAAAAAAATTGTAGAATAGGCTCAGAATGACTGTGAGGCTCGACAGAAGTGTTGTGGCTGCTGTCCTCCTATGTATAACACGAAGGTTATTTTTGATATATGGTAATGTAATTAGAACATTTTTTAGAGCCAAAATAACCGCAACCGATATTGACAAAGCAGGTCCATAAAGCGAAATGGTTTTTTTCCTCTTTTCATAGTAAATGTAATTAGAATTATAATAATTGCGAGCCATGTCGTAATATGATTAGATTATAATGATTGCGAGCCAAAGTTGAATATAATTAGAATTATAATGACTGCAAGCCGAGTTGAAATAAATCAGTCAAAAAAAGAGGCCGAAGGTATAGTCTATTTTCTTGCGATCTTCGTCGAAGGTCGAAACTCTGAGACTCAGTAATACGCGGTTTCTATTATTTAGAACCCTGTTCAGCTACAAATGGCTTTTCGAAGAAAACCATGAGAAACTTCTCGGTAAGACTGTGTCACCTTGCAGAATACATATCTATATATCTATATAACCACTCACGCTTCGCCAGTCTTTCTTCATATTGCTAGAGTTTTTCTTGTCTTGAAATATAATTCGTATTGATCACAGTATTTGAAGAAATTAGTGAATGGATAAAGTTGCATTCGAAATTGAGATAATCTCAGCGCAAGATCTCGAATGTGTGACAAGTTTTGGAAGGCCAATGCGCACATACGCACTTGTATGGACCGACTCCACCGCTCAAAAGTGTACGAGAATAGACAGAGAGGGTGGCAGTTACCCCACCTGGAACGATAAGTTCCAAATGACTGTCAACAAGGAATTGCTCAAACAAAAGGGCTCTGCTGTCTTGGTACAAATATACTGTAAAACCATGACGGGCAAGAAGAGAGTGGGAAGCGCTCGAATGCCCTTCTCCGACATTTTGGAGGGATTCACTAAGCCCGATTCCATTCACTTTCTGAGCTATCGAATTAGGACTCCAAATGGCAGGCTTCGGGGTTACCTTGATTTGTCTGTGAGATTTCTGGAGCAAATTGATCCACGCTTATACAACTCAACACCTCAATTTCAGATGAAATTCCCGGCCTTTCCTTCGAAGCCCATTATACCTGCGAGTTCGAGCAGGCAAGGTAATTGGAGACCGCAAAATGGTAATACAATTGGCGTTCGCTTGTCGAACTCGTATTCTTCCTTGAACACAGCGAATTTGGGACCAGCAAGTTCATCGTATGGTTATCCATACAGTGCTCGCGTTTCTCCATTTAATTTCTGATACGTTGTAATACCGATTATTATCTGTGCCGTTTTGAATGAGACTAAAAATTCACAGCGGAACCTAAGAATAAGTTTGCTGAACTGTGTGTTGACATATTTAATGTATCTGGTCTGTAAATATCAAATATTTCAATATAGTAATTGCAGTAAAAGGTCGAGAATTGAATGTAATATAATTCTTAACTGGAACATTCACAAACATGGCAAAATAGAGCCAAACAAGTTCCCTCGTATAAATAAACACTAACCCTTTATCAAATTAAAAGATTGATGAAATCATTTTTCGAAAATAAATTTACATATTCACAAAACAAAAGTAAGTTCTTATAAACTTATATTTCTAAAATTCATATGTTGTTAATGTCTTGATTTAAAAAATATAAAAATAAAAACAAACCATTAGACAACAATATAAGAGGGTGGAAGAGGAGATGTCTAGTTACCTACGTTAGGAATTACAAAGATGATCAATTTGAATGAATGTCTACACGCTGTTTCAAATCTTTGGATAATTCATTCTCAACACAAAAACCTAGAAAAACCTATCAAGATCCAGACAAATAACCTTTCACAAGGAGGTGGCATTGGTATGTAAAAAGTTCCAACATGGAATGTGTAAATCTAAGAACTCAAGTCAAATTGGCGCATGAAGTTTCTTTTCATTAGAGACAACAAAACCTCACATCTATTGTTGAAAGATAAAAAATGATGCATGAGCATACCAGGGGGCCATGCTTGAGGATATAGCTTCAAAATAGCTGGCCTCAGCAAAACCAAAAATAAAGAACCCCTTGGTAAGGTCTAGACAACATCAAGTCAAACCTTATGCAAGATCTAGTGCTTCTTAACCCATTCTTGAAGCATGCTTTCATTCAATTGGCTTTCTTCTTATGTTTAGCCTTAATTGTCATTTTTCATTATTTTCTTTATTTATGTGTTTTATTTTCATTCAATATATGTCCATGTACTATGTATTTTTCCATTTCATGTTATTCTTTATCTCTTCTTTATAATCACCTTTGTGTTATTTTGTGAAATCAATCAATTACACACCATCTCTTGTGTCTAATATAAAAGAGCCTTTTTATAAATTTCAAAACATATTCCCTAAAACATATCTCTATTAGTGACTGTTTCTTTTAAATGACTCTATTTACCCTCAACCTCTCATAGAAAATCGGACCTCCTCAAGCTTAGAAACCAAACCATATTGATAAGTGATTACTAGTCAGTTTGATCTTTTTCTTTATTTATATTCATTTTTTTATAGGATTTAAATTAATTAAGATAAATCAAGGTGAACTTGTTTCTCTATTCAACTTCTCTTGAAAAAAATTGACAAAAAGGATCTTTCTTGCATCATTTTTACATAGTAGATACTTTGTTTTCACTTGAGAGATTTGGTTGAACAATATTTCCTATAAGAATAATTTCATATTACTCACTAAAGTCACGAGTAAAGAATCTTTAGCAATCCATAATTACTTAATTTAAATTTGCAAGTTACATATCAACTAGTTTTAGAACATTAGAATAATAGTACTTAGGATAGAAATGACAATACACGTTGATCAATCCACCAATTTTTCAAAGCTAATTAAAATGTTGAATCCTTATAATTTTAATACATATACAAAATTATACTTTTAAATTACACTTTATATATTATGATCAAACCAATAAATTACTAGGGGAGAGGACTTAATAGCGACCCACCCTAACTTTGTGTTTCATAAGTTCTAAATTTTACTTCAGATTTGGACAAAAAAATGATTTCTTCATATGCGATTTAAGAGATTAAAGCCATTATTTTGGTTTTTGAATAGTTATGATGACTATGGTATGAATTGTTACATGCACAAGGTTTCAAAAGTGGTTATTAGAAGTTGTACACCCCAATAACCACGCACTAGGGGAGAGGACCTAGTAGTTGTGCACCCCAACTTTGCACTTTTCAAAATCCTACATGGAAATTTCAAATCACTCCCAATTTTTTACAGCAGCTTACTTGGCAAGTCCCCTACTTATATCAAATATGATGCCACATCAGCATGCTTTTTGCCAAGGTGTCCAAAACAACCCAAAAAAAAAGTGAGACCAATAGGCATGCAAAAGGGGCCCAATATTTGTGCAGCTGATGTGGCATCACATGATTGGTTGCTTTTTACAAAAAAATGGTATATTTCATTCAATTATTGGTACTCATCATAGCAATAACAACTTTAAAGTTACAACTATTGATGCAATGTTGTACAAAAATTAGACATTAAATCAGTAAGTATGGGGATGTTAAATCAACAATTTCTATCACAAGAATTGGAACACACTCAACTACTGAATCCTTTTCCCTATAACCACCAAAACAATTGCAAAACTCCTACAATTAATATTTACGCGGAAGGCGTTCCCTATTTGAAAGAGACTACCTCTTTTATCAATCAACGGTTAGAAGTGGATTTTGAAGCAGGGCAAGACGATTGTGACGATCTCAATCGTTGATCGCTTGCCGCCGACTGTCCTATTTCCAGGGATTTTCCGTTAACCGCTTTCCCTCATGTTTTTTCCCGAAAGTGCAACACAATGGTTTTTGTGACATTTTCTAATTCCAAAAGTATATGCGCTTAACCTATATACACCGACCCTGTACAAGCAGTGGAAACATGAGCTCGACTAAATAGTACTCTACATCTAGCGTAATGGCTATGACAGAGCGAAAACAATCATAACGGAAAGAATAGCAAAAACAAAGCCCACGCCATTGCCTCTTGCTTGTCCCTGTGCTAAAATGATGAAATCTTTGAAATTTCCAGAGCTTCGAGTTTGCACCCGTTGAAATCACAAAATCTTCTCAGAATGCATCAATCTTTGAATTTACAGCCGCCGAAATTACAAAATCTTCACGAAAATTCGCCAAAAGTTCTGAATTCTAGAGGCAATTTTCTAACTTTTCACCCAAATAGAGATTCAGTAACTAAACACATCCAAAAACTAACATTGCAGCTCTGTTTTCGCCCTGAAAGCCCGGCTTTGATGACAGAAACCTGCAAATGCCAAATTCGACTTAAAATCTTCCAACAATTACAAATAAATTTTCTAGATCCCTCGGTCAACAAACCACGCTCTGATTAAAAAATCTATCTTGCAGAAAAAACAAATCACTATAAACTTCTGATTAAAATAAGAAAACAAAATCAAATATCATATGAATCCAAAGATCATGAAGAACACATGAACAAGTGTGCCTTCAATTTCTTGGATTCTTCTTCAAACTTTGCTCTATTTAAACAAAAAGTTGTAATATATTCACAAAAAGGAAGTGTGGCTTAATGGTGGGAGATTCAATTTTAATAAAAAGATTGGACAAAGTTGATAAATAGCTATTTCAATCAAATTGATTTTTATAAAAAATAACATTCAAATTTAGAATGGATCTTGTTGATTTTAATTATAGTTTTGAAATTTTTTTATGTAATTTATCTTATTTGTAGTAAATATGCTTTAGGTTATCTTAATTGTAATTTAACATAATGTAAATGATATATTAATATATCTTTTAATGTTTTATGTGTCTTAAAATTCAAGATTTATAATGAAAGAATATTATGACACGTGTATAGATTTCTAATTTACAATAATTTAAATTAAAAAAATTTACTCAAATAATTAATTTATGTTATTTTAATTTACTTATAATATCTTGACTTTCTTATTGTTACTAATCTTATGAATAATCTATATACAAAAATTGGAAGATATCTTTTGATAAACATATATTTCATTTTAATATTATTTTAAAAATAAAAGACTTTTCATTTGTTATTTCTCATTTGATATTTGTCATTTTGCCTTTAAAAAATTTTCCCTAAATTTATTTATACAATTATTATCTCTAAAAAATTGAAGGTATAAGCTCTCTAGAATGCAAGAGGCATTTAAGGATAACTCCAAGACCATTTGAAGAGCATGTCAGAGTTAATTAATATTTTAAAATGTCAAAAACCCTACAATGGTTAGTTGTATGTTGTTGGTATATGCAATCAAGTGATCTCAAGGTCATATGAACTTGGCCATCAGTACAAGATATTGCTATCGAAATACTATATCCAAGACTATTTGAAGAGCATGTCAATTTTAATTAATATTTTGAAAATGTCAAAAACCATGCAAATGATTAGTTTTATGTTATTTGTCTGTGCAATTAAGTGATCTCAAGGTCATATAAACTTGTAGTTCACTCATTCTTCAATTCATATCCTTGAATATATCACTTAAAACATATTTTACTATCGACATAACCATTACACTCCCTTTTGGTGCAAGTGTCAGTATTTGCTTATATCCAAATCTAATCTTAGTAAAATAAACCAAATCGAAAGAAACCAAACCTCTAAAAACAAATAATAACTGTATAGAAGAATATTTCCTTTCTGTTCTCTCCTTACTGCATTATTTACTCGCTATTCTGAATGAGACAATGCTAAATCAATGATTGCACTCTAAAAACATAACCGCCAATGTTTTCTATATTGCAACTTCAATATTTAACATATTTTTAAAATTGAAGTAATGTAATTCTAAATTCACAAATCTAACAGGTTTGAACAACCCATAAATTGCATGTTACACAAAAGGAAGCAAATAAAATCTAGAAGAACACCACCACTAGAGAGCTTGTACAATTTTTTGTGGGAATGAAATGTTTGACGATTTAACCTCAAAAATATCTTGATGTGCGTTACCCAAAGACAACTAAAATGCAATACGATGATCAACATTTTTTTCATTTCATTCATATATGGCCATTATCAAAGTTTAGAACAATAAAATATAGATTTCCTATGGGACATGATACTATCCACGTTTTCTCCCTGGTTGGTTTATGGCTTACTAGTAATAGCAATAGGAATACACGATAGATGTTACCTACCTGCTACAATGTAAACACTTTTTCAATGATATAGGTGTTGCAATGCACTGCCTACAAATAAATTATATATAGGTAGCAACAAATAAGAAAAGTAACAACAATTATGGAAAATATTTAGCTGCTCTCCATTTATCCCACCCAGCATCCAAGCAACGCCCACCTGCATACACGTGCCCTATAATTGAGGCTTGAAACCTTACAAATATGCCACATTCCCTACCTCAGTTATACTCATGTTTACTGTGTTTGCCAAGGATTTAAGTGGGAAAACATAAGAAATGGTTTTAATTTTCACTTTGCTAACTTTTGATTCGATACAAGACAATTTAGAAATGGAAAAACACAAAAACATGGGTTTAATCTTAGCAACCAATGAGAAAACAAACAAAAAAATCTACATAAAAGTAATTTTAATAAAGAAAAAACTATAGGCCATAGCATATGCAAATTTTCACGATTTTGGAGAAATACAGTAATGGCTAATAGCGGGACAACATAAGCCTTTGTCTTACAAGGCAGGTCTATCAAACCACATTTTAAGCAATCAATCATAATTTCTTCCATATTTCTTTTTATCTTCCTTAAATTAATTAAAATTAAAAACCTATAATATAAGTTTTTTACATTCAGTTATATTTTTTGATTTAATATATTTAATAAAATAGAGTCGTAATCATTGTTTTCTTTTTTAATAAAATATAGAATTATTAAAATATTAGTAATAAACTATAATATTGAACATTAATTATTATTATAACTCAAATATATTTATTTTCTATATCTTTATTTTTCTATTTCTTCATCTCTCTTCATTATCTCTGATCCGAATTATGGATTCGGATGACAACACCTGGGTGAGAACCTGCGGTATTGTAAATTCTGTTACATGAATAGGAGAGCTTAGAATTGAAGCAAGCCAAAAAAGTATTGTATTCAATTCGAAAATCCAACATATAGTAGTCCAAGGGATTCCAAGGGTCACCAACAACTCCTTGAGAATCAAAAAACCAACAGGCATATCAGGTTTATCTACATAATAAAATCTAAAACTATGTAATTTTTCAAAAAACTATATAAAATTTGTCCTAACTTTAACTAGGCATAACTTTCTGCACAGGACTTGAAATTACGAGTCGTCTCCATCTTTTGATCTCTATTTGTCTTTATCCCTCTCCCTCTCTCCCTCTATATATTTATTTCTCTCATTCCATATATCTTTCCAAATTTACATCTCTATATCCCTCCTTTCTATCCCTATTTATCCCTCTTTCTATCCCTATCTCTTCATATCCACATCTCTTCCTCTCTCCCCATCACTTGTTCTTTCCACATCTCTCTACTTATCCTCTCTCCTCTCTCTATTTATCTTCCTCCTCCCTCCCTCTCTATATATAACTCTCTCCATCTCTCTCCCACCCGTGTACGCACACACACTCCTTGTTTGTCTCTCTCTATCTCTAATCTCTCTTCCTTTCTTTTACCTCTCCATATTGCTTATCTATATCAACTTATTTATCTTTGACTTTTTCCCCATTTTTTGAATCTCCCCATCTCTCCATCCCCTAATTAACTCCTTTCTATCTCTTTGTATTCAAGTATCTTTCTCTACCTATATCTCCCTATCTCTATATATTTCTCCTCATCTCTCCAGCCTTTCTCTCTCTCTATATTACCCTCTCTCTCTCTACCTTACTCCTCTCTATCTACCCTCATCTCTCTCTCTCTCTCTCTCTCTCTCTCTCTCTCTCTCTCTCTCTCTCTCTCTCTATCTATACCTCTCTTCTCTCTTTATCTCTCCCTCTACTTCTCTATGTACCTTTCTCTCTCTATCTCTCTCTCTCCCTCTACTTCTCTATGTACCCTCCTCTCTTTTGCTCTTACGCCCTCTCTCTCT
Organism: Cryptomeria japonica; assembly: GCF_030272615.1. Classification (NCBI taxonomy): domain Eukaryota; kingdom Viridiplantae; phylum Streptophyta; class Pinopsida; order Cupressales; family Cupressaceae; genus Cryptomeria; species Cryptomeria japonica. The sequence goes on along the minus strand of NC_081415.1, from coordinate 695,152,826 downwards.
CTCTCTATCACAAACATAGCATGATCCTCTTAGTAATGAAATCTGATTCTCTTTCTAATTTAGAAGTTTTTATATTTAACATGTTTACATCCCTATTAGTTGACGTGTAGTTGATTAAAAGCTAGTAATTCTCCACTAAGACCTTTTTGCATAAACAACATCATTTTATAAATGGAAAATTAATTGACCTCATTACTGCACAAATGAATGCGCACAAAAAAAAAACAAATTTTTCCCTAATTGACCTTCCACACCTTTTCGGTGTACCCATTGCACACCAAGGTGCAATTGCTAGTATTACTATATATATATAATTGTCATCTAATTAAATCAAATTAGACCATTCAAAGGTTTAGGGTGTCTTGCTTTTTTATTCATGTCAACTTAGTGGTCACTTGTGGACATTTTTTGAGCAGTATATATAAATTACTTTGCTATGTAGAAAATCACCTGATAGACCCGCTATACAAATGAAGAAAATGGCTTGACATGGTCATAACGATGATGAAATAGCCTCAGCCACCATGATTAACACCATCTCTATCAATTCTTTTCATTCTAAAAAAACAGCGTAGATCTGCACAGAGGGCACGTCTACTGATGTTGATCAATCCACTTCTCCAAACAACTGCTGTGAAATATGTGAAGCAATTACACAGCTTCGGCATTGGGTCTTCTTCTGCAAATGAGCTCAAGCAAACAGCGCACATAATATCCTCTTCAATCTTACCATGACTCCCTGCAAAATCTGTGAATTTCATTACACCCAATCTCTGTCTGATGATATTATCGGACTGCAAGGAGGAAATGGCATATGACGTATGGGAGATTTGTTCCCTGGAAAAAGGCTTATCATAACCAACGGAAATACCAAGTTGAACAGAAAGCTTGGGATAATCACAGCCATGAAAAATGGGTTTGTTTACAAGGAGATAGATTAATTAATAGTAGTGTGCATATAATATGCTTTCCAACGTGTTGTGTATTTGAGTGGAGCACTCTGAGTAAGATGTAAACATTTAATATTTAAGAATGAGTAGCTTACGGCAAGCTGTACAATGGCCGTTTCGCTAACAAGTCGATCTGCACGAGAAGAAACTATGCACATATACGATAATTTTCAAGCAACATTGGAAGCCAAGCAAGGTAATTGTTTTCATCACGATTCACAATGCCAACAAGCAGAAATGGGAGATTCATACCTCGACAGACATTATTTATTCGCTACATATCAAAACTCTAGTTTACTTTAGCCATTATCTAGACCGTAGTGTGCTAACAGGCTGGGTTTAAGCAGCACACAATCTGTTTAGGTGTAAGAAATCGGACAGTTTAAATTATACATTAAGCTTTGATTTCTAGATTTAAAAATGTTAAATACTTAAAATTGATTGACATTTTCTAGATTTAATATATTGTTTAATATATATAATTTAAAACTGATCGTAAAAAACTATTATTTTAACGCCATTCTCAACCATGTAGACAACTCCTGTGGTGGAAGCAAATTTTACACACAAGATGGCTTCATCCGGGCCCAGAAAGATTACTTTAAGGAAATTAATAGTCAGCATCCATTGTTGCAGGCAAAGGCAATTTTGGCCAGCAATCCATTCAGTTTTCTTGGAAATTATTTAATTCTCATACCATTTTAAATTTCCTTATACTTTGTTTTGTTTCTTTCCACTTTACACTGATGAGGTTGAGAATTGCAGGAACTACAACTATGAGTTTCTTATCTAGTTTGCATGTCATTACCAAATGTCGAATGGCGAAAGCAATTTGAAAAGCCTTTAAAATTTTGTTCTTCCAACTCCCAATGGGAAATAGACATGTGTATTTAATGGGCTTGCTACCTTTTGTTAGAGTAGTAATACAAAAACTCGAGATTGGTTACCAATGTGGAAGGCATTATAGCAATAAGAAAGTCAAATTTTGGTCAATGTAAAATTATTGTTTGATTTTTCACTTTGTTATATGAGGTTGGCTTCTCTTAATGGTGATGTTTCCTTTTTTCCTCTTTTTAGTTGGGGAGTTTGTTATACTTAATATGTTAGGTTTGGACACGGTTCTTATTTTTGTTTTATTTTTTTATATATTAGAAAATTTAATAGTTATAATATTTGTTGATTTAATGTCTACTATTATTAATAGTATAGTATTAATAATTGTCTTTAAAATTGTTAGTGTTGATAAGAAATATTCATAATTGAATAAAATATATTATTTAGATATAAAAAGCATCAGATCATGTCATGTCACAATAATGCACCAAAAAAACATTACTAAATGAACAACTATCTATCATTTCTTTTTGAATACCTCAACAAAAAGCATGTTGATGTAATATCATATTTGATGATGTAGACCTAAAAGTTTCGCCAAATAAACTTTAAAAAAAAATTAAAATTAACTTTGCCAAATAAATTACTAAAATAATTTATTATTGTCATGTAATTTTGAAATACATGAAATAATTAAAATTAAGATAACTATTTCATCCTCCCTTTATTTTTAAAAACATTATTAGTTCCTCCCATGGTAGGATACTATTGCATCCATCTAATCTAATTTTTCAATTAATTTAACTAATCAAATTAAAGAATTAAAATTCTTGAACCAAAAATCTATAGTAAAAATTTAATTTTTATTTTAAATTATTGTAAAATTTACATTTCTCTTTATTTCTATTGGTGATTGTAAGTATAAAATTCAAATTTCCAAAAGAAAACATATTTTTTTACATTCAATTCATTAAATAATGTCAGGGGGCCCACCATTCATACAACCGACACACAATGGCATTAAAGTAGCAAGTACATTCTTATGCAATTTATATTTTTCATCTAACAACATGTAGTATCGAACACATTTTTTAAACCAAGGTGTCTTTTGCTAGTAAAGGTAAGTACTGGTAACTGTTGAATTTCTATCCCTCTCAATTTCATTCATACTTGCATTTAATACCTAGTAAAAAGTGGTAACTATTAATTGTTCAGTGACTCATGACTCTAAAATAGGAAGGGTACAACCAAACATCATTTAAAAAATTAGTTTCGATATATATGTTTTAAGTTTCTTATGAAACAAGTCAATGATCCATCTCTCATTAATGCTATCAAATTTCCACAATCCATGCTATAATTCTTTTGATGCTTCTAGATTCAATTGTGTGAAAAAAAATTATCATCAACGTTTTGAAACACACTCTGTGATTCATCATCAGGATGAGAGTTCAAAGGAGATGAAAGATGGTAAGTTGTAGATATAAGGTCATTTTCTCATGTGGCATCTTGTATATAGGGGAGATGGGTCGCTCTTTTAACACTAGAATCAAGGAGCACAACATTGACATTAAGCACGAGCATGTTCTCAAATCAGCCTTAATAGAGCACTCCTCAGCCACCAAGCATCATATTTGTTTAGAGGACACTCAAATCCTCTTTAAGGAAGAAAAATTCTTCAAAAGGAAACTTAAGGAGGCCACTGTCATCAATAATCACCTAATCAATCTTAATCGTGATGATGGTTGGTGCCTCAATCCCTCTTGGATTCCTTTGCTTGATGCTCTAAGAGGCCCTGGATGTTAGCTTCTTTATCCTCTCTTCATTTTTCCTCTCTTCTGTTTCCTTTTCTTTTTTTCTCTCTTTTTCCTTTCACCCCACCCTCTTAGCTCTGCTAGGTTTACCTTTTTGTTGTTGCTTCTTTTTTGTGCTTTGTCTATCCTTTTAACTCTTGTTCTCTTTCATTTTTTTTATTCTTTTTCATTATGGCCTATTTTATTCCCTGCTTGGTTTTTTTGTTGTTGTTGTTTTGTTGTGTGTGTGTGTGTGGATGTTGTTTCTTTTTTTATGTTCTCATTGTTTGTTCTATTTCTTTATGTCTATTTTTTGTGTGCTTGTTTCTAGTTTTCTCTAGTCTTTCTATTTATTTTTTATTTTCTTCCTCAATCCACGTGCTCTCTTTCTCTCTCTCCTCTCTCTCATTTTTATATTCAATGTGGATCTGTAACTTACCATCTTTCACCTCCTTTGAACTCTCATCCTGATGATGAATCATGGAGTGTGATTTGAAACGTTGATGATAAAAAAATTTCACACAATTGAATCCAAAAGCATCAAAAGAATGATTTGTTTCTCTTTAAAAAAGGATAGAATATATTCAAATAGTAATAACACGTACACTTCTTTTTGCACAATGTTTGTGAATATTTTTTTATATCTTTAATCTTTTAAATATATAATATACTTTTTTAATTTTTTAATTATTTATTTAATGAGATTTTTCTATTTATTTAGTTTTAACTTAATAAGCTAAATAATTTTATTCTGGGAATTTCTTAGAAGTTTCAAAATTTTAATATAATAAAAATTTGGTTTTATATGAAAGAGAAGAATATTTTATTAAATAAATATTTTGATTTTTATATAATTAATATTAATTATAAATTGTATTAAAAATATTTACTATTAATATAAATGTAAACCTAATATTAAGTTTAAAAATAGATAAATTATAAATAAATATTAAATAATAAATATATACAAAAAACTATCAAATATGTACGCGTATATATTAAAATATTAAATATATATTATTTTGTGATATTAATTAAATGTATATGAATATGTGATATTAAATATCAATGTTGTGTCAAAAATAACCTCAAATCAATTATGCATACACTTTCAATGATTTAGACATGATTGAAACAAACCTAAAGATATATGATAGATTTAAATCAATTACACATCCATTTACAAGCAAATTAAGAAATCCAAACAAATTTTTTAAATGTCATGAACTAAGAGATTAACCTCTATATAGGATTATTTTATTTTTTACAATCATTTCTTTGTAGATTTTGTAGTTAAGATTTAAAAAAAAAATTACATACTATTTGTAATTTAACATAAATTTTTCAAATATATTAATGTTTAATTATATTTAAGAAACTGATTATTTTAGTAATTTGTAAAGTTTTAAAATGATTTCTAAATAGGTTTAAAATTTTCTTGCTTTACATTTAATTTTTATTTTAATTTAGTAGTTGTTTTTCCATTTTATTTCAATTTTTATGTATAATTGTAACAGAAATTATATATTATTTTAATCTATAAATTAGAAATATCATTATGATTTTATTCATTATTTTGTATTATATTCTATATTCAAAATTATTAAATATAAATATAATAGAACATATAATTAATATATATAATACATATTTTATATAATATAAATTAAGTTATGAATAGCTTTTAATTTTTTATATAGATATATTTATTTTATTTACAAAAATAATAATTTTTTAAATAAAAAATTTAGTAAAATAGATAATTATTACAAAAGTTTTGATAAGTAAACTCAATGATCAAATCTAGTTTTAATATTGGCACATTCATAATAAAATAATATATTGAAGTCATTGTTTATGTTAATATTATTGTAGATCTACATCTCTCTTTACATCTATACTGCTCACTCTGACTATATATTCACTTCCTATCTATATCTTTATGTATCTATCTCTCCCTTTATTTCTTTATAATTTAATGTTCCATCTCTATCTATCTAGGTCTCCTTTTTATCTCTTTATCTCACCCTCACCTCCATCTCCATGACCATCTTTATCTTTGTCTTCCTCTCTATGTCTATCTCCGTATCCCTCTCTTTCTTACCCTTCTCCCTTTTTCTCTTCTTCTTTCTATCATCAGCTATCCCTCTATCTGAACCTCTCCTTTGTTGCAAACATAACATGGGCTTGTTGGTAATGGAGCCTGGTTATCTTCCCAATTTAGAGACTTTATTTCACTCATGTTTGGATAACTCTAAGTGGATGCATACTTGATTTGAAGCTATCACTTATCCATTGATATCTTTTTGGAGCATATTACAATGCCTCCTACCAACAACTTTCACTAAGCAATGTGTATATGAAAGATGTGAAAAATCTACTCCATCTTTATCTCTATCTTCTTCTCTAGATCCCTCTCCCCTATCTCTATCTCTTTACATCTTCCAACATCTCTCTCTTCGCTCTCTCTCTTTCTCACTATATTTGTCTCTATTTCTCCCTTTTTCTATCCCCTCTCTCCCCTATCACCCCCTTATTATATATCTCTCTCACTTACACACTCCAATTTGTTTCTCCCTCCATTTTTTATCTCTCTATGTCTCCCCCTCTCCCTCTATCTCTCTATTAGTTGTCTTTATCAGCTCCTTTATCTCTAACTCTTCACCAATCTATATATCCCTTTCATTATATATCAATTTTTCTATCTTTATCTTTCTATCTCTTCATCTCCCCTTCTCTCATTGTCTCTCTCTTTCTCATTATCTCCCTCTTTCTATCTCTATTTATCCCCCTTCATTTTCTTCTCTCCTTCAATCCCTCCCTCTATATATTTACCTCTCTCTCATACACCCCTCATATATTTCCCACTTTATATTACTCTTTATTTTTCTCTCTCTCTCTCTCCTTCTCTCTCTCTCTCTTGTCTACTCTCCTCTTCTAAGCATCTAAATCCTTATTTGTATATTTATCTTTCTCTCCTTTCTCCACTTCTTTCAACAATATTGGTAGGAACTTGACCCATTTCTTCCCTTGTTTAACTATGACAAAGTCAAGAAGACAAACCAAAAGGAAAAAGCTCTTTCTTAGTTTCTATTTATCTCTTTTCACTACTTTTTGTAGCTTTATTATTTATAATCTTGTTTTATTTAAATGTGGAAATGGCCATGATAAGACATTTATTTATCATTTATTAAATAAATTAAAAATACAATACATTTATGTAATTATTTTTATTTAGTTAGTCGATTGACTATTATAAGTGAATGTCCCCACTGAATTTGTCTCCTCTGTAATGCTGGAAATATCTCTGATTTATAGGCCTTTCAACACTTATAATGTCTTCTATTTAAGTTTGCATTCTCAATAGGGGAGAGGAGCCAGAACTTATAATATCCACTCCACAGCTGCTTCCACCCTCCTCGACTCTCAGTCCTCTCCAATTATCCATCTAATAAAGGGGAAGAGGGTACTAACTCCACCCTTCTCATCCCTATCCTAAAGATCAAATCAAATACTTGGGATGGTCGTGTCAAGCAAAGGCTGAAGGCCATTAATCCATTCCTCCCCCATGCATGCCTTCAAAATCAACTCTATTTTTTCCTTCTTCTTCCCAATCTCTAGTACCCATGTCGCCACCATGCTAAAAATATCCATGTTTGTGTGATAACTATGTGGTGTTTGCATAAAGCATTCCCCAAGAAACACCTTCAATGCAATGAGAAATTCATTGTCATGATACTTGAAGATATATTTCAACCTGATATTTTGTTGGCAAAAGATAGTTGTTGGCTCATTGTGTAAAGGGTGAAAGTGGCTTCCATGCTTTCCTACAACTTAACCCAAATCCACCCGTCCCCTACATAGAATTTGGAACAAACTATATTCTCTAGGCAATACCTTCTTCACCCCTATTAATACCACCAACATCTTATATATGAATGGCAACTTAAATGCTTTGGAAAAATGGCGGTGACCCAAATCTCTCTAGTATCTTTACACAATTAATGCACACTTCCCATTTGAACCCTGCAGCTGCCACCTCATCTCATAAGCGAATGCCATTAATTGTTAAATGCATGGGAAATGACCAAAGGAATATTAATTATTTAGATCAATGGGATTTTTATTCCCTCCATCGATATCCATCATTTATGAAGTAATTAATAGTCCCTTTTCAATTCCCATGCATTAACAATTAATTCCCATGCATTTAACAATTAATGGCCTACGTGTTTCACATCCCATTTATCGATTCCCTTCGGCAGGGAAATTTAAACCCTTCAACCATTACTTTTTAACAATGAAATTGAAATAGTGAATCAAACAATGAATCAAAATACACTTACATGTACATACATACATGTACATATAAGTATGCATATACAAAATTAAGGGTAATGTATTGGATTCGTAAAAGAGTGAAAATGAAACCCTTCAGCAAGGAAATTTAAACCCTTCAACCCTTACTTTCTAACAGTAAATCAAACAATGAATCAAAATACACTTACATGTACATACATATATCTATGTATATATAGAATTAAGGGTAATTTATTGGATCCGTAAAAGAGTGAAAATGAAACCCTTCAGCAAGGAAATTGAGACCCTTCAAGCCAATTCAAACAGTGAATTAAAAGACACTTTTTTTGTATATACAAATATGAAAATGAATATATATGAAAATTGGAAATACATGTGTGTATATACATATATTTATATATGTATATACAAATATGTACATATCTCTATATACATATATGTATGTAAATACATAATTTCATATAATATATATAGCATTTTGTTTCAGATTTTATAGCCTTACTATTTCACTTCCTCTATATATATCCTCATTATCCTTTCATAGTCATCCTCATGCTTACTATCATGTCCCCATTTGTAAATCACCGATCATTATTGTACTATAAAGTAATGTTTTCAAGTCACATGATATATTTTAAATCTAAACAATGATGTACATGACTATGGACAAGTCGGAATGATACATTCTAGACAACAGACATGCACACAGCTAAGCATGGATATGTCAAACAAAGATCATCACTATCATATTGATAAAAATTAGGAAAACTATAGGGAAAACTATTTGAAGACCCATCACACACTAACAAGTCAAGGTCTTCTAGCAACGCTCCCTCCAAATGATGCAGATGATGAAATCTTAACATATCTACATGAATCTTCCCCTACATCCCATACACATATTCCCCCCACATAATGGCCAATTCACATCCCATTTCCATGCATTTGAGCACAACAAGAATGGATTGTCAAGCATGGGGGTTAGATTAATTGAAGGGAATTTTAGTTAGCACCCTACAAAATAATTAGGACCTTCAACTATATACTGACTAGCCCATAGAATAGTAGGGCGCCATTTATTCCTGCCGACTCTGAACTCTAATCCATATAGCCACCCGCCCCGCCCCATATATGGATAGGGAGATAGGGCCATTGGCCTGCCTACAAAAAAGACGATCCGCCCCCTTTTTGTTATTGCCCCAACCCAATATGGGTTGACCAACTCTTTGTCTATCCATACCCCTATGATGAACTTCTCTTTCCCACAAGATCTTGTTTCTATTCAAAATTATTCAAGGTCATTCTTGAATCATGGCAAACCAACTATTTGAATAGATTTTTCAAATAGAATACTATGGTCCAAAAGTTCGACAAATCTTTAAAAATCTATCATGGCAACAAAGGCTTCGAAGAGTAATTAATGAACAAATCCCATCACAGATTTTTACCAAAGTATACATTCAACCTCATTGTAAACCTAATGGTTTGCTTTCTAATATGACTTGGTGAGTATACAGTCAACAAATTCTTTGGAAAGAACCCATTCCAGCTACACCACCACATCTAGTTGACTCAGAAGATTTTGACCATGAATCCCTACCAGACTAAGTGTTATGTTTTTTTCTCCTGTTACTGTTTTAAATCCCTACTACATAAGTGTTGAACAAACTAAATAAAAAACACTTCCAAGCATAATTCTCGAAAAAAGATTATGTTTTGTATAGAGAACCATACTTCTACTATTCAAGCATCACTGTCATATTACACTATCTTTGCATTCAATCTTAAAATGCATAACAGTTCCATAACAAGCATAATGTTATTATTAATCAATAGGCATCAGTCTACAACATCACATGGTTAGTTGGTTCTATCTCATAGTTACCCATATTATATTGTACTTCACTTTTTTAGGTGACATATAAAATTAAACATCTAATTCATCATTGTGTATACTAGCTATTGATCTCTAAAATTTAAATGATTCCACAACTAAAATACATGTTCTTCTTGTTCTCTACAGATGGGGAAGGCATATAAGATGAGTAGCTATGGTGGAAAGAAAAGAGCATCAACAAGGTTGTTGTTACATAAAAGAGGAGTCAAGTTCCCTATGGAGCCACAAACCCCCCCTCTTGTTGTGACCAATCCAAACCCTATACTCCACCATTGGAGTATCTCGATCCACAACCTATCTCGCTGACAATGGAGGCTAGTACACCTTCAAATGCAACAAAACTTACAATGCAATAGAAGTGGTGGGCTACAACGGACATGGAAGGTGCACTCAGAGATATTGAGGAAAATGACATGTCCATAAGGTCTGCATCAAAGAAATGGGGAATCCCAACTACGACACTCTCAAAATTTTTGGGTGGTCTCACAACCACATCCAAGAAACATCCCCCAAAAATATTCACCATTGAAGAAGACCAAAAAAATTTTGAATGGTGCCAAGAGATGGCTGCAGTAGGTCATGGCCTGGAGATCATCAACTTGAAGGTAGTTGTAGGTTAAATATGTGAGAGTAGACCCACCCCTTTCAAGGATGGCATTCTTGGGAAGTCATGGTAGTCTAGTTTTAAGGCCCAACATTTGGAACTTAGCTTGCAGATAGCTAAAGGCCTCGACAAAGAGAGGGCACTAAGTCTCAAACCAACTATTGTATCTTCTTTCTACGACACATTGTCAAAAGTCTTTGCAGTAAATCCATATTGTCCTTCTCGATTATGGAACTGTGACAAAACTAGTGTTATGGCAGGCATAAATGGGGCTATGAGGATGCTTGCTAGGAAAGGAAGTTGGAATGTGTCTTACATAATTTCAAAGAGTCATGAATGGATTACCATTCTTTGTTGTGTTAGTGCTTCCAGACAAAGAATTTCAAGCTTCTACTTGTTCAAAGGCAAGAAGCACTTGCAGAATTACATCTCCAAATGTGAACCAAGTGCTTGCATGTCAGCACAGAAACACACGTGAGTGACCAAGGAACTATTCCTTAATTGGTTGCACCACTTCACGCACTCTATTCTAGGGAGTGTAGCACCCACCAACAGGCACTTGCTGATATTTGATGGCCATGGAAGCCATGTTGCAGTCACAACCATCCAGGAGGCAAGGATGCTAGGTATAGACTTGCTCACATTGTCAACTCACACCTCTCACAAACTATAGCCACTGGATGTGAGTGTCTTCTCTCCATTCAAAGAATACTTCAAATTAGAAAGAGCATCGTGGTTGGCAAGGTTTCTAAATGTAGAAATCGGGAGGCTAGAACTAGTAGAAATAGGCAGTAATACTTTAATCAAGGTATTGATTGTTTCTAACATTGTAGCAAGATTTAGAAGGACTAGGATATGGGCCCTCAATCTCAATGCCCTCATCAAGGACATGTATCCCAGCAACACATTCGAGATTAACGATGGTGAAGATGCTTCCATAGTGTTAAACATGCTTAGCCTATCGGGTGTTGATGTCTCAACTAAAGTTTTTGCAGAAAATATTGCTCAAATCCGTCAATCTGATTCCAATGCACAAGTTGATTGTGATTGGTCGGTCAACATTGGTGAAAGTGTGGTTGACAATATAGAGGATAGTCTTGTTCTTCCATTCGAGAAAATACCACCATCATGGGTTGTGGAAGGGGCAGTTGATCTAGGAGTTGACTTGCAAGGGCAAGAAGAAGATGGAACTTTCAGTTTCCCTTCACCACCCATAGTTGTCATGTCAGACCTATGGTGCATTACTATGCTAATTATGCCATATCAGATAGTGGCATTGATGCATATTTGACACAAGATATCATAGAAGTTGATAATTAGGAAGAGGAAATCCTGCTATCAAAAGTAAGTGAGACACTTGCCTCTCAATAGGAAATGACACTGACAAGATTCTTAAAACTATCGGTTCACATTGTCAACAAGAAACGAGCGAAGGCGGTTGATAATGGATTCTGCTTGAGCCACCAATCGCAGTTGTTGACATCTGATGACTATATGGAATTGGTAATGGAGCAAGAGCTAACGAAGAAATAACTAGAGGACATAAAAGAAAGAAGGAAAGAGAAGACCAAAGAGAATAAGGCAACACGTATATTGGAAAAGAAAGAGAAGGATCGGGAGAGAAAAGAAAAGGAGATATTGTGTAAGAAAAAGGAAAGGCTAAAAGAGATAGAGAAGAAAAAAAGGGAAGAAAGACAGAAGCAAGAGAAGGCAATGAAGGAACACAAGGCAAAGGAAAGGGCCACCAAGGAGAAGAGAAAGAATTTGGCAAAAAAGAGGATGTTCAATAGTCCATCCACTCCCTTGCCTAAATGACATGCGATAATGTGGGATATGATCAACATAAACATCCCAAACTTTCCAACATCATTAAATTGTCCACCTATTTCTGCATCCCTATCATTTTATAGTCCTACAAATTATAGTGTAGGGGTGCCACCATATGCCAACAACCTTGGGTATTATAGTCCAAGAGCAAGTCATCCGACCAACAATCAACCAAGAGAAGGTGACGAGAACATGGTGCACATCGCAGCCTCAAGGGAATCACCCGCATTGCCAACAAATTCTTTTCCTCCTTGGTTTTACTAACTTCTAAAAGGATATCTAATTTATTTTTGGCTTTTGATTTATAGTGGCAGATAAGAACTGCAAATGTCTTATGAAGACATCGATTTGACATGGTTTTTATTTCCAATTATGTTCATTTGGTATTTTTATATGTCAATGCAATACACAACAAGTAATGGAATGATTGAGCAAGATGTTAACAACTACATTCTTTTTGCTTCAAATTATGTGCATTTCATTTTTTTTATGTCGATGCAATTCACAACATGTAATCGGATGATTAAGAAAAGATGTCAACAACTACATGCTTCAATTTTCATCAATTTGAAGGATTCAGTTTTTCATTATTTTGAGGTATTAACTTTTCCAATTTTGACCCTCCGCTAGGTAGACCATTGAGTTGGCTACCCCAAATCAAAATCTTAGTCATTTACTCAATGATTTTCCATGTGTCTTGTCCATATGATTCATCCACCATGTCTTCCTTATGCGACTTTGGTGCGTTGAGTGAAACATGGGCAGGCTCGCATCCTATACCTACCATGATTTTCATCCATATTGAATAGGGTGGCCACATGGAAATCAACCACATGGCAACCCAATCGACCACATCCTCCGTCAAAAATTCCATCTGACACCTTCAAACTTGGACTACAGTGGCATAACTACACATCACCTATCCTTACTTCCACCTAAAGGCTCATATTGATTAAGAAAAGATTCATTGAATATGCCTGACTCATCATAGATCGATCCATGCTTTATTCCTTTCTATCCCACATATTATCGACTCTTCGAGTTCTTTTACACCACAATGTATTTAGCATGGGACTTTGTAGGTTCAATTGTCAATCCAAGACATGGTGTTCATCTTACAAGTATTGGTCTCCATTATTGACTACAACGAGAACACACAACCATTTAAAGACCTTTATACTTTTGAATTGTGTTGCACAGACCATTCAATTTGAATGTTTCAATGCAATATAATTCATGAGTACAAAGGTTTAAAATAACAACATGTCCTCATTGTTCAAGCCTCGTGGGTACTTGTTCAAATTGTGCAAGCTCTGTGGGTACTTGTTCCAATTGTTGACACCCTGGACCAATCATCACATTACATGTGAATGGATTGGATAATAAACAAGAGTTGTCAAAAATTAGTTTGTGGACCTTTCAAGTTAGGGTGTGCACGCTCTAGCCCCCGCCCCTATAAGTATTTTGATTTTTGCTAGTTCTACCCTCCAGAAATATATGCATTATTGATATGTCAATATTGGGTTTAAGGGTTTCAATTGAATTGTTGTGTGTGTGTGTACATGCATATATGTAAATACATTTACATACATACAAATATATATGCACTAGTGATATGTCAAACTTGGGTTTAAGGGTTTTATTTTCAGTTTAGAGTTACGTACATACATACATGCACATACAGATATGTGCATACATGCAAGTACATACATATAGTTAAATACATGTATATGTATATATGGAAATACATTTACATACATATATGTATATGCATGTACATACATATATATACATATATATACATGCACATACACACATACATACATACATACATATAGATAGATACATACATATACACACATGCATATATATACATGAACATGCATACATGCACATACATACATACATACATATATATATATATATGCAGAAGTGATATGTCAAACTTGGGTTTAAGGGTTTTAATTTCACTGTTTAAGGGATTCAATCTCTCTCTCTCTCTCTCTCTCTCTCTCTCTCTCTCTCTCTCTCTCTCTCTCTCTCTCTCTCTCTCTCTCTCTCTCTCTCTCTCTCACACACACACACACACACTTATATATATATATATATATATATATATATATATATATATATATATATATATATATATATTCTGGCATCTTGATTTATATGCACGAGCGATACATAAGGAGAAGGGATGCGTACTTAATGCCACTACAAGGAAGAGTGTATCGTATACCCTTAAACCAATGCAAGGAATGGTATATTCAATTGTGCTTAAGGGTTTCAATTTCATTGTTAATGTTGAAGGGTTTAAGGATTTCAATTTGATAGTTGTAGGGATTCAATTTCATACATACATACACTCACAAATAAATACATGTACGCATACTCACAAATTACTATATAGACATATGTATTGGGTTTAATATTTTCAATTTCACAGTTAATGTTGGGTTTAAGATTTTCAATGTCACTGTTAATATTGGGTTTAAGGTTTATTGTTTGACTGTTTAAGGTGTTCAATTTCATTGTTTAATGGAAACTATGTATTAAAGGAAATTCACAACTATTGAAGGAACTTGGCAACTATTAAAAAAACTAAGAAATAAAGTACTTCAACAATGAAACTAAGTATGAATGAAACCCTTCACAAATATTGAAGGAAATTGGCCATTCAATTGAATGAGCGTATAAAGGATAGTAAGTGAATGCAACTAATAAACAGTGCAGATATATAATAGAATTAGTCAAGATTACATAAATTGAATCCCTAAAACATCTCAAGTGAAATTGAAACACGTCAACATTCAAATTGGAACTGTGTAACAATGAAAATGTAATTGAAACCCATTATAGTGAAATTGAAGCCCTCAAACCCCTAAACATCAAAAGAGAAATTGTAAACCCTTAAACATTATCTACGAAATTGAATCCCTTAATGTGTTGAATTAAATCCCTAAAATAGTGAAATTGAAAAACGACATTGAAATTAAAACCCTTCATCCTATGGACTACAATCGAAATGTTCACCTAAAACCATAAAACAGTGAAAATGTAAATCCTTCAAGAATGAAATTGAAACCATTGAGCCTAATTGAAAAAGTGAAATTGAAGCCCTGAAGGGTGATCGTACGGATCTGTGTCGCACTTTAGGCTAAAAATGTCTGTACCGGCCGAAACACTTTCGGCCAGACAAATTTGGCAACCACACACTGCTCATGTGGCAAGGGATTTCCAGCCGGAAACGTTCTGACCAAAAGGGATCCAGCCCGGAAACCCCTTGCCCTATATAAAACCCGAAATCCACCCAAGCCCCTCATTTTGAATTGAGCGGCTTGGAGTTGAGTAGGAGGGCGAAAAGATTTTCAGAGATCTGGCTGAAAGGGTTTCGGCGGTAAGTCCCTTTTTTTTATTTTTTGTTTTTAAATGTATTTATTGTATCATATTAATTTATGTTGTTTTTGTTTTTAAATAGTTTTTAATAGAAAATTAGTTTTTTGATAGCAAATTAGTTTTTTTTTAAGTTTTTAAAAATAGTTTAAAAATAAAAAAAAATTGTATTTACTGTATCATATTAGTCTAGAATATTAGAAATTAAATACATATGTGTACATAAATACACAGATACATACAAATACATACACAAACATACACATGCATACATACATACACATACATACAAACCTACATACATACATATACATGCATACACAAACATACATACATACATACATACATACATACATACATACATACATAAACATACATATAAAAAAATTATATGTACACCTTAGAACATACACATACACATACATAAAAATACATACACATACATACATAAACATACATACATAGGTCTACATACACACACATACATGTACATACCTACATGCACATAAACATACATAAATACATACACATACATACATAAATACATAAAATAATTATATGCACCTTAGGAAATACATACACCTTAGGACATGCTATCAGGCGTCGTATGTGGTCGGGTTACACAAGTGTAACCCCTACGGACCACGACCCCTGATAGCATGTCCTGAGGTGTATGTATGTATGTGTACGTATACATCCTAAGTTGTGTATAATTTTTTATATGACCCCTTAGGACCTATTAGGACCACATAAGACCAAATGGTGTCGCAAGAGCTCTTATGTGGTCCTAAGGGGTCAGGCATGTGTTCTAACACATGGGTGACCCCTTAGGACCACACAAGGCCCCTTACGACACATGTGCACCCCTTAGGACCTATTATGACCACATAAGACCAAATGGTGTCGAAAGGGGTCTTCTGTGGTCCTAAGGGGTCATGCATGTGTTCTAACACATGGATGACCCCTTAGGACCACATAAGGCCCCTTACAACACATGTGCACCCCTTAGGACCTCTAACAACCATATAAGACCAAATGGTGTCGAAAGGGGTCTTATGTGGTCCTAAGGGGTCACACATGTGTTCTAACACATGGGTGACCCCTTAGGACCACAAAAGGCCCCTTACGACACACTTGTATCCCTTAGGACCTATTATGACCACATAAGACCAAATGGTGTTGAAAGGGGTCTTCTGTAGTCCTAAGGGGTCACACATGTGTTCTAACACATGGGTGACCCCTTAGGACCACACAAGGCCCCTTACGAAAAATCTACACCCCTTAGGACCTATTAGGACCACATAAGACCAAATGGTGTTGCAAGGGGTCTTATGTGGTCCTAAGGGGTCATGCATGTGTTCTAACACATGGGTGACCCCTTACGACCACACAAGGCCCCTTATGAAACATCTGCACCCCTTAAGACCTATTAGGACCACATAAGACCAAATGATGTTGCAAGGGGTCCTAAGGGGTAACGCGTGTGTTCTAATACATGGATGACCCCTTAGGACCACACAATGTTCCTTACCACACATTTGCACCCCTTAGGACCTATTAGGACCACATAAGACCAAATGGTGTCGCAAGGGGTCTTATGTGGTCCAAAAGGGTCACACATGTGTTCTAACATATGGGTGGCCCCTTAGGACCACACAAGGCCCCGTACAACAAATTTGCACCCCTTAGGAACTATTAGGACCACATAAGACCAAATGGTGTCGCAAGGGGTCTTATGTGGTCCTAAGGGGTCATACATGTGTTCTAACACATGGGTGACCCCTTAGGACCACACAACACCCCTTACAACACATGTGCACCCCTTACGACCTATTAGGACCACATTAAACCAAATGGTGTTGCAAGGGGGCTTATATCATCCTAACGGGTCATGCATGTGTTCTAACACATGGGTAACCCCTTAGGACCACACAAGGCCCCTTACGACACATCTGCACCCCTTAGGACCTATTAGAACAACATAAGACCAAATGGTGTCGAAAGGGGTCTTATGTGGTCCTAAGGGGCCACACATGTGTTCTAACACATGGGTGACCCTTTAGGACCACACAAGGCCCCTTACGACACATTTGCACCCATTAGGACCTATTATGACTACATAAGACCAAATGGTGTCGAAAGGGGTCTTATGTGGTCCTAAGGGGTCACACATGTGTTCTAACACATGGGTGAACCCTTAGGACCATACAAGGCCCCTTACGACACATCTCCACCCCTTAGGACCTATTAGGACCACATAAGACCAAATGATATCGCAAGGGGTCTTTTATAGTCCTAAGGGGTCACGCATGTGTTCTAACACAGGGGTGACCCCTTAGGACCACACAAGGCCCCTTATGGCACATCTGCACCCCTTAGGACCTATTACGACCACAAAATACCAAATGGTGTCGAAAGGGTTCGTATGTGGTCCTAAGGGGTCACGCATGTGTTCTAACACATGGGTGATCGCTTAAGACCACACAAGGCCCCTTACGACACATTTGCACCCCTTAGGACCTATTATGATCACATAAGACCAAATGGTGTCAAAAGGGGTCTTTTGTGGTCCTAAGAGGTCACGCATGTGTTCTTACACATGGGTGACCCCTTAGGACCACACAAAGCCCCTTACGACACGTTTGCACCCCTTCGGACCTATTAGCACCACATGAGACCAAAAGGTGTCGAAATGGGGCTTATGTGGTCCTAAGGGGTCACGCATGTGTTCTAACACATGGGTGACCCCTTAGGACCACATAAGACCAAATGGTGTCGAAAGGGGTCTTATATGCTCCTAAGAGGTCACACATATGTTCTAACACATAGGTGACCCCTTAGGACCACACAAGGCCCCTTACGACGCATTTGCACCCCTTAGGACCTATTAGGACCACATAAGACCAAATGGTGTCTAAAGGGGTCTTATGTGGTCCTAAGAAATCACGCATGTGTTCTAACACATGGGTGACCCCTTAAGACCACACAAGGCCCCCTTAAGACACATCTTCACCCCTTAGGACCTACTAGGACCACGTAAGACCAAATGGTGATGCAAGGGGTCTTATGTGGTCTTAAGGGGTCACGCATGTGTTGTAACACATGGGTGACCCCTTAGGACCACACAAGGCCCCTTACAACACATATGCACTCCTTAGGACCTATTACGACCACATAAGACCAAATGGTGTCAGAAGGGGTCTTATGTGGTACTAAGGGGTCACGCATGTGTTGTAACACATGGGTGGACCCTTAGGACCACACAAGGCCCCTTATGACACATTTGTGCTCTTTAGGACATATTACGACCACATAATACCAAATGGTGTGGCAAGGGGTCTTATGTGGTCCTAAGGAGTCACGCATGTGTTCTAACACATGGGTGACCCCTTAAGACCACACAAGGCTCCTTACGACATATCTGCATCCCTTAGGACCTACGATGACCACATAAGACCAAATGGTGTTGCAAGGGATCTTATGTGGTCCTAAGGGGTCACACACATGTGTTCTAACAAACGGGTGACCCCTTAGGACCACACAAGGCCCCTTACAATACATCTGCATCCCTTAGGACCTACTACGACCACATAAGACCAAATGGTGTCAAAAACGGTCTTATGTGGTTGTAAGGGGTCACACATGTGTTCTAACACATGGGTGACCCCTTAGGACCACACAAGGCCCCTTGTGACACATCTGCACCCGTTAGGACCTATTATGACCACATAAGACCAAATAGTGTCGAAAGGGGTCTTATATGGTCCTAAGGGGTCACAGATGTTTTCTAACACATGGGTGACCCCTTAGGACCACACAAGGCCCCTTATGACACATATGCTTCCCTTAAGACCTATTACGATTACATAAGGCCAAATGGTGTTGAAAGGGGTCTTATTTGGTGCTAAGGAGCTACGCATGTGTTCTAACACATGGGTGACCCCTTAGGACCACACAAGGCCCCTTACAACACATCTGCACCCCTTAGGACCACATAAGACCAAATGGTGTCACAAGGGGTCTTATGTGGTCCTAAGGGGCCATGCATGTGTTCTAACATGTGTGTGACCCCTTAGGACCACATAAGGCTCCTTACGACACATCTGCACCCATTAGGACCTATTACGACCACATAGGACCAAATGGTGTCAAAATCGGTCTTATATGGTCCTAAGGGGTCACGCATGTGTTCTAACATATGGGTGACCCCTTAGGACCACACAAGGCCCCTTACAACACATCTACACCCCTTAGGACCTATTACGACCACATTAGACCAAATGGTGTCGAAAGTGGTCCTATGTGGTCCTAAGGGGTCACACGTGTTCTAACACATGGGTGACCCCTTAGGACCACACAAGGCCCCTTATGACACATTTGCATCCCTTAGGACCTATTACGACCACATAAGACCAAATGGTGTCGAAAGGGGTCTTATGTGGTCCTAAGGGGTCACGCACATGTGTTCTAACACATGGGTGACCCCTTAGGACCACACAACGCCCCTTACAACACATCTGCATCCCTTAGAACCTATTACGACCACATAAGACCAAATGGTGTTGAAAGGGGTCTTATGTGGTCCTAAGGGGTGACGCATGTGTTCTAACACATGGGTGACCCCTTATGACCACACAAGGCCCCTTACGACACATCTGCATCCCTTAGGACCTATTACGACCACATAAGACCAAATGGTGTTGAAAGGAATTTCAAATGTGTATGTGATAGATAGACATATACATATATGTGTTAGGAATCTACATTCCATACTTTACTTTGCACGTTTTTGAAAGTTAAGTGGTTAAAGATTACACTTTTGAAAGTTAAGTGTTTATGTATATTTTAGTTGTTCATTGTTAAACAAATTTAGTCGTTAAAATTTAATTTAGTTGTTCATTTTAGTTAAGTGTTTATGTATGTTTAATGAACTTAATTCAAAAATTTAATGAACTTATATCCATGACTCAAATACCCCCTTAAATCCCCTTAAGACCACTTAAAACACCTTAGGACAACATAATTAGATGAATCCAAACAACATAATTAAATGAAACAATATATGTGTAAATATAAATTAAATGAATACATAGATGAATAAAACAAATCCATGCATGTGTAAAAATATAAAAGAGTCCATGACGCAAATATCCCCTTAAATCCCCTTAAGACCACTTAAAACACCTTAAGACAATATAATTAGATTGAAATTTAATTTAGTTGTTCATTTTAGTTAAATCCCCTTAAGCATACCAATTTAGTCGTTAAAATTTAATTTAGTTGTTCATTTTAGTTAAGTGTTTATGTATGTTTAATAAACTTACTTCAAAAATTTAATGAACTTATATCTATATATTTAAATTTAATGAACTTATATCCATGACACAAATATCCCCTTTAATCCCCTTAAGACCATTTAAAACACCTTAGGACAACATAATTAAATGAAACTGTACATGTGTAAATATAAATTAAATGAATACATAGATGAATAAAACGAATCCATGCATGTGCAAAAATATAAAAGCGGCTAACCTAGTTTTAGTTTCATCTGTTGAAGAAGTTGTTGATTAAGCATTAGATTCTGAAGATTAAGTATCTAAACCAATGAATGACCAAGACTGTTTATTCACCACTAGCATAGATGGGAGATCCAATTCTATAAGCACAAGCAGTATATATATATATATATATGATCTCTTGGATCATGCATATCTATAAATGAATCGATACATGTATACATACATTTAAAGATGATCTAATAGGTGATTCACACATTGAAAATTCAAGCTACCTATGTAGCTATATATACATGTGTAACTATATACACAACATAATTAAATGAAACTATACATCTGTAAGTATAAATTAAATGGATACATAGATGAGTAAAATGAATCCATGCATGTGTAAAAATATAAATGAATCCATACATGTGTTTAAATGACCCCTTAAGACAACATGTAATGAAATGAATCCATACACATAAATAAAATAAAAAATTAAATCAATACATACATGTTCAATGCATAGACACAAAATATTTAATTTAAGAATAAAACATGTAAAATCAACGTATAAAACGTAAAATAGATGCATCAACAAAACTAAATTTCCACGAGTTATCCGAATGTAAACACATGTCTAGAAATATCTAAATATATATGAGTTTATAAAAATAAGACTTATTTAATATATTTTACTTGTTCAAACATGACAAGTGAACTTAAAGCTCCTGGTACATATAATTTGGATCCTTCCTATCTTTTATAATCTCTAAAAAATTTTCATGATCTTCAATAGGCAACCTCCACTTTTGGTTGCCACGTCCTCTTTTTGGCAATGTCTCCAACTGCAATCTTGTTGCTATTACTAAGTGATTGTAGTGTATAACTTTTTGGCCAGGCATATAATCAATGAATGTTACACCATTTGTATCTATCTTTATTTGTTGATAATAGGTTCCTTCAATAACAATTGAACCAGTGGGATATTGTTGCCCATCATCATCATTGACTAATTCCAATAACTTGCATTTGGTTGTGTGCATCTCAGTAGATAATAATCTACACTTTCAATATCGTTAAGATCAACAATCACTGCGAAAATATCACCTGTGAAAATAGACCACATGTATATATATTTCAAGCAATATTAGTTCATTATATATTTTTAAATTAATTTTGAACAATATTAAATTAAATAAGAATTTAAAAATCTGTACATGTATATATATAATTTACAAAATATGCATGCACGCATATGTAACAACTAAATCAGAAACATGTTTATAATTAGCTGAATATAGAGGATCATGAATATCAATGTCACTATCTTCGTAAGGAGGCATTGTGTAAAATTCTTTCATTTCCCATTGCAAAACATATCCATTAGCAATATTCTCACAATGAGTATTTGTGTTGTTTGCAATGCAATCAACACAAAAGCGTGATTTTCTTCTTACAAAAATAACACGAGGCTTGCTAAATCCCGTAGTCACAACTTGATGAAAACTTCTAATACCGTTAATTGATTGACATTTATAAGGATTTGACCGATCAATATCTAATAATATAAATTATTTAGTCCATTTTACTTCATTTCACACATATGCATGTACATATATATATACACACACACACACAAATTTTAAAAATAATTCAAGAACACTTGAATGTTTAAGAATATATATATATATATACCTTTAACTTCCCAAAAATAACGCTTGTTGTAAGTTGTATCACGACCAACAAAATGATTTTTGCACCATTCAATAATATCATTAAAATTACATATGGTGTTACTTATACAGAAGCTCTTGCTTTAGAAAATTGGACAACCCATGTACATATATATATATATATATATATATATATATATATATATATATATATATATATATATATATATATATATTAATCTATGAAGAGAATTAAAATTGTACACAAATATGAAGAGAATTAAAACTATACACAAATATGAAGAGAATTTACCTGCAAGTTCATATCGGCGAAGTACACGCTTCACACATGCTCTTGCTCCATCATGCTCTCCTTTTCCATGTCCACTCTCAGAGAAGTTCCACAAAAACTTTATGCTACGTCGAGCATGTTGTAGGGATAACCAGTTAAAATCTTTTGTAGACTTAAATTGTCCTGACATGAATAACATATATATATAAACTTTTGACATGTTATATACAATCAAATCATATATTAAAAAAAAAATCAACTTATAATCAATTTCAAATATAATGTACTTATCGACACATCCATCTAACTAAATCCAATGTTGTGTACATTCTACCCACGGTCTTTAATATCCTCAAAAAACATTCCAAAACAATGTGCTACATAGCTCCTATCATGACACGTATCATCATTGATATAGAAATGAACCTCCTTGATGATAATGCATTCATTTTCAGTACTCTCTATACCATCCACATGAAATTGTGCGTGTCTATAGCAAACTTGTGCAAATATTGCAACTTGATCAGAATGATAATATTGACTTTGAATTCTTATGTGAGGACTAAATGTATAGTTCTCGGAGAAATCTACAATTGAAAAAATACAACCTGGTGGGAAACAATTCTTTGAATCATGAAATTGTTTAGCCTGCCATCTTGCACCATGACAATGTTGGATATGTGGATATATCATATTACGAAATCTATCTATAAACTGAATGTAGGGAAATTCACTCTCTTTCAACATAATTTTTTTGGATTTGGTTCCTGACTTACTTTGGTATGTCTCATATTCAAATCTCTTCTATATAACTAGCGCATGAATATTGATATTCTCAGTTTGCAACACAAACTTACTCAAAACTCCATAATCATTGCATTCACCTTTTATACATTGTATTTTGAACTTATCTGAATCTTCCAATTTATCACATAAAATAGACTTCACAAATTGTGTTGTACTTGTAGGAATGACTAGATTTGGATTAATTGTTGCCATGAACTTCTTATATGATTGCAAATGTAGATGAAATTCAACATGATTTAGACAACAACAAGTTTCACGTACCTTATTTATGCATACAAAGAAAGGATGCAATCTCTCAAACATCCTTTGGCAAATCTTTACATCTGAAAATTCTTGCTTGAATGCTTCAAACAATTCACTTTGTGTTGTATCTAAGAAATGTTTTGGATGTGTAATCTTTTTACCATCTTCATCTATCATCTGTATAGTGTCCCTTCTATTGAAAGAAACACGAGATTGGTTGGTCCAATAATCAATGACCTGTCTTTTTACATCTTCAGAAATTTTGTCTTTTCTAGGAACCCTATAGATATTTATCCAATTATTTTCAATATTTTCATCCAACATATTTATCTTTCTAATGTATCTTTGAACAGTTCTTCTAGATACATGCATTAATTGAGAAATTGCATTAACTTGATTTCTACAAGTCAATTTCTTACTAGTAATCATAGTCATCAATGCTCTATGTGCAGCACTTAAATCAACTCCTCGACTTGTGTTGTCAATACAATTCAATGCTTCTTGTAAATTTTTAATTATAGTTTCTTTTAATAATGTATCAGGGGAAATTTTCTTATTACCAACACCCAACAACTCCAAAACAGGTTTCATTTCCCTTTTCCTAAATAACTTAGCAAATAATTGTTCTCTTCCAATAATAGCCTTATTTTTAAAATAATCATCCCACAATTTCTTACAATGCAATTTTAATGTGCTTTCAAGTATCATATCTTCAGATGGAATTTTATTGAAAAGACTATCTTCATCCATTTCCATACCAGAAATAAAATTTTCATCTCGTACCTTAGTAGATGTTTCTTGAACTTCATGTTGATCTTGAACATCAACGGATTGTTGTTGACTATGTTTTGTATGACCTTTCATCTTATTATCCATTTTACGATCATACAACCTTGATCTAGTCCTCTTATTCCCCATTGCAAAAATTATTTAGATCTTCAAAATTTCATGCTTTGAACCTAAAAACAAAAACATGCAAATATGCAGCTCTTCAAAATTTAGTGTAGACATATAAAAATGACCATATTCCTAAATGAATATTTTATGTTCATTTCCCTATTTAATTAAATCCAATTTAATTAAATTATCCACATTCTTCTATTTTATTAAATAAATTATTCAAGTTATTTAAATAAAATTCACTATACCATTTAATGAATAAATCATTTTATTCAATTAAATCCCTCTAGCCACTTTTAATTAAATTCAAATTTAATTAAATAGTTATCCTAAATTGAATAAATCAAATTTATTCAATTACAACCAAATTGAATGAAAATCAAATAATTCAATTAAATCCTATTATCCCCCATCCACTTGCAAAAACCCAACCCCCTTCCTAATCCCTTCTAGAATCTTCTAATCGATTCTAATTAACCTAACCCTTCTCCAAAATTTGTCACATCCCTAAGCAAAGGGAGGTCACTTCTCAAATGGTCCAAAGTCTTGGATAACCATTGAAGGTTTTCAACCTTCAACCACTAAAACCATTAAAGTCTTTGAAAACCATTAAAGGCTTCCAACCTTCAACCACTTAATCCCCAAAGTCTCCAATAACCATTAATGGTTATTTCAAACCCTCCCACATGGTCAAAACATTTGTTTTGACTCAACCTCTACCCAACCCAAGGGTCTCATCAGGTCATTAATGCTTTGACCATGATTATCTCTTAATCATTTGCACAAAGGTTTATCTTTGGATTAGATCCTAATTCAGTGGGTAAACCTAACTTAGACTTGACCCTTAGCCTTTAGATAACCATGAGGTCTCCTCAGGCCTTTAATGCCTCCAACCTCTTCTTTCAACCCAATCTGGTGTGGACATTTGTCACTATTTCATTGGTGCCAATTGTGCACATGGATCCCCAACTTTCAAACTTGGCCCTTGATTAAGCCATTCAATCTTGACCATCCATTGCCCTGTTTGTGCTATAAATAGAGCTCTCATTCCTCCATTTTTAACAATCATCTTTCAAATTTGAAGCATCATACTTATGCTCAAATTCTTTCAAGCTTTCATATCATCTATATGCTCATCATTTAGCCTCTCTTAGATCATAAATTAGACTAATATGCATGTTTAGAATAAGTTCTTTATCATTTAGCTCAATCATAGAGTAAATATAGTATGCTAGGATAATCTTCATACTAACCTCGTCATCTTATCATTTAGTTTGTTGCATTTCTAGCATCTCATCTAGCTTATAACACATCTCATATTAAAAACAGTTAAGATCTCTCTCGTTCTCATATTTGCCATCCCTAAACCATTTTGCTCAGTAATCTGAGAGCAAAACATTGGTTTGAGGGACATTGTGAGATAGAGAACCATGGGACCCTCCTTGGGAAGCTGAGTAACGCATCGTTACTCCATAGCTTGCATCAAGAAGTCCTGTGTGTGTGTGTGGATTGGTATTTATCGTAATTTTTCACATATTTAGTTTTATTAATCCATTTTTCTCACATACATTTCTGGCGCCCACCGTGGGGCACGCACCCCAATAACCTATCGTTTTTTGAATTTGAAGACTTTTGCAGGTACGCTGGAAACTAGAATTGGCGCGTCTAAGAAACATTTTAGCGCATCCGTCTAACAGTTTAGCGCTTCTAGCCTACTGTTTAGTGCGTGGGCTTCCTGTCTTAGCACGTTCAAACTGTTCCTTAGCGCATAACACTATTGACAAATTTTCCTGTAGGTGTCGACGCCGGCGAAACACAGATCAGCGCGTATACCTGACAGATTAGCGCATGGACCCAAAGTTTTAGCACTTCACCTCCATATTCTAGCGCATGTCAACAGACAGTTAGCGCATTGAAATTCAAAATTTCCCGACAACAGACCGCGGAAAAACCAAACCACAGATCAGCGCGTCTACTTGATAGATTAGCGCATCGGCCCAAAATATTAGCGCTTAGACTCCATCTTCCAGCGCATTTCAACAGACAGTTAGCGCATTGAAATTCAAAATTTCCCGAATAATAGACCGCGGGAAAACAAAACCATAAATTAGCGCGTCTGAACCACAGAGTAGCGCATCCAGGAAACAGAATAGCGCACGGAAACGGAACAGTAGCGCATTTACCGAGTATTGTAGCGCGTACAGTTTGTTCTGTAGCGCATTGCAAACAAAACCAACAAAAAGATTTTGTAACCGAATAAAAAAAAATAAAAAATAAAAAATTTTAGACTTGTGGAAGTCCCCCGAAACAAACTAACCAATTTCTTTTTGCAGGATTTTTAACAAGTTTCTTGCAAGAAAAGTGAGGAGATTTGTTTTTACAAGCAAAACGTTTTTCCTTTTGTTGACCTCGAAAATCGAAATTTGCTTTGTTGACAATCTATTTTCCATAGATTAGATAATTATTGCTATAAAGGATTAAAAAGAACATCATGCTTATTGGAGCAACATCTCCAATTAGAAGTTAACAAATTATTGTCTTGGAAGTTAAAACGAACAAACTTATTTGTCGTGTATCGAAAGTGGAAGGTATATGCTCTCCCCTTAACTGAGTGACCAAAAAGCCACACCACTCTTATGCTTTCAGTATTTCAAGCAATAAATCCTTTAGCAGGCCTGCCTTCCCGAGGAGTTGCACTCAACTCTTAAAGCCATTTATGGCCGGTGTGAAGGGAACGACCTAAGTGGGGAACGACTTTGACGCCAAGAATTCCAACCCACTATAATCAAATTTGGAAAGTGACGAAAGTCCTTTTCAACGGTTGCGCGCAGCGATTAGCCTTCCCCCAGTATCCTTGAGATACGTAAAGCCTTTGTTCTAAAGGTTGGGAAGCCTCCTGAGGGAGTTTATCACTGACGGCCGAACGGGAAGCCTAATTAAGAACCTTAGCATTAAAAACTTTGAGCTGAGTCAGTATCCAAATATTTGTAACATCATAGTGCAAGGGTGGGGAAGAATCCACCCACAAGATTACTCACCATATATCTCCCAAGATAACTACTCAACTGTGAAGCAATTCACTTTGGGTTAACTTCTGGCAAAAGGCAAAAAAACGGGCGCCCTCTAGGGGGTGACACGGTTGTTTGAGTTGACGGAGTATCGAGACTAGTGAGCTATGATGTTGCTTATGACCCTTGAATAAAGAGTCTTTCTGAAGTGTTTATCTTGTATCCAACCTGTTAAAACATTGGGGATTTGAACACATCCTCGACAGAACATACACTTTATGTTAGATTAAGTGAAATGATTGTACTTTGTGTGTCGTGCTTACATTTTGTATTTCAGAAAATCGTCCATCCTACTTAAAAATTCTCTCAACAAAAGTCAAAAACATCACAAAGACACCAAAAGGAAAAACCAGGGCAGTTTAGCGCGTAGGAACAACATATTAGCGCGTCAAACAGTTATTTTAGCGCATCTGCAGAACAAAATAGCGCGTATCACAAAAACAGTAGCGTTTCAACTGAAAAGCAAAACAGAAACCAATATTTTAGCGCATACAAAACATATTCTAGCGCGTGTTAGGAATCTTTTAGCGCATTAACAGAAACATATAGCGCGTGAAAGTCACAGTGTAGTGCGTGATTCTCCAGAAAAACTTCACAACAAATTTCAAAACAGCCTTTGTTAGCGCGTGGAACAAACAGCTTAGCGCGTAGAATTCCTGTTTTAGCGCATTAGCCAAACCAGTTAGCGCATGGAAAATACAGTCTAGCACGTGCATATTTCACAGTCAACAAAACAAAATTTTCCAGAATAATATTTTAGCGCGTAACCAGGGGCAGAGTAGCGCGTGGGTAAACAGTTTTAGCGCATTAAGAAAATTACTAGCGCATTGAACACCTGTTTTAGCGCGTGAGAAAAAGGAGAAAAACAGAGAGTTGAAAAACCAAAAATTTTGAAAATTTCAAAATATTTTAAAACACAGTTTTTCATCAAAACACGTCTTTTATCAAACCCGAGTGACAAAAACAAGCCATAAAACTATTTCTCAAGTCCAAATTGTGTCAAACAAGCTTGTTCAAATCCGAAAACGAATCGAGCAATATAGGACGTCTTTCCTATCATAATCCGGAAACTTTTCATCATCAGTATCAATTCAATCCTTTAAACATCTTATGAATTTTATCTTAAAAACACTTTTCTAGAAGTTTCCAAATTGTCAAATCCAAGTTCCCAGATCGGGAAACTTTTATCCATATCGTTTGACTCGCTTTATCGTAAAGGGGCAGCTAAACCTTCATCCTGATAAAGTAAAATTTGAAATTTTCAAAACAAGAATCAACTGAATCCAAAACAAATCAAAGGAAATCATTGATCACTTATGCATGACTAATCCCGTCATTCTGAGAAGAAAGAACCTCTATCGCAACATCACGTTGAAGAAACAGCAACCAAGCTTTTCCAAATTCATCAAGAGAAATAAATTTTTATACATCAATAGTCGACTCTTCAAATCCCATCGGGTATTTCTTCATCACGTCAAACGTTATATCCAAAACAAATCCAGTGAATTTGACAAAGAACCCCTGAAAACAAGAGCATACTGTCAAAAGTCTGCTTTTAATCAAAAGATAAACTACGGAGGAAAGATCAATCCAGCATTCCTACCTGACGAGTGCATCACATATAACACATCTAGACCAGAACCACCAACGCCAGAGCATAACATCAACGAGGACTTTGTTCCTTTCATCACTGAAAGTTTCTATTGAAATGCCTGTCACTCGCTCTCAACGAAACAAACAAAGCGAAACACCCGCGGAATCAAGTATGAATCGCAGATTATCAAATCCTTTTGAAGTTCCATCATCAGAAGATCCTGAAATTACTGACGCAATTCTTCAAGAATGCCAAGAAAATCCTTCATTCCAAAAACTCATCGAAAAACTCATGGAAAATGACAAAGAAAAATATCTACTTATGCTTTCAAGCAAAGGTGTCAAACTTCCTGAAGATTTTGACACAAACGTCTTTCAAACAGGGTCTCAACAATATACATATCAAGAACAACAAAGGGAAGAAGAGACTCGCATACCTGAACAACATATTCCAGAACAACATATACCAGAAATGCGAGTACCTGTGTTTGAAACCCCAGAACAACGCATACCATTTACTGCACCTTTTCAGTTGAGAACAAATCCAAGGGAAGAACTCTTCCCTCAGCAAGATAATGTGCCCTTGGTTGCTCTTACTCAACAAATGCAAATGTTACAAAGACAAATACACGATATGCAACAAGGGACAACAGTGCGGTACTCTATAAATGAAATCTGTCCTTATCCATTTGACAGAAGCTTAAACATGATACCTTTTCCTCCAAACTCAGACATTCCCAAATTTGATAAATATGATGGGAAAGGTGATCCTCGAGATCATGTTCGAGAATTTTGCACTATGAGTCTTGAATTTGCTCATAATGACACTTATCTGATGCGGTTATTCCCAAGAAGCCTAGGAGGACAAACAATGGAATGGTTATCCAAGATTACACCACCTGTTAGATCATTTGACGAATTGGTTAACAAGTTCATCACCCATTATTCTTACAACATCCAACATGCCATAGCCATGTTAGATATCTGCAACACCAAACAAAAGAACAATGAAACATTCATGTTATTCCTTCAACGTTGGCGGCGCATGGTATCAAGATATCCTCGAGATATTCCTGAAAAAGAGAAAATGGAAATCTTCATTGATAACTTGAATGGTGAAATGAGTTACAGACTCAAACTTCAATGCATACCATCTTTTGACAAATTAATCAAAAATGGCATCCAAGTAGAGGAAGCTTGTGTCAAAAAGGGAACACTCAAGTTCTACAAAGAAGGAACAAACTCATCAAACTACAATAACCAAAACAATACCAATCTAGACAAAACTCGATTTTGGACTCGAAACAAAAACGAAGGCAACAATGAATCATATGATCCTAAATCTAAACAGCCAGTGCTTGCCTTATCAGGAAATACTCAAAATACAAAAAATCCTAAAAATACTACTCCCAGTACTAACACATATGTACCAAACAATGCTCAAGGACAACTCAATACCAACAACGCCAACGATAATCAAAACAAAAACCTGAATCCAGGGCCTAACAACAATTCACGCAACAACACCAACAATTTCCATAAGCGTATCTTCACACCATTGGGCCAATCATTAGAGTCCGCATTCAGAGAGCTGTTAGCTAACAAGGTTCTTTCTTTACCTCCAATCAACAATTATGAACCCCCAATCAAACCACCTTGGTAGAATGATTCACACTATTGTGATTTTCATCGAAACAAAGGTCATAGAACAAACGAGTGCATGAGATTGAAACACATAATCCAAGACATGATTGATCGAGGTGACTTAACGGTGGATGGTCTCAAAACAAATAATGATCACGAAGCCTTCAAAGATCCTCTTCCAAATTATAACAAAGATGGAGCATCCACTTCAAATGATACCCGCGGAGCTCGTATTAATCACATCTACAACAACACAATCAATCACATATCAGCCGATGACCATCAAGTCAATGTTATAACCATTTGAGATAAACGTGATCATGAATCTGTCAATGTAACAACCCGGACTCAGAAATATGTCTTGAAGGGACATACTGCACCTCCAACTACCACACCAAAGATCCAATATGACTTAGTTAATCAACTCTGCAAGACTCCGGCTCAGATATCTATCCTGGAATTGTTGAAACTATCTCCAAAACACAAAGACATATTGGAGCAAGCACTCTTAGAAACAAATGTACCTCAAAATCTGGATACAGATAGATTCCAAGCTATGGTTGCCCACATGATAGAGTCTCATAACCTCACTTTCTCAGAGCATGATAATACTTCATTGAGTCATCCGCATAATACTCCTCTACATATTGAAGTCATTGTTTGCAAACACCGTGTCAAAAGAGTCTTAATAGATGGAGGAGCCGGACTTAATATATGTACTTTAAAGCTTATCCGTGCACTAGGTTTTTCAGAAGAATCTATTGATCCTTGTAAAAAGATTACCATAAAGGCATATGATGATGAGGAAAGGTCCTCTAAAGGAACAGTGATATTGCCTATTCAGGTAGGACCAGTGCAAAAAGATACTATATGTCAAGTTTTAGATATTGATCTCACCTACAATATCTTAGTAGGCCGACCCTGGATACATGAAATGCAAGCAGTACCTTCTACATACCACCAGTGTGTCAAGTTTCCTCATGATGGACAGGAAATCTCCATATCAGCTGATCACAATCTATTTCAACATTGCAATGCAATGGGGGCAGCCCAAGACAGTTTGGTTCCTTATAACAGAGAAAAGCAGCGGTCTTCAACACCTGATCCACCAATAGCAAAATCCAACTCCTTATGGGGAGATTTCAAAAAGAAAATGCAAATCAAAGACCACGGCATGGGCAAATACTCTATGGAGCCTTTGTGTTTAACCAGATTGCCAACATCACCTAGATCGCATGGTTTACCTACTCTATCAACACATCTGGCAACTCAGCCCATAACTAAATTTGATGGTACCTTCATCCAATTGGGGACTCTAGCACATGAATCAGAAGATAAAGATGTTCTTAACTGGCTATAAAAAGATGAAGAAGAAGCTAATAGAGCAGCCGCTCTAGACATTGTTCTACCAACACACCTGTATGGAAAAGGCTACTTGATCATGAAACAAATGGGATATGGCGGTAAAGGACCTATTGGGAAACACCAAGAAGGAGTCACTGAGCCTATAGATCTTCCTTCACAACCTAGTAGAAATAAAGCAGGATTAAGTTCTAAATTCACTTTCCTATTAAAAAGGCCGCCACATACAAATGCAAAACCTCAATGGAAAGAAAAGAAGAAATACAAAGAAGAATCATGGCAGGAAGCTCTCTTTGAATCAGCAGAAACAATCCGTAAGGCAAGAGAACATCAAGATCAGAAGATACATCAGGAAAAGCTTTTGAATCATAAGAAGGCCATATCTGCAGCAGTGGCTCATATTCACACACCAGTGGCTCAAGAACCAATCCTATCATCACAAGCACCCATCATTCCTCCCCGAGGAAGCACAATCTATGAACAAATCCAGAATGTAGAAGATGGATCAGATACAGAATCAACACAGAATGTCAAAATAGTATCTATCAAGGATTTATTTTCACCATACAACATACCTGTCTACAACACAGATAGAATTTGGGATGATGCCTATGAGACAGATTCAAATGAATATGAATGGGGTACCTGCTCTGATACTACTACAAATATCCCCGATGATACTGATTTCATATCCATTTCTCAAGAAGAACATAACGCAGAAGATAGACCTCTCGAATTTGGACCACAACATATCTATGACGTTCAGGAAAGCGAACAAAAATATTACGAACAAGTCTATGTAGAAGATGATACCATCGAAGACCTCGATAAAACCCTAAATTTCTTTAAAAACAAGACCCATCATGATGATAACTCTATTCTAACACTTACAGTAGCTGAACTTGACCCGCCCAATGATTCCTTACCACTTGTCTTCCCTGATCTCATCGACTAGACTGAACCTGAGACTCACGATATCCCAATTTTTCCAGATGATGAATCTATTATCCACTACCTATGTACCGTAAATCCTGAAACAGGCTCTGCCAGTGAACCGCATAACGACGTTTGTTCTTCAGGGAGTGCCAAGTCTCTCAGTCGCAAAAATGAATCAAATAATGAATCTAATGCTGAAAGCCAGTCAATGGCAGCAATGGATCCCAAAAAAGTAAAAATAAAGGACGCATCTGAGGGTGAAAACCTTTTTCAGGCACCTAATGATGGGAGACTTGACACTCTTCCTGAACATTTTCATGAGCGATCACCCATATTGATTGAGCCCACTCAATCAATCAACATTGGTACCACTGAAGCAGCCAGAAACATTCACCTTGCAGAATCTCTGATAGAGGAGGAAAGATCGACATTCATCATCTTCTTTAAAGGACAGCAAATTAACTTTGCCTGGTCATATGCTGATATGCCTGGAGTGGATCCACACCTAATCATACATCACTTGTCCATCTCTGCGGGGGTCAAGCCAGTCAAGTAGAAACTACGAAAGATGAATCCACAGATAGCACTCATGGTCAAAACGGAATTAAAGAAATTATTAGATGTCGGATTCATCCGACCTATTGACTATGCAAAATGGATTTCTAACATTGTTCCAATCTCAAAACCAGATGGTAGTATTAGAATATGCACCGACTTCAGAGATGTCAATAAAGCTTGCCCAAAGGATGACTTTCCTCTACCAAGTATTGATATAATTGTAGATCTCACAGCAGGCCATGCAATGCTCTCATTAATGGACGGTTTCTCAGGCTATAATCAAATCAAAATAGCTCCCGAAGATCAAGACAAAATAACATTCACCTGTCCTTGGGGAACATACTGTTGGAATGTAATGCCTTTTGGCTTAAAGAATGCCGGAGCCACTTATCAAAGAGCAATGACAACAATATTCCATGATATGATGCACACATTTATGGAAGACTATGTGGATGATTTACTAGCAAAATCTTTCACTAGAGATGAACATCTTGGCATCCTAACAAAGATCTTTGATCGGTTGCAAAAATTCAAGGTCCGACTCAACCCTAAGAAGTGTGTCTTCGGGGTTACATCAGGCAAGTTACTAGGTTACATCGTCTTAGCTAAAGGTATTGAAGTTGATCCAGCAAAGGTACAAGCCATCATGGATATGCCACCACCAAAGAATATCAGTCAACTTCGATCTCTCCAAGGGCGACTTCAATAAATCAGGCGATTCATCGCTCAACTAGCAGATAAAAGTCTGCCATTTAACCACTTGCTACACAAAAATGTGCCATTCAAATGGGAGACCAAATGTGCAGAATCTTTTTACCAAATTAAACAGTACCTGATGAATCCACCAGTTCTAGTACCACCAATTGCAGGAAAGCCTCTCATATTGTATATCTCAACAACAGATGTTTCACTGGGGGCACTATTGGCACAAGAAGATCAACAAGGAAAGGAAAGCGCCATATATTACATTAGTAGAACATTGAATGGCTATGAGCTCAATTATACATTCATTGAAAAGGCTTGCCTAACAGTTGTTTTTGCATCTCAAAAGTTTCGACATTATATGCTAGCACACACTATCAAGCTAGTAGCCAAAATTGATCCTCTCAAGTATCTACTCAGCAAGGCAGCTCTCACAGGCCGATTGGCTAAATGGGTTATGATTCTCAGTGAATTCGACATCCACTACACAGAAAGACGAGCCATCAAAGGACAAGCAATTGCAGATCAGCTGGCTGAAGCACCCTTACCAGGAAAACAAACCATGGACATTGAATTTCCAGACAGGGACGTTTTTGCTCTCTCCTCCAAACAATGGACCCTATACTTTGATGGATCCTATACACAACATGGTTCAGGGGCCGGCATTCTATTCATCACCCCTGAAGGACACACTATGCCGAGATCATACAGGCTTATGTTTCCATGTACAAATAATATGGCTGAATATGAAGCATTGGTCATAGGTATCAAAATGGCTGTCGAATGGAAAATCACAGAATTAAAGGTCTATGGAGACTCACAATTAGTCATCAATCAGATCAACAACAACTATCAGACAAAGGATGATAAGCTACTACCCTACAAATGGATGGTGGATGACTTCAAGCAGTATTTTGTGCACATCACCTTAGAACAAATACCAAGGTTAAATAACAAAGCAGCCGATGCAATGGCTACGATCGCTTCATTACTACAAATTCCAGAACAACAGAGTCGTTATGAGTTCCTGGTAGAGCAACTGTTCTCCCCCACCTATGACCACTCTGAATCCCATGTTATATATGCCTTAACCGGTTCAGATTCTCTGTTATATGGACCAATATACGACTACCTCAAGCATAATATCTTACCCATTGACCAATCCCGTAACAAAAAACGTAACTTTATCCGACAAGCTGCCCGTTACACCCTTACCACTGATACCTTATATCGTCGAGGTCTAGATGGTACTCTTCTTCGTTGTCTTGATCGTAATGATTCTGATTCAGCTTTACACGAGCTTCACGAAGGTATTTGTGGCACACATTCGAGTGGCACTACTCTTGCTAAAAAGCTTCTACGAATGGGATACTACTGGCCTACAATGGAGAAAGACTCATATCATTTCGCCAAGAAATGTCCTAAATGCCAAATCCATAGCAATCTAATACATGCACCAGCACAGGAACTACAACCATTTACCACATCCTGGCCCTTTTGTCAGTGGGGATTGGATCTGGTAGGCAAAATACATCCTTCATCTTCAAATGGACACAAGTTCATTATAACTGCCACAGAATACTTTACCAAATGGATTGAAGCAGTTCCCATGACCACAGTGACTGGGAAACAAATTGCCTCTTTTATCCTGAATTATCTCATCTGCAGATATGGTATTCCAAGTTCAATCGTCACAGATAATGGACGACCTTTCAAAAACCAAGATGTGCAGGAACTATGTGAAAAATTCAAAATTCAGCATCGGTTTTCTACACCATACTATCCACAAGGAAATGGTCAGGCAGAAGCATCTAACAAAACGATCCTAAAAATCTTCAAGAAAACGATGAATGATGCAGGCAAAGATTGGCATGTACAACTCAATCCAGCTCTTTGGGCCTACAGGACTAGCATCCGCACACCTACAGGGGCAACACCATATTCCTTAGTATATGGATCAGAGGCTATTTTACCCTTAGAGGTAGAAATTCCATCTTTTAGAGTCTCTTTGAAAGGTTTGATTCCAGATGAAGAGTATCGAGTCAACCGACTGCAAGAATTGGAACTATTAGATGAAAGACGCCAACATGCTTATACTCATCTCAAAGCATATCAGCAACGCATGTGCAGGAGCTACAATCATAAGGTCATTCCTCGTAACTTCAAGGTTGGTGATCTAGTCTTAAAAGAAAATCCAAGAAACCAGCAAGATAGAGAAAAGAAAGGGAAATTTGAACCTAACTGGTTGGGTCCCTATGTCATCATTTCAGTCTATGGATCAGGTGCCTATCAGCTAACAAATTCTGAAGGAGATGTGCTTGATGATCCAACTAACAGCATTCATCTAAAGAAGTACTATACTTAAGGTAGCCTAGTGCACGGAAAACGCCAAAAACAAACAAAAAAAAAAAAATCCAGAAAAAGTCAAAATACAAAGTACAATAAAACAAATGGTGAAAACCTGGTAAACATGCGCCCTTGTGAAAGGCCGGCTCCTTTATCTATATCCATGTCAGTTTATTCATCAAAACACTATCGGCCATTACCCGACACTTAGCATCTATCCATCCAGGACATACTTAGCGTAGTCACTATCCTGAGTTATCCATCTGTATCTATTCTCTTATCGCATTTCACCATGGCTTGGAAATCACTGTACATAATCATATCCAGACGAACACTCATCTAGGGGCATTAAACTGTTCAAAAACTTGCAAACATTCAAAGACATTCCAACTATTGTAAAACCTCAGACACAGGACATCCAACAAACACACTTCATCACAAACAACCAAAACACGAACAATACACAAGAAACTTAAGGATGGATGATTTTCTGAAGTACTAAAATGTTGCATTATCGCATTAAAGTCTTGATTATTTTGCATGTTGAACTTTTTAAATAAATTGGAATCTTCTCCTTATCTCATCAAAAGCTTCAAAGCCAGAGATCATGAGGAACTTCCAACATTTTCTTAGTCTTCTGTCTGGGAGGCGATCACTTGTACTGTGTGGATATTTGCCTCGAGACGTGATCCATATCATTGAAGGCCTGATTCCATTTCACGCATATAAATGATCTAATCTTGTATGTTTACGCAATACGCACTCAGGTCGTCCTGGTTCAATTATACCTTGACGCTTGTGCTATCTTGCAAAATTAAAAATCATGTAAATTTTACTCAGGTCATTATGGTTCAATTATACCATTATGCTTGTATAAATTTTCAACATATCCAAAAAAATCAAACAAAGCTCCATGATGATATTTACAAAGAAAGCAAATAAATGGTTCTTTCGGATGGCAAATACAGAATGAGAGATGCTCCAAAAACAATTAGTTGCATATCATGTTACAATTAGTTGCATAACATTTTACAATTAGTTGTATGTCATTTTTACATATCATTTTGCATCATTATTACATCATTTCACATCTTATTATCTTACATGTAGCAGCATATTAAAATCATACATCTCATTTTCAAGATACATCTCACAGCATACAAAAACATACATCTTGCATCATACATTACATCATATATATAAGCATTACATCATCATATAAAAAGGAAGTGATACACATAAAACATGCATCCATAAACACATCACATCGGTCAAAAATGGTGCTGTATATATATATATATATATATATATATATATATATATCTCAAAAAATGATCAAAATCTACAAAATGTGTCAAAACTGTGTCCAGTACAAAGAATACACTGCTCAAAATACAATAGAGACCATGTCTCTCAAGTATGACTATCCCCTGATGGAGATGGTCTAGCTCTTGATGCACCTGCTCTGGATCTCCAGGAGGATCCTGTCTGGCTCCTGAAACACTCGCACCCGGATCGGCAGGCGGGTCCTGTCCCGCTGGCCCTGTCACTCCACGGCTCTCTGATCGTGTCCCAGCAGTTCGAGATCAACTCGATCTCGACTGTGCAAAGCTCTCGACACGCCGCTCTCTAGGTACTGCCTCCTCATAGTGACGCCTGTAGTAC
Organism: Cryptomeria japonica; assembly: GCF_030272615.1. Lineage (NCBI taxonomy): Eukaryota > Viridiplantae > Streptophyta > Pinopsida > Cupressales > Cupressaceae > Cryptomeria > Cryptomeria japonica. Next base: position 695,113,912 of record NC_081415.1, on the reverse strand, counting down.
GCAGCCTCCTGGACACTCTGTGTCAGCTCTCTCAGGGTGTCTCTCAAGGGACCACCCGCCGCTACTCTCTGTACGGTCGCCAAGGCCTCCTCTGCTCGGCCCCACCACTCCATCTCGGTATCTCTCTCAGTGGTCAACTGAGAAATCTGCCTCTGATAAGTCAAAATCTGTGCCTGCAGCTGCTGCACAGTGATCTGAAGAGTCTAGATCTGAGCGTCCTCTACGTGACCCGGCACTTGAACCCGTAGTGGTACCTGTGCTGGCGCCACTCCCCCCACTCGGCCTGTCCTGGGTACAGGAGGTGGAAGTATATCTATCCTCCTCCTCTGTACTGGCCTCCCCACCTCCTCTCCTCCCACTGCCGCTAATACCTCTGTAACTCTCCCCTCTCTCCCGGCTCCAATGGCCAATCCTCCCCTCCCCCTCTCAATCCGACCCTGCCGCACCGCCCTCTGCACACCTCTCCCTCTCCTCCTCCCTCTATCTCCACCATCATCCCCATCATCCCCCTCATCTCCCCTGTCTCCCTCCTCTCCATCCGAATCAAAAGCCGGTCTCATCTCCTCTGGATCTGAGATCCTCTCAACAGCCCGAGCAGCAAATAAACGAGCAAACTCGTCCGTCATGCTAGCATCCTGTATCTCTGGGGCATAGTCCCATATCTGTCCAGCCAAACCGGTAAACTCCTCAATAGCCACGGCACTGTCAATGGTCGGCCCCCAATCGGCCACATCCTGCTGCCGCCGTGCGTATAGGCACGCCCCCTGTGGAATCCCCTGCTGCCTCCCGAACTGTCGCAAAACTCGGGTAACCAGAAACCGCTCAATGACGAATGGAGTCCTCCCAATCAGATACCTCGTCATGAAAACGAAAGGCATCTCCATCCCATCCTCTGCCCACACCTCACAGTCTGTATACGGTCTCCAGGTGACCGTATCTATATCGTCAAACACCCTCCTCCAGTGCTCTAGTTTGCCCAACTTACGCTGGACAACTAGGCCTCTATAACCATAGGCATAAGCCGCCCCTACGGGCCTATCTCTGTCTGCCAGTGGCCTGGCTACTGGAATGTGCTCCCAACACCATACCTGTAAGAGGGTCACCCCTGCTGATAAACTGCTATATCCGAGGTATACTACCTCATGCAAACTCCTGTAAAGGTGGACCAACATCGCTGACCCCCATGCAAATCTCCGTCCCTGAGTAACCATCTGCTCTAACACCAGCCCCCATCCCACTGAAAATCCCTTTGAACTGCAATCAGGACAAAGAAATCCTCCAATGAATCCTGCCAATACAGATGGCAGCGGTGCATAATCCAGATCCAGGAACTCTTGCCACGGGATCTCATAACCGCAGACACTCTCATCATGAAAAATATGGCGCAATGCCTCTGTGCCGCCTTCCTCTGTCTGCTCATAAGGCAATATCGCTCCTACCACAGGAATGCGCAGAATGCGATAACAGTCCTCTGGTGTCACCGTCATCTCTCCTGTGGCAAAATGGAAGGTGTTCGTATCACTGTGCCACCTCTCTGCCAAAGCTGTCAATAGTCCCCGGTTCACAGTGAACCAAGGCATATCCAGAAGCGAGGTCAATCCGCATCGCTCAATAATGTCCAGGTCTGCCTGTGACAGACGTGGTATCAACGTCCATGGCCTCGGGAATCTCTCCCTCGACTGCACGATCCCCAATCGCTCCTGTCAACAAACAAAACATATCCAATATCAGTTTCCACATCATCACAAAGATATCAAAATAAAACTTACATCAAAAAAAACATTAAACAAATTTGCTCATCTATTTCAAGTTCAAAAACCTATCATTTCATATCAACTTGTAACACAACTCAAGTTCTCAAAAACCATATCAAAACTTGTAAAACAACTCAAGTACCACAATCACAAACTTGTAAAACAACTCAAGTTTCCCACCCATATCATCTTGTAAAACAACTCAAGTTTCCAACCCATATCGGCTTGTAAAACAACTCAGGCTTTCATACACATTTGAACTTAAAACAGATAACACAAATAAATCATGTTCTGATCACCACAAATAGCTTGATATCTATACATAACTTGGAAACATTCACATCAAAACAAGTTATACAAATACTCATATTGGATACGTGCATCAAAAACATGACAGGCACGCAAAAACACAACTTTTCAAAATCGGCCAAAACACAAATTTTTCATGGATGCGCTAAAACAGACCTTAAATGCGCTAAAACAGGCCCATGCGCTAGGCTGCTTGTCCTACGCACTAACCTATCTGCCTTATGCGCTAGATTCCATCTATGCGCTACCCTTTTCTACCTATGCGCTATCTAATTTAGCCTATGCGCTAGACTTTGTCTACGCGCTACTATTTTCCTCCCATGCGCTACATAAACTAACCTATGCGCTAGACTATTTCTACGCGCTAATCTGTCCTCCCTAAGCGCTCTCCTTTTCATCCTATGCGCTAGGGTAGCCATACGCGCTAAATCCCTTTGCTTAAGCACCACCCTTTCAGCCCTATGCGCTAGGTTATACCTACGCGCTAAACTTCCTGTTTGATGCGAACTTCTATGCCTCCTATGCGCTAGGTTAGACCTACGCGCTACCCTGTTCTTCCAAAGCGCTCCTAAACACATTACCTACGCTATTCTAGATGGACGCGCTAATGTAAACGACCTATGCGCTATCAAAATCATTTCGGACGCAACAATTAAACTGACTCCTATGCGCTACTTTGCACTGCGTATGCGCTAATATGTGCCTTACACGCGCTAAAACGATGGGTCCGAACTTTATAATTCGAAAAACAGCTAAAAACAACAAAATAAAAAATCAAAAAGGGGTCAAAAGCGTTGACTTACTGGTGGTCCACGTGCGGCTGGTCTCCGATACCTCCGAATGCGCTCGAAACGGTGTCTGTGGTAGGGAATAGGCATTTTCTCTCCAGAGCAAATTCTCTTTTCTTCAAAGTCAACAAGCACAAATGAATTCAAATCAAGCCCTTTTCCCCTTTTATAGGAGGAAAATGAAATTAGGGTTAACTAACTGGGCCTGTAATATGGTCGCGGTCTCCCCTATACCAAAACATTTGTAATTTATCGAGAGATGAATCAATTTACACACTTTCTACACGCACGAAATCATACACATCAAACGAACTTTATCAATTTAACTCAAAAATTTTCCAAAAAAAATAAAAAAATATTGATTCATCTCCCGAGGGGGCATCACATCAAACATCGAATCTGGGGCACGACTGGCAAATAAAAGAGTGACACAAAAATTGCATTTGATCATAAAAACACAAAAACAATCATTTTTCTTTGAAATAACATGTGCACACACGTCACTTCAAAGAGGGGCAAAATGTAGACATATAAAAATGACCATATTCCTAAATGAATATTTTATGTTCATTTCCCTATTTAATTAAATCCAATTTAATTAAATTATCCACATTCTTCTATTTTATTAAATAAATTATTCAAGTTATTTAAATAAAATTCACTATACCATTTAATGAATAAATCATTTTATTCAATTAAATCCCCCTAGCCACTTTTAATTAAATTCAAATTTAATTAAATAGTTATCCTAAATTGGATAAATCAAATTTATTCAATTACAACCAAATTGAATGAAAATCAAATAATTCAATTAAATCCTATTATCCCCCATCCACTTGCAAAAACCCAACCCCCTTCCTAATCCCTTCTAGAATCTTCTAATCGATTCTAATTAACCTAACCCTTCTCTAAAATTTGTCACATCCCTAAGCAAAGGGAGGTCACTTCTCAAATGGTCTAAAGTCTTGGATAACCATTGAAGGTTTTCAACCTTCAACCACTAAAACCATTAAAGTCTTTGAAAACCATTAAAGGCTTCCAACTTTCAACCACTTAATCCCCAAAGTCTCCAATAACCATTAATGGTTATTTCAAACCCTCCCACATGGTCAAAACATTTGTTTTGACTCAACCTCTACCCAACCCAAGGGTCTCATCAGGTCATTAATGCTTTGACCATGATTATCTCTTAATCATTTGCACAAAGGTTTATCTTTGGATTAGATCCTAATTCAGTGGGTAAACCTAACTTAGACTTGACCCTTAGCCTTTAGATAACCATGAGGTCTCCTCAGGCCTTTAATGCCTCCAACCTCTTCTTTCAACCCAATCTGGTGTGGACATTTGTCACTATTTCATTGGTGCCAATTGTGCACATGGATCCCCAACTTTCAAACTTGGCCCTTGATTAAGCCATTCAATCTTGACCATCCATTGCCCTATTTGTGCTATAAATAAAGCTCTCATTCCTCCATTTTTAACAATCATCTTTCAAATTTGAAGCATCATACTTATGCTCAAATTCTTTCAAGCTTTCATATCATCTATATGCTCATCATTTAGCCTCTCTTAGATCATAAATTAGACTAATATGCATGTTTAGAATAAGTTCTTTATCATTTAGCTCAATCATAGAGTAAATATAGTATGCTAGGATAATCTTCATACTAACCTCGTCATCTTATCATTTAGTTTGTTGCATTTCTAGCATCTCATCTAGCTTATAACACATCTCATATTAAAAACAGTTAAGATCTCTCTCGTTCTCATATTTGCCATCCTTAAACCATTTTGCTCAGTAATCTGAGAGCAAAACATTGGTTTGAGGGACATTGTGAGATAGAGAACCATGGGACCCTCCTTGGGAAGCTGAGTAACGCATCGTTACTCCATAGCTTGCATCAAGAAGTCCTATGTGTGTGTGTGGATTGGTATTTATCGTAATTTTTCACATATTTAGTTTTATTAATCGATTTTTCCCACATACATTTAGTGCTTTGAACTAAAAAGGTTATATATAGTTAATTTTCCTCGGTTCTTAACAAAAATAATGTAATTAGTGAAATGTCTAAATAATTTTGCATTCTTAAACTTAACATGTGTAAATTTCATCCATTTAGATCATTTGACTTGAAGTCTAATTTTTATAATTTAGAAAATGAAAAAATAAGGTTCAAGAAATTTAAGAGCATTGATAAAGAGTAAGAAATTAAGTTTACTTCAATTAGATACATTTGACTATATGCAATGTACATATGAATGTGATTTATAACATTAATTGCTTGAAATCACTTAGCTAATATATAGAGAATTTGAGTCAAGTATTAGGAAATATAATATAATATAATTCAGTACTAAATAGTGTTGAATATATACTCAATTTCATTGAAGTGTTTAAATATATTTTACAAATTCTCTATTTAGTTAGATTTTAAGTATGTAAATTTATAAGAATTAATCTACTCATATAGTAGATAAGTTATATCTAGTTACTTTTCCTTGTTCTTAACAAACAAAGTGTGATTAATGAAATGTATATAAAAAAAAAAAAATTACTTCTTAAATTGAATAAATGAAACGTTTAAATTTCATCCATTTAGATCATTTGTCTTAAACTCCAATTTTTAAAATTTAGAAAATGAAAAAACAACATTCAAGAAATAAGAGGATTGATCTAAAGAGTAAGAAATTAAGTTTACTTGGATTCTACATTTGGCTATGCAATGTACATACGAACATGATTTAATAACAATAATTGATAAAATAATTTAAGATAACATAATTGAAAATAAATGATTGAAGCGCAATTAACGAATAATAAAATAAAGTTTTAAATTTAATCTAAAAAATATTTAATTTCCAAAAAAAACATCTAATATTGTAAATTAAGCATGATTGAAAAAATAATTTTAAATAGTATACTTGGAAATGGTAGACGCCTTCCGTAAAAAAATCAAAATCTTCGCCCCTTTATAATCTTCCTACTCACTCCAAAATGCCACTTTATTTGAGGAAAAAAAATGATTTTTTGCAAAAATCACTCTTATTATTTTCGCACTTGATTGATTTGGATTTTTAAATGGGAAATTTTATTTTTTTTATATGTGGTTCAAGCGACCGGTCACTTGTACGACCTGTAGCGTCAGCCCTGATAGTTCCGACCAAAAGTGGTTCCGACCAGAACTATTTTTGAATAGTTCCGGCCGGAACTCTTTTGGCTAGAATAGCCTATGTGGAATGCCAAGTGGCAGCCACATCAACAAAAATGATGATTTTTTGAAACTTTTCACTTCTGCAACAAAATTCAATAGGTAAATTAAACTTATTAAAAAAACTAAAAATACCCTTTTGTAGAGATCGAAGTCATGATTGTACTCATATAATTTTTATAATGTTTGATTACATTTAATATATAAAAAATTAAAAATACTACAACTAGGTATTATTTTGTTCGATAACAAGTTGCTTTGAAAAACAAAAAAAAATAATGAATCACTTCAAAAAAAATTGAAAAAAATACGGTTCACTAGAAGAGAGAATCTTCTCCAAAAGGGTATTTTTTAGTTTTTTTATTATCATAAATTGAATAGACAAATTGTGGTGGGAGACAAAAATTGTCAAATTCTGGTGTATTCGACTTCCAAATGTTATAACAAAGAAAATATATACATCAAAAATTTAAAAAAAAAATTCCATGCACTGTATAAATATGTCATTTATAACGGATATCAAAATCGGAAGGAAAAAAAAAAAAAAAAAAAAGGGATTTACATTTTCTTTTGTGGTGGAACTAAACCCCCTGATTTTCAGTGTTTTTCAGCAATTAAAAAATAGACTTTAAAGCTAAAAAAACATATAAATTATTGACAAATTTTTTTTAAAAATAGTAGACTTAAACTTCAACAAATTTTACACATTTAATCAGTTTACATCATCTTCAAATTAAAAATGCAAATGACACTTTTATGGCGACGGAATTGAAATTGTTGTGTTAGCCTTTTCCTTTGTAAAAGTGTGACACAAGTTTATACTTTTACCCTATCTACACGTGGCAAATCGTAGCAAGTAAGATTTTGACTTGGGGTAGCCAACTCAGTGGTCTACCTAGGAGAGGGTCAAAACTGATCTTTAAATCCACGTGGCGTGTCGCATGGACCCCCGAAATTAAGGTGCACACATTCTAGCTCCTCTCCCCTATCGATGATCGAAAATAAAATTAATTTGTTCTAATACATATAGGTTCTAGTTGTCACGAAATGCGATCGAAATCCATTGTATAGCATTAGCTATTAATTGTAGTGAGGTGATCGTAGTACTTTTTGCTTTAACTATTTTTATTTTACTTTAAAAATCACCGTCATGGCACATACAACCATTAACGCACATGTAACTTTTTACAACAAATACTTATAAGAAAAGCTCTAATAACTCATAGATATTCCTTGGTAGCATAATTAACCCTTTTACATGCCACATTTTGTTTAAAAACTTTGTGGGTGCTTTCATAATTCACATGAGTGGGCACAAGCATAAAACCTTTGCTTCTAATATAAATAAATCAACGCACATGTTGACCTCCAAAAGATCAACGGGTGAGGCCCTAACACATCCAACAAAGCTAATCACTTTTTGTAATGTCATTTTAACTTTCCCAATAAATGAAGTGGTTACTTTTTATTTACATTGCTATCTACCTCCATGATGGAGTTATAGGCACACCTACTAGTAGTGGACAACACGGGTCCACCAAATGTTGTATCTATAATCCACATGCTACCCACTTTCCTCTCTACCTAGTTCGCTTTAAATTATTGCACATGCACTACCCAAGATCAAATGATGAAAGCAATTTCAAAAGCCTTTAAGCTTTTCTTCTTCCTACAACCAATGGGAAATGGACACATAATTGAATGGGCTTGCTACCACTTGTTACAATAGTAATAACAATAGCAATACAAAAGTCAAAATTAGTTCAATGTAAAATTAGGTCTAAAATAATTTCTTGAGTTTTCACTTTGTTAACAACAATGATATGAGGTTGACTTTTTTTCGTAGTGATGTAGTGATGTGTTTTATAGTTCTTTTTTTCTTTTTTATAGTGGGGATTTAGTTATACATAACATGTTAGGTTTGGATATAAGTTTTGATTGTTGTTGTTGTTGTTGTTGTTGTTGTTCTTATTATAGCACGTAAAGTTTGGACATAAGTTTTAGTTGCTGGTATTATTATTGTTATTATGTAGAAATGATTAAATAGTTGAAAGAACATATTAATTATGGTATTTGTTGATTAAATTTTTAATATTATTGATTATATAGCATTAATATTTGTCTTTAAAGTTGTTAGTGTCGATTATAAGTGTTAATAACTGAATCAAATATATTCCTTAAATCTAAAAAGCAACTGATCATGGATGTCACACCAAAGCACCAAAAAAAATTACCTAATGAACAACTATTTGTCTTTTCTTTTTTAATACATCAACATCAAGAATGCTGATATAAAATTATATTTGATACCTAAAACTTTAATTGTAAATAAAAACTTTGCCAAATAAACTACTTTTGAAAAAATTAAAATAATTTAAATTTGTCACATATAACTCTGAAATATGCCCTGTTTATTAGTCGATAGATGTATTATAGTGGAAGTATGAGGGATTGAAAGTGTCCATTCATAAAATCTACTTTTTTCTCAAGGATAAGGATAAAAACAAATAAAAATAAAAATATAATGATATCATAATTTACTAACAATAATTTAATTTTAATATTTTTTCTTTTCTAAATAATTTAATAAAAATAAAAATATAATAATACTTTCGTCAAAAAAATTAATAAAATTATAAATATATAATAATAAGAATACATTAAAATATAATTATACATAATTATAATTTAATATTAATTACAATATAATAATTTTTTAAATAGAACCTCCGCTCTTCAAAATTTTAATGGCAAAAAGCTTCACAAGTAAATTCAACTTTTTGGGGATGTCTATCTTACGTAGCGCGAGGAGCTCTCTCCTAACCTCACATTCGCGACTTTTTAAACAAACAAATAGGAGAAAGGAGTCAGTAGCGGACATAGCTAACTTCGCGCATCTTAAGCTCTTAAATGGTTCATCTGATTTTGACGAATTTTTTTTTGTTCTCTCCGTATGCGACTTAACTGCTTAAAGCTATTGTTTTGGCTTGTGGGTAGTAACGATGCACTTTGCGGAATTCATTATGTGCACAAAGGTCAAAAAGTACAAATTTCAAAGTGTGGTCTAATACATAATCACCTTTGCGCCAATAATAGATAACTCAAAAGATGGTGTTTATTGATCCTATGTTCACTAGTGACTCCTTTCCCCTATGAATCTAAATTTAAGTCTTTGGTCTCTATTTTACTCCATGTGCGGCAACAAGTATTTTGTGTGCATAAAGCATTCATTAACATATTTTGTAGCAAATTGAAGATAAATCAAATCACTAATCTTCTCTAGAATCATTGATTTTTCCCTCCTCTTTCTTGGAATCTGATAGGACCCTTCCCACCGAAGTGCTTCCCGTTACTTTCTTAGTTTAATGGAGTATGCGACCCGTTGGAAAACGTGCTCTGAGATGTACCTTCAACGACTACCAACTATTTAAAAGTCGAAGTCTAGGGAGCGGACATATTTTCAATTTCATTGTGGGCCTGGTCAGAAATTGTTGGCCTTGATAGCGACATACTCTTTTTCCCGTTTACATCGAAGCCTGCAAAACAATATTTGACTGGGAATACAATTGACTGCGGCCTTCCTACGCAGAAGGGAGGAACCTGCCCAGAACCTTGCATGAACATTCCCCGCAACCACCTGTAAATTGCTAATTCATTACCCAACAAACCCCATTGACGACGGAGATCATGCTTCCACAAATCTTGGAGTCAACCCACGAGTCTCTGCCGATCGATTTGTTCCTCCTATATATTTATAGTGTGCCAAACACCAATTCATACATTGCCTTCCCAGTCCCCTGTTTCGTGCCGCAATAAATTTCCTTGTGTTTGGCACTTTCAAGGTTTTTGCGTTCAGAGTGTGTAAATGGATAAGGTTGCATTTGAGATTGTGATAATCTCTGCTCATGATCTCAAACGCGTAACAAACTTCGGAAGGGCTATGCGTACATATGCAAATGTATGGAGCGACTCCACTACTCGAAACTCCACGCGAGTAGATCGCCACGGTGGCAACCATCCCACGTGGAACGAAAAGTTCCATACGCACGTCACCAGGCGCTTCCTCCAGCAAAAGGGCTCTACTCTGCTCATACAGATTTACAGTAAAACCCTGCTGGGCAAGAAGAGAGTGGGAAGCGTCCGTGTGCCCTACGCCGACATTCTTGAGGGATTCAGTAAGCCCGATTCCATTCAGTTTCTGAGCTATCGAATTAGGAGTCGAAATGGCAGGCCTCGAGGTACTCTTGATTTGTCCCTCAGATTTCTGGACAAAATTGATCCGTCTCTACGCCCTTCAAGACCTCAATCTGAGATCAAGTTTCCGTCTTTTCCTTCAAGGTCGAGAATCAATGGAAGCTCAAATGGTGACTCCAATTGGCCGCAGCGACAGAGAGCCGCCAATAACAGAGCAAGGAATGGCTATGCAATTGGCATTCCCGCCTCGCAATTTTCATATGGCAGTGCCACTCTCGTTTCCAATCCATACCCCTACTAATTTTCAATGTATACGGAGTCGCATACTAATTCCAGTGCAATCCGTTACCATAGCCGTGCGTCTCATTCAATTTGTGAGAAAAAGCTGCAGACGGCGCCTAGGAATTTAATCGCCTCTGTTCCATTACATGGTCTTGGTAGATCGTGGGTAGCGGCACAACCCGATTTGGTCTGTTTTGGTAGGTGTATTGATTAAGTTGAAGAGTTTCCGGAAAAGAAATAGCTTTAAGTTAAAGTGGTATAGAGTGTATGTACATTCCTCTGCTCTGCTCTGCTCTGCTCTTCAGCACTTCAAAATACCATCGCCGTATAGAAATGTGCAATGGGCTCATTTCCAAAAGTATCCCTGCAAACTTATAATCTAAATTGTGATCTTCTGGTATTTGAATTCTACTGTGTATCTCTTCGCAAAGAAATGTTGTAGGGCAATTTGTGATCTTATGGTATTTGAATTAAAAAAATAACAGCGAAAGAAGCTCCAATCAAGCAAAAGTAACAAAATTTTGGTTTGTCATAAAATCGACAGATTGTGGATATGTTCTTACAAGTGCAGTGGATTCTCCCATTGCCTACTCCGGGAATAATGAAAAATGAATTTCTATCGCTAGATGCTCCCATTGCCCACTCCGGGAAGAATGGGAAACAAAAATGTGCAAGATTATTTTCACAAACTGAATAAAATGTATATGTTGGAAATATCATGCGACTCTAAATACATTGAATTATGGGGGAAATTTTGGAAGGGCAGGAATACAAAATCTGAGAGACGGGAATGCCAATTGCAACCTTATCCATTTATTTTTTAACTTTGACCACGAAAAACTTCAATTTTGCCCAACACAAGAAAAGTCTTGGCGGCAGGCAACGTGCAAGAAACTGAAAATTCACACTCGGTTGCGGGGAAGGTTCACGCAAGATTCCGGGGCGGAACAATCAACAGAGTCAAAATCATTTTATTCTCCGTCAAGCCCGATCTTTGAGGCTTCCACGAAAATTCAACAATTTAACAATCAAATCCCTTTCATTTCGTATCAGTGGAATGAAATTGTAAATATAGCATCCGTGGATTGAGGGTGAATTTTCCAACGTCTACCTAGGATGCACATTTGACCGTTTTTATTAATTAATTGAAAATATCTTATATATTTTATTTTCAATTAATTGATAAATATAGTTATATATAATTATTAATTTTTAATAGTTCAATTTATTACACATATTACTTTTTTCAATAGATTTTAATAAACTAATATAAAAGTTTGTACATTCTAATACTATGGTGTTATTGGATTTCAATGCATAATACAATTATAATCTAGGCCAAAAGACTTTCAACCTGAGTAGTAAAGTTCTACATGTCCTTTTGGAATATTAATATATAGATAGCACAAGACATATGACGAAAAGAAACATAGTATAATGAAAATTCAAGCCTCTATATTAGAAGGTTGTTCCTCCTCCTAATCCTTAGGTTGTTGTTCTTTCACCACCTTACACATGAAGGCATGCATCCACTCAGTGCTTGTGGCTGCCTTACTATTTGTAATTTTCTTTAGAAAAGAGCAACCTTCGGCTACACCACTACGTTGTTGCATGACTAAAATAGCCTTAAATTTTCTGAAGAATGGTTGTCACACCACTAGATCTCCTTGGTTAAGGAAGCATGGGATATTCGTCGAAATAATAATGCCAACACCCAAATGAGTAGCCACGAGCACTATCTCTAATCTCCCAAGAAGTCAAGATTCACCCATGTGTTGACAAGCTCTAGCAGCCAACCCTTTAGCTTGCCTATGTCCAATAAGGATGCCACAAACCTCAACAAAATGTTGGTGTTAACATAGTACTGTTCTTTCATGAACATAAATTCCCCACCCAAAGCCATTTTAATTGCCTCAAACATGAGACCATTCAAAGCCAAAAAGACCACCTTTGGACGTTGATTGATAATAAGACCCAAATAAGTTATTTGTCTTCGAGAGCTCACAAACCTAATAGGAGTATGCATCTCTATGCCAAGGTTTAGCTTGTCTAATGTTAAGATTGGAATGCCTAAAAAACATCCCTCTTAGAACCTTTATAGCCAAATTTCATTCCATCTCACACAAGTTGATAGAACCAAGAAGCAGAATCAAGGAAGAAATGATGGACAAGATAAATGAAACTTGTGAACGATTAAATTTTTCACCCAACTTGTATAGATCATAATCTTTATACCAATGTGATATATATCAAAGTAGTGGGTAACAAGATGGGAGTCGATATGGGTGTCGATGCAAGATACCACATGGCTAAATAATGCAAAGATCATTGGAACAAGGATGAAGCCCATTGCTACAAAATTGAGTGATTTGAAGGTAGAAAGGAGGGAAGTACACTAGCTTGCTCATTGAAAAAGACCATTAGGCTCATACATTGTACCAACAATTAGAAATGTCAACATCAAAAATCAAAGCCACGCCACTCAACTTCAACTGAGAAAGAGGCTAATTAAAAAGATGTTGCCACATCAGTAGCTTGATTCTAAAGTATGTTGACAGCTAAGTTGGCTTCTTGAAAGGCATGATTCACCATAGTATTAGGAATCCAATGTAGTACTAATAGGATTTCATCAAGGAGAGCAAGTGTAGTCATCAATTAGGGGTAGACCATCTTCTCATAACATTAATCGCCACCAAGCAATCTCCTTCAATTTTAAAATGAGTGACATTTCATGCTTCACAAAGCTTCAAGCCATGAAGGAGGGCCTAATTATTGGTTCCAATCACCAATGGTAGAGAGGAGGTAAAAGGAGTGTAGCCTTATTTGATGCATAAGATACAACCAACTTTAAATTGGCTACATTTACCCCATGAGGCGCCATCAAATTTAGTTTAAGCCAACCGGATGGAGGCAATTTTTGAGTCGCTAGATCCCTTCAAGACTAGGAATCAACTTTACCAACCCCATTAATGGGGGGAAGGTAGAAACCAAACCAATTTTGGCAGATGAAGGCATCCTAAGAAGACAAGGTAGCACTACTTGTCAAATTGAGGAGCCTCTTGGTGGTGACTTCAACAATTGCTACTTCAACTTTAATCAAGGAGGGAAGACGCATTGCCTTGGCTTGAAAGATGTGTCTATTTTGTTCATTCCATATCTCCCATATCTAAGGGAAAGGATTGATAATCTAGAGGCAAGAGTAGATCGAAGATCAATTGAGCAATGACCAGGTTTGGAATAGACTCGAGATCTTATGGAAGGGGTCCACTCCATTTGGAAATTATGGAATGATATGGAATCTTTTGAGCATATCTATTGGCTAGAGATAGATGATATTATAAAGAAATGTAAATCATGACATCATTAATGGTTATTGGGTCGTATATAATTATTGGATCGTATGAGATGAACGATTGTGTGCTTATATCAAATTTGGGTGAGGATATAGATCGCTTGAATTTTAGAAGTTGAGTGTTGCAATTGTGACACACTTAATGAGACCTTCTAGGAGAAAAATTAATGAACATACACCAAGAGTTATACATGAATTCAACATGGACTTTTTAAAGGTATATACGTTAGAGGTAGAACAATCTTACCTCTACTCTTGTTTCTCCACTCAATGGTGAATGTTTTGATAGGTATTTAGTACTTATTTTTTAATACATAAATGTTTTGTGTATTTTCTTCTCACATGTTTGAGCCTTGAGTTATCAATATTAGTTCCAAGGACTTGTTTGAAGAGTAGATGCATTGATATGGTTTATTAGTGTCACATTATATTTGTGTCTTGATTTTTTTAATTAGATCTAAGGATTTATATGAGGAGCGCAAGAGATTGGAGCTATCAGATTTTCACAATCCATGCTAATATTAAATAATCGCTTTTGGATTCGATTTTCACAATTGAATCCAGAAGAAATTATTGAAGTGTAAGAGATTTTTAATGTCCATGGTCATATTCCCTTGTTGTAGGAATGGTTGTTTTATCTTTCTTTTTTGAGAAGTGTTACATCCTTTCAATTTTTTGTTATTGTTGTGTTTGAACTTAGGCTATTGAGATGGATTTTTTTTGGTATTTTCTAGGTGGATATCTTACTTCTCACACAGCTATAACAATAATTGGCATTCGAGGACATGGTTTGGTCTGTAAAATATATTTTATAGTGTTTTTTTCTATATTTGAAGATTAGTGGATGATTTTTATAGTTAATGTCTTTAAGGATATGAGCCATGTCCTTTATGTGAGTCTTATGGTCGACTTTTGGATGCTTTCCAAGTTAGTTTCAAACTAGACATTGCCCATGCAATGGGAGTCCCAAGGAGCTATATGCATCATTGGACTATAGTACAAAGGTCTTCAATTATTTTTTGCCATTGGACATAGAATTTGTGTAGGATAATGAATATTTGAAGACATATGATTGTAAATTGGGTTGAACATGATAATAGAAAAATGTCTACTTGTGATGTGTTTACAATTTTTTAGGGATTGTTAGTTTTATGTTTTAGTAATTACCTCCAATTGTTATTCCATCTATTAGGTTGAGTATTTTGGAGATATTTGTTCTTATTTTAGAGGAGATATACTTCAATGCATGTTTTAAGGTTGAGGCATAATATAGTGGTATTTGTGTGACATTTGGAGTGTATTGTTGGCTTTAGTTTCTTACTTTCCATGATTGGACATAGTGGAGGATGAGAATGTTGTAGTCAAGATGATGGTCACTTGATTGATATTATAGGTTGCTTTGATGAGTTTATAGACATATAGGAATTAGTGCAACATGTTTACAACTTAATTACATTGAGAAGCATTCTACAATAAGAGCAAGAGGTTTAGTGTAATGGTTTTAGTTTGTTAACAAAAATTCTTCCCTTTTACCTTAAATTTGATAGTCATTTACATGTAAAAATATCAATATTTAAAAATTTATTTAAAAGATGTTGAATGATTCTATTCGCTAAGTACTTATTTTCCATTATTTTTCTATTTAAGCATACTAGAGGCCTCAAAAGTAGTGTAACATCTTTTACATGTAACTTTTCTAAAGATACATATGCAAATAATTAATACAATTTGTTGGAACCCATTAGAAATTGTGTAATACTAGGTAAATTAGACTTTTTAAAAATTGTTTTAATACAAGTGACTAAATTTATTAATTAATTGTAAATAAGAATGTATGATATTTTTTATTTTTAAATATGCCTGCTGGCTAGACGTTGCCAAAATCGCCCTCAATAAACGGAGTCCGTTGTGTTATATTTACTTGATTTCATTCCCTTCATACGAAATTAAAGGGATTTGATTATTAGATTTTTGGATTTCCGTGGGTTCTGTGAAGGTGCGCATTGTGTGCTCAGAAATTGCTGTTGGTGGCGCTGGATAGCGACATACTGTCGTTCCTATCTAATCGAAGCCTCAAAAAGCGGGCTTGACGGAGAACACAATGATTTCGACTGTTGATTGTTAACTCTACTAACTTTCCTACACAGTGGGAGGAACATGCCCAGAAACTTGTGTGAACCTTCAACGCAACCAACTCTAAATTGGCAGCTTCCTCCTCTGCGCTCTCTAAATATATATACATAACATATTGCAGTATGCCAAACACCAATTCACACATTGCCTTCCCAGTCTTCTATTTCGTGCCGCAATAACTTTCCTTGTGTTTGGCACTTTTAAGGCTTTTGCGATCAGAGTTTGTAAATGGATAAGGTTGCATTCGAGATTGTGATAATCTCTGCTCATGATCTGAAAAGCGTGACAAACTTTGGAAGGGCGATGCGTACGTACGCAAATGTATGGAGCGACTCCACTACTCGAAACTCCACGCGAGTAGATCGCCACGGTGGCAGTTATCCGACTTGGAACGACAAGTTTCATATGGACGTCAGCAAATGCTTCCTCCAGCAAAAGGGCTCCACTCTGCTCATACAAATCTACACTAAAACTCTGCTGGGCAAAAAGAGAGTGGGAAGCGCCCGAGTGCCCTACGCCGACATTTTGGAGGGATTTACCAAGCCCGATTCAATTCATTTTCTGAGCTATCGAATTAGGAGTCGAAATGGCAGACCTCGGGGTACCCTCGATTTGTCCCTCAGATTTCTGGACAAAATTGATCAGTCTCTATGCCCTTCAAGACCTCAATCTGAGATCAAGTTTCCGTCTTTTCCTTCAAGGTCGAGAATAAATGCAAGCTCAAATGGTGACTGCAATTGGCCACAGCGACAGAGAGCCGCTAATAACAGAGCGATGAATGGCTATGTAACTGGCATTCCCGCCTCACAATTTTCATATGGCAGTGCCACTCTCGTTTCAAATCCATACCCCTACTAATTTTCAATGTATACGGAGTCGCATGCTAATTCCAGTGCAATCATTCAATTTGTGAGAAAAAGCTGCAGACGGCGCCTAGGAATTTAATCGCCTCTGTTCCATTACATGGTCTTGCTAGATCGTGGGTAGCGGCATAACCCAATTTGGTCTGTTTTGGCAGGTGCATTGATTAAGTTGAAGAGTTTCCGGAAAAGAAATAGCTTTAAGTTAAAGTGGTATAGAGTGTATGTATATTCCTCTGCTCTGCTCTGCTCTGCTCTTCAGCTCTTCAAACTACCCTCGCCGTATAGAAATGTGCAATGGGCACATTTCCACATTTCCAAAAGTGTGCCTGCAAACTTGTAATCTAAATTGCGATCTTATGGTATTGGAATTCTACTGTGTGTCTCTTCGCAAAGAAATGTTGCTGGGCAATTTGTGATCTTATGGTATTTGAATAAAAATAACACCGGAATAAGCTCCAATCAAGCAAATATAACAATTTTAGTTTTTTTATAAAATTGACAATGATCCGAATTATGGATTCAGATGACAATACCTGAGTGAGAACCTGCGGTATTGTAAATTCTGTTTACAAGAACTAGAAAACATAGAATTGAAGCAAGCCAAAAAGTAATCTATTCCATTCGAAAACCCAACATATAGAAGTTCATGAGATTCCAAGGGTCACAAAAACGTCTTGAGAATCGAAGTCCAACAGTCACATTTGTTCATTACATAATAAAATCTAAAACTACGAAATTTTCAAAAAACTATATGAAATTTTATCCTAACTTCAACTAGGCATAACTTTCTGCTCGGGACTCAAAATTACAAGTTGTTCAACTCGTTGGAAAGGTCTCCAAGAGTTGTAGATCAGATTTTGAAACTTTCTAGGCCTAAAAATGGCCAGAAGGCCTTCAAAAATGCAATTTATTAACGTATAGACAAACTAAAAAATATAATTCAAATTTTCTTCTGATCATTACTTCCCCCTTGGAAAGCAATGGGCCCCATTGCATCAACACTTTGAATGAGATGAGGAAAATGTTCTTCAAGCTGCTCTCTGGTAAACCACTTTCCTTGTTGAGCAATCTGCCCTACTCGAACCACTTTGTACAAGTAAATCTATTGTTGTTTGAGTGTTTTCACCATGGTGTCCACAATCTGATCGCATTGGAATGGGGTCGCTGCATTTGGATTCAATTCTGTAGTGGAGATTGTTTCTGCCACATCTGCAACATCTAATAGTGGAGGAAAATATGGCTTTAAGAGTTCCACATTGAAGAATGGATGAAGACCCAGAAATGGAGGTAAATTAAGCTCAAAAGCATTATCACCAACTTGTTTGATGATGGTGTATGACCCATAATGCAGAGGACGAAGCTTCCTATTGGCACCCTCCAATCGTTCCTTTTGGATATGCAACCACACCTTGTCCCCGACTTGAAAATTATGAGGAGTACGATGCTCATCATGTCTCTCCTTATACTTCTTATTGGTGTGTTCTAAAATTTTATGAACTTGTTGTTGTAGATGATGAATTCTATCGATGAACTGGGCTACCTTATCTTCCTCCTTACCAACACATGGAACCAGATCAAGTTGAATAAGTGGTATGGCAACATCCATGGGTGCAAGTGGCTAATAACCAAGACAAACCTCAAATGGGCTGTGACCAGTTGAACTGTGAATTGCCCTGTTGTAGCTATGCTGAACATATGGAAGACTTTCATCCCATGTGCGGGGGATGTTTTGAGTGGTACATTCGTAGGATGTGTATGATCATCTGATTCACTACCTCTGTTTGGCCATCTTTTTGAGGGAGGAAAGCAATAGACTTTGTTAATTTTGTGTCCATCTTTTCCCATAGTGTAGATTAGAACTTACTAAGAAACATGTTGTCTCTATCCGAGATAATGGTATTCGGCAGACCAAAATGAACCCAAATGTATTCAAAGAATAGCTTTGCAGTGTCCTCTGCAGAAATTGTTTTTTTACATGCCACTATTACTGTCATTTTCAAGAACCTATCTACCACAACATACACACAATCATGGCCTCTTTTGGTGGTAGGAAGACCAGACATAAAGTCCATAGAAACTGAGTGCCAAGGTTTTTTAGGAATAGGAAGTGGTGAGTACAAGTTTACGATTGGCAGGCTTAGCAATAGCACATGCGATACAAGCTTGAATATATGAAATAATATCATTCCATAATTTTGGCCAATAGAAATACTTCTGAAGTATAGCAGTAGTCTTACCTATACCAAAGTGACCAGCAACCTTACTATAGTGAGCTTCCCATATCAACTTTTTACGTTCTGCATTGGGCACACAGATTTGGCCAAGGTGACAAAGCATTCCATCCTGCAAATAGAAATCATTCACTTGTTGTCCCTTCACTAATTGATTATAAACATCTGCAAATTCAACATTGTTCTCATACAAGCAAGCCCAGGCTTCAGTTTGATGACCACATGAGTTCAAAACCATACTTATGGCTGCAATTGGAGGCCTGCTCAAATAGTCTGCTACTTTGTTAGTACTCCCCTTCTTGTGGCGAATATTGAGGTGAAATTGTTGAAGATATGCTGACCATCGTTGATGTAGGTCATTCTGCAACTTCCCTTGTGTTTGCAAAAATTGAAGGGGTTTGTGATCTGTGTGGATGATAGACTCCTTACCCAAAATCTAATGTTTCCACTGCTTACAGGCTTGAACAATAACATATAGTTCCTTGTCGTAAGTAGCATATCGACGCACTGTATCAGAAAAAGTATGACTGTGATATGCAACTGGATGACCATGCTACATGAGGACTGCCCCTAGAGCATATTATGATGCATCTGTTTGTATTTCAAATGACTGTTGCAGGTTAGGAAGAGATAAAACTGGTGTAGAACATAACCTTCATTTTAGCCCCTCGAATGCTTCTTGTTGAGCACTTGTCCATTTAAAATTTGCTTGTGTGCCCCCCTCAATGACTGATTTAGAGGCCAAGACAGATGGGAAAATCCCAACATAAATTTGCGATAAAAGTTTGCCAACCCGAGAAACTTCGTAACTCTATGAGATTTCTAGGAGACGGCCAGTCCTTAATCACTTGTATCTTCTCTGAATCAACATGGACACCTTCACTGTCAATAACATATCCTAAGTATTTGATACTCTGCATACCAAAGGAGCACTTTTCTTTGTTTGCATAAAGCCCATGATCTTGTAAGGTTGAGAGAATTTTTTCCACATGTTGCAAATGTTCCTCCCAAGTTTTGCTGAAGATGAGTATGTCATCAAGATATACCACCACAAAGGAATCAGTGAATGGTCTAAGTATATCATTCATCATTCTCACAAATGTCGCTAGAGCATTTGTTAGATCGAAAGGCATCACTAGCCATTCAAACAATCCCTCTTTAGATTTGAAAGTTGTCTTCCATACATCGGTTGATTTAATTGGTACTTGATGGTACCCTGATTTCAAATCAATTTTGGTGAAGAATCAGGCCCCTCTAAGCTGGTCAAAGAGGTCATCTATCTGGGGAAGTGGATACTTATTTTTGCCTGAAATTTTATTCAAGGCCCTATAGTCAATACAAAGTCTCTAGGTTCCATCCTTTTTCTTTGCTAGAACAATGGGGCTGCCACAGGGTGATGCACTTGGATGAATATGTCCCTTCTTAAGCAACTCTTGTATTTGCCTCTTAATCTCATTCTTCTCTAATACTGACCTACAGTAGATTGGTTCATTAGGCAATGGAGTTCTTGGTATCAAATCAATAGTATGTCTCACTTGGTAGTGTGTAGGTACCCCAGTTGGTAACTTAAACAGATTTTCATATTTCATCAAAATTTGATCCATTGATATTTTCTGTAGTGTTGTGGTGTTTGTGATGGTATGGGAATTATAAACTGATTTTCTTTCTTCTTTAGAACGAATCATCAATAAAATGAATCTTTCTGTTTTGTCAACCAACCTCTTACATTGCTTGGCACTAATCAAAGAGGTAGTGTATGCAGAGCATACCTTTGGTATTCGGTATTTCTCTCTCGTAATTTGATGATCACGCTGCGAGGCCTGGACTCATAAACACCATGTTGCTGGTACATGTATGGTTGTCCCAACAAAACATCACAAACATCTAAGGGAGCCACATCACATATTACCTCATCTTTGAAAGGCTTTATGGAGTATGAAAGGTGACACTGTTGGTGCACCTGGATATCTCTTCCTTGACTAACCCATCCCATTGAATAGGGTTGCGGGTGGGTTGTTGTTTTCAGATTTAGTCTCTTCACAGTCTCTGTTGATATTAGGTTCTTTTGACTTCCACTATCAATGATAAAGTGCAGGGCTTTTCCTCCGACCCACATTTGTGAATGGAACAATCTCTCCTCATCCTCCCGGGGCAATATTCTTGTAGTAGCTACCGTGGCATATGGATCAACCTCAATGACCTGTTCATGATTTCCTTATGTGCAAGTTTTTGCTACCTTAGATTATGCCTTGTCTTCGTGCATCTCCATCATTAAGATTTTTATGGTTCTGCAATCTTTTGTATTATGTGAGGGACTCTTATGGAATTCACACCACATACTGTTTTCTTGTGTCTTCTTCATACTCCATGTCTTTTTTGTTGGTGAATTGGGAGAGGGGTCCTTAGAGGTTTGTTTCCATGTAGTTTTGCCACCTTCACCCTTCCATCTGTTGTTTGCGAAATTATCCCTCCTTCCTTTCTGTTTGAATTTCTCCTCAATTTTGGTAGCAAATTTATATGCACTAGGTAAAGTATCTATGTTCAGGAATTCCATTTTGGTTTGGATGTCCCTGTGGAGTCCACTCTGATATTTCAAAACTCGGTGCTTCTCACAATCTTTGATGCCAAGCTTTGCTGCTAAGGCATGAAACATATTAGTATATTCCTGAACAGTGTGGTCCTTCTTCTATTGAATCAATTGCCACTGCATATATTTTTGTTCATATATATCAATAGGAAAATATTCTTCCTTTATGTGCTCCATGAATTCTCCCCGTGTGGGTTTTTGATCAAAAATAAAAGTGCTACCATTTTTTGTTGCCCTGGATGCTAACTTTGCTTCTCACGAATCTTTCACATGATTTTTAGCTTTTAGGAGAGCGAAAGTTATCTTCTCTTCATCTGAAATCTAATTGACAGAGAAATATCTTTCCAGTTTTGAAACCCAATCATCAACAACATCTGCATCGATCTTTCCTTGAAATGTGGGTATATCGAAATTCACTTGCACATTGAATGGCGTATGCCTTGTGAATGGTGGGTTTGCTTGTGATCCACGACTTTCCAGCATTTGCTTGAACTGCTCCATCATTTCTTCATGTTGTTTTGTTAGTGCATCTGCAACTAATGCTTTAATGTCATCGTCGGTTTGCAACTTAGCCATCTACGATCGTGTGCGTCTCAAAGGAAGGTAGTCTAAAGGATTCCTTGTTTCCAACCCCAATCTTTGATATGTTGATCGCATGTGTTATGACATACAAGAGCAAACTTTCTCTGATACTACTGATCTGAATTATGGATTCGGATGACAATACCTGAGTGAGAACCTGCGGTATTGTAAATTTTGTTTACAAGAACCAGAAAGCATAGAATTAAAGCAAGCCAAAAAGTAATCTATTACATTCGAAAATCCAACATATAGAAATTCATGAGATTCCAAGGGTCACAAAAACCTCTTGAGAATTGAAGTCCAACAGTCACATTTGTTCATTACATAATAAAATCTAAAAACTACGAAATTTTCAAAAAAACCATATGAAATTTTATCCTAACTTCAACTAGGCATAACTTTTTGCTCGGGACTCGAAATTACGAGCCATTTAACTCGTTGGAAAGGTCTCCAAGAGTTGTAGATGATATTTTGAAAGTGCATTGCTTGCTAGGTCTAAAAATGGCCAGAAGGCTTTAAAAAATGCAATTTATCAACATATAGACAAACTAAAAAATATAATTCAAATTTTCTTCTGATCAGACAAATTGTGGGGTTGAAGCATAAGTTCTTACAAGTGTATTGGGCTCTTCAATTACCCACTCTGAGAAGAATGGTAAACAAAAATGTAGAAGATTTCTTTCACAAACTGAATAAATGGTATCTGTTGGAAATATTATGCGACTCTAAATATAATAAATTACGCGAGAATATTTGGGAAGGGCGGGAATATGAAATCTATGAGACGGGAATGCCAATTGCAACCTTGTCCATTTATTTTTAACTTTGACCATGAAAAACTTCAATTTTGCCCAACACAAGAAAAGTCTTGGCGGCAGACAACGTGCAAGAAACTAAAAAATTCACACTCGGTTGCAGCGAAGGTTCACGCAAGATTTTGGGGCTGAACAGTCAACAGAGTCAAAATCATTTTATTCTCCATCAAGCCCGATCTTTGAGGCTTCCATGGAAATCCAACAATTTAATAATCAAATCCCTTTAATTACATATCAGTGGAATGAAATTGTGAATATAGCATCCATGGATTGAGGGCGATTTTTCCAACGTCTACCTAGGATGCACATTTGACCGTTTTTATTAATTAATTGAAAATATCTTATATATTTTATTTTCAATTGATTAATAAATATAGTTATATATGTGTCATATTGTCTCGATAGACAATGCAATTTTTAATAGTTCAATTTATTTCACATATTACTTTTTTCAATAGATTTTAATAAACTGAATTATTTTTTTGCTATTTGTAAGCATAATCTATATTGATATAAAAGTTTGTACATTTTGATACTATGGTGTTATTGGATTTCAATGCATAATACAATATAAATTTGGGCCAAGAGGCTCTTAACCTAAGTGATAAAGTTCTATATACTTTTGAAATATTAATATATAGATAGTACGAGACATATATGACAAAAAGAAACATAGTATAATGAAAATTTAAGCCTCTATGTCAGAAGGTTGTTCCTCGTCCTAATCCCTAGGTTGTTGTCCCTTCACCACCTTACACATGAAGGCATACATCCACTCAATGCTTGTGGCTGCCTTAATATTTGTAATTTTCTTTAGAAAAGAGCAACCTTCGGTTGCACCACTACATTGTTGCATGACTAAAATAGTGTTAAATTTTTTGAAGAATGGTTGTCACATCATTAGAGCTCCCTGGTTAAGGAAGCATGGGATATTTGTCGAACTAATAATGCCAACACCCAAACAAGTAGCCATGAGCACTATCTCTAATCTCCCAAGAAGTCAAGGATCGCCAATGTGTTGACAGGCTCTAGCACCCAACCCTTTAGCTTGCCTAGGTCCAATAAGGATGCCACAAACCTAGACAAAATGTTGGTGTTAACATAGTACTACTATTCTTTCATGAGTATAAATTCCCCACCCAAAACCATTTTAATGGCCTCCAACATGAGACCATTCAAAGCCAGCAAGTCCACCTTTGGATGTTGATTGATAATAAGACCCAGATAAGTCATTTGTCTTCAAGAGTTCATGAGCCTAAAAGGAGTATCCATCTCTATGCCAAGGTTTAGCTTGTCTAATGTTAAGAGTCAAATGCCTAAAACATCCCAAACATCCCTCTTAGAACCTTTATAGCCAAATTCCATTCCATCTCACACGAGTTGATAGAACCAGGAAGCACAACCAAGGAAGAAATAATGGGCAAGATAAATGAAACTTGTGAACGATTAAATTTTTTCGCCCAACTTGTATAGATCATAATCTTCATACCAATGTAATAGATATCAGACTAGTGGATGACAAGATGGGAGTCAATATGGGTGTCGATGCAAGATGCCACATGGCTAAATAAGGCAAAGATCATTGGAACAAGGATGAAGCCCATTGCTACAAATTTGAGTGTTTTAAAGGCAGAAAGGAGGGAAGTACACTAGCTTGCTCATTGGAAAAGACCATCAAGCTTATACATTATACCAACAGTTAGAAATGTCAACATAAAAAATTGAAGCCACATCACTCAACTTCTACTGAGAAAGAGGCCAAATATAAAGATGTCACCACATCAATAGCTTGATTCAAAAGTATGTTGACAAGTAAGTTGGCATCTTGGAAGGCATGATTTGCCATAGTATTGGGCAAAACCACAAACTTGTGTCACCCTTTGGGCTAACTAGGTGCAATTAGCTCGGCCAGATGATTTCCATACAACATGGCACCTGTTGGTGCAAGCGTGGTGCCTAAATGGCACCAATAGTTCGGTCGAACTATTTTTAATATAAACATAGTTTAGCTGAACTATCCTAAGTGTCAGGTGATGTGGCAACAAAATGACCATTTTGTCTACATTTCTAAACTTTTCAATTTTGCTTTGTTTTTCGTTAGGTAATTTTTTTTTTTTCAAAAATTAAAAAAATACCCTTTTGTAGAGCTTGAAGTCAAGAATTTGGACATATATATTTTTTTATATTTTGATTAATTTTAATATTTTTTATTTTTCAAACATTGCAAGTAGGTTTTTAAAGTTCAAAAAGAGGCTAATTTGAAATTAAAAACTATATATTAAATGATATTAAAAAATAAAAATAAAAAAATTTCACTAGATGAGATAATCTTCTCCAAAAGGGTATAATTTTTTTGATAATGATAAATTTAGTAAACAAAAGGTGATGCCGAATGAAAACTACCAAATTCAGCTATGTTGGACTTCAAAATTTTATTACGAAAAAAATATACATCAGAATTTAATTTTTTTTTTAGCACTAGATATATATGTCCTCTATTTGGAAAATTAAAATCTGAAAAAAATGAGTTCGTTTTCATTTTTTTTTGTGACGTTGACTAGAACCCCTAATTTTCAGCATTTTTCAGCAATAAAAAAATTGTTTTTGAATATATTGAAAAAATGTTAATTTTTTTTTAAAATTATAAACTAACAAACATAAATTTCATTAATATTTCTAGATTTGATCAGTTTACATCATTTTGAAATTCAATTTAGAAATGTCACTTTTATGTGGTCGAAGTTAAACAATTTTAGTTCTATTGGCCACTTCCTTTATAAAAAGGTGACACAACATTGTGTTTTTACCCTATTAGGAATCCAATCTAGCACTAAAAGGATTTCATCAAGGAGAGCTTGTAGTCATCAATTAGGGGTAGACTATCTTCTCATAACATTAATTATTGTTGGTGTAATTAATTATTCATTTTGGATATTATTACACCTTACTTAAGTTTACTTAGGTACATGCATATCATAGTAGTTTGGGTATGAGACACTTGGGTGTTTGTGCCACATTGGGATAGTGTGTGTAGGAGAATTTCCACTTTTTGTGGTCTTATCTTGTTGTTACATTCCACCTTCGGTGGGTGATCTACCTCATGTGGAATATTATATTGTTTCTCCTACCTACCACACCTATTTCCTACCTACCCTTGTTTCTCATTGAGCCACATGTCATGTTTGTGTGCTCACATATCCATATAGCCTTGCCTATATAAGAAGGCTCATATTCATTGTATGTAACGATTGATGATCCAGTTGATCAATATTTTCTCTTGATAGAATACAATTTATTCATATCATCTATTATGTCTCTCTATTTGTACTTTTCATTGAGCTCTTGATCTTGGCAAAATTTCACATGGTATGAGAGCCTAAAGGGCTTTTTTTATTAGTCTTGTGGAGGCTTCTATTTTTGGATCTAGGGAGCTGCTATTTTTGGGGGCATCTTATAGTGATTTGGACATCATGGTTGCGTCCAGGAGGCAGTTTCCATGAAAATTGAGTATAAACTCGACCTACTTTGGTGAGAAATTTTTTTCTCCTATTTGGCTATATTTGTATGAATTTTTTTATTTATTTTTATATATTCTGCAAAAAAAATATTTATATATTATTTGTAAAATATTTTTTATCGATGTAGATTGAAAATTTTTATTAAAAAAATATATGTTTTTTGGGGGCTTTTTCACACCCCTCCGCCACGTCGACACTGTATTTTACAGTAATTAATTTTCCAGGGCTTTTATTTTGGCGGCCCACTCCTCTTCATACTACACTACCAACAACTCTGCCCCGAGCTCCAGGCGGCCCCATGCAACCTCCGGCCTCATAAGCCCCGCACTACTATCTTTTCGGCCGACCCCGCCCATGCTCCTCCCATGGTTCTTCACACCATCATTTGCTATTGCTCCCGAGCCTCTATTGTCGGCATCCTCCCTGTCAGGATGCCTTGTCATCTGATGTCGGCCTCCTCCTCACCGTCGGGGCCCCTCCTCACCACTGGGCAACCTCCTCGCCCGGCCGCCAACTACCCCCGACTCTTGTCGACTGCCCCTCCTGACAAACTGTCACCTTCCATGCGGTCTGACACATCATCCTATCGTACATTGCCACCGGTGTGCCATGTCATCCTGTACGGAACGAATTGCTCTTTCCCACGTCAACATTTTCTATATAGTCAGACAGGGGGAGTGACAACCATTTGACGGTCAGACATGCATCAATTTTAAGCCTGTCATCTGCTGACGTCAGCCTACATCAGCATTTTTGAAATTTTTTTACCCCCCTCTCATTTGGCTTTTTGATTTTGTAGTCCTACTTCAAGAGGTCGTATCTCAAGTTAATTTTGGCTTCTTTTTTTGTGCAATTTTTTTTGAAATGGGCTCGAATTTCGTGCTCTTTGTAGTGGTGGAGTAATTTTTTGATTTTAATGGATAGATGTTTCAGAATTTGCATATTTTCATGACTGTACTTGTCTAATCCTAGATTTTGCAACTTCAGAGGCTTCGTTTGGGGTCATATGACCTCCTTTTCATGTGCCATTTTTTTTAAGTGCATAATGTTCGGTCTAATTTCATAATCTTCTATTAGTTTGCAGTGATTTTGAGTAGAAATTGTACTTTTAGTATTTGGCCATTCTTGGCTTATTTGGTCCTTGCATTTTGCTTGGATCTCAGTTTAGATCACTTGCAGTATTTTGTTCGAGTCTTTTATAGCCTATTTGAGGAAGTTGTAAGATTAAAATCAGAACTCCACCTTGCCTTGTTTTGCAAGTGGCCCATTGTATATGCACTAAGTATAAAGTGCCAAATCATCATTCTTTTTTTTTTGGGGGGGGTTTGGGGGGGGGTTTCTTGATTGAGTAATTTGGGGGGCTGTCTTGTGTGATTGTGCTTCTCTCTATCTTGTGTTTTCTTTCATTTTGGTGCTATGGGTTCTCCTAAATTTCCACTTTTAACTCCTCATAATTATGCTTCATGGAAGATAAAGGCATGGAGTAAACTAATGGAAAAATGACTCATTCATTATGTAAATGGAACTATAACAACACCACCTGATCCTAAGGCTGATCCTAACGCTCAAATTGAATGCCTCACTAAGAATGCTATGGCACTTGGAACTCTTAGAAAGTATGTATCAAATGACCTCATTTTCCACATTGATAAGTGTACAACAATTAAAGAGGCTTGGGATATTTATGAGAAATTATATGGTCAAGTTGATGAGATTAAAGGCTACAAGCTTGATAGCGAACTCACAACTTTAGATCCCAAGGATTTTGATACAATCCAAGATTATATCACAAAAGCAAATGAGCTAAGAGCAAAGCTAAAGGATTGTGGCATTGACAAAAAGTATGCTCAATTGGTTTATAACTTGTTGGACAAGCTTCCTTCAGAGTATGCAACCTTTGTATCTAACTTTCACACCCATAGGTTAGCTCAAGGTTCCTCATACACTTCTCCCTCATTTGATGCATTCATGGAGATGTTGATACTTGAGCAATCTAAGTTGACTAAGATGGGGATTCTCAAATCTTCAAAATCACAAGATTTGGTGGCTAATAAAGGGAATCAAAGCAATCAAGGAAAATGCAAGAATCAAAAGAAACCTAAGTCTAAACCACAACAAGATGGAGCACAATCCTCCTCTCCACAACAAGTTGATTCTACATCCTCACCTAAAAGGAAATCATATAAGGATAATCTTTTTAGTGCATATTGTAAGAAATCGGGACATGATGAACAACATTGTTACAAGAAGGATACTGATGAGTGGAAGTGGGAGGTTTTGAGGTGGAGGGGGTGGAGATGGGGGATTTTGATCTAACAGATTGTCTATGAAAAAGACTAATGGTAACAAAACTCGTGCACAAAGGAGGGAAATTTGAATTCACAAATTGAAAATTGTGATTAAACAATGTAAATGATTGATTAACCAATTAATGAAGCAATTTGATTTATGAATTCAAAAGATAAATGCCTCTAAATCATAACATAACATATCATAAAGATCAGATTTGAGAAATTATGCAACCCACAGGTGAATTTTAGAATTATAAGCTAGGGTTTTTTTTTTGTTTTGTTTTGTTTTTTGTTTTTTGTTTTGTTTTTTTTTGTTTTTGTTTTGTTTTGTTTTTTTTGGTTTTGTTTTGTTTTGTTTTTTTTGGTTTTTTGTTTTTGTTTTTGTTTTTGTTTTTTGTTTTTTTTTGTTTTTGTTTTGTTTGTTTGTTTGTTTTTTTGTTTTTTTTTTAAATTTTTTATTTTATTTTTTAAATTTTTTCTTCTTCTTCTGAATTCAACCTCTAAATTTATGTAATTGAATTCGAAATGAGATCTATGAGTGCAAATTTGAATTTTAAAATGCATAAACAATTAGATTTAAGACAATGAATCTAAATTAAGCAACCCACAAGTTCAAATTTAAAATTATAAATTAAGGTTTGTGTGAAATTAACCTCTAATTTTATGTAATTCACTTGAAAAGAAAACTTATATGAATATAAATTCAAATTTGAAATTGCATAAACAATTAGGTCTGAGATCACAAATCAAAAATTAAGATGCAAGAAATCGAGTTCACCAAAATGTGGTGGTGTAAAATTAGGGTTAGGGTTAAATTAAAACAATAAAACCACTAAATGGCCTAATTTACTAACATATTTAGGAGGAGAGGAATCTAATAGATGTAGCCTTGATAAACAAAGAATTTGATCAAATTCTAGCCCTCCTAGATGGGGGCTTCTTCAATTGAATTGGTTTGAATTATCAAGATTGGGACAAGATAGTGAATTCTTGAAGTAATCTAATAGAAACAATGAGCTATAAATATCGTATGGAGATACCAACCCAGATCTAAGCAGAAGAAGATGCTTCAGAATTATTCCCAAAAGTTCAGCCTGATTTTTCGAGACCAGGTAGTATCAATTCGCCATGGTCCTCCAAATTCGTAAGAGATGAGGAATGTAAGAAATGTTTAATGTCCATGGGCATATTCCCTTGTTGTAGGAATGGTTGTTTTATCTTTCTTTTGTTGGGAAGTGTTAATCCTTTCATTTTATTTTATTGTTGTGTTTGAAATTAGGATGCTAATATCTTACTTGTCGCGTAGCTATACCAATAGTTAGCATTTGAGGACATGATTTGGTATGTGAAATATGTTTTATAGTGTTTTTTTTCTATATTTGTAGATTAGTGGATGATTTTTATATTTAGTGGCATAAAAGATATGAGTCATGTCCTTTATGTGAGTGTTATGGTCGACTTTTGGATGCTTTGGTTAGTTTCAAACTAGACATTGCCCATGTAGTGGGAGCCCCAATGAGCTATATGCATCATTGGACAATAGTACAAAGGTCTTCAATAGTACAAAGCTATTTGCATATAAGTGTATCCATCAACATAAAATTGGCGCAACTACTCTCTCCATTAGTGGAATTGATCTCTCTGTATCAACAGATCGAATAGAGTTTACAATAGCTTGCATTGAAATCGCAAACTATACAAGATGAGGGGGGGAAACAGGCTCATTTCAAATTGCATTAATATTTTTTTGTATGATCTTGAGGTTTTAATTTATTTGTGCTCTCAATCAAGCCTCATTTTATCTAGGGGGTGGAGGTGGAGGTGGAGGTGGAGGTGGAGGTGGAGGTCGGGGTTTCGAGGTGGAAGTGGGGGGTTTTGAGGTGGAGGGGGTGGAGATGGGGGATTTTGATCTAACAGATTGTCTATGTAAAAGACTAATGGTAACAAAACTCATGCACAAAGGAGGGAAATTTGAATTCACAAATTGAAAATTATGACTAAACAATGTAAATGATTGATTAACCAATTAATGAAGGAATTTGATTTATGAATTCTATTGGTGTAATTAATTATTCATCTTGGATATTATTACACCTTACTTAAGTTTACTTAAGATAATGCATTTCATAGTAGTTTGGGTATGAGACACTTGGGTGTTTGTGCCACATTGGGATAGTGTGTGTAGGAGAATTTTCACCTTTTATGGCGTGATCTTGTTACTACTTTATCATATCCACTTATTGTGGAGTAATAATTCCACCTTCGGTGGGTGATCCACCTCTTGTGGAATATTATATTGTTTCTCCTACCTACCCTTGTTTCTTATTGAGCCACATGTCATGTTTGTGTGCTCACATATCCATCTAGCCTTGCCTATATATGCAGGATCTTATTCATTGTATGAACAACTATTGCTTTTATCTATTGATGAGAATACAGTTTATTCTTGTCCTATATTTTGTCTCTATTTGTACTTTTCATTGAGCTCTTGATTTTGGCAAAATCTCACATGGTATCAGAGCCATTAGAGCACCATTGATTCGTCTTTGAGAGGCATTATTGCAACGCCAAGAGGCAGATCTGAGGAGCAACATCTTTTGGAGGCGTTCTAGACCAGATCCCACCTCGTCATCCCGTCCAGGTGGCTGTTTCCATGAATTTTGACTATAAATTTGCCTATATTGGGTGAAAGTCAAATTTGGGGCGTGGAGGAAAAAAATTGCCCAATTTGGGTGGTAGGGTATGGATTTTCAATTTTTTAGTTTTTTTAAATTTCTATTTTCTACAAAAAAAATTATCCGCATAAAGTTTTTATTAAAAAAACAAAACAAAACGGGGGGGTACGTTGACCCCACCCCCGTACTTGTCATGCCAGCAGAATTTGCAGGCGACGTGGCCGCTGCAACTCGTACCTTCGTGGCAGCCCATACCTCTGTGCCCTCGTCTCCCATCGGTGATCAGTTGCTGCGCAGAATCCCGCCGGTCGTCCTTCCTTGCACCTTTGGCCGCTCCAACTATTGGTTCTTGGCCCAACCTCCTGACGCCTGTGATCCCGCTGACGCCCGTACTCTGCACCCTCCGACCCGCTTGGTCCTCAGCCCGACCACCCTCCTTCCCGTCGGCAGACCTTGGCTCTCCAAGTGACCTTGGCGACTACACCCTCCCCGACAACCGCTGACCGCCGTGTCTTCTTCGCTAACTACCTTTTCCTCCACTAGGGCCCGCTTCCTCCACAATGACCACCACATCACCTCAGCCTACCATGGTGGTAACCTAGTCAATGGGTACAGTAATTCACCACTTCAACTGACACGTCAACATCCACTTGGCATCCACAATAGCGTATGCTGATGACATCATCTGCCATGCCACTGTATGATTTTTCGTACGACACGTCATCATTGTGGCCAATCAAGCTGAGACACATCAGTAGTATGAACGCCCAGTTAGCAGGGGAGGTGAATTTTTGGCGACGGCCATACAAACATCAAATTTAATCGTACAATTCGCTGACATCATCAATTTTTTGAAAAAAATTTCAGCCCCATCCCATTGAGCTTTTCGATTTTGCAGTACAACTTTGGAAGGCCATATCTTGCTCATTTTTGCTCTTTTTTTGGTGCAATGTTTTTTGAAATGGGCTAATTTTTCGTATACTTTCTCATGGTGGAATTATTTTTTGATTTTGATGGACATATTTTTCAGAAATCTCAGTTTTTGGTGACTGTACCTGTCCAATCCCCGTTTTTGCAACTTTCGGGACTCCGTTTGGGCTCATATGAACTCCTTTTCAGGTGCCATTTTTTTTTAAAGTGCATAATTTTTTGTCTACTTTCATAATCTACTATCAATTTGTAGTGATTTTGGGTAGAAATTGTACTTACTAATATGGTCTTTTTGGGCCAATTTGGCACTTGTATTACATAGATCTATCTTGCTAGTATTTTGTATTGTAGTTCTTGGCCTATTGGGGCAGTTGTAAAACAAAATTAGAAGTCCACCTTTCCATTGTTTGCAAGTGGCCTATTGTACACATACTACATATAAAGTGCCAAAAACATCATTTTTTTTTTTTTTTCCGGGGGGGGGGGGGGTGGGGGGTACTTTGATTGAGTGAATTTGGGGGGGTGTCTCTTATGCTTTTGTGCTCTTCTGTTCCTTCCTTTTTTCTTCTATGGTTTCTCCTAAGTTTCCTCTCTTAACTCCTCATAATTATGCTACTTGGAAAATTGATGCATGGAGTAAACTTATGGAAAAAGGACTAACTCATTGCATTGATGGAACTATTGTTTCTCTCGCTAATCCTAAGGCTGATCCTGTTGTTCACTTGGATTTGCTCACTAAGAATATCATGGCAATTGGTACCTTAAGAAAGTATGTATCAAAGGATCTCATTTTTCATACTGAGAAATGTACTCTAATGAAGAATGTTTGGAAAAAGTTTCAAGACTTGTATGGTCAAGTTGATGAGATTAGGGGATATCAAATTGATAGTGATCTCACCGTGTTAGATCCCAAGAACTTTGATACTATACAAGACTATGTCACTAAGGCAAAAGAGTTGAGGGCACAACTCAAGGATTGTGGCATTGATAAGAAGGATACTCAATTGATCTTCAATTTGATGGGCAAGCTTCCACAAGAATATGCAGCATTTATTTCTAGTTTCTAAACCCATAGGATGACAATGGGTTCAAGCTAGACAATGCCTACATTTGATGCTTTCGCTGAAATGTTGATGATGGAACAAACGAAGTTGATAAGCATGGGCATTCTTAAGATTTCTAAGTCTCAAGCATTAGTAGCAAATCAAGGGAACAAAGGAAATCAAGGAAAGGATAACTCAAACAAGAAGAAATGGCAATCAAAGCCTAAGGACAAAGCATCACCTTCTCCACAACAAGGAGATTCATCCTCTTCCAAGAAGGACAATTCACCAAAGAGGGAGAGACCTACTTGTGCCTATTGTAAAAAGGTTGGTCATGAGTAGCGTCGTTGCCATTCTAAGAAGATTGATGAGTTCACACACATCCTCAAAAATAACAACATTGAGTTGCCTAATTTCTACAAGAAGGAGGATTCGTCAACTTCCACTTCCTCACAATCGAAGGTGAAAGGGAAAGCATTCATGGCTTCTACAAGTGGAAAGACTCACTCTTTTGGGACAAGAAAAGGAAAAGCTCTTTGTGCTACTACAAGTCACGATTCAGGGAGATGGCTTCTAAATTCAGGAGCTTCTTATCATATGGCATCTTCGTAGTCTATGTTCTCTTCATTTGAACCTTGCCACATACCACAAATTTTGATGGGTAATCATACATACATGGATGTGATTGGGAAAGGAACTATTGCCATTGGGGATAACTCCTTCAATTATGTGTTGTGCGTACCCCACTTGACAAACAATCTCCTTTCCATCTATCAAATCACACATGGGGCAACTAAGAGAATTGTGGAGTTCACACCTGAGTTAGTTTTCCTTAGAGACTTGGATACTAGAGCTATCATTGCGACTGGGGTGGTTGATCATGCATCTCGGTTATATTCCTTTTCAAATTTTGTTGATGAGGATGATTTTACATATGATGATTCTTCACATGATGATTCAGATTTTGAGGAGAACTTTGGGTACTTGAACTTGGGGATCTTCTCACATGTGACCTCGTTCTTGAGCCTTGTATTTCATCTCCTCCTATTGATATCACATCACCTGTTGCACCTGATGATGCAGCTAGTGCGACAATTTTGCCTTCTTGTGATTCAGTGCAGCAGGATATTCCATGTCTTCCAACTTCAGTTCATTGGGATGATTACTTGACATACATTGCAGGTTTGTTTGTGGACTCCTACATTGAAAATTTGGGAGACATCATTGATGGCATTCATCTTCTCTTTGATGAAGATGATCCTTCGATTGTTGTGAGGGAACACTCTGACGCTCTTGTTCATTCTCTACATGATCATTCTTTTGAGGTTGACATGATTTTGGATTCTTATGTACAACAGTTGGAGGAGGTCTCTTTATCCTTACAGGAGATATGTGAGTCTTTGGGACTTGTTCTACATTCTTCTCCACTAGATCTTGGAGTGCCTTTTTCAGCAGTGTGGAGCAGTTCACCACCTTTGGAGGGGGTATCTTTCATTGTTGACATGGGGACACTTGAGCAGTTTTCAGAGACTTCAATCATCATGAGTTTTTTTTCTACTTCTTCCCTTCATGATTAGGGAGACTTCATGGATACACCTTTGGTTTTATTTCTTCCTAAGGGGAGGAATGTTGTTCGATGTTCATGGAGCATTTTCTTCTTCATTCTCGAGCTTCCACTATTGTTGCAGATTCTACATTGAGGGGGAGCTACCTAGCTTCTCTTCTTCTCTCATATGGGGGGGGGGGACTTTTTCCTCACATGGGTTTATGTTCTTCACATACTTCTATGAGAGCTCTCTTGTATAGTTTTCATCTCTCTTTTGGGGAAGGGTTTAGTCCCATTGGGTTTTTCTCTCTTTCCCCGCTTTGTGAGAGATTTCATTGCATTGGTTTGCATGCATTTGCATTTGTACATGGGTACCTAACATGGCCTCGTAGCCCGGACCCATCTTGCATTTCTTAGTTGCATTGCAGACTTAAGTACATTCCCCGAAGTTGCACTTAAGGGGGAGTGTTGGTGTAATTAATTATTCATCTTGGATATTATTACACCTTACTTAAGTTTACTTAGGATAATGCATTTCATAGTAGTTTGGGTATGAGACACTTGGGTGTTTATGCCACATTGGGATAGTGTGTGTAGGAGAATTTTCACCTTTTATGGTGTGATCTTGTTACTACTCTGTCATATCCACTTATTGTGGAGTGATAATTCCACCTTCAGTGGGTGATTCACCTCTTGTGAAATATTATATTATTTCTCCTACCTACCACACCTATTTCCTACCTACCCTTGTTTCTTATTGAGCCACATGTCATGTTTGTGTGCTCACATATCCATATAGCCTTGCCTATATATGCAAGCTCTTATTCATTGTATGAACAACTATTGATTTTATCTATTGATGAGAATACTGTTTATTCTTGTTGTTGGTGTAAATAATTATTCATCATGGATATTATTACACTTTACTTAAGTTTACTTAGGAAATGCATTTTGTAGTAGTTTGGGTATGAGACACTTGGGTGTTTGTGCCACATTGGGATAGTGTGTGTAGGAGAAATTCCACCTTTTATGGTGTTGATCTTGTTGTTACACTCCACATTCAGTGGGTGATCCACCTCATGTGGATTATTATATTATTTCTCCTACCTACCCACACCTATTTCCTACCTACCCTTGTTTCTTATTGAGCCACATGTCATGTTTGTGTGCTCACATATCCATAAAGCCTTGCCTATATAAGAAGGCTCATATTCATTGTATGTAATGCTTAATGATCCAGTTGATCATATTTTTCATCTTGATAGAATACAGTTTATTTCTATCATCTATTTTGTTCTCTCTTATTTGTGCTTTCCATTGCCTCTTGACAAAATCTCACACTTGTCGTATATTTTGTCTCTATTTGTACTTTTTGTTGAGCTCTTGATCTTGGCAAAATCTCACAAATTCAAAAGATAAATGCCTCTAAATCATAGCATAACATATCATAAAGATCAGATTTGAAAAATTATGCAGCCCACAGGTGAATTTTAGAATTATAAACTAGGGTTTTTTTGAATTCAACCTCTAAATTTATGTAATTGAATTGGAAATGAGATCTATGAGTGCAAATTTGTATTTTAAAATGCATAAACAATTAGATTTGAGACAATGAATCGAAATTAAGTAACCCACAAGTTCAAATTTAGAATTATAAATTAAGGTTTGTGTGAAATTAACCTCTAAATTTATGTAATTCACTTGAAAAGAAAACTTATATGAGTATAAATTCAAATTTGAAATTGCATAAACAATTAGATCTGAGATCACAAATAAAAAATTAAGATGCAAGAAGTCGGGTTCACCAAAATGTGGTGGTGTAAAATTCAGGTTAGGGTTAAATTTAAAAAAAAAAAAAACCACTAAATGGCCTCATTTACTACAATATTAAGGAGGAGAGGAATCTAATAGATGTAGCCTTGATAGACCAAGAATTTGATCTGATTCTAGCCCTCCTAGATGGGGGCTTCTTAAATTGAATTGATTTGAATTATTGAAGATTAGGACAAGATAGTGAATTCTTGAAGTAATCTGATAGAAACAATGAGCTATAGATGTCGTACGGAGACACCAACCCGGTTCTAAGCAGAATAAGATGCTTCGAAACTATTCCAAAAAGTTCGACCTGATTTGTCGAGACTAGGTAGTATCAACTCGCCATGGTCCTCCAAATTTGTAAGAGATGAGGAATGTAAGAAATGTTTAATGTCCATGGGCATATTCCCTTGTTGTAGGAATGGTTGTTTTATCTTTCTTTTGTTGGGAAGTGTTAATCCTTTCATTTCATTTTATTGTTGTGTTTGAACTTAGGATGTTAATATCTTACTTGTCACGTAGCTATAACAATAGTTGGCATTTGAGGACATGATTTGGTATGTAAAATATGGTTTATAGTGGATGATTTTTATAGTTAGTGGCATAAAGAATATGAGTCATGTCCTTTATGTGAGTGTTATGGTCGACTTTTAGATGCTTTGGTTAGTTTCAAACGAGACATTGCCCATGCAATGGGAGCCCCAAGGAGCTATATGCATCATTGGACAATAGTACAAAGGTCTTCAATTGTTTGTTGTCATTGGACATAGATTTTATGTAGGATAATGAATATTTGAAGACATATGACTGCAAACTAGGTTGAACATGATGATAGCAAAACGTCTACTTGTGATGTGTTTGCCTTATTTTTTAGATATTGTTAGTTTTGTGTTTTAGTAATTAGCTCCAATTGTTATTCCATCTATTAGGTTGAGTATTTAGGAGATATTTGTTGTCATTTTAGAGGAGATATACTTCAATGCATGTGTTTATTTTGAGGCATGATAAAAATGGTTTTTGTGTGACATTTAGAGTGTATTATTGGCTTTGATTTCTTAACTTTTTCTACTTGGACATGATGGAGGATGAGAATGCTGTAGTCGAGATGATGGTCAGTTGATTGATATTATAGGTTGCTTTGATGAGTTCATGAACATACAGGAGTTAGTACAACTTAATTACAATGAGAGCAAGAGGTGAAGTGTAATGGTGTAGATTTGTTAACAAATTTTTTTACGTTATACCTTAATAATATTTAATAAATTATGTAAAAGATGTGAGAGATTTTATTAGTTAACTACCTATTTTCCATTATTTTTCTATTTAATCATAGTAGAGGCCTAAAAAATAATATGTCAAACATCTTTTACATGCAACTTTTCTAAAGATACATATACAAATAATTAATACAACTTGTTCGAACCCATTAGAAAATGTGTAATACAAGATAAACTAGATTATTTAAAAAAAATTTTGATACAGGTGACTAAATTTATTAATTAATTGAAAATAAGAATGTATGCTATTTTTTATTTTTAAATATGCCTGCTAGCTAGACGTTGCCAAAATCGCCCTCAATCAACGGAGTCTGTTGTGTTATATTTACTTGATTTCATTCCCTTCATACGAAATTAAAGGGATTTGATTATTAAATTTGTGGATTTCCGTGGGTTCTATGCAGGTGCGCATAGTGTGCTCAGAAATTGCTGGTGCTGGATAGCGACACACTGTCGTTCCTCCCTAATCGAAGCCTCAAAAAGCGGGTTTGACGGAGAATCCAATGATTTTGACTTTGTTGACCCCATAACTTTCTTACTCAGTGGGAGGAAGACGCCCAGAAACTTGTCTGAACCTTCACAGCAACTAACTATAAATGGGCAGCTTCCTCCTCTGCTCTCTCTAAATATATTGCAGTATTCCAAACACCAATTCAAACATTGCCTTCCCAGTCTTCTATTTCGTGCCGCAATAACTTTCCTTGTGCTTGGCAATTTTAAGGTTTTTGCGATCAGAATTTGTAAATTGACAAGGTTGCATTCGAGATTGTAATAATCTCCGCTCATGATCTTAAAAACGTAACAAACTTTGGAAGGGCGATGCGTACGTATGCAAATGTATGGAGCGACCCCACTAATCGAAATTCCACGCGAGTAGATCGCCATGGTGGCAGTTATCCGACGTGGAACGACAAGTTTCATATGGACGTCAGCAAGTGCTTCCTCCAGCAAAAGGGCTCCACTCTGCTCATACAAATCTACACTAAAACTCTGCTGGGCAAAAAGAGAGTGGGAAGCGCCCGAGTGCCCTACGCCGACATTTTGGAGGGATTTACCAAGCCCGATTCAATTCATTTTCTGAGCTATCGAATTAGGAGTCGAAATGGCAGACCTCGGGGTACTCTTGATTTGTCCCTCAGATTTCTGGACAAAATTGATCAGTCTCTAGGCCCTTCAAGACCTCAATCTGAGATCAAGTTTCCGTCGTTTCCTTCAAGGTCGAGAATAAATGCAAGCTCAAATGGTGAGTGTAATAATGGAGCGGTGAATAGCTTTGCAATTGGCATTCCCATCTCGCAGATTTCGTATGCCCGCCCTTCCCAAATTTTCCCACATAATTCAATGTATTCAGAGTCGCATAATAATTGCAATGGCTACTACAAATAAGCTGCAGATGGATCCTACAAATTTGTTTTCCATTTTTCCTGGAGTGGGCAATGGGAGCACCTAACGTGATGTAGATGAATCCCCTATCCACTTCACTTGTAATAACATATGCTTCAACCCCACAATTTATCGATTTAATGACAAACCAAATTTTGCTACTTTTATTTGATTCAAGCTTTCGGTGTTATTTTCATTCAAAGTGGATTTGGCAATTAAAAACTACTAAATTGGATACGCCATTGTCACACCATAATTTGAAGTTCAATTTTTTAGCTGGTAGGCTATATTAGGAGCAGCTTTACTTGGAAACTTGTCTGACACTGGAAAGAACGAGTTTTTCCTTTTCATACGCCGTTCTTTTCGGGAGTCACTTGTTTTTCCTCATCATTGGATACAGGAAAAGTGGTCGCGGGAACAATGACGAAATAGTGAGCGGCGTCAAGGGTTTGGGTGTGCTACTGCGGGCTCAGTGTCCAGGGCCTACTGCCTACCGAAGAGTGTCCAGGTGGGTCCTCTATTGTTAGGTCCAACGAAGGCATTATGAAGAAAAGTCCTCATCATTATTGCTAGGTGTAATAGATTTTAGTACATATCAAAAATTTGCATCATGAAGATAGTCTTAATCGTTATTTCGTATGAAGAAATGTCATACAATTATTAAATTGAAAATAGTTTATAAAGAAAAGTCTTCATCTATCTTACTTCTCTATATAGGCTTTAGGGTTCAGTCTATAGGGTTTGGGTTTAGCTTATAGATTTTAAGGCCTAGGGTAAGGTTAGGGTTGAGGGTTTATCTTACAGGCTTTAAGGTCTAGGGTAAAGGATAAGATTAAGGTTGAGGGTATAGGGTATAAGGTCAAGAATATAGAGTATAGGGTTTAGTGTATAGGTGAGGGTTTAGCATATGTGATATAGGGCCTAGAGTTGAGGGATAGAGGTTGGGGTTAAGGGTATAGGACATGAGGTTTAGAGTTGAGGGTGTAGAGTATAGAGTAAGATATCCAATATAATTTTGATCATATTACATTTTTGGCTTTGGCATTGTCTTTTGT
Source organism: Cryptomeria japonica (assembly GCF_030272615.1). NCBI lineage: Eukaryota > Viridiplantae > Streptophyta > Pinopsida > Cupressales > Cupressaceae > Cryptomeria > Cryptomeria japonica. The sequence continues at coordinate 695,073,280 of NC_081415.1, read as the reverse complement.
TAGAGTGACAATTATGTAAACTTGAGAAAATATCACTTTAGTTATTCTTAGCTATGCATGCATGTTTATATAATTATTAATCATGTTTATCATCTTTGTCTTTTCGTAATTCATAAATTAGAGAAAATGTCGCTTTAGTCATTCTTTTATATTTATTATTGAAGAGTTTTAAGTCTAACTCATAATATCTTTGCAATTTGTATAAGAAATACAAGTCTATACTAATACCTCTCTAATTAAAAGAAAATTTGCTTCTAAGATAACTGATAAAATCACATTTCTTAGAATCAAAATCTAATATACGAATTATCCACTCATCCAAAACATGATTATGAACTTTCTAATGAAATCTTAAAACCCATGAAAAATATTATTTTTTTGAAACAGAAGACTTGGATGATTTGATAATTTGAGTTGGAGCAAACAAGACATAACTCATGGACTCCATGAATTTACATAAATAACACTTTTGGTTGTATGCTCAGAAATTGCTAGCACAACAAAGCAACAAGCTCTTCTTCCTTACAAATCAAAGCCTTCCAAAGCGTGGTTGACTAAGTATCCAATGTTTTAGTGTATGGATTAAGTTGAAGAGATTATGTATAGATTGAGTACCTAATGCGGTATAATACCTCTAATTTCCATGAGTCCAACCTAGGCGATCTTACCATTTGTTTAGCATCATGGAAATGTGAATAAGTAATTGGCCCATTTGAAAAAGTGTGCCTGGTAACTTGCAATCTGAACTGTGATTGTATATGGTATATTTATTTTAACAAGTAAGTTCGTCTGAGTTGGAGCAAATGGAGCACAACTCATGCCAGTCATAGAAAATGGACTTACTAGGAATTTGCAAGCCATGATCACCGTAATTTGCGGTTTCGCTTGTTTGCTCAGAAATTGCTGGCAAACACTTGATGCTCTCAAATCGAAGCCTTCCAAAGCGTGTTGACTCAGAATCCATTGCTTTTAAACATCTTGACTCTCTCACCCCTCTTACATTGTATCAAGACTGTCCAGAAGCCTGTAGGAAGATTCACCGCAATGATTTGTAAATAGGCGATTTGTCTCCTGTATAATGTCCTCCCATGCTCTCCATATATTTTGCACCATTCTGAACACTAATCCACACTCTGCCTTCCAAGTCTTTTGTTTCATGTGTTTTTACATGATTTGCTTCAGCAGTTCTGAGTCTTTTGTGACCAGATCAGTCCGTAAATGGATCAGGTCGCATTAGAGATTGTGATAATCTCAGCTTACGATCTGAAAAGTCTAACAAACTTTGGAAGGCCGATGCGGACATATGCAAATGTATGGAGCGACTGCACAACTCAAAATTCCACGCGAGTAGATCGGCACGGTGGCAGATATCCTACGTGGAACGACAAGTTCCAAATGACTGTGAGCAAGGGATTCCTCAAGCAAAAGGGCTCTTCTCTGTTGGTACAAATTTACTGTAAAACAATGCTGGGCAAGAAGAGAGTGGGAAGCACTCGAATGCCCTACTCTGATATTTTGGAGGGATACACGCCACCCGATTCCATTCATTTTCTGAGCTATCGAATCAGGTGTCCAAATGGCAGTCCTCAAGGTACTCTCGATTTGTCAATCAGATTTCTGGACAAAATTGATCCCTGCCTACACTCTTCAAGACCTCAAGCTGAGATCAAGTTCCCGTCTTTTCCTTCAAAGTCGAAAAAAAATGCAAGCTCAAGCGGTGATGTAATAATGGAGAGGTGAATGGGTATGCAGTTGGCATTCCCGTGTCGCAGTGGCACACTCATGGCAGTCCATGGTAAGTTGATATGAATTCCAATGGCTACCATCACCATAGCATTGGATCTTACTTCAATTTGTGAGAATAAGTCACAGAGAAATAGGTTCAGTTAAAAGTGGGTAAGTGGCATAGCCTATGTTGGCATCGTTTGACAGGTGCATATATTAAGTTGAAGAAATTTTATTTAAAAAAAATTATCTTCAAGTAATGTGGTATAGGGTGTATGATATAGCTCTGCTCTCCATGAGTCCAGACTAGGCTACCCTTGCCGTCTGGAATTGTGGAAATGTGAATGTGTGATGGACCCTTTTGAAAAAGTGTCCCTGCCAGCTTGTATTTGAAATCTGATTGACAAGTACTTCTTCAGAAAGAAATGTTGTAGAAAGAAATGTTGTGGTTATTGTTGTAATTGCAATGTGCGGTTAAATTTATTTAAATAAGAGTAACATGACTGGTGATGCTGGCATGTCATGTCCTCTAGCCTCACGTGAAACGCTTTTGACCCACAGCTAATTTATCAAAACAAAGGCATTGGATCAGCAAAAGCACAAGGTAGAGGCACAAGCCTCTGATCATAATGACCTAGCAAGGGTTTGAATCTTGTTGGCCTCACCAACAACAACACCACTTGACTAACACACTTTGGGAAAAACCCCTTTATATACTAGATTTTATTTATATATATGTTTTACAGTTATATATATATATACACAATTATAGTTTATTTGATTTATCTATATGGTTTTGATTATCAATCTATAAATATATATGTTTTACAGTTATATATATATATATATATATATATATATATATATATATATATATATATATATATATATATACACAATTATAGTTTATTTGATTTATCTATAAGGTTTTGATTATCAATCTATAATCTAATCTTGTTGGACATTTAAAGAACTTGACCTAGTATGATCTAAGTTATATTTGGAAGTGCATTGTTATTCTCATAGTTACAAACTTGAACCATTTAAATAAAAAATCAAAATAAGACGTTTCATTGAGTTGTCTCATTCCACACTTTGGTTCAAAGTTGATATTTGTAAATCCTTGCAATTTGGTGTTATGATTATGTATAAAAATACATTATTCTAATGATCATAAATACATCACCAACATGACTTTATCACTTATCAACTAAACAACACCTATCTCTAAGTACAAGGACATTGAATAATACACATTTGTATTTGCATATATAATTACATACAAAATATTATTTGACCACCTAGTCATCATTCTAGAATTCATGTGCATGTTTGCAATTTACTATGTCTTTTTTTTTAATTATAATTGTCCATGTCAAACAACTTTTTGAAGTAGGATGTTTTAGCCTTTTATGTGTTTACTATAACAATTTTTAAAGTGTCATATCTACAATCAACTTTTACCCTTTTAAATGATCTCTATAGTTGTTGATGTTGGAGCATACGATTAATGATAGGTTACAATGTCTAGCTAGAAAAAATTTGCAAGGTATTTCACAAGGTGCATCTTTAAAACACTTCGAGATGATGTTCTTTATATTCCTAAATTTTATAAACTTTCCAATGGCTTAGAAATTTTATCTTGATAAAGCATTTTGTGGGCATGGTCCCCTTAAAACCATATCAAATAATGGGTGAATAGGGCCATGTCTTGCATGGGATTCCCCTTAATTCCATGCAAAATATTACTTTTTAAAAAATTAAAAAATTGTTGAAGCTAATAATGTTGAGGCTATTCTCAGTTATGACTATTGGTGTGCCCATTTATCTTCATTTTTCTTCAAACCCTAAACCTAGGACTTTGTAATCTATGAATAAAAGACTCTTCAAGTCCATGTTTAGATTAAATTCTTTGAATTACCTCTAACATGTTAGAGTTTTTTAATCCAACTAATCTCTTCTTTAGGCACTATGATTTATGTTGAAGATATAAATGTCTCTATTTGACTCAGCCTCTATGATGAGTTTGTGTTAAAGTGGACCTATCCAAGGATTTAAAAATATTGTGGATACCTAAATTGTTCAAATGAGATACATTTTTCTTAAACACTTGTTATGATAAGCAATCCTCTAAATATAAGATTTGATATTTCCCTTTGGTTTCTCCCCATCCAAAAATATCTTTCCACTACTAACTTATATCTTACTAACAAAAATAGGAAGGGTGACATTTATATTTTCAACAAGTCAAATAGTTTAAGCAATACTACTCTTCCACAAAACCTTCTTCAACCTTTGGTGGTCAAGAATAAAAAAGTGTTTCTAAAAAGCTTCTAAAACTCTTTTTTTTTTTTTGCAATCTCCTCTTGAAAAATCTATTCAATATCCTCCTAGATATCATTCTAAATTAAAATATGTGAGAGCCTCATGATTGAAATCATTTTTATCACAACTACTAGCCATGACTACTTAATCAAGTTAAGTAGAAGAGGTCAAGATAGGGATGTTACATGTACTCTTGAAATTATTAGTGTAAACATCTTACACCTAACTTAATAGGCTATATGAAGGCAATACAAAATAAATTACTTGAGTAGGGCAATGAAATCATCCAATTTGGTTGATCTTTGAAACATGATAGATCATGATATTGTTCTTATGATTTGTAAAACTAAACAAGTACTAGGTAATCAAGATTATCAAATTCTTTAGACCTATTCTTATTTAAGAGATGTACACACTTTTGACCTAGAGATATGAACCAATAAGGTCACAAACTACAGGGAGCTCATCCTCAAATAAACTTCAACAATAGCACCCCAATGAGGTTTGAACCTTGATGGAAAGAACAACAACACCATAATTTAACCATCACAACATGCTAATGCTCACCTTTAGAACTTATTCTTCTTAACCATTTATTAATAAATTAAAAAAAAAATGCATAATCTGTAGAATATCAAGAAAAATTATCAATATTGGTAATCTTTGAGTAGACAAATTTCATATTTTCACTTCCTATTGTAGTGTTGTAAATTGTAATCCTTAATTGTGAGAACAATTTCACACTCTCCTTGCCACTTACTTTAGATTTTCACTCCCCTAGGAATTTTTAAGACCATTTCTAGCCTTGAATTTAACTATCAACCCAAGAAGATGTTTCTTATCCTATTATAAAATTCAAATTTCATATTTCGCATTAAACTATTGACCAATTCAAAAATTAGGTCTGGATCCAATAATAAGGCCCTAAGATCTCGCATCTAAATTTTTTGGGGCCTATTTGGTGGGTCTATGTTGATCTTCACACATGACACAACAAGATTTCCTAGAATTTTAGGTATTTTTAGTCTCACCCTCAACATTGCAGGATCTGCTTCTCAATTTTTGAATATGATTATTTTATGTCAATTTTTTTCAATTTTAAGCTTGTAACTCATATATAAGAAAGTAAATTTCCTCATTTGTGATATCAATTGAATTTTTATCCTTATGATGCAAAATCATTTTCAAAGTGATTCTACATGTCTGCAAATCTTAGTAACTTCAAATCTTCATTCAAGTATTCATCAATTATCATTTATCATAATGGAAGCTTCAAGGAACGTTGAAGGATGGTAGGGAATCACTAACCGATAGTTAGCTTGTACCTCTCCTTAAGGATTTGGTATGGTTTCATGTCACTCTTTAATTTTTGTGTTTCAACTTCAATTGTGATATGTATCCATTTTTCATGCTCATTTATGTGATTCATGAATTCTTAAGTTGATATATGCATCACCTTTGATTGTCTCATCTAGGGTTCACTCTAACACAATTGAGTAGGTCTCTTGTTTATGTTTGAGCTTGCCACAATCTTAGACACATTTAAGGTTCATAGCACACACTTTTGTTTCAAATCTAGCTTGGCTATCTGTGGAGGTGGAAATCACCAAAATGGGCGCTTGAGCAAGGAAAGCCCCTATATAGAAACAACACTATTTTCCTCCTCTTTTATGCATTTTTAGGTTTAGATGAAGGTTTCAATCCCAATTTGTAGGTATGAGAAGATAGAGTAGACTAAGACAAAGATTTCTAGAGAAAGTCTAGCAAAAGGTGCCTCATCTATGGCACCTGGTGTCATAGTCCTCGTAAATTGACCTAAAATTTGGAGGGAACGATATTTGAAGGCTTCTAAGACAAGATTTGATACTTCTTTGAACTTAAACACCTATCAATACTATGACACCTAGCACATCTAACCACCAATTCTAAACTTTGTTTGTTGTCACAAGTTAACTTGTGAATGGATGCTCCACTTTTGTACTTGTTTGTATCTTTAAGTTTGTCTATCAATCCATTTAGTTAGATTATGTGATCCTTTGTGTATGCATTACAACCTAATTAGCTCACATCTAATTCAATCAAGCAATATCTTATGCAACAAAGGAATAGAGTGATGGAATCAAGGATCACTGAGAGGGGGGGTGAATCAATGATCTACCGGTTAAGAGTTTTTCTGACTTAACTTTTAACCACCAGAAACATACACTTAAAACTGAAATGCAGAAACAAATAACAAACAACCACAAATCATAACACCGGTATTTTTTACGTGGAAACCCAAATGGGAAAAGCCACGGTGGGATTTGAACGCACGATATTATTCCACTATGGCCAGTAGAAAAACAATATTAAAATGGGAATGCACAAGCATTCAGGCACACTGCCTAGAGCTCATTGCTCAAATGTAATTGCCCAAAGGGCTACAACCCTCAGGGAAGTCTCACTGACTTACACAGCTGATAAAAATAATTAATAACAATGTATGAACTCTGAAATAGCATCTACTATGCTTGGATGAGTTCCGGTTAGGTACAAATTAACTGACCGGATCGCCTTCTTTGTTCTGCTCTATTCTTCCATGTACACTGTCTCAGTCAACTACTGGATCAAGAATGTGACATGAAACTGCGTGAAAATGGATTCTTGATCACCTCTCTCTCGCATACAATCACATCATCCACCAAAAAGATCACCCACACCAAATTTATATACTGGTAACCACAAAATAGGTTATACACCATGTCATCTTGAAAGCGTAACGTGTAGATACATGTTGGCTTGACCAAATCCAAAAAGGTAAATGCGGATCACCAAAATGATGTGTCTGAGTCAGCTCAATCAATAAGAATAGGAGTCAATGCACCGCAATCACCATAAAACTTCCAGACCCAAAAATGTTTTTTTCTTCTTGAAATACCGGTTCACACGCTACCAGTTAACACCTACTTTTGGATAGGAAGAATCACGACTACCGGATCAGATCTCCATGAATATTTTCCATCAATGACAACCCTAAACCAAAAATCAGTCACCGGAAACTACCAAAAATCACCGGATGAGTGTCAATTGCCAACAATCTCCCCCTTTGGCATTGATGACAACACCTGTGAAAAATGATTAAGTGTTGAAACCTGTGAAACTTGTACATCGGATCAAGAATAAAATAATTCTAAGGCTCCCCCTTAGATCAGCAATCCAAAATCTGCATCACCAAACTGTATACTCCATACACAATTAGCCTGTACATTTTTCACCTTATCTCTCCCCCTTTGACAACAATGCCAAAGATGAGGTGTTGTCCAAAATTTCTATATAGATGAAAAAGACTTTACAGATACTTGAAGAGGTCAGTATTAACAATCTTCAAAAATCCTAGGTGAGTATCCCACCCACTCTTCAAGTTGCCCAAAACTATGATAAATACATTACATATAGTAGCATGAATTTATAATTCTCTCAAATTTGATGATACGGGTTGGGCCATCTCCTTCATACAATCCACCTTATTACTTAGCATAGTGTCTAACCGAGTGGCAATCAGGTTTTGGAGTTCACTCACTTTCCTCAAAACTTTATCCCTATCCGCTTGAACGCTTGATATATGATCATTTAAGGCTATAATATGTCCTTCAATACTTCTGGTTAATGTTACATTAGGGTCAAAAGACTGAGAAATGCTAGAAAGCTTTCCCTGGCGGACACCTATTTGTTTATCAATATCAATAGTGAACTTAGGCAAAATAAGGCAAGATTTATACAATTTAATGGGCTTCTGAGAATGTGTCAGAAATAGTCCGCAATCTCTTATTCAGTGTTACCCTATCATCTTTAATAATCTTCAGGAACATGTTTGTTTTCTAACCTCCTTAAACTTATCCAAAACTTTATGAGTAGTCGTCTTCTCCAAAGAATCAAAATTGGTCTTTACATTGTTAATCAATTATAAAAATTTACCAGAGGGGTTGTTATTTGAATCTAACTGTACACTAGGAGCCACCTTCTGTAAAACATCTATAGACATCAAAATTAGCTTTTTGTCTTCAGTCTCTGATTTCACCAAACCTTGACAGGCTTGGGCTTGCACTGTAGCTGTGACCATAAGCTTCTCAGCAGGAGACATCTTCCCAAGATCAACCAAACCATCAAAATTGATCGAAATCTGAGGCAAAATCCCTGTAACTAGAGGAGTGGAATTTGTTGGATCAGCTATGCCTTTACCTTTGTCAACCTCAGCTACCTTAGCCTCTGCTGACACAACATCCTTCTTCTCTCCCTTATCCCCTTTATCTGTTACACCAGTGTCACCACTTGGTGCAATATCAACCTGTTGAATCACAGGGGCTGTAAAGATATCTACCACCAGAGGATTTTCACTAGTCTCAACACCAAGTGTGGTATTGCCTTGGTCTTCTGGTTGATCTTTAGACTGGGTCTCAACCTTCTGACCTCTGGAAATACCTTGCTTATCTTCTGACTGAGATGGTTTAAATACATCTTTGTACAAAGGGTCATTATGATTAATCTTTCTCCATATCTCCTATGTTTCTTTCCTCACCTCCTCTACATTCCCAATCATCAATGTGTTGATCTTATTTTTACTTCTGAATTCCCTTTTATTTGCCTCTTCAATTAGTCTCTTTGCTTCATCATGAGTAATACAAGTGCATACATTTATTAGCTCTCCCTCCATTTCTTTGTCAATTTTTACTGCATTCATTCTTGTAGCATCTATTAAACTGTACAAGTACTTTGGAATGGACTTTTCTAATTCAATTAATGTCTTACTGAAATTATGTAAGTATAATACAACTGCTTCCTCATTTTTCCTTTTGTCACCTTCATTAAAATACTCAAAGTTTGCTCCAAGATTCTTCAAATTGCCATCCACTCTTATTTCATCTATCAACTGATCAGTTGATAGTGGAGGAATGATTGTGTACTTACCTTGTATGCTGCCAGACTCAAGGTTTTTATCAAGTTGACTTTTGACTTGTCTACCTATTTTGGATCTTCCGGTAGGAGCGGGATCTGACTTAGCCTTTTTACTTTGTTGTGCTCCACCGGATTGAGGCTTCCTCACTACTTTGACAAACTCTCCCCTTTTCTTTTCTCTTCCTGCCTCTTCCTTAGATTCAGTTTCTGAGGCCACCAGAGATACTGCAACATAGGTTCTCTTTGGCTTTTCTTTCTGCTTTAGCACACCTTTTCCGGATGGGCTAGGTTTTGCAGGTTGTGCCATCGGAGCAGGAGAAATCTTTGTCTCTTTAGTTTTTTCCTTGGAGGGATCCAGAGCAGCCTTGGGTTTCTTGGTTTCCTCTTTGGCCTCCTTTTGTGCATATTTCTCCCCTGCTTTCTTTACTTCCTCCTTGGTGAAACCCATCTGAGCAACTACTTCTTCTATCATCTTAGTGACTTTTCTCTTCCGGGCAGGGGCAATGAATTGCATATGCAAACTAAGGTCTTTCTCCTTGAATGTGCCAAATCTCCCTTCCTTGGGATCCACCGGTTGACTCAGAAGGTGTTGTGCATATGCCTCAAGTGTATCAGAGTCAACTTCATACCCCATGGGCATGATCCAAACTATTCGGGGCTCCATTGCTTCCATCAGACACTGATCCTTATCGACCATGAAGCAAATGGTTTGCTCATATTTCTCAACTACCTTCTTAGGAATCCTTTCCCTGTTCTTTATTGCAGCTTGGAAGGTTTTAAAGTATCCTGAGAGGGCAGATATCCTCATGGTTGCATCACCAACTCCCCATAGACCTTATTTGATATGCATGGCCACCGATCTATCATAGGCCCATTGGACCTTACCTTTGATACTGGGTATCTCATCCAGGAAGTATAATGCCAGGCAAATAAGGAGTGTATCATATTTAAATGTATGATTTTTATCCATCTTGGTCTTCTTCAAATTACTCAATAATTCATTCAAGAGGGCAATGCACAAATCATACCTTTTATCTTCCTTGAGCATTTGGTATGCAGAGTAAATAGCAGTACTTGAGACATAGTTTTACCGGTTGGACTGGTAAACCTTGTATCCAGCTACCATTGATGCAAATTAGACATCATTCTCCAACATGTCATTTATAGTCATGGCTCTGCTGTCAAATTTGGATCCTGTGGTAGCTATGATTATGTCATTTGATACTTTCCTTAAACTAGGCACATCACCAGTTTCTGCTAAGCCAGTTACAACACAAATCGCTTTCTTGGAGATTTTGTGTGGCCTATCAAGCCATATAAACTCATCATGCACACGGCTAAGGATATAGCAGATCCATTCCACCTCATCAAATAGCAGAAAATGCATGAACTGTGAGAAACCCTTATCCTGTAGCACCTTATACTCGGGTTTGAGATTTCCCAAACTGTCAACCAAATACTTGTTGTATAGGTCCAACATGTCTTCCTTTCCAATCTCTTCAAGGTCACAATGAATGTAGGCCCCGATATCTTTGTTGTGCAGCACGCCATAGGGCACCAATGAGAATGCACCTTCCAAATCATCCTCAATGGATTTAAAAGGATGTTTCTTGAAGACTGGACGAGCCCTATCCTTAATCTCAACTAATAGAGGAGTCGCAATACCAGAAACTGAAGCCATTTCAAATCCTAGGGTCTGCGAAAAAACAGAGAGTCTGAACAGATAAATACCTTTTTTCACAACTGGGCGCTGAAATTCGCTTTGAAGTCACTAAAATTGTTGTTGAAATCACCAAGTTTCTTTTCTCTCTTCTCTTCTCTGTTCGCTTTATCGCATTGTGACAAATATGACTTCAAAATGCACTTTTATCCTTCGAAAACCTAATTTTCCATTGTAATAAATACAACAATCGATTATCATGATCTTCATGAAATTGCATATCAAAGCACAAGATCCTTCAGAAACTTCTGGATACCATAGGTACATATGATTTAGTCCTTCTGCAATCTTCTGGAATTGATTGCAGACCACTGAAGAGGGGGTTTTTTAGAATCTGCATGAAAATCTCCCCCTAAGGCATAAAGCCCTAGTTACCGGATGGAGATCCCGAACCGGATTCAAGTGCAAACCTATTGTCATCTCTAGATTCATCATTTCTTACCCACATTTTCTCATGCTTCTCCTTGATCTCTTCTACTTTCGCTTTTCTTTTCTCATTTGATTTGTTCTTATCTACTAGAGCATTGTTCTTGCTTCTGTAGTACTTTGCAATGTGACCGGTTTTGTTGCATGCTCGGCAGACAACATTATTCTGCATAGGTCTGAAGTTCATCTGATTTGGTATAGTCCTGCACTGATTAGAGATGTGTCCAAACATTCCACAAACATAGCATCTTTTGTTCTGAAAATTATTCATTACTACTCTACATACATTTGACTTGTGACCAAAATTATTGCATATGAAACACTGATCGGTAAAGGTAGGAACATTATTCATGTTATTCATTTCATTACTCATCCTACTTCTACATTGATTCACCATATGACCAAACTTATTGCAAGTAAGTCATCTGCCATTGAATTTGTCAGCATTAGGCTGCCTTACCAGAGGATTCTTGCTCTTCTTCTGATCAGGTTTTGCATTGCCTTGTCCAGATTTGGAGGATTCATCTTTCTCAAATCCTAGACCTCGCATGTCCTTACCATGTCTCTAACTTTCCAACATCTTATCAAGCCTTGGTAAGCTAGCTTTGAATTTGTCTTTATATTCATTGACAGTAGCAAGTTCATCCCTTAAAGTAGCAACATGTCTTTCAAGTTCTTGACCATTATTTCTTGATTATGTCAACTCAAGCTTCAACTGATCATTTTCATAGGTAAGCATGAAGAATTCATCTTCTCTTTCCTTCAATGATTGTGTCAGATTCTCTTCATTCTTCTTATGTTCCTCAATCTCCTTAGTCAACCTTATCACAATGGATTGCATCTCATTCTTCAAAGAAACATTCTCTCTCTCAAGACTGTTAACTTGATCAGCTTTATCTTGGTAGTCCATGATTTGATCTTCTTTCTCCTTTAACTTGTCCATCAATTCCTTCCTCTTCTCTCTAGAGATGTTTTCTTGATCTTTCAAGTCATTAATGAAATCATCAGCAATATTCAAGTTCTTCTTCAAGGTACAGATCTCATTTATAGCTGCATCAAGATCCTCAAGTGCCACACTGAGTTGTCTTTGAAAACTGGAATCCATTAAATCAATCTCCTAGATCTTCCTCAAGCAGTTATGTTTCCTCAAAGGTACTTGGCTCTGATACCAATTGATGGGATCGGGGATCACTGAGAGGGGTGGTGAATCAGTGATCTACTAGTTAAGAGATTTTCTAACTTATTTTTTAACCACTAGAAGCATACACTTAAAAATGAAATGCAGAAACAAATAACAAACAACCACAAAATTATAACACCGATATCTTTACGTGGAAAACCAAATGGGAAAAACCATAGTGGGATTTGAACCCACAATATTATTCCACTATGGCCAGTAGCATAACAATATTATAATGGGAATGCACAAGCATTCAGGCACACTGCCTAGAGCTCACTTCTCAAATGTAATTTCCCAGAGGGCTACAACCCTCAGGGAAGTCTCACTGACTTACACAGCTGATTAAAATGATTAATTACAATGTATGAACTCTAAAATAGCATCTACTATGCTTGGATGAGTTTCGGTTAGGTACAAATTAACTGACTAGATAACCTTCTCTATTCTGCCCTATTCTTCCCTGTACACTATCTCAGTCACCTACCGGATCAAGAATGCGCACGTGAAACTACGCCAAAATGGATTCTTGATCACCTCTCGCTCGCATACAATCACATCATCCACCAAAAATATCACCCACACCAAATTTATATATCGGTAACAACAAAAATAGGTTATACATCATGTCATCTTGAAAGTGTAACGTGTAGATACATGTCGTCTTGACCGGATCCAAAAAGATAAATGTGGATCACCAAAATGATGTGTCTGAGCTGGCTCAATCAATAAGAACACGCTTCAATGCACCACAATCACCAGAATGATTCCGGACCCAAAAATGGTATGTTCTTCCTGAAATACCGATTCACATGCTACTGGTTAACACCTACTTCTAGATAGGAAGAATCACGATTTCTAGATTGGATCTTCATGAAGAGTTGGCATCAATGACAACCCTAAACCAAAAAAGCAGTCACCAGACACCACCAGAAATCATTAGATGAGTGTCAATTGCCAACATAGAGCCCAAGTTGCTTGACTCTCCTTGAGTAAGAGTTATTCAAGAATAACATCCATGTGGCTTTCATTCCAACGTTTTGTGAAAGAGGGTTTTCTTCTAGTTAAATTACTAGCTAGAATTGTACATCTCTCTGTCATCATAAACACCTATTTATAATGGACTGTTTAGGGAAACAATATAGGTTGGAGGTATATCTTGTAGCATTCTAGATAAAGTAATCAAATGTTATATTCTCATATTAGACAAATGGAAAGTAAAAAATATGAATATTATAACATCTATAAACTTATAGATATATTCATAATCAAAATGATTGGAAGAGAGAACTAAACTTCTCACAATTTGTTGGGTGAAAATTTTGTAAACTTGAGGAGGTTTACAAAATGTGGGTTTTACCATAATATGCAAGACAATATCTCTCAGAAAGAAAGATATAGTCTATCCTATTTATAAGGGAGCGTTTCTCCTTTCTACTGCAATCTATATCTAATATTATTCTACCTGCTAACTTTACACTAATCCAGGGTGATACAATTACTCCACTCTCTTTTTTCAAAGTAAGTATTTTCCCAATCCTCCATCTAGAATTAATTTCCTTTCCTAATATCGAAAACAATTCTCGCTTGCAGTAATTCAAAAATCTATACTAATTAGAAGGAAAGTGTCCATGAAAGTACAAAGTCTCTTGTTGCTTCCTTTTTTGAAAATGACTTATGGGATGGGAAAAGAGCAAGGAAGCTTGCTTCGCCTTACCACTATCCTATCAACCTCTTTACAAATAACTTGTTTTAACCAATATTTTTCCAAATAACAGCTGAAGCACAATTTTTTTTAATGATTATCCAAACACAAATTCTATTTCCAAATTCTCAATGTAACACAAAGTTTACTTAGCAAATCTGAACAACACTTCTATTTCACACAATTCACACTACTCGACTCAATCTCTCGATAATATATAACCTAAATTTGATATAAGAAAATCTATATCGTAAACAAATATGATTACAAGACAACATTTGAAAGCCAAAATTTGGACATCTTCTTCTTACTTGATTGAGCTTGCAAAATCACAATTTGAACACAAAGTCTCTTTTATTTTCACTTTGGCAGAGTTTTGTTGCATAAACTAAAAGATACTAATTATAAAGAGCACCCTCATATATATAAATGAGGTGCAATGAGAAAAATAGGAAAGTTGCAACTAATTTAAGACTAAGTGAAAGAAAGAGTTCGATTTGACTTAGGACTTATGCACTCCTAAATGCAAAACTATACATGAAAAATGACACTAGAGTGTCGACAGAAATTATAAAATGACACTAGACTAGGAATGCATTAAACTGACTAAGTTGTTGGAACTTCATCTTGTGTATCATTATCTTCATCTTTCTTTAAAAATTCATTATACTTTTGGAGAGAAGTTTGTATCTTTGCATCATCAAGTTCATCTTCATAGCCAAAGATAACTTGTATCATGGTAATTGAATTTTCTAATAAAGTACATTCTTTCATGGACTTCTTTAAGATAGAATCCAAATTATCCAAACTAGACTGAATTCTTATCAACTTATCAAGTGAGGAAAGTGAGAAATCTCCTCGCTCCACTTCATCCTAGATGAAAAAACTGAATACCTGGATAACTGAATCCAAGGGTAATAAATTGTGTTCTTCATCGAACATTTTGCAGGGAAATTCTATAATATTTGCCAAGCTTTCTTTGATAGTACTCTCACTTGTCTTTCTAGCCTTTTTAATGTCTTCAACTAATTCCTCCAAAACTTCCATTCTATGTTTTAGAAGTTCCTTATGTTGCACATAAAAATTTCTCAAAGAAACAACAACATTGTCAACCAAAATATCCAAGGGGAAATCCCACAACCTAAGATAGGCTTCAAAGTTCTTTTCATGTGTTTCAATCCCTTATGTTAAAGTATCAAGTGTTGTGTCAAATTGAGATCCAACACCTTGAATACTGTCAACAAACTTGATCACTGAACTTAGAAGATGTGTCCCTTGACTTTGCATTTTGTCCATCCACTTATAAATCCACTTCTTTGCCTCTTGAGGTGAGCCTCTCAACTTGTTTGATGGCTCCTTAATCAATATATGAGTTCACCGGCTCAACTATCTTAGTAGACTTAATGATTCTAATCAAAATATTTGTGAGTAATTCTACTTGAGTTTTGAGCTTATCCTTCTTTACTTTATCCTCATCAAATCTGACAATGAGAGATTGGAGGGCCTCTTGAGCATCTGGCTTGGTGTCATCATGGGTTTGATTGCCAAGATCTATTATTTTGATAGTATAATCCTCTATGTGAACTTCATCTGCATTGTTATCCATAGGAGGCTCTGCCACTTCAACATTCTTATTTCTCTAGCATGATCAATTTTTCTGCTTGAGACAGTTTTGGCTTTCTTGGTAGTCTTTGGTTTGACAAGAACTAATTGACCAAAATCAAATTCATTAGGAGAAACTACATGTTTCTTTCTGTTGGGAGTATTTGAAACCAACCATGGAGGAAGTGTAGAAACATTTTTAGAACTAGAAACCAGTCTTTGGAAAACAGTCTCTTGGATCCGAACAACAGTAACTACTATAGGTGAAGTAGAAGCTATAATATCATCAGTAGGAGGATTTTCAATGAATGACTCATTAGGCTTAGAACTAATTTCTACCAAGAATTTGTCAAAACATGAGTAATGTTATCCCGAAGGGTTCTGATGTAGACTCATTAGCTCTAGTTGGTAATGATTCAATAGTAGAAGTAGTTGGTATATATATAACTATAGATCCAAATGGCACAAAAGTAGGAATAGAAATCTATGAAGATGAAATGACTATTACCAGATTAAGTGCTCAATAAAATTGCTCTTGAATCTTCTCTGATTCTCCATCCTTTAAAGTTTCTGGTAATCTTTCCTCATCAAATTCTTCCTTTTTCTCTCCATCATGATCTCCCTCTGTAGGTTGATCCTCATATTGACCTTCATCATCTACTGGTTCATTGTCTAAATCAGGTGATTCATAGTCCAAGTGTGTTACTATTTACTAAGTTGTCATTAGTTTTATATCCAAAGTCATCCTATATACTCTAGTCGGTTAATACTACCAAAACATTCAGTCGGTAAGCACTAAAGCAGTCGGTTACAAAAGATAGAAGTCACAGAGTCTAGTATACACCGATCTGTCTACCGAGTAACACTCTATGTCTACCGAGAAGAGTGAACACACACCGAGTGAAAACATGTTACCAGATTCATTGAACTTGGACACATGTGTGGAAACGTGATACAAGATTGAGGAACAAAGAACCATTATCACATAGGAAATTGCACCTTAAAGATTTTGTATGATCTTGAGGTCATCTATCCAATGAAATATTTTGTATAGTTATTCATTTGATGAATCTTGTTTGTAAGATCGATGCATGAACAAGATCACCATCCTAAGAGATCTATTTATATGCAGAATGATTTAAGGATCATAGATGAGAAAAAGAGTATGAGACATGTGTGATAGATAAGTTGAAAAGCAATATCATGAGAAAGCACAATGTGTTGTGACTATTATGACTGTCAGAAATATTCAGAGGTCACCGAGAAAGATTTCAGAGATCAGTTAAGGGACAGAGTAAACAGAAGGGTTTACCAAGTTGATTTATCCATTACCGAGGTATGCTATGAGCAAGGTAATATTATATTGAGCACATATAATATGCTATAACATTTCAGATGTAAAGTTACATATATTTGTAAAGATTTTATTTTAATATTTTGAGTTGTAAGAGAAACCTTTAACAGGGTAAAAGACTCTAACAAAGTCTATAAATTGTAAAGCCTTTAACCAGGTGCAACATTTTAGAATAAGTGTTGTAAAATCCTTTAGCAAGGTAGATCTAAAGATCTTGATACTCCTAACAAGGTAAGCTATCAGAAATAGCTAAACATGTAGCTCTAACCGAGCAACCTTTATTATTGTAGTAGTGAAGTTGTGGGTGCCATCCCCACTGCAGTTTTTCTCTCTAACCAAGAGTTTCTGCGTAACCAAAATATATGTGTTATGGAGTGAATCATGTATGATTGTTATTTATTTGTTTTAGCATTATATTATGTTACAACAATTTTTGGTTTATGCTTAACAGTAAAGTTATTGTTCAAAGAAAAAATTTGAAGTACTGATTCACCCCTCCCCTCTCTGTACATTAGCTTTCCATATTGGGCCTAACAATTGGTATCAGAGCTTCAATCTTGGAAAAGGGTTTAACAGCCTAAAGAAAAAGATCTTATCAATGGAAGGCTATAAACAATCTCAGAGAATTGTGTATCTACAAGAAGAGTTGGATCATGCTAATCAAGTGATTGCAAACATGCAAAGACAAATGCAAAAATCATTGAAATTCAAAAGAAGGTTGTCTGATGATCTACAGGACTCACAAGAGCTGGTGGACCAAATTGAGACATCATCTGAGAATAGTATATTTGAAGAGACTGAAGAGATGATTGGAGAATTGAAAGAAAAGAACAAAGCACTGATTGAACAACTAAAAGCAATGAAAAAAGAACATGAGCATTTCAGCACACAGATGACTGAAAATATAGATGCATTGAGAACAATTGAGGATAAGATAAGAGATACAGAAAGAGAAAAACATCAACTTGAAGTATTAGTGACTGAAAAGAATGATGAAATCACAAGGATGACTGGAATTCAACACAATATGTCTGATCAATTGGGTTATGCACATCATGAAGCAAATTTGAAGGATAATGAGAATCAAGCATTGAAACTTGAATTATCAAGATTGACTGATGAACTTGAAGCAAAGAAGAAAGCCAAAGAATCAATGATGAAAAGTTATGAAGCATCAAAGATGTTGGATGAGAAACTGAATATAAGAAGACCCAACAAAGATGCAGGACTCGGTTACAACAGAAAGAACTCTACCGAGAAAGGAATCTTCATCATCGAGAGAGGAGAATCATCAAAGCAAGCTAGAAACAAGAAGAACATCAAAGGAAAGAAACTTATTTGCAACTACTGTGGAAATCAAGGTCATACTGTCAACATGTGCCAAATCAGAAAAGGTAAGCAACCGAATGTCACTAGGTCTGATGGTTATTGTTACAATTGCAATAAGTATGGTCACACATCTAATAAATGTAGGACAAAGTCTGTTAGCAATTATCAAAAGGCAAAATTCAAGGGGTTTTGCAAAAACTGCAATAGATATGGACATAGTACCAAGAAGTGTTGGTTTAAGCAGAAGAACTATATGTGGTCTACACACTAAGAAAATAATGGAAGCTACCGAACTCACACAGATCCTAACCGACAATATGTTGCAGTACCATGGGATTACAATACAAGGATATGGTGTGAATGTTGTGGAAGATATGGACATATAAGTGCCAACTACTTTATAAGGTTTGGAATGAACAACCGAAGATCATGGAGAAATCCTGGTATGGCATGTTTTCATTGTCACAAAGTTGGACACTTGGCTGGAGATTGCAGAGATCAACCCAGAGGAGATACTGAGGTAATAAGAAGCAAATTATAGATGATTTAGAAAAAGAAGGAAAATGGATCAACTAATGAAGAAAACACCTTACCTACCGAGTTAGGTGCATCTACTTCTAATTAATCGGTAAAGGTATGAAGGGACTGCATTCTCTCAAAGTTAGATCTTAACAGTTCCTATTTTATCATGTACTTAATTCCAAAATCTGCATAACTAAGATGCATAAGCGAGTTTGAAATTCTATCTAGTCAAGTTGGTAAATGCAAGAGACCTGTCTAGTCAGTAAATACAGGAAGTCTGGCTACTCGATAAAAGCACAAAAAGAAAGGTAAATTGGTTTAGTGGAACCGAGTACATTTAATGTTTTTTGACCTAACCGCACGGAGCCCGACAGGGTAAAATGTGTACTTAAAGCACTTTGCCCGGTCATTTCACACTTACCAAGTTTTCAGAGAGCAAAGCTAAGCGATTCAAAGGTGATCAAACACCTCCCGAGCGAATTTCAAGGTATTTACACATCGATCTCAAGCATTTCTAAGAGCTAGCTAACCGGGAAATATTAGTGTGATTATCTATTTTATATTTACTAAGTGAAAGTGTTTGTTGGTTACGTTTCAAACCCTAAGCCTTTTTCGTTAGTAGATATCCTGAGTTTGTAATGGCTCCAAAGATTCAGAAACCCACTGTTGTTGAAACCATTGAGAAGCCTTCATTGAAATATTCCCTACCTCCCAAAGTAGCATCTGAATTGGATGATAAAACGATATTTTCACTCATTCCGGATAGGGTTCTGCTAGTTGAGGATATTAGATTTTTCACCAAATGTTGTGTTGAGGAACTAGGTCATGTTAAGATCAAGGACACATATGATGAATTGTGTACCGATGGAAAACTAGATAACAAGTTTGAACATATTAAAGTCAAGGGATTGACCGAAGCCCTAATATCCCCGTGTCTTCAAACCCCAATGGGTCAATTTTGTTCTAAGCAGAGTTCATGATGACTTCATTTGGTTAGAGGAGCAACCATTCAAAATCACCAAGGAAATCACTCACTTGATAACCGGATACCCTATTTATGACCATGCCCGAGCTCAGAAAATGATTTCCCAGAAAGAATTGATCACTTTAACTGGAGTTGAATCTGATTGCAGAGGTCTAAAACTGAACAATGTGACAGATGCAGAGCTGAAGTTTGCCATTAGAGTCATAGGTTATTGTTTCTTTCAATCGGCAAGGGAAAATAGTGTACCATGTGCAACTATTGATTTAGCATATAAAATTGTGAAGAAGGGAATGAAGATTGATCTTTGTGAAGTGTTGTTGAAGAATCTATTTGAAAATATAAACACCATAAGGAAGATGAAGAAGAACAACTTAGCTAACACACTGAAGTTTGGATCACTCTTGGTATGCATGTTTTTCTATTTTCAGAAATTCTTTCCATCTGTCGGTAATGTAGTTTGGGAGCTACACCGACCAATCACCCATCAAATCAATGACTTCATCAAACAACTAGGTGATAACTTCAATGAAATTATGGATGATTATTTTAGCAAGTTTCAAGAAAAGACGCATAACAGGTATAGGATTCCACCCAAGTTAGTGGAGAAATACAAGGATGATATATGCTTTGAAGTAGACAGCGACTACTGCTATGTCAATGCAGTGGAACCGAGAACTCAATCTTTGCCACCTATGGGTTATGAGATTGATTTTGATATTTCACAACAACAGATAGATGCCTTTCTTTCACTTCCAAGGCATGCTACAGAAATCAAGTACGGAACCTATGAAGAGGTTAAAGAAAAAGTTAAGATGAGCATTGTAGTACCTAAGGCTACAAGGAAAGCAACTAAAATGATTAAAGTATTAACTGAGAAATTTGGAGAAGGTTCTTCCTCCACTCCTGTCAAGAGTGAACTACTTGCAATTGAGGAAGAATCTGAAGCTCATGAAGTTGCTGTTACTTTGAGCACCGAGTTGCCAAAAGGAAAAATTTAGAAAATGAAGAAACATAGCTTCAAGATAGATCTATCTAAGCCCATTGTGTTGCCAAATGTTGACATTTCTAAACTGAAAAGGCAAGAACTCATTGAATTTGGAGAGCTATGCAAAGCCAAAGCTAAACAAGAAAGACAGATGGCTATTCAGAAAAAGAACCGTGTACTTCAGAAGGTTAAGGCATTATTGTCAGACATGCTACCTGAAGCTACCGTGAATAAAGATGCTACCATCCATATGCAACTGGATGAACTCCTCACTCAATTAGAAGCATCAGGAGTAGACGCATCTGAACACCTCAACAAATTGAAGGACAAAGAGATCACTGCAAAAATGATTGAAGAAGTACAGAAAGTGATTGCTATCGGTAAAGTCAAACTAGTCAAATTTATTGCTGAGTTGTCCCCTCAACTCAAGCATATTCTTTATTTGTTTCAAAAGCTCTGTACATTCTCTTTATTCATTAAGGATATCAAAAATAAAAATGAAGTCATTGAACAAGAGATCACCAATATCTCCAATACATTGACTACCGAGCCAAATTCTATTCAGAATTTCTACACCAAATTGCAAACTCTTATGCCTCAACAGTTGGAACTTTGAAATGAAGAGCACAAGGTCCGGATGGATATAATGACTCTTCAGACATTATTCATTCCTCATCTTTCATTTGTTCAAGAGCAGATCAATCAAGCCACTCATTTATCCACTCAACTAGAGGGAAGCACACTAGATGGTCTGATCTTACTCCTAGTTGACATTACAACTCAGAATTCACTCATGGATAGTGTCAAGGATGCCCTCTCTACCACTCTCATCGATGCAAGGACAAAGTATAAATCCATTTTTGACCAATTGCCTCCATCGAATGGTAACTAGTTTTGATGTTTGTCAAAAAGGGGGAGTATAGTATCAAAGTATCAAAGGGGGAGTGTAGTATACAGGGGGAGTATACCGAGCAGAACAGAGTATCCAAATGCATAGTTGAATTTGACAGGGGAGCAGTAAACACCAAGTAGTGATCAAAGAGCAAAGAACAAGTGCAATAAACACAGAACATTGATCAACGAGCATGCAAAATCAAAATTATGTACAGTATATTGATAAGGGGAGTATATCTGAGTATACTATTTATTGACTATTGTATATATTGTCAGTTTAGTCAAACTTTGTAAGTATATAGATTTTGAGTTATGAATTTGAAAGGAGTTTTGTCAAACATTTCAAAACTAATGTCAAAAGGGGAGATTGTTACTATTTACTAAGTTGTCATTAGTGTTATATCCAAAGTCATCCTATATACTCTAGTCGATTAATACTACCAGAACATTCAGTCGGTAAGCACTAAAGCAGTCGGTTACAGAAGATAGAAGTCACAGAGTCTAGTATACACCGAGTTGTCTACCGAGTAACACTTTATGTCTACCGAGCATCAAAAATGATATACCGAGTGAACACACACTGAGTGAAAATGTGTTACCAGATTCATTGAACCTGGACACATGTGTGGAAACGTGTTACAAGATCGAGGAACAAAGAACCGTTATCACATAGGAAATTGCACCTTAAAGATTTTGTATGATCTTGAGGTCATCTATCCAATGAAATATTTTGTATAGTTATTCATTTGATGAATCTTGTTTGTAAGATCAATGCATGAACAAGATCACCGTCCTAAGAGATCTATTTATATGCAGAATGATTTAAGGATCATAGATGAGAAAAAGAGTATGAGACATGTGTGATAGATAAGTTGAAAAGCAATATCATGAGAAAGCACAATGTGTTATGACTGTCAAAAATATTCAGAGGTCACCGAGAAATATTTCAGAGATCAGTTAAGGGACAAAGTAAACAGAAGGGTTTACCAAGTGGATTTATCAATTACCGAGGTATGCTATGAGCAAGGTAATATTATATTGAGCACATATAATCTGCTATAACATTTCAGATGTAAAGTTGTAGATATTTGTAAAGATTTTATTGTAATATTTTGAGTTGTAAGAGAAACCTTTAACAGGGTAAAAGACTCTAACAAAGTTTATAAATTGTAAAGCCTTTAACCAGGTGCAGCATTTTAGAATAAGTATTGTAAAATCCTTTAGCAAGGTAGATCTAAAGATCTTGATACTCCTAACAGGGTAAGCTATCATAAATAGCTAAACATGTAGCTCTAATCGAGCAACCTTTATTATTGCAGTAGTGAAGTTGTGGGTGCCATCCCCATCGCAGTTTTTCTCTCTAACCAAGAGTTTCTGCGTAACCAAAATATATGTGTTATGGAGTGAATCATGTATGATTATTATTTATTTGTTTTAGCATTATATTATGTTACAACATTTTTTGGTTTATGCTTAACAGTAAAGTTATTGTTCAAAGAAAAGATTTGAAGTACTGATTCACCCCTCCCCTCTCAATACATTAGCTTTCCATATTGGGCCTAACAATCATATTGACCTTCATCATCTACTGGTTCATTCTCTAAATCAGGTGATTCATAATCCAAGTGTTCCCCTAGTATCTCTAACTCCTTCTCCCCTTGAACACTTGGAGTAGAAGATTCAGCTTGCTCCATTCCTTTACCTTTTCCCACTGTAAATTTGAATCTAGGAGTAGTAGTTGAAGCAATAGGATCTTGTTTGTTCTTTGTTCTCAAATCTGATTTCTTCCCAATAGGTCTTGCAATATCTTCTTCTAAACTTGTGGTGAATTCCTTAAGTTGAATGCCTTTTGAAGCAAGCCACACATTAGTATTTGCAAGAATCCTTTAGAACTAGGTTTCCATATAAACAACTTCCTTTTGTGACCATTGAATAAAAGGAAGGGGAGCATTATCAATTTTCTAAACCTCATACACAAGCTCAAGAACATTACCATCGTCATGAAGGTCTTCAAGTACATCTACCAAGTTGAAATTAATAATTTGTTCTTTGGTGAGCTGGCAGTTTTCAAGTTTTTAGATATCCTTCTATGTTCTACAATCTGTCCAAATATCTTCAATTCTGTGAACATGAATATAAGATCTTTTTAATTTGTTCTTCATAACTCTATAATCAAAATCCTTCTGAGCTCTGAAAATCATTGTAACTCTTCTCATTTCTTCATCCATGGCTCTAGCTTTAAAAATTGAATTAATTGAATATCTTCTAATAGATAAAGAAAACTTGAACCCTGGTCTATGTGAACCCGATTGCTTCTCATGAACATCTACCATTTTTTTGTGCCAATTCCATCAAGGCAATCTTGTTGGATGGATACCTGGGAAGCATGAATGATTGGTCATCAAAGAAACCAACTCTAAGGTAAGCGAAGGTGGGAAATTGGAGGAACGTGCATGCATACTTATTAGCCATTTCCCAAGAATGATCTGAAACTCTCTTGTTTTCTAGACTCTTGTCAAACAAATAAAAAAAGTGACCAAAGAAAGCATCATCGATTCTTCTGAAATGATATTGACTTTTCTTCAAAGTCAATTTATGATAGTACTTCCAAACAAGAACAAATCTTCAGTCACCTTTTGTAGATAGACCTGGAAAATTCATCATAGTTGTTGCAACATATACCAAGTATAAAGTCATATAGAACTTTAGAGTGGTAGGAATGTTGGTAAGCTCATCACAAAGTGCATCACTTATTTGCCTTCCCCAAAAGATGTTATTTTGTCTTATGACATGATTGTATTAATACATCCATTCATAGTATATATATGAGGTTTCCAAACCCTTTACCCTGCTAAGAAGAGTGATAAGATCATTCAATTCCTCTTTGAAATCACTCTAGGAAAAATTCTTGGGCCACCTGGTAATGGTTGGCCTAGGAGTTTTTAACCAATTATCATTAATGTTCCTTCTATGCTTGCTAGAATTATTCTCACAATAAACCTTATTTGGCTCTATATTTATGTTAACAAAAGAATCCATATCTAGACACTCGAACAATGTATCAAAGAAATCTTCATCCAAAACTAATACATTATTCCCATCAACATCTTTGACACTTCTACTCATTGGATCAAAATGATTGGCCATGGCAAGGACGAGCTCGAGATTTTGAACTAATATGGGAAAAAATGTGAACAAATATATACTACTATTTATAGTGGGTCTCATTAAATAGTAGTTAGGAGGATTGTCAACCCCTTTGACAAATTCCTCTGAATCTATATGACCAATCTCTATATCCCTGATATGCTCAATGTTGGACGTCGTCGAGGATGGTGGAAAGGTAGGATGGGGATTATTCTTTTTAAACTTCATCATTTTCTGACTTTGAGAAGGTGAAGTCATCTGGTAGAAACTATGACTACAACATATTTAAGAAAGACCTCCTGAGTTAGCTAAAACATCTTCATGAGAAAAACATCTTCACTGGAACAAAAAGACTGAAAAGGCCTTCTACAAGAAGTCTTCAATGGTCCTCCAAGAGTAAAAATTTACTCTTCATACTTAGAAGAATTCTGAGTAAAAATTGTATCACTCATGTTTCCTACACTTAGAAAAATTTCTAAGTGCAAGTGTCAATCAAGTCGATAGGCTGGATTTGCACCTAGAGTAATGCTTAGGAATGTATTTGGTTCAAATTGGGACTATAGACCCGATTTACACTGGAAAGGGGGTAAATCAATAAAAAAAGATGTAAGTTGGGTCTATGGACCCGATTGACACCTAAGGGAAAAATAACTCATGTAAGTCAGATTTATATGCCCCACTTACACCACAAATAATAGCAATGGCAGTGTTCGTCGAGTCTGTGAACCCGAATTACACTGTACGAAAGACATGATGGTGGTGTTGTTCAGGTCCATAGACCCAAACGAAACCCTTTGTTTGATGTAGTTTGGATTTATGGATCTGAACAACATTGTTTGGGTGTTTCATGCTATACAACACAACATTGCTAGGGTTACGGTGTCATTCGAGCCATTAGATTCTAACAACACCATTGTGAGATATAAAGAGGTGGGGTTTGGGTCTATGGACTCAAATGACACCATATCCATGTAGGTTTTGAAATGAAGAACAAAAATGGGAATCACACCTAGAAAAAATTGATGGTGATGGAAACACATTACTTCAAAGAGATCATAATGAAGGTAGGGCACAAATGAAGACAATAAAAACCAAAAGGAAAGATAAATTAAAGCATTAAGAGTTCGATTTTGAAATGAACTCATACACATTTAATGTGAAGTATGGGAAATAAATGATGTAGATTAGGTTCATAGACCCGATTTTTGGGTCTATAAACCTGGTTTACACCTAAACTAACCATGCAAGTGCAGAATCAGATTTAGGACCCGACTTGACACCAAAGACAATAAAGATGAAATAAAACTAACTTAAAATTAAATACTAAAATATTTTGAAGAAAGGACTTAAACAGAAATGACTTAAAGACCAAGTCAAGAGAGGGAATTTAGATGGAATTCACATCTATTGACATACTTAGAGTATATAGGTTACAATTCAGACAAGAATTGTGGGGGTTATCCTATTTTTTCAGATTTGAAAACCAAGTCTAAAAATAGGATAACACAATGAAAACAAATATATTGTAGAAAAATAAAAAATACAAAGATAATGTTGAAAGTTGTATTTAATGGCAACAATAGATAATGAAATTTAAAATGAAGGGTGTCATTTATTATAAATCATTTAGACACTCTTGTAAGTTTCCATGCAAACTATTTGCAATGCTATTTTTCCTTCTATTGTTGAAAAGAAGACATTTTGATACTCAATTGGAAATGGTTAATCAAATGGACAAAATTTATCTTCGGTTGAGCTAGAAATGTGTCAATGTCTTTTTGTGTGTAGTGCTACCTAGTGAGTCCATGTAGAGGTGTAGAGGGGCTAGCTAATTTATCTTCCTAAGATATAGGATTTCATATGAGTCACTCTCTCTCTCTCTCTCTCTCTCTCTCTCTCTCTCTCTCTCTCTCTCTCTCTCTCTCTCTCTCTCTCTCTCTCTCTCTCTCTCTCTCTCTCTCTCTCTCTCTCTCTCTCTCTCTCTCTCTCTCTCTCTCTCTCTCTCTCTCTTATATATATATATATATGTATGTATGTATGTATATGTATATGTATATGTATATGTATATGTATATGTATATGTATATGTATATGTATATGTATATGTATATGTATATGTATATGTATATGTATATGTATATGTATATGTATATGCATATGTATATGTATGTATGTGTGTGTGTGTGTACGTATATGTATGTGTATACATATACATACACACATATATAATATTTTAACCAAGAATTGAAATCTTTAATTGAATAAACTAAAAAATATATTTAAAACATAATTAAATTATTATCAATCTTCTACTTTCAATCTCCAATAGAGGACCTAACCAATATTGTTCCTATCTAAGCAGGACACTCATTTCCTCATAACCCCTTGCATCTCTATAATTGAATGAATGTTCCCAAGAAACATATATCATGAAAATTGGAGGAACCATATTGAATGCATCATTATATTAGAATTCGCTCTTAAACTAGTCAATCATGAAATTCTATTTATGTTGATATAAATGTAAAAACTTCTCTTTCTTATACATTGATTTAAATATAGAGGGAATTGAAAGAGAAAAATATGTTGCATAAACTTGCAAAGTGTATCTGTAGTAGTGAACAACTCAAAAACACACAAAAAAATATTTTGGTCTCAAAAAAGACAACAAATTGGAAGACGTTAGATTTGAACAACCATTATTTTGTGTTTTTTTAAGGTCTAAAATACAAACCAAAAACAAAAGCACAAAAATAAAATACTACATATGGGCCTAACTAGCCTTCCTATATAAAGGCTATACAAGGCCAAAGAAACAGAGACCACTTTATTTTATAATAATATTTTCCTTAATTTTATGATTAGTTCTCCCAAGAACAATGTGATAGGCTTTCAGCTTAAAAGGTTCAATCTTGTTTTCTAAACATGAATTTGTTTGGGGTTAGTTATCATAATCATTTCCTAACAAATAAATATATTACATATCATTTCTAAGATCTATAATAGTGGAAAAGACCCAGTAGTTGAGTGTCCTAACTTCACACATCTCAAAATCATACATGATAATGCCAAATTAATCTCAATTTTTTATAGTAGCTTACTTGGTAAATTCTCTTATCAATGATATGAATATGAAAATTCAATATAAAAATTTCAAGTTCATTTTGAAATTTTGGTGATAATAGTTATGTTTAATATTTGGAATTTGGTATAAAAATAATTTGAATTTTGGTGTTAATAGCCGAGTTCAAATATTTTCAAGGTGGAATAAAAATAAAATATGCATCAAATAGCGACCTTCGCATTTTCTTTCTATCTTTCACCTATTTTAATATTTAGTGGTAGAAGTCTCCCAAATGGACATTAAGTCTATATTACTTGGAATAGATAGAATGGTACTTGTGTGTATTTGGATTAGAAGTTGCAAATGGTATCTACTTTCTATTTGGATTAGGATGAGAAATTAAACTTGTATGCATTTTAAATTATCAAGTATGATTTAACATAGTAATCTCAGGTTTTATGTGTTTGAACAAAAGAACTACAAGATTGCATAAATTCAAACTATTATATGTGATGACAGAAACTTAAATGTATATTTCAATAGTATATATTGTTTGTTTATAATAAATTAGATCGACTAATGTCTTATGTGCACTAGATTTTGAATACTAATAGTTATATTATTTTATGAGACGGCGAGTAATTGTACACAATTTTATGTATTAATGAAATATGTTAAATTATACTATGATTGACATATAAATATTTATTGATATATTTTTATTCAAACAATAATAAAAAAATGTTTTATTAATAGATCAAATTATGATAGGTACACTCAACTATTTAATCATTTATCCTAATTAGAATTATAAAAATCAATAAAAATAAATAAAATTGAATGATATGATTGTTTTACTGCACCGAAATATTCTTCACAGTTGTACCTCCAAACTTGATCAGAATCACAGCTCAACTTTCTTTCTAGTCGCACAGGAATTGTTACATGGGGAAGCTTAGACTGACTGACAAAAAAATAACTGTACTTGTGAAGTGCGTTAAATTTGTCATTTTGTTTAACTCTTGCCAAATGTAAGGAATTTGATATTAAAGTTTGGGATTTATGTGCATTTTGTGCATGTGGGTAACCCACATTTCTACCTTTTTCTGATCAGATATGTGAAAGTCTTACACTCTTTCTCTTAGAGTCTTCTCTAATATAAGTATTTGTTTGTGCATGTCATGCATATATTTCACAAATTCTTCTACTTCTATGTTCTTCCCCTTGGACATCATGTGATTCTATGACATCCAAATTCAAACCCAATAATTTGGAATTGTAATCTTTTAATTCTTATATTTCCTAACTTGTTCAAATGTGAATTTCACGTGTGACATGACTAAGTCCCATAGTCTAGACTTCTCGCCCACTAAACACCTTAATAGGTTTGTAAGGCTTTTGTTAAACACCTTTATTTTATCATCTATTTGAGAATGATACCCAAACTAATTGTACAACTAAGTGTCCTACAACCATGTTATCTCTATTAGATGCAATTCTATACAACAACCCATGCATTTTCACTACTTGGAACACTAAAAAATAAATTATTTATTTGTGTTGGTGTAAATAATTATTCATCTTGGATATTTTTACACCTTAATTAAGTTTACTTAGGTACATGCATTTCATAGTAGTTTGGGTATGAGACACTTGGGTGTTTGTGCCATATTGGGATAGTGTGTGTAGGTGAATTTCCACCTTTTATGGTGTGATCTTGTTGTTACACTCCACATTCAGTGGGTGATCCACCTCATGTGGAGTATTATATTGTTTCTCCTACCTACCCACACCTATTTCCTACCTACCCTTATTTCTTATTGAGCCACATGTCATGTTTGTGTGCTCACATATCCATATAGCTTTGCCTATATAAGCAGGATCATATTCATTGTATAAACAACATCGATTGATGATCCAGTTGATCAATATTTTCATCTTAATAGAATACAGTTTATTTCTATCATATATTTTGTCTCTCTTATTTGTGCTTTCCATTGCCTCTTGATCTTGGCAAAATCTCACATGGTATTAGAGCCATTAGGGTGTCATTGGTTTGCATTTTGGAGTTTTCTATTGCAGGTTTTTATTGGAGCTTGTTAGGTCAAATATGAGGTCATCATTGGATTTAGGAGGTCCAAGAAAGTCAGTTTTGCCTTTTGTTTCATCCAAATCGGACTTCGGAGGCCAAATCTAGAGACATTTGAAGTTTGAAGTTGCAGCGGAAATTTTCTAGAAATTATAATTTTGCAAGCAATTGTCAAATAGCGACATCTCACTCATTTGGAATCGTGTTTTCGAGCAATTTTTTTTGTTTTGGGGTAGAATTTCGTGATCTGTACAGTGGTGCAGGATTTTTCTGATTTGCGGATACAGGTTTTTCGAAAATCATGAAATCCTGATTTTTACAACTTTGGAGGCTTCGTTTGGGCTCATATGGACTCCTTTGCAGGTGCCGTTTTTTTTGAAAGTGCATATTTTTTCATCTACTTTCATAATCTGCCATCTGTTTGCAGTGATTTTAAGTAGAAATTGTACTTTTAGTATTTGGCCATTTTTGGCATATTTGGTACTTGCATTTTGCTTGGATCTCAATTTAAATCACTAGCAATATTTGTTGAAGTCTCTTAGATCTCATTTTGAGAAGTTGTAAATTGAAATCATAAGTCCACTTTGCCTTGTTTTGCAAGTGACTCATTGTATACACACTAAGTATAAAGTGCCAAAATCACCATTTTGGGGGGATTTCTTGATTGAGTATTTGGGGGTGTGTCTTGTGTGATTGTGCCTCTCTCTATCTTGTGTTTTTTCATTTTGGTGCTATGGGTTCTCCTAAATTTCCACTTTTAACTCCTCATAATTATGCATCATGGAAAATTAAGGCATGGAGTAAACTAATGGAAAAAGGACTCATTCATTATGTAAATGAAACTATTACAGCACCACCTGATCCTAAGGCTAATCCTAATGCTCAAATTGAATGGCTTACTAAGAATGCTATGGCACTTGGAACTCTTAGAAAGTATGTATCAGATGACCTCATTTTTCTCATTGATAAGTGTACAACAATTAAAGAGGCTTGGGATATTTTTAAGAAATTGTATGGTCAAATTGATGAGATTAAGGGCTACAAGCTTGATAGTGAACTCACAACTTTGGATCCTAGGGATTTTGATACAATCCAAGATTATGTCACAAAAGCAATTGAGCTAAGAGAAAAGCTAAAGGATTGTGGAATTGACAAAAAGGATGCTCAATTGGTTTATAACTTATTGGACAAGCTTCCTTTAGAGTATGCAACCTTTGTATCTAACTTTCACACCCATAGGTTAGCTCAAGGTTCCTCATACACTTCTCCCTCATTTGATTCATTCATGGAGATGTTGATACTTGAGCAATCTAAGTCGACCACGATGGGGATTCTCAAATCTTCAAAGTCACAAGCTTTGGTGGCTAACAAAGGGAATCAAAGTAATCAAGGAAAAGACAAGAATCAAAAGCAACCTAAGTCTAAACCACAACAAGATGGAGCACAATCTTCCTCTCCACAACAAGGTAATTCACCATTCTCACCTAAACGGAAATCATATAAGGACATTTTTTTTTGTAGATATTGCAAGAAGTCGGGACATGATGAACATCATTGTTATAAGAAGGATATTGATGACTTGAAGAATCTTCTTGAGAAGAATAGAATCAACCTACCTTCTAGAATGTCTACATCGACTTCTTCTTCCAAGGATAAAGGAAAGGATCACTCTTTTGGGACAGATAAAGGAAAGGGACAAGCTCTTTGTGCTACTACAAGTCATGATTCAGGGAGATGGCTTCTAGATTCAGGGGCTTCTCATCATATGGCATCTTCACAGTCTATGTTTTCTACATTTGAGCCTTGCCACATGCCGCAGATTTTGATGGGCAATCATACATACATGGATGTGATTGGAAAAGGATCTATTTCCATTGGGGATAACTCCTTCAATGATGTGTTGTGTGTACCCCACTTGACAAATAATCTTCTTTCCATCTATCAAATCACACATGGGGCAACTAGGAAAACTGTGGAGTTCACACCTGATTCAGTTATCATTAGAGACTTGGAGAGTGGAGCTATCATTGTGACTGGGGTGGTTGATCATGCATCTCTGTTGTACTCTTTTTTAGATTTTGGTCCTATTGATAAGGTTGGTTCTTCCTATGTTGATGATTCAGATTTTGAGGAGAACTTTGGGCATTTGAACTTGGGGATTCTCACATGTGACCTCATTCTTGAGCCTTGCATTTCATTTCTCTCTATTGATATCACACCACCTATTGCACCTGATGATGTAGCTAGTGCGACAGTATTGCCTTGTTATGATTTAGTGCAACAGGATATTACATGTCTTCCAGCTTCAGTTGATTGGGATGCCTACTTGACAGACATTCCAGGTTTATTTGTGGACTCCTACATTGCAGATTTGGGAGACACCATTCATGACATTTATCTTCTCTTTGATGAAGATGATCCTTCTTTGATTGTTGCGAGGGATAACTTTGACCCTCTTGTGCATTCTCTACATGATCAATCTTTAGAGGTTGACATGATTGTGGATACTTTTGTACAACACTTGGAGGAGGTCTCTTTATCTTTTGAGGAGACATATAAGTCTTTGGATATTGTTCTACATTCATCTCCACTAGATCTTGGAGTGCCTTTTTCAACAGTGTGGCACAATTTACCACCTTTGGAGGGGGTATCTTTCAACATCGACATGGGGACACTCGAGCAGTTCTCAGAGATTTCTTTCATCATGAGTATTTTTTCTCCATCTTCCTTTTATGGTTGGGGAGACTTTTTGGATCCACCTTTGGTTTTGTTTCTTCCTAAGGGGAGGAATGTTGTTCGCCATTCATGGAGCAGTTTCTTCATTCATCTTCGAGCTTCTATCATTGGTGCAGATTTCAGATTGAGGGGGGGCTTCCTAGTCTCTCTTCTTCTTCTCTCATATGGGGAGGACTTTTTCCTCACATGGGGTTTTGTCCTTCACATACTTCTATGAGAGTTTTTGTATCTAGTTTTCATCTCTCTTTTGGGGGAGGGTTTTTTCCCATTGGGTTTTTCTCTTTTTCCCCGCTTTGTGAGAGATTTCCTTGCATTGGTTTTCATGCATTTGCATTTGTACATGGGTACCTAACATGGCCTCATAGCCGAGACCCATCTTGCATTTTTTAGTTGCATTGTAGACTTTAGTGCATTCCCCTAAGTTGCACTTAAGGGGGGGTGTTGGTGTAAATAATTATTCATCTTGGATATTATTACACCTTAATTAAGTTTACTTAGGTACATGCATTTCATAGTAGTTTGGGTATGAGACACTTGGGTGTTTGTGCCATATTGGGATAGTGTGTGTAGGAGAATTTCCACCTTTTATGGTGTGATCTTGTTGTTACACTCCACATTCAGTGGGTGATCCACCTCATGTGGAATATTATATTGTTTCTCCTACCTACCCACACCTATTTCCTACCTACCCTTATTTCTTATTGAGCCACATGTCATGTTTGTGTACTCACATATCCATATAGCCTTGCCTATATAAGCAGGCTCATATTCATTGTATAAACAACATCGATTGATGATCCAGTTGATTAGTATTTTCATCTTGATAGAATACAGTTTATTTCTATCATATATTTTGTCTCTCTTATTTGTTCTTTCTATTGCCTCTTCATCTTGGCAAAATCTCACAATTTGTGTAGCATTGTTAGTCTACTTACAAGACCAACAAATCTACTTTTATGGAAAACCTATCTACTACAAAAAAAGATAGAATCATGGCCCGTTAGTGTTCTAGGCAATACAAGAACAAATTTTTCGCTTAAGTGATCCTATACCTTTTTAGGTAGTGACAAAGTTTGATACAACTCTACATTTTTACTTCCACCTTTCACTAATTTCCAAATTCTACATCCTACACATATTTTTGCATATCTATAAACATACATAGCTAAAAGTATTACCAAATTAGTTGTGCCATTTTTTTCTCATTGTTGAAAATGGCTAGCTAGTCTCCCATTATATGTCTCCTTGATTGGATTCTCACACATAGATCCCCTAGGTATGCATAATTGTATTCCCTTGAATAACATACCTTCTCATATCAATTTATCCAAGGAAATATCTTTATCTACATGCACAAATTTTCTACACATTACTTCCATGCTTCTTGAAGTCTTCATCCTCCATCAACAATTTCGTCATGGAATTGAAGCCTATGACCTCCACACGCATATTAAATAACAAGATACATCTTCTACTTGGTGCATCTACAACTCTATTATACTTCCCACTAGATTATGTTCAAGACAAATGACTAACTACACAAGTATTCCACCTTTTTCAGATGTCTTTGATTCATCTTACCTTGACTAGATATGAATTGTAGTGCATGGTGTTTTCTATACAACATAAACTATTATGGCAATATATAGTGCCTCCACTTATTCAATTGTTTCTTAATTTTATAGAACACCTAATCATAAACTAAACACGTCTTTAATGTGTCCACTAGCCTATTTTTCCCTTTGAATAGTCATGAACATGTTGTTCTTGTTGTTTTAAGAATCTTGTCTGTAGTTCTAAGACTTTAAAGAGGCTGAAAATTTCTTTAAAGGAAGAATTTTTCTTGATGTTTTTAAATTGGCTATGTTTAAAGGTTTCAAATATGTTATTTGTCCTTGAAAAGGTTTAGCATTTGTAAAGGCATTCAAGAAACCTTTTTGTCTTGCCAAGTTTCACATGCATGAAATTTACAAAGTTTTGTTTTGAAAGGAAGTATAGTCTAGTTAAGTTTAGACCAAGCATTTAGGGTTTCACCAAAGTTTAGGCCTCTCTTCATGAAGCTTGTAGGTTTCAAAGTGTGGCTTGTGTTGCCAAATATCACAATGTGGTGCAGGAGCACCTACTCATTTGGATGCCTCATGAAGGTTTTTCTATTTGTTTTTATTTTAGATGTTTTGTAAAAGTCCAATAAAGTCCTAAGGACCGTTTGCAAACAATTCAATCACTTTGTAAGGCAACTAAAGCCATTAACATCTTGTAGACGTATAAGGTCCTGATTGGGTCAAACACGGTCAAACCACTCAAGTGTGTCCAAAATGAGTGGAAATTATGTAATTAGACTCATATTATCCATTTTGGCATATATTAGGGTCAGTCATCAAGTTTGGAATCATATTGTTAAGTTTGTCAAAAGAATTGTAATGTTGTCATCTTGTCAAAATTGCAAAATTACAATACAATGTTGTCCCAACAGTCAAATGAGTTCAAAAAGTGGTTGGAGTCAGTTGGAAGGGATGGAAAGGGTTAAATACCCTTGTATAATTCATTTGAAGGGGTTGGATGGTTAAGAAATGTATGGAGTAAAAGATCTATAATAGTCTCTGAGTTTTCCTACACTTCTATGTTTCTTATCAGACATTACAATATGTTCTTCTACATTTTTCACTGTGAAATATTTCTTCTTGTTATTGGAAGTAGATTGTACATGGAAGAGGTGTGAATCCTCACCATTTTGGCTTTGATTTCATTTAAATACATTCATTTTTTAGCAAATTGCATTATTTTTTGTAAAATCTGTCAAAACCCTTCCTAGGGTTTATAGTGACCCAAATAAAATGTAAAACTTTACTTTACACCCTTGTAAAATCCCACAATGGGTGGAAGGTGGAATTTTGTTGTTTTCTTTCATTTTGTGATGATTGCGGGACTTCATGAGGACCATGGCACATGCTAAGTGAATTACAAGCTCTGATTTCTATGATCAAGTCTGATATTTCAGTGGCCTAATGGTGTTTGGGTGGTGTGAATGCAAGATTGGACCTTACAAGGTTAATAGAATGTAGTGAGGGGTGTGTGAGGGTTCCTCAAACCTGTTCCAAGGGTTTTTTGGCCTTCGAAAAAATCAAACATAAAATGCTTATGATTGTCCTCTTGACAATGTTAACGATTGTTACAATATAACAGAGAGTTAGAAACAATCTACTTTGCAAAGCCAAACCAGAGATTTGTATGTGAATGATGTCAGAGGGAAGAGTGGAAATTTCTTACACAATCATTGGTAGTGCTTGGAAGCTTCATGGAGAAGGGATAGCCTATGTGTAGGTGATTGTCCTAGTGGTCTTATCTATCATAGTCTTAAGAGCCAGTCAGACCCTCATTGTAAGTGGTGACTTTGTAGAAGTTATTCATCATTGTAGACCAAGGGAAAAGTGTGTCCATCATGTGTGGGACTCTCTTTAGTCAATTTCATAGAAGTTAGGGCCTAAGGACCCAAGTTGCACTTTTCATCCATCCATTAGTAGACCTTAGTAACAAAGGTCAAATCGGTATCAAGAGGGTTGTGTGAACCTAAGGTAGTTAGGAGTCATTGTTGATTTGGCAAAGATGTTCTCTATTGGTTCCAAAGGTGTCTCAATGGTGAGTGGGAGTTTGTAAGTCAATAAGCATATGTTATGCCTTTGAGCCTTTCAAGAGGGTTAGGCGACTTGGAAGGAGGTTGGAGTCACTATAGAGGGAAAATGATTGGGGATCAACTTTTGGTTGAATCTATGTCTTGTGAGGGTCTTATAATGTCAATGAACATGTCCTTGTATGGAAGAACATTTGGAATGTTTGATTAGGTGAGTTGGGAGAAATAACTCCTTTGTGAAAGTTTGCATCAAGCCAAGAAGTCTGCATCGATTGGTATCAGAGTTAGTGAGTAGATCTCTTGTGGGAGATTGGTGAAAGATTGCTTAAGAAAAGGTTAAAGGTTGTGGGGTCAAGATGCCTCCTAAGAATGTTGGGACTGCTAGAGAGTTGCAGGAGTTGAGAGAGAGGAATACTAGGTTGTAGGAGCCTTGCAATGTTGTGTTGGCAAGGCTGGAAGCCTTACAATCAAATCAAAGAAGAAATGTTGACATGGGAGATGTGAGTGATGAGGAGGAGGAAGAAGAGTTCCAAGAGGCAGAAGATGAAGAGCATTTAGATCCTGAAGAACAAAGGACAATCATGCTTCTCAAGGAAGTTAAAGGTGACTAATAGAAGGTAAGGGTTGATCTACCTATGTATGGTGGGAGTTTAAATGATGAGGAATTGCATGATTGGATTGCAGACATGGATGCTTACTTTTAAAGCGAAGATGTACCTTATGATCAAAAGGTCAAGGTGGTAAATACCAAACTAAAGGGGTATGCACTTCTATGGTGGGACCATGAACAAGCTAAGAGGAGAAAGAAGGGAAAAGAAAATATAACATCTTGGGACAGGACGGTGGCAAAAATAAAAGGTAAATTTCTTCCTAAGGATTATGAAGTTCAATTGTATAAGAGATTGCAAGGGTTAAGGAGAAAGAATTTAGATGTTAAGACATATATTGATGAGTTATATAAGTTAAGCATAAGGGCAGGTAGAGAAGAAGGTAAGGTTGAAAAAGTGGCTAGATATATTGGTGGTCTTAGATTTAATATACAAGATGAATTGGTTGTTGCTAACCCAAGGACTGTTGAAGAATGTTATCAATTGGCTATTAGAGTGGAAGAAAGGGTGAAAAGAAGGCAAGAGAAGTCTACTAGAGGCAGAGGTAATGGTACAAGAGGGAGAGGATCTTTTTCTACAAGACAAAGCAGATGAAAAACAAGATGATGCAAGCAAAGAGCAAGGACAAGGTGTCGATTTCAAGGGTAGAGGACAAAGAGGCAGATTTGGAGGAGGTAGAAACTCAAATACCTTTTTAGGTAAATGCTACAATTGCCAAGAGTTTGGACACCCGACATTTAAGTGTCCTGAAAGGCAGGGATCCACATCAAGTGGTGGTAAAAGAAGGAATGAAAGGAGAGTCCAATATGTGCAAGAAGAGGAGGGTGAGAGTGTAAACTCTCGTATAGTCCATGTTATGCCAGAAGAGGGAGAAGCTTTTACAGTAAGAAGAAATTTATTGTAGACACTTAAACAGAAAGACATAAGTCAAAGGAGGAGATTATTCAGGACTACATGCAAATGTAGAGGTAAAGTATGCAAAGTTGTCATTTATTTGGGTTCACAAGATAACATGGTGTGGAGGGGAAAAAGCGAGACCAGGTGACTAGGACCTAATCCCACTTTTGCCAACACATTGGGAATAAGAAAGAGCTTAGGGAGATATATCACTTTGGCTACTTCTTGTGAGAAAGAGAGAGCCAAGGATTATCTCTTAGGGTTTCTATTCCTTTTGTTGTAAATGAAGGAAAGATATGCACAATTGAATGTAATGATGAACTATGCTAGGAGATAAACAATGAAGCGTATATAAACCAAAATTGCATAAAATTGCAGATCTAAAACTAAGATATTGAAAGTAGAGAAGGGGAAGGAATTTGAATGTGTACCTGGTGTTGAAAAATGAGCCAAACTAACCTGGACAGGAGTGCCATGCTCTAGTCCTATTTTGTTTGACAGGGAGTTGCAACTGAGAGACTGCAAACTGAAGGTTCTAAGACACCACCCTGCTGAAAGTCACCTAAAAGTGGAGGGATGAGGGTGCCACGCCCCTGTCCTGGGCAGGATTGGGGTGCCACACCCCTATCCTTGATGGTTTTGGAGTAGATTTGAGGCTTGCAACTATCCTTGTGTCTTTTGCTAATCCTGAAAGTCTCCCGGGTACCTGTTCCTTTACTCGCAACTGAAAAGAGGGGGTTTGGGTGGCTATATAGGGTTTTGCCTTATTCAAACCCCTGTTTTGGTGATTTCCACCTCAACAAATAGCCAATTTGTATAGTAAAATAGTGTGTTCAGGAATCTTGTGTGTGTGCAAGAGCCTAAAATGTGAAAGATAATAAACTAGAGCTACCCAACGCTTTGGAGAGTAAAC
The DNA here is from genome assembly GCF_030272615.1 of Cryptomeria japonica. Lineage (NCBI taxonomy): Eukaryota > Viridiplantae > Streptophyta > Pinopsida > Cupressales > Cupressaceae > Cryptomeria > Cryptomeria japonica. The sequence goes on along the minus strand of NC_081415.1, from coordinate 695,034,517 downwards.
CCTAAATTTATGTAAATGTAAATGTAAATGTAAGTGATGATTCTCTAAATAAAATATGCTAAATGATCTAAAGCATGAATGTAAATGTGAAAATGAGTGTAAATAAGCATATACAAAGACATGAAAAATAACATTAAACCATACCAATCCCCAAGGGAGAGATATAAGCCACTTGATCTCCTATTATCCTTCAATATCTTCAAGGATCCTAATTGATGATGAATAATTGATGATTACTTGACGAATGCTTGATGAATGTTGTTGAATTTTGTTGAAGAATCCAAAAGATCTACTCTTTCGTTGCATAGAATGCTCCTTGTAATCGTTTTGCTAAAAACTTCCTTAGATCAGATAGATGCCTTCAAATGAAGAAAGAGAGATCTTATGTATGAAACCCTAGATCTCAATTCCATCTTTAGGCCAACCTAGGATTTTAATTTCCCGCCAATTTCTTGGGGTCAAGCATTATAATATCATAGAATTATGCTCCAGAAATTTTGGGAAAAATGTCGGGGACCAAGTGCACTTTGCACCCGATCCAACCAACTTTTTACCAAATTTTCAGGGTCATTAGATATGATGATATTAGAGCAAATCCCAAAGTTACAACTGATTTTGAGATGTTTTGATGTGCAAAATCAGGCCTTAAAAGTCAAACCAAGACATAATTAGGGTTTATGATTTAATTATTTATTAGAGGAATAAAATAAAAAGGGGCACACTTAGGGTAAAGGGCCATATTTTATGATGTGGGGAGTGATGAAATATGACTTTAAATTTAATTAAAAGAATTAATTAAATGCTTAAAGGGGAATTACAATGCAAGATGCAAACACACTAAGGTGGGTGCTAAACTAAGCATAGAATTGTACCACCCTAGCAAGGATGTACAATTTACGACGCTACATTTAGCCCCCACTTTAGTGGTCATATGACACTATGTGCATATGCAAGCTAAAGTAAAGAAAAGTAAACATTCATGAAAAATGATATATCCACAAGTTGTCGGACGAAGCCCCCAGCAGTATCTGCAGTACACAATTAGGAACCACACCCTACAAAACCACATGTTAGATAAAATAACAAGATCACCTAAATGCTTACTAAGGAAGGTGATGAAAGTTCAAGGGCAGCTATATGCCCCCCCTATTTCGGCTTGCTAATTTAGTGAGTTGAAACAAGGTATCATGTTTACCACGTCAAATTGTGAAAGAATATTGATGACAAATGGTCACAAGAAGATTTTATTCAAGATCAAAAGCTAATGGAGAATCATTTGGTAAGAAAGAGGACTAAACCTCAATTCCAATACAACAAAGAGTGTGAGGATTTGAGAGCTCTCTAACACAAGATGAAAGATTTAAATGGAAACAAATGTAAAGAGAGGAAAAGGAAGAAGAGATAAAAAGTATGAATACATTCTTTGGTGATCCATGAGAAGAAAGGAAAATGAAAGGAACCATGAACATCTCGCCCCTAGAACTAGGTGATCTATGGAGAAAAAAGGATATGGAAAATTAGCCCCTAGATTCTGTCTAGGTGATCCATGTAAGGGAGGAGAGTGAGAACATCATTAGTTCCACTAAACCTCATGCTCGTGTGTGCAAGTGAGGTTAGAAGCACCTCATAGGAGTCTATGCCCAAGTACGCTACAACCTGTATAAGATGTATAGTAAAAATGTCAAGAAAGTGGCGACATCTCGTTCTAAGAGGCTACCCTCTGGTTCCGAGAATAGCCCACTATATAAGAGAAAAGTGGTGACATCTCATTATAAGAATGACTCACTATATAAGAGAAAAGTGGTGACATCGCAATCTTAGAATGACCCACCGTATAAGAAAAATGGCGACATCTCATAATGAGAATGACCCACTATATAAGAAATACAATTCGTGAGAGAAATGTAGTACAAAAGGAGCGGTGTGGGTGCCCCCCCCCTTAAGATGTCAACGTAGTTTAATGTCGATATCTTAAGGAAAGTATAACAAGGATACCTACCTTCGACACCAAGAAGATATGCATTATGCAACAATGTCATAAATCCAAGCAAGAGAGGGAATACTCTTCAAGAAAGGATAAGATAGTTGAAAAGAGATATCTTGATATAAGTGTAAAGGTGATCCTTGGAGGAGAAGAGATATTTTCTCAAAAGACATCTACCTCCAAGAGGAGTTATCTTAGACAAATATAACATCTTCTAGAATGAATGAATGTTTAAGATCAAGAGATATAATCCAACAAAGAATGCAACTCCATAAAGGAAAATTTGAAAAGAATGGAGGATTGAAATGACATCAAAGAGATTATTTATAACAACACTCTTGTAAAAGAAGGCAAGAGATCCTCATCAGGGAAATGCACATTCACAAAATAGAAGGGTTTATACTACTCAATGAAGAAAAGAAATTGATGAATGATCAAAGACTTCGGACACCAAGGAGGAGGTCCCACTTAAGGATATGTACTTAAGATCCCCATTAGGGATGCTTGTTCCAATATGAGAGAAGGAATTCAAATATGAATACACCTCTACAATCAATAATAAATCCTTATAGAAGACACTACTTCATAAAGGGGAAATTTAGATCTTCAGAAGGAGAGATGTTTGAAATCATTCTTGCCCCCCCATTTATAGGGAGAAGAGATGAGATAGAAATAGGCTATTATGTTTCTTTCAAAAGTATGATTGCACGTGAAATTGTACCACCATGATTGACAATGAGCCCCCAATAAGTGAGCTACCAATGTCACATAATGATGAGCAACATAATAGTCATTAATGTTATTTAAAGACATGATAGATTGAATGGGGTATTTGAATATGATGTTAAATGATCTACCATAAGTGAGATTAAAAACATGTATAAGAATGTTTAAAAGTTTTTAGAAAGAGATAAGTTTATAGGAGAAGAATAGGTCACTAAGTGATACTTTTCTTGCACAAAAGAAATCTTAGGAGAGGGATAAGTGTAATTCATTAGAGCCTTATTCCTAGAAGAAGGGATTTTAGAATGAGTAGAAGATAAAGTCTCATAAGTGGGATTAGAAATCTCTTGAGGAGATTCATAAAGAGATTTGTTCATCACCAAGATTTCCTTACGAGGATGATGAGTTTAGAAAGGAGTAGAAGATGATTTAATTGAGGTGAGGTCATCATCACTACTAAATATAGTAGTCACATTGAGAGATGGTCTTTTAGATGCTTTGGTGGGATTAGAAGGATTATATCCAAGTCCAAATGAAGCTTTAGGTGTATTTTGTTCTAAAGGAACTTTATTTCCTTGTTCATTTGTACCACAACCAATGCCATTATAGTCATTCTTAGCTAAAATGTGAAAACCATGACCATAAAGGGATGCCAAATCAGAAAGAGATGGTTGCACCTCATAGGTCTCAATGCTATTAGAGGAAGGATTTGAAGAATTATTTGAATTAGAAGCAGCCACAAAGTGGTTACTTAGTTGTTTAGACAAAGTGGGTTTCTCTTTAGGTTCCTCCTTATATTTCTCCTTCTCAGTCTTAGATTCTTTCCAAGATACTCTATACTCTCCTATAAAAGTAGCGTTAAAGTCTCGAGATCCCCAATTATCATTTGAGAGCACTCCTTCAGGAGAAAAGATATCTTTGGGAGGAGATTCCGATTGAGTAGACGAATAAGGAGTACTAGAAGGAACAAGATCATTAAAGGAAATAGATGTATTTGAAGAAGTAAGAGGATTGGTAGAAGAATGGGAAGTATTTGAACAAGAAGATATATCTTTTAATGGATCTTGAAGATTGGTATCAGCTATCAAGGTGTATGTCTTATTGTTATAAATGAACTTGACTTGCCTATGCAAAGTTGAGGGGACAACTTGAATGCTATGAATCCATGATCTCCCTAATAGAAGGTTATATGTCAAATTACCAAACATGACATGAATAGGTGTAGATAAAGTAATAGGAACTACCTTAACAGGCAAGGTTACGATACCTAAAGATTGTTTATCAACATTATCAAAGCCTTGAATAGAAATAGGAGCAGGTTCGATGAGAGAACGATCCACATTAATCTTATCCAATAAGTCCACACTACAAACATTAAGGGCAAACCCATTGTCCACAAGGGTTCGTCTTGTGTGAATACAATTTGAGCTTTGGGTTTGTTTGTAATATCAATCAAGGAAGCCATTTTATTAGGTGTCACTACAGGTGGGACATCTATGTTTTTCAAAGCATCTTGTAACATCCCATGATAAGCAGGTGAAGTTTGAACCAAATCCCAAATAGAAATCTTGGCTGGAGTAGCTTTAAGTTGTTCAATGAGATCACACTCCTTACTAAGAGTATGATATACGAGGTACTCATGGAAGAGTAGGTTGGGAGGCAGAAAGTGAAGTTGGGATAACTAGAAGAGGATTAGGTTGCCTATTTTTTCTTGTGTTGTAGGTATGAGCAACTGCATGATAACTCTCTTTAGTGATTTTCTTAGCATACTCAAAAGGGATCTTAGTAGGATAACCTCCTTGCACAGTAATAATGGGTTTCTTAGGAGTGCAAAAAGAATCATTAGCATAACCACCTTGAACCACTAAGATAGGCTTACGTTGGGAATTTTGAGAAGGACAAGCATCTTGAACTATGAAGAGGGGTTTATTAGGTGTTTCATTCACATGTATCAAACTGATTGAAGATGGTTTAGGAATATCAAAGGTGTCCGTATGAATTTTAGAAGAAGAATGGAAAATATTGTTAGAACAATTGTTGATAGTCTCTTCTTACACTAAAATGTTGTCATGGATAAGATCAATTTTAGGAGGTAGACTGGGAGTAGGCATTGATGATTTAGAAGGAAGAGTATTAGTAGGAAATTTCATATCATCCTCTATCATCAAAGGATATACATGGGGAATAGACTCTCTAGGAGAAGGATCAACACTAATCTCTAAAGTTTCATCTTTGAGAGGAAGACCTCTGAAAGAGATGTTAACAATCTCTTCTTGAATGAAGGTATCCTTATGAATAGAACCTAGTTGGGGAGAAGGAGATGTCTTACCTTTAGAGGAAAAATGATTGATATTCATGGAAGGTGAGATGATATCAAGAGAGTTGTCAATCATGATGTCATCCTCTTTGGCTAGGTTTATCTCATGGGGTAGAGAAAAATCAACACCTTCTTCTAATTGTTCATCCCAAATAGTGAGGTCGTTGAAAAAAGTATTAGAAATATCTTGCACAAAGATGTCCTTATTGTTATTGCCAATTTTGGGAGAAGGGATAACATTGTTCATTAATTATTCATCCTTAGAAGGGAGAGCATCACTACATGTGTTTAAATCATCCTCTTGCCTCAAAATGTGTTCAATAGGATTTTTAGGGGAGAGAGAATTAAGGAAATTGATTATGATGTCATCTTCTTTTTCTAAGGCATCTTTATGGGTAAGACAAGCTTCGGGGCAAGGAGAAGTATTTCTCATTAATGAATCATCTCTAGTGGGAATTTTGTTGAAGTCAAAAGAGGAAATGACATCACTAGGAAAAGTAGGGACAACACCATCTTCTTGCACAAAATGATCCTCATGACGGGAGTATTCTTTAGGAGAGAGATGAACATCTTTCTCCAAAGATTCATGCCTAGGAAGGAGATCTTTGAAAGAAGTGCTCATAACCTCTTGTTGCACTAACATTCCCCCATTGGTAAGACAAAATTTAGTAGAAGATAAGTCAATTGTTAGACAGCTCAGATAACTGGTGAACAACTGAGAGGGGGGGTGAATCAATTGTTAACAGATTATAGAACTTTAAGCATTAAAACCTTATTACCGGAATACATAAACCAAATACCGGAATAGTAGATATAATAGTTAAGCACAAATATAATCCATAGAACATTTACCAACCATCCATAAAAGATAACACCGAGATTTGTACGTGGAAAACCCAGTAAAGGGAAAAACCACGTTGGGAAGCCTGCCAATAGTCAAATAATATTTCTGCAGTAAGTATGTGATTACTGATGATATGATGAATCAATAAGGATCAGATCAACTACTGAGAGGGGGGGTGAATCAGCAGATAGAAAAAAAACTTAACTTTCACCAAACTCAAACCCAACTCATAAATCAATCACTGGACTAACCAGTTCAAGACTGTACTATAAAGTGCAACTACATTGTCAAGTTTACCCATTGACTTAAATACCAATATAACAGTGTAACAGATCTAAAACTCTCAAACCATTTAACCAAAACATCAAACCACTTTACTAACATTAGTAATAGAACATTTTAGATCACTTCTAGTTATCTTAACACATCTAAGTGGCTTTACCAGTTAAATAGATTAATCATATTAAAACATAACCACACAAACCATTCACCACTTGACACAATAATTTTTGACATGGAAACCCAAATAGGAAAAACCACGATGGGGATGAATACCCACAAGTATTCTAAACTCTTTTAAAGTTCGCCCTGTTAGGAGCCAAGCCTTGTTAGAAGCTTTACAAAAATGTCATGTCAGGAACAGATCCGGTTAAGGACCACCCAGTTAAGGGATTGACTACAATACACTGTTAAAGGAAATACCCTATTAGGAGTAACATCAATAGAGGATTTCAAATCCAAGCTAATGGATCGCCTGGTTAGAGGATTTAGAAAACACCAAGCATGTTAAAGCTTACCCAATTAAGGGATTTAACTGTTGTAATTGTTAGAGAACAATAGGGTTTTTGCTGATCTGGTAATAGCACTACTCTACTTGATCAGATGCCTTTAATGCTCCTATCTGCCTTCATACATTTTGCAGATACATCTTCTGGTTCAGCAATCAATCACATTGACAATTAACCAAAATTGCCAACAACACTATAAAATAGCTCATCGACCTTATAAGAAAAACAATAGGTCGGTAACACATCACAAAACCTAAGATCTCATAGGGATTACAAACAAATCGGTTCAAACATGACCGTTGGATTACATAGAAATCATCTCCACATTGTCCAAGACAACCTCGACCGCTCCTGGATCACCGCACATAGGATCATGTAACTCATCACGCGGTTTCCACTTCATGCAATGCACTCACTCATTCCCAAGATAAAATAGTTATCTCTATGTGCCAAAATGACTTTGAAACTTGTCACATGCACCATGCATACGTGGCATAATCATCTCCGATCACCATTCGATCATATATCAACACAACTGATTCACCAAGCTCCATCAGTTATGGTTCAACATATCAACAGGTTAGGGTTACCGGTTGATCTCTCTGCTTCAATAGTAATACCAATTTCCTTCACTTGCTCAACTACCAATTGCAATACAAGTCCATTACTGGTTACAATTGACATCAATGACAACACTTATACTTCATTAATGCAATTTGCATGCAATGCCAACCATCTCCCCCTTTGGCATTGATGGCAATACTGATGAATCAATGATGAACAGATAGTACCAAACCGGTACTGAGAGGGGGGGTGAATCAGTACTGAAAAAAACACTTTTCCTTGAACCGGTTTGACTGAGAACACTAAACTTGACTAGCAAGCAATAACACTGGTCTAAACCAGATTACTACTGGTTAAACACAGTAAGAATGTGAAAGACATAAACTGATAACTCATCTTTCCACACAATCTAACATCTTATTTCACTTCACCCATATGCATACACTAGTAATACATCAACAGAAATGTAAAGACTTACTGGTTCAACATGCTTTACCACTTGACAGAGAATAACAAAGCATCACACATAAAACACATATTTTTCATGCGGAAAACCAACTGGGAAAAACCACGGTGGGGATGAATACCCACAAGCTGTTCTTTGAACCCTTTTGAAGTCCGCTCTATTAGGAGCCTAGTCCGATTAAAGACTTTACAATAGGTTCTATTAGGAACCGATCCTACTAGCGATCACCTGGTTAAGGGATGGCTAAAATACCCGGTTAAGGGTTAAACCCTATTAAAGGTTGCCTTGTTAGAGGATTTTAAGAACTCAATGATTTTGAGTCACCCTGTTAAAGGATTTACAGCAAGTCGGTTAAAGGTACCCTGTTAAGGAATTTTCCAATTGTTGAAGTGGTTAGAGGTCAACAGGCATTACAATGATCTGGTAACAACACTTCAATGCCAATATAGATCCGCTTTAGTTCCTTCCTTCTGCAATCACACTCTGCAGGTATCTATTCTCTTATCTGGTCTGGCAAGAATCATGTATCTCTACACTTAGATACACTCACAATATTTTCCAACAACCTCAACATGAAAAACAACATCGACCTTATAGGAAAGATAGGTCGGTAGCATAAACCGTAAACCCTAAACATTTAGGTTAAGCATTTCAGTTGGTTCAATCCTAACCGTTGAACATATTGCATTGATTACAACAGTCTTGAACAGATCTCAAGATGTTCTCCATCGTTCATTCTTCACCGCTTCTTGGAGGTTGATAACCCATCACGCATTCTCCATCGTTTACAAAGACTTCGCACATTCTCGAGGTAGATAGGATCAATCTCCTTCATGTAAGATCCTTCACGCACACAAGGCTGACGTGGCAACACAATTTGTTTTTCATTATAGTGCTAACTCATCACACGATGTCATCGGTTGAATCACATAGGCTTGGAATACTTCAACCAGAAACCCTGAAGCTAAGACTACCAACCGGTAGTCATACCATATGAAACCTTGATACAAAATATTCCATACACCGGTTCACATTTCAACATCGGTTTCACTTTTTCACATATATTGGTTCACATTCCAACATACTGGTTCACTTGGACAAACATACCGCTTCACTTTTTCACATATACTGGTTCACAACATCATACTGGTTCTCTTGCAAGTTGCTTACTTCAATATACTGGTCCACTCTTTAGCATATTGACATCAATGACAACATACAATATCATCATGTCATCATACTCTGCACATATGCCAACAGTCTCCCCCTTTGGCATTGATGGCAATTTACAAAAGCAATATACAAATATATCTCTCTGCTTCACATCTTCTCCCTCAATACTGCAGATATCTTCTCTGTTTCACACCTTCTCCCCCTTTGACAACATTGCCAAAGTGAAGGCAGATACATCTATGTTCTACTATCCTACTCCCCCTAAGGAGTAGCATCCTTCATCACACCAATCATGAAAAAGATATATCAATGTAAGTCCTGACTGAAGTGGAGCACACACCTTTAGTTCACCTCTTGAAGGGGCATCACCCCTAATTCACCTCTCAAATAGGTAAAGGTAACCTTCGGTAGAGGCTTGGTGAATATGTCTGCTAACTGCTCCTTACTGGAAATATGTTCCAGTACAACTTCTTTGTTCTGAACCTTTTCCCTTAAGAAATGATACTTAAGCTCAAAGTGCTTGGTTCTAGAATGTAAAACAGGATTCTTGGAGATGTTAATTGCACTTGTGTTGTCACAAAATATACTTACCGGTTCAGATAAAGGAACTTTGAAGCCATTTAATACATGCTTCATCCAAATTGTATGGGTGCAGTTCATAAATGCTGCAACATACTCCACTTATGTTGTAGACAGAGAGATACAGCTCTGCTTCTTACTCATCCATGAGACTAGTCTACCACCAAAAAGAATGCACCACCGGTTGTGCTCTTTCGGTCATCCACATTGCCAGCCCAGTCAGCATCTATAAACACTTTCAAGTTGAAATCATTATTGTATGTGTTATCACTGTTTAAAATTGGGTTCTTCTTTTCCCATAATTGGCTATGGTTCATTAAAAAAATTTCGAATAGGGTGTAATCCTAGGTGCTTCAGCTTTGTTTTAAACCTTAGGGGTTTAAGGGTTATTGATTTTCTATCTTTTTGTGTTAAACCCTCTGGTTTCTAATCTTCTGTTACTTTATTCACTTAAGTATGGGTCGCGGGGTCATGGGAAGTGTCCCCCCTTATTATTTGCCTAGGCGGTTACGTTGATTATTTGAAAAAATTTTATGCCTTGTATGCTTTTCTTCTAAAGTTGTCGGGCCCGGTAATTAGTGATCAATTTGAGAGATGGTCCAACGGCCCGCGCTATTTCGTAAGGGTTAAGTGCTCACCCTTTAGGCCCGTGAAATAGCGAGAATTAACGAGGGCCGTCCATTTGTCATGACGGAGGAAGTAAAGGGTGTAGCTATCAAAGGTGGTTGGAGCCCCATGGCTTTCTTCTGGCGTATTAAAAGGTAGCACGTGGCACAAGTCACCACAGTCGGCGGGTTAGGATTAAAGGTTCGAAGTGGGTCCCAGAAATGACCTGGCAGGTACAGCTGTTAACAATCTATTGAGACCCTGTGGCTTCCTTTTGGCAAATGACAGAGTGACAAGTCAGCTCCGAAAATGACAAGGCGCCAAGTGTCCGTGACAAGTCAGCGGGCCCACCTCTCCTGAAAGCCTTCTCAAAGGATTAAATGCTGATTAATTTGAGAGATGATCCAATGGCTCGCACTATTTCGCAAGGGTTAAGTGCTCACTCCTTATGCCCGCGAAATAGCGAGACTGAACAAGAACCGTCCACGTGTCATGATGCTATGCGGTCTCAAAGGAAAATGTGGGTCCCTTGTAGTTTCCTTTTGGCGAATGACAGAGCGACAAATCAGCGCCGCAGGTGACTGGATGCCAAGTGCTGGTGACGAGTCCGCGGGCCCACCTCTCCTGAAAGCCTTTTCAAAGGATTAAATGCCGATTAATTTGAGAGATGATCCAACGGCTCGCGCTATTTCGCAAGGGTTAAGTGCTCACTCCTTATGCCCGCGAAATAGCGAGAATGAACAAGAACCGTCCACGTGTCATGATGACACATGGTCAAAGACGAAAGTGGGGCCCCTCGTAGTTTCCTTTTGGCGAATGATAGAGCGACAAATCAACACCGCAGGTGATTGGATGCCAGGTGTTGGTGACGAGTCCGCGGGCCCACCATTCCTGAGAACCTTTTCAAAAGATTAATTAGTGATTAGCTTAAGGGATCATCCAACAGCTTGCGTTATTTCGCAAGGGTTAAGTGCTCACTCCTTATGCCCGCGAAATAGCGAGAATGAACAAGAACCGTCCACGTGTCATGATGACACGTGGTCAAAGACGAAAGTGTGGGCCTGCCAAGGTGGAAACGTCGTTGTAAAAAAAAAGGCACGCGGCCAGTATCAAATAGAATGTGAAGGGAATTTTAAGGCCAATGATCTGATGCCACGTGGTATTATCTAGCCAATAGAAAAGTGGGACCCAGACTAAAGACAAAGCCGTTAGTAACGAAAAGGTAACAGTGAAACACTTGTAGGAATGTTATGATCCGTTGGAGCGAAAAATATGAATTCTCGTATGAATTCGATTTTGAAGGGACGGCCGAAGCATGCGGAATTAGTGTCATAGTTAAGGCCCTGAGTACAAGTATTTGATTTCCTAACAACCAAGTGAAGATATCTTTCAAAAGATTTTGCAGAAGAACAGACGCAGAGTTATCTTTTTCAGATACAGAGCAGGCGGTTCAGTTGCAGAGCAATTTCTTTCAAGCAAGCATCAGGTTCGCTCATATTTTGTAGCAATTCTTGTAGGGTGTTTTAAGTAAAATCATTCTCGTGTTGCAGGATTGTTTAAGAGTGATATTCATTTTCTGGCATTTTCAAATGGCTCCTAAAAGGGAATTTTCCGGCAAGGTTAATTATTTAGAACGAAGTGTATGTGATGATTTTTTAGAACAGTTGACATTGTCAACTAACCAGGCATCAAAGGCCAAGGAGTTAGTGCCCAGGGCTCCCCGTCTGAAGATAGGAGAAGGATTGTATGACAAGGGTAATTGGCTAAGATACCCACAGGTGGGAATGACCAGGTTGGGGTTATTTAAAGTCAGATTTGGAATGAGAAATTCTCCTACCCCTCAAAACAGTATTTGGGAACTAGATGTTGGGAAGTTAGTAGTCCCAGGGGTATTCATGGATACAGACTTGTTAACCCAAATGGCATTAAATTATGATCCAGTAACAAGATGCATCCGAGATATAAATGGGAAAACCCTTGTGGAAATTAATGCTGAGGAATTTAGGACAGCATTCGGACTCAATGAGTTCACAAACTTCCTAGAACCCATAAATTTCACATCATTAGCCTAAGTGTACAGTGCACAGAGGAGTCACCTCAGGAATGGGCCTCTTAAAGAACTTTTTCTGAAAATTGGAGGGTTAGCAGTTGTAGGACCCAATACACAAGAGCCTTTCTCATTGAGTATGTTTACCTTGAGGGCTAAAGGAATGTATTGGGCACTTTGCCAAATTCTAGGAGAAGATGCTGAAGCAAATATACCAAATCATTACTTGCTAATGATTGTTCAGATTTTGAATCCTTCTCTTGCTATCACATTTGATTATGCTTCTTTTATTGCCGATGCTATCCATGGAGGGTTGATAGGAATAAAGAATGGAAAGGTGGATAGACCTTTTGGATGGTATTCGCTCTTAATGCACCTTTTTCTCTTCAAAGGTGGTGATTATTTTGCTAGTGGACTGGACCTAGTTAAAGAGAAGGAAGGAGAGAAAATGCCAGTACAATTATGGAGTACTGTGTTGTCATGGGACAGAGAGGATGCTAGTTTCCTAAAGTTTGATAAATATTTTGCATCTAAAATAAGGACTCTCCTTTGCTCTGATAACCCATGAGTCCCCAAAGTTCTTCTGGAATTCATAAGGCCAAAAGAATTCGCAGAGAACATCAAAATTATTCATAACTGGGGCGACATGTATTTATATCCAATCTCCACAGTTTTCAGAGTTTTTGGTTTCAGGGGTACTCCATTTTTGTTACCTTACCAGGTCCCTCTCAAAGTGGGAATAGCGGAGATCCTTAGGCAAATTGGTGGCCTACAAGAAGCAGAGTTAACAGGCAGAGGCAAAGGGACTATTTTCCCTGCAGCCACCATAGCCCACCAATTCGTAGTTACAAAGGGAGGCTGGAATTGCTTTGAGGATTTCCTCAAACCTTACCATTTATCCACTGCAGTGTCCAGGTGTGTTGATCCAGAGGACTTCTTCAACGGTGTGTTCAGGAAGAAGGTAGCATGCAGAGGTAGGCCTCATCAATTCCAATTTCCTGAAGACCTCATCAGAAATGAATTTGATTTGGATGAGCAGGAATTAAGGAAGGAAAAGTGGGTGGCTTACAAGAAAGCCTTGGATTTTGTGCATCAATTTGATGCTAGCTATGACCCATTGTCTAGCTTCTTCCCACTGGAAGAAAAAATAAAATTCTTGATTGTTTGTTTTGAAGATGTGATGCAAACACTGAAGGAGAAGAGGGAAGCTGTGATTAAGAGTAACCCTGAAAAGGCTAGAATGATCCTGAGCAAATCAGCTTCCACCAAAGCAATTCCTCCTGATGATTACACATTGCACAAGAAATCAGGTTATAGTATGCTAGTGCCTACAATAGGGGAGCCCTCCACATCCAAAGGAAAGAGGAAGGTACAAGATGTCATTCACATCCAGGATAGCCCAAAGAAGCAAAGAGTGGGGAAGGAAGTGCAATCAGATACACCTTTGTATTCCCCATCCCAATCCCCTATCCATATAGGAGATGAACAAGCAGCAGCCGAATACCTCTTGCAGTTGGGTAGCTTGGGTGAAATCGCATACACTTATGATGAAGTGGAGGAGGGAATGCCAGAAGAGCCCATTGATGTTGAAATGGACATCACCTCTACTAAACTTAAAGGCTAGGAGTGGGATCCTGAGATAAAAAAGGCAAGTAATGCCTTTTTAGCTGATGACAACTTTGTTACATCAGAAGCATTCATGCAGTTCATTTGGAAATAACATATAAATAGATATAATGCTAGATGTGAGACAAGGAAGGTGGAGCAGCTTGATAAAGACCCAGCCTCAATGGAGGAAGAAATAAAATAGGAGATGATGGAAGAATTCAAAACCATCACTCCTGAACAGGGAAGAGATCTAGTAGCACAAGCTGGAGTGCTCATCTTACCAGAATGGGATATTGTTGATGCTCTGGTCCTAGATGAAGTAAGAAAAGAAACTAAACCCATGGAAGGGGTTACATTCAGTAAGGATAATGCTGCATTGGTTATGTGGTCCCTCAAGAGAAATGAGGACAAGAAAAGTAAAGACACCCCAGGGTCAAGTCACCTTGGTGGATTGATGGTAAAAAGAGTGCAAAGTACAGGGGTAGTAGAGGCTGCTAGCACTATGCTAGAAACTGCAAAATTTAGTGTTGCAGTGGCTGAAAAGGAAGCCAAAGAAAAGGAGGCCCTCCAAATTAAGTTGGAAACAGTTTTGAAGGCCTACAATAATGCCAAGGAAGAGGTGAGAGGTAAAGATAGCATCATTGCTAGATTACAAAGCCAGTTGATGGGACAACACCAACAAGGTGAGTCTTCAACATTAATGATTTCTTCCTCACCTGCAAGACCTCCACCTACAAGCCCTATCATCGAGTTTCCACTATCCCCAGCACCTTCCAGCTCCCAAATGATTGAGATTACTCCTCAAGAACTAGAAAGCCTGAAACAGGCTCAGGCCTTGTATGCAGGGAAATATGAGGAGAAAGTAAGGGCCACAATCTCCAGTTTTGCAGAGACAATAAATGCCTCATTGCTCTACAACAATGTGGGAAAGATTATGGAGATATGGAATGAGGTGAGAAGAGATAAGGCAATTTTGACACCCATTTTTGACAAATGGAGACCTAGGGAGCAAGATTTAGAGTTCATGTGTGTATCCTGTGATGAAGCAAGAGCTAATCCCATTATCAAATCCACTTCTGATGTCGCTAAGGTCTTAATGCAATTGGCAACAGATGTGGATAATGTGGAAAGAAGGGTTAAATTACTTAAGAAGGAATACACTAATCAAGTTTGTGAGTTGCTCCTAGGAATTTTTGCCAATCCGGATCAGTTGAAAGATAAGCAAATATGGCTTAAAGAGATAGAAGTCAAATTGTCAGCAAGGGTAAAGGGAATCATTGATCTTGATGATACCTCTTTCTTTGTTATAACAATACAAGAAATAGAAAAAATTAAATCACACTATAGTTTTCTTAATTCAGAAGTCAACAAACTGAGAAATTCTTGGAAAAGGTTGACTAAAAATAAAGATGATATGATTAATTTTTCATGGCCGACAGAAGAGACATATAATGAGTGGGAAGTTAAATATTCCACCCATGATCCGGAGCAGTTGGAGAGCGCCCCTGAAAGGATAGAAGAGGTTGCAACTGAACAGCCCGTTGTACAAACTGCAGAGGCTGAAAAGAGCGCATAACTGCTTTTACGCAAAAAAAATTGTAATCTCTTCAATTTTTGAAATAATTGTAACAAACTCTCCTCGAGAAGTTCGAAGCTTTGTGCATCCATGTTGTTATAAATGGATACTAGGACTAGAGGAAAGGGGATCACAAAATTTTGTAAGAAAACGCTGCAGAAATTTATCTGAGCTTTTCTAAGTCTAATGGAGAATCAGAATTTATTGTAATACTCTTTGAAATGAATATCAATATACAGGCCATCGGTTTTGAGTAAAAGTTATGTGTTGTCTTCAAGTTTGTTCACAAATTTATTTACTGTCTTTATTCTGAATAATCCAGGGTTGTTTAGTTTGAATGGAATTGCAAAGCAATCTCAGTATAAGTGTTTGTTAGCTTTTCTCTTTAGGAGGGAAATTAAATACGCGGGATCACTCATACCAGTAAATTCTTTGGAAGGAACTTTGAATTTTGAGGACCATAGCTTAGTCTAGAATGATTGAATTCTTGTATGTGTCAGGCATTTATCAGGATTAGTGGAAACCAAGCCGACGGGAAGCATAAAGATATATTGTTTCAGGAGTTTTATTTGAGTTTAGGTGACTCTGTAACCTTGGATAAGGCACTGGTGTTAATCGAGGTTGTTTATTGCATACTTTGTTGATCAAAAATGCTGAAGTTAAGTACAGTTTCTATTCATTGTTTTCAGTTGATTTCAAGGTGAATAAATCCACTGGTTTTCTGGACTGGTTTGCTGTGGGTTTATTGTTTAAAAGTGTGAAGTTAATTCACAAAGGTATACCCACCTGGGCTCTAAGGAAGCCCGAAGTGTAGAAGGTTTAATCAAACCTTGTCATATGTTGTCTCTGGAATTTCCTTATCTTTGATGTTTTCTCTGCACCCAGTTTAGACCATATTATCTTAAGGACATTGAAGGGAATCAAATTTTGAGGACAACAGTATGGATACCATAATCCATAGTCAATAGTTCCCTTCAGATATCTCAGAATCCACTTGACTGCTACCAAGTGGGATTCTCTTGGGCTTTTCTGGAACCATGCAGTAATGCCCACTACATGTGCAATGTCTGGTCTGCTATGTACTACATAGTGAAATTTAACAATCATTGATCGATATTCCTTCTCATTTACCAACCCTGAGTCATCCTCTTTTGATAATTTACAACTGGTCACCATCGGTGTACCAACTGGTTTGCTTTCTTCCATGCCAAAGGTCTTCAACACCTCTTTGACATATTTGGACTGAGATAAAGATTCCATCTTTCATTTGTTGAATTTTTAGTCCAATGAAGAACTTAATCTCCCCTATAAGTGACATCTCAAACTCCTTTTTCATCTCATCTACAAAATAATGACTCATCTTGTCATCTCCTCCAAAGATTATGTTATCAACAAATAACTCACAGATCAGAATTTGATCTCCTTCTGACTTCAGGTAGATATTACTATCCTCACTTGTTCTCTCAAATCCAATCTTCACAAGATGGGAGTGCAAGCATTCATACCATGCTCTAGGTGCCTGCTTTAGTCCATACAAGGCCTTATGTAGCCTACACACCATGTCACTATCTTCTGATAGGGCAAACCCATCTGGTTGTTCTATATACACCTCCTCTTCTAGTATTTCATTTAGGAATGCAGATTTCACATCCATTTGATATACTTTTAATCCCTTGAATGCTGCATATGCAAGAAGCATACGAACTCCTTCCAATCTGGCTACTAGAGCAAAGGTTTCTCCATAGTCTTCTCCTTCTTCTTGGGCATATCCTTTACACACCAATCTAGCTTTGTTTCTAACCATTGAGCCATCTTCATTCAACTTATTTCTAAAAACCCATTTTGTGCCAATGACATTTTTATGCTCCGGTCTGGGTACCAAAGACCATGTACCATTCTTTTTTATCTGGTCAAGTTCCTCTTCCATTGCCTTGATCCAGTCTTCATCTTTATGTGCCTCTCTAAATGTTTTAGGCTCAAATTCAGAGATCATGCAACAGTTTTTTCTGACCTTTCTTCTTGTAAGAATTCCTGCATCCTTATCTCCTATGATCTGCTTTGGATCATGATTCAGCTTTACATACCTAGGAATGATCTTAGCCGTTTCCTCTTGCTTTTCTTCTTCATCCTTATCTTCATCAGCATCAGCATCTACCGGTGTAGGAGCACTATTAATGGTGTAGGAGCACAATTCTCTAAGTCCTATTGTTGAAACATTTGAGAGCTTTGCTCTTTGTGGAATACCCTAGGATATTCCCTCATCACATTTAGCATCAAACTTGCTCTAATGTTCACTCCTCTTGATATAACACTTACTACCAAACACTCTGAAGTAGCTTACCACTGTTGTCTTACCGACCCAATACTCATAAGGTGTTTTATCCTTACCCTTTTTGATGAGTACCTGGTTCATTGTGTAGACTGCAGTGCTCACCGCTTCTCTCCAAAGGGTGTGAGCAACCTTCCCTTGGATCAACATAGTTCTAGTTGCTTCAACCATAGTCTGGTTGTTCCTTTCTGCAAGGCCATTCTATTGTGGAGTCCGGGGGGCAGAAAGTTGCCTCTTGATGCCATTCTCTTCACAGTATTTGTTGAATTCACCAGAAGTGAATTCTCCTCCTTGATCAGTTCTTAAGCACTTAATTCTCTTACCGCTTTATTTTTCAACCAGTGGTCTGAAGGCTTTGAACTTTCCAAAAGCTTCAAATTTGTCCTTCAAGAATGTGACCCACATCATTCTTGAGCAATTATTAGTAAGAATCATAAAATACGTATCTCCCTGCACACTCCTATTTTTCATAGGACCACACAAATCAGTATCCACAAGATCAAGTAAATTGTCTACAGTGAAAGGTTTACCTTTGAAGGTTGAGGAAGACATTTTCCCCAGTTGACACTCTCTGCACAAAGGATTCTCCGGTTTTCTCAACATAGGCAATCCTCTAACTGCCTTGATATTACTGGCCTTCACAATATTATCAAAGTTTACATGGCAGAGTCTCTTATGCCATATCCAACTATCCTCAAACTTAGCCATTAGACATTAGCATTTAGCTGAAATAGGTTACCTTTAGTCTACATACCGGTAGCCATCAGTTAACCATTCTTTCCTTTGATTTTGCACACTCCATTTCTAAATTCCAGAGTGAGTCCATTATCATTCAGTTGAGCAACACTCAAAAGGTTGTGCCTGAGACCTTCTACCCAATACACATTGTTAGCACTGCTTCTTCCATTCAGAGAGATGGACCCTCTGCCTTTTACCATACATGGTGCATCATTACCAAAATGAACCACACCACCATCATACTCTTCCAGAGATAGAAACTTACTCCGGTCACCAGTCATATGGTGAGAACAGCCACTGTCAATATTCAACTCATTGGAATTATCAAAGCGGGAGACAAGAGTCTTCTTGTCTGACACATCTTCCTTGACTGCTACAAACACAATATCTTCACTTTCTTCATCTTCAGATTCCTCATCAGTGACACCTTCATCAACTGCTACAAAATAGTTTCTCATGTTTCCTCCTTTGAACTTTTTGAACCTCTCTGGTTTGTCCTTGTTGTCACCATTAGGGCAGTTTACATAAATGTGTCCTATCTGGTTACAAGAAAAGCATTTCAAAGGAAGCTTACCTCTGTATTTATCGGTTCCCTTGGGAAGTCTCTTGGCAAGAAGAGCTTCAAATTCCATCAGGATCTCCTCATCATCCATTTCTCTACTTTGTCTTGGTTCACCACTGGTACTAGCTTCTTTGCCTTTTCTAGATGGTGCAGCAGATGCTCCAAAGGCTGATTCAGTCTTCTGAATACTACCATCATGATTATTTATCTCATAAGCTGTTAGCTTTGCAACGATGGAGTCTAGGGATACCTTTGTCTTGTCTACAGGCCTCAACTTCTGAATAGCAGCAACCCTTATTGCATAGACTGGTAATAAGGATCTCAAAAATTTGCTAACAACAGTGTAATCTTCCATTTTACCACCTGCACCCTTGATATCTTCAACAACAGTTTTGATTCTTATTCCATATTGTTGAATGGTCTCTTCTTCAACCATCCACATGTCTTAAAACTTTCCCCTAAGGCTTTCTTCCATAGCTTGTTTCACATTCTCATCACCGCCATAGATATTCTCAAGGGCATCCCATACTTCTTTGGGATTCTCTTTATCCTGAACATCAATAAACTCAATGTTAGATAAACTATTGATTAGGGCTTCCATGACTTGCCCATTCTCCTAAATCTCTCTCTTTTGATCATCAGTGAGAGTACCGGTAGGGATAACATAAGCATTCTCAACATAGCTCCAGTGTTGAGCACCCATGCTTCTGATGTATATCTTCATTATGTCCTTCCATATTTTAAAGTTGTCTCTGTTGAACTTTGGACCTTCCCTCTTCATCATTAGAGTAGGATCTTTACCTCAAGTAGTTAAGCTTACAACACAGAGGACCTGGAAGATGGTCTGATACCAATTGATGAATCGATGATGAACAGTTAGTACCAAACCGGTACTAAGAGGGGGAAGTGAATTAGTACTGACAAAAACACTTTTCCTTGAACCGGTTTGACTGAGAACATTGTACTTGACTGGCAAGCAATGACACCGCTCTAAACTAGATTACTACCAGTTAGACACAGTAAGAATGTGAAAGACATAAACTGGTAACTCATCTTTCCACACAATCTAACATCTTATTTCACTTCACCCATATGCATACACTAGTAATACATCAGCAAAAATGTAAAGACTTTTTGGTTCAACATTCTTTACCACTTGACAGAGAATAACAAAGCATCACATGAAAATCATCACACATAACACACATTATTTTCACATGGAAAACCAACTGGGAAAAACCACGGTGGGGATGAATACCCACAAGCTATTCTTTGAACCCTTTTGAAGTCCACTCTATTAGGAGCCTAGTTTGGTTAAAGACTTTACAATAGATTCTGTTAGGAACCGATCTTGCTAGGGATCACCCGGTTAAGGGTTAAACCCTGTTAAAGGTTACCTTATTAGAGGATTTTAAGAACTCAATGATTTTGAGTCACCCTGTTAAAGGATTTACAGCAAGTCAGTTAAAGCTACCCTGTTAAGGGATTTTCCAACTGTTGAAGTGGTTAGAGGTCAATAGGTATTACAATGATCTGGTAACAACACTTCAATGCCAATGCAGATCCGCTTTAGTTTCTTCCTTCTGCAATCACACTCTGCAAGTATCTATTCTCTTTTCTGGTCTGGCAAGAATCATGTATCTCTACACTTAGATACACTCACAACATTTGCCAACAACCTCAACATGAAAAACAACATCAACCTTATAGGAAAGATAGGTCGGTAGCATAAACCCTAAACCCTAAACATTTAGGTTAAGAATTTCAGTCGGTTCAATCCTAACCATTGAACATATTGCATTGATTACAACAGTCTTGAACAGATATCAAGATGTTCTCCATCGTTCGTTCTTCACCGCTTCTTGGAGGCTGATAACCCATCACGCATTCTCCACCGTTTACAGAGACTTCACACATTCCCAAGGTAGATAGGATCAATCTCCTTCATGCAAGATCCTTCACACGCACAAGGCTGACGTGGCAACACAATCTGTTCTTCATTATAGTGCTAACTCATCACACGATGTCATCGGTTGAATCACATAGGCTTGGAATACTTCAACTGGAAACCCTGAAGCTAAGACTACCAACCGGTAGTCATACCATATAAAACCTTGATACAAAACATTCCATACACCGGTTCACATTCCAACATACCGGTTCACTTTTTCACATATACCGGTTCACATTCCAACATACCGGTTCACTTGGGCAAACATAGCGCTTCACTTTTTCACATATACCGGTTCACAACATCATACCGGTTCTCTTGCAAGTTTCTTACTTCAATATACCGGTTCATTTCTTCAGCATATTGACATCAATGACAACATACAATATCATCATGTCATCATACTTTGCACATATGCCAACAAATAGAAATATCAATACTCTTTGATTGTGATGATTGAGAGTAATGTACATACACAGGTATAGGAATCATGGTTTACATTTTTTCATGTACTCTCCTTCAACCGAGTCTCCATGTCTTCAGCTAGTAATTGGCTACAGTTCTTCTCCCTATCAATCATAGAGTTCATCTCCCCCTTTGACAACAATGCCAAAGTGAAAGTAAAACATACAGTGTCATACTTCATTGTTCTGCAACTAGTTGTGCCCCCTGTGGAGTAGCACCACTCTACACCAATCCTACTTCAAGATCTTCAATAAGCTCTGGGACTGATGTCTTCCACATCGACTTAATTGACCTAATGTAGGGGCACAACCCCTAGCTGACCTCTAAGATACTCAAAAGTAGCCTTAGGCAGAGGTTTACTAAAGATATCTGCTAGTTGTTCCTTAGTAGATACATGCTCCAGTAACACATATTTACTCTACACTTTCTCTCTCAAGAAATGATATTTCAGCTCAATATGCTTGGTTCTAGCATGCAACACTAGGTTCTTTGAAATATGTATTGTACTGGAGTTATCACAAAAAATCCTTACCGGTTCTAAGATTTTCAACTTAAATCCTTCCAGAATGTGTTTCATCTAGATGGCCTGGGTACAATTCATATACGTTGCAACATAGTTAGCTTCAAAAGTTGACTATGATATACAACTTTTCTTCTTGCTACTCCAAGATACAAGCCTTCCTCCAAGAAAGAATGCACCTCCGGTTGTACTCTTCATGTCATCAACATTTCCTGCCCAATCTGCATCTATATAGACTTTCAAATCAAAATTACCTGTATATGGATACCATAATCCATAATCAATAGTACCTTTCAGATATCTGAATATCCTTTTAGTTGCTACCATGTGTGTCTCCTTCGGGTTCATTTGAAATATGGCAACTAATCCAATTGCAAGAGCAATATCCAGTCTGCTATGAACAATATAATGCAGTTTCCCTATCATAGACCTGTACTCCTTTTCATCCACGGATGCAGTATCATCCTCCTTAGACAGTTTACAACCTGTAACCATTGGTGTCCCAACTGGTTTACAGTCTCCCATTCCAAATGTCTTCAATGCCTTTTTCACATATTTGTATTGTGTGATAAAAATACCATTCTTCATCTGTTGAATTTTAAAACCTGTGAAGAATTTTATCTCTCCTATTAGAGACATCTCAAATTCACTTTTCATCTCATTTACAAAGTCATCACTCATGTCATCATTGCCTCCAAAAATGATATCATCCACAAATAACTCACTAACTAGTATCTTATCTCCTTGAGTCTTGAGATATATATTGATGTCTTCATTGGTTCTCTGAAAACCTATCTTCACCAAGTGTGAATGTAGTCTTTCATACAATGCTCTTGGTGCTTGCTTCAAACAGTATAGTGCCTTGTGTAGTTTTCACACCATATCCTTTGCATCAGTCAAAGCATAACCATCTGGTTGTTCAATGTAGACTTCCTCTTTCAGTATTTCATTTAGAAATGTCGACTTCACATCCATCTGATATACTTTAAATCCTCTATATGCTGCAAATGCAAGTAGAGTCCTAACACCTTCCAATCTAGCAACTGGTGCAAATGTCTCACCATAGTCTTCTCCTTCTTCTTGAGCATTACCTTTGCATACCAGTCTGACTTTGTTTCTGACTACTACTCCATCTTCATTCGTACCTATTACATTTTTGTTCACCGGTCTGGGTACTAAGTTCCATGTATTATTCTTCTCAATTTGGTTAAGCTCTTCTTCCATAGCCTTGATCTAGTGATCATCTCCAAAAAATTCCTTTGTTGTATTAGGCTCAATAGTGGAGATCATATATGAATTCTCTCTTATTCTTCTTCTGGTTAACACACTAGCATCTTTATCTCCAATAATTTGATCAAGATTATGATTGAGTCTAACATACCTTGGAATAACATGATCATGATCTTCAGGTTCTTCCTCACTAACTTCATATTCTACAGAATCTACATGTTCTAGTTGAACTGGTGCTGCAGTATTCATTTCACCAACTTCTAGCTTCACCGGTTCTAGCTCCAAAATCAGAATGTAAGGTTCATCTTCCTTCTTCTCCTCACTAGTTTCTTTTGTATCTGTAGGACACTCATTCACTCGGACATTAGCACTTTCAATGATCTTCTTTGTCTAGTTGTTGTAACATTTGTAGGCTTTTCTCTTGGTGGAGTAACCAATTAATATGCCTTCATCACTCTTAGCATCAAACTTACCAACATAGTCACCTCTCTTGACAAACACATTTACTGCCAAAAATATTAAAGTAACTGACATTGGGTGATCTACCATACCAGTATTCATAAAGAGTTTTATCCTTACCTCTTTTAACCAATATCTGGTTCATAGTGTAGACAGTTGTGCTGACACCTTCTCTCTAGAAAGTCTTAGCTACACCTCCTTGTATTAGCATAGTTCTTGCAGCTTCAACAATTGATCGGTTTTTCCTCTCTGCAATACCATTCTTCTATGGTGTCCTAGATACAGAAAGTTGCCTCATAATTCCATTGTCTTCATAGTATCTAGTGAATTCCTCTAAAGTAAATTCACCACCTTGATCAATTCTTAAGCACTTTATCTTCTTTCCACTTTCCTTTTCAGCTAAAGCCCTGAATGCCTTAAACTTGCAAAAGGCTTCTATTTTTTCCTTCAAGAATGTGACCCACATCATTCTTGAGCAATCATCAGTGACAATCATAAAATACTAACCACCTTGAATACTCCTAGTCCTTATTGGTCCACAGAGGTCTGTATGAACCAAATCTAGCAAATGTTTTGCTAAGAAAGATTTGCTCTTAAAAGTTGAGGATGTCATCTTCCTTGATTGACATTCCTTACATAGAGCATTCACCGGTTTGTCCAATTGAGGCAAACCTCTTACTAATTTGGACTTACTAACTTTTATAATGTTATCAAAATTTACATGACAAAATTTCTAATGCTAAAGCCAACTATCTTCTACTTTAGCAATTAAACAATTATTGACTTTAGAATTCAGGTGAAACAAGTTACCTTTTGTCTATTTGCCGGTTGCAATCAGTTCACCTTTGCTTCCATAGATTTTACACATTCCATTCTTGAATTCCAGTGGATATCCTATGTCATTGAGTTTAGCAACACTCAAAATATTGTGTTTCAATCCTTCAACCCAGTAGACATCATCTGCACTACTCTTTCCATTAAGAGCAATGGTTCCCTTTCCTTTTACCATGCAGGGTGAGTCATTTCCAAATCTCACAACACCTCCATCAAATTCCCTCAAAGTAAGAAACTTACTCCAGTCACCGGTCATGTGATGTGAACAACCACTTTCTATAATCCAATCATCATAACTATCCATGCGAGAGACTAATGTCTTCTAATCTGATGTCTCCTCTTTAATGGAAACAAAGACAATGTCCTCATTTGCATCTCCCTCAGATTCCTCATCTATCATTCCTCCATCCACTACAATGAGGCAATCTCTTTTACCTTTGCCTTTGTATTTCTTATACTTCTCATGTTTATGCTCATTGTCTCCATTTAGACAGTTAGTTGCAATATGTCCAATCCGGTTACATGCAAAACACTTCAAAGGTAATTTACCTCTATACTTACCAGTACCTCTGGGTAACTGCTTGGCCAACAATGCTTCAAGCTTAATCAGACTGTCTTCATCATCAACTTCTCTGCTGGATCTGGACTCATAATTGTGACTATCTTCTATGCTTTTCCTTACCGATGGATTACAAACTGAAGCTCTAAATTTAGATTATGATTTCTGAGCACTTCCATCATAACCATTTAATTCAAATGCAACTATTTTACCAATGATGGAGTCAAGAGTTACCTTTGTTTTATCAATAGACTTGAGTTCTTGAATGGCTGCAACTCGGATAGCATAGACCGGTAGAAGGGTTCTCAACGCCTTGCTAACCACTATGGTATCCCCCAGTTTACCACTAGTACTTTTGATCTCATCGACTATCTCCTTGATTCTCTAACCATACTGTTGAAAATTCTCACCTTTAGCCATCTGCATGTCATCAAGTTTACCTCTCAGACTCTCTTCTTTGGCAATCTTCACATGCTCATCACGGCTATAGATATCCTCAAGTTTCTTCCACACTTCAAAAGCAGTCTCCAAACCGTGGACATAAACATACTCTGAATCGGACAAGGAACTGATAATGGCCTCCAATGTTTGATTATTCTCATGTTTCTCCTTCTTTTGATCATCAAGCAAAATCCCACTACACAAGCTATATTTAGTAACAACATGTTCCCAATATTGACTTCCTAAGATTTTGATATAGATCTTCATCCTATCACTCTAGATTCTTTAGTTTTCCCTATTGAACCTTGAACCTTCTTTCTTTATCATGTTCTTCTGGATCTTTACCTCAATCTGTTAGGCTTAGACACTAGAGGACCTGAAATTCTTTGATACCAATTGATGATATGATGAATCAATAAGGTTCCAGTCAACTAATGAGAGGGGGGGTGAATCCGCAGATAGAAAAAAACTATAATTTCACCAAACTCAAACCCAACTCATAATTCAATCACTGAACTAACCGGTTCAACACTGTACTATAAATTGTAACTGCACAGTCAAGTTTACCAGTTGACTAGAATACCAATATAATAGTGTAACAGATATGAAACTCTCAAACCATTTAGCCAAAAGATCAAACCACTTTACTAACACTAGTTTATAACACATTTCAGATCACTTTCGATCAACTTATAACATCTAAGTGGCTTTACTAGTTAAACAGATTAACCATATCAAAACATAACCACAAAAACCATTCACCACTTGACACAATGATTTTTAACGTGGAAACCCAAATGGGAAAAACCATGGTGGGGATGAATACCCACAAGTATTCTAAACTCTACTGAAGTTTGCCTTGTTAGGATCCAAGCCTTGTTAGAAGATTTACAAAAATGTCCTATTAGGAACAGATCCGGTTAAGGACCACCTAGTTAAGGGATTGACTACAATACCCTGTTAAAGGCAATACCCTGTTAGGAGTAATCTCGATAGAGGATTTCAAATCCAAGCTAATGGATCTCCTGGTTAGAGGATTTAGAAAACAAAAAGCATGTTAAAGCTTACCTGGTTAAGGGATTTAACTGTTGTAATTGTTAAAGAACAACAGGGTTTTTGTTGATCTCGTAATAGCACTACTCTGCTTGATCAGATCCTTTTTAAGCTCCTATTTGCCTTCATACATTCTATAGATACTCCTCTGGTTCGGAAATCAATCACACTGACACTTAACCAAAATTGCCAACAACACTACAAAACAACTCATCGACCTTATAAGCAAAACAATAGGTTGGTAACACATCACAAAACCTAAGATCTCATAGAGATTACAAACAAATCAGTTCAAACATGACCATTGGATTACATAGCAATCATCTGCACATTGTCCAAGACAACCTCAACTACTCCTGGATCACCACACATAGGATCCTATAACTCATCATGTGGTTTCCACTTCATGCAATGCACTGGCTCATTCCCTCGATAAAATAGTTATCTCTACGTGCCAAAACCACTTTGAAACTCATCACGTGCACCATGCATACGTGGCATAATAATCTTCGATCACCATTCGATCATAGATCAACACAACCGATTCACCAAGCTCCATCAGTTAGGGTTACTGGTTGATCTCTCTGCTTCAATAGTAATACCGGTTTCCTTCACTTGCTCAACTACTAGTTGCATTACTGCATCACTACCGGTTGCAATACAACTCCATTACCGGTTACAATTGACATCAATGACAACACTTATACTTCATTAATGCAATCTTCATGCAATTCCAACAATTACATAAAGAGGAGCCTGCACATGTAGGAAGGCCAATAGACTAGAGCATACTGCTCATCACAAAAGGAGCCTCATTGACTACAAAGTAAAACCAGACTACAATCCGGAAAGAATAGTGAACTAGATGAATAGCATCTCCTATGCCTGAATACAGTTCCGGTTAAGCTCAGTAACAGAGGTCTTAAACCTCTTTCACCGACCCAATTCGATCACCTATGATCAACCAAAACCTCTGCATATGACTACAACCTTATTCGCACACAGATAATCCTATATCCCAAAAACCCACGAATATGCCCATTATCTACAAAGAGATCTTACATCATATTTATACCAACCTGAGACCTAAATATTTAGGTCAGCCACCTAAAAGATAATACAATAAATTCATAACATAAACCTGCAATCCAATGGTCAACCAAGTCATCCTAAGATTGAAACAACATAGTCCAATCAATAAATCCAACCGGTAACGCATTGGGATCATCCACCAACACGTTACATAAACTGGTCCATAACCTACCAGAATAAGATAGCATTAGGTCCGGATGCAAATTCAACACCACTGATCAACAGGAACATGAACAAGATAACCAATTGCATCCCAAAAGGTATCTAGAAGCCGCGCCAATACCACTTATCACATGCATCAAAAGATCTTCAACAAGGCTCTGCTGGTAAAAACCTTACCGGTGACCAAAAGGCTTACTAGAACAAATGATAGCTCCTGAGTCATCAAATCCCAAACTAACTAATCGTGATACACATCTGAATAGCATGAATGACAGATCCAAACCAATTCCACAAACCGAAGCATGTCAGAGCATACCGGATCAATATCATAATCCAACTGCTCTATTGGAACCTACCGGAAACCGATAAACAACCAAAACAACCGGTGTTGCCATCAATCACAAAACATCAATGCAACACAATCAGTTCCTCTAATTTGCCAACATCAATGTCCATCGATACCTTTTCACTTAGAGAGACATCATGTAAAGAAGGTAAAGTAACACTAAGAAAAGTGTTTATGATATCATCCTCTTCCTCTAAGATAGCTAGATGGAAAGGGCACATTTTAGGAGAATTGTTAAGATCACTCTTCAAATCTTCATGGGAGAGTTTTGAGGGGGTTGGTAACAACTATTTTAGGCACTAAAATGTTGTCATAGATAGGAGGATTTTCTTTAAGAGAGGGAAAAATTGAAGCAAGGGAAGCTAATTCATTATCACATCTATGAAATGAATGCATCATGACAACAATTTTCCTCTTTCAAATGATAACATATGCAAAATAGAAGGAAATGTTCAATTTTAACCAATGCAAGAACTCTAAATATTTACTTAGAAAATGAAATTTATGAGTGAAATGTGTTCCTAAATCAGATCTGAAATTAATGATCCCAATTAAGCTATCCACAAGTTCAATTTTGAATTGAAAAATTAGGGTTTTAACAAAATTGACTTCTAAATTTATTTATTTTTTAAATTTGCAAGAAATTGAAACTTGTAAATGTAAATTTGAATTTGAAATAGCAAAAACACTCAGATCTAAGAACATAAATTAAAATTAAAGAAGATTGGATTCACATCAGGTTCACCAAAATGTGGAGGGGAAAAAGACCGGGTGACTAGGACCTAATCCCACTTTTGCCAACACATTGGGAATACGAAAGAGCCTAGGGAGATAGCTCACTTTGGCTACTTCTTGTGAGAAAGAGAGAGCCAAGGATTATCTTTTAGGGTTTCTATTCCTCTTGTTGTAAATGAAGGAAAGATATGCACAATTAAATGTAATGATGAACTATGCTAGGAGATAAACAATGAAGCGTACATACACTGAAATTGCAGAAACTTGCAGATCTAAAACTGAGATATTGAAAGAAGAGAAGGGAGAGGAATTTTAATGTGTACCTAGTGTTGAAAAATGAGCCAAACTGACCTTGACAGGAGTGCCATGCTCTAGTCTTGTTCTGTCTAACAGAGAGTTGCAACTAAGAGATTGCAAACTGAAGGTTCTGAGACACCACCCTGCTAAAAATCACCTAAAAGTGGAAGGACCAGGGTGCCACACCCCTATCCTGGGAAGGACCACGACACCACACCTTTGTCCCTGGTGGTTTTAGGGCAGATTTGAGGTGTTAGAGTATTCGGGTATTTACTTGATTAATTAAACAATATTTGTTTAATTATTTAAGTTCCCTTTATCTCTTTTACACTTAAGCTAACTTTAGGTGCATAATAATTAATTCTTTTATTAATTATTATGTGCAAACCTAGGTTTTCCCTTTTAGGTTTTCTTGACCTATTAAAGGTTGAGTTCATTCTTTTCATTGTAACAAGAAGAAGATTTTTTACACACCTCCCCATAATGTTGAAAAGAGAGAGCTCAATATTCACAAGATGTGTAATGTAAAAAAACCTTCTTCTTGTTACAATGAAAAGAATGAACTCAACCTTTAATAGGTCAAAAAGCCCTAAAAGGGAAAGCCTAGGTTTGCACATAATAATTAATAAAAGAATTAATTATTATGCACCTAAAGTTAGCTTAAGTGTAAAAGAGATAAAGGGAACTTAAATAATTAAACAAATATTGTTTAATTAATCAAGTAAATACCCGAATACTCTAACACCCCCCCCTTAAGATAGACTTAGGGAGAAGTTAAAACCTAGAATAGCTACTGAAAGTAGGAAAGATGGGTCCCGGCAACAAGGCCTGATCAGGTACCCAAATACAATGAAATCTCTATGAACTGGAGAAATAGAGAAAACCACGTGGGAACAAAACTCTACTCCAAAAAGAGATGGAAAAGAACACCATTGAAGCATGAAGAACCTGCAAACTCTATCGAAGAATAACTGTTGATCTGAAGAACCTCCACTGAAATAGAACATGACTAGGTAGAGAAGGTTGTAATCTGTATGAGTGCCCTCAAATGACACTACTCGAATATGTATCTTCGATTTCAGTTGTTTGCCTTGTTTGCCTTCTGATTTGAGTGTGTCATTTGAGGGCACTCATACAGATTATAGTCTTCTCTACCTAGTCATGTTCTATTTCAGTGGAGGTTCTTCAGATCAGTAGTTATTCTTCGACAGAGTTTGTAGGTTCTTCATGCTTCAATGGTGTTCTTTTCCATCTTTTTTGGAGTAGAGTTTTGTTCCCACGTGGTTTTCTCTATTTCTCTAGTTCATAGAGATTTCATTATATTTGGGTACCTGATCAAGCCTTGTTGTCAGGACCCATCTTTCCTAATTTCAGTAGCTATTCTAGGTTTTAGCTTCTCCCTAAGTCTATCTTAAGGGGGGGTGTTAGAGTATTCGGGTATTTACTTGATTTTTTTTGCAAAAAAAAAAAAAAAAAAAGTTTTTTGGGGTTTATTTTCGGAGGGTACCGAGCTGACAGTTCGGCCGTCGTACAATGACCAGACCTGTCAAACTGGCCACCTGTCAGCCCCGGCTCACCGGCCCCAGCAGCCTCCGCCTCCCTCTGGCCCCTGCCGGCAGCTCCCTCTGGCCCCCGCCGGTACTCCGATAGCTTTCTTCCGGCCCCCACCGACAGCTTTCCCCGACGACCCTACTCTCTCTCGGCCCCACCGTCGTGCTCTGCTCCCTGGCCCCGCCGCTGCTGCAGCCCCTGACCCCCGCCACCGCCCCGCCCAACCCCGCCGCCGCCGACCTCCCTGCAGCCCATGCCCAGCCCCCGGCCCTCGCCCTCGCCCACAACGCCCATTGGCCTCGTCATCACTTGGCCACCAGAGCTCCTCCCAGCCACTGGAGCACCACCCGTTCGCCACCAGAGTGCCGCTCCCTGGCCACCTCCACCCGAACAGCCACCAGACTACCCCTTCCTCTTGTTTTGAAGGGGGGTTTGGTTTTTTGGTCATATCTTGGGCATATGGAGTCATGTTTTTGAAAACGAATAGGCGTCAGAAAGCTAGTTTCGAGCCGAACCTCATCATGTTGGTAATTTTTTCCAATTTTTCTTTTTGACTATGTTGTTTTCCAGTCAAAGTGAGGTCTCTTTTTTGCACTCTAGGGGATGTATAATGAGCATCCGAACTCCGTTTTTTGAAAAGTTTATATTTTTGGAAAACATGTGATGTGTACTTTCCAGCCATATGAGTTTTATTTCCATATTATGCTCCATGCATATTTTATTCAATTTTTTTCTTTTCAACACTCTGGTGGATATCTTGGTTGTTTCAGGTCCTGGGATCTCTTCTCTGGGTAGGATGTCTCTATTTTGGTTCTCCTTTCTATTTCCAATCTTCTTATCATTGTAGCATTGTATTTATGCAAACACACTGAGATAAAGTGCCACCATGCATTGTTTACTTGGGATCTTGCACATTTTGTGCCTTGTTGTACATGTACTACTTATAAAGTGCCATGAGGGGGTTGATGTTTGCCTTGTTTTCCATCCACCTTTGTCAAGTGAGTGTTCCTTCCATGACATTCGCCTCATGTTGTGTGTCAAGTGAGTGTTCCTTCCACGACACTATGTACTGCCTCTGTGTCTTTGATGTTCCTGGTTCTTCGTCATGCAATTCTTGTTGGTCATTCTTTTCAGTGTACCTGTCCCTCTCCCTTTTTAGCATTATGGGGAGGTTTTTCCTGTTGGTTCTAATGCTTCTGTGATTCGATTGATCAACTCTTCAAGCTTTGGTGTTCTCATACCATCTGTATCTTTGATTTCAGTTATTTCCCTTGTTTGCCTTCTAATTCGAGTAGTGTCATTTGAGGGTACTCATATAGATTATAGTCTTCTCTACCTGGTCATGTTCTATTTCAGTGGAGGTTCTGCAGATCAGCAGTTATTCTTCAACAGAGTTTGCAGGTTCTTCATGATTCAATGGTATTCTTTTCCATCTCTTTTTGGAGTAGAGTTTTGTTCCCACGTGGTTTTCTCTATTTCTCCAGTTCATAGAGATTTCATTGTATCTGGGTACTTGATTAGGCCTTGTTGCCGGGACCCATCTTTCCTGCTTTCAGTAGTTGTTCTAGGTTTTAGCTTTTCCCTAAGTCTATCTTAAGGGGGGGTTTAGAGTATTCGGGTATTTACTTGATTAATTAAACAATATTTGTTTAATTATTTAAGTTCTCTTTATCTCTTTTACTCTTAAGCTAACTTTAGGTGCATAATAATTAATTCTTTTATTAATTATTATGTACAAACCCAGGTTTTCCCTTTTAGGGTTTCTTGACCTATTAAAGGTTGAGTTCATTCTTTTCATTGTAACAAGAAGAAGGTTTTTTACATTACACATCTAGTGAATATTGAGCTCTCTCTTTTTGAGCATATTTTCTATGTATTTCTTTCTTCTGTGATTTGCTTCCTTGCTTCTCCTTGTAACAAATTTTTCAGCTTGCAGAGATCATTTGGGCTCCTGTGGTGTTGTATTTTCTCAACTCCAACATGAGGCTTGCAATTGTCCCTGTGTCTTCTGCTAATCTTGAAAGTCTCTCGAGTACCTATACCTACACCTACAACTGAAAAGAGAGGGTTTGGGTGGCTATATAGGGTTTTGCCTTAGTCAAACCCTTGTTTTGGTGATTTCCACCTCAATAAATAGTCGATTTTTATAGTAAAATAGTGTGTGCAGGAATCTTATGTGTGTGCAAAACCCTAAAATGAGAAAGATAATAAACTAGAACTACCCTACATTTTGGAGAGTAAACCCTGAATGTGTGTAAATGTAAAAGTGTTGGTTAATAGATTTGTCCCTTTCTTCAGATTATAATGTTTGGGTTCTTTAAATAATCATATTACTCTTGTACACCCCTTTATGAGAGGAAACAAATAAACCAACAATTGGATCAATCAATTAAAATGCATCCTTTGCATTAGAGGGAAGCTCCTCGTATGATTTTCAATGAATTTTTATGCAACAAACTTTGAAATGAAGACATTTTTAACCAAAAAGCATGGAAAGGCTTTATCATTTATCTATCAACACAAAGGAATGCTTTCAAAATAAAACGGAAAGAATATTCTAAAGATCAAATAAGATCTCACGGACTCTGATTTTTACACATGTTCATTTCATAAATTATGAGCAAAAGTAAATGCATAGCAGTATGAACTCTGATCGATTCTCTCTCATGATTCACAGGACAAGGGGGATCAACAAAACTCAATCCACAATGAATTTACTTATAAATAATGGTAACAATGATTTCAGAACATAGAAATAACTGATAACAAAATGATATCATGCACATTAGCCGATTTCTCAAGAAAGATCGCCAATCCTTAAACAAACAGATTTAAAGAGTGCACACCATAACATTTCATTACTAAACTAGTCATTCCAGTTTTAAGAAATTCATAGAAAACATATATCATTTGTTCTTTGAAAAATCAGAGTTTTTTCGACCTTAACATAAACTAACTTCCTAGCTTAAATAGCCTCCAGGCTCATAGTTTGTTACATAATCATTAAAACTTTACTTTAAACAGAGGTTAAAGAAATTGTTTTCTAAAAACAAGAGAATTTAAAATAACAGCCACAGAAAGGCTGACATCGCATCAACTAATTAATCATGACTCCACCATGGCAGAGGAAGCTACTAGTCTATCCTGCTTTGCCGCAGAACTGTGCACACCACGCCACTCTAAATGTGTCGCTGAGAAGTTCAAGATGACCTAAAAGTAGGGGAGTCCAATGTGCTCGATTCGTTGCTTCCAAACCTCCTTGTCCATATTCACTTGTGTCACCCTTGCCTTGTGCGCTTCCAAATGATCGGAACAGACCGTGAGCATTGACTCAATCCTGGCTACTTTTGAGAAATCATCTGTAGTCAAGGATTTTGTCTTCCGAATGAACTGTATTCTTTCTTGGAAGACTTGTCATATCTGTGGTAGCCTCAATTATCTTAGCATCATCTTTCATAAGCCGGATGTCAATGCATTTGAGATCCTTTTGCATTGTATCAATTAAATCAGTCAATCCTTTCAGTAGTTTAGTGGATTCTTCGTGGTCCTACTTGATAATTGAATTACTCCACGTTTTCCTCTGACACATATAATACATTATCATCTAGGGTTTCCACATGTTTTTCAAACAAGAACTTCATCACTCCATATTTTTGTATATCGTTCATTTGTGCAAGAACTGCAACCCATTTGGTCCTTTCTTTCTCCCAAGAAACAACCTCTAATTCCAGTTCTTTTCTCACAGTCACAGCATCCTCATATACTTTCACTAGACTGACAATATAGTCTGAACCTTGTTGTATTATAAGATCCAGCCATTTATTGAACATCTCCGCGACCATTCTATTTCTTTGGACTTGATCCAACATCTTTTGATTTGCTGGAGATTTGGGATCAAATGATACTACCACCCGTGACAAGGGTTGAGGATTTGGATGATGAATGGAATTGATGTACTCAGCCATTTGAGTGATGATTTGCTTCAGCTCCTTTTTATCCTTCTCATCCTTCCATGTTCTAGAAATCATTCTCTTCGTGAAAGACTCCAAATGTTTAACATCAACAGCTCGTGAAGCAACCCCCAAATCAATATTTTCAACTATGAAGTCATCCTTGGTAGCCTTGTCTGTGTCTCTATCTGGAATAGGCTTGGCTATCTCGGTTGTCCAATGACCTGTTGCTTCATCCAACTTAAGCATTGTCTACGTCTTGAGTCTTTTTGGCTTGGATACCTTTCCAAGATACTTGTTGACCATGTCTTATATAGGGATTGTAATTGGAAGTACACTTCATTTCTTCCCAACGACAGCTTCCAACCATCGCGGTGTGTTTGCAAGTTCTTTGGGTGGAAGAGTTATCTGAGAATCTTGTGAATTGACAATAACCAGAGTGTTCATGGGATCCAATTCACTCTCTGTTTCTTTACCTATGTTCATTTCCTGCACCGTAGGCTCACCTAAATCTTGTTGATCCATTATTACTTCTACCTCTTCACTAGGATCTATGTCCACAACAATCTGGCTCAATGTTGGCTTTTTACTCTTTTTCTTACTCCTTGATCGAGTTACTCGGGCTGCTGTAGAACCTAATGGTGACTTTTTGGATCTCCTGGGTTGGATTTTTTCAACACTTGGCTTTGAACCACCTGCAACATCAACAATTTCATTAGTGGAAGAAATAGGAAGTTGAGTCACAGTATGTGAATCAACTCTTAGTTCATGGGAGGATATGAGCGATCCTTTCTTAAATTTTTTGTCTCTCAACCACTTCTCAGTTCTCCTAACAACATTGAAGTTTTTCCTTGAACATTATCATCTTCCTTTTTATTCCAGTCAATCTCAGGGATTGGCTTTCCTTGAACTTCCTTGTTGAATTCAGGAACCAGAATATCTTCCCCTATTTCCTCCTGAACTCCGGATACATTGATAAGAAGCTTCATGGTGATTATCTGCTATAGAGTAAATCTTGACCACAGTCTCCTTCTTACCTCATATTCATCACTGCAATTCTCCCAATAATCTTCCTACCGGGGTTCATGATGGAAGTGGTCATTCACATTTAGATTTTCCATGGTATAACCTCTGCTATCAAACCTATGTCTAGCAACATAGGGTTGCAGGTTCATTCTCTTAAATTCCAATTCCAAATTTAAAGTATCAGATACTGACTTATAGTTGTAGTATCCAAGTTCAATAGGAAAGGCAACTCCAGATTCGTCTTTTGCCCCCAACCTTTTATCGATATGAGCTAGTTACTTGCTCACCTCTATAAGTACATAGCTATCGAAGACATACCTTGGTAGCTTGAATGGTTTGCCCTCGAAACCACCTACCTGAAGATAGGTGAACCTTGGAAATTGAATGAAGAAGCTATCGTATATGCTTATTAACTCATTTTCTTCAACTGGCATCCTCTTGTTCATATCACCCTGAAGTTCAAAAGCAAGTCTCCCTGCAAAGACACCATTCCATTTAGGAATATGTTCTACATGTTTCTGTTGCTGTAACAAAGGGTAGTAATCATACACCTTCATGTCATCCACCCATAATTTATTGAGAAAACCAAGCCAATCTCTGGTACAAGCTAGTATGTAGAAAGGATAAGAGGACATATAAAAACTAGACATACCCACAAAGTTACTCAAACCTTCATGGAGTCTCTCTACAATTACCTGGGCCCAATCAAGATATTTGTCATCAGATAACAGCACCTGAATGTAAAAATACATCCAATCTTCCTAGTAAAAGGAGTGTGAGCTACCTTTTTATCCTATTCAGTACTATAAGAATGTCTCGCACTTCTGTGATGAAGTGCTCTCTAGTCAGGGGCTTTGGCAGTCGTGACCCTACTTTTTGAACTCTAAGGAGCCAGTTTCTTGCAATTATTGGTTCTTAGGCATCTATTCTCTGCATCATACCTATTCATCCAGGCTATCACCAAATTTGGACATGGTGCGGCAGGTGGAAATGCAGCGGCTTCAACGAGACCACTTCTCACTATTTTCTCCGTCATTGAACCAGCTTGAGGGTTCTTGGTTCTTTCTAGGAAATCCTCTAGATTCACGTGAACCAAGGAAGTATCATCTAGCTCTGGTAATATGCTCACTAAACATGAAGTCCGGCCAAGCTTCGGCAATACCGGCCTCATACTGCCTATCTATACTTTTAATCAATCAATTCTAAAACAGGGTAGAATTCTACTCCAACAAGCTAAAGATTTTCTTCCTACACTGATAAATCCTCAGAACTAAAGAAATATAGCATAGGGGAATCATCTGAACTTACCCGTTACCATCATGAATCTGGAAACCTTCTCAGGAAAGTAGAGATGAATTTACCTTCGATGCCTCCAATTTGCTCAATTATAGCAGCTGCAACCCTTACAAATTATGGAGATGAATTCATTTATCCCTTTAAATAGATGGGAAAATACCAAGAAAACCACACACGCTTCATAATGATTCACTTAAGCGTGTGAAGTAATAGTGAAATGACTAAAAATCGGAGGCCTTCTTAATTACCTATCACTTCTGTACAAATAGTTAATGTTCTCATGATTACTTTCCAAATTTAGAATTTTAAACTGTTAGATGTCGAGAATATTCGTTCTTTCTGTGCCGCTTTCGGTGTTAACAAAGTCTTAGAATCAGCTTGAAGTGAACCTTATGAACCTTGAACCACCTTACAAAGAGTTCAATGGTTCAAGTTCATCCGAGAAGAACAACAATGAACTAGCGGCTCAAAACAATACCAGGAACGAGCAATAACCATGACTAACAAGCAAGAACTTTGAACCGTTGAACCAAAAAGACAAATGGATTAAGGTTCAAGTTTAAAGCCAACTTAAAACATATTGACACCCGCTCATTAAGCAACATTACATAGTCGTGACTCACAAAAAGACGTTTTGAACCTTGAACGAAAAAGATTCACGAGTTCAAAGTTCAAAATGCATAACAATAACGTGCTTGCTTTAGTAGAGATAAAGGCCGATAAAGATAGTTTCCTAAAACATGCCTTGAACCTTGAACCTATTGAACTGTTTTTAAAAGTTAAATGACTTTGGTTCAAAATGAGAAAGTACAAAAGACCCAAAAGAAATAAAGACACCATAAGGCAACCCACAAGCTTGAACATTCTAAATGAAAAAATTTGGGGTTTGCTAACATCGGCTCTAACTAGGGACTAGGATTGTAAGGGAACTAGACATGAACTCCAGGATCTTTGGTTTCACAAACAAACTTTATTTAAAGACCAAAACTGACTCAACAACAGAAAAAACACTACAAACTAAACAAGCCAAAATTTATGTACAAAACCACGAGGGACTCTCGTTTACAATTGATATAATTTCAAATCCTGACCATTATAGGTCAGAGGAAGAGCAAAACCATCTTGATATGCAATTTTCAAAGAGTTGGGACCTTTTACCTCCTGAATGACGAATGGTCCCTTCCATAGCGATTCGAACTTCGTATGTGCTTCTTTTGGTTCCCTTCTTCTATCCTAGAGCAAGACCTGATCACCTAGCATGAATTTTCGCGGTTTGGCTCGCTTGTCAAATATGTTCTTTACCCTCATCTGATGCTCTATTATTAGGTCTACTAGCTTGTCTCTTTCGTCATCAATCCTCACCAGATGCATAATCCGTTTTTCCAGAGAATCTTGAAAATAGGCATCCTCAATAATAGTCTGTAACTTGGTAGCTGCAAGTTTCTGAGGAAGTGCTACCTGAGCTCCTACACCATAGACCAATTCAAATGGTGACATCCCAATAGCTCATTTTGGTGACGTACGATCAGCCCAAAGAGCTTCATACAATTTTTTATGCCAATCTTTGAAATTTTTGCTCACCGATTTCTTCATAATATTTATAAGATTTTTATTGTTGGATTCCACCTAACCATTCCCTTGAGGATAATAATCGGAAGAGTGAGCAAGAGATAACCCAAGATCATAGCAGAATAATGAAATCTCAGCAGAAGAGAAATTAGTGGCATTATCAGCCACAATTTTCAGTGGAGCTCCAAATCAAACCAAGATATTCTCTTTGAGAAAGTTACAAACAACCTTCGAAGACATTTTCCGTATCGAAATGGCTTCAACCCATTTAGTAAAATAGTATGTGGTTGTCAATATATGTGTATGCCCTGCACTTGAAGTAGGCATCAAAGGACCTACGAAATCCAAACCCCACTATTTGAATGGTTCATCCACAATCATGGGTCAGAGCGGTAATGTTGCGAGTTGCAGCTTACCTGTGAACAATTTACATTTCTCACACTTGGCCACCCATGCATACGCATCTTTGAACATTCCTGGCCAATAATAGAAATTTCTCAAAATTTTGTAAGTAGTCATTGTAGATGAAAAATGGTCACCACGAGCTTCATCATGAAAGGTCTTCAACAGTGACTCCTGAAATGATTTATCTACATAACATAAGAAAGTTCCATCCAATCCCCTTTTATATAATACATCATTAAAAATGATGTATTTGGTAGCCTTTAACCTCAAGTTCCGCTTTTTTTTTGAAGAAAGATGTATTGGGAAATCTCCATAGGTCAAATAGTATGCAACATCTGCAAACTAGGAATCTTGAAGTCCAACAAACAAGACTAAAGGCAATTCCTCTGTCATTTCCTCCTTACTTTCAGCAATCAATTTGCACAGACCCTGTCCTCTCACCAATTTTGTGGGCTTAATATCCAAATTGAACTCTTGAATCTTTGACACCCATGAGGCTCTATTATTCATTCCTATATCCTGTTGTGTCAATATGCTCTTGACTGTAGAGTGAGACACATAAAAAATTGCATGAGAATGGAGAATATAGTACTTGAACCATTTTACGACTTTCACAACCACATATGCTTGTTTTTTCATCAAAGAATACTTCAATTCATGTTTCTTCAAGGGAACACTCAAAAGATATTGGGACTTCTTCATTATCCTCATTCTTCTACAATAGAATCTCTAACATAGTATGCTCCGAGGCATAACAATAGATAACAAAGTCCTTAAAATATAGATTAACCAGATCAGGTGCATGACCAATAGCATTCTTTATTGATTCAAATGCTTTCTTTCCTTCCTCATTCTATTTAAAAGCTTGTTTTTCACTCATCAAATTTACAATATACCTACTAGTCTCTGCAAAATCCGGAATGAATCTCCTTAGAAAATTTACTTGTCCAAAAAAAGATCTAACTGCATTTCTATTTGATGGTAGACTTAGCTATTGAATTGCCTTTACCCTTTTAGGATCTACCCTTACTCCTTCTTTAAAGACAATATGGCCAAGCAACTTACCCTCTGTCACCCCAAACACTAAATTTTTTGGATTTAGGGACACCCCATGCTCGTGACACCTCTGTAGCACTTGTCTCAAATCCCTCAGGTGATGTTTTCTTCTCTTGGAAAAGACGGTTAAATCAACAAGATACACAACAATTATCTTATCTTTCAAATGACCAAAGGATAAATCCATAGCTCGTTGAAATGTCACCCCTACTTTGATTAAACCAAATGATATTTTGTTATAAGCAAAGGTACCCCAAGGAGTAATAAAGGCAGTCTTATGTTGATCACTTTCCAGAACATTGATCTGATTATAACCCGAAAAGCCATCAAGCATGGACATCATTTCAAAACCTAAAACTATTTACAAAATATGGTCCATAGTTGGTAATGGGTAGTTATCTTTTAGGCTGGCTTGATTCAGATTTCTAAAATCTACACAGATCCTTATTTCTCCATTTTTCTTCCGAACAGGAACAATGTTGGTTGTCCATGTAAATGGTGGATGGGGTATATAATCCTAGCCTTTAACATTTTATCTACCTCCTGAAATATGGATTGAAGCTACCTTAGGATTGAAACTTCTAAGCTTTTGTCGAAAAGGACTTACTCCGGGTTTCAGGGGAATTTGATGCTGAAATTTTTCGTCTCTGAAATTCTTTAGATCATCATAACACCAAGCGAATACATCTTTGAACTCCAACAAGAGACTAATGAACCTCTCTTTCTCTGTGGGTATGCAACATTTTCCCATATTGATATATTTGGGATCATCTTTAGTGCCAATGTTAATCCTTTCGTAACCTCCAACATCTTGAACTTCAAGAGACTTGTCACCTTTGTTTTTCTTGTAGACATCATGACGATCGAATAGACGTTCTAATGAAACCAACCCTTTAGGAATCTTGTTCCCTTTTAATTGCATAACTCCATCAGTCAACTCCTTGGCCCGTATCGGTGAAAACTCCTTACACTCTGCCTCTGAACCTTCAAAATATGTAGCAACAAATGTTTCTACACATTGCATAAAATTATTAATTTGTTTATCATTTTCAAACACTTGCCAGAATTCAGAGTTATTTGGAACATTAGGCTGATATATTAACTCTACTCGGTAAGTATCATCAACAAATTCAGGATGAGGAATCAATAAGGAAGCTGACACGACTAACAAATCTTCTTTTGAATTTTGCCCTCTAGGAATAGCCTCAATGGAAAATGCATCAAAATCTTCGATTTCATCCCAAACTCTATTTCGGTAGTGTTTCAGCCTTTCATTTTTTACATTAAACAACCCTCTGACCTATTTTACAATCAACTCAGCATCTCCTTTGACTCGCAGAAGTTTTACTCCCACTTTCTTAGCTTCAGCTAAACCCAATAACAAAGCCTCATACTTAGTCGTATTGTTGGTGTTCTTGAACTCGAATTTAAAAGAAAAAGGGATATAAGTACTAGATGGCGGAATTAACACTACCCCTACACCTGAACCTGATGTTACACAACTTCCATCAAACTCCATTAACCAAAAACTTTCTTCTCCCTTTGGTTGTGATGGGCCTCCCACTTCCTCATTATCAGACAAAATTATGTAGTTTTTGAATTGACATTCATGATACAAAATTTGGGCCCTTGGATCATCAGAAGGAAAAACAATGAATTTAGACTTTCCTTCAGGCTGCAAAATGACTCGTTGCTTTCCTACAGGAATTGTGGCTTGAGACCAATCTATTTTAATCTCACATCCTAAGTCTCTACAAAATGTACGACATAGAAACATGCCATAGCTGGCTAGGATGTCAGCTATTAGAATAGTCAGCTTGATTATTTTGTTCAGGTGGGTAGAAAGAACTACTTGAGCATCCTTAATTTATCCCAACAGGGGAATCTGTTTAGAGTCCATAGAGTAACATCTGCCATAAGTTTTCGTCAAGGATAACCCCAACGCTTTAGCTACTACAGAGGGCATTATATTATCTGATGCACCTGAATCTATAATACAATTGTTTAATTTATGACCATTTATAAACAATAATATATAAAAGGGCTCAAGTTTTGACTCAAGGGAAGACATGGTTTCATCTATTTGGAGGGCAATTATTTTAGGGGTCCTTTCATGAGCAACAGGGTAAGTTGACACATCACTGTGGGAAGACAATGTGGCATTTACTGACTGTTGTGTTCCATTAGCTTGTAACACATTATTTCCTTTTACAAACTAAACGAGTATATCCAGTTCTTTGGGATTTAACTTAAGATACTCGGCAGGTGTAATTTGAATTTGGGAGGATTTGCAAAATTCTACAATATCAAATGAACTTTCCTTTTCAACAGACCTTACCAATGGGGACTCTTGCAGTTTTTGATCATTGCTTTGAAATTTTAAAACAATCTTTGAAATTTTGAAACAATCTCCTTACCTTTGAAATTCATAGCAGAAGATGAAGAAGCACCCTGAGGTTTTACATTTTTTTGATTTCTTGTGAGCACAACACATGAAGGATCTTCTAAAGTAACCAAAATGTCACCTCCTCTTTTTGAATCTGACTCGTACTCTAGGAAGTGGATTTCAGAGTCACCAGGTTGCTTTAAAGATTCTTCTTCACTCCATTCATTTGAGATCTCTTTAGAATTCATTAATTGTGCATAATACACCATCTCAGGATAGGAATTGCCATCGTGTTCATCTGTGAGATGAAAAAAACACATACTCCCCTTAGGTGGTGGTGCCTCAATTGCCAATCTTTTTTGGGTAGGGGGTAATTGCAAAGATTTGTTTCCAATACCCAAACACTGATTTGTATTCCTCCTAGGTATGTCTTGATAAGGGGATGAGTATGATGTACTAGCTTTAGGTAATTTTCTTTTAAGAGTTATTACATCATTCATCAGCCTTTGGATCACAGGGTCTGAAGAAGTATAAGGTTGAGCATTGGGTATCTATACTTCTCTTTTCCATTTTCCTACAGTGATCAGATCATCTTCTAACTCAACAACAAGTGTTTTGGTAGCACTTAGGTTTGCAATTCTTTGCCTGCAGATCAGGAAGCCTATTTCTAAAGGCATGGAATTTATAAAAAAACACTTCAAATTGTCATCCGAGGGTTTTTTATGGATTGGAATTTTATGTACAATCTTATCAAATTTTGCTACAAAATCCCTCATAGAATTTGGAATCTCTTTCTTTAACTGGGCCAATTGAGCCAAAAGAGAGTGTTCATCTTCAGCCACTTTAAATCTTGCCTCAAACTTTGTTCTCAAATCCTACCAATTTGTTATCACACTATTTGGTAGGTGATAGAACCAATCAACTGCTACTCTGGGCAGTGTTTGTACAAATAGTCTCACAGCAACATCCTCATGTTGAACAACTATTATCCCACAAGCAACATTAAATGCATTCAAGTGTTCATCAACAGTGGTTTTCCCATCGCCACTAAATTTTGGCAAGTGATCTCTTGCACCTTTGGGTAGAGGATTCAGATTTAAACCTAAGTTCAGTGGACCTACTACGGCCCCCCAAGAGTTATTTAATGCCATTGGAAAGATGATATTGAGCGGAGTCGGATTAATTATATTTGGTAAAGAAATACTATGCAAGGTCAAAGCTTGAAAGACTGAGGATGCAGGAAGTAAAGGGGATGGGGAAGGAGGCCTACTTCTTGCTTGTCTTTGAGGTGAAAAAGTGGGTTGAAATTTTAGGTTCTGCAACTCTTAAAAAATAGAATCAACTATCCCCTCCCTTCTTTGTGACCTAGTATATCTTCTTGACTCCAGTCTTGCAACTAGGAAACTAGTCTTGTGATTCGACTCCCCAGCAGAGTCGCCAAAAATCTGTTGGTTAAAAGATTTGTCCCTTTCTTCAGATTATAATGTTTGCTTTCTTTAAATAATCAATGACTCTTGTACACTCCTTTATGAAAGGAAGCAAATAAACCAATAGTTGGATGAATCAATTAACATACATCCTCTACATTAGAGGGCAGCTTATATGATTTGCAATGAATTTTTATGTAGAAAACTTTGAAATGAAGACACTTTTAACCAGAAAGCTGGAAAGGCTTTAGCATTCATCTATCAACACAAAGGAATTCTTTTAAAATAAAATGGAAAGAATATTCTGAAGATCAAATAAGAGCTCACTAACTCTGATTTTCACACATGTTCATTTCATAAATTCAGAGCAAAAGAAAATGCATAGTAGTATGAACTCTGATCGATTCTCTCTCATGCCTCATAAGACAAGGGGGATCAGCACAACTCAATCCACAATGAATTTACTTGCAAATAATGGTAACAATGAATTCAGAAAACATAGGAATAACTGGTAACAAAATGATATCATGCACATTAGCCGGATTTCTCAAGAAAGATCGCAAATCCTTAAACACACAGATTCAAAGACTGCACACCATAACATTTCATTGCTAAACTAGTCATTCTAGTTTTAATAAATTCACAAAAAATAGATATCGTTTGTTCCCTGAAAAATCACAGTTTTTCCGAGCTTAACATAAACTAACTTCCTAGCTTAAATAGCCTTCAGGATCATAGTTTGTTACATAATCATTAAAACTTTACTTTAATCAGAGGTTAAAGAAACTGTTTGCTAAAAATAAGAGAAACTAAAATAACAACCATAGAAAGGCTAACAGCTCATCCCCTAATTAATCACGACTCCACTGTGGCAGAGGAAGCTACTGGTCTATCCTGCTATGCCGCAGAACTGAGCACACCAAGCCACTCTAAATGTGTCATCGAGA
The DNA here is from genome assembly GCF_030272615.1 of Cryptomeria japonica. Classification (NCBI taxonomy): domain Eukaryota; kingdom Viridiplantae; phylum Streptophyta; class Pinopsida; order Cupressales; family Cupressaceae; genus Cryptomeria; species Cryptomeria japonica. The sequence goes on along the minus strand of NC_081415.1, from coordinate 694,989,856 downwards.
AGTTCAGGATGACCTTGAAGTAAGGGAGTCCAATGTGTTGGATTCATTGCTTCCAAACCTCCTTGTCCATATTCACTTGTGTCACCCTTGCCTTGTGCGCTTCCAAATGATCAGAACAGACCGCGAGCATTGACTCAATCCTGGCTACTTTTGAGAAATCATCCGTAGTCAAGGGTTTTGTCTTTTGAATGAACTGTATTCTTTATTGGAAGACTTTTGTCATATCTGTGGCAACCTCAATTGTCTTAGCATCATCTTTCATAAGCTGGATGTCAATGCATTTGAGATCCTTTTGCATTGTATTAATTAAATCTGTCAACCCTTTAAGAAGTTTAGTGGATTCTTCGTGGCCCTACTTGATAATTGAATTACACCACTCCACATTTTTCCTTGACACATATAATACATTATCATCTAGGCTTTCCATAAGTTTTTCAGCCAAGAACTTCATCACTCTATATTTTTGTATATCATTTATCTATGCAAGAATTGCCAGCCATTTGGTCCTTTCTTTCTCCCAAGCAATGACCTCTAATTCCATTTCTTTTCTCACAGTCACGACATCCTCATATAATTTCACCAAACTGACAATATAGTCTGAACCTTGTTGTATTATAAGATCCACCCATTTATTGAACATCTTCGCGACCATTCTGTTTCTTTGGACTTGATCCAACATATTTTGATTTGTTGGAGATTTGAGATCAAATGATACTGCCACTTGTGACAAGGGTTGAGGATTTCGATGATGAATGGCATTGATGTACTCAGCCATTTGAGTGATGATTTGCTTCAGCTCCTTTTTATCCTTCTCATCCTTCCATGTTCTAGAAATCATTCTCTTTGTGGAAGACTCCAAATGTTTAACATCAACAGCTCGCGAAGCAACCCCCAAATCAATCTTTTCAACTATGAATTCATCCTCGGTAGCCTTATCTATGTCTCTATCTAGAATAGGCTTGGCTATCTCGGTCGTCCAATGACCTGTTGCTTCATCCACCTCAAGCATTGTCTGCATCTTGATTCTTTTCGGCTTGGATACCTTTCCAAGACACTTGCTGACCATGTCTTCTATAGGGATTATAATTGGAACTACGCTTCGTTTCTTCCCAATAGCAACTTCCAACCATCACAGTGTGTTTGCAGGTTCTTTGGGTGGAGGAGTTGTCTGAGTATCTGGTGAATTGGCAATAACCAGAGTGTCCATGGGATTCAATTCACTCTTTGTTTCTTTACCTATGTCCATTTCCTGCACCGCGGGCTCACCTAAATCCTTTTGATCCATTATTACTTCTACCTTTTCATTAGGATCCAGGTCCACAACAATCTGGCTCAATGTTGGCATTTTTTTCTTTTTCTTGCTTCTTGACCAAGTTACTCGAGCTGCTATAGAACCTAATGGTGACTTTTTGGATCTCCTGGGTTGGATTTTTTCAACACTTGGCTTTGAACCACCTGCAACATCAATAATTTCATTAGTGGAAGAAATAGGAAGTTGAGTCACAGTATGTGAATCAACTCTTAGTTCATGGGAGGATATGAGTGATCCTTTCTTAAATTTTTGGTCTCTCAACCACTTCTTAGTTCTCCTAACAACATTGAAAGTTTTAGCTTGAACATTATCATCTTCCTTTTTATTCTAGTCCATCTCAGGGATTGGCTTTCCTTGAACTTCCTTGTTGAATTCAGGATCCAGAATATCTTCCCCTGTTTCCTCCTGAACTCTGGATACATTGATAAGAAGCTTCATGGTGATTATCTGTTGTAGACTAAATCTTGACCACAGTCCCCTTCTTACCTCATATTCATCACTGCAAATCTCCTAGTAATCTTCCAACTGGGGTTCATGATGGAAGTGGTCGTCCACATTTAGATTTCCATGGCATAACCTCTGCTATCAAACCTACGTCTAACAACATAGGGTTGCAGGTTCATTCTCTTAAATTCCAAATCCAAATTTCAAGCATCAGATACTGACTTACAGCTGTAGTATCCATGTTCAATAGGAAAGGCAACTCCAGATTCGCCTTTTACCCCCAACCTTTTATCAATATGAGCTAGTTGCCTGCTCACCTCTATAAGTACATAGCTATCAAAGCCATACCTTGGTATCTTGAATGGTTCACCCTCGAAACCACCTACCCGAAGATAGGTGAACCTGGGAAATTGAATGAAGAAGTTGTCGTATATGCTTATTAACTTCTTTGCTTCAACTGACATCATCTTGGTCATATCACCCTGAAGTTCAAAAGCAAGTCTCCCTACGAAGACACCATTCCATCTGGCAATATGTTCTACATGTTTCTGTTGTTGTAACAAAGGGTAGTAATCATACACCTACATGCCATCCACCCATGGTTCATTGATCAAACCAGGCCAATCTCTGGTACAAGCTAGTATGTATAAAAGATAAGAGGACATATAAAAACTAGACATATACTAAAACCTTCATGGAGTCTCTCTACAATTACCTGGGCCCAATCAAGATATTTGTCACCGAATAACAGGACCTGAATGTAAAAATACATCCAATCTTCCCAGTAAAAGGAGTGTGAGTTTCCTTTTAGCCTATTCAGTACTATAACAATGTCTCACACTTCTTTGATGAAGTGCTCTCTAGTCAGGGGCTTTGGCAGCTGTGACCCTCCTTTTTGAACTCTAAGGAGTCAGTTTATTGCAGTTAAACTCCTATACATACTCTTTTTCTCTAAGAAGAAGACGTATGAGGTCCCAATAGACCAATCCTCATATGATTCCTTGTGTGGGATTCCCATCGCCGCCATTACTATTTCCCTATTGACACCAAATAGCAGCTCACCATTACTGGTTCTTATGCATCTATTCTCTGCATCATACCTATTCATGCAAGCTATCACCAAATATGGACATGGTGCGGTAGGTGGAAATGCAACAGATTCAATGAGACCACTTCTCACTATTTTCTCCATCATTGAACCAGCTTTAGGGTTCTTGGTTCTTTCTAGGAAATCCTCTAGATTGGCGTGAGCCAAGGAAGTATCATCTAGTTTTGGTAATATGCTCACTAAACATGAAGTCCGGCCAAGCTTCGGCAATATTGGCCTCATACTGCATATCTATACTTTTAATCAAGCAATTCTAAAACAGTGTAGAATTCTACTCCAACAAGCTAAATATTTTCTTCCTACAATGATAAATCCTCGGAACTAAAGAAATAAAGCATAGGAGAATCATCTGAACTTACCCGTTACCACCATGAATCTGGAAACCTTCTCAAGAAAGTAGAGCTGAATTTACCTTCAGCACCTCCAATTTGCTCAATTATAGTAGCTGCAACCCTTACAAATTATGGAGATGAATTCATTTATCCCTTGAAACATACGAAAAAATACCAAGAAAATTACACATGCTTTATAATGATTCACTTAAGCGTGTGAAGTAACAGTGAAATGACTGAAAATACGACACCTTCTTAATTGCCCATCACTTCCGCACAAATAGTTAATGTTCTCATGATTACTTTCCAAATTTAGAATTTTAAACTATTAGATGTCGAGAATATTCCTTCTTGTCACACTGCTTTTAGTGTTAACAAAGTCTTAGAATCAGCTTGAAGTGAACCTTATGAACCTTGAACCATCTTACAAAGAGTTCAATGGTTCAAGTTCATCTAGGAAGAACAACAATGAACTAGCGGCTCAAAAGAATATCGGGAACGAGTAATAACCATGACTGACAAGCAAGAACTTTGAACCTTTGAATCGTTGAACCAAAAAGACAATTGGTTCAAGGTTCAAGTTCAAAGCCAACTTAAAACATATTGACACCTGCTCGTTAAGCAACATTACATAGCCGCGACTCACAAAAAGACGTTTTGAACCTTGAACCAAAAAGGTTCACGGGTTCAAAGTTCAAAAGGCATAACAATAACGTGCTTGCTTTAGTAGAGATAAAGGCCGCTAAAGACATTTTCCTAAAACATGCCTTGAACCTTGAACCTATTAAATTGTTTTTAAAAGTTCAACGGCTTTGGTTCAAAATGAAAAGGTACAAAAGACCCAAAAGAAATAAAGACACCATAAGGCAACCCGCAAGCTTGAACATTCTAAATGAAAAATTATGGGGGGTGCTAACAAAATGTGAATGTAAGTGAGAATACTCTAAATCAAATGTGCTAAATGATCTAAAGAATGAATGTAAATGTGAAAATGAGTGTAAAGAAGCTCATACAAAGACATGAAAATAACATGAAACCATACCAATCCCCAAGGGAGAGATATAAGCCACTTGATCTCCTATTATCCTTCAATGTCTTCAAGGCTCCTAATTGATGATGAATACTTGATGATTACTTGATGAATGCTTGATGAATGTTGTTGAATGTTGTTGAAGACTCCAAAAGATCTGCTCTTTCGTTGCATGGAAGGCTCCTTTTAATCGCTTTGCTAAACACTTCCTTAGATTATATAGATGCCTTCAAATGAAGAAAGAGAGATCTTATGTATGAAACCTTAGATCTTAATTCCATATTTAGGGCGACCTAGGATTTTAATTTCCCGCCAATTTATTGGGGTTAAGCATTATAATATCATAGAATTATGCTCCTGAAATTTCAAGAAAAATATCGGGGACCAAGTGCACTTTTCACCCGGTCCGACCAACTTTTTACCAAATTTTCAGAGCCGTTAGATATGATGATATTAGAGCGAATCCCAAAGTTATAGTTGATTTTGAGATGTTTTGATATGCGAAATTGGGCCTTAAAGGTCGAAATAAGACATAATTAGGGTTTATGATTTAAGATTTATTGGAGGAAAAAAATAAAAAGGGGCACTCTTAGGGTAAAGGGCCCAATTTTATGATGTGGGGAGTGATGAAATATGACTTTAGATTTAATTAAAATAATTAATTAAATGCTTAAAGGGGAATACAATGCAAGATGCAAACACACCAAGGCAGGTGCTAAACTAAGCGTAGAATTGTACCTTCCTAGCAAGGGTGAACAATTTATGTTGCTACACATGGTATCTAGGGAGATGGTAGATAATTTGAAGCTAGATAAAGTACCTCATGAAGAACCATATAGAGTCTCTTGGATAAATGATAATCAAACTCTTCTAGTAGATGAACAAGCATATGTGGAGTTTCAGATTGGTGAGTACAGAGATGGGATCCTATGTGATGTTTTACCAATGGACTGCTACCATTTTATATTAGGAAGACCATGGAAATTTGATAGAAAGTCAATGTATGATGGTAGAGAGAACACCTACCTTATCAAGAAGGATGGAAAGGCATTTAGACTAACATCTTTGCAGGAGGATGAGAAAGGAAAAGGTAAAACTAAGATTGTCATGTTTGGTAAAAGAGAGACCATAAGGTGTGAAGAAGGTTAAGCCACTTCAAGGTTTGGACACACTAAGAGAGTAGGTTTGTCTTATGGTATATTAGTTGGGATAGTGATGTGTCTATTTGTGGAGAATAAGATCAGTAAGCAAGCAGAGTTTGCAGGTATAGAGGGTCTCGTCCAAGGTGGGAGGATTGAAGATGGCATAAAGAGGAAGAAGTTCAAAGTACCAAAGGGCAAATTAGGATATGAAACAAAGATGGCAAAGGACTTTAATCCTCTTACATATGGTATGTGTTTGTATGTATGTCTGAATTTTTATGCAGGTCTGAATACTTTTATTGCAGGTGTCAAAGAAATCAAAAGGGAGCATTGGGCAGGATGGTACTCATGGGACGTGAGTTCTTCTTCAGGGGGGTTGTATGGTATAGGAGCACCTACTCATTTGGATGCCTCATGAAGGTTTTTGTATTTTTTTTGTTTTAGATGTTTTTTCAAAGTCCAATAAGGTCCTAAGGACCTTTTGCAAACAATTCAATCACTTTGTAAGGCAATTGAAACCATTAAAATCTTATAGACCTATAAGGTCTTGATTGGGTCAAACATGGTCAAACCACTCAAGTGTGTCCAAAAAGAGTGGAAATTATGTAATTGGACTCATATTGTCCATTTTGGCATGTAAATTAGGGTCGGTCATCAATTTGGATTCATATTGTTAAGTTTGTCAAAAAAATTGTAATGTTGTCATCTCGTCAAAATTACAAAATTACAATACAATGTTGTCCCAACAGTCAAATAAGTTCAAAAAGTGGTTGGAGTCGGTTGGAAAGGATGGAAGGGGTTAATTACCCTTGTATGTGTCTAATGAACTTGAAAAGCACTGAGAGGGGGGGCGAATCAGTGACACCAAATAAAACACTAACCGGTAGATGAACTTAATCAAGCATTTAAACAAAATACATGCTATCCAAAATGATATAACAACATCCACAAAAGGTAAAGCATCCACCATAACACAAGTGTTTATACGTGGAAAACCCAAATAGGTAAAAACCACGGTGAGATGGAAGTCACAAGTTAACTATCTGCAGTAATAGATAACTGACCGGTTAAGGTCTTACAAAGTGCTCTGCTAGGAGTGAATCTTGTTAGAGATCCCAAGCTTGATTAGAAGCTTATACCCTATTAGGAGTAACCTCGTTTGAGGATTTGAGAATCCAAACTAATGGATCACCTTGTTAGAGGATTTGTACAATGAAGCTTGTTAGAGATTACTCGGTTAGGGGATTTGATTTTGTTGTAATGATTAGAAAACAACAAGAATGGTTTGATCTATTCTGAGTAGCACAATATTTGCTTGATCAGATCATTCTAAGTACATTCAACACTGCTCTTCATCATAACACTTATCGCTCTTCAACAAAACCTTTCACTCTTTATGCATATCAGTATTCGCATAATCTCCTCTCTATCACTATCAGTTTCAAATGATTCACTAAGATGTCTTTAAATGGACATTCAAATCTTATGTCGGCCTAAGGAAATCAAAACACAATTTCCTAGGTGCAGTGTATCTAGACAAGTAATCATAACTCATCAAAAAAATGACCACCAAGAAAACGGTGCTGGCAACTCATCACAAAATTAGATACTGGTTAGAATAGTCAATACCGGTTGGAATCTTCCACTTGATCTCCATCTTCATCTTCATCTTCATTTGATGTCGACTTAGTGTAGCCACAGGTTATCTCTTAAGCACATATTGGTTGACACAGAGTACCGGTTAGAGATAAACCTTAAACATATCGGTTGACAGTGTAAACCAATTGAAGTTACACCGGTAGTCAATGTATTCATATGTGTGTGTGAGAGTGTTTCATCAATGACAACAAGTGATGAATATATTACAATCATCATCAAGCCAACAATGTCCCCCTTTGGCATTGATGGTAACACTTAGAAATTTTTAGAGTAATACAATACCGCTAAGTGTGCATACACAACATATTTACACATGTGCTCATACTCCCCTTTAATGCAATACTCCCCCTTAATGCATGCATAAATACAAAATTTTCAAAAACACACATACATATTATTACTCTCCCTTTGACAACAATCTCAAAATGATAAAGTAAAATATATACATATATATAGAAAATCTGTATCAAAGTGTTCGACATATATTACAACTTAAAAAAAAGTTTGTGCATTGGCTAATCTCATAAAAATATCATTGAAGTTCTGCTTCATCTATGATAAAGCATTTTCCCATGATTCCAATATGTTAGCAGTATACTCAAATGTAGACATCAACTGGGAATGGAATTCTTCCATTGAGTCTAGCGTGCAGGTTTCAGGAGTAATCATCACATGTGTAAATATGTTACAATCATCATCAAGCCAATAGTGTCATTTGAGGGGGTTGGATGGTTAAGAAATGTATGGAGTAAAAGATCAATAATAGTCTCTGAGTTTTCCTGCACTTATTTGTTTCTTATCAAACGTTACAGTCTATTCTTTTGCATTTTTCACTGTGAAATCTTTCTTCTTGTTATTGGAAGTTGATTGGACATGGAAGAATGGGCCGAAGGTTGAATTTTGTTTTGTTCTTTCATTTTGTGATGATTGCGGGACTTCATGAGGACCATGGCACGTGCCAAGTGAATTACAAGCTCTGATTTATGTGATTCAGTCTGATATGTCAGTGGCCTAGTGGTGTTTGGGTGGTGTAAATGCAAGATTGGACCTTAAGATGTTAATAGAACACAGTGAGGGGTGTGTAAGGGTGCCTCAAACTTGCTCCAAGGGTTGTTTGGCCTTTGAAAAAATCAAACATAAAATGCTTATGACTATCCTCTTGACAATGTTAACGACTGTTACAATATAATAGAGAGTTAGAAACAATCTACTTTGCAAATCCAAACCAGAGATTTGTATGTGAATGATGTTAGAGGGAAGAGTGGAAATTTCTTACACAATCATTGGTAGTGCTTGGAAGCTTCATGCAGAAGGAATAGCCTATGTGCAGTTGATTGTCCTAGTGGTATTATCTATCCTAGTCTTAGGAGCCAATCAAACCCTCATTGTAAGTGGTGACTTTGTAGAAGTTCTTAATCATTGTAGACCAAGGGAAAAGTGTTTCCATCATGTGTGGGACTCTCTTCATTCAATTTCACAAAATTTAGGGCCTAAGGACCCAAGTTGCACTTTTCATCCATCCATTAGTAGACCCTAGTAACAAAGGTCAGATCGGTATCAAGAGGGTTGTGTGCACCTAAGGCAGTTAGGAATCATTGTTGATTTGGCAAAGATGTTCTCTATTGGTTCCAAAGGTGTCTCAATGGTGAGCGAGAGTTTGTAAGTCAATAAGCATATTTTATGTCTTCGAGCCTTGCAAGGGGGTTAGTGGACTTGGAAGGAGGTTGGATTTGGTATAGAGGGAAGATGATTGGGGATCAACTTTTGGTTGAATCTATGTCTTGTGAGGGTCTTATAATGTCAATGAACCTATCCTTGTGTGGAAGAACCTTTGGAATGTTTGATTAGGTGAGTTGAGAGAAAGAACTCCCTTGTGAAATTTTGCACCAAGCCAAGAAGTGATTGTGTTTACTGTGTTTGTTGGTTGGCCCTACATCACAATGTTACCCACTTGGTTATGCTAATGTTTTCTCATTATTGAAAATGGCTAGTCAATCTCCCACTATATTTCTCCTTGATTATATGCTCAAACATAAATCCCCTAGGTATGCATTATTATGTTACCTTGAATAACAAACCTTCTCTAACAATTTATCCAAGAAATGTTTTTTATCTACATGCAAAAAAATTCTATACATTTCTTACATGCTTCTTGAAGATTGCATCCTCCATCAATATTCCTTCACTAAAATGAAGCTCATGAACTCGACATGCATATTAAATAAAAAGATACATATTCAAATTAGTGCATCTATAAATTTATTATACTTCCCACTAGATTATGTTCAACACAAGTGACTAACTCCACAATTATCCCACATTTTCACATCTCTTATTCATATTACCTTGACTAGTCATGAATAGTAATGCATGTTAAACTTTTATACAAAATAATCTCTTATGGAAACATATAGTGCATCCACTTCTTCAATGATTTCTTAATATTTTAGAGCACCTAATCATAAACTTAATACATCTTGAATGTACCCAGTAGCCTATTTTTCCCGTTGGCTTAAATAGCCATTAACGGGTTGTTCTTGTTGTTTTAAGAGTTTTGTGTCTAGTCCTAAGAATTGAAAGAGGTTGAAAATGTCTTTAAAGGAAATTTGTATCTTCATTTTTTCTAGTTGTTTATGTTTCAAGGTTTAAAATATGTCTTATATCCTTGAAAAGGTTTAGCATTTATAAAGGTATCCAAGAAACCTTTTCATTTTGCCAAGTTTAACATGCATGAAATTTAGAGGGGGTTTTGTTTTGAAAGGAAGTAGAGTCTAGTTAGGTTTAAAGGTCAAGCTTTAAGTGTTTCACCAAATTTTTGGTCTCTCTTCATGAAGCTTACATAGGTTTACAAGTGTGGCCCAAGTTGTTAAAGATCACAACGAAGAGCTACAATGGGTTTCTAATTTTCCCTTGTACTCAATTTCAAATGTATGTAACATCTTGTTATTTTCTATTTTTTAGTTTCAATGCCAATAAAGGTTTGTTTCAATAAGGTAACATGAGAATGAATTTATAATGAGAGGTATGAGGCTATAAATGGCTTAACAACTCCTAAAGCTCATCATCTTACATTCGTGTAAAGACATGCACATGAAACTCAAGGTAATGTACAAGTATGTTATCTCTTTAGAATATTTTCATTTACAAGTGTAGGTTAAAGAATGATTTTTAAAAGTTTTCGAAGCATTGCACACCCCTAAAAGGCCCATTGTGATGGTCTATACATTTGAATAGCATGGAAAATAGAATAATTGCCGATATGCACCATTCACTAATCTCGGGGGTTTCAAAATACACAAGCAATGTCAATGACCCCAAAACAAACCTTGCAAAGGCCATGAGAATTTTTGGCAAAATTGTAAAATTTCATTTAATATTCCTTTTGCGTAGCTATAATGAAAGGGATTTTAAAATATTCTTGAATCGATTATCTTATTATTAAGTTGTTTTGAACATTGTCTATATAACAACTAAGATTCTTTTATATCAATGTCAAATGGTAGAGGCATGACCTAATAAGTTCAAAGAAGCTTTTCATGAGAAAGCCATAATGATTCTTCATTGGAGACAAATGTATGTGGAGGTTACTATTTGATGCTTCCAAGAGAAAACAAGGTTGTGGTGCAAGGGTAGATTTGGTCAATCTAAAAGTGAAATCCTTTTGAGCTACTTATGGGCTATAGTTCACTTGCACAAACAATATGGCGGTGTATCAAGCGTTAGTACATGGTCTTCTCCTTAATCATAAGAAGAAGGCCAAATTGTTGTTTGTGGAAGAATATTATCAACTAGTGATTAGACAAACATGGTCTAAATATGCATGTTATGATAAGAGATTGTTTGCCTAAAGAAATAGATTGTGGGTTCTGATTAAAGACGTTGGTGCCTTTAACATCAGATCGATCCCAAGATGGATAAATATAACAAGAATTGACATCTTTAATTGAATGAACTAAAAATTATATTTAAAACATGATTATAATCACTAATCTTGTACTTTTGATTTGCAATAGAGGACCTAACCAATGTTGTTCCTATCTAAGTGGGACACCCATTTCCTCATAACCCCTTGCATCTCTGTAATTGAATGATTATTGGTAGGAATCATATATCATGAGAATTTGAGGAACCATATTGAATGCATAATTGCATTAGAATTCACTATTAAACTATTCATTCTCAATCATGAAATTATATTTATGTTGCTATAGATCTAGAAATTTCTCTTTCTTATACACTAATTTAAATTTAGGAGGGATCGAATGAGAAAAATCTATTGTATAAGCATGCAAAGTGTAGCTATAGTAGCGAACAACTCAAAAACACAAAAATCTATGTTTTGATCTCAACAAAATACAACAAATTGGAATACATTAGATTTGAACAACCTTTACTTTTGTGTTTTTCTAATCTCTAAAATAAAAACCAAAAACGATGCAAAGATATAAAATACTACATATGGGCCTAACTAGCCTTCCTTTATAAAGGCTATACAAGATAGAAAAAGCATAGACCACTTTAGTTTCCAATGATATTTTCCTAATTTTATGATTAATTATCCCAAAAACAATGTGATAGACTTTCAACTTGAAAGGTCCAATCTTGTAATTTTTCAAACATGAATTCATATATGGGACTGAAATCGTAATCATTTCCTAACAAGTAAATATATTGTAGATCATTTCTAAGATCCATAATAATGGAAAAGACCTCGTAGTTGACTTTCCTAACTTCCCACATCTCAAAATCATACATGGCAATGTCAAATTGCTCTCAAATTTTTATTGTAGCTTACTTGGTAAATTCACTTATCAGTGATATGAATATGAAAACTCAATATAAATATTTTAAGTTTATTTTAAAATTTTGGTATTAATAGTTAAGTTTAATATTCAAAATTTGGTATAAAAATAATTTAAATTTTGGTGTTAATAATTGAATTTAAATATTTGAAAAGTGGAATAAAAATAATCTATGCACCAAATAACAACCTTCACATTTTCTTTCTATCTTTTACCAATTTTAATATTTAGTGGTGGAAGTCTCAAAAATGATCACTAATTCTATATTACTTGGAATAGATAGAACGGTACCCGTGTGATTAGAAATTGCAAATGGCATCTACTTTCTATTTGGATTAGGATGAGAAGTTAAACTTGTATGCATTTCAAATTATCAAGTATGCATTTAACATAATAATCTCATGTTCTATGTGTTTGGACAAAAGAACTACAAGATTGCATAAATTCAAACTATTATATATGATGACAAATACATAAATGTATATTTCAATAGCGTATTAGTTTAATATATATCGTTTATTTCTAATAAATTAGATTGACTTATGTCATATGTGTACTTAGATTTTGAATACCTATTATTTCTACCATTTTATGAGACCACGAATACTTGTACACATTTTTGTGTATTAATGAAATATATTAGATTATATTATGATTGAGACATGAATATCTATTGATATATTTATATTCAAGCAATAATAAAAATGTGTTTTATTAATAGATCAAACTATGATAAATACACTCCCAACTATTCCATCAACTACCCTGATTAGAATTAAGAAAAATCAATAATATATGTTTTTTAATGATATGATTTTTTTTCTGCACTGAAAGTCTGAAATATTCTTCGCTGCTGTTCCTCATTTTTAAGCATGTACCATTCTTACAACTTGATCAGACTTTCCAAACTCAGCTTTCTTTCTAAATTAGTTTGGAGAATTGTTGCATGAGGAAGCTGATAGAAAAGTAAAGGGATAATAGCAGTAGTTGTGAAGCGCGTTAAATTTGTCATTTTATTTAGATCTTGCCAAATGTAAGGAATTTGACATTAAGTTTTGGGATTTCTGTGCATTCTGTGCATGTGGGTAAGCCGCATTTCTGCCTTTTTCTGATCAGATATGTGACACTGACAGCGACAGGTAACTTTATTTCTTATCACAGTCCTCAAATGGTTGCCATTACTGCGAGTTGTTACGTCCTGTATTTAAGAAGACCCATTTATTTCAAGCAGAGCTTAACACGATAAATGCATGCTGTCACTCTCTTCACCAGATTATCTCTTAGTGTATGTGGACAACTCTAGATTATTGAAGATAGGTGATATTTCTGTTCATACTTGCAAGTTTGTCTTCTATGCATTTTTCATACATTTCCTAATATGGTCCAATTTTGTTCTTTCTCATAAACTTACCTTGTACAAGTGCATTAGTCTTCTCTAATTATATGAGCACTTGTTTGTGCACATCATGCATGCATTCCGGAAAACCTTCTACTTCTATGCTCCTCTCCTATGCATATTGGACATCATGCAATTCTATGTCATCCAAACTCTCAAGCCTAATAAATAATTTGGAATTGCCAACCTTCCAATACTTATATTTTCTGTTATTAAAATGTGAATTTCACATGTGGCAAGACTAAGTCCCATAGTCTAGACTTCTTGCCTATTAGAAACCTCAATCTAAGTTCCTACGGCTTTTGATAAATACCTTCATTCAACCATCTATTTGAGAATGATACCCAAACTAATTTACAATTAATTGTCCTCCAATCATGTTATCTCTATTAGATGCAATGCTATACAACAACCATGCATTTTTACTATTTCTCTAACAAATAAAATCTTTACTTATGTAGCTTTGTTAGTTTACTTACAAGAAAAACAAATCTACTCTTTATGAAAACTTATCTACTACAACAAAGATAGAATCACGGGACTTTTGTGTTCTAGGCAATACAAGAACAAAGTCCATCCTTAAGTGTTCCTATACCTTCTTAGGTAGTGACAAAGTTTGATACAACTCTACATTTTTACTTCCACCTTTCACTAATTGTCGAATTCGACAACCCTACACATTTCTCCATATCCATAGACATAGACAACTAAAAATATTAGCAAGTTAGTTGTATTGATGTTTTCTCAATGTTGAAAACGGCTAGCCAATCACCCACTATATGTCTCCTTGATTAGATTCCCACACATAGATCCCCTAGGTATGCATAATTGTGCCCCCTTGAATAACATACCTTCTCATAACAAGTTATCCAAGGAAATTTCTTTATCTACATGCACAAATTTTTGGCACATTACTTCCATGCTTCTTGAAGACTTCATCCTCCATCAATAATTCCTTCATTAAATTGAATCCCATGACCTCCACATGCATATTAAATAACAAGATGCATCTTTTACTTAGTGCATCTACAACTTTATTATACTTCCCACTAGATTATGTTCAAGACAAATGACTAACTACACAAGTATTCCACCATTTTCAAATGTCTTTGATTCATCTTACCTTGACTAGTTATGAATAGTAATGCATGGTGTTATCTATACAACATAAACTATTATGGTAGCCTGTTTTTTTCCCTCAAATTAAATAACCATTAACATGTTGTTCTTGTCATTTTATGAATCTTGTGTCTAGTTCTAAGACTTGGAAGAGGTTGAAAATGTCTTCAAAGGAAAGGTTTATCTTGATGTTTTTCAATTGTCTATGTATAAAAGTTTCAAATATGTCTTCTATCCCCGAAAAGGTTTAGCATTTGTAAAGGCATTCAAGAAACTTTTTTGTTTTGCTTGGTTTCACATGCATGCAATTTAGAGAGAGATTTATTTAGAAAAGTAGAGTCTAGTTAGGTTTAGGTCAAGCTTTTAGGGTTTCACCAAAGTTTTGGCACCTCTTCATGAAGCTTGTAGGTTTCCAAGTATGGCCCAAGTTGTCAAAGATCACAATGGAGATCTAATTTCCCCTTGTACACAGTTTCAATGTGGGAAGACATGTAACATTTTGTATTCACTATTTTTCAGTTTCAACACCAAGAAGGGTTTGTTGTGGGATAAGATAATGTGAGAATGCATCCATAATGAGAGAGATAAGGCTTGAAATGGTTGATTGGAACTCCTAAATATTGCCATCTTACATCCATGAAAGACATGCACATGAAACTCAATGTAATGAACAAGTTTGTTATCTCTTTGGAGTCTTTTAATTGACAAGGAAAGTGTAGGTCAAAGCATGCTTTAAAAAAGTTCTAGAAGCCTTGCATATCCCTAAGAGGCCCACTATGATAATGTATAGATCTGCATATCTTGAGGAATCACACAATTGGCAATAGGCATAATTCATTGATATTTAGGGTTTCTAAATACACAAGCAATGTTCATAAACCAACAAAAGAACTTACAAGGGCCATGAGACTTTTTGGCAAAAGAGTGTACGTTCATATATTGAATGCTATATTGTGTAATTGTAATACCCTTTCTCTCTTTGTGGTGACAAATTAAAAAAGTGTGATCTATTTAATGACAATGTAAATTAAATCAACACATTGTTTCCAATATATCCTATTCAATCTAATACACTATGAAAACCTCATATACACCACATAAGTAAACATTTCTATTTACCATCAGGAAGTTTATTAATTGGGATGAAGCCGACATCATTTGGGTGTCATTGATCATGACATGGATCAATGAAATAAAATAATGTTGGTGCTCATAAATTAAAGATAGTTAACAAGTCTTTTGGAGAGGGAATTATTTTCTTAAACAATATATGTTGCTAGCCTAAAAATAATTAACTTGCACCAACCTTAAACTATTATTCCTTACATTAGGATTCAAGTGATTTCAAGATATGATAAAGATTTTTTTGGAATGGTGTTTGTGCATTCTAATGTTTAACACTAATGCTAAAAATGCAATTTCATGTGACAAATCATGTTAGAATCAAACAAAAAAAGCTTTAAGATTTTCTTATGTTTGTACATAGTATTTTTAGAAACTTTTAGAAACTTTTAGGAGGAAATTTTTAGAAACTTTTTTACAGCAACATTTAGGAGAAAAATTTAGAAACTTAGTTATTGTTTGAGGTTTGCTTCAAGATTAGTTGATAGTGTCAAATGGAGGTATTTTATTTTCTTAACAAAAATGACACATAATTGACTATTTTGAGAAATAAAATTACAACATGTAAGAAACCTAATATCTAAACCCTAACTCATTTGAAGCAAAAAATACAAATAAAAGCCCTAATATTTAAACCTAAATTTGTTTGAAGCAAAAAATAAACTAAAAATGACACTGAAGTGTACCTAGATGTGTAGATGACTAATGAAGTTGATGGGAGGAGGTGGTAGCGGTATAGTTGTGGCAAAAAATCGGGTACCCATTACCCTTC
Organism: Cryptomeria japonica; assembly: GCF_030272615.1. Taxonomy (NCBI): domain Eukaryota; kingdom Viridiplantae; phylum Streptophyta; class Pinopsida; order Cupressales; family Cupressaceae; genus Cryptomeria; species Cryptomeria japonica. The sequence continues at coordinate 694,973,618 of NC_081415.1, read as the reverse complement.
GTCTTTGTTGGTTACTCTGCTAAAAATGAATTTGCAAAGTTTTTTTTAAATACTTTTGGGTAATGATTGCTCATTTTTTAGATAACAGGTACCCATTTTTGTTAGGATCTTGAAGAAAAATAGGTACTTGTTTCAATTTTAGCATCGTGATCTTGATGCAACATAGGTACCCATTATTTACAAATGGGTACCTGTTTTTGTCAGCATTTTTAAGGCCTTAACTTCTTCTTGATGGTGACTCAACTTCTCGCACAAACCCTATTAGTTCTAATTACAAATATTTGAATAAGATAATTATACCTTGCAAATATTTATTTTATATTGCACATAGTATAAGCAGTTATTATATTTAATTCTACCCAAAGCCATGTTCATGTTACAATTTTATGTGAAATATTATTATATTAGCACTGAAAATACACATTTTAATGTCTTTTATTATAAAAGAAGCAAAACAAGGGTGCTAACCCTATACAAACTTAGGTCAAACAAGCCACTCACAGTAGGTCACAAATAGATTATTGTCAATAAACAAGGCCAAAACAAACCTTTAACAACACACTAGTGTTGGTAATTTGGAGGAATTTATTATGTGTTGCATTGATGTCAACACTAGCTTGTTTGGTTGTCTATTGGGTTCCGATAGAGTGGTTGGATTGTGATGTTGATTTGGAGATCATCTCCAGTATTCTCTGGTACGTCCAGATTGGTGGAATTGGTTCAGTTGGTTTGAGATTCGGTGATCCGGAAGCTATCATATGTTCTAGTAAGCCTTTTGGTTACCAGTAAGGGTTTTACTGGCAGAGCTTTCTTGAAGATCTTTTGAAGGATTCTATAAGTGGTGTTGGTGCGGCTTCTAGAAGGTTCTTAGGATGTTGATAGTTATCATGTTCGTGTTCTAGTTGATCAGTGGTGTTGCGTTTGTCTTATGGCGACCTATTTTAGGTATGGTGCTATTCTGTGTTATTCTCCTAGGTTATGGATTGGTTTATGTGATGTGTAGGTGGATGCTTTCGATGCGTTACTGGTTGGATTTATTGTTTGGTTAATGTTGTTTCGGTCTTAGGCTGACTTGGATTATCATTGGTTTGCAGGTTTATGTAATGAATTTATTGTATTATCTTTTAGGTGGCCAGCCTAATTGTTTAGGTCTTAGGTTTGTATAAATATGATGTAAGATCTCTTTGTAGATCATCGATCACAGGTTATGGGATTATATGTGTGCGAATAAAGTTGTAATCATATGCAGAGGTTTTGGTCGATCATAGGTGATCGAATTGGGTTTGAGTAAGAGGTTTAAGACCTCCGGTATTGAGCTTAATTGGAACTATATTTAGGCATAGGAGATGTTATTCTTGCAGTTCAATCTTCTTTCTGGATTGTTGTCCGAACATTTCTTGTAGTCAGTGAGGCTCCTTTTGTGATGAGTAATGCACTCTAGGCTATTGGCCTTCTTGCATGTGCAGGTCCCTTATATGTAATATTTATTCATCTGATCAGTGGATAGATATTGTGGGTTTCCAATCCCACCATGGTTTTTCCTCCTTGAGGTTTTCCACGTATAAATATGTGGTGTTATGGTGTTGATCTTTGTGATTGCATTATTACTTCTTGTTATTTGTTTTTATGCATGTCGATTGCTAAGTTGTTGTGTTAATAAGGTTAATATTAATCTTACTAGGAGAACACTAATTCATCCCCCCTCTCAGTGTTCTTGGATTCCAACAACTAGCAATACAACTAGGAACCCACCTCAAGGGTGGGAAGAAAAAACGCTCAAAACTCGAGGAAGAGTTTGGGAGGAGGGAGAACTACCTTTTGGCCTACAACTAACAACAGTACAAGAAATACAATTGTTAGGAACATCATTACAAGAGGGATCAAGAGGGGACATTCCTTTACAAGGTCTATCAACACGTGGACCATACTATTGACCATTAACCACTGAAGACTAGAGCAGAACAAGAGGAACACGAGTGAAATCCATAGGACCAAAAGAAGCCATGCAAAGTAGGATCCATGAGGTCAGAGGAGGCCACACTAGCAGTAAGAGGCTCAACATTATCTTAGGAGGAGCCATCATCAATCTGTGAAAAGTCATCAAAAGAAGAAATTGAAGGCTCGACAATCAAGTGATCACGATTAGTGTCCTTCCACCAAGTAGCAGTGCCTTTACGACATGAGAGACGAATACATGGCACTTGACGAGTTGAGAAACATTTACAACATCAAAAGGGAAGGCCCTCATAATCCAACAACTGATTCCATGGTCTACGCCCAACCATAAGAACCACATCCCCAAGAAGAGGCGTAGAGATGTCAATGTCAATTAAAATGTAAGCCTGAGTAGAATGACCCATGTATGAAGTGGTATCATCAACCTTCAAAATGTGACTAATAGAGTTGCCAATTGCCTCATAACAAGAATTCTCCCAAAAATGAAGGGAAAGATTGGGAAGACATCCACACCAGACACACATTGAGTGGTTCAGTAAAAGGGTTAAAAGAAGTTGTCCAAGGTTTGACCAAGAGAGATTTAACTCCCCAATCCCACAACTTGCTCATCACTAAGTCATGATCATCAAAAGAAGCAAAAGAAGTAATAAAAAAACCTTAGCACAAGAGAAAAACTCAATGTAACTAGCAACCAAGGGCTTCCAAGAATCCATCACCCAATGATGTAGATCAACGAGAGAAGGCCAGAGACCAAAAAATCTACACACCAACCCACAATATTAGTAGAAACACATATTTTCCACCACATCTTGGCCACAAACCACAATAGGGGAGGTCTCAACACAAGCAAGAGGACACAATTTCCCCTTAGGAGGAAGGACAACAACAGATTTGACTACAAAAGCAAAGCTTCACTCACCAGTAGTAGAAAAAGGCCTTGGAGGGGGGACCCCAACACCCACTGCACCGGCCACAAGAGGTCTCTCAATAAAAGAATGAACAAATGAAAAACCCCCCCCACGAGCAACAGAGAAAACTAGTTCACAAGCAACATCGGTCATCACAAACCCCACAAGAGAAGTTGCAAACCCCATGACACCAATGGGCATAGAACCCCCACACCCCACAAGCGTAGACAAAGGCCAACAACAAGGGCGAAAAAAATTGTAGTAGTGGGTTGGTTCAAAAATATTTCTATTGTTGGAAGAGGAGCGAGAGCCATTTACCGTTTAAAATATGCATTTTTTATGTTAATCAAGGAGAACCTAAAATTTATATGCCAATGTTGGCTCATTTATAAATACAAACAAATACTATAATTAGCAAATTTAATTAATTGTATAATACATTTAAAATATGTTATGAATTACCTAAAGTGGCTTAAATGATGTGTGTCTAGCGAATGGTGATCAATCGTTCCAAGCTCTTAGGAATGAGTTTATACCCTAAATTTTTTGTTAGTTGAACTCCTTAAAAAACTCAATAGGTAATTATCTAGAAACAAACAATGTTTCATATAATTGCATGTACACAACCATTGCTCAAATTTTGGTGGATATAGATGCCTCAAAAGAACTTTTGATAGAAATAATTTTAAAAGTTGATAGTCATTGATCTCAACCCTTAAATTATGAGGAGTTTCTTTTTCATTGTTGGAGAAGTTATAATATAGACCTGTCACCTTGTTGCAAACCACTCTAGCTAATTGAACTATTTAGCCTTATGGCAAAAAGAAGCTTTTCCACACCACTACACTATTGAGCTTCATTGGAGGGATATGTTCATCTTTACCCAAGTCTATCCTAGAAACAATCATTTACAACTCACAAAAGCTTAATAAACAAACCCCTCTCAAATGATATAGAAACCAACCATAAAAATTCCAAACAGTGGGTTTTTTGGAGATGGGTGTGTTGAAGATGATAGAATTTATATGAATATAGACTCAATATCCCCTTAGCATTAATGAGGGAGGAGACAATGAATCGTAAGAAGTAGTACAAAAGATAGAAAAATTCTGCCAAAAACGAATGGTCTCACCACAAGATGTGATGATTGTCCCACTCCAAAATAGGTGTTATAATTCAAAACAAAATTAGATAGATGGGAATTATTTTTGGAATCCTTTTGTTCAGTGTAATGCACTCATGTTCATGGGTGATGTACTTCATCAATGGTTAATTTCTTATTTATTTTATATATATGACCTCCAAAATCAATTTTCAAAAAAAAAAAAAAAAACCTTAAAAGCATGATATAAAATATAAATTATGTAAGGTCCATAAATATCAACATAATCCTCTGATTTTCTATAACTTGGAACTTCATTATGAACGGGATTATATTTTAACGATCTTATTATTATAATAGACCACATGATTCTATTTCTTTTTTAACTAAGTATATTTCATAATTTGGTGAAAAAAAACTAAAATAATTATAAAGACCATTATATTAAAAACTAGCGAAATCCTACCTCCTTTTGTTTTTCTTCTCTATATATCTTATAGGGGATAATAAGGCTCACTCCACCTTCACCCACATTCTGGTGGACTTTGTTGTCGCTTCGCCTCTCCTTGGTGATGTGGTGCTCATGGTTGGGGATAGGCCCTAGACACAACCACTCGATTTTGAGGGTCTCCATTTTCGTTGTCAGAAGTACTTTTCTAAAAGGCATTTGGCTTCAGATTGCTCTATTTCACAACGCAAGGGGGTTGCGACCTGGTGGAAGGATGCTACACTTGATCATTTAACTGTTTATGCTTTGGAAGAGCTTCTGGATGGATCGGCTGAGGAGCCACCTACTAATCCTACTGGCGCTCCTTTAGATTTTTCGACTTTGCAGTCTTGCTCTGTAGCTCCTCTGCAACCTATCACAGTTTCACTAAAACCTCCAGAAGCTACCTCTATTACACCTGTTGTGGTACCTATTCAATCTCATGCGACTTCTTTGCAACCTATTGACGTGTCTACTCGTCCTTTTCACACAGACCCCCTTTCAAATGATTTCTCCCCTAATAATCCTAAGGATCGTATTGCATGTATGGTAGTTTGTCGTAGGCATAAGGGGAGGTCCTTCCCCCTTTCCCCAAACCTTCCCCAATCAAGGCTTGGATGCTTCTATTCCTCCTTGATTCAGGTCACTTTGTATTTGGTCTTGCAAGCCCCTTTGTTTGCCTACCTGACAGGGTCTGTTGTTTGGTATTGTGGATAGTCTCTTGACTATGTTAAAGGGTCGACGCCCTAGTCAATGTTGTTTTTTAATAAAAACCAATGACCATGGAGAGAGGCAATAGTTGGTGAGATTAAGTGATTGCTACTGCCAAGGGATGTTGGTAAAAGAAATGATGGCATAAGGAAGGCAAAGAAGCTTGTTGACATTAAGAGGATGACCGAAAAAAAATGCCCAACCACCATTTTTGTATATAAAGTCTATCCCTTTCTTAGTGCCAACACCCCACTTTGAGAACTATTCAAGACCTCAAGCAAATACTCACATAAAGACGATGTATGATTGCACAAGAAATCCAAGGAGAATCATCCAAGACCTCAAGCAAGTACTTACACACAAAGATGACATACTCACTTCCACATAACAAAGACAATTCTTTAACTCTTTATTTCAACCTTAATGACAACTAACGTAACAAGAATACACACAAAGATGACATACTCACTTCCACATAAATAAAAAGTTTCTCTTTTTTCCAACCTCAATGACAATAAAATTTCTTTAACTCTTTTTTTCCAACCTCAATGACCATTTGTGTAACAAGAACGGAAAAATTAAAAAAATATACACTAATAAGTTTTTCCTATGTAAACACCCACTTATAAAATAAGCCCTTTCACAAATAATCAATTTTGCAAGAAATTACAAGAAAGTGAATTATGTCTTCTAATGGAACTTATTAGAATGAGGACTCTTTCTTTTTCTCTCAAATCCTTTTTGTTTTTCCTATGTAAACACCCACTTATAAAATAAGCCCTTTCACAAATAATCAATTTTGCAAGAAATTACAAGAAAGTGAATTATGTCTTCTAATGGAACTTATTAGAATGAGGACTCTTTCTTTTTCTCTCAAATCCTTTTTGTTTCATTCTTCTCGAGAATTCTAAGAGTGGAAATTGTTAAAAAATTGAATGTATGAAAAAAGTTCACCAACTAATAGGTGGATGACACCTCTCCTTCCTCCAAACATCAATCTCTCTTACAATTTAATAAATGAGACAAAATGAGACAACAAGTACCCATGTGAGCCCACATTGATTTTCTTCCAAAGGCATAGGGTTCACTTTCCCATTCAACCCACTTGAAAGTTGATGGGTTGACTAGGTGTACCACCCAATCACCCATGCTTCAATAGATATTCCTTGTCTCAATATTTCATATAATACAAAGTCCTTTAAAGTGCATTCCCAACCTTCCCTAAATACCCCACCCATAGATATTTGGGTTTGGGTCCCAAGGATGGCCTATAAAGCATAATTTTATTTTATTTTATACACAAAGTATTCAAGTTTTCCAAGCAAATCTGCATTGTTTTAACACCCTTTAATACAAAAGAGCCCACATAAACACTTCATATTGAAACAAAGTTCTAGAAAAGAGCCCACATAAACACTTCATATTGAAACAAAGTTCTAGAAATAAACTTGAGACAATCAAATTAGCATAGCTCACACATACTAGGCTATAGCACATTGGGTCACTAGGATACATAGTCTAGGTTCCATTATTTCAAAATATTTAATGTTTAAATTATCTTTTGACATGATCGTCTTTAAAATAAAATTAAAAACTGATTTATGACTAGCTTGCAGTGGCCCGATTACCGAAAACTATAAAGGGGAATTGATTTATCTCTCAGCCGTCAGCTTCCATTAAAATATAAAACTCTTTGCCAGATTTTAGCAGCAGGGATCGAAACGCTTCATAAGTATGATTTTCTGGAAGCAACTTTGGTGTGTTCCATTAAAATTCAGAAAAACAAGATATATTTAACAATTGGGTTTTGCATAGCTGAAAAAGCCTCTGGATATAAATTTTGGTTGAGGCCACTTCTTGTACTTAGTAAAGGAAAAGCACAGCAGCATTTTAGACTCTTTGCTGCCTGGCTATAGCTGTGCATAGTGTGAAATACAAAAGGGTTTATAGTTATCCTCGAGTATATTCAGCTTAGGGGAATACTATTATAACTATTCGCTTGATCCTTGTTTATATATGGGATTTACATGGACAGAAAAAAACTGCTACCTAGACAGTTTGAATGGGATTTTATGGAGGTTTTCAAAATATTGTTCATACAGCCAATGGACTTAGAATCTTCACATTGCAACCAGATGAAATGAAGCCAACCGGGTTGGTTCATTTCTGTGAATGGTCTTCAATACCAGTCAAGTATTTGACAACCTGCAACATTGTAGGGCGCTTGGCAGGGTCATCATATGTGCACATTGTAGCCACCTGCAACATCTGCAGCATCATTTGAGTTGATACCCCTTTAGCAATCATAGAATCCAGAGCCTCCACTGCCTGCTCTTTCTTGATCATTTGCCTAACCCAACCCACCAGATTGCCACCTTCTATGTCTTTGAAATCATGCCCTGTTGGCTCCCTTCCAGTAAGCAGCTCAAGCAATATCACTCCAAAACTGTACACATCCCCTCTAGTGGTTGATCTCCAACTTTGCCCATATTCTGGAGGAATGTATCCAAATGTCCCTGCAATGTCTGTGGTCACATGAGTTTCGCAAGCACTTATGAGGCGTGCCAATCCAAAATCTGCAACTCTGGGTTCAAAGTCACCATCTAACAAGATGTTGCTGGCCTTCATGTCTCTGTGAATGATGTGAGGAATGAACCCATGATGAAGAAATGCAAGCCCCTTTGCCGATCCCACTGCAATTCTCAGGCGTTTGGACCAGTCAAGAACCTCAAGGGCATCAGCCCTGTTCCGTAGCCACAGATCAAGGCTTCCATTTGCCATATACTCGTACACCAACAGCTTTTCCTCACCAAATGAACAGTATCCAAGGAGTGGCACCAGATTTGTATGCTTTACTTTCCCCAAGGTCTCCATCTCTGCTAGGAATTCCCTCTGTCCTTGACTCTTGGCCTGGCTCAACTTTTTTATTGCTACCATTTTGCCATTGGGAAGGATGGCCTTATAGACGGTGCCAAACCCACCATCCCCAATGATGTTAGTCTTGCAGAAGTTATTGGTGGCATGCAGAATGTCCACCAGTGTCAGTTTGAGAAGAGGCCTCTCAAACATGGCGACATTGATGCTAAGAGGCTCCTTGGATTTGCTGGAAAGAAAGAACAGATTTGGTTCTGTTCCGGAACCCGAATCAAATTTGCTTCCATTTTCAAGATCCAAAAGAGCTTGCTGTCCTACCATTTTCCACCTGAGTAAGATGAAAGATAAACTTAAGACTGCAAGAATGCTTCCAATTGAGATTCCTACAACCCCCCATGTGCTCAGGCACGATTTTCCTCTGTTACTCGACTGGCACCTCAAACCCCAGCTCCCTCCACACAAACCGCTGTTTCCCAGTAAAGAAAACCTCGTGAAATTTTCACACCCTCCGCCTCTGGGAATCGGGCCTTCCAGCAGATTGTCTGAAAGATTGAAGAAAGATATACTCGATAGACTACAGAATTCATCAGGGATTTTTCCAGTGAGCTTATTTCCGGAGATATCCAGATACATGAGTTGTGAAAGGTTACCTATCTCTGAAGGAATACTGCCTGTGAACTCATTGTCGTGCAGGTCCAAGTAGTTAAGGTAAGAGAGATTTCCCAGTGAGCTTGGAATTTCTCCACTAAAAAGGTTGAAACTCATGTTCAGAGTCTCAATCTTCCATGAAGTGCTGTCTGGGAACAACATATCAATGCTGCCGAAAAGCTTATTCTGCTGGACATAGAGCCCAACAATGTTCACCATATTTGACAAGGATGGAGGTAATTCACCTGAGAGCTCATTGTTACTCACATCAAGATGTGTAAGCTCGCTCAAATTTCCCAGAGATGCAGGGACTTCACCAATAAGATAATTGCTTGTTAAGTTCAGCTTCACCAAGCTACTTATACCTCCCAGAGCTGCAGGAATCATGCCTGTGAGCTGATTGAATGCCAAGTTTATCCCTTGAAGCTTAAGAGATTCTCCAAGCCCAACTGGAATCTCCCCTTGGAGGTAGTTGTTGGAGAGGTCCAGTGTAGTCAAGTTTGTAAGGCGTGACAGGGATCTGGGAATGGCTCCCGTGAGCCTGTTGTTGCTAAGAAGCAAATCTACAACTACAATGCAATCCCCAATTTCTTCTGGGATGGGTCCCGAAAGCTGGTTCCAGGAGAGATCAAAGACTCCATGGTGCTGTACATAGCTTGAATCCGGGATTGCAATCTGCTGGAAATATGAAGATATTTCGGTTGGGATGGACCCTGAGAGTTCATTATGGGAAAGAACCAGACACTGTAGTTGAGCTAGGTCTCCAAATTTTTTGGGAATTGATCCATTCAAACGATTATTTCCCAAATCAAGAGTGGTGAGACTGATACACTGGGAAATTTCTGAAGGAATCTCGCCTTCCAGCAGATTACCATTGAGAGAAAGAACTGAAATACTAGACAATCTCCCAATTTGCTTGGGGATTTCTCCATATAAATTGTTACCGCTGAGAATCAATCTTTGCAATGATACTGCATTTCCCATGCGGGCAGAAAGTTTTCCTTCTAGAAAATTATTTGCTGCACTGAACTCCATGAGTGTAGTTGAATTCCATATCTGCTCAGGGATTGGGCCTGTGAAGTTGTTTGCATCCAAATCTAGAACCATTAGGGGAAGGCTCCCTAAATACCCAGGAATTCTACCATTTATCCGATTGTTCGTCAGTATGAGCTGGGTAAGGTTCCAACAATTGATGAAGGTGTTTTCAATGGTACCCACAAGGAAGTTGTTTTCTAAATCAATCTCAGTAAGAAATTTTGCATTGCAAAGCTCGGCAGGGATGTTTCCTGTTAATTGATTGTTACTTAGGCTAATATGGTTCACAGAAGAACAATTCCCAAGCTCCGGAGGAATAGGCCCACTGAATTGGTTGGTAGCCAGCAGGATAGAGTCGGCTTCCTGCCACTTTCCCAACCATCTAGGTAAAGGACCACTAAGCTGGTTTTTCTCTGCTGAGAAGGACAATATAGGCAGCCCTGCTAGAGTGTCAGGAAGAGAACCAGTCAAGAAATTAAATGAAAGCATGAGGGTTCTGAGACTTTTGCATCTACCCAACTCAGATGGAACCGAGCCATTCAACTCTGCATTCACCATATTCAAAATGGTGAGATTTGTCAGAGCTCCTATGGCTTGTGGAATAGGGGACCTCAGTGGATTGTTTGAAAGATCTAGTTTGCTTAAGGACTGCATCCTAGATATCTCATTCGGAATAGGCCCTCGGAGGAGGCAAGAAGGCAAATACAAATTTTTTAAATTGATCAGATTACCAATTTCAACAGGTAAAAGGCCTGAAAACTTGTTGATTCCAAGATAAAGGTCAGTCAAACTCACCATGTTTCCAATCTCCAGAGGAAGGCTGCCAGAAAGAGAGTTGTTTGAGACATCCAGAGACACCAACCTGTCCAGCTTCCCGAGCTCAGGTGGAAAGGTGCCAGTAAGAAAATTGTTGCCCAGATCAAGAAATACCAAGTTCTTCAGCTCGCTAAGCTGTGACGGTATGACTCGAGAAAAACTGTTGCCACCAAGGTCCAGGTACTGCAGCTCAGACAGCATGCCTAGCTCTGCAGGAATGCTCCCAGTGAAAAAATTGTTGCCAAGCTCCAGCATTTCCAACCGAGAAAGTAATCCCAGCTGAGGCGCCAATCTTCCTGACAAAGCATTGCTGCCCAGTGCAAGCTCTCTAAGCTCAGCAAGACCTCCTATGCTAGCATCAATCTCACCAGACAAACAGTTGCCACTCAAGTCCAAGATTTTAAGCTTGTCCAGTCCCCAGATTTTGCTTGGAATGCTACCAACTAGAAGATTATTAGTCAGATTCAAAACCTCCAAGGCCTTCAGATTCCCAAGCTCTGCAGAAATAGGACCTTGCAGGTTCATATCTTCTAGAACAAGAGAGATCACAATTCCATTCTTGCAGCTCACACCGGTCCACTCACAAGCAGATGAACTATCCATTTTCCAGTCTGCAAGTCCATCAGAATTTTCAAGACCTCTCTTGAAGGCCACAAGGGCATCCATATCAGAGTTCCCCAATACCATCACATTCAACAGACATGTGAGCATGGCGAACACTACAAACTTGGAAGCTGCCATGGCTCTAACCTCTATGAAAAGAGTTCCTAAGAAAAATTGATTTCAAAAAGCTTGAACACAGTTTGCTACAGAGGCTCTTTATATAACTGTGATGGACTGTGAAAACGCCATGTCTTGGGCTTCAAAAGAAAACAGAAGGCACAGTACAATCCACCCACTGAACAAGCTTGAACAAAGTTTTCTAGAGAAGCTCTTTACATAACTAAAATGGACTACAAAAATACCATTTCTTGGACTTCGAAAGAAAACAAAAGGCAGAGTTCAAAGTACCCACTGAAGAATTGGTATATAGACTCACTAGTTATATAGAGGAAACGCTGAGCAGCCTAGGCATGGATAGAAGATGATTAAGCTGGTCTGAATAACTCAGGCATGCCATGCTCTACTTCCGATCAATCAATATGATGCGCTACTGATCAATAATTCAGTCCTCTAATTCGGCCTGAATGGGTTGACAGCAAAAACTTTTCAAAACAAGGCATCAACTTTACCTATTTTTGCACATCCTCCTGCCACATTCCCCCAAACCCATCAGCTAAAGATCAATCCATTACAGACCGACCAGCCATCTTTAAATAGTACTATTATAGGCTAGCTATCACATGGTGTACTCAAGTTGCAGATTGAGAGGGCTCATCACTCAGTACGTGAGTTAAATAGAAGAGAATCTAGGTGTACTTGAGAGCGGATTGTTTCCTTGTGGAAACAAACCAGAGAGGATTACACGCAACCCACCATTAGGCATGGGTCATGGAAGCACGGGGTCCTGGATCATTTCACAGATAAAAACATACCTAGTGTCACTTACTCAACATTTCAATGACTTTAAAAGGCATTTCAATGTTTTTTTCAAGCAGGGTAGAGTGTAGACACAACCCCTGTTGCACAAATTCCAAACAGTTTTGAGCTATCTGACAAATCCTACTGCATTAAGGTTTGTTTTTCTTTCATTTTGGGAGATATTACGTCGTTGGATTAGACGAATCCATAATACGTCGCCCAATGCTATTACCACTGTTACAGAATTAAAAAACAAAGTCACATTACACTGTAGATGTCTGTCTTGGGCATACTCACACATGCACTGACGAGCCAGAGTTTTGCAGAGGGAGGCAGGCATTCAATGATAAAAAGGAAAAAGAATGGTCTTATTAAACGCAATAATTGTGAGTGGCAGACTACATTTTCAAGGGTGAAAAGATTTGGGGGTTGCAGAAGATTTTGGTTTCCAAAAGAATCCATTGGTCTATCAGAGTAATCATTTCCAAAGTGCAGCTGAACTCAGGTGCATTTTTTGATAGGTATGTCCACTGATGGTCTGAAGTTTGAAGGTTTAGTATGGGGATGGGATAATGATGAAGATTAAGAATTTCAGTTACTATAAAGTACCAATGTTTTGTCCCACTGGTAGTGATGGCTGGTACGAAAAATAGATTAGAAAGAAGCACGCTCATTCCAATTTCCGACAGGCCTACGCAAGGGAAATCCCGAGCCCCGAGTCCCGAGTCCCGACTGACGCTGGTTTGGAAGACACGGAGGACAAAAAAATTGTGGGAAAATTAGAAGCAATTACGCGTCTCAAACTGCATAATCATGTTCTGAGTCTTCCCTACATACTCACGTGTTGTTGGAATTCCTCGTCTTCATCGGTTCAGAAGAAAAACCATGCACAAATTTTAAGCCCCCGTTACTCAAGAATGCACTAAATTTGACAGCTTCGTATGGTCGCCAATCCACGTTTGTTTTTCAAATATTTTTCTTAATACAAGGTAGTACAAGTTTTGAATACAAATGGAGGGATACGGAGAGGAGGATTCAGTAGTTGAGCAAGTTAATACATGATTTTGGAGGGATAGGGATAGGGGAGAGGATTATGTAGTTGATCAAGTTAGGTAGTACAAGTTTTGAATATAAATGGAGGGATGGTCCATGAGTTTAGGGTACCATAGCAATTGTTGATATAATGTCTAATATTTTTAACAATATTTTTAACATAGAACGAATTTCTTGAAGGGAGAGTCAGAATAGATTGATAGAGAATTAGATTAGTTTGATAGATAAAAAGATTAGTTTGATATATAAGAAGATTAGTTTGATAGATAAGAAGATTAGTTGGAGAGAAAGAGAGACGTGCGATCAAGGAGTCGAAGCATTTGACGAAAAAAGTCAAGGTCAAAAGCTCAAAATCCATTCTAAGTTTTCAAGAGGTTAGAATCTTGTGTTTTTCATTTCATTTTACTTTATTCGTTAAATTTGGTATAAAATGTGTAGAAAAAGAAGTTTAGATAATAGATACGTTCGTCCAAATGGGTATCGATTATTAATATTGTATTTGAAATGCTTTTTAAACCAGTATGGAATAAAAGAAAAAAGTTTAGAGAAAAGAGGTAGTTAATATCGTACTTTGCACAAAAATATTTAGTTTTAATTCTATTTTTAGAATGTGTTTACGTACTTTTGTTAACATATGAGATTAATCTCATACATGTTTAACACCTTCTAATGTTTGTACTTTATTTTAGACGAAAGATTGATTTTAAGATTGTTGCTTATAAAGGTTTATCGTTTTTATGAAAGATTGTCTTCGAAAGATATATTAGACAAGTAATGATTAGTAAGCAACAAAAATGATATCTCTATTTTTGTTTTAAAAGAAAGATTGTATTCTTAAAAGAATTTGTGTTTGAGGGAATCAAGCTAGGGTTAAGCTTGAATTGGAAAAATTTACCTTTCGGGATGGGTGCCGAATGTGGATGCTCTAGGGAGAATAGTTGCTTTTTCCAACTATTATTTTGTTGTGCATGGCATATAATTGGCCGAGTTATTGTTTGAATTATCCGTAGAAAAAGATGGAAATTCCATATTTATACTCTCTACCACATCCTAGTATGATAGCGAATGCTTGTTTCTTAGAATGAAGTAGGAAAAATGAAAATGCATATATCATCTAGGCATGCACCAGATTCCCTCTTGCTTTCGATTTCTTTGGTTAAACCAATTCGTGCAGGGTCGGGTATTCTTGATTGACCAAGAATTCCAAGGAAGCGTAAGCTTCAAGGTTGGGCGGAAAAAGCGCCCGACTCTTGTTCTCGTCTGCGTTCGAAAGATAGAAGGAAGCGACTCAGACTGAAGATCGACGAATGTATCTTCTTGTATATTCTTAAGGCAATTGGAAGCCTAAGTAGAAAATGAGAACTTCTTTATATTGGATATTGTATTATTCATGTGCATTATTATGATATATTCGATGTTTGCTTATATTTTGTATAAAATATGCTTAGAGATTGAAATTTTAAGTTTATTTAAGTATAAAGTGTAGTTTAGGGTTAGATCCTAGATTGACGTCTTTACATTGAATGAAATGTATTCCTTAGATCTAAATAACAAATCATGTAATGCCACATCAATGCACCAATAAAACATGACTTAGTGCACAAGTATAGCTTTCATTCTTTTTGGGGGGGCCTTTTTGGACACCTTGGCAACAAGCATGTTGATGTGGCATCATATTTGATGATGTGGCCCTAAAACCTTAGTTATAAGTAGGGAACTTGCCAATTAAGTTGATGTAAAAAATTGGGAGTGATTTGAAATTTCTACATAGGATTTTGACAAGTGCAAAGTTAGGCTGCTAAACTATTAGATCCTCTCCCCTAGCAAATTTCATTTTTTTGAATAAATATATCATATTTAACTATATAGATTTATATTTTAAAAATATATTTAATTAATATTTAGGTTAACTATATGACATGATATAAAAAATTAGTTTGATCAAATTTGAAATAGAAATGAAATGATAAAAGTAAATGTGTATTTGCAAATTAGAGAAGAGAAGATGGATTTGACATTTATTCATAGTAGACACCTAATATATAAAATTGGCTTTAAGTCAAATAGATTGAGATGATTGTTTTGTATAAAAAATGAGATTGTGTGAATCTTGGTCAATCTCACACTTATAGCCTTGGGACCATTTTTATGTTTTTCACCTAAGTGGTACTGTTGATATTTTTCATGTCACCCTAAGAGCCATGTAAACAATCGATCTAAGATAACCTAATGGCTAAAAACCCTGCATACTTCCCCAAGGCCTAAACCCTAAACCCTTAAGGTTTCCTTCCTTAGTCTTTTTTCAGTCGTGTTCTTTTCCTCCGTTGACTAGCTCAAACGATCATATCACTTAAGCGTCACCAGCTGGAGTGTCTCTTATTTGTCCCGAAACCAGCCCCGTTCTACCTATTGCCGGTGAGCAGAAAGCTCTTCTTTGAGGAGACATTTTTCTTGTCTCCTCAAAGTGCAATGTCTCTTTGATGGGCTCGGTAGGTAGATTTTTATCAATCAAAGAGACATTTTTCATCTCTCTTTAAGGAGTAAAGTCTCCTCGATGAATTCACTTGGGGGAATAGCAAGTGAAGTTTCTCTTTCAGAGAGATGAAAGGCGATGTCTCTTCGATGACTTATGCGGATTATGGTGGGACCAATAGGTGTTGGTTGATCAGAGAGACATTTTCTGTGTCTCTTCAAAGGGCTTTCTCTCTTCGAAGGGCTTGGCCTAGATAGTAGGGCCAACAAAACTTCACACACAAGATACAACCATCTGATTTCAATTAAGGGCGAGATCGATGATTGTGTTTTATTTGATCATTAAGGGTCCTTCTAAGAGTTTCTAGGCGCATCTCAGTCGTTCATCCAAATGTGAAGGAAGGATCCAACGATCGAGATTCAAACTTGGGGATGAACGTTAGAATTCAAACAGCTGTCATGGTGGTTGTCAACCTATCAGGTCAGAATTGAATGCAGGTCTTGTCAACAAGCCATTTCTGATCAGATTGTGTTCCAACCAACTTCAATCGACACAAAGTGATGACCATTACTCCTTCTAGGCTTTATAGACATTTCCCAAGGTCGCCCATATGCATTTATGGCACACATAAGAATTTTTGGCTTACCAAAGGACATTTGTCGCCATCCAAATGCAGAACTCCCCTGATTTTTAGATGTTCTTTCCCATGTACAGTCACATCTTAGAGCTTCTCCCTAGTTTTGTGGGATACTTTCAAACACAACAATCAGATCCAATCTAATTTTTTCCATTTGTAACCTAACCCTAGTCGGTTAGGGTTTCCTAAACCCAATGTTCTATCTGAGTTATGCTTGACCTATAAAGGCAATCTTGTGACATGTTTTTAGGGTTCTTCTCCCTTCATTCTAATATAGAACTTATTTTTTTGTATTTGTAATAATACCTTGCCTTTGCATCAATAAAGTTAGCTATTTTACCTCTTTTTAAGTTCATTTACCTTGTGCAAATTATCTTGCCTCTGTTATGAATGTGCTCTTAATTTGTTTTGTTTGATCTATATGTTGTATCAACTTTTCTTGTGAGAATTGTCTCTGGATATTTCAGTCCCTTCCAGTACTCCATTAAGTTTTGATCGCATATATGTCTTGAGGACTAATTGAGGATAGGAACCTATGTATGCTTAGAGTTGCTTCGTTGATGTCTTGTGCAGTCATAGGTAGGGGAAAGAAACATATTTCAATCTTGGTTGATCACCTTTTCATTTCTCTTTCTCCCTTTTTCTCTACAATTCAATAGAATAGGTTTTACAAGTGTTGGATTGGTCCAACACTACATCCCGATTAAAAAGGAAGTCAGCCTTCTTTGAAGATTCAACCTCGCATGCACAAGGTCCCACACTTGGAGGTTGTTTCCATGTTTCACAAAGTTGTTGAACATTAGTGCTCAACGAGGGTGCAAAATCTTGTGTCAACAGTTAGTGTTCAATAAGGGTGCAAAATCTTGTGACAACAGTTTTTGGCACATCCGAGGGGACAATATTTTTAACTTCCATGCTAAGGATTTAGTGTTGTTCATAGTATCTTAAGCCTTTGGAGGCAGCCATCATTCAAGGACTTGGTGACTTGAATGGAAGATCCAATCTCTTGTTCATAACCTATTTATGATTTCATGCCAAGAATTCATACAAGGGCATCTTCTAGAAGTGATTTCCGATTCTCGGAGCTTTCACTTTCAAGTACTAAAAGACGAAGAGGTAGATCTTCATTGTCTCTTGTTAAGGGTGTTGATGTGGTAGGTACTCTATCACCTAGGTCTCATTCTACCCCACCAATTATAAGATCATCATAGTCTAGAGCTCCCACTCCTCATATCAATAGACCATTATTCCTAGAAATCAAGTTTTTGTTACTTTCAATGGGGGATGTCCTCTCATTTTAGCCCAAAGAAATGATATTCCAGTTGCTGCATTAAAAATTATACCATATTTCACTGGTGAGACAACTACCACTCCCATAGAGAACATTCAAGACATTACAAACATCTTCTATGTCCATAATGTCACAGAGGATGATGTTGTTGTTAGACTCCTAGCCACTTCCTTGAAAGGAAAGGCTTTGCAGTGGTATAGAGGGTTGCCACCTAACTCCATTCATAATTGGGATGAATTGGGGGAAAAGTTATGTGACCATTTTGAAGATGAAATTGATCACTTATCCTTGGTTGAACAACTTATTAGAATCAAGAGGGCGCCTCATGAATTCATGGGAGACTTCAATTTCAAATTCCAAAAGACATGGGATAGAATCCCTACTCTAGTGAAACCATCTCCCAAGCATGTCTTCTTGTATTATCTAAGAGCTCTTAATAGTGATGTGGCTATTATGATACAATCAATGGGAAGATCCTCTCTACCATATGCATATGATGTTGCCATAAAGGCAGAAAATTGTTTAATACAGGCTTGGAAGATAGCTCCAAGGTTGCTAATGCCTCAATTCCAGGAGACTCCTACACAACTACCCAATTTGGCTCCTATTCCTGTTACATCTACAATTCAACCATCTACATCCACTTCATCCTCAAGTGAGTTCCACGAGGTCAAGGCTCTGTTGCAAAAATTTAGCAATGAATTGATGACACTAAAGAGACAACGGGCTCGATATAGCAGGCCTTATCAAGTACAAAATCAGAATTACTAGCAGAATAGACCATATTTTCAAGGGAAAAACCAGTAGAGTAATGGCAGACCCTTAAATAGGTTGAATCCTACACCTGCAAATAACTCAAAGGCAGTAGTTTCAACACAAAAAATCTAGCCCAAGAGTAGGTTTGGTGTCAATAATGCAATCAACCACACAATCAAAGTGCATGCCAAGGTGGTGAATTTGTCCAAACCCTAGTAGTGCAGGATAAATCGATTACCTCTACCCAACAATATGATCCAATTCATCCAAGTGTTGGTAGTCAGGCTTATACACAAGGAGATTCTACTTTTTTCAATTAGTAGGAGGCAAAATTTTGTGGTATAAAATAGATGAGCAGTTTCTCGATGGCAAATAACACAAGGTCAAAGAGAAGGGCCATAGATAAGGATACACCTTCTACTGTTACTACTTATTAAGTTGCCATTAGTTTTATATTCAAAGTCATTCTATATACTCTAGTCGGTTACTACTACCAAAATATTCAGTCGGTAAGCACAGTGCAGTCGGTTATAGAAGAAAGTAGTCATAGAGCCTAGTATACACCGAGCTATCTACCGAGTAACATTCTATGTCTACCGAGTCGCAATAATGATACACCGAGTTGATATACACTGAGTGAAACGTTTTAGCAGATTCATTGAACCTAGACACTTGTGTGGAAACGTGTTACAAGATCGAGGAGCAAAAGAACTGTTATCACATTGGAAATTGCACTTAAGGATTGCGTATGATTTTGAGGTCATCTAACCAATGAAATATTTTGTATGGTTATTCATTCAATAAATCATGTTTGTAAGATCGAAGCAATGAACCAGATCACCGACATAAGATATCTATTTATACAACATGGATTGGGATCAAATAGATATATTAAGGTATGTGTGTATGAGCGTGAAGACAGACATATGTGAAAAGTAAAATCATGGGGAAGCACTGAGTATTGAGACTGTCAGAGACACAGAGGTCACTGAGAAGAATTTCAAAGAACAGTCAAAGAACAGAGTAAACAGAAGGGTTTACTGAGTTACTTTATGGGTTACCGAGGTATGCTATAAGCAAGGTAATCTCATTTTGAGCACATAGAATCTGCTATAACATTCCAAATGTAAAGTTGCAAATATTTGTAAAGATTTTATTGTAATATTTTGAAGTTGTAAGAGAAACCTTTAACAGGGTAAAAGACTCTAACAAAGTCTATAAACTGTAAAGTCTTTAACTAGGTGCAACGTTTAGAATAAGTGTTGTAAAATCCTTTAGCAAGGTAGATCTAACTATCTTGATACTCCTAATAGGGTAAGCTATCAGAAATAGCTGAACATGTAGCTCTAACCGAGCACTCTTTATTATTGTAGTAGTGAAGTTGTGGGTGCCATCCCCACCACAGTTTTTCTCTCTAACCAAGAGTTTCTGCGTAACCAAAATATATGTGTTATGGAGTGAATCATGTATGATTGTTATTTATTTGTTTCAGCTTTATGTTATGTTACAACAGCTTTTGGTTTATGCATAACAGTAAAGATATTGTTGAAGAAAATTTTTGAAGTACTGATTCACCCCTCCCCTCTCAGTACATTAGCTTTCCATATTGGGCCTAACATTTGGTATCAGAGCTTGAATCTTGGAAAAGGGTTTAACAACCTAAAGAGAAAGATCTTATCAATGGAAGGCTATAAACAATCTCAGAGAATTGTGTATCTGCAAGAAGAGTTGGATCATGCTAATCAAGTGATTGTAGACATGCAAAGACAAATGCAAAAATCATTGAAAGTTAGAAGAAGATTATCTGATGATTTACAGGACTCTCGAGAGCTAGTGGAACAAATTGAAACATCATCTGAGAACAGTATATCTGAAGAGACTGAAGAGATGATTGGAGAACTGAAAGAAAAGAACAAAGCATTGACTGATCAACTAAAAGCAATGAAAAGATGACATGAACATTTCAGCACACAGATGACTGAGAATCTTGATGCATTAAGGACAGCCGAGGAGAAATTAAGAGATCTAGAAAGAGAAAAACAACAACTTGAAGCATTAGTATTTGAAAAGAATGATGAAATCACAAGGTTAATTGGAATTCAAAGTAATCTGTCAGATTGATTGGGTTATGCACATCATGAAGAAAATTTGAAAGATGATGAGAATCAAGCATTGAAACTTGAAGTATCAAGGTTGACCGATGAACTTGAAACAGAGAAGAAATCCAAAGAAACACTGAAGAAGAGTTATGAAGCATCAAAGATGTTGGATGAGCAACTGAATACAAGAAGACCCAACAAAGAAGCAGGACTCGGTTACAAAGGAAAAGACTTTACCGAGAAAGGAGAATCATCAAGGCAAGCTAGAAACAAGAAGAACATCAAAGTAAACAAGCCTATTTGCAACTACTGTGGAAAACAAGGACATACTGCTAATATGTACCAAAATAGAAAAGGTAAGCAACCGAATGTCATTAGGTCTAATGGTTATTGTTACAATTGTAATAAATATGGTCACACATCTAACCAATGTAGGACAAAGTCTATTAACAATTATCAGAAGGCAAAATTCAAAGGGTTTTGTAAAAATTGCAATAGATATGGACATAGTACCGAGAAGTGTTGGTTTAAGCAAAAGAACTATATGTGGTTTGCACACTGAGCAAATACTGGAGGCTACCGAACTCACATAGATCCTTACTGACAATATTATGCAGTACCATGGGATTAAAATACAAGGATATGGTGTGAATGATGTGGAAGATATGGACATATAAGTGCCAACTGCTTTATAAGGTTTGGAATGACCAACCGAAGATCATGGAGAAATCCTGGTATGGCATGTTTTCATTGTCACAAAGTTGGACACTTGGCTAGAGATTGCAGAGATCAACCTAGAGGAGACACTGAGGAAATAAAAGACAAATTACAGATGATTTGGAGAAAGAAGGAAATTGTGTCAAATGAAGAAAGCACCTTACCTACCAAGTTAGGTGCACCTATTCCAAATTAATCGGTAAAGGTATGAAGGGACTGCATTTTTTCAAAGGTTAAATCTTAACAGTTCCTATTTTATCATGAACTTAATTCAAAAATCTGCATAGCTAAAGATGCATTAGGAAATTTAAAATTTTATCAAGTCTTTTTTAGCACTAGTCAAGTCGGTAAATTCAGGAAGCCTATAAGTCTGGCTACTCGTTAAAAGCACAAAAAGAAAGGTAAATTGGTTTAAGGGAACCGAGTGCATTTTATGCTTTCTAACCTAACTGCACAAAGCCTGATAAGGTATATTGTGTACTTAAAGCACTTTGCGTGGTCATTTTTCACTTACCAAGTTTTCAAAGAGCAAAGAAAAGCGATTCAAAGGCGATCAAACCACCTCTCGAGTGAATTTCAAGGTATTTACACATCGATCTCAAGCATTTCTTAGAGCTAGCTATCGGGAAATATCAGTTGCGATTATCTACTTTATATGTGTTTGTCGTTTGAAAGTCTTCAAACCCTAAGAATCTTTTGTTAAGAGATTATCCAAAATTTGCAATGGCACCTAAGATCCAAAAGCCCGTTGTTGTTGAGAACATTGAAAAGCCCTCACTAAAATATTCTGTAACTCCCAAAGTAGCATCTGAACTAGATGATAAAACTGCATTTTCACTCTTTCTGGATAGGGTTTTACTAGTTGAGGATGTCAGATTCTTCACTAAGTGTCGTGTTGAGGAACTAGGTCATGTTGAAATCAAGGACACATATGATGAATTGTGTACCGATGGGAAATTGGATAGCAAGTATGAACACATCAAAATCAAGGGATTGACCGAAGCCCTAACCTATCCCCGTGTCTTCAAACCCCAATGGGTCAAGTTTGTTCTGAGCAGAGTTCATTATGATTTCATGTGGTTAGCAGAGAAACCATTCAAAATCACCAAGGAAATCATTCATTTGATCACCGGTTACCCTATTTTTGATCATGCCCGAGCTCAGAAAATGATATCACAGAAGGAATTGATCACTCTAACCGAAGTTGAATCATATTGCAGAGGACTGAAATTGAACAATGTAACAGATGCAGAGCTGAAGTTTGCCATTAGAATAATAGGTTATTGTTTCTTCCAATCGGCAAGGGAAAACAATGTACCCTGTGCAGCAGTTGATTTAGCATATAAAATTGTGAAGAAAGGAATGAAAATTGATCTTTGTGAAGTATTGTTGAAAAACCTATTTGAGAATCTAAACACCATAAGGAAGCCAAAGAAGAACAACTCGGCTAATACACTGAAGTTTGGATCACTTTTGGTATGCATTTTTTTCTATTTTGAGAAATTCTTTCCATCAGTCGGTAATGTAGTTTGGGAGCTACACCGACCAATCACCCATCAAATTAATGACTTCATCAAAAGACTAGGTGATAACTTTAATGATATTATGGATGATTATTTCAGAAAGTTTCAAGAAAAGATGCATAACATGTATAGAATTCCACCCCAGTTAGTAGAGAAATACAAGGATGACATATGCTTTGAAGTGGACACCGACTACTGCTATGTTAATGCTGTAGAACCGAGAACTCAATCTTTGCCATGTATGGGTTATGAGATTGATTTTGACATCACACAACAACAGATAGATGCTTTTCTTACATTACCAAGGCATGCTACCGAGCTGAGATATGGAACATATGAAGAAGTGAAGGAAAAAGTTAAGATGAGCATTGTAGTACCCAAGGCTACAAGGAAGGCAACAAAAATGATCAAGGCATCAACGGAGAAATTTGGAGAAGGTTCTTCCTCCACACCTGTCAAGGGCACTATAGTAATCACCGAGGAGGAATCTGAAGCTCAAGAGGCAGCTATTACACCGAGCACCGAATTGCCTAAAGGAAAAGTTTTGAAAAGAAAGAAACAAGATACATCACAGGTATCACCGACTCCTTCAATAAAAAGCCCAAACACAAGATCATCTGCAACATCACTGATTAAGAAACCAAAGAATGTTACCGCACCCAAGGTAACAAAAACTTACAAGAAATCTACTCGGAGACTCATTTTGACTAAAGAGTCCAATGACACTGAATCTGAAGATGCAAACAAATTTCAGATTGTCAAGAGTAAAAAGGTAAATGCACATAGTGTTGACATTTTTTGTACTAATCTGAAGCAATATGGTGGATTTGGAGCATTCAGATATGTTAAGTATGAATCCCGATCTGTTGATGAAAAGAGACAAATAGAAGAAGTTGTCATCTGCACACTTCTGAAATTCCGATTGGTCCCATTGGATGTATCTAAGTCTCTTCCAAATGAATTATATTTGCATATTGATAATAGGTGGAAGTATGCCATGGACTTAGAGAAATAGATGAGAGAAAGAAGTCTGGTACATCTTTTTCTAGACATGTCGGTAGATGAGATCACTGAACATCTAGCCACACAAAATTCCTAGTCAAGCAAAGAGCCTTGAAATTGATGAATGGCCTTTACTTGGATGTAGAGAATGAGACCAAAGAAAAATGGCAGGAAATCTTTCGAATCAAGAATGCTGGTGAGCAAGCTGAAGTTGAAATAGTTGATGTCACCGAGCAAGATCCTGATATCACTGAGCAAGACCCTGCTGACACTATACAAGTTGATGAGGATATCATGGATACCGAGGCCCCTGAACAGGAAATGATAGAAGGGAATGCATATGCCAAACTAGTATCCAGTGAGTCAGTTTTGGAACAAGTTCAGCTCTATCCTCTGGTCACTCAACCTCCTTCAACTGAGGCCCCTCAAGATACTGAGCAAGGAACAGAGGATCACAAGTCTACAGAAGGAGAAACTACTTCTCAAGCCACCAAAGAAAAGTCTTCTCAAGCTCCTTCTAGCACTGAAAATGTTACATTTGAGACCCCAAGCACAGAAGCACCGAAGGACACAACAAAGGCTACATCTGAGGTTCAAGAAATTGATAAAAGTGTTGCCTCTACCGAGCAACCTACCGAGGGTCAACAAGCCTCACAAGACATTGTATTAGTTCAACCAGTAAAAGGTAAAGAAAAGAAAATGAAAAAGCATAGTTTCAAATTAGATTTGTCAAAACCAATAGTGTTGCCGAATGTAGACATTTCCAAATTAAAAGGGCAAGCACTCATTGAATTCAGTGAACTATGCAAAGCCAAAGAAGAACAGGAGAAGCAAATGGCTATTCAAAAGAAAAACAAAGTACTTCAGAAGGTGAAAGCACTATTAATAGATATGCTACCTGAAGCTACAGTGACAAAAGATGCAGCCATCCACATTCAACTAGATGAACTCCTAACTAAAATAGAGACATCTGGAGTAGATGCATCTGAATATTTGAGCAATTTAAAGGACAAAGAGCTCACTGCTAAAATGATTGAAGAGGTACAGAAGGCTATTGCTATTGGCAAAGTAAAACTTGTCAAATTTATTGTTGAGTTGTCCCCTCAACTCAAGCACATTCTTTATTTATTTCAGAAATTCTATACATTTTTTTTATTCATTCAAGATATCAAAAATAAAACAAAAGTGATTGAGAAAGAGATCACCGATATCTCAAATAAGTTGACCACTGAGCCAAATTCTATTCAGCATTTTTATACAAAATTACAAAAGCTCATGGCTCAATAATTGGAACTCAGGAATGAAGAGCACAAGATAAGGATGGACATAACAAGTCTTCAGACATTATTCATTCCTCATCTTTCATCCGTCCAAGAGCAAATCAACAAGGCTACCTCCCTATCCACTCAGCAAGAGGGAAGCACCTTAGATGGACTAATTTCACTGTTAGTTGACATTACAGCTCAGAATTCACTCATGGACAGTGTCAAGGATGCCCTCTTTGTAGCTCTCACCGATGCCAAGACAAAGTATAAATCCATTTTTGACCAGTTGCCACCACTGAGTGGTAACTAAGTTTTGATGTTTGTCAAAAAGGGGGAGTGAGTATAGCATCAAAGTATCAAAGAGGGAGTGTTGTATATAGGGGGAGTATACCAAGCAGAATAGTGTATCCAAACAAAATTTTGACAGCACCGACCAGTGAACCGAGCGGTGTCAACCGAGCAGTTATCATAGAACATTGATCACTGTGCATGCAAAATCAGAGTTTTGTACAGTATATTGATAAGGGGAGTATATCTGAATCATACCATTTTGTTGAGTAATGTATATACTATCTGTTTAGTCAAGTTTTGTAAGTATATAGATTTTTTTTTGAGTTATGACTTTGAAAGTAGTTTTGTCAAACATCTCAACTAATGTCAAAAGGGGAGATTGTGACATCTCAATGATGAACCACTAGTACCAAACCGGTACTGAGAGGGGGGGGGGGGGTGAATCAGTAAAAACACAAATACTGTCCAAAACTGGTTTGATAGCATATACTCCAAATGACTGATAAACAGGGATACCGGTAAAACAGAGTGTGTAGTCACATAAATCTGTCCACTTAATTAAATGAATACTTAGTATTTATTTGATTATTTAACCATCAATTAATAATTAATTAAATTAATATTTAATTAATTCATCTTAACCCTATTCTCCTATTAATTAAATAAATTATTCAATTTATTTGATTTAATTCATTTAACCAAATTCAGACCATTAATTAAATAAATAAATCATATTTATTTAATTAAATCTTCTCTCACATTTAAATAAATTAATATTTATTTAAAACCCCCAAAATCCCACCTCTCACATTTAAATAAATTAATATTTATTTAAATCCCCCAAAATCCCACCTCTCACATTTAAATAAATAAATCATTTATTTAAATCACCTTTATCCTCCACCCACTTGTATTTTCCTACAAAAGCAAGTTGCACAATTATTTTAAATAAATAATTTATTTAAATCACTTTTATCCTCCACCCACTTGTATTTTCCTACAAAAGCAAGTTGCACAACTATTTTAAATAAATTATTTATTTAAAATCCTATTTATCCTCACCCACTTGAAACCTTTAATGGTTTCCCTTAAAGTATTCAAACTTGATGGCTTTAAAGTCTTCAAACTTGATGGCTTCCTTCTATAGTCTTCTTAAGACTTTAATGGTTTTCCTTAAAGTCTTCAAGCCTTTAATGGTTCCCCTCAAAGTCTTCAAGCATTTTAATGCTTTATCTTCCTTTTTCTCATTTAAATAAATTAATATTTATTTGAATATTTATCCAAATACAACTTGCACACATTTATTGAAATAAATGAATTTTTATTTTAATAAAATCCTATTTTCCCTCACCCACCAAATCCACTTGCAAAATCTAATCCCCTTCTAGATTCTTCTAACCCCTTCCTAATTAACTTAATCCATCCCCTAAATATTGTCACATTCCTAAGCAAAATGGAGTCACTTCTCAAAGCCTAAAAGTCTTTGATAACCATTAAAGGCTTCCAACCTTCAACCACTAAATGTCTCAAAGTCTTGGATAACCTTTGAAAGCTTCCAACCTTCAACCACTAAATGGCTCAAAGTCTTTGATAACCATTGAAGGCTTTCAACCTTCAACCACTTAATCCCCAAAGTCTCCAATAACCATTAATGGTTACCTCAAACCCTCCCACATGGTTAAAACATTTGTTTTGACTCAACCTCTACCCAACCCAAGGGTCTCATCAAGCCTTTAATGCTTTGACCATGATTATCTCTTAATCATTTGCACAAAGGTTTATCCTTGGGTCAACTCTTAATCCAATGGGTAATCTTAATTTAGACTTGACCCTTACCTTCTAGATAACCATGAGGTCTTCTCAGGCCTTTAATGCCTCCAACCTCTTCTCTCAACCCAATCCTATGTTGAAACTTGTCACCATTTTATTGGTGCCAATTGTGCACATGGATCCCCAACTTTCAATCCTAACCCTTGTTAAGATTGCTCAATCTTAACCCTTCATTTCCCTATTTCTTCTATAAATAGAACCCTTCTCCTCAAGCAAAAGAGAAGCATTTTTAGAGTATTGTTGTTATACTAGCATTAGCATAGAGCTTTTTCATAGCATCACTATCTACTCTTGCATAGTATTTACTTATCATATTCAACCATCTTGAATCTCCATATGGCATCCATGGCTAGTGCTAAAAGCTGAGAGCTACACTCATTTGGGACTTGGAGAGGAGAGGAACAAGGGAGGAGCAACTATGAGCATCTTGATTAGCTATTTCATTCTATGTTTATATGCTTTCTATTTCATGCTTAATATCTCTCTTGATATGCCTGTTTAGGATAATCTTTTGTTGCTAACACTAACGTTTGTTTCTTGTGCTCTTGTGTGTGTTGCCATCAAACAAATTTTCTAATCCTTTTTGCAGAGCATCATTTGGTGAACCCGACGTGAATCCAAACACCAAAAAGATCAACTTTTTTTTTTAACCAATAACATGTTTGAATGTTGAAAATGTCACACAGGTTGCGATTTTGACACTGTTTTGGTGTGTTTGGCATTATTTTGGCGCTATTCACCCTGTTTCAGTGCTTTTCCCTTCTCTGTCTTTCCCTTTCTTTTAGTACGTTTGTGTTAAATAGTGCCTCTGTTCAAACGCAGACTAGCGCTATTGTAACAAAACGTTGTACAAATCACCTTGTAACCAAAAAACCAAAAAACCAAAAAAATAAAAAAAAATTAGGCTTGTAGAAGCCCACCAAATAGGCGGATTTTACTAACTATTTTTCTCTTTTGTGCAGATTTAAATTAGATTAAAGAGTAGATTTATATTTTTTTACTAACTTGTTTTTGAAGTTGGTTTTAAAAATGAATTCACTTTTTATTTTGGTTTAAAATTAACTTCACATTTCAAATTTGGGCTTTTAAAAAAGAATCACACATTTGTTTGGGGCTCTTAAAAAGAATTTCATTGTTCAAAGGTAAAAAGAACCACAAACTTATACAAAAACAACTTTATTTTTTTTGCAAGTTAGGAAACAAACTTCGTTTTGGTGCTTAAAATCAACAAGGCAAATTTTATTTCTTGCATCAAGATAAAACTCACAATCCACACTTCCATTTTTGGTGCAAATAAAATTCACAATCAACTTGTCTCATTTTCAAAGCAATTTTACTTCATGCAAACGTGTTTTTCATTAAGTTGACCAGGATTTTCAAATTCTAGTTTACTCAAACAATTGCCTTTGAAAATTAAAAAGAACACCATGATTGTTGGAGCAACATCTCCGAATAGTTAGATCACATTGCAATGATAGATTAAAAAGAACAAGTGTTTTTCGTGCTTGGCACACTTGTGCAAAGAGTTGGTCGAGTGGTCCTACTTCTAACACACACTATCCTCTCCCTTGGCTTTCGTGGTCCTAGGTGCAAGAGAAAAGTGTTAGTAACACTCACATTTTATCTTTTTAAGAGAGGCCTGCCAAGGGATCGATACTCTTGGGAACGACCTCGAGCGGTAAATCCTTCGAGCCGCTATAGAAATCAAGTGAGAGCGAAAGCTGTAGCCTTGGGTATAGTTGTTCCTACAGTGTAACTGGCCGAAAGGACAAATGGGCCCCACCACCAGTTACAAGGCTCTTAAGTGAGTCACTGCAGAATGAACTTATGTCCAAAAACATCGAACATGACTAAACACCTTTAAGTAGTAGCCCACCCGTTCTATTGATTGAGGATATTTGAGGTATAATTTAGTGCAAGAGCATAGATGGTTTTGCTCCCAAGATACTCACCATACATATTTCCTTGAGTAGAAACATAGCTTTTTGAAAAGTCACTTGTGACTTGATAAAAGTGGTGACTCCCCCATCATAGGGATCATCTATTTGTTATGCTCGTGCAAGACTTAGTATATCACATCCTTACCTGCCACGGCGGGATTCATAAGGTATGTAGTACCAAAGTCGAAGAAATATCAAGATGTGGGCTAAATTTATCACAACTGGCCATTTGACCTTAGGGATAAAAAGTGTTTGAAGTGTGTTCGTTTTACAGACCTAGTGCGAATTGAGCCGACTTCAGGCTTTGGAAATACACCTTAAAATACATCTAAAGGAAGGGTCAAAAACAAGTCCAAGAATTGGGTTGATCTAGACCCATACTCATTTGTGCCTTTGAGGCTACAATCTTGTGTTTGTGTGCTTGCTTTATTTTCTTGTCAAAGAAAAATCAGAAAATCAATCCCAAAAACAAAGTATTCATCCAACATCTGTCAACACAACCAAAAATACCAAAAACAAAGTGCAAACAACACAAAGTCACAACTTTTATGACCATTCTTCACATCTTGCGAAAGAAGAAGTGTCATCAGAGTATCACCTTGAAAAGGAGACCACTAAGCTCAAAGGCTTTAATCAAAAGGAGGAAATTCTTCTATATCAATCGACAAATCTTTGTCTCCCATAGAGTCTTTCTACATCGCATGCGTCTATACCTTCAAGGTAAAACAAACGAGTTTGATTCAGAATCATTGAACCGCAGAGCTTTTATGCAATATAGAGCTCTGAGTTATCACAAAAATCAAGGAGGAAAGATTAATCCCAATTTCTTCCCAAACATCTGTATCACCTACAACACAGCTCGAGAAGTGCCACCAACGTCTGAAAGGGAAGAAGAAGAGTTTGTCCCATTTGTGACACAAAGTTTTTATTGAAAGTTGAAAACATTTTCATCCATCATCCCACTCATACATCATCACTTCATCATCAATCCATCCCAACTCTCAAAACATTAAGAGGTTCTTGTCCCACGATTCCTTTTTAGATATTGCTTGAAATCAAACACATCACATCACTTTTAGATTGTTTCTACATCTAGGATAAGCTCATCCTAAGAGACACATCTACGCAGGTTAAAACTAGTTCATGAGTGAATCCTCTCATTACTAGGTAGTCAAAATCTGTAACACATCTCAGATTTCTCTACACCTTATCACATCCAAAATCATCAAAACAAACAAGCAATTCAAAGAAAGAATTCTGGTTACATTTACCTTTAGAGTGCTAGAGATCTACAATCCACCAACCATCAATCTTTCATTTCATCACCAACTCATCATCATCTTCAATCAACTTCAAAACAAACTTGCAAACAAAATGGCTCAAACCCGATCACGATCAAGGCAACGAGAAATAGAAATTGAGGAAGAAGAGGACAACCTCAATGAATTTCAAGAAGCACTTGGAGGAAATGTGAATGATGAAAACCCAAGTACTCCCACTCCTTCAACAATCGAAAGGGTTCAGCATAACCCTCATTTTAACAGATTATTTGATGAAATACTAAGGAGCAATGCGGATGCTCACTTCTTAAGACTTGCTCAAGAAGGAGCCAAACTCCCCTCAGACTTTGATCTTGCCCAATTAAGACAAGCATCAGAAAGACAAAGTCACCATGAGGAGGAAAGGCGTAGAGATCCCATCAGATATAACATTCCTCGAGGTAACCCACCACCTCCTCCTCCAAATGAAATAGAGATGTTGCGGCAACAAGTCGAGAATCTCGCCCAACAACTTCATAGTGGTGTTAAGACCAATCAATTCTCACTTAACGACATCTGTCCCTATCCTTTTGATAGGAATCTTTATATGCCACCCTTTCCACGTGGGTTCGAAACACCCAAATTTGAAAAATATAGAGGAAAGGGGGATCCCCGTGATCATGTCCGAGAATTTCATTTCGCTTGTCTTGAAGTGGCTTATGAGGACACATACCCAATGCGCCTTTTTCCCCAAAGCTTGGGAGGAACCACCACATCATGGTTTTCCCGACTACCAGGTGGCATTAGAACATTTGAGGAACTCATCCAGAAGTTCCTATCTCATTACTCTCATAACATTGAACGCGACATCACCATGGCTGATCTATGCAACACCAAACAAAAACCAGGGGAATTATTCTCAGTATTCCTGCAACGATGGCGCCAAATGTCTAGCAGACGTTCTCTTCAGTTACCTGAACGAGAACTAGTGGAAATTTTCATTTCCAACTTAAACGAAGAAATGGAATTTCACCTGGATGTCAAAGATACAGACTCCTTTAACGATATGATCACCAAGGGTATAAAATGTGAAAGGGCACTCATCAAGAAAGGGCTCATCAAAATCTTTAATGAACCAAAAGATGGTCCTCGCCCGCGCTTCAATAGTGACAAACCAAACTTCTGGAACAAGAATAAAAATATCGTCAACGATGGGGTTGTGGATGCTCAGACTGTCCAAAATGCACAACCTGTGGTTCGGTTTGCAGGACAAAATCCTCCACCTCAAAATAACACAAATGTTCCTCTTAATCAAGGTCGCATCACATCTCATGATGAACCAAGACCTCGTCCACAAAAACAAAAACGCACATACACTCCCTTAGGGGAACCCATTGAAACAGTGATGCGACAACTCATTTCTCAGAATTTGATCACTTTACCTAAGTTATCAAATTATGAGCCTCAAGTCAAACCGGCATGGTGGAGAGATACTGAACATTGTGAGTTCCATCAAGGAAGAGGACATAAGACAAGTAATTGTCATCGATTGAAAGATCTCATTCAGGATCTTATTGACCGAGGAGAAATTGAAATTGAAGGACATGACCCAAAAACAACCAATAATGATCATCAGATGTTCAAGAATCCACTTCCATCACAAGATCAAAGGGGTCCTTCCACTTCCAGACGAGGTCCTGATACCACTGATTATACGCAGGCTGCGTATAATTACACTGTCAATCACCTGTATGATGCCAGTGAACAAATTGCAACTATCACCTTCAAAAATCCCACCTCAAATTGCAATATTGTTACGCATCGCGGCAAAGTTACCATCAAGGCAGCTCCACAAGGCACCACCTCCATCCCAAAGCAGTACAATCTTGTGGAACAATTAGACAAAACGCCTGCGCTTATATCCATTTTAGAGCTATTACGCCTGTCACCATCTCATAAAACTATCTTGGATCAAGCACTCCAAGAGGCGTCAGTCCCTGCAAACTTGAATACAGACCAATTTCAAGCCATGGTTGGAAATCTAAAGTCATCACCTTGTCTCACTTTTTCTGAAAGCGACAACTCTTCTTTCCAACAACCTCATAACGCCTCACTCCACATTGAAGGCTTTGTCAACCAACACAGGATCAAGCGAGTCTTGATCGATAATGGAGCAGGCCTAAACATTTGCACACTTCAGTTGGTCACAGCATTGGGATATGCAATAGAATCAGTGGATCCTCGTAAGAAGATCACCATCAAAGCCTATGATGATGTAGAGCGTTCATCCAAAGGAGCTGTGGTACTACCAATCCGAGTGGGCCCTGTGGTAAAGCATATCATTTGTCAGGTTCTGGACCTTCCTCTGCCATATAATCTATTATTAGGGAGACCTTGGATACATGCCATGCAAGCTGTTCCATCTACCTACCATCAATGTATCAAGTTCCCACATAACGGGGTCGAGATCACAATCCTGGGAGATGCAAATCCCTTTGCATTTTGCCATAATATCAGCCATCAACCAGAGATTACCGTTCCTAATAATAGAGAAGCCATTTCCTCCACATCATATATAAATCCCGCCTCTCTTGCCAGTTCAAACACCCCTTTGCCCAAGCAAGAAAAGCTAAAGATGAAAGTAGCAGAGGAAGGTCCTGGAGAATATAACTTGAGTCAGCTCTTTTGTGTGGGACAAATGCCCACTTCTCCTAGAACACATGGTAAACCACAGCAGTTGCTCCAGCAACCACTAATCACGCCAACATGTGCCTTAACGCCTTTCATCCTTGGAAAGAGTCAAGAGGAAGAAACACAAGATGAGGACCTAGCGGACTGGATCTATAAAGATCCCATCACCACTGACAAACCGCAAGTTACACTTCCTACGGAACAATATGGCAAAGGCCTCCTCATTATGCAAAGAATGGGATATGATGGTCAGAGTGCTTTGGGATACTGCAAACAAGGACGACACGAACCTCTACTACCAGAATTCAAGCCCAAAGGTAATACAGGCCTTGGCTTTGAAAAAGAGATCCTTCCTAAACTTAGATTCAAAGGAAAACCTAGCAAACCATTTTGCCCACCTACTGTAAAGAGGACACCTTTCATAATCAAAGCACCATCAAGCAATATTGTCACTGCCCCATCGAGGCTCACAAACCCACCGCAACCATCATCAATATCACTCATCCCACCAATCGAACTAGTAATCCCATCCACAACAGTCATCACATCAATAAAACCATTCATAGCAGCAACTATATTGGAACCCGTAGTAGCATCTATGGCACCAGCCGTTCCAATAGAAACCACTAAATCAACACTGCCGATACTTCCAGTGACAAATCCTTTAATCCCCATCACGGTTCCTGCAGCACCGATCACCACAAAGGTACATAAACCAATCACGCCTGCAGTATTCAACTCTAGCGACATCCCAGTATGGTATAGCAATCGGATGCTCGAAAGTGATTCAGAGACTAACTCACATGAGTGGGAATTTGATTCTGTACAGCTTAACACTTCAGATGAGGAAGACACGTCACCACCTCCGCCACGCAAAGACATTCCTGTTTACGGAGAAGCACAGATAAAGACCACTTGGGTACCTGAGCTGGAAACATCTTCCACAGACCCTACGTCTCATCCTACGCCGGATTCTGACAGGGAGAGTACCATCAACGACCTTCACCACACTGTCTTAACCCTCACTGATACATCTCCCGCACTTAACTTAATCGATGAGGTAATGCCCATTATCCACCCTGAACTCATCGAATGGAATCAACCAAATCCCCCATGTCTTGACCTCTTCCAAAACGATGAGGCTATCATTGACTTTTTGGAATTAAGGGATAATCTACCAAGCGGGGATCACAAAGCTGGATTCGCCATTGAACTTAATAGCGCAGCATACTTCGGGGCGGATGCCAAACCCTTCAGCTGCAAAAATATAACATTAAAACATGGATCTTCCAGTGAAAACCACACTGTGGCACTGTTTGATCCAACAAAAGTAAAAAGAAAGAGCGTATCCAACGGTGAAAACCTCTCTGAGGCACTTGAGGATGAAGGGTTTGACATTCTCCCTGCTAGTACACAACAGGAACGATCAACGATTCTCATTGAGGAGACTAAAGAATACAATGTGGGGACTCCTGAAAACCCTCATATCATACATCTGGCATCTCTTCTCACTCCAGAGGAACAGCCTCAATTTATAGAGTTCTTCCAACAGCGTCAGATCAACTTTGCATGGTCATATGCAGACATGCCTGGGCTTGATCCTGATTTAGTCATGCATCATCTCACAGTAGCAAAAGGAGCCAAACCTGTCAAGCAGAAGCTTCGTAAGATGCATCCTCAGATTGTCGTGCTAGTCAAAACAGAACTCAAGAAACTCCTGGATGTTGGTTTCATTAGACCAATTGATTATGCAGAATGGATCTCCAACATTGTACCAGTTGGCAAACCAAAAGCGGGCATCCGCATTTGTACAGACTTCAGAGATCTGAATAAGGCATGTCCTAAGGATGACTTCCCTCTACCAAATATCGACATCATAGTAGATTTGACAGCAAGACATGCCATGCTTTCACTCATGGATGGCTTTTCAGGATACAATCAAATAAAGATCGCACCAGAGGACCAACATAAGACAGCCTTCACATGTCCATGGGGCACATACTGCTGGAATGTAATGCCTTTTGGTCTAAAGAATGCAGGAGCGACCTATCAAAGAGCAATGACCACCATCTTCCATGACATGATGCATACTATAATGGAAGATTATGTGGATGATTTACTAGCAAAATCACTTACTAGAGAAGGACATCTTCACATCTTAGATAAAATCTTTGATAGACTGGAACAATACCATGTTCGACTCAACCCAAAGAAATGTGTCTTCGGAGTGACCTCCGGGAAGCTTCTAGGATACATTGTCTCAAGCAAAGGCATTGAGGTCGATCCAGCAAAGGTTAAAGCAATCATGGACATGCCACCTCCAAAGAATATCAGTCAGCTAAGAACACTACAAGGACGGCTTCAATCTATCCGCAGATTCATTGCACAATTGGCTGATAAGTGTCACCCATTCACACACCTGCTACACAAGAACATTCGCTTTCAGTGGGATGACAGATGCCAGCAAGCATTTCAGGCGCTTAAAGACTATCTCATAAATCCACCATTGCTGATGCCACCAGATCCAAGTAGACCGTTGTTACTTTATATCTCAGCGACAAGTACAGCATTAGGTGTATTACTGGCACAACATAATGCAGAAGGCAAAGAGTGTGCTGTATACTACATCTCTCGTACACTGGTTGGCTATGAACTCAATTACACACCTATTGAGCGAGCTTGCCTAGCAGTAATCCTGGCAGCCACTAAATTGCGGCACTATCTATTAACACACAAGGTACAACTCATTGCAAAGATTGATCCACTCAAGTATTTACTCAGCAAAGCAACATTGACAGGTCGCTTGGCCAAATGGGTAATGATTCTAAGTGAATTTGACATTGAGTATGTGGACCGTAAAGCTATCAAAGGTCAAGTTATTGCAGATCAGTTGGCTGATGCACCTCTCATAGGCGATCATCCTCTCATTTCCAATTTTCCAGATGAAGAGATATTCATGATTACAGAAGCACAGTCATGGAAATTATACTTTGATGGTTCATACACTAGGCACGGCTCGGGGGCAGGCATTCTGTTTATCACACCTCAAGGTGATAGCATCCCGAAGTCTTACAGGCTCACATTTCCATGCACAAACAACATAGCAGAGTATGAGGCCTTGATCACAGGACTCAGGTTAGCCGTACAATGGAAATTACAAGAACTACAAGTATATGGCGATTCCCAACTAGTCATTCGACAAGCAACAGATGAATATCAGACCAAAGATGATAAACTCATGCCATATAAGCAAATGGTGGACACTCTAAAGACATCATTTACTACTATCACTTTTGAGCAGATACCAAGAGATCAGAATCGAGCTGCTGACGCCATGGCTACCATCGCATCTCTACTAGATCTTCCACAGAATTCAACACGCTACGAGTTCTTGGTAGAACAACTTTGGATCCCCGCTTATGATATCCCCGAATCTGAAATGATATGTTGCCTTGTTGGTTCTGAATCCCCATGGTACGGTGAGTTCTACACCTATCTCCGCGATCACACCCTTCCTCCCAACCAATCAAATAACCAACGTAAAACCTTCATTCGCCAAACTGCTCGATATACCATTATTGCCGAAACCCTATACCGACGCGGTCTTGATGGTACTCTCCTTCGATGTCTAGAACAAGGTGAGATAACAAAGGCTTTGGAAGAGGTACATGAAGGAATTTGCGGGACTCACTCAAGTGGTCCATCACTAGCCAAGAAGATCATGCGAGCTGGATACTATTGGCCATCTATGGAAAAGGATTCCTACTACTTTGTCAGGAAGTGCAAAAAATGCCAAGTTCATGGCGACCTAATACATGCACCAGCACAGGAACTACAACCAATCACAACACCGTGGCCTTTTTGTCAATGGGGTCTTGATCTTGTGGGTAAAATCCATCCATCTTCATCCAACGGCCATAAATTCATTATTACCGCCACCGAATATTTCACCAAGTGGATCGAAGCTGTTCCACTTACCCAAGTCACCGGCAAGCAGATCGCCTCATTCATCCTCAATTACATCATCTGCCGGTATGGTGTGCCCATGTCCATTGTCACAGATAACGGTCTTCCTTTCAAAAATCAGGATGTCCGTGAGCTTTGTGAGAAATTTCATATCCAACACCGCTTTTCCACTCCCTATTACCCACAAGGCAATGGTCAGGCCGAAGCATCCAATAAAAACATATTGAGGATCCTAAAGAAGACAGTCAATGATGCCGGTCGTGATTGGCATGTTCAATTGAATCCAACATTATGGGCATATCGAACTAGCATTCGAACCCCTACAGGTGCAACTCCTTATTCATTGGTCTATGGTGCAGAAGCTATCTTGCCTATTGAGGTCGAGATACCATCATTACGGGTTTCTTTGCATAATCTCATTGATGATGAAGCTTACAGAGTCTCACGTCTTCAGGACTTAGAGTTACTTGATGAGAAACGACAAGCTGCATACAATCACCTCAAAGCCTATCAGCAGCGCATGAGCAGAAGCTACAATCACCGAGTTAGACCTCGTACATTTGAGGTAGGTGATCTTGTTCTTCGAGAGAATCCTCGCAACCAACCAAACCGAGAACATCAGGGCAAGTTTGAATCAAACTGGCTGGGCCCATATGTTGTCACTGCTGTGTTTGGGTCCGGGGCATATCAGTTGGCTACATCAGAAGGAGAACCGCTTGCAGATCCAATCAATAGCATGCACCTCAAACGGTTTTATACCTAAGGTGTACAAGGCATCAGGCTCCCTTGCATATCAGAAAATATCAAAAACATTCAGAAAAATGTCCTAAAGAAAATACAAAAACATTCAAAAAAGTAAAGAAAAATCATGCATCCAAACGGTGAACAACCACTCCAGTGGCACCTTGGGTAAGTACGATGGCGAAAACCTGGCAAACAGGCGCCACTCGTAAAGGCAATGGCTCCAGTATCTTTCAGGCTCATTGCGATCACATTCATACATACACACATCCATCCATCTAACCATGGCTTGTTATTTGATCTGTAATCCAAGAAAGTACTTCATGCGTCTGGCATCCCGCTTTTTCATAAATCATGTCCAACTTGGGGGCAATGCCCTTACAATCTAGATGATGGAAGTGGATTCTACATTACTGGTGATTCATTGGCAAAAACATTCAAAAATGTCTCGCAAAATACAAAAACATTCAAAAATGTCTCGCAAAATACAAAAACATTCAAAAATGACTCACAAAATCCACAAACATTCAAAAACTATTACACAAAATCCAAAAACATCAAAAAACCATCGAAAATCACCCAAAAAAACATGACAACACCTTGTACATATTCATCCGATCAGATACAAAATACTCACACAAATGACCACTTATCACTCGACCAACACAATCAACATCTACAATCCAAACTGTCTTAAACAAGGATGCATCCTTCCTTACCAAAACAAAGACAAGATGACATTTTCTTTGACAAGAAAATTATGTTAAGCTATCAAATACTTGGTTGATTTATGAGTACAATCATTTGTTTATCTGTATCGGGATCTTTCAGCATTGTTTTGTATCGTTTGCGCATTACTTCCGATGAAGTTCTGGGGCATGTACTAATGGTGTCTACGTGGGAAGTTCACCAAGCTACGTGATCTTATGCAAAATGCAGTCATAGATCACTATGCCTTGCTGACTACAGCGTATACCTCGACCATATGGGCATGAACCATTACCAAGGATCCTTATTCTTTATTCTTTATGTATATACTGTTTGTTTGCAGGTACAATGCTTTTTCTTTGGTTCCTCCTACCTCATCCAAACTGGATAAAGGTTTTATCTCTTATTACGGTATGCACTTGTCTCAGGATCTGATCAACCTAAGATCAAGGAGGACGATCCAAGTCATGCACGAAAGGAGATAATCCTTGTCTGTTCCGCAAGCAATACTCAGGTCAACTTGATCCATTATATCAAGTTGCTTGTATTAACTTGCTATATAAAATCCATGTAAGAAATACTCTGGTCATCTTGAATCTTTATGTCAAGTTGCTTGTATTTTCTTACAACATTTTAAAGCTCAATGATGAAAAATAAAGCACCATGGATCGTCATTCCATCTCATCTGTATATATTGCATTGCGTTGCATTCCACCCATCCATACATTCATAATAGCTGCATATCATGCATACATAGTCATAATAATGCATACTCTATTTTCCTCTTCTTCCATAGGAATGAGTCATAGGTTTTCCATATCTTCTATCTAACATCAAATCCCCCCTCACCCTCCCTATCTTGATCATCAACATCATCCTAATCCCTTCATCGCTTCCCATCCTCACTCATCCACAAAATTAAGCCAGTTACTCTATCTACACAGATACATCGACTCCCACACACCTAGACTATCAACAGATACTCTGATCAAGTATCTTCGGGTCTCAACAGGTAATCGATTATGGTAATCCTAGACTACATCAGGCATTTATCACAATGACCTAGTCTCAACGGGGTTGCCATGATTCCCCACAACCATCCATCACACGCACACACTATCAATTGATCAACAAATCAAACACAATCACATCGGACAATTACATCAATTGTCTACGTCTCAACGAGTATTTTGCTTCATATACCTTGACTTCATCGGACAATTACATCAATTGTCTAAGTCACATCAGGTCACTTTGATTCACTTACTCAGACTTTATCATGTCCAAGCGACCAACTGACATCAACTGTCACGCTTTGACTTGACCGGGGCAATTAAACCGATTGCACCAGATTGTCCAACCAATTTTGATCAATTGTATCGCATCAATCCAAACCCCACACTACATCTGCTATGTATCTCTTGCATGACCTCAGGGTATTCGTTGGCTTGTTGTTTCTTCATATTCACTCCATTTTCTCCCATTCTTTCATCATTAGTTCTAATTTCTTCTATTCTACCTCCCCTTCGCTTTTCATTCTTTTTCGAGAGATCGCCCGATTTTTCAAAAAAAATCGGCCCATCCCTCGAGGGGGCATACCACCCATTAAATTTACATTTTATGGGGCATTTCTTCACACCTATTTTTCTTTCTTTGAAACGACGCGATAAACCGCACCGTCTCAAAGAGGGGCAAATGTAGTCACATAAATCTGTCCACTTAATTAAATGAATACTTAGTATTTATTTGATTATTTAACCATCAATTAATAATTAATTAAATTAATATTTAATTAATTCATCTTAACCCTATTCTCCTATTAATTAAATAAATTATTCAATTTATTTGATTTAATTCATTTAACCAAATTCAGACCATTAATTAAATAAATAAATCATATTTATTTAATTAAATCTTCTCTCACATTTAAATAAATTAATATTTATTTAAAACCCCCAAAATCCCACCTCTCACATTTAAATAAATTAATATTTATTTAAATCCCCCAAAATCCCACCTCTCACATTTAAATAAATAAATCATTTATTTAAATCACCTTTATCCTCCACCCACTTGTATTTTCCTACAAAAGCAAGTTGCACAATTATTTTAAATAAATAATTTATTTAAATCACTTTTATCCTCCACCCACTTGTATTTTCCTACAAAAGCAAGTTGCACAACTATTTTAAATAAATTATTTATTTAAAATCCTATTTATCCTCACCCACTTGAAACCTTTAATGGTTTCCCTTAAAGTATTCAAACTTGATGGCTTTAAAGTCTTCAAACTTGATGGCTTCCTTCTATAGTCTTCTTAAGACTTTAATGGTTTTCCTTAAAGTCTTCAAGCCTTTAATGGTTCCCCTCAAAGTCTTCAAGCATTTTAATGCTTT
Organism: Cryptomeria japonica; assembly: GCF_030272615.1. Lineage (NCBI taxonomy): Eukaryota > Viridiplantae > Streptophyta > Pinopsida > Cupressales > Cupressaceae > Cryptomeria > Cryptomeria japonica. The sequence continues at coordinate 694,932,922 of NC_081415.1, read as the reverse complement.
ATCTTCCTTTTTCTCATTTAAATAAATTAATATTTATTTGAATATTTATCCAAATACAACTTGCACACATTTATTGAAATAAATGAATTTTTATTTTAATAAAATCCTATTTTCCCTCACCCACCAAATCCACTTGCAAAATCTAATCCCCTTCTAGATTCTTCTAACCCCTTCCTAATTAACTTAATCCATCCCCTAAATATTGTCACATTCCTAAGCAAAATGGAGTCACTTCTCAAAGCCTAAAAGTCTTTGATAACCATTAAAGGCTTCCAACCTTCAACCACTAAATGTCTCAAAGTCTTGGATAACCTTTGAAAGCTTCCAACCTTCAACCACTAAATGGCTCAAAGTCTTTGATAACCATTGAAGGCTTTCAACCTTCAACCACTTAATCCCCAAAGTCTCCAATAACCATTAATGGTTACCTCAAACCCTCCCACATGGTTAAAACATTTGTTTTGACTCAACCTCTACCCAACCCAAGGGTCTCATCAAGCCTTTAATGCTTTGACCATGATTATCTCTTAATCATTTGCACAAAGGTTTATCCTTGGGTCAACTCTTAATCCAATGGGTAATCTTAATTTAGACTTGACCCTTACCTTCTAGATAACCATGAGGTCTTCTCAGGCCTTTAATGCCTCCAACCTCTTCTCTCAACCCAATCCTATGTTGAAACTTGTCACCATTTTATTGGTGCCAATTGTGCACATGGATCCCCAACTTTCAATCCTAACCCTTGTTAAGATTGCTCAATCTTAACCCTTCATTTCCCTATTTCTTCTATAAATAGAACCCTTCTCCTCAAGCAAAAGAGAAGCATTTTTAGAGTATTGTTGTTATACTAGCATTAGCATAGAGCTTTTTCATAGCATCACTATCTACTCTTGCATAGTATTTACTTATCATATTCAACCATCTTGAATCTCCATATGGCATCCATGGCTAGTGCTAAAAGCTGAGAGCTACACTCATTTGGGACTTGGAGAGGAGAGAAACAAGGGAGAAGCATCAAAAGGCATCATGGAAGCATCTTAGGGAGGCTCTTCTCCTTTCTTTTATTTTGTTAAACTTCTTTCATGCTTTTTGAAATCTCTCTTGATATGTTTGGAATGGTTTTTAGTTCTTTGTTTTGTTTTTATGGTTGAAACTAACTTATTAACATTGAACTTTGTTGTTGCCTTGTCCCCATTTCCATGACATCAGAGTGCAACCGGTAACATCCAGTATAGCTCAATCAGTCATGAACCGGTCACTCAATAAGCTTTTCTCTTAGCTCAATACCACAATATCATTATATTCTCATGCATAAACTAGTAAACCTAACCATTAGATCTTCACAATAGTGAGTTCAATATGTTTTATAGACAGGCATAAAACATAGAACCTTCATGTGCTTAACAAATAAAACAGAGCATCACAAGACAAGAGCATTACACATGACACACATATTTTTCATGTGGAAACCCAACTGGGAAAAACCACGATGGGAATGAATACCCACAAGCTGCTTTTTGAACTCTTTAGAAGTCCACTCTATTAGGAGCCTTGTTCGGTTAAGGACATTACAATAGGTTCTGGTAGGAACCGATCCTGTTAAGGATCACTCGGTTAAGGGTTAAACCCAGTAGGGTCACCTTGTTAGAGGATTTTAAGAACTCAATAGCTGAAAGGATCTCCTAAGCTTCTCTAGCTTCTCAAAACTCATTAGCCTCGAGTTACCCGGTTAAGGGATTTGAAATAAGCAGGTTAAGACCACCCGATTTAAGGGATTTTGAATCAAGCCAGTTAAGGCTACCCTGTTAGGGGATTTTACAACTGTTGAAGTGGTTAGAGATCAACAGATATTACAATGATTTGCTAACAACACTCAATGCTAATGCAGATCCATTTAGGCTCCTCTTTTCCTTCTGCACATTCACTCTGCAGGTATCTCTTCTCCCCTTTGGTCTGGCAAGAATCACGTATCACTTTCCTTGGATACACATTCACAACTTTTTGCCAACAACCTCAGACATAAACCCAACATTGACCTTATAGGAAACATACAGGTCAGTAGCAAAAACCCTAAACCTGTTAGGTTGAGCAATTCAAATGGTTCGATCTTGACCGTTGGATCATACTGCATTAAATGCAACAATATTGAATCAATCTCAAGACATTCTCCATCGTCCATTATCCACTATTTTCATGGCGGCGGATAACCCATCATGTGTTATCACTATTTGACAGACTTCGCACATTCCCGAGGTAGATAGGAATAGTCTTCTTCATGCAAGATCCTTCATGCACATAGAGCTTACGTGGCAACACGATCTGTCCTCCATCATACTGCTAACTCATCACACAAAGATCACCAATTGAGTCACACATACCGGAAACCCCGAAGTGGAAGCTGCCTGCCGGTTCTCATAATTGCATGCTGGTTCACCTTGAACAATATGCCACTTCACTTTGGCATATAAACCGGTTCATATATATGCCAATTCCTCTCTCTTCACCTATCACATGTGCCGGTTCTCACCATGTCTCATATTGACATCAATGACAACATACAATATCATTTTGTCATCATGTCGGTTCACATAATGCCAACAATCTCCCCCTTTGGCATTGATGGCAATATACAAAAGATATCTTCTCTACTTCACATTTTCTCCCCATTTGCTGCAGATATCTTTTCACGTCACTCCTTCTCCCCCTTTGACAACAATGCCAAAGTGGAGGTACAAACATTTCTATTTCAACATGCTGCTCCCCTTGAGGAGTAGCATCCTTCAACACACCAATCAACCAAAACTTTGTCTTTCCAGTACTTGACTGATGTGGAACAATCACTTTTAGTTCACCTCCTGAAGGGGAAATACCCCTAATTCACCTCTCAAATGCACAAATGTTATTTTTGGGAGAGGCTTGGTAAATATGTCTGCTAACTGCTCCTTACTGGACACATGCTCCAGTGCAATCTCTTTATTCTGAACCTTTTCCCTCAAGAAATGATACTTAAGCTCAAAATGCTTGGTTCTAGAATGTAAAACCAGATTCTTTGATATATTGATAGCACTTGTGTTATCATAGAATATACTTACCGGTTCAGATACAGGGATCTTGAAGCCTTCCAGTACATGCTTCATCTAGATTGTCTGAGTGCAGTTCATGAAAGCTGCAACATACTCTGCTTCTGCTGTAGACTGAGAGATGCAACTCTGCTTTTTACTCATCCATGAGACTAGTCTACCACCGAGAAAGAATGCACCACCGGTTGTGCTCTTCCGGTCATCCACATTACCGGCCCAATCAGGATCTGTGAATACTTTCAGATTGAAATTATTGTTGTATGGGTACTACAATCCATAGTCAATTGTTCCCTTCAGATAGCTAAGAATCCGCTTGACTGCACTCAAGTGAGATTCTCTTTGACTCTTCTGGAACCTTGCAGTGATGCCAACTACATGTGCAATATCCGGTCTGCTATGCACTACATAATGCAACTTACCAATCATTGACCGGTATTCCTTCTCATCAATCGGTGCAGAATCATCCTCCTTTGTCAGTTTGCAACCGGTCACCATCGGTGTACCAACCGGTTTGCTATCTTCCATGCCAAAAGTCTTCAACACCTCTTTGACATATTTGGACTGAGTGATGAAGATTCCATCTTTCATCTGCTGGATGTACAGTCCAATGAAGAACTTAATCTCCCCTATGAGTGACATCTCAAACTCTTTCTTCATCTCATTAGCAAACTCATGACTCATCTTGTCGTCTCCACCAAAGATGATGTCATCAACAAAAACTTCACAGATCAGAATCTAATCTCCTTCAGACTTCAAGTAGATATTGCTATCTTCACTTGTTCTCTCAAATCCAATCTTCACAAGATGGGAATGTAGGCGCTCATACCATGCCCTAGGTGCTTGCTTTAGACCATATAATGCTTTATGTAGCCTACATACCATGTCATTGTATTTAGATAGGGCAAACCCATCTGGTTGCTCAATATACACCTCCTCTTCAAGTACACCATTTAGGAATGCAGAGTTTACATCCATTTGATATACCTTGAACCTCTTAAAAGCTGCATATGCAAGAAGCATACGAACTCCTTCCAATATGGCTACAGGAGCAAAGGTTTCCCCATAGTCTTCACCTTCATCTTGAGCATATCCTTTGCATACCAGCCTAGCTTTATTCCTAATCACTGTGCCATCCTCATTCAACTTATTTCTGAACACCCATTTGGTGCCAATGACATTTTTATGTTCTGGTCTGGGTACCAAGGACCATGTACCATTTTTCTCTATCTGGTCAAGTTCTTCTTCCATTGCCTTGATCCAGTCTTCATCTTTATGAGCCTCTTTGAATGACTTAGGCTCAAATTCAGAGATCATACATGAGTTTTCTCTAATATTTCTTCTAGTAAGGATTCCTGCATCCTTATCACCTATGATCTACTTGGGATCATGATTCAACTTGACATACCGAGGAATGGTCTTAACTGGTTCTTCTTGCTTTTCTTCTTCATCCTCATCTTCATTAGTATCAACATTCACCGGTTTAGGAACACTGTTACTGGTACTAGGTTGACTGACAACCGGTTCCCAGAAGGTTGCAACCGGTTCATTTACAACTTGCTCACTGTCGGTTTTCTCAGTCTTCTCAGAGGATTCATCAACTCTTACATTGATGCTTTCCATAATTCTCTGAGTCCTATTGTTGTAGCACTTGTAAGCTTTACTCTTGGTGGAATATCCTAGAAATATTCTCTCATCACATTTAGCTTCAAATTTACCCTAATGTTCACTCCTCTTGATGTAACATTTGCTACCAAATACTTTAAAGTAGTTAACCGCAGGTGTCTTACCGGTCCAATACTCATAAGGAGTTTTGTCCTTACCTTTTTTATTAGTACCCGGTTCATAGTGTAGACTATAGTGCTCACTACTTCTCTCCAGAAGGTGTGAGCAACCTTTCTTTGGATCAACATGGTTCTAGCTGCTTCAACCACAGTCTGGTTATTCCTCTCTGCTAGGCCATTCTACTGTGGAGTCCAGGGGGCAGACAACTGTCTCTTGATGCCAAATTCTTCACAATACTTGTTGAATTCACTGGAAGTGAATTCCCCTCCTTGATCAGTTCTGAGACATTTGATCCTTTTACCACTTTCCTTCTCCACTAATGCTCTGAAAGCTTTGAATTTCCCAAAAGCTTCAGACTTGTCTTTCAAGAATGTGACCCACATCATTCTTGAGCAGTCATCAGTGAGAATCATGAAGTACCTATCACCCTACACACTTCTAGTTTTCATAGGACCACATAAATCAGTATGCACAAGATCAAGCAAGTTGTCAGCAGTAAAAGATTTACCTTTAAAGGTTGAGGAAGACATTTTCCCCAATTGATATTCTCTACACAAGGTATTATCCGGTTTGCTTAGCGTCGGCAACCCTCTAACTGCCTTGATCTTACTAGCCTTCACAATGTTATCAAAGTTCACATGGCAGAACCTCCTATGCCATATCCAACTATCATCAAGTTTAGCCATAAGACATGTACTTATATTTGCATTCAGATGAAATAGGTTACCTTTAGTCTGCATGCCGGTGGCTACCAATTTATCATCTTTACCTTTGATTCTGTAAACTCCATTCTTGAATTGTAGAGTGAGACCACTATCATTTAGCTGGGCAACACTTAGAAGGTTGTGTCTGAGACCATCAACCTAGTACACATTGTCAGCACTACTCTTTCCATTCAAAGAGATGGACCCTCTGCCTTTGACCATGCATGGTGCATCATTGCCAAAGCGAACCACACCACCATCATACTCTTCTAAGGATAGAAACTTGCTTCGGTCACCAATCATATGGTGAGAACAACCACTGTCAATGATCCACTCATTGGAATCATCAAACTGGGAGACAAGAGCCTTCTTGTCTGCCACATCTTCCTTTACAACAATGAACACAATGTCTTCATTCTCTTCATCTTCTGATTCCTCATCTGTGACACCTTCATCAACTGCCACAAAACAATTTCTCTGGTTTCCTCCTTTGAATTTCCTGAACCTTTCCAGTTTATCCTTGTTGTCACTATTAGGACAATTCATAGCAATATGTCCAATCCGGTTACAAGAGAAACATTTTAAAGGAAGTTTACCTTTGTATTTACCGGTTCCTTTTGGAAATATCCTGGCAAGAAGAGCTTCAAACTTCATCAGAAACTCTTCATCCTTCATTTCTCTATTCTGATTAGGTTCCCCACTAGTGCTAGCCTCTTTTCCTTTTCTGGATGGTATAGCAAAAGCTTTAAAAGTTGATTCTGTCTTTTGAATATTGCCATCAAAACTATTCAGTTCATAGGCTGTCAACTTGGCTATGATGGAATCCAAGGATGCCTTAGACTTGTCTATTGATCTCAGCTCCTGAATAGCAGCAACCCTTATTGCATAGACCGACAACAGGGATCTTAGGACTTTACTTACCATAGTGGAATCTTCTATTTTGCCACTTGCACTCTTTATTTCTCCAACAACTATTTTGATTCTTATTCCATACTGCTGAATGGTCTCTCCTTCAACCATCCGCATGTCTTCAAATTTTCCTCTCAAGCTCTCTTCCTTAGCCTGTTTTACATGCTCATCACCACCATAGATATTTTCAAGAGCATCCCATACCTCTTTGGGATTTGCCTTGTCCTGAACATCAATAAATTCAATGTCAGATAGGCTACTAATGAGGGCTTCCATGACTTGCCCATTTTCTTGTATCTCTCTCTTTTGGTCATCAGTGAGAGTACCGGTAGGAACAACATATACATTTTCAACATAACTCCAGTGTTGAACACCCATGCTTTTGATGAATATCTTCATCCTGTCTTTCCATATACCAAAGTTTTCCCTATTGAACTTTGGACCTTCCCTCTTCATCATTTGGCTAGGATCTTTTCCTCAAGCGGTTAAGCTTACAACACAGAGGACTTGGAGGGCTCTGACACCAATTGATACCTCAATGATGAACCACTAGTACCAAACCGGTACTAAGAGGGTGGGGGGTGAATCAGTAAAAACACAAATACTGTCCAAAACTGGTTTGACAACAAATACTCCAAATGACTGATAAATAGGGATACCAATAAAATAGAGTGCAACCGGTAACATCCAATATAGCTCAATCAGTCATGAACCGGTCACTCAATAAGCTTTTCTCTTAGCTCAATACCATAGTATCATTATATTCTCATGCATAAACTAGTAAACCTAACCATCAGATCTTCACAATAGTGAGTTCAATATGTTTTATAGACAGGCATAAAACATAGAACCTTCATGTGCTTAATAGATAAAACAGAGCATCACAAGACAAGAGCATTACACATGACACACATATTTTTCACGTGGAAACCCAACTGGGAATGAATACCCACAAGCTGCTTTTTGAACTCTTTAGAAGTCCACTCTGTTAGGAGCCTTGTCCGGTTAAGGACATTACAATAGGTTCTGGTAGGAACCGATCCTGTTAAGGATCACCCGGTTAAGGGATACCCGGTTAAGGGTTAAACCCGGTAGGGTCACCTTGTTAGAGGATTTTAAGAACTCAATAGCTGAAAGGATCTCCTAAGCTTCTCTAGCTTCTCAAAACTCATTAGCCTCGAGTTACCCAGTTAAGGGATTTGAAACAAGTCGGTTACCCGATTTAAGGGATTTTGAATCAAGCCAGTTAAGGCTACCCTATTAGGGGATTTTACAATTGTTGAAGTGGTTAGAGATCAACAGGTATTACAATGATCTGTTAACAACACTCGATGCTAATGCAGATCCGTTTGGGCTCCTCTTTTCCTTCTGCACATTCACTTTGCAGGTATCTCTTCTCCCCTTTGGTCTGGCAAGAATCACGTATCACTTTCCTTAGATACACATTCACAAGTTTTTGCCAACAACCTCAAACAGAAACCCAACATCGACCTTATAAGAAACATATAGGTCGATAGCAAAAACCCTAAACCCTAAACCTGTTAGGTTGAGAAATTCAAATGGTTCGATCCTAACTGTTGGATCATACTGCATTAAATGCAACAATCTTGAATCAATCTCAAGACATTCTTCATCGCCCATTATCCACCGTTTTCATGGCGGTGGATAACCCATCACGCATTATCACTGTTTGACAGACTTCGCACATTCCTGAGGTAGATAGGAATAGTCTTCTTCATGCAAGATCCTTCACGTGCACAGATCTTACGTGGCAACATGATCTGTCCTCCATCATACTGCTAACTCATCACACAAAGATCACCGATTGAGTCACACAGATCGAAAACCCCGAAGTGGAAGCTGCCTACCAACCGATAGTCATACAATGCTTCCATGTGCCGGTTCTCATAACTACATGCCGGTTCACCTTGAACAAATATGCCGCTTCACTTTGGCATATAAACCGGTTTATATATATGCTTGTTCCTCTCTCTTCACCTATCACATGTGCCGGTTCTCACCATGTCTCATATTGACATCAATGACAACATACAATATCATTTTGTCATCATGTCAATTCACATAATGCCAACAGATTGTTACTACTTATTAAGTTGCCATTAGTTTTATATTCAAAGTCATTTTATATACTCTAGTCGGTTACTACTACTGAAATATTCAGTTGGTAAGCACAGTGCAGTCGATTATAGAAGAAAGTAGTCACAGAGCCTAGTATACACCGAGCTGTCTACCAAGTCACAATAATGATACACCGAGTTGATATACACTGAGTGAAACATTTTACCAGATTCATTGAACCTAAACACTTGTGTGGAAATGTGTTACAAGATCGAGGAACAAAAGAACCATTATCACATTGGAAATTGCACTTAAGGATTGTGTATGATTTTGAGGTCATCTAACCAATGAAATATTTTGTATGGTTATTCATTCAATAAATAATGTTTGTAAGATCGAAGCAATGAACCAGATCACCGACATAAGAGATCTATTTATACAACATGGATTGGGATCAGATAGATATATTGAGGTATGTGTGTATGAGTGTGAAGACAGACATATGTGAAAAGTAAAATCATGGGGAAGCACTGAGTATTGAGACTGTCAAAGACACAGAGGTCACCGAGAAGGATTTCAGAGAACAGTCAAAGAACAAAGTAAACAGAAGGGTTTACCGAGTTACTTTATGGGTTACTGAGGTATTCTATAAGAAAGGTAATCTCATTTTGAGAACATAGAATCTGCTATAACATTCCAGATGTAAAGTTGCAGATATTTGTAAAGATTTTATTGTAATATTTTGAAGTTGTAAGAGAAACCTTTAACAAGGTAAAAGACTCTAACAAAGTCTATAAATTGTAAAGCCTTTAACCAAGTGCAACATTTAGAATAAGTGTTGTAAAATCCTTTAGTAAGGTAGATCTAACGATCTTGATACTCCTAACAGGGTAAGCTATCAGAAATAGCTGAACATGTAGCTCTAACCGAGCACTCTTTATTATTGCAGTAGTGAAGTTGTGGGTGCCATCCCCACCGCAGTTTTTCTCTCTAACCAAGAGTTTCTGCGTAACCAAAATATATGTGTTATGGAGTGAATCATGTATGATTGTTATTTATTTGTTTCAACTTTATGTTATGTTACAGCAGTTTTTGGTTTATGCATAACAGTAAAGATATTGTTGAAGAAAAGTTTTGAAGTATTGATTCACCCCTCCCCTCTCAGTACATTAGCTTTCCATATTGGGCCTGACATCTACATCAACCTAGACCCCTCAAGTTGCTACATATACCACACTCCCAAAGACACCAAACAAGGGAGCTCCTCCAATCATGGATTAGAATGTGGTTCAATGAAGAAAGAAGTGGGAGGAAGTCCAAGTCCCCCCAAGAACAGGAGTAGACCTTATAGACTCAAAAGGACCTTCAAAATTCATTAGTGTTCCTTTCAATATTGTTGACCAAATGAAGAAGGCCAACCTCAATGTCACTATGTGGGAGACCCTTTCCATCCCACCTCAAGGAGATTTTCTTGAGGCATTGAAGGATATCAACTAGTCGAGTGATGAGGCAATGCTTAGCAAGAAGATGGTTCCAACTAGCTTGGAACAACATGTAGAGGAAGGAGACCTAAGAAAAATCAGTAAGCATCCCCCCTTCTATCTCTCTTTGATCATATGAGATAACTTAGTTCACAACTGCATGATAGACTCGAGATCTAGCATCTCAGTCATGCCTAAGAAGGTAGATGATCTTCTTGGCATAGAGTACGAGCCTATGACTAGGGGAGTTGTCCAATTGGATGACACTTCTATTAAGACAGTGGGGGATATTAAAAATTTGAATCTAACCTTGCATGCATGCCCTATTTGTTTTGTCTTACAAAACATATCAATCATTGACCTCCCTACCTTCTTTGCCATCTCTCTGTCTAGAGACTTCATTGCCAAGATAGGTGGATATTTATCTTCTTATTAGTCCCACATGCTATTTTGAATAAGGTATGGTACCGAGGTTACTATAAGGGAAAAAACCATTGCACAAAGTCACATTAAGCCCTACACCCCCAACCCTATAAACATGAATTGCATTTTGTATGATGAGGGGGAGGAGTGTATTGTCCATGAGCCTACTACCCTTCTAGAAGATGCCTCTAAAAAATTGCTAGATGAATGGGCCAATACTTTTCAGTTTGATCCATTAGTTGAGAGAGATGAGACAAGGCTTACGACCTATTGTATTCATGAGTAGGATATTCTCATTCCTAACCTCATCAAGACACAAGAAGATCTAGAGGGGTTATGGAAGATGTTCTTTGATGGTTCAAGGAGCAAAAATGGTGTCGGTGGAGGTTGCATGCTTATATTTCCTAAGGGTAAGAAGTATTACTCTTCATTAAAGTTCACTTTTAGTTGTATAAACAACATAGAAAAGTATGAGTCCTTAATCCATGGCCTCCAATGGGCAAGAAAAAGGGGTATTAGTTGTTTACAAGTATTTGGGGTAAGAGGCCTTCATACTACAAAGAATTATTTTTTGAGATCCTACAAGCATAGGGTATAAGATCTTATTGAAGATTTCCAATCTTTCAATCTGTTGTCCATTCCTAGAAATGAGAATAAACATGCCAATAGATTAGTTGAAATAGGAGCTTGGTATGATATTCCCATTGATATCAACAACACTAGAGAACAACAATATGTGAAGGTAGCTGTTAGATCTTCAATTCCTAACAATAATTATCATTGGCAAGTCTTTGATAGTGATTTGCAAATAGTAAACTTCTTAAGGGGAGATGTAGAATTTTCAGCTGGTAATCAAGGAAAACTTAGGCAACAGTATGAAAATCAAATCATATAGTTGAAGTCAAATAGATTACCTAAAGGTTTGGTTACATTGGAGTCAATCTTCAATATGAATGATCAAAAGAAAAAGGAGAAAGCTAGTATGCAAATCAAACAAGAGCACTACGAGGCTGTTGAGATCATTGAGAATAAGTTTTTAAAGCTTGGCAAGGTATGCACATTAAAACAATTACATGCATTTATTTTACTTTGCCAAGATTTTAGTGATATATTTGCATGGGAATATTCAGATTTGAAAGGGTTTGATCCTAACATTCCCCAACATACCATTGAGCTTGAGCCTAATGCCAAGCCTATAAGGAAAAAATAGAGGCCTCTAAATCCCAAGCTTGAACCCCTCATGGTCAAAGAATTGAATAAGCTCATTGAGAGCAACATCATATTTCCAATTAAGCATACTTCATGGGTGTCAAACGTGGTCCCTGTTAGAAAGGAAAATGGAGAGATAAGATTGTGTGTTGACTTTAGGGATTTGAACGGAGCCTCACTCAAAGATCATTATCCCTTACCCTCCATGGAACAAATCCTCCAAGTTGTCTTAGGGTCAGAAAGGTTTTCCTTATTGGATGGATTTTTAGGATATATTTAGACATTAGTAAAGGAGGAGGATCAATTCAAAACAACATTCACAACCAAGTGGGGTACTATGGCTTACAAGAAAATGTCATTTTGTTTGTCTAATGCTAAAGAAACCTTTCAACATGCTATGGACATGGATTTTCAAGGTCTAATGTATAAGATAGTCTTGGTCTATCTTGATGATATTACTATTTTTTCAAAAAATTCAAATGAGCACTTGACCCACTTAAGGGAAATCTTTGAAAGGTGCAGAGAACTTGGTGTATCCCTCAACCCAAAGAAGTGTGTTTTTGTTGTCCATGAGGGTGAGCTATTGAGATATATGGTGTCAAAGCATGGTATTACCATTGATCCAGAAAGAGTAGCTTCCATTCTTTCTCTATCTTCACCAACACATAAGAAAGGTTAGTAAAGCTTCTTGGGTAGGATTAGTTTTGTTAGAAGGTTTATAACTGATGTTGTAGATTTGTTAAAGCCTCTAACTTTAATGTTGAGAAAGTGTGTATCTTTTGGTTGGTCCAAAGATGGGAGGAGTTTCTCATGAAGGAAGCACTAGTAGCTACTCCTACTTTGTTAAACCCATATTTTCAAAAGAATATTGTATGCATATGGGAACATTGACAATATATCAGCTATGTTGGTCCAAGAGAATGTGCATGGTTTGGAGCAACCTTTAGCCTTTTTTAGTCAAGGCCTTAAGGATTATGAGGGGAGGTATTCCTTTGTTGAAAATAATATTCTTATTGTTGTAAGAAGTTTGAAAAAATTTAGACATATGCTTTCTAACAACAAGATTAAGTTACTGGTTGCACATCCTTCAGTTAAGGAATTCTTCGTTAAGGATTTGAATGACAAAAGAGTTGGTTGGGTGACTAAGGCAATGGAATATGACATTGAGATCAAAGTCAACAAACTGGTTAGAGGCAAAGGTTTGTGTGAGAAACTTGCTAGTTGCACAAACAACGGTGAAAAAAATGAAGAGGAGGTTTTTCTAGCACTCCAAGATGAAGAACAAGCAATTATCCCAACTCCTCCTACAAGTTGGGTATATGAAATGACTCATGTCCTACAAATTGGTGAGTGCCCTCAAGGTTTGGATAGGGAAAAAAAAGGCATTATAGGTTGCAATCCATTCTCTATGTTCTCTTAAATGGTATTCTTTTTAGGAAGGATTTTCGTGGTGTTTTGTTAAGATGCATAGGGGTTTATCAAGCTGATAGAGTTTTACATGAGTTTCATGAAGGATCAGTTGGAGATCATTTCTCACCAAGAGCTATAGCTCTTAATATCATGAAAAGGGGCTATTATTGGCCCAATTTATTCAAGGATATACACTCATGGGTGAGTAAATGTAAGGAGTGTGCCATATTCACAGGGAAGAAGAGATTAGCAACCCTTCCATTGGAGTCCATTGAGATGGAACAAACCTTCATGAAGTGGGGTATAGACTTCATTAGAGTAATAAATCCTCCTTCGAGTGCTAGTAATAAGTGGGTACTTATAGCCACTAATTAATTCACTAAATGGACAAAGGTTGTGGCACTAAAGGGTCCAAATGAAACTATTGTCCTTAGATTTTACAAAGAGTTGATTTCAAGATTTGGTGTCCTCGTTTCTATTGTCTTAGATAATGCTCTTACTTTTGTTGGAACTAGAATAACTGATTAGGCTCTTAAGAATAGAATTTATTTGAGCACGTCTTCTAATTATTATCCTCAATGTAATGGACAAGTAGAGACTTCTAATAAGAACCTTCTCAGGATCATTAAGAAGAAAATTGAGGGGAACCAAAGGGCATGGTACATGAATTTGAAAATAATCTTATAGAATCACTCCCAAGAGAGATAAATGACATTCGCCATTCACGTTGGTTTATGGAAAGGAGACAAGATTTCTTATCTCTCTTGAGCTTCCAACTCTTGATTTGGTCAATTAGCTCGATATGAAAGAGGAAGAGACCATGGTTGCAAGGTTGGTTGAATTGATTGAACTTGAGGAGACTAAAAATGTGGCTATGAGGATGGTTTAATTAAACCTAAAGAGGTCATTTGACAAAAGGGAATCCCCAAGTACATTTAAAGAGGGAGATATTATGCTAAAGTGGGATGAGTTTAAGAAAAGACCGGGTAGACACTCCAAGTTTGATGCTTTTTGGAGTGGGCCATATGTCATTGTTGAGTGCAAGCAACACAATGCTTTCTAGTTGTCTAGGCTGATTGGAGAGATGGATCCTATCCCAATCAATGGAATTCATCTCAAGCATTGTTTTTGAGGTGGTTTTTAAGGATTTGTACATATTAGTTTAGGTTTCTTATTTTCCAAGAAGTATGCGAGCATAGGTTATTCCTCTTTGGAATGGCAAATTTTTGACCCTTTTGCAAACTACGGACAAGATTTTATCCATCTTGTTGTAGGCCTTTTTCACTTTATGCCCATGGATTTCCCAAGGTTGTTGATCTTTATGCCAAGCAGGCTTACTCACCCCTCTGAATTGCTACAAATGTTGACATGTTTCATATCACCCTAAGAGCCATGCAAACAATCAATCTAAGATAACCTAATGGTTAAAATCAATGCATACTTCCCCAAGGCCTAAACCCTAAACCCTTAAGGTTTCCTTAATATTTTTTTGGCCTTTTTCTTTTCCTCTGTTGACCGGCTCAAGTAGTCATATCACTTAAGCACCACCAGCTACAGTGTCTCTTATTCATCTCGAAATCAGCCCCGTTCTACCTGCTATTAGTGAGTGGAAAGCTCTTCTTTGAGGAGACATTTTTCTTGTCTCCTTGAAGTACAATATCTCTTCAATGGGCTCAGGATGGGGGACCAACTGACAGATTTTTATCAGTCGAAAAGACTTTTTTTCATGTCTCTTTGAGGAGCGATGTCTCCTCAATGAATTCAATTGGGGGAACTAGCAAGCAGAGTTTCTCTTTCGAAGATAAATTATTTTTATCTCTAAAAGGCAATGTCTCTTCGATGACTCATGTAGATTATGGTGGGACCAACAGGTGTTAGTTGATCAGAGAGACATTTTTCATGTCTCTTCAAAGGGATTTCTCTCTTCAATGGGTTTGACCTAGATGGTGGGGCCGACATAACTTCACACACAAGCGACAATCATCTAATTTCACTTAAGGGCGAGATCGATGATTGTGTTTTATTTTATCATTGAGGGTCCTTCTGAGGATTTCTAGGCACATCTCATCTATTTTTCCACATGTGAAAGGAAGGATCCAACAACCGAGATTCAAAATTGGGGATGAACCTTAGAATTCAAATAGTTGTCATGGTGGTTGCAGAGCTATCAGGTCGAAATTGAATGTAGGTCCTGTCAACATGCCATTTCTGATCAGATTGTATTCCAACCAACTCTAATCAATGCAGAGCGATGGCCATTACTCCTTCTAGTCTTTGTAGAAATTTACCAAGGTTGCCCATACGCATTTATGGCACACATAAGACTTTTTGGCCTGACAAAGGACATCTATCATCATCCAAATGCCGAACTCCCCTGATTTTTAGGAGATGGTGTTCTTTCCTAGGTACAGTCGCATCTTAGGGCTTCTCCCCAGTTTTGCGAGGCATTTTCATACATGCAAAAATTATATCTAACTAATTTTTTTCATCTGTAACCTAACCCTAGTCGGTTAGGGTTTCCCAAAGCCAATGTTCTATTTGAGTTATGCCTGACCTATAAAGGCAATCTTGTGACATGTTTCAGGTTTATTCTCCCTTCATTCTAATATAGAACTTTTTCCCGTATCTATAATGATACCTTGCCTTTGTATCAATAAAGTTATCTATTTCACCTCTTTCTAAGTTCATTTACCTTGTGCAAATTATCTTACCTCTATTATGAATGTGTTCTTAATTTGTTTTGTTTGATCTATATGTTGTATCAACTTTTCTTATGAGAATTGTCTGTGGATATAATTTCAGTCCCTCCTAATATTCCATTAAGTTTTGATCTCATACATGTCTTAGGTACTTATTAAGGATAGGAACCTATGTATTCCTAGGGTTACTTCATTGATGTCTTGTGTAGTCATAGGTAGGGGAAAGAAACATATTTCAATCTTCGTGGATCACCTTTTCATTTCCCATTCTGCATCTCTTTCTCCCTTATTGGTCCAACACTATATCCTGATTGAAAAGGAATTCAACCTTCTCCAGAGATTCAACTCACATGCACAAGGTCTCACACTTGAAGGTTGTTTCCATGTTTCACAAAGTTGTTGAACATTAGTGTTCAATAAGGGTGCAAACTTTTGTGACAACAGGTACATCCCTAATCTTCTATTGTAGCCTTAAATATGTGCTCTTCAAATTTGTAGTACTTGCAACAAAGATTCATTTGTACCTACACCTACAAGGAGAAGACTCAATGGTGTCAATGAATGCCATCAAAAAATATTATGCTATTAGAGTAATGTGAATATTTCCCATCTTTTGTCTTAGTCAAACCTCTTAAATCAATTCAACAATTCTGATAAAATTAAAAAACATGTTAAACAATAATTATAAATAACAATAATGTAGCTAAGCTAATGATAGTTTTTGAAACTTGGACAAAAGTGTAATGAGTGATAGAACGACCTAGCACAAGAACCAAAATTTAAGAATTCATTGATAAAAAATATAATACAATTATAGTGGCTAATTCATTGCAATGCTTTGAAAGGGTATGAGTGATTTTGAGTGGTATGTATATTAGTAGTGGGTGATTTTTAATGGGAGAGGAGAATGAACTTATATGATGATAATAACTTAGTGATGTCCTTTTTGACATGTCCCAAGCACCAAATTTTAAAAAATGGTCTTGAAATTGACGAGTAGCTACCAATTTGGATTAAATTGGCCTAGAAAAAGCATGTTACATTTGAATTTTGAAAAATTGCGTACTTGACAATACTCCTACACATGCAACCTTAAAGTAAATCAAGGATACAAATGTTATCTTGGACTTGGAAAAGGAATTGATATTCTAAGATGTGGGCGGTGTTTAAACAAGGCTTATATTCCACCTCTAAAAGTTACTTTGCATTTGGGGTGAGTTGTTGGAGCACAAGACACCCACATAAAGTGGTGAATATTGAAAGGTAAAAGTTCAAAGTATACATATTGTGATAGTTCAATAATAATATGAAAAATGTGTAAAAAATTGTTGATTTGTAATTTTGATTATAAAATCATAGAATTTATACTATAATTTTTTTACTTCAAATCATATTTTTAATCTATTATCGACTTGAAAATGAATGGTCATATTTATCTTTATTTTAATGCTAGATTACAAAAGGTGATCTAAAAATTTAACATTGAAAATTCTTTTCTAAATCTTATCTACTTATTAATGTTGATAAACATTCTCTAATGACAAGGAGTAGAATGTAATGGAGTGAATGTGTTGACAAAAACTCTTATTTTTACCTTAAATTTGATAGTCATTTATATGTCAAAATATTAATATTTAATAATAAAATAATAGACATTCCAAAATAAATAGCACGTAAAATTTATGTTTCCATATATATAATTAATAAATAACTTTAAAATATTTTAAAATAAATTTTAAGTTAATAAAATAGATATATTTATCATATCTATACTAATTCATATATACTATAAAAAAATTAACCTCTTAGTTTTGAAAACTTGCTTTAAGATGCTTATTTGCTATTTAAGTAATAAATTTACAAGTACTCCAATAAAAAACAAATTACCATACAATTTCAATTTATAATATAGTAGAGACTTATTAACATGTGAATGTGTGTGTATTTTCTTGCACAATAATTCATTTTTTTGGCTAAGATGCTTATTTGCTATTTAAGTAATAAATTTACAAGTACTCCAACAAAAAACAAATTACCATACAATTTCAATTTATAATATAGTAGAGACTTATTAACATGTGAATGTGTGTATTTTCTTGCACAATAATTCATTTTTTGGCATTTGATTGTTGACACTATAGTTTTGTGCATGTTATATGTATTTTTCCCTAATTTTTTAGCTAATAGAAACATGTGTACTTTATTATTCTTAGATGTACATGGCTTCTATAATGGTAATTATTTTTTTGTAATTTCTAATTGTAAATTGAATTATTTTTGGGTATGTTATAGTGCACACCTCATAGCATGTTATAGTGTATGTCTCTAACTATTTGGGCATGGTGATAGCCACATTCAAATCTACAAAAAAAGAGGACATAGATGGGCCCCCAAGAAAATAGTGTTAATTAAGTAACTAGTAGGCACAATTCTACAAAGTGGGACAGCAAGACAATAGGCACTAACGTGAGATATAATAGCTTAATAAATTTTAGTGGCCACAACTCTAAGATCTCATCTTCATCTTATTCTATTTGCTACTAGATTTACTTTAATAATAAAGATATAAAGCTTAGCTAAGTCATGAAGGGCGATGAATAAGTATGTATAAATGAAGGAAATTTCATAAACAATAGCTTATCTCTAATTTGAAATTCTAATTTTCCAATAAAAACTCTTTGTATATCAACATCAAGAAGAGAATAACAAATTTGAGAATACAAATTTTGATATATACCTACAAAATTAGTCATTTTTTCTTTCACTTCTTGTTTACAATGCATCAAATCAATTAATGTTACTTGAGTTCCAACATTGTTTTAAAAACGTCGTAAAAATTGATTAAAAAGTTGTGAGAAAGAGTGGATTGGGATGCTAGATAAAGAACGAAACCATTCCAAGGTCATGTCTTTCAATGACCTAGGAAAGAATTTTTCAAGAAGAGCATCCTCATGAAAGAAATTGTTGCGTAAAGTGGTGAAAACTGGCACATGAGTGCTATGGACTCATTTCCCACTATATTTCTCAAAATGTTGTGTTTCAATGTGTTGTGGAATAGTCTTAAGAATGGTATATTTTGTTGCCATTTTGATGATGTTGTGATTGTCATTGATGGACACACACTTGCTTTGTGTACACTTTCTTGATGTATGAATTATGCTCAACTGGTATTTGTTCCAACCGGTATTATTTATTATAGTCTTTAGACTATCAGTGTTTTGCAGAAGATGTTTACCGGTCACAATCTGACTAAAGACCTCAAGCGGTATGAAGACCTCAAGCGGTTCGAGGATCTCAAGTGGTACGAAGGAACAAAGCGGTGGTTAACATTTTTCCAGTCTTCATTTTTGACAACCAGTAATCAGTAAATTGTATGAACCGATATTACTTTGTGATGAGTTACCAACCGGTATTTCTGTGATGAGTTATCATCCACCGACACTTTGGCAGTGATTTTGTGTCATGTTACCAAATGTGTCTAGATGCACTGAACCTAGGAACTTGTAATTTAATCCTATTGGACCGACATGAAATCAGACTCCTTTATAAGGACATCATGTCTAGGGTTTTAAATGATGATGAGGGTTTTGTATGTGCGATCATAGAAGAGAAGATTAGGTCTATGTGAAGAGTAAGAGTGTGGAGATATTGAAGACTGAAGTAATGTTGAAATGCATTAACAGTGAGCTATCAAGGATCTAACCAAGCATACTGTGCTAGTATCTAGATCACTCACTTGTTGATTACTCACATCTTTGACAAGTCTAAAACCCTTAATTGGGTAGGCCTAGCAAAGCCTTTGTAAATCCTCTAACAAGGTGGTTCACAAATGTGAATCTGAAATCCTCTCACAAGGTAGTCTTTAACAGGACTTATCTCTTAACAGAGATCTAGATTCCTAACAGGATCTGTTCTGGTGAAGAACATTGTATGACCTTAACCGGTCTGGTTTCTATTTTGCAGATAGTTACTTGTGAGTTTCTGCTCACTGTGGTTTTTCCCATTTGGGTTTCCATGTCAAAACATCTTGTGTTACGGTGATTGTACTTTTGTGGGTGAATGCTTTATTTTCTATTTGGTTTGCATTTATCTTAACTGGTTTATTAGTGAATCTGTTATACCGGTTATCTGCTAAACTATTTAGAAGTTTGAGTTCAATGTTTTTTGGTATACTAATTGACCCCCCCTCTTAGTATTCATCAATTGGTATCAGAGCGAACCTTTCTATAAGTCTAACCACTTGGAAGGAGATATGGGGGAATACACTGTGAGGGAACTTACTCATCGTCTCACTCAGACTGAGAGAGCCTATGATGAACTTAAAGTCAAGTATAAAGCCTCTTTGGCAAAAAGAAGAGAGCATGTTGAGAAACTAATGGAGCTTACTGAAAATAGTTCTTCTAATGAAGCAGACATGGATGCCCTAGTTGAAGAAGTTGAAAACCTAAATGAATCTAATGCCAACCTAAGAAGGGAACTAGAAGGACTAACTATCAAAATGTGTCAAGAGCTTGAGAACCGAAGGAAAGATGAAGATCTAGTAAAAGACAAAGATCATGAGATCTCTACGATGAAGCAAGAAACCAGTGCCCTTATCGCTCATCTCCAAGAGAGTAAAGTGGAAAAAGAATAAATGCAAGGTGAACTAAACATGGCTATTTCTAAGAATGCAACCTTGAAGGAATATAATGCTTCTATTTCCAAAGAACTCACTGAGACAAAGGAGATACTTGCCAAATTCAATCAGAGTACTGCTAAGCTAGAGAAAAAGCTTGAATTAGCAAAATCGGTAAAGAATACCACTGAACTTGGTTTCTCTGGTTATGAGGAAGGTGAGACCTCTACAACAAAAGATGTAGCATCAAAGAAGCAACCAACATCAAAGGATAAAGGTAAGAAAAAGTTTAAACCTATTTGCTTTAATTGTCTCAAGGAAGGACATACTGCTAATGTGTGTAAAAATAAGGCCTATAATAATTTTCCTTATTTTCTAAACAATAAGCCTAGATCCAATAGATTCAATGGAAACTATTATGCATGCAACAAGTTTGGGCATAGAGCATTTGAATGCAGGTCTATTTGGCACAACACTGGGAGATACCGTCCAAGGACTCAAGGAGTTATCCTGGAACCCACAGTGAACCGGAATCCCAACTGGTATAATGCCTATGACCATCAGTCAGGTGGCGGTGGCTATCAAGCGACAATTGGTTGGAGAGCAACCTGTTTGATCTGTCATGGTAGCAGTCACACTGCTGCAACATGCAGAAGGAAGAATGGTAGTATGAACAATGGACCATGGAGAACACTTGGAATGGTATGCTATCATTGCAACAACTGGGACACACTGCATGAACCTGCAGAATGAGAAAGAACCTATCAGATAATATACCGATCACTCCAGAAGGAAAGATTGATGTTGAAACCGTTCAAGTAGGAATGAATAAAACATGGAAAAAGAAACCTGACGAAGTGTCACAAGATGAACCGGTTTCTGCACCTAGTGTGGAAGTCTCTGAATCGGCAAACTGAGCTTCAGAAAAGCTTAGGGGGAGCATATCGGTGGAATATTTGAACCCCCAGTCTATATTGGTAAAGACCTTAACCGGTATACGTTACTTGTCAATTGGCAGAAGATTTTGAAGTGGTAAAAGGCAAAATTAGGGTTTGTACCCTAGCGGTGGAGCATTTATTATGGTAGGTGAAAGATCATTTAAAAGGGATTTTTGATACCATTTTCACTTATCTATTTTTGAGCGAATAATTTTCAAGTGCAGAGCAATAAAAAGCAATTTGTCAAGCGATTCAAAGTAAATTCAAAATCTTATAGAAGAATCCAGAGATCTTTTTCAATCAATTAGGTGAAGAACACCAAAGCGATAATCTAGCAACCGAAGTGGTGTGTTGCGAGTGACATTGCAAAAACCCTAAATTTCAAAGTGTGAAGGTGTTTCTCAAAATTTTGGTCTATCATTTAATCATGGCTTTTGCATCACACTCCAGTCCTAGTGCACCTGTAGACTCAGTGAACTTTATTCAAAAGAAGATGAAATACAATGCCCTATCCCAGATACCCGCTGGAGTCATAGTTGAGGAAGATATTTCAGTTTATATTGATTGCAAATTGGAAGACCTAGGATCCCTAGTGATCCATTCCTAGCTAGGTTTATTCTATGGGGATGACAAGAAAATTAAATCAGAATATAGCATCCTAGAGAGGAAGAAACTACACAATGCAGTTTATTTTCTTGAAGAGTTCACAGAAGATCACATTCGCATCATCTTGAGCAGAGTACATGGTGATAAAATGTACCTCGAGCAGACACATGATATCACACCAGAAGCAATTCATGTCATCACCGGTTTCTGTAACATTGGTGAGGTGTCAACTTTAAGGAAGGTCATCAAGACTGAAATGAATAAGCTCACCGGTTCTCTAAGCGACCAATGGGGAATGACTGTCAACCCCATCAAAGATGACTTGGTTAAGTATGCTTGCATGGTGATCGGCTACCGGGTGTTTTATGCCAGCAAAATAAACTTTGTCCCCACTGTTGTAGTGAATGCCGCCTACAAAATGATTTAGGAAGACACCTCTTTTGACTTATGTACCTATTTGCAGAAATAACTGCTATTGAACCTGAAGTCCATTAAATAGGATAATGCTTTAAGGTTCAGGTTTGGACAACTTTTGGTCGGTCTATTTTTCTACTTTCAAGGCTATTTTCCTGGAGTAGGTGATATTCAATGGTATGTTGATCAACCGGTCACTAAGCAAATTAGGGAAAGTCTCCAAGCGGTAGGAACCGGATATCCCGAGGTTCTAAATAAATATTTTGATGAATTCAGGTGGAAAATAAGCCAAAGGATGAGGATTTCTGGAAATATTGTAAAGAAATATGAAGATGACATCTGCTTTATCATAAAGGTAGATGAATGCATAATGGAAGCAGTAGAGCCAAGAAAGGAAGCAGTAGAACCTATGGGGTATAAAGTAATGTATGACATGTTGGATGGGTATGCCTCTACCCTGATTGCCTCACCTTTAGATGAAAATAAAAAGTGAACCGACACCTTCTTGGAAAGGGTAACACCGGTTGAAGGTCCTACAGTGAAAAAGGGAAAGGTAGTGCCATCGGTATTGGCACCAATTACCTCAGCCAACCCAAAAGTGACCAAGCGGTCACTTGCCAAGAAGAAACTGGAAGTTGCACCCGCTAGAGTATTTGAGAGGAAGCGGAATGCCAAAAACAACTCATCGGAGTCAGAGGATACCGTACTGGAAGTGCAGCCTAAGAAAACCAGGCAATCAAGCAAGAAGGCTAAATCTACTGGTAATGCACCTGCATCGTCAGCACCAGTAAATATAGACATCTCTTCCTATAAGCCTCTGACACATTGTCAAAGGACTTTAAATTATATTAAGAGAAAGGTTCTTGATGACTTAAAAGAATATTTTGATGATTTTTTTGATAAGGAGAAGGAAGAAGTAGAGCAAGAAATGATAAAATATTTGTGTGTAAATGACCGGTCGCCATCTGAAATTAGATCAATGACACCTAAATCTTTATACAATTATTTGGACAACAAATGGCACATTTCAATTGAGAAAGAAC
The DNA here is from genome assembly GCF_030272615.1 of Cryptomeria japonica. Classification (NCBI taxonomy): domain Eukaryota; kingdom Viridiplantae; phylum Streptophyta; class Pinopsida; order Cupressales; family Cupressaceae; genus Cryptomeria; species Cryptomeria japonica. The sequence goes on along the minus strand of NC_081415.1, from coordinate 694,909,530 downwards.
AGGAAATAAGGGAGAAAGTCTTTGCTCAGTACTTTCCCGATGCCTCCAATTCTGAATTGTTTGAGATAATGGACAAGAATAAAGGTCTCTTCTTCATGAGAAGAAGAAGACTCAGGCTACTAGAAGGCAAAACCTCTGAAGTGGAGAAGGACACTCATCTACATGCTAAAGCTACTATCCAGTTACATCAAGTGTTTGAGGCCAACAAGAAGGTCGAACAAGAACCTGACCTATCCTCAGCCAAACTGGATGAGGTATTTGATGGTGAAGGAGAAAGAGTTACAAAATAGATGGACACTATTGATGTTGATGCATTAGATGTTGAAGATGTCACTCCAGATGCAGAGAAGGAAAAGGTTGATAAGGAAAAAGCAGAGAAAGAGAAACAAGACAAGGAAAAAGCAAAAAAGGAGAAATTGGACATGGAAAAGGCCAATAAGGAGAAAGAGGAGAAAGAGGTAGAGAAAAAGAAAGATGAAGAGAAAAAGAAAGAGGAAGAGAAAATGAAAGAGGAGAAAAAGAAAGTGGAAGACAAGAGGAAACAAGAAGAAGAGAAGAGACAAGAAGAGGAAAAGAGGAAAGAAGAGGAGAAGAGGAAAAAAGAGGAGAAGAAGAAAGAAGAGGAGAAGGAAGCGGAAAGAGCCAATCAAGTGGAGACTCTTAAGGCAACCGGCGGTCAAGCCAAAACGGTTGACATTGCTAGTCGCATTGATCTCCAATCTGCAGTTGAATCGGAGCTACTTCAAAGCATAAAGCTTTCACATGAATGATTGGAAGCATTGAGGAGGAAGAAGGAGAAAGATGTTATTCAAACCATGGTTGACACTCTTACCAGTTTGATTCCCGGTACTAACCTCCCCAGTACCGATTCCTCTCTGTTAAAGCTTAGACTTCTATGTACTGTTGTAGAGGACCAAGTTCAATGCCTAGAAGATGTTGCTGAAGCAAATGCAAAGAAGATGCATGAAAAGGCACTCAACACTGCCTTAGTCAAGAAACTAAATGAGCTTCGATCTCAACTTCAGAAACAACGGAAGGATATAAGTGTTGCTATGGATGAGGGAAAACTCTTGTTGAGCAAAATCAACCAACCCCATCTATTTTGCGATGATGTGCTCACACAAAAAGATAAACTCCAATCAGATTTGCAGGCATACATAAGCAACTTCAAGATGCCATATGATTCCTTCACTAAAAATGGGCAAACAGTTCATCGTTATCAGCTTCAGTCTGCCAGGATAGAATTGGAGATCAACAACCGGTCAAGAGATTTGCAGGAGCTTCAACTGGTCTTATTACCCAGACTGCAAATTCTTCAGAAGTGCTTTCTCAATCTGGAATCCCTAATGGTAACTCAAGAGATGAGTACCATTGATGCCATGGAAGAACAGGTATCTTAGATGCAAACTGAAAGTGAGGTTGCTACCTCATTACTTGAGTCATGGTCACTATTCATGAATACTTTTTTGCAGGATTTTAAATCTGTTTTTGACAAGTCTCATTACTTATTGTCATAAACATTTACTCAATTTTAATGATAATGAGAAACAAGGGTTATTTTGCAGTACTTTGTCATTGTTGGCAAAGGGGGAGTAGTATTTAAAATTTTGGTGAATGTTACCATTTCATGTATACTTTCATGTTACCTCTTTAAGGGAGTAGTATACATTGTAATTTCTACAAAAGGGATAGTGTATATGCTTTGGGGGAGTAATTTTGCATATGGCATATTTTTTATTGTAAAAACACTTAGATGTCAAAATTTTCCTAAGTGTTGCCATCAATACCAAAGGGGGAGATTGTTGGCATTTTGATGATGTTGTGATTGTCATTGATGAACACACACTTGCTTTATGTATACTTTCTTGATGTATGAGTTATGCTCAACCGGTATTTGTTCCAACTGACATTATGTATTATAGTCTTTAGACTATCAGTGTTTTGCAGAAGATGTTTACCAGTCACAATCTGACTGAAGACCTCAAGCGGTATGAAGACCTCAAGCGGTTTGAGGATCTCAAGCGGTACAAAGGAACAAAGCGATAGTTAACATTTTTCCAGCCTTCATTTTTGACAACCGGTAATCGGTAAATTGTATGAATCGGTATTACTCTGTGATGAGTTACCAACCAATATTTTTGTGATGAGTTATCATCCACCGACACTTTGGTGGTGAATTTGTGTCATGTTACCAAATGTGTCTAGATGCACTGAACCTAGGAACTTGTAATTTAATTCTATTGGACCGACATGAAATCAGACTCCTTTATAAGGACATCATGTCTAGGGTTTTAAATGATGATGAGGGTTTCGTATGTGCGATCAAAGAAGAGAAGATTAGGTCTGTGTGAAGAGTAAGAGTGTGGAGATATTGAAGACTAAAGTAATGTTGAAATGCATTAACAGTGAGCTATCAAGGATCTAACCAAGCTTATTGTGCTAGTATCTAGATCACTCACTTGTTGATTACTCACATCTTCGACAAGTTTGAAACCCTTAACCGAGTAGGCCTAGCAAAGCCTTTGTAAATCCTCTAACAAGGTGGTTCACAAATGTGAATCTGAAATCCTCTCACAAGGTAGTCTTTAACAGGACTTATCTCCTAACAAAGATCTAGATTCCTAAGAGGATCTGTTCTAGTGAAGAACATTGTATGACCTTAACCGGTCTGGTTTCTATTCTGCAGATAGTTACTTGTGAGTTTCTTCTCACCGTGGTTTTTCCCATTTGGGTTTCCACATCAAAAAATCTTGTGTTATGGTGATTGTGCTTTTGTGGGTGAATGCCTTGTTTGCTATGTGGTTTGCATTTATCTTAACCGGTTTATTAGTGAATCTGTTACACCAGTTATCTGCTAAACTGTTTAGAAGTTTGAGTTCAGTGTTTGTTGGTATACTAATTCGCCCCCCCCCCCTCTTAGTATTCATCATATTTGAGTGGGATACTTGTGAAATATAATGGAAGAGTTGGTTGTGACTGGCTTTGGCTTATGTTGGCTAACTATTATTGTAATGAAGACACACTTTGCAATAGTTGTCTAATGATATAATCAACTAGGCGAATTGGCTTGTGAAAATTTGGAATGTGGAGAGATTGGTCACAAGGAATATGAATTTCCTTAGTTATAACAAAATGATGGAAAGGTAAAGAAACAAGAATTCATGTGGCATAGGAATAAGAAGGAAGTGTTGTTTAACCAAAGTGTGGTGAAGAAGGATGGATAATACTTGATGCTAAGAAGAATATTGTTAAAAACTAATGAGGAAAAAAGATAACCTATCCAAAGGGTAAATTTATTTAGAACAAGATGGAAGTTAGGTGGAAAGTGTTGTAAGGTAATTGTAGATGATATATCCAAGGTGAAAACACTAAGATCTGATGTCAGAAGAGATGGTAAAAAAATTGAAGTTAAAGAAGATTATATATCCAAATCCCTAAAGGCAACATCAATTATAGTTAAGTGAATAATTCATATTATTTTTTTAGATTGGTAGTTATAAGGATGAAATTCTTTGCAATGTAATGCCTATGGATGCATGCCATGTCCTATTAGGTAGAGATTTGTAGTATTATATACAATATATACATGATGATAGAAAATACACCAATAAGATAATAAAATATGGAATGAAATATACCTTGAATCCTTTGAAGGATAAAGAGGATGAAGTAGATAGTAATCCAAGATTTTCTTTAATTTTTGGGAAGCAATTTATGAAGGATGTGAAGAAGGATAAAGCATTTTTTAATTTCATTCTAAAACTTATAGAGATTAGAATAGTAGAGAAGCTAAAAGAACTCCTAATGGGAATTTAAGAAACTTGGGATGAATATGCAAACATTTTGATGGAGGAATTAATAGATGTATTTTTACCCATAAGAAGTATAAGTTATTATATGGATTTAATACTAAGGGATATATTTTTAAATAAAGCGCCTTATAGAATGACACTAATAGAGAATAAGTAGATCAATACACAAGTGTAGGAGTTTTGGGGTAAAATTGTGATAAGAAAAAGTCTAAGTTCATGTGCTATTCTAGTAGTATTAACCCCTAAAAAGGACGAGGAATGAAATATTTGTTAAAAAACAAGAGATCTAAATAATATAACCATAAAACATAAATTTCTATCACCCTAGATGGATGACATGATGGATTTTTTGAGTTTTGCCTAGTAATTTATTGAGATAGATTAGAAGAGTGGATATCATTAGATAAGTATAAGAGAAGGAGATGATTGAAAGAAATTATTTGGGACAAAGGATGGTTTGTATCAATGGTTGGTAATGCCATTTAGATTGTTAAATGTATCCAAAACTTTTATGAGTTGATGAATGAATTGTTGAAGTCATACCTTGGTAAATTTATAATTATATATTTGGATGGCATTTTAAGTTTTAGTAAAATAAGTTAGGAACATTTGTTGCATGTTAGCACAATCTTGTAAAGAATTAAAAAAGAGAAATTGTTAGTGAATCTAAAAGAACTGTATTTTCATGAAGAAGGATTTGATGTATTTTGGATTTTTTGTTTTAGAAGAAGGATTGAAAATAAACGAATAAAAGGTCAAGGAAATTGTAGATTGGCCCTCAACAAAAGTTATGTTTGAGGCAAGAATTTTTCATGGGTTAGAAAGCTTCTATAAGAAGCTCTTAAGAAATTTTAGTGGAATATGTGCACCTATTATAGGGACCATTAAATATGGTAGAAATGATTTCAATTGGCCAGCTATAGTAGAGAAAAGTTTATAATTGTATAAGAGAAGGGTGACATAACAAACAGTGTTGGTATTGCCTAGTTTTGGTAAAATATTCTAGGTGGACTTCGATGCAAGTGAAAGTGTAATTGGAGGAGTTTTGATTCAAGAATGAAATCACATTGCTTACATTATTGAGAGGTTAAATTGATGCAGGAGCATCCCCGGTCTATGAGTAATCTTGCATCAACCAAAAATATTTCCTTTCAGTTTAGTTCTTGTTCAATTCAGTGTGCAATTTTTTGTGTTCCTATCGATAGGTGTCGGTCATTGCTTGCTTTTCATTGCAGATCCTATTTTCGGTCTCTAGGCTGGTTCATTTGCTTAATTCCATATTTTTAGTCTATTTGGATTCTTTTCCAGCTAGTTACCACTCCCAGTTTGACTTCTTCTAGGTTCTGGGACAATTCTTGTGCTTACCAGTTGGTTTTCCTTCATTTTCGGAGTGGTTTCTTTGCATGTGGATCTATTTGGGGTCTTGTCTGATGTTCTTTGGCCTATGGCCAACCTTCTTGCTGATCTGCACTTCTTGGTTGTTATTTTCCTGAGGAATTTATTTCATTCTTAGGGCCGACCTAGTTACACATTTCATTTTCCTGCATTGGTAAATGTAAGCTTTTGTGGCCAACTCGGATATGTTCTGGAGGGTATATATTGGGTATTATGTAATCATTTGTAGGACAAAGGAAGTAGAAAATTAGAATAAATATTTAGATTGGTGATTAGTGATTCGGTTAACTCTAAGAGTTCTAGATGGATTGTATTTGCCTTGTAGCTTGCATGTAACCAATTAACTACTGGATGTTCTATGATGACTGTATGATGATAACCGGTTAGTTGCCGGAGGTTCTAAGACAATAATATGATTTGTTTATGTAATCTCTCTATGTTTTCTTTTTGCTTCTATTGTGTTACCCCTTGCTGCATAAGTCGGTCAGTTCTATTTTGAGGGTTTGCTGGTTATGGTTGCATCAATTGGTATCAAAGCTGTTTATGAACTAGTTAGTGGAAGAGTTGTTTGCAAACCTTGAGGCATTCCTTTGGGTGGACAGATCACCGATTGAAGGCAGGTTGCATGTGTGTTAAATAGATTGATGAGTGAGAAGTAATTGAAATTGACAGTTAGATCACCGAGTTGAGGCATTTCACCAGAGCAAAAGAGGAGATGCTGCCTAGAAGGATGAACACCCGGAGGGTAGAGTAGATGATGGAGGACTTCAAGAATGAGGTGGGGAAAGAAATTTGAAATGCATTGGCTGGTTTGTGGAGGAACCCAGAGTATGAGGATGAGTATGAAGAAGATAGTGATGATCTTGAAGTGGAAGAGGCTAAAGGATTGGAAGATGGAAGAGAGGAAATATTCCTGAGAGCAGTGGAACAAGCGGGTAAAGTTCATAAAGTCGAAGTTTCAAACTTTTCCAGAACATTGAACCTAGAGGATTTGATTGATTGGATCAGAGAGTTGGAGGATTAATTTGAGTTTGAGGATGTCAAGGACCCATAGAGAGTCCAATTGGCACAAACTAAGTTGAAAGGGAATGCTTCCTTATGGTGGAAAACAATGCAGAAAGACAGAGTGGAGAATGGTGAAATGAAGATCACTCAGTGGAGACGGATGGTTGCGAGATTAAAGGCCAAGTTCATACTAGGAGACTATGAGTTGGAATTGTTCAAGAAGTTGCAGAACCTGAAACATAGAAACATGACTGTGAAAGAGTATACTAAGGAATTTGTGTAGGGGAAAAAGTGAGACTAAGTATGAAAACCCTAATCCCACTCTCATACACACTCATGAAATATGAAAGATCTAGGGAAGGTGACACACTTTAGGCTACTTCTTGTGTGGAAGAGAGAGTGGAGGATCACCTCTTAGGTTTTATATTCCCTTGCTTAAAATGTGAGAGACGAATGATTCAAAATGCAATCTAACCTAGGATGCAAGTAAGCAAGCAAATCCTAATCGGGAAATGCAGATCAAAGGACAACTGATACACTACTGAAAAGTACAGATTAGGAAGAAAAATCAAAGGTGCACCTATGTCTGAAATGTGAGTAGAAATGTCTGAGACCAAGGTTCCATGCCATTGTCCTGATTCTGCAATTCTGGAGCTGCAACTGACAGGGTGAGTTTTGAGGCCTAAAAGACATTGTTTCTGCCAAATCCTGCTAATAGAGGGCAGGACCAAGGTGCCACACCCCTTTCCTAGGAAGGACCAGGGTGCCACGCCCCTATCCTTGGGGTTTTTGGTGAAATCTACACTCAAGAACTATTTCTGTGCACTCCTCCGGTCCTGAAACTTCTGGCAATGCTCAGATCTGAAACCTGTATCTGAATTTGCAAGATAGGGTTTTGGGTGGCTATATGGGGTTTTTACTTAGTGAAACCCCTATGTTGGTGATTTCCACCTCCACAAATAGCTGATAATGTACTGAAAATGTGTGTGCAAGGACCTTGTGTGTGTGCAAGATCCTAAAATGAAAGCAAAGAATCTAGAGCAACCCTAAAGAGTAAACCCTAATTACTTATAATTGACAAAGTAAATACTCCAAATCTATGATGCTAAGTGATATAAAGCATGAATATGAATAGAAATGAAGCTTATTAAAAGACATGAAAACAACATGAAACCATACCCAACCCCAAGGGAGAGGTACAAGCCAATCTTCAGTCGGTGATCTCCTATTGTTCTCCTACATCTTCAAAAGCCCCCAATTGATGAAATGATGGTTGATGAATGAATGTTGAATGTTGTTGACGACTTCACAGATCTACTCTTTTGCTGAAAAGAAGGCTCTTTCTTCTCCAAAAACCTACCCTTAGATTCTTAGAAGAAGACCTCTTCAAACGAAGAAAGAGAGCTCTTAAGTATGAAACCCTAGATCTTAATTTCGTCTTTAGACCGACCTAGGATTTGAATTTCTTGCCAATATTTTGGGGTTAAGCATTATTATATCATAGGATTATGCTCCCAAAATTTTGAGAAAAAAGCCAAGGACCATGTGCATTCCTGCCACAGTCCGACCAACTTTTCACCAAATTTTCAGGGTTGTTAGATATGATGATATTAGAGCACATCCCAAAGTTACGGTTGATTCAAGATGTTTTGATATGTGAAATTGGGCCTTAAAGGTTGAAATAAGACATAATTAGGGTTTATGATTAAATGATTCATTGGAGGAATAAAATGAAAAGGGGCACGCTTAGGGTAAAGGGCCCAACTTTATAACATGTAAAGTGATGAAACATGACTTTAGATTTAATTAAATTAATTAATTAAATTCTTAAAAGAGATTAGAAATGTAAGATGCAAAATACACTAAGGCGAGTGCTAAACTAAGTGTGAAATTGTACCACTCTAGCAAGGGTGTACAATTTATGACACTACATTTAGCCCCCACTTTAGCAGTCATATGACACTATGTGCATATGCAAGCTAAAGTACAAAAAACGTAAACATCATTTGAAAAATGGATATATCCTTAAGTTGTCGGACGAATCCCCCAGCGGTATCTGCTGTACAAAATTAGGAACCACACCCTACAAAACCGCATGTTAGATCACAAAATCACCTAATTCTTACCAAGTAAGGTGATGAAATTTGCAAGTAGCTATATGCCCCCTATTTCGGCTTGCTAATTAGTGAGATGTGTTGGATTTTGCCAAGATCAAGAAGTCATTGAAATGTACAAGATAGAGACATAATATGGGACAAGAATAAACTGTATTCTCATCAATAGAAAATGATCAACAACTGTTCAATAGTTTTTGTTGTTGTTACATACAATGTAGATGAGCCTGCTTATATAGGCAAGGCTAGGGATATGTATGAGCACACAAGTATGACATGTGGCTCAATAAGAAACAAGGGTAGGTAGGAAATAGGTGTGGGTAGGTAGGAGAAATAATACAATATTCCACATGAGGTGGATCACCCACCGAAGGTGGAATTATCACTCCACAATAAGTGGATATGATAGTGTAATAACAAGATCAACACCATAAGAGGTGGAATTTCTCCTACACACACTATCCCAATGTGGCACAAACACCCAAGTGTCTCATATCCAAACTACTATGAAATGCATTATCCTAAGTAAACTTAAGTAAGTGTAATAATATCCATGATGAATAATTATTTACACCAACACCCCCCCTTAAGTGCAACTTAGGGGAATGCACTTAAGTCTACAATGCAACTAAGCAATGCAAGATGGGTCCCGGCTACGAGGCCATGTTAGGTACCCATGCACAAATGCAAATGCATGCAAACCAATGCAATGAAATCTCTCACAAAGTGGGGAAAGAGAGAAAAACCCAATGGGAAAAAACCCTCCCCCAAAAGAGAGATGAAAGCTATACAAGAGAACTCTCAAAGAAGTATGTGAGGAACAAAACCCCATGTGAGGAAAAGGTCCCCCCCATATGAGAGAAGAAGAGAAGTCAAACTGTGATCATCCCTCAATGAAGAATCTGCACCAAAGATAGAAGCTCGATGTATGAAGAAACTGCTCCACGAACGTCGAACAACATTCCTCCCCTTAGGAAGAAACAAAACCAAAGGTGTATCCATAAAGTCTCCCCAATCATGAAGGGAAGATGTATGAAGAAAACTCATGATGAAAGGAATCTCTGAAAACTGCTCAAGTGTCCCCATGTCAATGCTGAAAGATACCCCTTCCAAAGATGGTAAACTGTGCCATACTGCTGAAAAAGGAACTCCAACATCTAGTGGAGATGGATGTAGAACAATATCAAAAGACTCATGTGTCTCCTCAAAGCATAAAGAGACCTCCTCCAACTGCTGTACATAAGTATCCACAATCATGTCAACCTCGAAAGAATGATCATGTAGAGAATGAACAAGAGGGTCAGAGTGTGCCCTCGCAACAATCGAAGAAGGATCATCTTCATCAAAGAGAAGATGTATGTCATCAATGATGTCTCCCAAATCTGCAATGTAGGATTCCACAAACAAACCTGCAATGTCTGTCATGTAATCATCCCATGAATCTGAAGCTGGAAGACAATGTATATCCTGCTGCACTGAATCACATGTAGGCAAAACTGTCGCACTATCTGCATCATCAGGTGCAATATGAGAAGATGAAATAGAAGACTCAAGAACTGGGTTACATGTGAGAATCCCCAAGTTCAAGTGTCCAAAGTTCTCCTCAAAATCTGAATCATCACAATAAGTGTGATCATAATGTGTAGAATCATCAAATGTGAAATCATCATCATCAACAAAATCTGAAAAGGAGTATAACCGAGATGCATGATCAACCACCCCAGTTGCAATGATAGCTCTAGTCTCCATGTCTCTAATAAAAACTGAGTCAGGTGTGAACTCCACAACTCTCTTAGTTGCGCCATGTGTGATTTGATAGATAGAAAGGAGATTGTTTGTCAAGTGGGGTACACACAACACATCATTGAAGGAGTTATCCCCAATGTCAATAGATCCTTTCCCAATCACATCCATGTATGTATGATTGCCCATCAAAATCTGTGGCATGGTGCAAGGCTCAAATGTAGAGAACATAGACTGTGAAGATGCCATATGATGAGAAGCCCCTGAATCTAGAAGCCATCTCTCTGAAGTATGATTTGTTGTAGCACATAGAGCTTGTCCTTTTCTTGTTCCAAAAGAGTGAGTTTTTCCACTTGTAGAAGCCATGAATGCTTGCCCTTTTCCTTTTGAATGTGAGGAAGTGGAAGTTGATGAATCATCCTTCTTGTAGACTTTAGGCAAATCAATGTTATGCTTTTTGATGATATGTGTGAGCTCATCAATCTTCTTAGTATGGCAACGATGCTCCTCATGACCAATCTTTTTACAATAAGCACAAGTAGGTCTCTCTCTCTTTGGTGAATTATCTTTCTTGGAAGAAGATGAATCTCCTTGTTGTGGAGAAGATTGTGCTTTATCCTTAGGCTTTGATTGCCATTTCTTCTTGTTTGAGTTGTCCTTTCCTTGATTTCCTTTGTTCCCTTGATTTGCCACTAATGCTTGAGACTTAGAAGAAGCCTTAAGAATGCCCATGCTTATCAACTTAGTTTGTTCCATCATCAACATTTCATTGAAAGCATCAAATGTAGGCATTTTGTAGCTTGAACCCATTGTCATCCTATGAGTTTGGAAACTAGAAACAAATGCTGCATATTCTTGTGGAAGCTTGCCTATCAAGTTGAATATCAATTGAGTATCCTTCTTATCAATGCCACAATCTTTGAGTTGTGCCCTCAACTCATTTGCCTTAGTGACATAATCTTGTATAGTATCAAAGTTCTTGGGATCTAACATGGTGAGATCACTATCAATTTGATATCCCCTAATCTCATCAACTTGACCATACAAGTCTTGAAACTTTTGCCAAGCATCCTTGATTAGAGTGCATTTCTCAATATGAAATATGAGATCCTTTGATACATACTTTCTTAAGGTACCAATTGCCATGATATTTTTAGTGAGCCAATCTAAGTGACCAACTGGATCAGCCTTAGGATCAGCTGGAGCAACAATAGTTCCATCAATGTAATGAGTGAGTCCTTTTTCCATAAGTTTACTCCATGCATCAATTTTCCAAGTAGCATAGTTATGTGGAGTTAAGAGAGGAAACTTAGAAGAACCCATAGCAGCAAAAAGGAAAGAACACAAGAGCACAAAAGCACAAGAGACACCCCCCAAATTCAATCAATCAAAGTACCCCCCCAAAAGTGATGATTTTGGCACTTTATACTTAGTGCGATTACAATGAGCCACTTGCAAAACAAGGCAAAGTGGGCTTATGATGCAAATTTTACAACTTCTCAAATGAGATACAAGAGACTTCAATAAATAGTGCAATGAATCTAACTGAGATTCAAGCCAATATACAAGTACCAAGAGAGCCAAAAATGGCCTAAATCTGAAAGTACAATTTCTACTTACAATGACATCAATCTGATAGCATCATGTGAAAGTAGACGAAAAAATACGCACTTTCAAAAAAAACGGCACCTGAAAAGGAGGTCGGATGACCCCAAACGAAGCCTCTGAAGTTGCAAAAACTGGGATTACTCAGGGACAGTCACCAAAAACTGCATTTTCTGAAAAATCCGTGCATCAAAATCAAAAAATTCTTTCACCACGGCGGAGAGCACGAAATTCTAGCCCATTTCAAAAAAAATTGCACCAAAAAAGGAGCAAAAATGAGCAAGTTATGGCCATTTGAAGTTGAACTGCAAAATCAAAAATGCAAATGAGAGGGGGTCAAAAAATTTCCAAACCCTGCTGATGTGGCGCTGACGTCAGCAAAACACTGGGTTAAATTTGACGGCCGTATGACCGTCGTCAAAACTTCGCTGCCTGGCTGACTGGGCGTCCGTACCGTACGGACAGACTGTGTGGCAAGCTGACTGTACGTTCCGTACTGTACGGAATTGCTGACTGTGCAGGTGATGTGGCTGTCCGTACTGAAAACACGTGGCAGTACGGAAAAGCTGATTTGTCGTACGGAGGGTCCGCGTGGCGGATGAGGTGGCCGAGCGTACGGTTTTCCGCGTGGTTGCGCTGACGTGGCAGAAGGCGGAGGGCGCCGAGGAGCGGCGGAGACAAGGTCGCTGCTCGGGCGCTGCCTGAGGACGGTGTCGGCACGGCGAGCAGGGAGACGCCGGGAGGAGGTAGCGAGCGGAGGTCGCTGCGGGCGCCGGGAGGCGAGGACGCGGGGAGGGGCGCCGGCCGGGAGCACCGAGGGCGGAGGCTGCCGGGGACGAGAGCGGCTCGGGCGGCGTGCCGGAGGCCGCGGTACGAGGGAGGCGCGGTGGAGCGGACGGTGCAGACTGCGGAGGAGACGCGGCAGGGACGAGATTGACAAAGAGTACGATCCGGCAGGCAAGGTACACGGTGCTGTCAGGTACTGTGTCTGCCAACAGGTACCGGCAACCTGCAACGCGGTACGAGCAGTACGGGGGGGGTCTGCGGACCCCCCAAAAAAATCTCCCCTTTTTTTGATTTTTCTGCTTTCTTTTCAATTTTTTTTTTTGTTTTTTTTTGCTTTTCGAATTTTTTTCAATTTTTTTTAAAACATTTGCAGAATAAAGAAGATATTTTTTTTTTGAAAAAATTATATATAAAATTCGAAAATCCGTACGAATAGCAAAATTGGGGAAAAAATTTTTCCTCACCAAAATAGGCCAACTTTATAACCAAAATTCATGGAAACGGCCTTCCGGACGCAATGGAGAGGTCGGATCTGGTCTAGGACGCCTCCAAATGATGATGCTCCTCAGATCTGCCTCTTGACGTCACAATAATGCCTCTTCAAGACGAATCAATGAGACTCCAATAGCTCTGATACCATGTTGGATTTTGCCAAGATCAAGAAGTCATTGAAATGTACAAGATAGAGACATAATATGGGACAAGAATAAACTGTATTCTCATCAATAGAAAATGATCAACAACTGTTCAATAGTTTTTGTTGTTGTTACATACAATGTAGATGAGCCTGCTTATATAGGCAAGGCTAGGGATATGTATGAGCACACAAGTATGACATGTGGCTCAATAAGAAACAAGGGTAGGTAGGAAATAGGTGTGGGTAGGTAGGAGAAATAATACAATATTCCACATGAGGTGGATCACCCACCGAAGGTGGAATTATCACTCCACAATAAGTGGATATGATAGTGTAATAACAAGATCAACACCATAAGAGGTGGAATTTCTCCTACACACACTATCCCAATGTGGCACAAACACCCAAGTGTCTCATATCCAAACTACTATGAAATGCATTATCCTAAGTAAACTTAAGTAAGTGTAATAATATCCATGATGAATAATTATTTACACCAACAAGATGAAACATGGTATCATGTTTACCACAATGAATTGTGATAAAGATTTCAATGAAGTAAGTTCATAACAAGGCCTGACTGCTCATTGAAGAACATTATGGAACTAATATGGAATGAGAGGGTGAACTCACGATTCCAACGCCACCGATGGTGCGAGAATCAGATCTCCCTAGCTCAAGATATGCGAGATTGAAGGAAAAGTGCATAAATTAGGGTTTTTAACTTAAAATCATAAAACGAAAAAGTGCATAACTCATAAATATGACAACGACACCTTCATTTGTCACTTTTTGACTTTTTGGCACTATTCCTTGCAGAGTAGCCCACCTATTAGCCACCATGCCTCAACGCTAACTTGAGTGACCTACACAGATGGAGATCCTGTGCCAGTCCGTACTCTTTGACCGACCACTTGACGAGGTGAGTTGACCTTCCATTGACTCCTTTTGACTTTTTTCATGCTTTCATTGATTTCAATATTATGATTTCATTATCGAAACTGGGTCTGTGCCCCCTGTTCAGGCACCTAAGGGTCGTAGGGCACCCTGGTCCCCTTAGGGTGCCCTGGTCCTACTGGGGTGCCATGGTCCCAATGGAGCACCCTGGTCCTCCTAGGGCACCTTGGTCCTAGTAGGGCACCCTGGTTCACTCAAGGCACCCTGGTCCCTGTCCAGGGTGACCAATGGCGACACTGTATCAGGTGATTAAATGTCGAAATAGATAGAATGAATGCTTGATTAGATGATGATGATCGATTATTGATGATAGAATGTTTTGCCTTTTGTAGACATTGTCGTACATCTGTGAGCATACTTCCAGTCTCACCTTCTGAAGCCTTCGGGAGTAGATCCCGAGGCTGACATTGGGGGAGAGAGAGTTGCTACGCATGGTGGGCTTATGGTATGCGATGACTATGTCGGCCATCAGATTCCATTCTATGATGCTTATGGCATTGATGGAGAGGTGAAATGCAGACACCTTGGCATTCTTATTGCTTATTGGGGAGATCACAGTCACCCTCGAGGATGTATACTGCATCTTGCACCTTCCCATCAGGGGGGAGACCGTGAGATATTGATCTAACCGTATTGAGGAGGATTATAGGAGAGAGTAGGTATATTCTATGGGGAGAGTGATGCTTATTGAGATGAGAGGCCATATCATGGTCAAATGGCTCCTACACCCTACCAGTGAGGTTCTATTACTGAGGCAACTGATGATAGCTACCATTGCATTGGTCTTGTTCCCTAATGGGCATGACACACACATGCACAGAGGCCTCATGTACACTATTTGAGCAATGGAGAGACACAAGAGAGTATACTCTTGGGGTCGGATAATGCTTTCACATCTTTATCATGACCTTGGGGAGTATGTATTTGGATTGGGATGCAGCCTGATGACATGCACACTACTACAGGTGTGGATTTTTCAGCATATCACCCGTTCTAGGCCTGTAGGAGTCCCTATAGACTTAGTCCTAGAGCAGTCTAGGGTATTTGCTTATTCACTTACCTGTGAGTGGCGATTTGGAGATCTCCTGCATTAGAGATTAAGCTTAGATAGATTGACAATTGGAGAAGTCATATTGAGACCCTACCTTAGGATGTACATATGGTCAGGGATACACAGGCAGATGTTCTGCATGTAGAGGAACCGTCTACTAGAGGGACGATACAACCACATAGTCATTCCCTTCTACTTTGACCAAGTTTGGTGGTAGTTTGGGTTTGAGCAGTGTGTTCCTACCGAATTGCCTGTGTGCATTTGTCATTCTCATGTGATGTTGAGGCCCAGAGCCATTCCTGGGCCAACTAGTGATGAGATCGATATCACAGATTCAGACGGGTCAGATCGAGATGTTGTGATAGACTATAGAGATGATGTGGGTGCACATCGATGGTTCATCACATGGGTGGGGAGGACGTATCCTGGAGCCATCTTCCTAGCAGATTTCCCTGGAGGGAACCCCAAACCATGGAGACAGATGGGTAATGAAGGAGGACTTGATACATTCGAGCAGGGCTCAGATTATCAGGCAGATGATGTAGGAGAGCAAGAGGTAGGTGGAGACAAAGATGATCCTAATGTTGTAGAGGGAGATCAGGATGGAGACGATGAGGAGGATGATGAGGAGGATGGGGATGAGGATGAAGAGGAGGAGGAGGAGGAGGATGAGAATGAGGATGAGGATGAGGAGGATGAATTAGATGTAGTCCCTCAACACTCTGGGGATGCCACCATAGCACTAGATCCATTGAGCATCCCATCACAGGTAGAGGAGGATCTTATAAGGGGTCTTGATTCTAGTCCCCATCAGCCCATGCCCACTGTACAGAGATAGTATGAGAGTGGAGAGCCTACCGGGTCCTAGTCTCAAGTGGTCTCTGTCCATGATCCCTACTGGCGAGAGGGATATCCAGGTAAGGTGTTTAATTTATATATCTTATTAGTTTTAGATTTGATTATATAAAATATTACTGACAAAAATATCCTCCCCTTTCCCTGCAACTGCTGTCTAAGAGTGGCGCTCTCTCATTCAGAACGTAGTGATAGACCTCATCATGACCGCACATATTCCCATTTCCTCGCAGATAGTGTATAGATCATAGAGGAGTGTGTTGGGACCTATAAAATTTTGATGAATTTGGGAGGCCCATTTCTAATTTTTGCATCTCCTATCAAAGGACTACCTAATGGGTCAGACCGATAAGGATTCATTTCAAGGACAAAACAAACCTAGTTTGCATCCTCCCCTCACATGAAAATTCCAAGTAAATGCAATTGGTTGGTGTATTATTAGTACCCCTGTATGATTCTTGAAGAGGTTCAGAAACCTTCAGGCAAAAGAAAATGGCAGGAATCACGTGATAGAGGAAAGGACCCAGAGGGTTTTCAAGCAAAGGGCCAAGCATAGACCATTTATCCCACATTGGCTGCGGGGATGAGCATTTCAATATTTAAAGGCAAAGCCCCATACATATTAAACGTCAAAGCTTATGGGCTTTTGGAAAGGTGGAAGCTCAGCCCAGTGGGCCTCTCGTGTGCGTGCGCATCTCATAGCAGCTTAATTTTGTAGCAAAAGGGGGAGATTAACCAGCCTGCAAGTCCAAGAAGATCAGATGATGGTGCAATAGGTTTGACGGCCATCACTATACCACAACATGAAGATGCTCGACTGTTATCGCCTACGACTTGGCGACAAACGACTAGCAGTGAACCATGGCCAACAGTTAATGCAAGCAGTTAAGGTAGGCGGTTCATTCTGGCAGTTAGTGGAGGTCGTGTTAAGGTGTTAAAGTGGAGAGCCCAGAATGAATACCCTCACAACAAGTGGCACCCACTTGTGAACTCTAGAGCCAATCAAAGGGTGCCACATGGTGGATTAGGTGACGAACCAGAGGCTGACGCATGGCAAGCCCGGTAGAAGGGGTGAGAGGCAAAGACCAATTCGAGACCTCGTGACTTAAACCCACTCTCCAACTGACTAGCATATAATGCTAACACCCAAAAGATTAGAGACCTCGTGAGTGAGTAGATCTACAGATGATCCAATTGTGGTCGCCAGGTCACGGTAAGAAACTGCTAGTTGGCATATCCCTCGTGACCCCATGAAAAAGAAGGGCTCCATTCCGACGGTGAGTCCAGGCCATGATGAGGTGGCAGACAAGTGGCAGACATGTGGTGACACCATGGCATAAGAGAGAGCCACTCAGAAAGAGATAAGGATCGAGAAGGTTGAGAAGGATCCAACGATCGGCCAAGTTGATCGGATGGTGGTCGCTATACCGCGATCGGAAGACGTGCGATGTTTATTCACCGCGACTTGGCGACCGAGTGCTGGGGCCCACTAAGAGAGTAGATCAAAGTTGATGAGATGGTCATGGTTTCATTTTGGCCGTGAGTCCAAGCTGTGCTAAGGCGGCAGGACTGGGACCCTGGGGCGAATCAAGGACTGGGACACTAAGAGAAAGTGATAGAGGGAGGCACTCAGGCAAGATAAGGGTTGGGCAAGTCAAGGCAGATCAATGATGATCCAAGGGAGATCAATGGTTGTCGCCAAGTCACAACAAAGATTTGCTTGATGGCTAATGGCCGTGACTTAGCAACTAAAGAAAAGTGCTCAGAGAGAAGGCCTCCTGATCCATTGGTGCCAAAGAATTTTAAATATTCAAAAGAAATATCGGCAGAGCTATGCAAGTTGCATATGACATTGCTTCAAGATGAAATTGGGTTGGTGAGAGGTGCCCAAGAGATCTACAAGGAGATATGTGAAGAACATAATGGTGCACTGCTCTGTGATAAGACTCATCAATGCTCTAGCACAAGATGATCCACTGACATTATGAAGTTGCCCGTTGTTGCAACCATTTTTGGGTAATAGGAGCCTACCCTTTTAGCCATTTTCCAGGTGAATGCCCAGTGAATTAAAGAGGCACACATCCCAAAAGGAATGTTAGATTTCTCCCTCAACTACAATAGCACAAAAATGTAACTTTTGCAATAAATGACTGTTAGGGTGAGATTTTCTTCTAGGTGGTCTGAAGCTTGTTGCATCCTGATTTCTATAAAAGGATACCAAGGCTACCTAGAAAAGGGGACACAATTTTTGTATCTAAACTCTGGCAAAATTAATACAGGCCTTTGTCTTAGCAATTTCTGAGTCAAATATGAAGTACTTTTAAACTTCTGACAGAGGAATGAAATATACAGTCCAGAGAATTTAAACTCAGACTTGTATTGTCTCCATGTCACTATGCTGGTGTTTATTTCATTTAAGTAATCAAGGATTGCTCATTTGAATGATTTGTTAGGCATCTAATGAAGTTGTTCTGAGTCTTTTTCTTAAGGAGAAAAATATAAAATACTTTGAACAAAGTCATTGATATCAGTACTCTTGGTGTGGATTGGATGATGAAATCTTGTGCAGATTAAGACTTTGTATATGTGAGCCATATTCAGACTTTCTCTTGTTAGGTTGCAGTCTGTGTAGACAAATCTATTGCCCGGATAAGGCACTGGTTTATCTGTTGGTTTTTGCTGCATTTTTTGATCCTCTTTTAAAAAGTCAAATCAATTTTCTATTTAGGTTAGTTGTACTGGTCAGTAAGGAAAGTTTGCAAGAATTTACACTGGTTTTTTTGCAAACCATTTACTATTTTTGTAAGAAAATAGTCTATAAAAGGGTTCACCTACCCAAGCTTTAGTAAGCTTAAAGTGTAGGAGGTTTTCTAATTCTGGAACCTCATATTGTTGTCTTTATTTCAAACTTTTGTTGTTCTCTTCCATTGCAACACAGAGGCAGTAATTTTCAATTTTAAAGAGAAGAAACAAAAGTTTCAAAATGGAGAACAACAAAAATGGCTACTCTACTGGGGAGAGTCAAATAAGATAAGTCTTATACTACAGTTCTGTGTTTTTATTGCATAAAAGTGTTGAGATTTGGTTCCCTTGGTTTTAGTTTGAAATTTTTTGAATTTATCTTTCTAAAGAAAATCCTTGATCTATCTCATAGCATCTTAGAATACTATTCAGTTATTTTCTAAAGATCAATAGTTTCATTCTTAAGTGTCTTGTAAGTGATTCACTGTGTTACACTATATATTGTATTCCCAAGATATTGTGTGGTGACTCTGAAGTAAAAAAAACCAGTGTTCTTTCAGAAAAAAAATTACAGTCACTTCACAAGATTAGCAAAATGAATAAGAGAAGGAATACTAGGTCTTATATGAAGAAAAACCCTCAAGAGAAGTTGCATGAAGGGTTACCTTAACCAGTCAAAAAGGGTTGGAGAGGAACTGTTATTCCTGATCATTCAAGTCAGTCATGGAAACAAAAGAGTAATCAAATGGGCAAGTCTTCTAAGCGTCCCATATATACAAGGTCCAATGCCTCTTCTCATGACTTTGACCATGATATTATGGGTTTTCATGCTGGCCTATTTAGCAATAATGATGACATCCATACCTTTCACCAAAGATTGTCTAATGCCAATGTTTCAGTGAGAGATAGGCATAGTACAAGTAATAGAGCCAATACCATTCCCAAGACTATGGAAGGAAATATCAGCCTGATTGATATGGACCAGTTAAATGTGTCTGATTCAGAGGAAAGTTTGCCAGACCAAGATGAAGTGTCTCAGGAGATTGAGGTTCTAAATCAGAGAATACACCAATTGATTTCCATAAGAAAAATAAAAGATAAGGAAAAGGAGAATGAAACCAAAGGCAAACTCATTGAAAGAGATAGGTTATTAAGATAGATTGTAGAGCTTGAGTTGTTTGCTCAAGAAGAACCTATGAGTAAAGACCAAGGTCCTATTATTAGAGAAATCCTTGATCCTAAAATTGTTTCTACGCCTAAGGTTGTAGTACAACCTAGTAGGGAGGGTCACAGTGATCCCCAACCTTCCAAACCTATTATTGACAAAGGAAAACAAAATATAGTAGAGAATAGGTCTGCGGGTCTAGTGTTAGGAAGTGTAGAAGGACCCCAAGGAATGATGTCACATGAGATTGAGGTAGAAAGGATAAGGAAAGAAAATGAGGACCTACAAAGGGAGTTAGAGAAGGCTGAAATAGAAGCACTTAATGTCGAGTTAGGAGAAAGATACGATGCATGAAAGCTCCTTCTATAACTTTACCACCTGTAGATCATACTAATCTTACATCCCAGCATACTTTTGCCTCTATGTTGAACACTCAACCAATGATACAAACAAGTGCTATCCCACCCGTTAACCAATCTAATAATGTTGCCCCAAATAATTTTGCTATCCCTCCAAGTACAATTCCAGCAAATCAAACCAGCCACAGATTACCCCATAATCAAAGCCATCAAAATCCTAGAGTTGGCAGATCAGGCCCAAGGGTAAATACTAGAAACAAATTTATTGAAAATCAGTTTCAAAGGAGACTGATAAATGTTGAGCTATATAGGGCATTGTATTCTGATGGAAATCCTGGATATCCAAACCATATCCCTATTGAAATGAGGGATAAACTCCAAAAGTTTGCTGGGAATAATATTGTCAGTGTTGAAGAGCATTTGAAATAATTTGGTGACATGATTAATGACTATGAAATTGCATATGAAGATGTCATCATGAAGTTGTTTGTGCAATCCTTGATTGAGGATGCTAGAGATTGGTACAGAGGGTTACCTGTGGACAGTATAGGTTCTTGGGAAGAGTTCAAAAATTGCTTTCAAGAGCAGTATGGAGACAAGACAAATGTGAGCTTCATGCTCAATGAATTTAATAACATCAGGAAATCTGATAATGAAGCCTTCACACATTTTAATGCAAGGTTTCAAAAAGAAATGCATAGACTTTTTCAAGTAATGAGGTTAGATGAAAATGTGTGTTTAACTACCTGCTATAGTGCATTTGACCCCAAAATGGCTTACATTCTCAAAGATAAGAACCCACATAGCTTAAGGGATGCTTTCAGAATTACAATCAATGTAGAGAGTAACAGGAAAGCATCGGGTAAAGTGGGAAGAAGGATTGATATAAGATTGTGGCAGGAACAAAAACCACAACAAAATAAATCCTCTAAAGAAGAGGATAAGATAGAAAAATTAATGACTCTTGTCAAGAATCTTACTACTAAATTAAGTAAACCTGAAAGGCCTCACTACAACTGGCAAGACAAACCTACTAGATTGCATGATATGCCATATAACATTGCATGGAAAGATGGCAAACCTGTGCAAGACAAATCAAAGAGAACAGAAAATTAGAATACCCCTGATCCTTTAAAGGGAGGAAACATACACAATGTGGAAAATACCCCTTGGTGTATGGCATGTGATGGGCCACATTCCCCCTACCAGTGTGTCATGGCTCAAGCTCTAAATGAATCCATGAGAAGTGAGGATGAACCTGCAGTTAATATGTTTGAGTATACTGTGGAAACTAACTGCGAGTCTTCAGAGGATGAAGCAGGTGAACACGATGTCTCCAAAAACAATGCAAATTGCCATGAGCAATTGGCAATTGATTGGAATCCCACTTTGAATGTAGTCACAATAGAAGACCAGGAGGTTCATCTTAGAAGGCCTAGTGAGGAGCAAGTCAAGAATCTCACTAAGGCTGCAATAGCTAAAGCCAAGCATAATTATAATCTGAGGAGCAACAAAGATGATGGAAGTCAAGGCATTCTTGGTTCTCTATTTTTTAAAGAAAATTCTTCTAAGAGGTCCACTGAGAATAAAACTTCTTCCAATGGTAGTTAAACTAAAGGTGATTGGTCAAGTAGTTGATCGAAATATGATATTGCTGATACAACTAGAAATAGGGTAGAGACCACTGGTGACAAGAGAACATGTCGCCAAAAGGCAAAAAAGGTTAAAGCTCATGTTGAGTCTAATGTTAACACCATTTTTGACATGACTCAAGCTTTAACGCAGATGAAGGTTTCAATACCTTTAATAGAGCTGCTGAAAATAAAAGAACGTAGGGAGGCCGCCTTTTCTTTGATTTTAAGTATATCAGATAAAGATGATTTTTCTAAAAAGGGAAATGTAAAAGATGAGGAAGATCAAGAACAAGGAGTCCCAGAAGTTTATGTGGGCACCACCATTAATCAGGAACCATCTTAGATAGATCCCTTTTATGTCACACTGTTAGTTAATAATAGATTGATAAAAAATTGCATGATATATTCTGGTGCAACTGCTAATGTGATGCCTTATGGGGTTATGAAAGAAATAGGTTTGTTTGTACACACTTCATATGGAAGGTATTATGCTATGGATAATAGATAAGTGCTTGTTGTGGATACTATGAGAGATGTAGAAGAAAAAATAACAGCTTTCCCTGAAGCTACCTATAAAATGGATGTAATGTTTACAGACACCAAGCCACATTATGGCATGCTTTTGTCTAGACAGTGGGTTGTTGTTGTTGGAGGACATCTTTAGTTGGATTTGTCATATGCAACTATCCCAGTGAATGGGAATTCTGTAAAATTGTATAGAGAACCGCATGCCCCAGTGGTTATTGAAAAAATAGACCCAAACATGCTTAATTGCATGGTTGATGTGGACCTTGATAATTTCATAATAGAACCAATTCAGCGTCAATTGAAGAATATTGATCTTATTGTTGGTGAGCTGGAATCACAAGAAGAAGGCCTATGGTAGATGTACTTTGATGGAGCTTGCTCTCAGGAAGGGTCTAGAGTAGGAGTGCTATTTGTTTCCCCATCAGGTATTACCTTCAAGTATTCTTTTCTATTAGCATTCCAATGTACAAACATCACAGCTGAATATGAAGCTATGTTATTAGGCTTCGAAATTGCTAAAAGACATGGGATCAAATTCTTAAGGGTTTATGGAGACTCTGAACTTCTAGTGTCTCAGATAAGGTCAAGATATGCATCTAAAAATGACAAGTTAAAAAGGTATAAGCATGCTGTTTGGGATGTCATTGAACACTATGATGCATTTTCTATTGATTGGATTGAAAGGTCTAAAATCATTATGGTAGATTTTTTTGCTAATGTTGCATTAAAGAATACTGATGTAACATTGACTGGAGTTTCAATAATTGAGACAAAAGCTAGACCAACCATCCCAGATAATGTGTACAATTGGCAAGTTTTTGAGGATGATGAAGACATCCTTAGATTTGTACAATGCATAGATGACTATGAAGGTCAAAAGATTGATTGTAATGCACTGGTGGAGGTAGTAGATGGACAAGAAACCATTTTTGGAAGTGACATAGTTCAATTAGAGACAACTGATATACCTAGGGGACTAGTTGAACTAGAGGTATGTTCAGTTACGGTGATTGTCACTTACATCAAACATCATCTACAAAGTTGGAGGAATTGGATGAGGTGAACTTAGGGACAAAAGAATCCCCTAAGTTGGTGTATATTGGGAAGAATTTGTCTCCCTATATTAGGACCAACCTCATTAACTTATTAAAAAGGTATAAACATGTTTTTGCTTGGTCCTATGAGGACCTAAAGGCGTATAGACAAGACTTATTCCAACATGAAATTCCTCTACATGCTGATGCTAAGCCTTTTTGACAAAAGCAAAGACCTATTAACCCCCTTTTGGAGACCAAAATGCAACAAGAACTAACCAAGTTAAGGGAAGGGGGGATTATAAAACCTATAAGACATTCTTCATGGGTATCCAACTTGGTCTCTGTCAGAAAGAAGAATGAGGATATATGACTTTGTGTAGATTTTAAAAATCTGAATGTTGCCTCTCTAAATGACAATTATTCTTCCCCAAATATGGAAGCCATGTTACAAAGGGTAACTGGTTGTGATTTATTGTCAATGATGGATGGGTTCTCAGGTTATAATCAGGTATTAGTAAAGGAGTCTGAGCAATTTAAGACTGCTTTTACTACCCCTTGGGGGACTTATGTGTATGTGAGAATGCCATTTGGTCTAAAGAATGTTGGAGCTACTTTTCAGAGAGCAATGGATGTAGCTTTTAAGGAGTTTATCAACATCATAATGGTTGTTTACCAGAATGATTTGACATGTTTCTCAAAGAAGGCAGTTGATCACTGCGGTCACTTGGAAAGGGTCTTTTGCAAGGCTCTGGAGTTTGGTGTATCCTTGAACTCAAAAGAATGTCATTTTGCAGTGACTGAAGGAAAATTATTAGGGCATATTGTCTCCAAGGAAGGGGTTAGGATAGATCCTGAAAGGATTGAAGCTATAAATAATGTACCTCAGCCAAAGAATGTTAAAGGGATTCAGTCTTTCTTGGGCAAGGTGAATTTTGTCAGAAGATTTATTGCAAATTTTGTTGAAATTGTCAAGCCCATTGTGAAGCTTTTGAAGAAAGATACAAAGTTTTCTTGGGATAAAGAAGCTGCATAGGCTTTGACAAAATTAAGAAGGCTATTCAGGAAGCACCGGTGCTAAAATCACCTGATTACAGTAAGCCTTTCTCATTATTTTCTTTTGCTTCTTATCACACAGTAGCCGCAGTTCTACTACAGAAGGATGATGAAGGATATGAACATCCATTTGCTTTCTATAAAAAATCTTTACAGGCTGTTGAGTTAAAATATGAAATCATGGAAAAATAGGCATATGCTCTAGTCAAGGCTATTAAAGTATTTCGTCCTTATCTGGTAAATGCCCAAATTGTAGCCTATGTACCACATGCAACTATCAAGGATATACCATCCCTGTCTGAAGTAAGTGGAAAAAGATGCAGATGGATAAGCAGAATACAAGAGTTTGATCTTGAGATCAAAATCACAAAGATGGTAAGAGATCTAGGCTTAGCCAAGTTAATTACTTAGACAAACTTTAAGGATATTGACATTAATGTTGAGATTGAACAAGCTTTTTTAACCAACATTGAGAGGCAGCCATGTTATTCAGATGTGATACACTTCTTGAAGAATGGCTCATGTCCAGAAGGTATGAGAACATTAAAGTTAAAATCACAGAAATATGTTCTTATTTAGGGAGACCTCTATTGGAGGAATCTTGATGGGATGCTACTAGTTTGCCTAGATGAATTCCAAGATGAGAAGGTTTTGAAAGAGATGCACAGTGGGGTGTGTGGAGGTCACTATTTAGCTAAGAATATTGCACGTAGGATAATCCAAGTAGGGTACTATTGGCCAACTTTGTTCAAGGATGCTCATAAATATGTTCAAAAATGTGATCCTTGTCAAAGGTTTTGTTCTAAGCTAAGGTATGCTGGTGCTTTGCCTTTGAATTATGTTACTGTTGAAGCCCCTTTTGTTCAATGGGGCATTGATTTTATTGGAGAGATAATAGAAAAAACATGTAGAGGTCACAGATGGATTCTGGTGGCTACAAACTATTTCACCAAGTGGATTGAAGTCATACCTACCAAACAGGCTACTAGTAAGGTAGTCATTAATTTCTTGATGGATAATATAGTGACAAAGTTTGGTGTGCTAGCTAAAATAGTCATGGACAATGCTATGTGCTCTAGGTTTGAGGAGTTTGCAGAGTTTTGTGCCAATTATGAGATTATTATGACATACTCACCATACCACCCACAAGGAAACAACTAGGCGAAATCAAGTAATAAAAGTCTCCTCAATATCATCAAGAAGTTCCTAGAGGAAAATAAAAGGTCCTGGGATCAAAAGCTAAGATTAACTTTATGGGCTGACAGGGTGACTGTAAAAAAAGGCCATTGGTACATCCCCTTTTGAGCTAGTTTATGGAGTGAAAGCCAGATTGTCTGTCAATAATTTGCTTCCAGTTTACCAATTTCTACGGAATGAAGAACTAGAAATGTCTGAACCCATGGAAGAAAGAATGATTCAATTGGTAGAGCTGGAGGAAATGAGGACTGTAGCCCATAAAAGGAACATGAAACTTCAATTACAGTTGAAGTACCTGTTTGATAAAAGGACTAGTGCAAGAAAGTTCCAGATTGATGACATGGTGTTGTAGTGGAATGCAAAAGACCAAGACAAAGGCAAGCATAAGAATTTTGAATCACTATGGATAGGCCCTCTAATTGTTTGTGATATCAATGGAAATTATTCATACTTCTTGTAAAGAATGAATGGCAAAGTACAAGAATTTCCAGTGCATGGACAATTCCTAAAATATTACTTCTCTTGATCTATTTCAATCCATGCACAGTAGTTGTAGGATGTATATAGTTCTTTCAGTTGTGTGTTTTTCAATAAGGAGCCCCTATTTTGAATTAAGGAGAGTTAATTTGTTCCTGTTGGTCTGCGTTCCAGAGTTTTTGCAAAATTCTTGTATTGGTCCTGCGTCCAACCATCCCCAGTCATTGCCAATGTTGGGACCTATAAAATTTTGATGAATTTGGGAGGTCCATTTCTAATTTTTGCATCTTCTATCAAAGGACTACCTAATGGGTCAGATCGATAAGGATTCATTTCAAGGAAGGAAAAAACAAACCCAGTTTGCATCCTCCCCTCGTACGAAAATTCCAAGTAAATGCAATTGGTTCGTGTATTGCCAGTGCCCCTGGGTGATTCTTGAAGAGGCTCATAAACATGCAAAAGAAAATGGCACGAATCACGTGACAGAGGAAAGGACCTAGAGGGTTTTCAAGCAAAGGGCCAGGCATAGACCATTTATCCCACATTGGTCATGGGGAGGAGCATTTCAGTATTTAAAGGAAAAGCCCCATACATATTAAGTGTCAAAGCTTATGGGCTTTTGGTAAGGTGGAATCTTAGCCCAGTGGGCCCCCTGTGTGTGCACACATCTCATAGCGGCCTAATTTTGTAGCAAAAGGGGGAGATTAACCAGCCTGCAAGTCCAAGAAGATAGGAAGATGGTGCAACAGATCTGACGACCATCGCTATACCACAACTTGAAGATGCTCAACTGTTATCACCTGCGGCTTGGCGACAAACCGGTAGTAGTGAACAATGGCCAATAGTTAATGCATGCGGTTAAGGCGGGCAGTTCATTCTGATGGTTAGTGGAGGTCATGATAAGGTGTCAGAGTGCCACATGGTGGACCAGGTGACGAACTAGAGGCTAATAGGTGGCAAGCCCGATAGAAGGGGTAAGCAGCAAAGACCAATTTGAGACCTTGTGACTTAAACCCAATCTCCAACTTACTAGTATAAAATGCTAACACCCAAAAGATTAGAGACCTCGCAAGTGAGCAGATTTGTAGATGATCCAATGGTGGTCACTAGGTCGCGGTAAGAAACTGCTAGTTGGCATATCCCTCGCGGTCTCATGATAAAGAAGGGCTTCGTTCCGGTGGTGAGTCTAGGCCATGATGAGGTGGCAGACAATTGGCAGACATGTGGTGACACCATGGCATAAGAGAGAGCCACTCAGAAAGAGATAAGGATCGAGCAGGTTGAGAAGGATCCAATGGTCGGCCAAGTTGATCAGACGGTGGTCGCTATACCGCGATCGGAAGACGTGCGATGTTTATTCACCAGGACTTGGCACCCGAGTGCTGGGGCCCGCTAAGAGAGAATATCAAAGTTGATTGGATGGTCATGGTTTCATTTCGGTCATGAGTCCAGGCCATGCTAAGGCGGCAGGACTGGGACCTTGGGGCGAATCAAGGATGTGCCATGTGTTGGGCCAGTAAGAAGAGAAAGTGATAGAGGGAGTCGCTCAGGCGAGATAAGGGCCAGGCAAGTCAAGAAAGATCAACGGTGATCCAAGGGAGATCAACGGTTGTCACCAAGTTGCAATAAAAAGTTGCTCGATGGCTAATGGCCGTGACTTAGTGACTAAAGAAAAGTGCTCAGAGAGAAGGCCTCCTGATTCGTTGGTGCCAAAGAACTTTAAATATTCAAAAGAAATATCAGCAGAGCTATGCAAGTTGCATATGACATTGCTTCAAGATAAAATTGGGGTGGTGAGAGGTACCCAGGAGATCTACAGGGAGATATGTGAAGAACATAATGGTGCGCCGCTCTATGATAAGACTCATCAATGCTCTGGCACAAGATGATCCACCGCCATTATGAAGCTGCCGATTGTTGCAACCATTTTTGGGTAATAGGAGCTTGCCCTTTCGGCCATTTTCTAGGTGAATGCCCAATGAATTAATGAGGCATGCATCCCAAAAGGAATGTTAAATTTCTCCCTCAACTGCAATAGCACAGAAATGTAACTTTTTCAATAAATGACTATTAGGGTAAGATTTTCTTCTAGGTGGTCTGAAGCTTGTTGCATCCTGATTTCTATAAATGGATACCAAGGCTACCTAGAAAAGGGGACACAATTTTTGTAGCTAAACTCTGGCAAAAATAATACATGCCTTTGTCTTAGCAATTTCTGAGTCAAATATGAAGTAATTGTAAAATTCTGACATAGGAATGAAATATATAGTGTTGAGAATTTAAACTCGGACTTGTATTGTCTCTATGTCACTGTGCTGGTGTTTATTTCATTTAAGTAATCAAGGATTGCTCATTTGAATGATTTTTTAGGCATCTAATGAAGTTGTTTTGAGTCTTTTTCTTAAGGAGAAAAATATAAAATACTTTGAACAAAGTCATTGATATCAGTACTCTTGGTGTGGATTGGATGATGAGGTCTGGTGCAGATTAAGACTTTGTATATGTTAGGCATATTCAGAGTTACTAGATCAAGAATTTGTGATTTGTGTACTAGTTTCTCTTGTCAGGTTGCAGTCTGTGTAGATGACTTTGTTGCTCGGATAATGCACTGGTTTATCTATTGGGTTTTGTTGCATTTTGTGATCCTATTTTAAAAAGTCAAATCAATTTTCCATTTGGGTTAGTTGTACTGGTCAGTAAGGAAAGTTTGTAGTAATTTACACTGGTTTTCTACAAACCATTTACTATTTTTGTGATAAAATAGTCTTTAAAAGGGTTCACCTGCCCAAGCTTTTGTAAGCTTAAAGTGTAGGAGGTTTCCTAATTCTAGAACCTCATATTGTTGTCTTAATTTCAAACTTTTGTTGTTCTCTTCCATTGCAGCACAGAGGCAGTAATTCTCACTTTTAAAGAGAATAAACAAAAGTTTCAAAATGGAGAACAACAAAGTGTAGGACCCCATGAGGATCTATTCACACCTCTTTGGATGGAGATGGAGGTCCTATGAGAGAGATTACAATAGACAGAGTACAATCTAGTAGCGTCACAAACAGAGGCAGCCACATATGGCAGGATTATGACGGAGAGGGATCATAGGAGCTCCTTGCGGAGCCACTCGTGGTTCATATCGGGATACACACCCATGGCTTCACCTCCATGGATAGATTAGGAGTGGACATGTAGTCACCATCATCCAACTACTAGTCCTGGGGATATGAGATGATCTTACTATGTCATGAGACATTTTTGTTGATGTATATGTGATAATACTGATGTATATGTATTGATTCATGCTCATCAAACATGTTATTTTAATACTTAAACAATGTATGCATTACTTTAGATCAAGAGTAACACTTTTGGTGGTGAACATGTATTTCTAATTTAATTTCTATGTAATTGATTTCTCAATGATTCATGATTAAATTGATACATGTGTGATTTAATTAAATAACTAAGTATTTAATTAAATGCTACTACTTTGTTGATGTAGATGAGAAATGTGTTAAGATTAAGAACGATATGACTAATGTGATTTAATTAACTCTAATTAAACACAACATGATATAATCCAACTTAACACAGGAAATTGTATAATATGCTAGCACATAAAGAATGTAAATCTTTTACAATTTACATAAATGAATCCAAGACAAACAATAAAGTAAAGAAACATGCTTGTCAAGAACGAAGTAATGTAGACTAAATAATATCATTCAATACCACATAATTTAATGAAGATATGCTAACACATTATCCAATTTAGAAGAAAGAAAAGATACAAAAGATACAAAGAGAGAGAAGATAAACTAGAAAGAGAGAAAGAGGGAGAGAAAGAAAGAGAAAGAGGCTAGACATGGTATATACGAAGGTGCATAGTATTTATAGGTTCCTTGAGAGGTGTACCTTCCTCATCTACTATCCTATAAGCACCTGATCCATAGACTTCAACAATGATGTATGGTCCAAGCCAATTAGGACTGAATTTTCCTTTCTGCTCAGGTAAATCATTCACGTTATACTAATTCTCATAAAGCACTAGATCACCTACTGAGAAGGAACATTGAATAACTTTATCATTATAGCTCCTTTGCAAAGTTTTATGATATGCTTGAATATGCTTGAGAGCGTTTATACGTCATTCATCAAGCATTTCAAGTTGTTGAAGTCTTTGTTCTCTATAGGAATCATCATCCATTATACCCCTAAGAGAAAATCTCAAAGAAGGAATTTCTAACTCCAAAGGCATAATGGAATCAACACCATAAACAAGATTATAAGGAGTACAACCCATATCAACACATACACTTGTTTTATAGGCCCAAAGAGTGTAGGCTAATTGAGTATGCTAATCCTTAGCATGCTTGTTCACTATCTTTCAAAGAATCTTTTCAATTATCCTATTCGAAGACTCGGCTTGACCATTTGATTAAGGGTAATAAGGTGTAGAAAATTTGTGTTGAATATGATATTTCTCGAGAAACTTCTTCACATCCTTATTTTTAAATGATGTTCCATTATCTGAAACTAAGGCAGAAGGTATTCCAATTCGAGAAATGATGTTTTAAAAAATGAAGTGACAAAATACTTCAGTGGTAGTGGATCAAAGAGGAACAACTTCCACCCACTTCGTAAAGTAATCAGTTGCAGTTATGATGAAGGTATGTCTTTGAGATGAAGGAGGAGATATTTTACCAAAAAATCCAAACCCCATGTATAAAAGGGCCAAGATGCTACTTGAGATTGAAGTTATTGGGCAGGGGCATGGATCAAATTGCTATGTTGCTGACACTAATGACATTTCTTAACAAATGTGAAGGAATCCTTTTCCATGGTTTGCCAATAATATCCCATTCGAAGCAATCTCTAAACTAAGGATCTACCCCCAAAACACCCCCAAAATGCCCCCCACAAGCACCTGGATGTGCTTCCTCAAGGGCAATAGGGATTTTGGTTTTGTTGAGACAACGGAGGAGAAGACCATTATAAACCCTATTATAAAGAACATTAGAAAGGATAATGTATCTAGCGGCCAACTTGTGAATCCTAGCCCTAGTATTCTTGTTCAAAGAGTTGGGAAAGGTACCATCATTCAAATATCTCATGATATGCGAGTACCATTCATTAAAATATATAATGCAACAATATGCCACATCACTAGGATTATCAACAATAGTAGAGGTAGTGAGGTTGTGAATAGTGAATTTAAGATCTACCAGGGGATCCTCTAGAGATACAAGAGAGGCTACACATGTCATTGCATTGGCATGTCGATTATCTTTTTGAGGAACAGGCTCCGTGGTATAAGAATCAAATTTCTATAACAAGGATACAACTAGATCTCTATATTATGATAATTTATCTTTCTTAGCTTGATAAACTCTTGTCACTTGTCTTATGATTAGTTGAAAATCTCCATAGATATGTAGGTGTTTAATATTTAATTATAAGGTGGCTTTAATTCCCGCTATAAGAGCCTCATATTCAACAATATTGCTGGTACACAAGAAATTGAGACAATATGATAAAGGGATAGGCTTATTTTTAGGAGAAATTAAGACCACCCCTACCCCTTGTATGACATCTAGAGCCATCAAAGTACAATTCCCAAGAATCATCAATCTCAATAGAGAAAATATATTCATCGGGAAAGGACTCCGGATTAGGTAGGGAAAAGGGTGAAGGGGCCTCAACTAAGTGGTCAGTCAACGCTTGACCCTTTATTGCCTTTTTTGAGACAAACTTAAGGTAAAACTCTGTCAACATCATAACCCACTTAGCTAAGCTTCTGGAAAGGTTAGTTTTAGAGAAAAGATGCTTGAGAGGGTCAAACTTAATTATAACATGGACTTTAGCATTCAAAAGGTAATGCCTTAACTTTTGGGTTGCAAAGACCAAAGCAAGGCACTGCCTTTCTATTGCAAAATATCAAACTTTGTAATCAAGTAGAGTGCGGCTTATATAATAAACCAAACATTCTCTACCATCCTTGTAATATTGTGCCAACAAGGCTGCAAGAGCATGAAGGGAAGCAACTATGTATAACAGAAAAGGCTTAGTAGGATCAACAGGTCAAAGAATAGGAGGATTGGTCAAATAGGATTTTAGGTCTTCAAATGCTTGACAACAATCCTCATTCCATTGAAAAATAGTATTATTTTTAAGCAATTGAGTAAAAAGAAAGGTACGATCCGCAAGTTGAGAAACAAACCTATGAATAGCCTAAATCTTTCCCTGCAAACTCTTTAGTTGGGAGACATTCTTAGGAGGTGGCATATTAACAATAGCATCTATTTTCTTCATATCCACCTCAATACCATGATGTGAAACTATGAACCCTAATAGTTTTCCACTATCCTTGCCAAACACACACTTTTGAGGATTCAAGCGTATGTTATACCTGTGAATTTTCTCAAAGATTTGGCGAAGGATCATAAATTGATCTACACAATGAACGGATTTAGCTAAGATATCATCAACGTAATCTTCTAAAGTCTTATGCATATCGTCATGGAAAATGAGTCATAGCACCCTGATAGGTTGCGCCTGCGTTTTTCAATCCAAAAGGCATCATAACCCAACAAAATGTGCCCCAAGGGGTGGTGAAAGTAGTTTTGTATTGATCTTGAGGATTAATGAAGATTTGATTATATCCTGAGAAACCATCCATGAAGGATAAGAGGGCATGATTTGCTACGAAATCCACTATCATATCGATATTTAGGAGAGGAAAGTCATCTTTTAAAGAGGCTTTGTTTAGATCATGGAAGTCCATACACATCCTAATTTTATTATCAGGCTTAGCCACAACCACAATGTTTGAAATCTATGGAGAATAATCAATAGGATGGATGAATCTATCATCCAACAATTTTTCAATCTCAACTTTAACAAGTAATGCCACTTTAGGGTGAATTTTTCAAAACTTTTGCTTCACTGGTTTAGCATCAGGAATTAGGACAATGTTATGAGTGACAACCTTAGGATCTATGCCAAGCATATTAGAGTATATCCAAGCAAAGATTTCAGGAAATTCAAGTAATAACTCAGAATTTTATTTTTTCTCTTCTTCGTCAAGACATCTCCCTATCTTAATGATTTTATCTTCAACATAAGGATCTATACTGATATCAATAGTTTCACTTACTAGGAGATTTATTTGTTAAGGAGCACCTTTTAACTGAGGAAACTCTTTAACTGTCTCATCGTTATTTATTTCTTTCCCAAAGTAAGCTTCCACATTTAGACAATAGGGAAAGCCACGATTATGGTGATAATGAGGAAAGTTGTCATAAGCTCCTAAGAATTCGGCTAAGGATTCATCATTAGGAAAAACATCCAAAGCGAGGACACTAGAAGAATCACAGTCAATATACTCTAGTTATTTTAGCGAAAGAGAAGTAGAAATGACATTAACACTAATGAATGATCTCTTAGAGGATTTAATACGCTTAAAAGGATCATAACTAAGCCCAAATGTCATATCGCAGAAGTTGTTTTCCAAGGGAACCTTGATCCCTTGTTCTTGAGTACCACATCTACTACCATTATATCTGCATCTAGCTAGGATGTGAAAACCGGTACCATAAAGATTATCCATTTCTACAGAAGGAGGATTTTCATAAAGTGAAGGGTCAAAGTCCTCCAGGCCAGAAATGGGAGATGAAGTCTGGGAAGCCGCCACAAAGTTATTACTCAATGGCCCAGACAAGGTGGATTGCACCTTAGGTTCTCTAGGGGGAATTATGTATTCCCCTATGAAAGTAGGATTGAAATCAAGGGATCCCCAGTCATCTTCTATCATAACCTTCTCAAGAGAAAAGTTATTTTAAGTAGTAGAATCAGGCTAAGAAGATTATCTCTCAAGAACCTTATGTTCACTTGAGGAAGTATTCAGAATCAATTCGGATGTAGGAGATAAGTTTGATGAGGTGATCACATTAGTAGGAGTAGAAGTTTAAGAGGAATTATCTAAGATAATTGGGGAAGAACCAATTGAAGAGGATTTAGAACTTGATGTTTGCAGACAAGCCTGGAGACTTGTGTCACCTAGCAAGGTATATGTTTTATTGTTGTAAATGAATTTAATTTGCCCATGCAATGTAGAGGGGACAACTTGCATGCTATGAATCCAAGGTCTCCCTAACAACAAGTTATACGTCAATTCTCTAGACATGACATGGATAGATATGGGTAAAGTAATAGGACCTACCTTAATAGGTAAGGTAATGATACCTAATGAAGATTTAGCAACATTGTCAAAGCCTTGGATAGTAAGAGAATCGGGCTTAATAAGAGATGCATCAACATTGATCTTATGCAACAAGTTAATGCTACAAATATTAAGGCCAAAACTGTTATCCACTAGTGTTCACTTTATTGCACTATCATTTATGATAACCACAATCATCAAAGGATCATATTGTTGTTGAATTTCATTAGAGGGTAGCTCATCTTGTATAAATACAATCTGAGCATTAGGTGTTGGGATATAATTAATCAAAGAATACATATTATTAGATGTCACGACAGGTGAGACATTTAATGTTTTCAATGCATCTTGTGGCATTACATGATGAGTTGAAGAAGTTTGAATCAAATCCTAGAGGGATATCTTGGCAGGAGTAGCTTTAAGTTGTTCAACTAGGTCATAGTCCTTACCAAGAGTTTATGAAATGCGAGGCACTTGAGGAAGAATAGGTTGAGGATCATGAAGAGAAGTTGGAATAACTAGAGGAGGATTAGGTTGCCTATTGTTTCTCGTATTATAGGTATGGGCAAGTGCATTATAACTCTCCCTAGTTAGTTGTTTAGCATAGCTCTAAGGACTCTTGGTGGGATTCCTTCCTTGAACCATAATGATGGGTTTGTTTGAAGTACTAAAGAAATCATGACCATATCCACCTTGAACCATGAAAAGAGGTTTATTAGGAAGAGGTGAAGTTGGAGAAGGACAAGCACCTTGGACCACAAAAAGAGGTTTTCTATGTTCATTCACATTGATCATATTAATTATCCTTTTAGTTGTATTACTCATGTTTGAAGGTTTAGGCAAAGACATAAATTCATCAAGGGAATCATCCAATAAAGCATGATCATAGTGATTTAAAGGCTTATCTTTGGACTCAAAAGGAGACATAACCTCATAAAGGGAATTGTGAAGGTCAACTATGTCATTAGATTTAGTGGAGGAGTTGATAGGAATGTACCCATGAGAGGAACCATTCAGCTTATCTTTCTCATTACCAGGAAATGGCATAATAACAAGGTTGATTAGTTTTTGGCAAAATGAGGCTTTAGAAGGCTTAGGGTTCAAAAACTAGATCTTCATCTAATTCATCCTTACTAAACTCATAATCAACAAAATTGCATACATCATAAAAAGCATGAACTTCTTACAAATAGAAATCTGACATTTTGAAATTGAAATGAAAACACACAATGCAAGCAAATAAAGGGAAATCACTTTTTTTGTTTTTTTTCTTGATTTTTTTAACTTTTTTTGGGAATTTTATGTTTATAAAGAAAAATGAAAAGATACTAAATCTAGATATAACAATGAAATGTAATGAAAATGCAATTGGATTCATGTCGGGTTCACCAAAGATGTGTAGGGGAAAAAGTGAGACTAAGTATAGAAACCCTAATCCCACTCTCATACACACTCACGGAATACAAAAGAGCCTAGGGAGGTGACACACTTTGGGATACTTCTTGTGTGGAAGAGAGAGTTGAGGATCACCTCTTAGGTTTTATTTTCCCTTGCTGTAAATGAGAGAGAGTAATGATTCAAAATGCAATCTAACTTAGGATACAAGTAAGCAAGCAAACCCTAATCTAGAAATACAAATCAAAGGACAAATGATACACTTCTAAAAAGTACAAATTAGGAAGCAAAATCAGAGGTGCACCTATGTCTGAAATCTAAGCAGAAATGTTTGGGACCAAGGTACCATGCCACTATCCTAATTCTACAAGTCTGGAGTTGCAACTGACAGGGTGAGTTTTGAAGCCTATAAGACACTGTTTTGCCAAATCATACTGACAAAGGGTAGGACCAAGGTGCCATGCCCCTATTCTAGGAAGGACCAGGGTGCCATGCCCCTATCCTAGGAAGGAATAGGGTGCCACGCCCCTGTCCTTGGGGTTTCTGGTGAAATATGCACTCAAGAACTGTTTCTGTGCACTCCATCGGTCTTGAAACTTTCGACGATGCTCAGATCTGAACTTGTATCTGAATCTACAAAATAGGGTTTTGGGTGGCTATATGGGGTTTTTCCTTAGTCAAACCCCTATTTTGGTGATTTCCAGCTCCACAAATAGTCGATAATCTACTGAAAATGTGTGTGCAAGAACCTTGTGTGTGTGCAAGATCCTATAATGAAAGCAAACAATCTAGAGCAACCCTAAAGAGTAAACCCTAATTGCTTATAATTAACAAAGTAAATGCTCCAAATCCATGATGCAAAGTGATCTAAATCATGAATGCGAATCAAAATGAAGCTTATACAAAGACATGAAAACAACATGAAACCATACCCAACCCCAAGGGAGAGGTACAAGCAAATCTTCAGTTGATGATCTCCTATTATTCTCCTACATCTTCAAAAGCCCCCAATTGATGAAATGATGGTTGATGAATGAATGTTGAATTTTGTTGATGAATTCAAAGATCTACTCTTTCCATGCAAAGAAGGCTCTTTCTGCTCCAAAAACCTTCCCTTAGATTCTCAGAAGAAGACCTCTTCAAATGAAGTAGAGAGCTCTTAAGTATGAAACCCTAGATCTTAATTTCATCTTTTGGCCGACCTAGGATTTGAATTTCCTGCCAATATTTTATGGTTAAGCATTATTATATCATAGGATTATGCTCCCAAAATTTTGGGAAAAAAGACGAGGATCATGTGCATTCCCGCCACGGTCCAACCAAATTTTCACCAAATTTTTGGGGTCGTTAGATATGATGATATTAGAGTGCATCCTGAAGTTACGACTGATTTTGAGATGTTTTGATATGTGAAATCAAGCCTTAAAGGTTGAAATAAGACATAATTAGGGTTTATGATTAAATGATTCATTGGAGGAATAAAATGAAAAGGGGCACGCTTAGGGTAAAGGGCCCAACTTTATAACATGTAAAGTGATGAAACATGACTTTAGATTTAAATTAATTAATTAAATGCTTACAGGAGATTAGAAATGCAAGATGCAAAACAAACTAAGGTGAGTGCTAAACTAAGTGTGACATTGTACCACCCTAGCAAGGGTGTACAATTTACGACACTACAAAATTATACAAGGTGATGATTACATGTGGACATAGAGAGATGGATAGAGAAAAGGTGGCGAGTTACATAAATGGACTTGCATTTAACATTTAGGATGAGATGAGTATGTTGAGGGTTTCCAAAGTTGAAGAATTGTACCAATATGTTTTGAAGGCTGAGGAGAAGATGAGAAGAAGACAGTCGAATAACCATAGAAGGAAGGAGAGATTCTAGGGGAAGATGATTAGAAAGAAGAAGAATATGGAAGAAGAATCAAAACCTAAGTGGACGAAAGAACTAGAAAAGAAAACACAGAGAAAAGACAGTGGCAATACCAGTAGAGAATTTCCTAGCAAATGTTTCAAGTGTGGAGAAACCAAACATAGATTCTATGAATGTAAGAAGGGAATGGAAAAAAGTTGTGTGAAAAATGAGGAATCGAAAGGTGAAGCTACTAGGACTAACTATACACTGGAGCAAGGAGAATCCCTTATGTTTAGAAGAGTCATGATGGAGCAAAGCAATGAAGATACCGGATCTACTCAGAGAAAGAGTCTTTTCCGAACTATGTGCAAATCAGGTGGTAAGTGTTGCAAGTTTATTGTGGATAGTGGAAGTACATATAATTTGGTATTTGAGGAGATGGTAGTGAAGCTTGGATTCAAGAGGCTTGAGCATCCTTGTCCTTACAAGGTAAGTTGGTTGCAATATGATCAAAAGTTAGAAGTAAAGGAATAGTGTTTGGTGAATTTTAATATTGGGTGTTTTAGGGATGAGGTCCCGTGTGATGTTGTATCTATGAGTGCTTGTCATGTCTAATTGGGAAGACCTTGGCAGTTTGATAGAGGAGCTTTTTATGACTGTAGAAGAAACCTAATCACTATTGAGAAAGATGGGCAAAATTTCACATTAACTTCTTTGAAGGAGAAAGAGAAAGAGGCAAAGAACCCAAATCTTGAGAAAAGTTGCAGTACTGAGAAACCAGTTACAAAGGTTATACCCGAAGGTGGCATGAGTTTATAGAATGATCTGATAGATAAGCCCGATGGACAGATAGAACTAGATGATAGAAAGCTTATGGTGACAAATCAGATGAAGTCTTGTGGCACAAACAAATAAGAGCTTTAGAAGAAAGGGAGCAGTAAGAAGGGATGATGTGCAAATCTAAAGCAAAGGAAGAGAAACAAAGAGTGTCAAGGGTTAGAGAATCCGGTTGAGATCCCGGAGGAGCTAAAGAGGAGGTTTGCAGATAAGGAAGATGTTTGGATCATAAATGAGCATGGGATCTTTATCCTGAATCATTTTCGATGTTCACGAGTTACCTTTCATGGATAATCTCTTTCTACCTGGGGTGTTTGATGTAGGAGCATCCCCGGTCTATGATCAATCTTGCATCAACCAAAAATATTTCCTTTCAGTTTAATTCTTGTTTAGTTCAGTGTATAGTTTTATGTGTTCCTATCGGTAGGTGTTGATCATTGCTTGATTTTCATTGTAGATCCTATTTTTGATATCTAGGCTAGTTCATGTGCTTATTTCTAGATTTTCAGTCCATTTGGATTCTTTTCCGGCTAGTTACTGCTCCTGGTTTGACTGTTTCTTCTGGGACAGTTCTTGTGCTTACCGGTTGGTTTTCCTTCATTTTCGGAGCAGTTTATTGGTGTGTGGATCTATTTGGGGTCTTGTTCGATGTTCTTTGGCATGTGGCTGACCTTCTTGCTAATCTTCACTTCTTGGTTGTTATATTCCAGAGGAATTTCTTTCATTCTTAGGGCTGACCTAGTTACATGTTTCATTTTGCTGCATTGGTAAATGTAAGCTTTTGTGGCTGACCCAGATATGTTCCAAAGGGTATATATTGGGTATTATGTAATCATTTGTAGGATAGAGGAAGTAGAAAATCAGAATAGAGATTTAGATTGGTAATTAGTGATCCGGTTGACTCTGAGAGTTCCAGATGGATTGTATCTAGCTTGTAGCCTACATGTAACCGATTAACTACCAGATATTCTATGATGACTATATGATGATAACAAGTTGGTTGTCAGAGGTTCTAAGACAATAATATGATATGTTTTTGTAATCTTTCTATGTTTTCTTGTTGCTTTTGTTGTGTTAATCTTGCTGCATAAGCCGATTAGTTCTCTTTTGAGGGTTTACCGGTTATGGATGCATCATAAATGAAGCAAAAGGAAAATATTTAGTTTATGATCAAGAATTATATGAAAAGTGCAAGAACTCGAGAAGTGAAGACATTACCTACTACCTAAGGTTTTTTTTGTTGTACATGGATTATCATGCACTAAAATGGGTAAATAATCAAGTTAAGTCAAAAGCATATGAATTGGGTATAATTTTGTAATTATGTCAATTAGTCGGTTAGTAGTTGGTTATAACTGCATCTTGACTACAACTATATATTAACCGATCTCCTCTAACAATATGAATTGATCAAGCATTTTTTTGCACAAGGATTGCAAAAAAATAAATTAGACTTTAATGAAACACTTTTTGAGTCTTGGCAACTAAAGGTTGAAGAAGGTTTTGTGGGGAGAATTATTACATAAATTCCTTAACTTGTTGAAAATGTATCTAGCCTTCCTCTCTTTTTTAACTAATCTATAAGTTAGTAGTGAATTGAGAACATCATTCTGGATGGGGAGAAATAAAGGGAAATCCCAAACATTATATTTAGAGGATTGGTAATCAGAACAAGTGTTAAAGAAAATTATATAAATGACATGTTGAATGTATCTCATTTCATCAATTTAGATATCCATAATATTTTTTAAATCCTTGGATAATTCCACCTCAACACAAACTCATTGCAAAGGATGAGTCAAATGAAAGCATTTCTATTCAACAAAAATCATAGTGCCTAAAGAAAAGACTATTTGGCTTAAAAAATTCTAGCATGGTAGAGGTAACTTGGAGAACTTATCCTTAATATGGACTTGAAGAGTATTTTATTAATAGATTAAAAAGTCATAGGTCTAGGTTCTGAAAACAAACAAGGGTAAGTGAACCAAGTTATGACACAATTTAAAGGGGATCTTAAGATGCCACTTTTTTTAATTTTTTTCTAAAATCAGAAAAGTTTGATCTTCAATAAGAAATGAAGATAATTATGCTCAAATTTGAAGAGGAAACAAGAACAAGAGTTTTAGTGTTCCAAATATACTTTCTAAACTATTAATTTATTTTGATGGTGAAAATTAAGGACTTCAAAATGGGAGAGCAAACAAAGTGGTCTTATTTTTTAAAAAAATACAAAACATGTCGTCTGTATATTGTCAAAAATTGCATACCCCTTTGTAATTTAACCTAAATATTTTTTAATCACTTAGGTATCTAGTCCCCTAGTACTCGAGTAGGCTCATTTCAGCCCTTGCATCAGCCTTTTCCCTCTTGGGATGCTCAAGACACCTTTCAGTAGCTATCCTTCGACTTTTGTTTCATGTTAGCCGCATGTCTCCCTTGTTTCATGCTGTTTTCGAGTGT
This sequence comes from Cryptomeria japonica, assembly GCF_030272615.1. NCBI lineage: Eukaryota > Viridiplantae > Streptophyta > Pinopsida > Cupressales > Cupressaceae > Cryptomeria > Cryptomeria japonica. The sequence goes on along the minus strand of NC_081415.1, from coordinate 694,868,610 downwards.
GATTAATTTGGACACTAGAACCCCGCATGGATGTCCTCACGCTACGCATTAGTCCCACAACATCTCAACCTTTGAATGTTAGCCCTAAGCACACCTTTCCACTTGTCACTTGTGCATGTCGGTGGAAACAACTCAAAATCTTCTAATTGGCTTGCAACCCTCTCTTTCCCTCCTCTTCTCTCATTTTAAATCTATCTTTTCTCTCCATTCAAGCTCTCTAGCTTCTCTAAGAAATTTATCTTGGCTCTTAGCTCTCTTGGTTATTCAACCTCTCTTGGCTCTTGCTACAAAATTTTTTATTTCGCTACAACACTCTCAAGCTCTCATAGTATTCTTTGGAAACTCTCTTTCTCAAGCCTCTTTGGTAATATCTATCTATGTATCCTATATTTCAGAATCTTGGGATTTATCACATCCCTCTTCTATCATTTATCATTTATTTTATCTTGCATTTATCTTTTATTCTATCAATCTATCTGGGTTGTTCATGGAGGTGGAAACACCAAAACGGGGGTTTGACTGAGGCAGACTCCAAAACACAACCCCCAACATTTTCCTTTTTGGCTTGTGTGCAGGTTACATTAGAGAAGATTTATCTGGTTGGAGGCTTCATAACGTGGACCTATTGTTTGTCTATTCTCTTTCCTTTTCTCCTTCCATTTTATCTTGGTTATTTAGTATATTGCGTTTACTACCTTAGCTTCATTATTTTCCGTGTTTTATTGCATTATAATCGCACTTGGAACTTTTTGTACAAACTTTGTACCTCGTCCGTATAGGATGAGAATGCATCATGCTGGTGTCCTAGACCTGCACACTTGTCCTTTGGAAAAAGGCTTGATAGAGTCGTCTGAGAGCCTTGAATTACGGCTAATTGTTTAACTTTGTTATTTTTATCCCCTGACTCACCTTAGCGCTAGTTTGAGTGAGGTAGTGGTGAATCGATTTGTCCTTTGAGATTCATCATCTTGGAGGTGACAAATCCCCTCCTCTACATTTTGGTGAACCTGACGTGAACACTTCTTCTATATTATTTTCAAAAGCATTCTTTATTATTCCATTCATTCAATGTCCCCTTTAAAAAAAGGACAATTCTAAATCTTTCCCCTTTCTTCAAAAAAATAAATTAAATGGTTCATCGGCCTTCAGTCGACAAATTTATGCATTCTTTCTTCAGTTGAAGTTTATTAATTTCAAAATGCATATGTTATCTTCTTTTATTAACTTACTTTCTAACTTTATTCAAAGTGCTAAAGATGTTCCTTTTCATGCTTGTGATGGTGACTTAGCTCTACCTATGTCAGTCTATGCCTTTGATCCCTCTCATAATATATCTTTTGTTTCAAAGGATATTTTGTTACAAGAGGATGAAATCATTGACACCTTGCTTAATGTTACTCTACCATCTCTTTATTCTAGTGCACTCCCTTCTAGAGATGATGCATTAGTGAATGATGAATCTCAACTTATATATGATTTTCCAAAGGTCGATGTTGAGAAAATTCTTTCATCTAAATCTTCTACATATCATGATGAGTCTATGATTTTCATTTATGTCTTTGCTGCTCCTAAAAGGCCTAAGAGGCCAATCATCCATGCAACTGCAACTAGTCCTTCTCCAAAGAAGGTAAAATCTATTCATGTTGTTCCTTTTGAAAATGACCCACCAGATATTTTTACAAGATATGCATAGCCTAAGGCTCCTTCTTATAGAATGGTAGCCCATACTTATAATACTCAAAGAAATAAGCAACATCTTGATCATCCACAACCTTCTTTACCACCTTCTCAACTAGATCTTCCTCAAGCACCTAAGCCTTTAGTTAAGCAATCTAGTGATTATGATCTTATTGAGAAACTTTGTGTTACTCCTACTAAGATCTCACTTTGGGATTTTCTTTAGACTGCTCCAATTTATCAAGGTATGCTATAGGAAGCTCTGCAAAAGATCATATTTCCTTCTTTTTCTAGGTCAACAGATGTAAATGTGTTGATGGATCATATTCGTGCGGATTTCAAATATTACATTCTATCCACATGAACTTCCCCCTCCGGAAGTAAGGAACTTGACTGATCCATAAATGATAATCGTTCATGTTAATGGCATGGGAATTAGATGAACTCTTGTTGATACAAGTTCCACACTTAATTTATGCAATGTGGATTTATTACCAAAGATTAGGGTTGATCTAAACTCCCTAACAACATCTTCTTTGTTTATTCGTGGTTTCAATAACACTAGAAAAGTGCTTTGGGAACGATTATCTTGCCTTTGAAGGTTGGGCCTGCCACTATTCCAAATCTAGTATATGTAATGCCAAGTCCTCTATCTTATAATCTCCTCTTGGGTAGACCATGTCTTCATGCTATAGGAGTTGTTTCTTCTACACTTCATGGTTTAGTGAAATTTGTGGTAAATAATCAAGTGGTTACAATCAAGGCTGGCCCTGATACTGTGCACCTATGTCAAGTAGCGGCACTGGGTCAGATTTCAGTTACACCTTCATTTCAAAATTATGTTCCAATATTTTCCTCCATAGTGACGACTTCTGCCTTTTTCATGTCTCCTAAAAAGGAAAGTTAGAAGGGTGAAGAAGTCCCGAAGAAGGAATCACTTTAGCAACAAGATTTTCCCCAAATGGATCCTTCTAAGGCAGATCTCCTGAAAGCACAAATATCTAAGTCTACTCTTGATAAGACATCTTCTAGTGAATTATCTTCTTCATCTAAAGTGAATGCATGTTTAGGTGATGATTAGGGTTCCTTGGATTTCACTGATTCTCATGTCATGGCGAATACAAGGTCGACCCTATCCACCTTAAACTTCCAAAAACATCTTTCACACCTGCTACCAAAGATGATTATTCTTCTGTATTTCAAGATCATGTGAACACTATTGGCTAAACCATTAAAGGCGATCCACCCCCTTTGGAGGAGTTGCAATCATGTTATGGTCTGGGATTTAATATCACTTCTAAGTATGGATGTAAAGGAAATGGTCTCGGGCACCTAGGTCAAGGTGTTGAGGTGTCTTTGGAGACAAAATCATGTTTGTTTAGGATGGGTTTAGGTTACAAGCCTAATCCATCTTCATCTCATCCTCCATCATCTATTATCTTTGTATCTCCTTCTTGTGAGCGGTCAAGACCTTCTCCATAAGAGAAAGGGTTACTTCCTACTCCTCATCCTTTATTTGATCAAGAGCTTATCTTGTTGCAGCTTCTTAAAGATCGCTTGATTACTCTTCATCCTCCTACACATAATAAGTTTCCTAAGAATCATTCTTTCTGTGCATATCATCAAGTGCTTGGCCATTCCACTAGTGAACGTAAGGCCTTGAATGATAAGATCCAATAACTTCAGTAATTGGGTGTCTTTAATTCTTTATCTATTGATGTACTTTCTTCTTCTTTGCACAACAAGTGATATCGAGGCTTACCTCTATCCTGTTCTTTTACACATTCTCTTGTTATCCTATCTTTGTCTTCATGTTCACTTCTTCTGATATGAGAAATTTGATACTATGATGATACATGCATCTCGTAGTGATACTATATATCCTTTTGACACTTCTATGGGTTGTGATGCCAAATTATTGGATACCCCTATCCTCTTGCAGTGCATCTTTTGATGTTGTGGATATCTATGTGCCACTTGCTCTTGGTGACAGTCCATGAAAACTTCTCGCTATGTTTATGTGTCACAACTTCTCTTCTCCTTATAATAACATGCCTTCCACGCATACTATTCTAAGGGGGGGGGGCATCATAGCTGCATTTTATCTTTTAGCTCTTGCATTTGTTTCCTTTGCTACTTTCTTTTTCATGATTGCCTAGGTGGGGGCCAAACCACTTGATGTTTTTCTCTTCCAAGATCACCTAGGTGGGGGTGAAACCACTTGACCTTTTTATTTTCCAAGATCGCCTACAGGGGGCCAAACCATTCTTGATTTATCTTTCTTGCTCACCTTTGTAGGGGCCAATCTGCTACTTACCAAATCTATCTTTGATCGCCCAATCACATGGCTATCTACCATGTCACTACCCATGCTAAAAAAATCTATCTTTCTCATTGCCCTATCGTATGGCTATCTAGAATAATGCACTTTGCTATCCATATTGGCATATATCATACCAACGGCGGACACTTACCTTGTATCTTTTCATAACAAGGGGCTTTCCTCTAAAGTGAGGCTTGTTTCTATTACGCTATCTTATCTATCCTTTATCTTATCATCTGACATGTTAGTCTACAACTAGCATGTTTGTGATGTATCAAGTAATAATATCTATTCAAAATCTTAGCTTCATCTCACTGGGAGCAACCTCATCTGATCAACAAAAATATGCCTCCCTATCGTGACTATCTTCTTTATCCTCTCTTTTGGTAGTGGCCTTCCTTCAAAATGAGGTTGGTGTTACTTATCTTTGATCATCTAGCATAGCACAACTTGTTAGATTTGTCTTTTTTATCATCATTATGTCTACATGACCACTAGTGATGCATCAATCTAGTGTCTAGGTCATGTATTACCTCTTTGAGATTGGTTGCTTCTCTGACTTCTGGGTGTATTCTTCCTTGAGGTGATCAATCTTTGCATTCATCTCTTCATTTTAGAATTCCTCTATTTGTTGTTCTTTTGGGGATGATGCATGGTACTGAGACAACCTTTTACATCAAGGTCTCTTTTACTTTGTTGACTCAAGATCACAGTTTCTTTGTTCTGTACTTTCATGTTCTAACCCTGTTGTCTTGGGATTCCCTTATTCTCTAACCTTGTTCTCTCGTACAGGTTTTTCTATCTAATGTGTATGTTTTGTAGGTTTTCAGCTTGAGGGCAGGCATCCTTGGTTTGGAGATATATCTGCTTCCTCTATAGTATCTGTTGGCATTTTGATGATGTTTTGATTGTCATTGATGGACTTACTTTCTTGATGTATGAGTTATGCTCAACCGGTAATTGTTCCAACTGGTATTGTGTATTATTGAATGTATAATCTTTAGACTATCGATATTTTGTAGAAGATGGTTTAACGGTCATAGATTGACTGAAGATCCCAAGCGGTATGAAGACCCCAAGCAGTTCAAGGATCTCAAGTGGTACGAAAGACCCAAGCGGTAGTTAACTTTTGATCAGAACACTATGATCTTCCAGTCTTCATTTTTGACAACTGGTAATCAGTATATTATATCAACCAGTATATATCTGTGATGAGTTACCAATTGGTATTACTGTAATGTGTGATGAGTTATCATCCACCGACACTTTGGTGGTGTGCTTGTATGGTGTTACCAAATGTGTCTAGATGCACTGTACCTAGGAACTTGTAGTCTAATTCTATTGGATCGACATGAAATCAGATTCCTTTATAAGGACATCATGTCTAGGGTTTGCGTGTGAGATATAGAATAGAAAAGGTTATGTGTGATCATTGAAGAGAAGATTAGGTCTGTGTGAAGAGATAGAGTGTGGAGATATTGAAGACTGAAGTAATGCTAAAATGCATTAACAAGGAGCTGTTAAGGATCTAATTAAGCATACTGTGCTAGCATCTAGATCATTCACTTGTTGATTACTCACATCTTTGACAAGTCTAAAGCCCTTAACTGGGTAGGCTCAACAAAGCCTTTGTAAATCCTCTAACAAGGTGGTTCACAACTATGGATCTTAAATCCTCTAATGGGTAGTCTTTAACAGGACTTATCTCCTAACAAAGATCTAGATTCCTAACAGGATCTGTTCTGGTGAAGAACATTGGATGACCTTAACCGGTCTGGTTACTATTCTGCAGATAGTTACTTGTGATTTTCTACTCACCGTGGTTTTTCCCATTTGGGTTTCCACATCAAATATCTTGTGTTATGGTGATTGTGCTCTTGTGGGTGAATGCTTTGTTTGCTATTTGGTTTGCATTTATCCTAACCAGTTTATTAGTGAATCTATTGCACTGGTTATCTGCTAAACTGTTTAAAAGTTTGCTTACAGTAATTTTTGGCATACTAATTCACCCCCCCTCTTAGTATTCATCAATTGGTATCAGTGCCAACCTTTCTTTAAGTCTAACCACTTGGAAGGAGATATGGGGGAATACAGTGTGAGGAAACTTACTCATCGTCTCACTCAGACTGAGAGAGCCTATGATGAACTCAAAGTCAAGTATAAAGCCTCTTTGGCCAAAAGAAGAGAGCATGTTGAGAAACTAATGGAACTCACTGAAAATAGCTCTTCTGATGAACCTGACATGGATGCCCTAGTTGAAGAAGTTGAAAAACTGAATGAATCTAAAGTCAATCTAAGAAGGGAGTTGGAAGGACTGACTATTAGAATGAGTTAGGAGCTTGAGAACAGAAGGAAAGCTGAAGATCTGGTAAAACACAAAGATCATGAGATCTCCAAGTGGAAGCAAGAAATCAGTACCCTTATCGCTCATCTCCAGGAGAGTAAAGTGGAAAAAGAAGTAATACAAGGTGAACTAAACATGGCTATTTCTGAGAATGCAACCTTGAGGGAATCCAATGCTACTATTTCTAAGGAACTTACTGAGTCAAAGGAAATACTTGCCAAATTCAATCAGAGTACTGCTAATCTAGAGCAAAAGCTGGAATCGATAAAGACAACAAAGAATACCACTAGACTTGGTTTCTCTAGGTATGAGGAAGGTGAGACCGCTGGAACAAAAGCTAAAGCATCAAAGAAGCAACTGACATCCAAGGATAAAGGTAAGCAAAAATTTAAACCTATTTTCTTTAATTGTCTCAAAGAAGGACATACTGCCAACTTGTGTAGAAGCAAGGCCTACAACAATTTTCCTTATTTTCAAAACAATATGCCTAGATCCAATAGAGTCAATGGAAATTGTTATGCATGCAACAAGTTTGGGCATAGACAATTTGAATGCAGGTTGGTTTTGCACAACACTGGGAGATATCCTCCAAGGACTCAAGGAGTTATTTTAGAACTTCCTGTGAACCGGAATCCCAACCGGTACAATACCCATGACCATCAGTCAGTCGATTATCAAGTGGCAACTAGTTGGAAAGCAACTTGTTTGATATGTTGTGATAGTAGTCACACTACTGCAACATGTAGAAGGAAGAATGGAAGTATGAATAACGAACCATGGAGAAAACCCAGAATGGTATGCTATCATTACAACAAATCGGGACACACTGCCAGAACTTGCAGACTGAGAAAGAACCTATCGGGTGATATACCAATCACTCCAGAAGAGAAGATTGATGTTGAAACTGTTCAAGTGGAAATGAATAAAACTTAGAAAAAGAAATCTAGAGAAGAGTCACTGGATGAACCTGTTTTTGCACCTAGTGTGGAAGTCTCTGAACCAGCAAACTGAGCTTCAAAAAAGATTAGGGGGAACATATCGGTGAAATATTTTGAACCCCCAGTTTATATCGGTAAAGACCTTTACCAGTATGTGTTACCTGTCAGTCAGCAGAAGATCTGAAGTGGTAAAAGGAAAAATTAGTGTTTGTACCCTAGCAGTGATGCATTTATTATGGTCAGTGAGAGTTTGTTTAAAAGGATTTTTCATTGTCATTTTCACTTAACTATTTACAAAAGAAGAATCTTCAAGAGTAGAGCAACCAGAGCAATTTTTTTAGCATTTGGAGAAATCGTGTACGAAATATTTTAATCATCTTCAAGCAATCAGTGAAGAACACTAAGCGGTGAACTAGCAACCGAAGTGGTGTACTGTGTGCGATATTCGAAAACCTAAATTTCAGATTGTGAAGGTATTTTCCAAAATTCTTTCTTATCATTTGGTTATGGCTTCTGCATCGCATTCTAGTTCTAGTGCACTTGAAGATACACCTAAGTTTCTTTAAAAGAAAATGAGATACAATGCCCTATCTCAAATTCCCGCCAGAGTCATTGTCGAGGGAGATATTTTAGGGTATATAGACTATAAGTTGGAAGACCAAGGATCCCTAGTAATTCACTCCCAGCTAAGTCTGTTATGTGGAGATGACAAGAAGATCAAACTAGAGTATAGAATCCTCGAGAAGATGAAACTACACAATGCAGTATACTTTTTGGAAGAATTTACAAAAGAACATATGTACATTATCCTCAGAAGAGTGCATGGTGACAAGATGTATCTCGAGCGGACCCATGACATCACACTGGAAGTGATTCATGCTGTCATCAGATTTTGCAATGTTGGAGAAGTACTAGTTCTATGGAAGGTCACCAAAACTAAAATGATAGAGCTCACCGGTTCTATGAGTGTCCAACGGGCAATGACCGTCAACACCATTTTTGATGATCAGGTAAAATATGCTTGCATGGTGATTGGTTATAGGATATTTTATGCTAGTAGAATGAATTTTGTCCCTGCTACTGTGGTGAATGCTTCTTACAGGATGATCGAGGAAGATACTAAATATGACCTATGTACTTGCTTACAGAAGTAATTGTTGGTGAATCTGAAATCCATCAAACAAGACAAATCACTGAGGTTCAAGTTTGGCCAACTTCTGGTCAGTCTATTCTTCTATTTTCAAGGTTATTTCCCTAGAGTCGGTGATGTTCAATGGTTTACTGACCTACCAGTTTCCAGATAGATTAAGGAGAGTCTACAAGCAATGGGAACTCCATATCCTGAGGTTCTAGGTAAGTATTTTGATGAATTCAAATGAAAGATGAACCAGAGAATGAGGATATCTGGTGATATTGTGAAGAAGTATGAAGATGACATCTGCTTCACAATAAAGATAGATGACTGCATAATGGAAGCTGTGGAACCTAGAAAGGAAGTAGTTGGGCCTATGGGGTATGAAGTGGTGAATGACATATTGATCGGGTATGCCTCTACCCTACTTGCCTCACCACTAGATGCAAAGAAGAAAAGAACCGGTACCTACTTGGAGAGGGTCACACTGATTGAGGAACCGAAGCAGAAAAAGGGAAAAGTAGTGCCATCGGTATCTACACCGGTTACATCTGCCAGTCTAAAATTGACCAAGTGGTCACCAATCAAAAATAAACTTGAGATTATTCTGGCAAAAGTATTCAAGAGGAAGCGGAAAACCAGGAATCACTCACCGGAGTCAGAGGACACTGAACTGAAGGTTGAAATAAAGAAGTCAAGGCAATCGAGGAAAAAGCCAAAGTCTACCGGTAATGCACCAGCAACTTCTGCACCAGTAAATATAGATATTACCTCTTATAAACCAATGACACACTGTCAGAGGACAATAAAGAATATTAGGAGGAAATTGCTTGATGACTTAAAGGAACATTTTGATGACTTTAATGATAGTGAGAAAGAGGAGGTAGAACAGGAGGTCATTAAATATTTATGTATTAATGATTGGTCGCCTTCTGAGATTAAATCTATTACTCCAAATTCTTTGTATAATTCTTTGGATAATAAATGACACATTGCCATTGAAAGAGAACAAGAGATCAGGGAGAAAATTTTTGCACAGTACTTTCCCGATGCTTCAAATTTTGAGTTATTTGAAATTATGGATAAGAACAAAGGCATCTTCTTTATGAGAAGGAGGCAACTTAGGTTACAAGAAGGTAAAACTTCTAAAGTAGAAAAGGATACACACATACATGTTAAAGTTGCTGTCGAAATACACCGAGTATCTGAAGCCACTAGGAAGGTTGATCAAGAACCTGACCTATCCTTAAGCAAACCGGATGAGGTATTTGATAGTCAAGGTGAAAGAGTGATAGAACAAATTGACCCTATTGATGTTGATGCATTAGATAATGAGGATGTCACTCTTGACAAAGAAAAAGCTGAGAAAGAGAAACATGACAAAGAGAAAGCAGATAAAGAACAAGAGGAAAAAGCAAGGCAAGAAGAAAACAAGAGAAAAGAGGAAATGAAAAAGCAAGAAGAAGATAATAGAAAATAAGAATAGAAGAAGAGAGAAGAAGATAAGAGAAAAGAAGAAGAGAAGAAGAAAGAAGACGATAAGAAAAAGGAAGAAGAAAGGAAGAAGAAAGGAAGGAGGAAGAGAAGAAAAAGCAGGAAGAGAATAAGAAGAAGGAAGAAATGGAGAAGAAACAAGAAGAGGAGAAAAAGAAAGAGTCAGAGAAGAAGAAAGAAGAAGAAAATAAAAGAGTGGAAGAGGAGAAGGAAGCAGAGAAGAGAAAACAAGTGGAGAGAAAGAAAAAAGGAGGGTAGACTCCTAAGGCAACCGGTGATCAAACCAAGCAGGTTGATTCCACCAGTCCTATTGATCTAACTCTTGCATGTCTAACTCAATCAGCAGATGAGTCTGAGCTACTTCGAGGCATCAAAATTGCATAGGAGAGACTGGAACAGGATGTCATACAAATTGTAGTTGACACCCTTACCAGTCTAATTCCCTGTACTAACCTCCCCAGTACTAACTCCTCTCTATCCAAGCTCAAACTTCTTTGTACCGTAGTAGATGACTAGGTACAATGCTTGGAAGATGTTGCTCAAGCAACTGCAAGAAAGAACCATGAAAAGGAACTCAATATTGTCTTGGTCAAGCAAATGAATGAACTCAGGACACAAATACTAAAGCAGCAGAATGATATCAGTGTTACTATGGGTGAGGGTAAATTACTTTTGTGTAAAATATGCCAACCCCATCTGTTTTGTGAAGATGCACTCACACAGAAAGCTCAACTCCAATCGAAGTTACAGGAATATATCAGCAACTTCAAGATTCCCTATGATTTATTCATTGCTTATGGACAAATTGTTCATCATTTTCAGCATCAGACTACCAAGATGGACTTAGAGATCAGAAACCAGACTCAAGATTTGCAGGAGCTTCAACTACTCCTATTGCCAAAATTGCAGGTTCTTCAGAGATGTTTTCTCAGCTTGGAAGCTATCACGATAACTCAAGAGATGAGTACCATCGATGCAATGGAAGAAATGGCATTCCAGATGAAGACTGAAAGTGAGGTTGCTACCTCATTACTTGAGTCATGGACATTGGACATGAAAACCTTTGTGTAGAACTTTAAATTTGTTTTTGAGAAATTTCATTCCTTATTATCATGAACATCTATTGTATTTCATTGTGTCATACATATAAAATTCATCTTAAAAAAAAGTAATCAATTAGAAGCAAAAGGGAAATCACGAACCCCTCCTAACCAAAGAATTTAATAAATAAGACAATGGAATAACACAATCAAGCAAATAGGAATTAAAATAATCAAATCAAATCAAAACTCCCTATCCCAAGATCGCATATTGCTTCCATTGCTCGTCTCCTCTTCGTTGTATGATGGCTCTCAGATATTGCACTGGTAACCTGCAAGTGACACAAAGAATCAAAGTTCGTGATTCTTGAAAATGGAGATTGGATGCTCAATTTATAGAAAATTGGAGAAGATTGATTGAAAGGTGGAACAGATTGATCAAGAGGTGGAACTCAGGTGAGCTCACATGAAAATTGATAGTTGAACTATTGATTGTAGGAGTGTAACTCAATAGATGGAATAGATTAATTGAGTCAACTGATTGAGAAAAAGCTGATAGAAGGAAGAAAAAAAATGATTGGTGGAAATAAAGAAGATGACAAAGAAAACTTAATTTAGAAAAAGCTAGCTAAAAGATGGAAATAGAAGTTGAAGAGATAAATGATTTAATTAATTAATTGATTTAATTAATTAATTTAGCATGTGCTTGCATTTAGATTTAATCTTTGCATGAGATTTTAATTCAAATAATTGAATTTATTTAATTCAATTTAGTATTTGAATATATTTAGAACTTGACTTTGATTTTCAATTTGGTTTTTGAAATCATGCACATGTAATTGAATTTGGAAGAAATTAGAAGAATATGAAATTAAATGAAATTAGAATTTGGGGATTTGGAAATGGGAGAATTAATTAGTTAATTAAATAATTTAAAGAAACTATTTAATTATTTAGAAATTGAATTTAATTAAATAATAAAGATTATTTAATTTAAAGGAATTAAATCACAATTAATTAAATAATAAATATTTAATTAATATTTAGAAAAGGGTTAATGATTGAATGATGATTAGAGATAGAAATTGAATAATTAGTAATTTATTTAAATAATAAAGATTATTTAAATTGGGGAATTAATCATAATTAATTAAATAACAAATATTTAATTAATATTTAGGAAATGATTAAAATAATCAAATGATGATAGAATAGGAAATAGAATAATTAGTGAGATTATGAGGAAATATGAATTTAGAAGAAATAGATTAATTAACTTAATTAAATAATAATTATTTAATTAATTAGAGGAATAATTAATACATGATCAATGCGACATTTTTAGGTGTCTACACATTGTATAAGGAAAAAGGGGTTACTTTGCATTACTTTGTCATTGTTGGCAAAGGGGGAGTAGTGTACATTAAAATTTTGGTGAATGTTACCATTTCATGCACTTGTAATTTTTGCAAAGGTAGGAGTATATATGCTTAGGGGGAGTAATTTTGATTGTAGCATCTTTTGTGTTATTGTTGTAAAAACACTTAGATGTCAAAATTTTCCTAAGTGTTGCCATCAATGCCAAAGGGGGAGATTGTTGGCATTTTGATGATGTTTTGATTGTCATATATGGACACACACTTTCTTGATGTATGAGTTATGCTCAACCGGTAATTGTTCCAACCGGTATTGTGTATTATTGAATGTATAGTCTTTAGACTATTAGTATTTTGCAGAAGATGGTTTACCAGTCACAGATTGACTAAAGATCCCAAGTGGTATGAAGACCCCAAGTGGTTCGAGGATCTCAAGTAGTACGAAGGACCCAAGCGATAGTTAACTTTTGATCGGAACACTATGATCTTCCAGTCTTCATTTTTGACAACCGGTAATCAGTATATTGTATTAACCGGTATATATCTGTGATGAGTTACCAACCGGTATTACTATAATGTGTGATGAGTTATCATCCATTGACACTTTGGCGGTGTGTTTGTGTCGTGTTACCAAATGTGTCTAGATGCACTGTACCTAGGAACTTGCAGTCTAATTCTATTAGACCGACATGAAATTAGATTCCTTTATAAGGACATCATGTCTAGGGTTTGTGTGTGAGATATAGAATAGAAAAGGTTATGTGCGATCATTGAAGAGAAGATTAGGTCTGTGTGAAGAGATAGAGTGTGGAGATATTGAAGACTGAAGTAATGCTGAAATGTATTAACAAGGAGTTGTCAAGGATCTAATTAAGCATACTGTGCTAGCATCTAGATCATTCACTTGTTGATTACTCACATCTTCGACAAGTCTAAAGCCCTTAACCGGGTAGGCTCAACAAAGCCTTTGTAAATCATCTAACAAAGTGGTTCACAACTGTGGATCTTAAATCCTCTAATGGGTAGTCTTTAACATGACTTATTTTCTAACAAAGATCTAGATTCCTAACAGGATCTGTTCTGTTGAAGAACATTGTATGACCTTAACCAGTCTGGTTACTATTCTACAATTAGTTACTTGTGAGTTTCTGCTCACCGTGGTTTTTTCCATTTGGGTTTCCATGTCAAATATTTGTGTTATGGTGATTGTGCTCTTGTGGGTGAATGCTTTGTTTTCTATTTGGTTTGCATTTATCCTAACTGGTTTATTAGTGAATTTACTGCACCGGTTATCTGCTAAACTGTTTAAAATTCTGCTTACAGTAATTTTTGGCATACTAATTCACCCCCCCTCTTAATATTCATTAGTATCCTTTTGGTATCATGATGTTATTTCTTGCTCAGTAGATTTCCTTTAGCATGCATATTCATGTTCATTCATAAGCCCGCTAACGTGGGGGCAAAATATAGTGTCGAAAAATTACATAACCCTTTGTAATTTGACCTACACCTTTTGTAACCACTTTGGTGTCCATTCCGCTAGCACCTGAGTAGGCTCATTTCAGCCCTTGCATTAGCCTTTTCCCTCTCAGGATGCTCAAGACATTTTTCAGTAAATATCCTTCGAATTTTGTTTCATGTTAGCCGCATGTCTCCCTTGTCTCCTGTCATTTTCGAGCATGATTTATTTGGACACTAGCACCCCACCCAGACATCTGGGCATCATGCATTTGTCTCACGACATCTCAATGTTCGAATGTCAGTTCTGAGCATGCCTTTCCACTTGTCACTTGCACATGTCGGTGGAAATGACTCGAAATCTTCTAAACAGCTCGCGACCCTCTCTTTCCCTCCTCTTCTCTCATTTTAAATATCTTTTCTCTCCATTCAATCTCTCTAGCTTCTCCAAGCAATTTCTCTTAGCTCTTGGCTCTCTTGGTTATTCAACCTTTCTTGGCTCTTGCTACAACAATCTTTATTTTGCTACAACACTCTCGAGCTCTCACAGTATTCTTTGGCAACTCTCTTTCTCAAGTCTCTTTGGTAATATATATCTATTTATCCTATCTTTGAGCATCTTGGGATTTATCACATCCCTCTCTTCTATAATTTATCATTTATTTTATCTTGCATTTATCTTTTATTCTATCAATCTATTTGGGTTGTCCATGGAGGTGGAAACACCAAAACGGCGGTCTGACTGAGGCAAACTCCAAAACACAACCCCCAACATTTTCCTTTCTGGCTTGTCTATTCTTGTCCCTTTTCACCTTCCATTTTATCTTGGTTATTTTGCATATCATGTTTACTACCTTAGCTTCATTATTTTCCATGTTTTATTGCATTATAATCTCACTTGGAACTTTTTGTATGAAATTTGTACCTTATATGTACAGGATGACCTGCGCCATGCCGGTGTCCCAGACCTACATGCTCGTCCTTTGGACAGAGGCTTGATAGAGTCATCTAAGAGCCTCAAATTGCGGTTAACTATTTAACTCTATTATTTTATCCCCTGGCTCACCTTAGCACTAGTTTGAGTGAAGTAGTGGTGGATCGATTTGTCCTCTGAGATTCATCATCTTGGAGGTGACAAATCCCCTCCTCTATAGTCTGGTGTGCTCCATCTAAATTGTTAACTTTATTTAGGATTTAAAAAATTGCTTCATTAAGAAATTAGTTAACATTGTGTGGTTTATGTTAGATTTTTTGGCTAATTTTTTAATGAACATATTATTTTTTACTAATTTTTGAAGTGGACACACCTTGAAAAAAATAAAATTTGAGTGTGCTCCCTCTAAACTTTTTGAGAAGCAATTGAAAATCAATTTTTTTCAATGTATAGAATAGAGTGTAGTTTCTAAAAATGTTTTTTTTTTTTTTTTTTTGATGAATGAGTAAAAAAATATACCTAAAATACCACATGTTAGGTTTTGACAAAAAATAGACACACTAACAAAAGAAATTAAAGATGAAAACCTTAACATAATCAAGAGGTGAAAAATGTTATATGATTAGATAGCTAAGAGAGATATTATAGTCATTGTGGCATATTTGTAAATGCACATTGAAACACGTACAAACTTGATTGAGAACGAACCAAAAATGTGTGATATTTTTCTATCTTGTTAAAAAAACATGCCTCTAGCATAAAATACCGATCCAAACCTTTGGGTTAGATGCCAAAGGAAAATCCAACCCAAAGGGTAAGTATTTCCTAATATAAATAATTTTGTGAGCACCAAATGAAAATGCATTTTTAGAGAGCTAGAACCAAATTTCCCTCTCTTTCTCTTTGTTCTTCTCTCTCCCTTCACTCTTGAGGTCATTGCCTCTCCCTCTCTTGTATAGGGTGGATGATATAGGTCTTAGGGTAATTAGGGTTGAGGATATTTTATCATATTGATAGTTTCCATGTGTAAGGAAATGTAATCTCAAAAGGAATGTACATAACGAGAAGAGCACTCAAAATCATAAATCAAAGCAACAATCAATATTAGGCTAAATGGGTTCAAATAAGCTCAAAATCCCATGAAAAAATAGTATATCAAACCTCACATTGCATATATTTTCCCAAGATGATCGATTGGATGTGTGCCCACTCAAGATTTTAGCAGCATAGCGACACTCAAATTAAAAATGGGGGGGGGGGGGGGGGGGAGAGAGAGAGAGAGAGAGAGAGAGAGAGAGAGAGAGAGAGAGAGAGAGAGAGAGAGAGAGAGAGAGAGAGAGAGAGAGAGAGATGGTTAAGGATTGGATATATAAGATTTTGGATGATAATCAATGGATGGTTGAGATTGCAAGATGAAGATCAAGGATGGAGAGTGAAGGAGAGGAATAAAGGAATTAAAAAATTCTTTTGGGTACTTCAGGGCAAAAGCCCACGTGCTTGATGTGATGGAGGAATTGACTTCACTTAACCAAAGATTTTGTGCACGGGCTTAGTGGAGTGGGTTAGGAGGAGATTAGGATTAGGAAGGCAAGTGGGAAATTTGGAGGATGTGACACTTGGAGAGGAAAAAGAGGAATTAAAAATTTATTTTAATTCCAATGTGGAGGAAAAGGGAAAAGATGAATATAATTAAATAAATAAGGATATTTATTTAAGATTAGATAAAGGGCTAAGATTAGTGTTAAATAGGTAAATTCATTGAATTTTTTACCCTAGGAAATAGACTAGAAAATGGAGGAATAATGATGATTATGAAATAATAACAAATTATTTGATCAATAGAAATAGGTAGAATAGATGAATATGGGGATAAATTGATCAAATGCAAGTGATCAATTTTGGATGTCTACATTTTCCCCTCTTTGAGATGGTGTTAAAAAGTAGCATCATTTTAAAGAAGATTAAAATATAGAGTTTAGAAGAAAATAGATAGATTAGAGAAGATATCCCAACCATTCAAAAGAGTGACTATGAGGAAGGATGATAAGGGATGAGGATTAAGATGCCTTCTTGAGAGGGTATGTAGGCTCAAGATAACACAGGTTTTCTCTTGAAATGAATGAGATGATGCATGCATGATGTGTGGATGAGGTATTATGGATGTAGCCTAGGATGATGATGTTAATGCATATGTCTGGTGATGAAACAATGATAATGACTAATAGATAGACTAAAAAGTCTATATGATGCAAGGTGAGACTAAATGATAATGCAAATAGATGAAGATGATAATGGATAGAATACCAAGCCTATATTATACAATATGATACAAGATGTGATGGAATGATAGGGATTTTTGCAAGTGGAAGATGACTAAAAGAAATGTGGATTGATAGATCAAACAAATGATGAGGGGATAGAAGAAACAAGATGGGAGATAGGATGAATATCTTAGAAAGATGTGGGATAAATTGGTGGGGGAGATTGAGTGTCATAAGGTAACTATCATGTAGTGGACCAATATTTTGATCTAGCATTGTATATGAGGCACCAAGGTATGAGGAACCAAGGCGATTTCATAGCGAATTCATAGGACTAACACAACTAACAAAAAGGTTAGTCTAATTGTAGCATCATAAATTATACTCCTTAAATTATTATGAAGTCCAACTTCACACTATCCTAGCACTCATTTTAGTGATTCCTATAGACACCTAAAATTGTCCTAGCCTAATTAAATACATATTTTTATTTATTTAATTATTCCCTTTTCTTCTATTAATTAAATTAATTTTTATTTGTTTAATTAATTCACAGAGCCTTTTCTAAGCCTTTTCTAAGCCTTTTCTAATCCCTTTTCTATTCTAAGTTAAATAAATATTTTTATTTATTTAAATTCTCCCTTTTCCCAAATTAAATAAATAATTAATTTATTTAATTTATGTGGTCCTTCTTCTATTAATTAAAATATTTATTTAATTTATTTATTTACCTTTTTCCCTTTCCATTTATCTAAATGGCACTTGTGTCCCCTTAGCCATCTTAACCACTTCCTTTATTTTATTATTTCATCTACCCACCCTTCAATCTTAGCCGACCATCTTTTGTCTGATCTTTTAATCCTATCCGTCCATTTTTAAGATGTTATCTATAAAAAATGCTTCCTCTCTCTTTTCTATATCGAATCTTGGAGCATACTTACATTCTGAAAAATTGACTTTAGCCTACATCATCACAACCACATCCGTTCTTCATTGAGCTCTTGCGCAAGCATAAAATTCTGAGAGTGAACATATTAAAACAAGATCAATGTAGATAGAAGAACAATGAGGATCAACTCCATTTGAATATGTGAAGGTAACCTTTGGTTTATTTTATGATTTTGCATATTTGATGGTTCTTCATTGATGTTTTGTTGAATTTTATTGTAGATCTAGGGTTTTGTGGTTGGAACTAGGGTTTACAATTATAGGGTTCAAATTCAACATATATATTTTGGCATACCTAGTGGGACTCTTGTCTCATGTTTCTAACATTTTCTTTGAGTTTTTAATGTTTTTAGATTTGTAGGCCAAATTTTGAATCGATTTTCAACTAACTCCGTGTTTCTAGCAATTTTTGTTGCATTTCTAGATCTTCTGTCTGAAACTGATTCTTATTACATTTTCAGTCATTATTGTCTTGTCTATAGTCATTTTTAGCACGTATACAATAGATATTGTTGCATTTTTGCTTCTTTTTTTGTAATTCTATTCTAATATGTTTTTGGTTTTTTTTGTTACATTTGTGGAAAATTTAGGTGCATATGTGATTCATATCAGTGTGTATCTGGTTAAATTAGGGTTTTTAATTTTTGTAATTTTTAATTTTTGTTGTGTATATGGTAGTTATTAATGCAAATATGGTTATTTCTTCTATGCATATGGTTTTATTCTAATGCATTTGTGCTAACTCCCAATGCATTTTTGGTCTATATTGCTACATCTGTGGTTTTGCGGGCATCTCATGCTTTTGGAATTGTTATTTTTTGTCAAAGGACCCCTTTAATTACTTCTTGTTATTATCTTGCTCTAATATTTATGTTTGTAGGTTGGGGGTTATTTTTGAAACTGCTACTCCATAGTTTTCTAGGGGTAGCTAGGTGTGTGTTTGTGATTTCATAGGATAGCTCACATTTCAATATGGGTCATTAGAAAGAATGGTTTGAAGTGTCTTGTGTGCTTACACACTTTGTGCTATAGAAACCTAAGGTGTTTGTGAAAGTATCCTCTCCCCTTGCCTTTGTGTACCTTGGGTGTAAGAGAAATCACTAAGCATCTTCTTTTATTTTTAGAGGGTTTGCCTTTGGAGAAGTGATCACTCTAAGGGGAATGACCCAAAGCAATTTTTTCTTTTAGAAATTATATAAAAGGTAAAAATGAAAATTGGAGCCTAACTTGGGTGTGTATGTCATTAGTGTCAATTTGGGGGTGGACTAAGAGCCGCACAAGGTTGACTAAAGCCTTAATTGGCTTACTAGTGAGTGCAGGCACACGAGTCCCTTGAAAAATGACTAGAAACCTTATTTTTAGAGGCTCGCCCTATTGATTGAGTTGTTGGTGTCACTCTTAGAGAAAAGGTGTAGCATTTTACCTTGAAGATACTCACCATATAGATCCCTTAAGATGAGATAGAAATCCTCAAATTTGCATAAGTTAGACGTAGCTTTTTGAGAAGAGGGTGATTGGATCATCCTTGTAGTCCTAGAGGCCCTTACTTGTCCTCTCAAAAAGACAAGATTGAAAAGAACCCCTTTAGTTGTTCTTCTTTTGAGTCAAAGGAGATTCCAAGTGTGGGATTGAGTTTGCTACCATTAGACATTGACCTTAGGAATAGGACATCTTTAGCGTGTCTTCTTTTGTGATTAGACCAGTGGAAATTTGTGCTTTGAGGAGCCTAGGCAATACCATTGTTTTTATGAATCACACAACAACCATTGTGTCTTCTTGTTTGCAGTGTTTTTTTTCCACAATGATCATCAAACAATTAGATTTAATCACATTGATACCAAAAACTAAAATTCAGATTTGGACGTATAGTAGGAAAAGCAAAATTTTCACCAGAAATGCATATTTGGACATTTTTGCTTTGTATTTGGCACATTATTTTGCATTTATTGCACTTTATATCATTTAGTTGATACTTTTTGTCACATATATTAGACATACTATCATGTCTATGGTTCTGCAAAATTGCATACTTGGACATTATTGTCACATATTTGAACATTATTATCGTGTATTTCAATCTTTATAATGTGTTTGTGACATTTATTATCACATACCTAGTATCTTTTTGTGTATTTGGTTATAGATATTGAAATATATTCTTAGTTTATTCCTTAGGATTCATATTCAATCAACCATTAGTTTACCATTGTTGTATTTCTATTTTCAGTCCATTTAGATCCTCGTTCGTCCAAAAACATCAACATTGCCAAAGTCAAAAGTTGTCTTGTTGTCCTCACTACCTTGCATCAAAACTTTGTTATCATTGGGAGGTTTCATTCTTATATTTATCATCTAGGGTACCATTATAGTCTCTTGAGTTAGCATACCTTACCTTGGAATTTATCATCTCTTGGGAAGTCATATCTTGCTTGAGCTATCGATTTGTGACTATCTATCATAGTGCTAATCCTATCATCATTTGGAATCTCATTTTAGGACCTTTGCAAGGCAAAATATTGACTTTTGATTATTGTCATATCTTTCCTCCATTATTATCCTTTGTCATATTTTCATTCACCCAAGTCAAACCTTCTCCCTTATGTGTTTGAAACTAGAGCCCAAAGAGTTAGAAGAGAAGCCTAGGAAGCTCTAAGAACTCAAGACATGGACACTTACACTTTTGATCAAGAATTTTTTTACAATAGTAGGAATTTTGAAAACTATAGTAGTGTGTTCTGATTTATATGATAAGTCATTAAACTCAATATAACTTCAAGCTTATTTGTCCAACTCAATGTTCAATAGGTTGTTTGAGAAAATTTTACACAAGAGCCCATAGCGTTACTTCATGATGCTTGCCCAAGAGGCTCCCAAGTTACCTTCTGATTTAAATGTATCTCAACTTGTTTATGACAATCAAGATGGTGTTGATAATAGTATAAATAGACATGAAGATATCCTCGTGTCTGATTCACCTTCATCCCTTTTGAAAAAGCCAAAAATTCCTATCTAAATGTATAGCCAACAAACCCATGAGCAAACTCATACCAGTAAATTTCATGGCCAAAGAAATACCAATACACATACTAATGACTAACATCAAGATACCAATCAAGGTCAAAATCATGGTCATTCTTCCATTAGACAACCTCATGCTACATTTGATGAGCACCACGAAGATCATACTCAAGGCCAACATTAAGATATCTACCAAGGCCATAATTGTGGTCATGGTTATACTAGATAGTAACCTTGTGTTACGTTTGAATATCACCACCAGGATCATGCTTTTAATGCCAATTATACCCATGGCAATGATGCTCACACCCATTCAAGGCCTTATGCTCAATACCAAAATTATGACCCATATATTTACATTCCTCCACCTAGCACCAGATATCTTAGTTATGTTCCTCCTCCCAAATTTGGTCATTACAACACATTCATCCTTCCTCCTCCACCCGATGGCTTAGACATAAGGATAAATCAAAGGAATACAAAACCTCCTAAAGATGACTTTCAACAACAAATGAAGGCATTACAACAACAAATGGCTAGTATCCATACACTTATTAATAATTACACACTTCAAGACATTTGTCCTTATCCTTTTAATAGGACTATACCCATGCCACCCTTTCCCCCTTATTTTGATGTCTAAATTTGATAAGTACAAGGGAAAGGGTGATCCCAAGGAACATATTAGATAATTTTTCAATGCTTATATAGAGGTTTCTTATGAGGATTCTTACTAAATGTGCATCTTCCCTCGTAGTCTAGGGGGACAAGCTATAGAATGATTTTCATAATTACCACTTGGGATCAGATGTTGTGATGACTTGGATGAGAAATTCATTCAACACATGGGCAATATTGAGCATAAAGTTTTAATGACAACTTTATGTACTACCAAACAATGTAATAGATAATCATTCTTGTCATTTCTATAAAGATGGAGAGGGTTGGCTAGTTGTTCCTCTTGTCATGTTCTAGAAAAATAATTGTTTGAGATGTTCACACAAAACCTAAATCCAAAAATTGGATATGAACTTTACAAATTATATTTGACCATATTTCAAGAAGTTATTTCAAGAAAGGTTTGTCCATTAAGAAGGTCCGTGAGTAAGGTCTTATCAAAATTTTAAAGAGAACAAAGATGATCCTAATACAAAGGGCAAACCCTAATTTTGGAATAAGAATAAGAATATCGTTAATGATGGGGTTGTGGATGCAAAATTGGTAAAAAATTTGGTAAAATTTTCTAGAACTTGTTCATTAAGAAATCAAGTGAATACCCAAAGGGAAACAAGGCCTACGACACAAAGGAAATACACATCTTTAGGAGAACCAATTGAGTTTTTTGCATCAACATTTCAGATCACACTTCATGATCCATCATCAGGATGATAGAGAGAAAATAAAGAGTAGTGGAAGTAAAACTCTCATGGATTATAGAAAATTGATGTTTGCTTTAGAACCAATTGAGTCAACATTGCAAAAATTGGTTGCTAATAAGCTCATTTCTTTACTAGAAAATTGACCTTTTGAGCCAAAGGTTAAACCTACATGGTGAAATGGCAATGAATTTTGTGAATATCATAGAAATAAAGGTCATAAGATTAAAAATCTTATTCAAGATCTCATTGAGAATGGTGAGATTGAATTTGAGAGTCCTTCATCTAATGAAGGACATGCGATGTTTAAGAATCCCTTCCCTGAACATGATGAATACCTCCTAAGACCAATTTTGATGCCAATACCAATTTTATCAATGTTTGGAATATGTGTATATAGTTAACCACATTTCTGAGGTAGACCATCATGTCTCTACCTTAACTATCAAGGAAAAAAACTTTAATATAATGTAACAACCCATTGGGGAAAGCCACTCTACAAGGTACCACCTCTAAACCCTCTTCATCCCATAAATAGTATGACCTTCTTGATCAACTTGGAAAAACACCAATCCACATGTCCATTCATAAGCTTTTACACATACCCCCTTCACATGAGGATATCCTAAACCAAAATTTTCAAAAAACCTTCATACCTACTGACCTAAATGTGGTTCAGTTTCAAGCCATGGTGGGACATTTATCTACACCTAATCATCTTACATTCACATAGTAAGACAATACATCTCCTCAATAACCTCATAATAGACCTCTCCATATTGAATCTTTTGTAAATAAACATTGGATAAAGCGAGTCTTGATAGATGGAGTAGATCTAAACATTTGCACTTTGAAAGTTGTTTTGGCATTGGGATTCTTTGAAGGGGTTTTAGATTCAAAGAAAAAGATAACAATCAAAGCCTATGATGATGAAGAGTGCTCATCTAAAGATACAGTCACCTTACCAATCAAAGTTGGTCTAGTAGTACAAGATGTGGTCTACCAAGTTTTGGACCTTGATCTTACTGTTAACATTCTCTTGGGTGATCCTTGGATTCATGTCATGTAATCAATTTCTTCTATGTACCACCAATGCATCAAGTTCTCATACAATGGAATAGAAGTTACCATTCTTGTCTATCCAAATCCATATATGTATTGCAATAACATTTGTCCTAAGCCTGAAGTTATAGTACCTATCAATTAAGAAAATAGTTCATCTTCATCTTATGTCAATCTCAATTCATTGAAGCTTCTACTTCCAAGCAACCTAAGATCAGGGATAAGGTCACCAACAAAGGAATGAAAGAATATAGTTTTCAACAAACCATGTATCTTACACAACTTATGGACTCTCCTAAGATTTATGGCAGACTACAGTCTTCACAACCTATTATGATAGTTACTATCAAAAGGGTTCCCACAAGTTTTACTATATGGGGTGAAATGTAAGATGAAGACCTTTTCAAAATGCTATTTAAGGACCCATAGGAACAATCAAATCAAGATAACATTAGAATACCTATTGAGAACTATGGAAAAGGCTTCAAATTCCTATAGAAAATGGGATATGATGGTAAAGGTCCTCTTAGATTGCAAAAATGAGGAATCATGGAACCAATCCAACCTAAATTAGTACCTAAGAAACAAAGGACTAAAGGATTAGGATATGCACCCTTGAGGTTGTGTGGCCCTAGATCTCAAGCAATATTATAAATTGGTCCTTCAAGTTTCACTAATAAAAATACAACACTTGAAGAACATTGTCCATTAACAAATTCTAATGAATGAGATTGAGGCTCAGATAAGCCATCTAAAGACTATGATCTTGAAAAAACTTTTCAGAGATCCTAGTGAGCCTACTTTTGAAGAAAAGATCAGAGTTGGATAAATGTTAATAAGTTAGAACAAAGAAAGACCCCAAGATAAGCATTTTAGTGGCAAAGAACAAATAAAAACCTTTTGGGAATCCAAACCCTCTATGTCTCGAGGCTTAAGGTCTAAACCACAAAAAGTGAGAACTCTCGTTATTGAGTATCCTTCTAGTAGTGTTGATCAAACTACCTCCACAATAAAACTAATGAGGAGAGTACCACTGATGACCCTGTTAATCCTATGAGGATCTGGTTAATATTGAGAGGGGGGAGTGAATTAGTATTAAGGCCAATTCAAACTTTAACTCAAAATCAAACTTATTTCAGCTTATCTCAAATCTGAAACCATTTAACAAATATCTCAACTTCTGTAATCAGATCTAATAATCTCTTTATCAGATTTTCTTAACACATTAATCAAATCATTTACCAATACATCCACCACCAAAGTAATCATATAAACTTGATCAATTACCAACTCATTAACCTTATCAATAAGATTAAATGCTTTCTTAAACAACTTCTTATCATTACCAGTAACCTCTAATAAACTTCTAATAAAACATCATAACCGGTGTCTCAGAAATAATGCATGAAATGAAATATAAACAAGAACATCACATGAAAAACATTCCACACATGAACACCATAAGTTTTTGATGTGGAAACCCAAATAGGGAAAAAAACCATGGTGGGAGTTGGCACCCACAAATATTTGTACTCCTTTGAAGTATGCCCTGTTAGGAGCTTACAATACACCTGATTAAGAGCAAACCCTGTTAGGAGTCACCCGGTTAGGGGATTTTCCTTGCAACTTGATTAGGAGCTTGATGATATATTAGGATCAACCTCATGAGAGGATTTAATACTCTTTTGAGAGCTTCCTTGTTAGGGGACTTAATGTTTAAGGCCTGTTAGAACCTACCCGGTCAAGGGATTTAACCTGTTGCAACTGTTAGGGAACAACAGTAAGAAAATGATTTGTTTACTTGCACTTCTCTGCTTGCTTGATCAAATCCAGTTATACTCAACACTCTACAACTCTCAGGCAGATTTCACACTTCACTTGGATGGCTTAACACATTCTCTAAGACCACTAACACAATAAACATCAACCATGTCAACATAAATAGCCATCTCAACTAGGTCGACCATAAAACCTAATTACATCATGAATTTACAATAAGATCACAAAAGAACATCATAGATCGCTATCCAAATCATAATAAAAAATTACAATGCAATATCAATCTTTGATTGATCATAACTCATCATAGAAATCCGATTTGTATCATCAAAACACTCTACTAAGTGTTTCACTGATTCCCAAGAAAATATTCCTTGAACCACGCCAAAATAGCTATTAAATCTTTAACACGGGTTGTGTTGTGTTACCAACTTCATGTAGACTCGCTGTCAGTCACCATCATAACATAAATCATTACTGGTTTGATGATTTCTTCACTGGTCCTTAAACCCTACCAAAACCTTAGCAAAACTTCAGAAAAAATTTGAAACACGCCTTTCAGTAATCATCACAAGTTTTGGTTCTAGTTATATACATCTTACCATGATATAAGTTCACCATCCAAACCGCAAATCACCAATCATCACAAATCGACCGATCCAATCAAACAATTTTGTTTTGTTGGTTAAAGTCCTATTTCATAGACTTTAGCTCTCTGCTAGTAAACCCTATCTTCTGGTAAACCAAATCAATTAGATGATAAAACAAAACATTAGGAACATCAGTTGCCAACAATGGCAACACAAACAACTAATCATGTCATCTATTCATATAATCTCAATCTCTTCATCACAAATAAACTTCTATCCTTTACCGGTGTAGTCATCCTACTTCAACTGCATCACCTGATTTGCATCAGTTATGCCAAATGCCAATAGTATCCCCCTTTGGCATTGATGGCAACACTAATCAGATATACAATTAGAATAACATCATCATCATCAACTTGCTTGTCGATATCACATCTCTGATCACATCTTAGCCGGATCTCCTTTTGTCATCTCCCCCTAAACCAATGCTTCACTCAATCTGATCTTCAACTTCTCATATTCTTGTCATATCTGATTTCTATTCTTTTCTTCTCCCCCTTTGACAACAATGCCAAAGATGTAAATACATCACTTGTCTTTAATTCTATTGCTGCCTCTTTTATCATCTCTACTACATAAATAAGAAAAACTATAACAGAGCATTAAATCAGAATTTTACATCAGACTTGCTCCCCAAAGGAGTAGCCAGTACCTTCATCAATCTTTAGTGAAAAATAAACATGAAATCCACAGGATTGATGGATCTCCATCACTTTATTTCTTCTGGTGTAGGGGTCTAACCCCTAGTTTACCTCTAAGAAACTCAAAAGTAGACTTCGGTGAGGGCTTAGTAAAGATATTAGCCAACTGATCTTTACTCTTCACATATTCCATCTTAACCTCCTTATATTGAACTCTTTCCCTTAGGAAGTGATACTTCAATTCAATGTGCTTTGTTCTAGCATACAACACAAGATTTTTAGAAATGTTGATTGCACTTGTATTATCACAATAGATAGTCACCAGTTCTGACATAGCTATCTTGAATCCTTCTAGCACATGTATCATCCATATTGCTTGTGTACAATTCATTATGCAACTACATACTTAGCTTTAGCTATAGATTGAGAAACACAAGTTTGTTTCTTGCTCATCCATGCCACTAACCTTCCTCCAAGTAGAAAAGCTCCATCGGTTGTGCTTTTCCGATCATCCACATTACCTGCCCAATCAACATCAGTAAAGACATATAAAGTAAAATAACCTTTATAGGGATACCATAAATCATAGTCTACTATGCCTTTGAGATACTAATTTTTTTTTTTTCACAACCATTGTGTGACTTTCTTTAGGCTCTTTTTGAAATCTAGCAGCTAATCCAACAACATGAGAAATGTCCGGTCTTCTATGGACAACATAATGTAGCTTGCCAATCATAGACCTGTACTCTTTTTCACTAACATCAAGGTAATCATCTTCTTTTGACAACTTGCAACCAGTCACCATCGGTGTCCCTACCAGTTTGTAGCCTTCCATGCTGAAATTTTTCAACACCTCTTTGATATACTTGGTCTGACAAATAAAGATACCACCATCCAGTTGCTGGACCTATAAGCCAATAACGAACTTAATTTCAAATTCCTTTTTTATTATATCAACAAATTCCATACACATATCATCATTTCCACCAAAAATTATGTCATCAACAAACATGTCTGCTATCAACATCTTGTCTCCATCAATATTCAAATAAATGTTGTTGTCCTCACTGGTACGTTGGTTTCCAATCTTGATCAAATGTGCATGTAATATCTCATACCATGCTCTTGGTGCCTACTTAAGACAATACAAAGATTTGTGCAATTTACACACCATGCCTTTATCATCGGTCAAGGAAAATCCATCCGACTATTCAATGTATACTTCTTCTTCTATAATCCCATTACATACTTCTTCTTGAGCATACCCTTTACATACTAACCTTGCCTTGTTTCTTAAATCCTTCCTTCTTCATCCAATTTATTCCTAATGACCCATTTTGTTCCAATTACATTCTTATCCTCTGGTCTAGGAACAAGTGACCATGTCTGATTCTTCTCAATTTGATCTAATTCTTCATTCATTGCCTTAACCCAAGCATCATCCTTTAGTGTTTCCTTAACTGTCTTGGGTTCAATTGTAGATATCAAACATGAATTCTCTATTATCTTTCTCCTAGTTTGTACACCTGCATTCTTATCACCAATTATCTGCTCTTGTGAATGATTCAATCTGACATATCTAGGTATTGCCTGTGATCGTTCTGCATCTTCTTCATCAGGTTCTACATCTTCTTCCTCACTGTCATCGCTCACCATTTGAGTAGCTAATTCTGCATTCGCCGGTTCTTCATTATTCTTTGCTTTTGGTTCAATGGTCACAAAATTTTTGGTCATTATCATCCTTTTCAGGTTCAGATCTGCTTGTACCTTCAGACTTATCAAATAAATCATCAACTTTTACATTAGCATTTTTAACATTTTCTTAGTTCTCTTATTGTAACATTTATATGCTTTACTCTTAAAGGAGTAACCAAGAAATATTCTGTGAGGCCTCACCTCGACTCAGTCTGACATTTCAATGATTTTTATATATTGACTATCATGGATACTTTATTTTGATGCATTTTGAAACTTAGAACTTATATGATTTCAGGATTTGGATAACATTGCTATGTTTTGATGATTTACTTATATGCTTTATGAGATAGAACACTACATGATTGTTAGATAAGATGATATTGCAATGATAGATGTCGTTATTGAATTTGTAGGACTTTACTATGATAATAGAACTATGATGTATGGTTAAGTTTATGTGAATTAGGATGAAATTGCTTATGTGAAATTGCTTGATAAAAGATGTATTTAATCTGTGCAGATGAAAATTGTATGCAAGTGATGATGTGTATTGCTATTCCTTTGAATTATATTATATGTGGATATTTGAAAGTACTAATGTGTAAATTGAGATGTGCAGGAAATTAACCATGTGACCATGGAAAATTACAGAGAACCAAACCTAGACTTATGTATGTTCGTAAGCCAGGGGTTGTCTATTTGGAGAGACAACACCCCATTTGTGTTGTATTTTATTCGTAACAGTATATGCTGCATGTGTGTTAAGTGTTATTTAAATTTATTGTGTAAAATCCACAAGAGACGATTTCATGTTTTAAATTGTAAAAGTGTTTTATTTGTGTCACTTGACATGTGTGGATTTAAGTTTAAATGTTTTATTTATGTCTCTTGGTGGGAAAGTGTTCAACTATAGTTTTTTTCAATTAATGTAACGTGATGTCATAAATACCTTGGGAAAAGAATCTTTGGAGAGG
Organism: Cryptomeria japonica; assembly: GCF_030272615.1. NCBI lineage: Eukaryota > Viridiplantae > Streptophyta > Pinopsida > Cupressales > Cupressaceae > Cryptomeria > Cryptomeria japonica. The sequence goes on along the minus strand of NC_081415.1, from coordinate 694,839,487 downwards.
TCAACATATGTTTGACCCGAAAATAAACTTTAGAGGGGTTTAAAATGGGTTAAATGAACACCTAGGGGTAGTTTAATAGGGTTTCCTAAAGCCCATAAGGTATACCTAAGGGGTAGGGGTAATTTTAGGCAAGTTTCTACTCCTAAGTGACCTTTTAGACACTTTAAAATTTGGCTTTTCTGAGTTGTGCGAAAATTGAAATTAGAAGTTTGAACCTAGTTGTAAACTTTCCTATTCGAATGAGAGTTCTTTTTCCCATTCTATCTTACTTTCCTCTTTAGTTTTTAGAAACTTGTGAGAACTGAGAGAATGAGCTTCTTAAGAAAGAATTTGAAAATTTGAGGGTAATCACCCACTCTCCATTTTTGGAGACAAGAGAATTTTTTTGAAAAGAATAGAATAGATTTGAATAGAAAATTTGGCTAAGGGTAGAAGAAGAAGATCCGTGGATTGGGTAGCTCTTCCTCAAATACTATCCTACCTTTGGGCAGATTAAGGTTGGTTTCAATATTCTTTAAAATGACTTCTTTTTCCTTGCATGTGTTTGAAAGTATGTTGGTGTAAGGAATCTGTTTTCTTGTATGTTTTTTTTTTTTAGAGATTTCATTTGGTATCTTTGCATTATGTTTTGTCTATGTTTTTGGGAGTTTTCTCAAGACCTCTTACTCTTGGGAGAGAGGAGGATCTTGTGGGTGGTAGCAATGACAACCCTCGAGTGAGAGACTCTCATTTTGAGAGCGATCACAAGGGATTTTTGTGTGACCTTTGTTGCATGGCCTGTTTGTGCAATGGGGGTCATAAGGAGGGATATAAGGCTAGAATGCCTTGGGGGGCATAAGGAATAAGGGGTTGAAATTCTTGATGTATTTGTTGTGCCATGAGGTGGCTACTTGTTTTCTATACTTGCAGTTCTCCTCAGGGTATTGGTCCACTACCACCCTTGAAAAGGTCATTACCAATGTGTGGTGCTATGTAGCCAAGTTGGGAGTGTCTCTAAATATCTATGTGTGTATTTTTGTCTTCTATGTGTTTACATGTTTGTTACCCATCTAGGGCTTGGTTCTCTGAGCTCGGGGGTGGCTACTAGTTAGCCTAGGCTGGGAGGTGAGCACTTCATGGTCATATTTGTGATTTATTATGCAGGAATGTCGGGAGAAAAGAATAGGACAAGTGTAAAGTTGCAGAAGATTATTGTGTGAAGAAATCTAATTTCATTTGCAGTTATTAGTTTTGATAGGAGAAATACACCCTCATTCGTTGAAATGAGAGGCAAGTTGTAAATTTAAAATATAGACATGAGATTTGTTATGGTAGTTAAATAAAGAAACATCCTGTAAATTTTGCTGAATATCTTTAGTGTTGTAAAAGCTAGATATATTTCTATTTTTTGTTTTTAAAAAGAGTTACTTTTGAATTGCATGCAATAGTCTTTGTGATATGAAAATCAGTTTTATTTAATTCTGTGTTTTTCTTTTTATCTGAGAATTCATGAGTTGTATTTGCTGTTAGCTTTTAAATAAATAAAAAAATGGTTATTTAGTTGCTGTAATAATTGTAGAATCAGTAAATGTATTTATTGCAGAAGAGAATAATGTATTCCTAAAATTAGTATTTCTTAAGTTTCAAAAAAATTTTATCCGATGTGTTATGATAAATAGTTTAGTAGGAAATTTATTCCATTGGTAGGCACTTAAAATATAACAAAAATAAATAGGAGAGGCATTAACTAGATTTGCATGCATATTGTAGATTTAAAAATAATTTTATAATTCTGTTTTCTGTAAAAGGAAAAAAATAAAAATAAAAAAATAAGACAAGGAATATAGTATAATATATTTCTGGAAAAAAAAAAAATCCTTACATTAAATAGATTTAATACTATACTGCCTTTCCTACGATTGAAAAATCAGAGCTTTCCATGATTTCGGGTTATTTTAAGAAATGAAACAATGATATAAATTATTTATAAATATATATAATTATATACATGTAGATTTCATGTATATATATTTATATATACTTATATATAAAATATATCATAAAAAAATTACCTACAAAACAAATGATGATGTAAACCCAATAATATATATACCATTATTTATATATATATGAATATATACATATGAAACTATATATACACATTCATATACATATAAAAATACCTATATAGATTTATTTAACTTATTGAATTACCTTTGTATTTAAAAAAAAAAAAAAGATTTTTGCATGTAAAATATATTTGAAAAAAATAAATAAATATATATATATATATATATATTATAAAAAAAAAAAATTTAAAAAAAAGGGGAAGTGGTTTCCTTTGAGAAGGGCCGCGCAGGGCACGTGGACCCTGTGCGTGCCGCGACCAACACAGAGGCTGCAACCTTTGTGAGGGCCGCGGAACGCACAGGGCCTGCGTTCCCTGTGTGGGCCGCGGGACGTACTAGTGGCCGTAGCCACTGTGCGGGCCGCAACACACACAGCGGCCAAGGCCGCTGTGTGGGCCGCGACCCACACAGTGGGTCGTCCCACTGGTGGCGCCGCTTGCTATCCCCCGCCTTCACCCTTTTCGGCCGCTCATCCCCAATCTGCCGAACTCCCTCCATGGCCACCGCTCGATGGGTTTCGGCCCTGCACAGTCCAAACCAAGATTAAAATGTAAGGTTCAAATTATATATATATATATATATATATATATATATATATATTAAATGGAATGCCCTAATCCAAAGCTTGGGGTTAGGGCAAACCAAATATGGTTAGGGTAAGATAAGTAAATTACCCTAAGGGAAGTTTTAAATTAACAAAGAAATAAAAATAAAATAAAAGAAAGAAAAGAAAAAGGGGTTGAGGGTAGGTATTGAATTTGATAGAGTTTTGAATGGGTAAAACCCTAGGTATATATATATATATATAAAATTAAAGTTGTCATTTTATAATTATGTTCTATATAAAGTAAAGAGGTAGAGATGGATCAAGTTAAAATTGTATGGGGTTATTATTTGACTTCTCAAATAATACAAAATGATTTAAATTGAGTAATGAGAAGTAAATAATTATTTAAACTTTATTAGCTTAAGGAGTTTTAAAATAAGATTAAATTATCTAAATTAAGTGACACTTTAAACGATTATTTTAATTATGGATTTAAAAATGGATTCTAGATAATATAGTCTTAATGGAGACTAAATTTATCTTCACCTTCTAGTTTTTAATGTGTTTGTTTTAATTAAACTATTGATTATGTTAATGAGAAAATAAATTAAATCATTTAGTTTTCCGCAAATAAACTTTTAATTAATTTCGTTACTTAGTTAGTATCAGAATTAGCTCGAATATGGATATGGCAAACATGTTAATGCATGTCGAGTTAGCGAACTTTGTTAATTAATTAGTATTTTTTTAAAAAAATCATTCTATTTTTGCCCTAAATTTTGGGCATGACATATTCCCTCATCAAATTTTGCATCAAACTTCTTAGTGTAGTTATCTCTCTTGATGAAGCATTGACTATTTTAAAATAACTAACACAAGGAGTTTTTCCATACCATATCTCATAGGGTGTCTTATTGTTACCTCTTTTTACCAGTACCCAATTTAAAGTGTATACAACAATACTAACTATTTATCTCCAAAACATTTTGGATACGTTACCCTGTAATAACATGGTTCTTGTAACTTCCACTATTGTTTTGTTCATCCTTTCTACTATGCCATTCTGTTGTGGTGTCCTTGGAGCTGACATCTGTCTCTTTATACCCTATTCATCACAATACTTAACAAATTCATCAGATGTGAATTCACCTCCTCGGTCTGATCTTAAACACTTCAAGTTCTTACCGGTTTTCTTCTCAACCAGAGCTTTAAATGATTTAAATTTATTAAATGCTTTAGATTTCTCTCTCAAAAATGTTACCCACATTATTTTAGAATATTCATCGATGAAGATTATGAAATACCTATCACCATAATAAATCTTTGTTCTCATAGAGCCACAAAGATCAGTATGTACCAAATCTAAATCATTCTCAGAAATACCATTCTTTCTCTTGAAAGAAATAGAGGTCATCTTACCGATTTGACAATCTTTGCATATCACACTATTTGGGTTGACAAGCTGGGGTAATCCTCTTACAACACTTGACTTGCTTATCTTAACCAGATTTTATCAAAATTAATAGGACAACATCTTTTATGCCACAACCAACTATCTTCCATTCTTGCAACCAGACAATTATTAACATTACTATTCAAATGGAATACATTACCTCTAGTTTGCTTCCCAGTAGCAATTAGTTCACCATTACCTCCAAGAATTCTGCAGACTCCACTCTTAAATTCAAGCAAATAACCTTTACCATTGAGCTGACCAACACTTACAAGATTATGCTTAAGACCATCAACCCAAAATACATCATTAGCATTACTCTTTCCATTTAAATAGATTGAACCTTTACCTTTCACCATGCAAGGAGAGTTGTTTCCAAATCTAACAACACCTCCATCAAATTCATTAAGGGTTATAAACTTACTTTTGTCTCCGATCATGTGGTGTGAGAATCCACTATCTATAATCCACTCATCACTATTCTCCATATGAGACACTAGTGCCTTTTTTATCAAATAGTTCCTCCTTCATAGCTACCAACACAATTTCTTCATTAACTTTTCTTTCTTATCAGTGTTAGGACAGTTAGCAGCAATATGACCAATTTTATTATAAGAGAAACACTTCAAAGGTAGCTTTCCTTTATACTTACCAATGCCTCTTGAAAATCTCTTTGCTAACAATGTTTCAAGTTCCATCACTTGATCTTCACTTTCTTCATCTCCCTGATTACTTCCATGACTTGTCCCACACTCATCATTTTAATATATGTCTTTTCTTTTTCTAGCAGATGAACCGGTAACATAATCTTTAAAGACAAATTCAATAGATTTTGTCTCACTATTGTCAAAACTATTTAACTCAAAAGTTGTAAGCTTACCAATCAATGAATCAACGAGTACCTTATCCTTTGAAATAGATCTAAGTTCTTGGATTGCCGATACTCTTATAGCATACTGAGGTTGAAGAGTTTTTAGCATTTTACTGACTATTGTATCATCTTCTATTTTACCTCCATCACTCTTAATGACGCCAACAACTTCTTTGATTCTCTGACCATACTGTCCAATATTCTCACCTTCAAGCATTCTCATGTTATCAAAATTTCCTCTCAAGCTTTCCTCTTTGGCTCTTTGAAAATTCTCATCTCCTCCATAGATTGTCTTTAACTTTCCCAAAGCTCACCTGCAGTCTCCAATCCTTGAACATCAATATATTCTGAATCAAATAAAGTACTTACAATAGCTTCTAGGGCTTGCATGTTATCTTGTTGTTCTTTGAGTTCATATGGCAGCAAGGGAGTAGTGGTAGGAGCAACACATGTTGTTTCAAATTGGTTACAATACTATGCACCAAGACCTTTGATGTAGATCTTCATTTGGTCCTTCCCGATCTTGTAGTTATCCTTATTGAACTTGGGACCCTCTTTCTTCGTCATCTTGAATTCCTCAGAATCTTTTCCTCAAGTGGTTAGGCTTTCTGGACACAGAGGATTAGTCTTTGATACCAATTGTTAATCCTATGAGGATCTGGTTAATACTAAAGGCGGGGGGGGGTGAATCAGTATTACGACCAAATTCATACTTTAACTCAAAATCAAACTTATTTCAGCTTATATCGGATCTGAAACCATTTAACAAATATCTCAACTTTTGTAGTCAGATCTAATAATCTCTTTATTAGATTTGCTTAACACATTAATCAAATCATTTACCAATAATTTCACCACCAAAGTAATCAAATAAACTTGATCAATTACCAACTCATTAACCTTATCAATAAGATCAAATACTTTCTCAAACAACTTCTTATTAGTACCGATAACCTCTGATAAACTTATGATAAAACATCATAACCAGTGTCTCAGAAATATTGCATGAAATGAAATATAATCAAGAACATCACATGAAAAACATTCCACACATGAACACCATAAGTTTTTGATGTGGAAACCCAAATAGGGAAAAACCACGGTGGGAGTTGGCACCCACAACTATTTGTACTCTTTTGAAGTTCACTCTGTTAGGAGCTTACAATATGCTCGGTTAAGAGAAGACCATGTTAGGAGTCACTCGGTTAGGGGATTTGCCTTGCAACTCAATTAGGATCTTGATGATCAGTTAGGGTCAACCTCATGAGAGGATTTAACACTCTTTTGAGAGCTGCTATTAGGGGACTTAAATGTTTAAGGCCTGTTAGAACTTACCTGGTCAAGGGATTTAACCTGCTATAACTGTTAGGAAACAATAGTAAGAAAATGATTTGTTTACTTGTACTTCTCTTCTTTCTTAATCAGATCCAGTTATACTCAACACTCTGTAACTCTCAAGCAGATTTCACACTTCACTTGGATGACTTAACACATTCTCTAAGACCATCGACACAATAAACATCAACTGTGTCAACATAAATAGCCATCTCAACTAGGTTGGCCATAAAATCTAATTACATCAAGAATTTACAATAAGATCACAAAAGATCATCGTAGATCACTATCCAAATCATAACAACAAATTACAATGCAATATCAATCGTTGATTGATCATAACTCATCATGGAAATCCAATTTGTATCCTCAAAACACTCTACTGAGCATTTCACTGATTCATAAGAAAATCTTCCTTGAATCATGCCAAAACAACTATTAAATCTTTCACGTGGGTTGTGCCATGTTACCAACATCATGTAGACTCATTGTCGATCACCATCATAACAAAAATCATTATCAGTTTGATGATTTCTTCACCAGTCCTTAAACCCTATTAAAACCTTAGCAAAACTTCATCAAAAATTTTAAACACACCTTCCCATAATCATCACAAGTTCCGATTCTGGTTATATACATCTTACCATGATATAAGTTCACCATCCAAACCACAAATCACCAATCATCGCCAATAGACCGATCCAATCAAAACAATTCTGCTTTACTGGTTAAAGTCCTATTTCACAGACTTTAGCTCTATGTCAGTAAACCTATCTTCTGGTAAACCAAATCACTTAGATGATAAAACAAAACATCAAGAACATCAATGAAAACACAAATAATTGATCATGTCATCTATTCATAGAATCTCAATCTCTTCATCACAAATAGACTTCTATCCTTTACTGGTGCAATCATCCAACTTCAACTGCATCACCTGATATGCATCAGTTATGCCAAATGCCAATAGACCCTAATGAAATCATTAACATATATGAATAATCATGTATTTTTACCCTTACTGCTTCTGATCTTAACCAAATTGATGGTCTTCCACTAGTGCACCCTCAACTTATAGATTGGGACCAACAAGGGCCTCCACAACTCGATAGTTTTCAAAATGACAAGGCTATCATTTATTATCTTGGACTGCGAGATGATCTTCCTATCGGGGATGATAGAGAAGGATTAATCATTGAAATTTATAGCATAACTTACTTTGGAGAGGTTGCCAAACCTTTTACTTGTAAAAATATAAAACTAAATAATAAAAGGTCTTCTAGTGAAAACTATACTGTGGTGCTTTTAGACCATAAAAAGGTAAAAAGAAAGGATGTATCTGATGGTGAAAACCTCTTTGACCCATTAGAGGATGGAAGGTTTTACACTCCCCTTGACATCATATCATGAGAGATCACCTATGTTGGTGGAAGAGACAATACAAACTAATATTGGGACTAAAGAAGATCCACAAAATATCTATCTTGCAGTATCATTGATAGAACAAGAGTATCCCAAATTTGTCAATTTTTTTAAAGAATGACAAATCAATTTTGCATGGTCATTTGTTGACATGTCTAGTTCAGATTCTAATTTTATCATGCATCATCTATTAGTAGTAATAGGTGCAAAATCAATAAAACAAGAGTTGAGAAAAATGCATCCACAAATCACATTTATAGTCAATGTTGAGCTTGAGAAATTACTGGATGTTGGTTTCATCAAATATTTTGATCACCTAGAATGGATTTCAAATATTGTACTTATGGACAAACCAAATGGCAGTATTCAAGTATGTACATACTATAGAGATATCAACAAAGCTTGGTCTAAGGATGATTTCCACTACCCAACATAGACTTAATTGTTGATCTTACCACTAGATGCACAATGTTATCACTCATGGATGGATTCTCTAGTTATAATCAGATTAAGATCGCACCTAAGGACCAACATAAGACTACTTTCACATGTCCTTGGGAAATTTTTTGTTGGACTTTCATGCCTTTTATCCTATAGACCACTGGTGCTACCTATCGAGAGCTACGACCACAATCTTCTATGTCATGATGCATACTTTAATGGAAGACTATGTAGATGACCTCTTGGGAAAATCACTCATAAGAGAAAGCCATTTTGATGTTCTAGATAAATTCTTTACTCAAGTAGAAAAGTACAAAGTGCAATTAAATCCCAAGAAATGTGTCTTTGGGGTAACCTCCAAGAAGCTCCTAGGATACATTGTGTCACAAAGAGGTATTGATGTTGATCTAGAAAAGGTCAAACCTATTTTAAATATGCCTCCATTGAAGAATATCAGTCAGATAAGGTCATTACAAGGGAATTTGTAGTCAATCATTATTGCTGAACTTGCAGACAAGTGTCATCCATTTACACATTTTCAACATCAGAATATTAAATTTAGATGGGATGATAATTACAAACAAGCTTTCTAGATACTCATGAATCCTCTTGTTCTCATGCCACCAATTAAAGGAAAGCCCCTACTTCTTTGAATATCAACGACAATAATAGCACTGGGGGCAATCTTATCACAACAAGACTATGAAGAAAAATAAAAAGCCATCTATTACAATAGTCGCACATTAGTGAGATACAAGATAAATTGCACTCCTATCGAGTGCGCATGTCTTGCCATAGTTTTCTCCTCACAAAATTGCAACACTACATGCTCACTCACAAAACAAAGCTTGTAGAAAAGAGCAATCCCCTAAAGTATTTTCTCAACAAAGCAACTCTTAGAGGTAGATTGGCTAAATGGGTAATGATGCTCAATGACTTTGATATTGAATATGTTCAGAGAAAAACCATCAAATAATAAGTCATTGTGGATTAGTTAGTAGATGTAACTATGATAGATGATCACCCATTGATTTTAAAATTTTCAAATGAATCCATCCTAGTAGTCATACCTTCAAGATTATGGCAACTCTATTTTGAAAATCATTCACATAGCATGGAGCAAGTGCATGAATCCTTTGTTGGCATTTTTTATGTTTATGTTGTGATTGTCATTGATGGACACACACTTGCATTGAGATCCTCTTTATATGTATAAGTTAGAGCACAACCGGTATTTGTTCCAACCGGTATGTTGAATATACCGGTATGTTGAATTATAGTCTTTAGACTATTGATGTTTTGCAGAATGTGTTTCCTGGTCTGAAGCGGCATGTTGACCCCAAGTGGTTCATGGATCCCAAGCAGTACGAAGGACCAAAGTGGCATAACACATTTTTACCAATCTTCATTTTTGTCAATTCGACAACCGGCATTTTGTATGAACTGGTAATACTCTATGATGAGTTACCAACCGACATTTTGTGATGAGTTACCATCCACCAATTGTTTGATGGTGCCAACACATTAACGGTGCTTTTTGTGTCATGGTACCAAGTATGTCTAGGTTCATTGAACCTAGGAAATTGTAATGTAATCCTATTGGACCGACATGAAATCAGATTCCTTTATAAGGACATCATGTCTAGGGTTTTAGGTTGTTGATCAGGTCGCAACAAAAGTTTATATTGTTGCTAGGGTTTAAGGTGGTTGAGGAGTTGGAAAGAATATGAATGTGTAGAAGAATGAAGTAATGTAGGAGTGCATTAAGAATGAGCTATCAAGGATCTAACCAAGCAGTCAGTGCTATTAGATAGATGAAACACTTGTTGATTACTCACATCTTTGACAAGTCTGTAGCCCTTAACTGGGTAGGCCCAAAAGCCTTTTTGTAAATCCTCTAACAAGGTGGTTCACATCTGTGGATCTAAAATCCTCTAGCAAGGTAGTCTTTAATCGGACTTATCTCCTAACAGAGATTGAGATTCCTAACAGGATCTATTCTGGTAAAGAACATTGTAAGACCTTAACTGGTCTGGTTTCTATTTTATAGACAGTTACTTGTGAGTTCCATCTCACCATGGTTTTTCCCATTTGGGTTTCCACGTCAAAATCTATTGTGTTATAGTGTTTGTGCTTCTGTGGGTGAATGCATTATTAGCTATTTGGTTTGCATGTTTGTTAACCGGTTTTTCTGTTAAACTGTTTTACCAGTTTACTATTAGTCTTGCAAAGTGTTTAAGTGCAAAGATTTTTGGCATACTAATTCACCCCCCCCTCTTAGTATTCATCAATTGGTATCAAAGCCAACTTTTCTATAAGTTTAACCACTTGGAAAGAGATATGGGGGAATACACTTTGAGGGATCTTACCCACCAGCTCACTCAGTCTGAGCAAGCCTATGATGATCTTATGGTCAAATACAAGGTATCTCAAGCAAAAAGGAGAGAACATGCAAAAAAACTGATGGAGCTATCTAAAAATAGTTCTTCAGATGAAGCATACATGGAAGCCCTAATTTCTGAAGTAAATAAGTTGAATGAATCAAACTCCAACCTGAGAAAGGAGTTGGAAGGACTGACTATCTGGATGTGTCAAGAGCTTGAGAACCGGAGGAAATTTGAAGATCTAGTGAAAGAAAGAGATCATGAGATCTCCAAACTGAAACAAGAGACGAGTGCCCTAAATGCTCAACTCCATGCAAGAAAAGTGGAAAAGGAAGACATGCAAGGAGAATTGAACACTGCCATCTCTGAGAATGAAAACCTTTTGGAAACAAATGCTACTATTTCCAAAGAACTCTCTGAGTCAAAGGAAATACTTGCTAAGTTCAACAAGAGTACTGTCAAGCTAGAGAAAAAGCTTGAATCTGCCAAACCGGTCAAGAATATCAATGTACTTGGTTATTCCGGTCATGAGGAAGGTGAGACCTCTAGTACAAATGCTAGAACATCAAAGAAACAACCGTCATCAAAGGATAAAGGTAAGCAAAAGTTTAAACCTGTTTGTTTCAACTATCTTAAAGAAGGACATACTGCAAATGTGTGTAGGAGTAAAGATTACAACAATTTTCCTTATTTCCTAAATGATAAGCCTAGATCCTATAGATTTGATGGTAACTGTTATGCATGCAACAAGTATGGGTATAGAGCATCTAAATGCAAGTCTGTTATGAATAACACTGGAAGATATCCTTATAGGACTCAAGGAGTTGGTCCTGAACCTTTTGTGAACTAGAATCACAACCAGTTTAATGCCTTCAATCATCAGCCAAGAAGTGGTGGTTATCAAGCGGCAACCGGATGGAGAGAAAATTGTATGATCTGTCATGGTCATGATCATGGTCACATTGTTGTATCATGTAGAAGGAAGAATGGAAACATGAACAATGGACCTTGGAGATCACATGGATTGGTCTGCTATCACTGTAACAAACTGGGTCACATTGCCAGATTCTGTAGATCAAGAAGGAACATATCTGATGATATGCCGGTCACTCCGGAAGGAAACATTGATGTTGACACTGTTCAAGTGGACATGAACAAAATTTGGAAGGAGAAACCAATGGTGTTACAAGAGGAACCGGTTTTTGCACCTAGTGTGGAAATCACGGAACCGAAAAACTAAGCTGCAAAAAGCTTAGGGGGAGCAAACGACGAAATGTTTTGAACCCTCGGTTTACACCGGTAAAAGTCCTTAACTGGTATGTGATACCTGTCATTTGGTAGAAGACCGGAAATAGTAAAAAGGCAAATTAGGGTTTACGCCCTAATGGAGGAGCATTAATGATGGTAGGTGAGGAATATGTTTAAAAGCATTTTTCAAATCATTTCTCACTATCACTTTTCGAGCGAAGAAAAGTTTTTCAAAGAGTAGAGCGACGAAAAGGTGATTTGAGCAGAGATTTTGAGAAATTGAGAAATCATGAAGGAGATTCAAATTCAAACTGGAAACGGTCAAGTAGAGAACACAAAGCGGTGATTCAACAACTGACGGAGTGTGAAGTGAAGGAGAATCGGCAAGCCCTAATTTCACATGTTTCAAAAGGTATTTATCGAGTTCTTAAGATTTCTATCATGGCTTCCGCATCTCATACCAGTTCTAGTGCATCTGTCGAGTTTGCAAGTTTTATTCAACGGAAGTCCAAGTATAATGCCCTATCACAAGTTCCAGCTGGTCTGATAGTAGAAGAGGGAATTTCTAACTACATAGAGTGCAAGATAGAAGACCTAGGGTCTCTAGCTATCCACACCCAGTTAGGTTTATTTTGTGGAAAAGATAAGAAGATCAAATTGGAGTTTAATATTTTGGAGAAGAAAAAGCTCCACAATGCTATTTACTTGCTAGGGGATTTCACAGAGGATCATATAAGGATCATTTTGAGTAGAGTCCATGGTGATAAGATGTACTTAGAGAGAACACATGATATCACGCCGCAGGCAATTCATGCAGTCACCAGATTCTACAACACAGGGGAAGTGCCAGCCCTGAGGACAGTAAGCAAAACTGAAATGTCCAAGCTCACCGGTTCAGTGAGCGACTCTCGAGGCATGACAGTCAATTCTATCAAGGATGATCTGGTGAAGTATGCATGTATGGTGATTGGATACCGAACATTCTCAACCAACATAATTAAATCTATATCTGCTGTAGCAGTAAATACCGCTTACCGGATGATAAAGGAGGATGCATCATTTGATCTGTGCACTAGTATGCAGAGACAACTCCTGTTGAATCTAAAGTTGATCAAACAGGATAAGGCACTTAGGATCAAGTTTGGACAACTATTGGTTGGGTTGTTCTTCTATTTCCAAGGCTACTTTCCAGGGGTAGGAGATGTCCAATGGTCTGGTGACCAACTGGTGACCAAGCAAATCAAGGAAAGCATTGAAGCAATTGGAACTGGCTACCCTGATGTTCTGAACAAGTACTTTGATGAGTTTAGAAGGAAAATGAGCCAAAGAGTGAGGATATTAGGTGACATCATCAAGAAATATGAAGATGATATCTGCTTCACCATCCAAGTAGATAAATGCATAGTGGAGGTTGTTGATCCTAGACAGGAAGAAGTGGAGCCAATGGGCTATGAGGTGATGTATGATATGCTAAAAGGGTATGCCTCTACCCTTATTGCCTCACCATTTGATCCTAAGGAAAAGAGAACTGGCACCTACCTAGAGAGGATAGCACCGGTTGAGGATCCACTAGCAATGAAAGAAAAAGAATCGGTAGTAAAGAAGGCAAAGGCAGTGCTTGCAGCATCAGCATCGATTACTACTGCAACTCCAAAAGTGACCAAGAGGTCACCAGCCAAGAAGAAACCAGAAGTAGCATTGACTAAAGTGTTCACAAGAAAGAGGAAGAAAAGGAATACCTCTCCAGACTCAGAAGAAACTGTTTCTGAGGAAAAGCCAAAGAAAACACGTCAAGCAAAGAGGAAGACAAAGAATGAACTGACATCTTCTGCACCGGTAAATATAGATATCTCTTCCTACAAACCTTTGACACATTGTCAAAGAACAATAAACAATATTAGGAGGAAAGTGCTAAATGAATTAATTGAGTGTTTTGACGACTTTAATGATGATGAAAAGGAAGCAGTTGAAAAGGAAATAATTCAGTATTTATGTGCTAATGATCGGTCGCCCTCAGAGATTAAGTCTCAGACACTAGATTCTTTATATATGTCATTAGATAATAGATGGTGCATTGCCATAGAAAAGGAACAGGAAATCAAGGAGAAAGTTTTTGCACAGTACTTTCCCGACCTGTCAAATTCTGAATTGTTTGATGTTATTGACCAAAATAAAGGACTCTTCTTCACTAGAAGAAGAAGACTCTGGCTATTAGAAGGTAGAGTTGATGATGTCGAGAAAGACACTCATCTGTATATGAGAACCACTGTCCAGTCTCACAAAGCACGTCTAGCCAAACTGACAAGCTGAAGAAGAACTGGTTATATCCAAACTGGATGAAGTATTTGATGATGAAGGAAATTTGGTTGTTGAACTAATCGACACCATTGATGTCGATGCTCTGGACATTGAGGATGTTACTCAGGAAACACCATCTGAGGCAACAGGGTAGGAGCAACAGGATAAATAGGTTTGATAAGCAAGCCAAGGACAAACAGGAAGCGGCAAAGGAAGAGGAGAAGAAGAAAAAGGATGAAGAAGAGAAGCAGAAAAGGGATGAAGAAGAGAAGAAGAAGAAATATGAAGAGGAGAAGAAGAAGAAAGATGAAGAGGAGAAGAAGAAGAAGGATGAAGAAGAGAAAAAGAAGCGAGAAGATGAAAAGAAAAAGAAGGAAGAAGAAGATAAGGAACAGGAGAAGAAGAAGGAAGCAGAGAAGAAGAAGAAGGAAGAGGAAGAAAAAGAAGAGGAAAAGAGAAGAGAAGTAGAGAAAAGGAAGAAGAAAGAGGAGGATAAGGAAGCAGAGAAGAGGAGAGAAGTGGAGAAGAAGAAAGTGGAAGAGGACAAGGTAGGAGAAGCAGAGAAGAGCACCCAGATGGAGACTCCAAAGGCAACCGGGAGTCAAGCCAAACCAGCTGATCTCTCCAGTCCTATCGATCTCTAGTCTGCAAGTGAAATGGAGCTAATGCAGAGCATCAAGGTAGCTCAAGAGCACCTTGAAATCATTCAATGAAAGAAGGAGCATGATGTAATTCAAGCGGCTATGGATACGCTTACTGGTTTGATACTCGGTACAAATCTTCCCAACACTGATTCATCACTAGCTAAACTCAAGCTCCTATACACAGTAGTGGATGATCAGGTACAGAGCCTTGAAGAGACAGTAGAGGCTAATGTCAAGAAGGAGCATCAAAAAGCTCTTAATATAGCTCTGGTGAAGAAGTTGAATGAGCTTCGAACTGAACTAAAGAAAGAACAAAAGGATATAAGGGATGCTCTAGATGAGGGAAATCTGCTACTCAACAAGATCTGCCAACCCCATCTATTCTATGATGATGTGCTAGCTCAAAAGCAAAAACTTGAAATGGACTTGCAGTCCTACTTGAGCACATTCAAGCCGCCTTATGATTCCTTTACAACTTATGGGCAAACCGTTCACCGGTTTCATAGCCAGTCAGCAAAAATGGAGCAAGAGATCAACACTCGGTCTAGAGATTTTCAGGAGCTACAACTAGTTCTACTCCCACGATTGCAAATTCTTCAGAAGTGCTATCTGAACCTGGATGCCTTAACAGTTACACAGGAGATGAGCACAATTGATGCCATGGAAGAACAGGTCTCCCAGATGTAGACAGAGAAAGAAGTAGCCGCCTCCCTACTTGAGTCCTTGTCTTTGTCGATGAAACAATTCTTGCAGGACTTCAAATCTATTTTTGACAAGTATCATTCCTTGTTGTCATTAACTTTTATTATTTTTAATATCAAATGAAAACAGGGTTGTTCAGCTGTACTTTGTCATTGTTGGCAAAGGGGGAGAAGAATTCTATTTGGAGAAGTATCTGGTAATCAAAAGTTTGATTATATGCTCTGAATATCTCAATGTTTATGCTCTATATGCAAAAATGCTATGCATTGTATTGTTAAAGGGATAGTGTATATGCTTAGGGGGAGTAATTTTGCTAATGGCATGATTTTGTTGTAAAACACTTAGATGTCAAAATTTTATTTTCCTAAGTGTCGCCATCAATGCCAAAGGGGGAGATTGTTGGCATTTTTGATGTTTATGTTGTGATTGTCATTGATGGACACACACTTGCATTGAGGTCCTCTTTATATGTATAAGTTAGAGCACAACCGGTATTTGTTCCAACTGGTATGTTTAATTATAGTCTTTAGACTATTGATGTTTTGCAGAATGTGTTTCCCAGTTTGAAGTGACATGTTGACCCCAAGCGGTTCATGGATCTCAAGCGGTACGAAGGACCAAAGCGGCATAACACATTTTTACCAGTCTTCATTTTTGTCAAACCGGCAACCGACATTTTGTATGAATCGGTAATACTCTGTGATGAGTTACCAACCGGCATTTTGTGATGAGTTACCATCCACCAATTGTTTGACGGTGCCGACACATTAACGGTGTTTTTTGTGTCATGGTACCAAGTATGTCCAGGTTCATTGAACCTAGGAAATTGTAATGTAATCCTATTGGACTGACATGAAATCAGATTCCTTTATAAGGACATCATGTCTAAGGTTTTAGGTTGTTGATCAGGTCGCAACAAAAGTTTATATTGTTGCTAGGGTTTAAGGTGGTTGAGGAGTTGGAAAGAATATGAATGTGTAGAAGACTAAAGTAATGCAAGAGTGCATTAAGAATGAGCTATCAAGGATCTAACCAAGCAGTCAGTGCTATTAGATAGATGAAACACTTGTTGATTACTCACATCTTTGACAAGTCTGTAGCCCTTAACCGAGTAGGCCCAAAAGCCTTTTTGTAAATCCTCTAACAAGGTGGTTCACATTTGTGGATCTAAAATCCTCTAGCAAGGTAGTCTTTAATCGAACTTATCTCCTAACAAAGATTGAGATTCCTAACAGGATTTGTTCTGGTAAAGAACATTGTAAGACCTTAACCGGTCTGGTTCCTATTCTATAGATAGTTACTTGTGAGTTCCATCTCACTGTGGTTTTTCCCATTTGGGTTTCCATGTCAAAATCTATTGTGTTATGGTGTTTGTGCTTCTGTGGGTGAATGCATTATTAGCTATTTGGTTTGCATGTTTGTTAGTTGATTTGTCTGTTAAACTGTTTTACCTGTTTACTGTTAGTCTTGCAAAGTGTTTAAGTGCAAAGATTTTTGGCATACTAATTCACCCCCCCCCTCTTAGTATTCATCATCCTTTTTGTCACACTCTAGGGAGATTACATTCCAAAATCATATATATTATCATTCTCTTGTATAGATAATATAGAAGAATATGAGGCACTCACTATAGGTCTACAAATCGCATTTCAATGGAGAATCTAGGGACTTCATATTTTTGGTGATTCCCAATCAGTTATTTGACAAACAAATAATGACTATCAAACAAAAAAATGAAAAGTTGATGCCTTATAAGCAGATGGTTGATGACTTCAAGAAATAATTCACACTAATAACCTTTGATCATATTTATAGAGAAAACAACAGAGTTGTTGTGATGGCTAATGTTGCTTCTTTGATTGACATGTCACAGAATACAACCCATTGTGAGTTCTTAGTGGATAATGTCTTGGTCACTATGTATGATATCCCTCCATTCGAGCTTATTTGTGTTTCAATTGGTCCTAATTCCTCTTGGTATGGTGACATCTTCACTTACCTTTGCAATGACATTGTTCCACCCAACAACCTTCCCAACAACTAACATCGTACCTTTATCCATCAAACCTACCATTATGTAATCATTATCAAAACCTTTACTACAAAGGTCTTGGTGGTACTCTCCTTATATTTCTAGAGAGTGAGAATTCCAAATTGCATTGTGTGAGTTACATGAAGGTATATGTAGGACTCGCTTTAGTGGTCCAACCTTAGCTAAAAAATTGATGAGGACTGGTTACTACTAGCCCATTATGGAGAAATATGCCTATTATTTTGTCAAGAAATATAAATAGTGTTAGATTTATGGAGACTTGATACATGTACCAACACAAGAGCTACAACCAACCGTAACACCTTGGCCCTTTTATCAATGGGGACTTGATCTCATGTGTAAGATTCATCCTCCATCCCCCAATGGCAATAAGTTCACAATTACCCACCATTGAGTACTTCACAAAGTGGATTGAAGTCATTCTCCTCACACAAGTTACCAATAAACATATCACCACATTTATCCTCAACTAAATTATATGTTTACCTATGATGTTCCATTTTCCATCATCACAAATATTGGGCATCCTTAAAAAAATTAGGATGTTCCTAAATTTTTTGACAAATTCCAGATCCAACACCATTTCTCCACTCCATACTATCCCTAAGGCAATGATCAAGCTGAGGCATCTAATAAAACTATCCTAAAAATCCTCACAAAGATAGTCAATGACACTAGTTGTGATTGGCACATCTAACTTAATCCTACCTTGTGGGCCTATTGTACAAGTGTTTGTACCCCCATTGGCACCACACCATACTCACTTGTCTATGACACTAAAGCTATCTTACCCATTGAGATCAATTTACCATCCTTATGAGTCTCCTTGTGTGATCTTATTAATGATCAGGATTATAGAGTCTCTTGACTTCAAGATCTTGAATTATTAGATGAGTGTAGACATAATGATTTCATTCATCTAAGAGCATATTAAAAGCACATGAGTCAAAGCTACAATTGTAAGGTTAAACCTTGCACATTTCTGGTAGGTGACTTGGTTCTCAAAGAAAATCCAAATAATCAACAAGACCGAGAGAAACAAGGAAAATTCGAACCTAACTAGCATGGTCCCTGTATTGTCATAGTATTTTATGGCTTTGCAGCATATGAGCTATCTACCCTAGAAGGTGAACCGCTTCAAGCTCTTAGATGAGTGTAAACATAATGATTTCATTCATCTAAGAGCATATTAAAAGCACATGAGTCAAAGCTACAATTGTAAGGTTAAACCTTGCGCATTTCTAGTAGGTGACTTGGTGCTCAAAGAAAATCCAAAGAATCAAAAAGACCGAGAGAAACAAGGAAAATTTGAACCTAACTAGCGTGGTCCCTGTATTGTCATAGTATTTTATGGCTCTGTAGCATATAAGCTATCTACCCCAGAAGGTGAACTGCTTGAAGACCCTATCAACTACATGCACCTTTGCAATTTCTACACTTGGTGCTTCATAGAATTCCTTAAAAATACAAAATCAATAAATAAATAAAATGAAAAAATCACCACCTTGAAGAAAACCTGGGAAACAGGTGTCTTGTGCGACACAAAAAAATTAAAAAAATTAAAGAGATAAATTCATCCAGTAGTGAAAACCACTTCAGTGGTGCCTTGAGCAAGTACCATGCTAAAAAATAGGCAATCGACGCCATGTGCAGGGACTTTGCTCCTCCCTCCTTCAAGATTTCACATCATCCTTTCACTATGCACACACTCACATCCTCTCATTTCATAATATATTTTTTTCCATCTCCATCATGGCTTGCTATTGTTCTATGAAGGTCCCTGCCTTCCACAATAAAACCTTTTTCACCCTTGCTTCATCCATAATAATCAAGTCATATCTCTAACTAGGGGCATATCCTCAACCTAGTGATAGAATTGGATCCTTGGCATCACATGTTATGAGGAATGACACTTTAATAAATTTCTTATTCCTCTCACAATCCGCTATAAAGTTTCACTTGCATCAACAATCCACAATAAAGTTTATTCTTTTCATCGCAATAAGCATCCATTTCATGGAGTGAGACAGTTTCAAATGAAACATGAGCAACATTTGTGCCTCAACCAAATCAATCTTTTGAGTAGACTGATGTCCTAACATGACTCATGATCTTGTTTGCCTCAGTATTGTCTGTCCTTTATCATGATACTATTAGTATTTTTGATATGTTGATATGGTTTTGTCATTGATGTCAACACTTGTCAACATTTATCAGCACTTGGAGACTCTTGACTATGTTCACCGGCAAGTCAGTGACTTATGCACAGTCATTGATATTTGGTTCACCAGCACTTGGAATGACTTGAAGAATACTTGGTTATGTCGACGACACTATTTGATCACTTATTTTTGGTGATTTGGTTATTGATTTATTTGGGTTTGCATATTTGTTGTTACCGACAAATAGGTCCAGGTTATGCATCGGCAAACATATCTATTCCAGATTAGCACAACACCTCATGAAGATGATTTGTTATTATTGTAAATGCATTGAGCCTACATGATGCATCGGATATTGATTTATTTGTAAATGATTTTATTGTAATATCTTTAGTGAGTCGACCTACTCAATTGGTCTTAGGTTATGGTATAAATGTAAGATCTCATTTATGAGATTGATATGGGAATGTAAGTGCAAATAAGGTATATGAGAAAATAAGCAGAGCTATACACGTAGACATCATTCAATATTGAAGGAAGGTTTGAAGAAGGCATACCAGAGCTTAACTGGTACTGAATCCAGCATATGAAGATGCTATTTTGTGTAGTACATTATCATTAGATTTAACCATCCAATTGTAGTAAGTGTGACTCCCATTTTTGTAATTGAGCAGTGAGCTCAAGGCAGCTGGCCTTTCTGTATGTGCAGACTCCATATTGTACACACATACTATCTATAGTAGTATCATCTGATTGTGGGTAAGGCTTCCCACCATGGTTTTTCCCCTTACAGGGTTTCCACATACAAATATCTGTGTTATGTGTTGTGGATGTTATTGTCTTTCTGTTTCATGCATTAATCTTTACTGGTACTGCAATTAACTGATAAATTGTCTATCGACATAAAGTTTGGTTTACCGGTATTAAGCATTAAGTTTTGGTTAAGTTAATTTTGGTTTGAGTTTATTTGACAAATGATTCACCCCCCCCTCTCAGTTGTCTCTGAGACCTAACAATTGGTATTAGAGCCTAGTCCTCTTTTTGCAGAAGTTTAACAGCTTGAGGAGATCCAATGTCTTCTAACTATTTCAGGAAGGACAGTCCTAAACTTGATGGAACTAACTATGGCATATGGAAGATCAGGATGGAGACACATTTGAATTTCATTACAAAGGACATATGGGATATTACAAAGAATGGTTATACTGCTCCTACTCAAGATCAACCTAATCCACCAACCTTGGCTAAAGATGAGGAAAATGATTGCAAAGCAAGAGAAGCACTATTGAGCGCATTATCAGATCAACAAATCATGGGATTATTAGATAGATCCACAACTAAATCTATTTGGGACAAATTGGAAACATTGAATGAAGGAGATTCCACAGTCAAAATTGCAAAACTTGAATGCTTCTGGGTCAGGTATGAAAATCTGAAAATGGAAGAAGATGAAAGGATTTCTGCTTTTATGGAAAGAGTAAATGAAATTGTTTTGGGTATACAATGTTGTGGAGGAACCTTAAGTGAAGATGAAATTGTTTCTAAAGTTTTAAGTGCATTTCCACCAACACATAAAATGAAATTTACTGTTATAAATGAATTGAGAACAATGCCTAATGCATTAGTATCTAGAGACACTTTGGTTGGAAAACTTTCATCTTTTGAACTTGAGGAATTTGGTCCTATTCCTACAATAAAGATAGATCTAGCTTTTAAAGCATCATCATCATCTGTAGCATCATCATCATCTGAGAAATCTGATTGGAAAGCCTTTTATGCAAGAGAACTTGAAGAAATCAGGAAGGAGAATGAAGAGCTAGAAGAGCTTGAAGCACTATTTGCAAGGAAAATGCCTAAAGGTCTAGTTGGAAGTAAGTATGAAGGTAAAGCACCATTTAAATGTTTCAACTGCAATAGAATTGCTCACATGGCTTCTAGGTGTCTTGATAGACATGCAAGATTGAAAGAAGAAGCTAAAAGAACATATAAGCCTAACCTTGATTATCAGAGATACAAATTCAAGAAGAATATAGATAAATCCTATTATTATGTTGACGAAGGAATTACTGATGATTCTGATGAGGATTCAATAGACAATGGATGGGCTTTTGTTGCTATAACAGAAGATCAATTGATACCTACTATTCAATCGATAGAGCAGGCCCTAGCAGCTAAAATTGAAGATAAGGATGAATGGATCATTGATTCCGGATGTTCACATCATATGACTAGTGATAAGAGTAAATTCTTAACCTTTCAGGAATACAATGGAGGTCTAGTGAGATTTGGAGATGATAAAGCTTGTATGATCAAAGGAAAAGGCACTATATCTTTTGATGGTAAGAACAATACTGATAATGTTTACTATGCTGAAGGTTTGAAGCATAATCTTTTGAGTGTTGGTCAATTAGTTGAAAAAGGATTTCAGTTACAATTCAAGAATGGTAAATTCAAAATCTTAAACAGAACTGGTTTGGAAATTGCAACCGGTAATCATACTAGAGGTAATATCTTTCACTTGAATAATAATGAGAAAGCATGTTTGATTGCACATATTGATGAAAGTTGGTTATGGCATAAGAGACTTTTTCATGTAAACTTTGATTGCATTGTGAAAATCAATACAACTAAGGCAGTAAGAGATTTACCTAAGATTGTTAAACCTCACAATCTAGTATGTAAGGAATGTCAATTTGGAAAGTGAGTTAGAGGATCTTTTAAGAGTATACCAGATAAATCCAATAAATCATTGATGAATATTCTAGAATGTGTTGGGTTACTTTTCTCAGGGAGAAATCAGAAGCCTTTGGGAAATTCAAACTATTCAAGGTGATGGTAGAGAATGAAACCAGTAAGAAAATCAAATGTTTGAGATTAGATCAACGAGGTGAATTCACATCTAAGGAATTTAATACATTCTGTGAAGTGAATGGGATCATAAGATAGTTATCAACATCCCGGACACCCCAACAGAATGGAGTTGTGGAAAGGAAGAGAAAAACTTTCTTGGATGCAGCTAGAAGCATGATACCAGAAGCAAATCTACCTCATATGTATTGGAGAGAAGCAGTGAACACATCAGTTTACACATTCAACAGAGTTCACATCAAAGGTGAAACCGATAAGACCCCTCATGAACTATGGTTCGGTAATAATCCTACTCTTAAATATTTCAAAATATTTGGAAGTAAATGCTATATTAGAAGAGATGAGTATATTGGAAAATTTGATCCTAGAACTAATGAAGGAATATTTCTTGGTTATTCATCTAAGAGCAAGGCATAAAGATGTTTTAACAAGAGATTGCAGAAAATTGTTGAAAGTGCAAATGTGAAGATTGATGAACAATTTAGAGGAAATTCAAGGTCAATAGACTCTGAACCGGCAATAGAGATAATAAAAAACAAACCTACAATGAGTAAACTAGTACAAAATGTTGATCCAATTACACCGGCATCATCTAAGGATTCAACAGTCACTGAAGAGCAGCAACAAGTAAAAACACCCCGGTATGTAAGATTGAATCACTCTGAAAGTCAAATAATTGGAAACAAGTATCAAGGAGTTATGACTAGAGGAATATTGGAAAATGTAGAGGTATGTCTTATTTCTCAAATTGAACCTACATCAATTAATGAGGCATGTGAAGATGTATATTGGGTTAAAGCTATGGAAGATGAATTGGAACAAATTGAAACAAATAACACTTGGTCATTGGTTCCCCGACCTAAAGACAAAAATGTAATTGGAACTAAATGGGTTTTCAAAAATAAACATAATGAAGATGGCAACGTAATCAGAAACAAATAAAGATTAGTG
The DNA here is from genome assembly GCF_030272615.1 of Cryptomeria japonica. Lineage (NCBI taxonomy): Eukaryota > Viridiplantae > Streptophyta > Pinopsida > Cupressales > Cupressaceae > Cryptomeria > Cryptomeria japonica. The sequence goes on along the minus strand of NC_081415.1, from coordinate 694,816,000 downwards.
TGTAAGTGATATTCAGAGAAAGAAGGAATTGATTACAAGGAATTGAGGCAGTCAGACTATTATTGGCTTTTGCAGCCCATGAGAACTATAAAGTATATCAAATGGATGTTAAATGTACATTTCTGAATGGAGATCTTGACGAAGAAGTTTATATTGAACAACTTGATGGATTTTCTTTGACAAATGACAAAGACATGGTTTGCAAGCTAAGGAAAGCTTTATATGGATTAAAGCAAGCTCCTAGAGCTTGGTATGCTAGATTGGACAAATATCTTTTGAAGCTTGGTTTCACTAAGGGTAATGCTAACAACAATCTATATTACAAAGTGACTAATGATGACATCTTGGTTATTCAAGTTTTTGTTGATGATATAATCTTTGGAGGAGAAGATGGATTATGTAAAGACTTTTCTAATAAAATGCAGCAAGAATTTGAAATGTCTATGATTGGAGAGATAAAATTCTTTTTAGGATTGCAGATTTCACAGACTGATAAAGGTATATTCTTATGTCAATCTAAGTATTTGAAGGAATTACTAAAGAAATTTGGCATGGAGAACTCTAAACCGATAAGCACACCTATGACTACAACTGATAAATTATCATTGAAGGATGAATCAACACCTGTTAATCTGACAAGATGCAAATATATGATAGGAGGTTTACTGTATTTGACACAAACAAGACCTGATATTATGAATGTAGTATGTACTGTTTCAAGATTTCAAAGTAATCCTAAAGAAAATCATGAATCAATAGTTAAAAGGATTTTCCGATATCTACAAGGCACTACAAATCTTGGCTTATGGTATCCTAGAGATGAAAACTTTGATTTATGCACATACACAAATGCAAATTGGGCAGGAGATGTAGATGACAGAAAAAGCACCACCAGCGGAGCATTTTTTCTTGGTAGCAGATTAATTTCATGGTTGAGCAAGAAACAGAGTTATACATCACTATCAATAGTTGAATCAGAATATGTTGTAGCAACAACTAACTGCACACAGGTATTATGGATCAAGAAAATGTTGAAGGACATAAAGGTAAAATGCAAGGAACCTATAACTATTTACTGTGATAATATGGCAGCACTTGATATATCTAAGAACCCATTATTTCACTCTAAGACTAAACATGTTTCTATCAAATTCAATTTTCTAAAAGAGAATGTTGAAGCAAAAGAAATGAAATTGGTTTATGTGAATACTAAAGAGCATATTATAAATATGTTTACTAAGCCTTTGCCTAAGGAGACTTTTGAATATCTCAGAGAGAATCTTGGAGTTCTACCCCCACCGGTAGAGACTTAGATAGTTGATGATTATCATCAACCGACAGAATTAACAGAGAAATTTTTATTCCGGCTTTAATGAGGAGAGCTACTCCTCAGGGGGAGTAGTTGGATAAATTGGATAATTGGTATTTTGTAATAAGTTCTATGAACTGTTTGTATTTGGTTTTGTATTTCTTTGGAATTTGATGTCAAAGGGGGAGAGATATTATGGAAAAACACATTATCTTTTGGGGAGAGATTATTCCTAGGGGGGGAGATATTATGTATTTTGATTTCTGGTTAATGATCTCTTTGGGAGATTGTTGTTTTTGGTTTTTGGCATTTCTGTCTTGGCACTTTGATGGTTTTTCCATCTCATGCTGCCATCAATGCCAAAGGGAGAGATTGTTGGTATTATGGAAATTTTGATATGGTTTTGTCATTGATGTCAACACTTGTCAACATTTATCAGCACTTGGAGACTCTTGATTATGTTCACCGGCAAGTCAGTGACTTATGCACAATCATCAATATTTGGTTCACCGGCAGGTTATATTGTTCACCGACACTTGGAATGACTTGAAGACTACTTGGTTATGTCGAAGACACTATTTGATCACTTGGTTTTGGCGATTTGGTTATTGATTTATTCGGGTTTGCATATTTGTTGTTACTAGCAAACAGGCCCAGGTTATGCACCGACAATCATATCTATTCCAGACCAGCACAACACGTCATGAAGATGATTTGTTATTATTGTAAATGCATCGAGCCGACATGATGCATCGGATATTGATTTATTTGTAATATCTTTAGTGAGCTGACCTACTCAATTGGTCTTAGGTTATGGTATAAATGTAAGATCTCATTTATGAGATTGATATGGGAATGTAAGTAAGTGCGAATAAGGTATATGCAAAAATAAGCAGAGCTATACATGTAGACATCATTCAAGATTGAAGGAAGGTTTGAAGAAGGCATATCAGAGCTTAACCGATACTGAATCAAGCATATGAAGATGCTATTTTGTGCAGTACATTATCATTGGATTTAACCATCCAATTGTAGTCAGCGTGACTCCCATTTTTGTGACTGAGCAGTAAGCTCTAGGTAGCTGGCCTTTTTGCATATGCAGACTCCATATTGTACACACATACTATCTGCAATAGTATTATCTGATTGTGGGTAAGGCTTCCCACCGTGGTTTTTCCCCTTACAGGGTTTCCACATACAAATATCTATGTTATGTGTTTTGGATGTTATTGTCTTTTTGTTTCATGCATTAATCTTTACTGGTACTGCAATTAACTGATAAACTATCTATAGGCATAAAGTTTGGTTTACCGGTATTAAGCATTAAGTTTTTGGTTAAGTTAATTTTGGTTTGAATTTATTTGACAACTGATTCACCCCCCCTCTCAGTTGTCTCTCAGACCTAATAGATACTATAAACATTGTGACCAAATAAAATTTTAAACATCTGTGGCAATAATTATTTGTGGCAAGGGGATTTCAATAATTGTTGGTTTTAGGTCTTTTTTTTGTTTGATTTGATCTTTTGGTGACATGCTTACTATGCCTCTCAATGATTTCTACAATCTAGAGTGGCCAAGATGAGTCATGATCACTTGATTGCTTCTTGTGGATTATTCTCTAGTAACAATATGGCTCGTTTGAGGATATGGTGGCATGTGACCACCCAAGACATAATGAGTTTTGTGTGAACAAGGGCATTCCTTGTTTGCATGTGTGTTATCTCCATGCAAATGGTATGTGACTATATAGGTCTAAATAATATCTGAATAATCATAATCATTTTCCATGATAAGATCAATTATGATAATTGCACAAGATCACATCACCCTCATATCTTCTATCGTCTCCCATTCCTTTTATTGCCTCCCCTTTAGCCTCCATCCTATGTAGTCTTCCATTGCTCGACTGAGTATAATGACACACCAAAAATACTAGGAGCATCCAATGCATTAGCATCCATCCTATGTGACCACATGTTAGTCATACATATATAAGAATATCATATAACATACATCCTACATCGACATGGGCTAGCACATAATCATCATATGCATATCATCCATGCACAAAGAAGCATCATAGGTCAATACATACATATCCACATAGGATCATTATATATCATAAGTCCATCATATAGAATCATCATGCAAGATCATATCATAAATAAACCTCATCATAGAATCATAAATGCATCACATAGTACATCATGCATAATCCATTACATAGTCACATAAACATCATAGGATGCATATAAAATCATCACATCATATAGAACATTATGTAGAAGATCACATAAGAACACATGCATATAGTCATTGCCAAGAATAGATCTCATCTCATATATAATAAGAAAAATAATGTCATACACAATGACATCAAAATCATAATGACTATTAGGAGCCCAAACATCACCCTAGGTGTCTGCATATCATCGTACAAAATACCTGATACAAAATATGAACTGAATAAGACTATGATGAGCCGTCACCCTAAAAAATAGCCAATCTTGAAGGTCTCTGAGCTTTAGAAGGTCCTTCTCCTCCCATCCCTAAAGGTGGTAGTCCCTCTTCTACTGACCATGCTTCTCCTAATGGTGTCCTAGGTGGCCCCATAACTCTACCACTATTTTTATGTTGCTCCTGAGCCCTACCTCGTGAGCTCATGGAAAATCTCCACTCTCTCTGCCTTGTTGGCATTGTAGCCTCATATAAATACCTCTAGAATGCTATCTCCTTGGCTTCCCTAAACAAAATATCCATCTCTGAGCTAACATCCCCCTATTGCATGGCTCTTGCTTTCTCGATGGTCTCCTTTGCCCTGCTATATCACTGGATCACAAAATCTTTCCCCCCAACTAGTGTCTCCACCTATAGTCGCAAGGTATCTATCTGTGTGACATGTTCATGTATCTATGCATCTCACATTTGAATCTATGCCTATAATGTTGCCACATCTTGATCCTGTGGTCCCTGATGAAGTGGCTCCTATTCCTCTCTACCCTCTCCACTTTGAAGATCCCTTTGTCTTGATGCCTATAATGATACCTATACTTGTACCTTCCTTTATACCTAAGCACCCAGTGCTCCTATGTCCTATCCTCCCTTACTCGTAGGTAGCCTAGGTGGTTGTCCCCCCCACCTTCATCTCCCTCATCATCTCCCTCTCCTCTATCTCCTCAACCTCATCCTCCTCGGCCTCTCCCCCATCTCCTCCTACTTTGTGGAGCCTCTTCTTGGAAAATTTAGATTGAACACAAAGGAAAAAGAATTATTTCTAAATGAAGAAAAGGAATCAACATATATAGTCTATTCTACATGATTAAATGAAAACCTTTTGGACATAAAATTCATGTTGGGTATATTATTTTATTAGCATAAATCTTGTACTTATAATCTTAATTCATTTTAATTCAAGTTAAACATTATATAAAGAGTTTTATTACCTTATTATTTGTAATTGATTCTTTCAATGAAGGCAGATACTAGAACCAAAAGGGCTCAAGGGGGAATTATCTATTACAAAATCTTCAAGGAGAAAGGGACATTATTCAATTTTGGAAGGGAGAAGAAAGCGAAGAAATTTCTTCAAACACAATCTTTGTACAAATAAAGTGGATTCAATGAACTTTGGTTTTATTAAAGAAATAAAGAAGTAATCTAAATATGTGTTTATTTGTTCTCTCTATTGAATGTAATGTTTGTTGTATGAATTTGCAATCATCTTTGGTTTAATCCCTTTGTTACTTGTAGTTGTGAACATATATGCCATAGAATCTGTAAGTTTTGATCTGCATATAGATATTTGGATGAAATAAATGTGCACTCTTTATTATCATTTGTGGGTGTTGAGTGGATGATCTATGTGCATTTATCTTCTCTCTCGTCATTCTAAAGTTTCAAACCGTATTTGTGTCATGAATACACACAAGTGTTAGTTCTAGATCTTTTCTCTTATCTATTGGATTCGATTGTAATTTTGGTTCATTGTATACTATTGAGCTAAAAATGTGAATAAAATTTTGAGTATTTGCAAGATTCAAATAAAATTTATAGACCAACATTTTATTTGCCAAATTAATCCATTCAAGTTATTGTAATAAGAATTTAATATTAATTAACACAATATCATAATAGGTCAAATGAACAACTATGGTGGACATGTAGAGTGACAAAAAAATCAATAAAATTCTGGATGCAAGAAAATGGAAGCTTAATTAAATTTGCAAAGTTTTGAAAACATATGAGCCTTTTATTATAAAATGAACACAACAATATATAATCCTAAATATGAAACACTTAACTTTCATAGAGACTCTTTGGAATTAAATATAATCCCAGTAATAACCAAGTTACTCAATCCAAAAAGTACCAACTAAGGTCATGAATAACCAGTCACCCTTCTTTAAAAAGAAGATGACATTAAAATAGACATGTCATGACATAAATGACACACATTTGTGAACTAATCATAACAAGAAAGAAACCTACTAAGATTCGACAAACCAAAGATAATTGGCATTATAGAAGAAGATACTAATTGAACTAAAGGATGACTTTAGTATCCAAGTAATTAATCGCTTGCATGAAATCCCAAATCAATCATGAGAAGTTAACTACAAAGTACAATGCTACCAATTATAAAATTGGACTATCATTCAAATAATTTGACATAAAATAATCACATGTAGAAATGAAGAACATTGTGTAAGGTGACAAAGATGGTTAAATTCAATTGAAACTCTTAGGAACCATCCAAATTTAAGTCTAACGACATGTGCAATAATACCACAAATAGCAACATGTAATGCCCCGCCAGGAAACCCCGAAGGGTTAAAGCTAAAACACTCAAATGGAGTGTAAATATTTTTTTTTATAATAATAATAAGAGTGTTAATATTAAGTCACAACATTAAGATACATTGGAGTAATCTAATGCTTAGATAACACAGCGGAAGACTAAACGAACCTAAGGAGTTTCCCAACGTGATTACGTAACTTAACACCTAACTCAACTCATGACAATAGTCAAGTATGGATTACCTAAATATCAATTATCTAAAATCCAAGTATTATTTAATAATCTAAAATTAAATAATATATAAAATTAAAAAAACTTGAATTTAATTAATTAAACTTCATCCAAATTTGCTTATTAATATTATTATTTTTATTTTTTTTAAAAGAAATGAACACCAAGATTTATGAAATCTCTTAAAATAAAATAGAGATTATTAAAAAGCTCATCTCTTGCATGCTGCATTATTATTATTTTTTAAAATAGAAATGAACATAGAGATTTATGAAATCTCTTAAAATAAAATAGAGATTATTAAAAATCTCATCTCCAACACTCTGCATTATTTTATTTTATTTTTCAAAAAAAGAAATGAACACAGAGATTTATAAAATCTCTTAAAATAAAATAGAGATTATTAAAAAATCTCATCTCCAACACTCTGCATTATTAATATTTTTAAATAGAATTGAACACAGAGATTTATGAAATCTCTTAAAATAAAATAGAGATTATTAAAAATCTCATCTTCAACACTTTGCATTATTATTATTATTTTTTTAAAAACAAAAATGAATACAGAGAAATCTCTTAAAATAAAATAGAGATTATTAAAAATCTCATCTCCAGCACTCTGCATTATTTTATTTTATTTTTAAAATAGAAATGAACACAAAGATTTATGAAATCTTTTAAAATAAAATAGAGATTATTAAAAATCTCATCTTCAGCACTCTGCATTATTTTAAAAAAAATAAAAAAATAGAAATGAACACAAAGATTTATGAAATCTCTTAAAATAAAATAGAGATTATTAAAAATCTCATCTCCAACACTCTGCATTATTTTATTTTTTTTAAATAGAAATGGACACAGAGATTTATGAAATCTCTTAAAATAAAATAGAGATTATTAAAAAATCTCATCTCCAACACTCTTCATTTTTTTATTTATTTTTAAATAGAAATGAACACAGAGATTTATGAAATCTCTTAAAATAAAATAGAGATTATTAAAAATCTCATCTCCATGGATTACTAAATTAACAAATCTATTGTAAATAACCATTCAAATAATCAATATTTTTTTTTCAAGCAAAGTGCATAGTTTTTAAATCCCCATATCCAACATAAATCTAAAATTAATTTGTAAGATTTTTCATTAACCAGCACTGTTCTTTCAAAGCCAAACAGAAAGATTCTTTGGCAAGCAAGGAAATAATCAAAACCCTACCTCCATATGCAATCCTGGAAGAGTTTTGTTGCAGAGCCAAATCTCCAAGCTCCAGATTCTTGTTTCCTCAACATGCATAAAAATTTCTTCTTTCCATCGGCTGCCGTCTCCTTCCCAAGAACTCCCCAAATAAAATAATTTTTTTAAAAAATTTATATGAAACCTAAACCTTTTTAGGTTTTTCCCCCAAAAATATTTTCCAATAATTAAATATTTAATAAAAGAGCATTTTGTTTTATTTTGTTTTAACTAAATCAAAAATGCTTTTCTCTCCCTCATGTAATTTCTAATTTTGAATTTAAGCATTTTATTTTAAACAAAAAGGAAATAATAATTCTTTTCAACTATTTAATTAATTTAACTTGATTTTCTAATTAAAATGCTTCTCTCTTATTAAATTTTAATTTCTCAATATTAATTAAGCCAACATTTATATTTTCACAATATTGTCAAGGGTAAATATTTAATTAAATTAATTCCCAAAATCAATCTTTCACACTATATCAAATTTACTTATAAATTAAACTTGCTTTTCTAATAAAATATATTTTTTTTAAATAAGTAAAATTAACCTTTCTTTTTCCAAAATGCAAAAGAGGTTAAATTAATTATATTTCAAATAACTTTAAATATTTCTTTTTTTTTTTAAATGCATAAACTAATTAAATTCATTATTTAAAATTAACCATTAAATTAAATTTGCTACAACATAAATAAAGCGATCTTTTTAATTAATGATTAATCACCTAAAAGAAACCTATCTATTTTAATTTCTCAATTACTAATGTGTAAATCAACACATTAAATTGAATTAAATACTTAGGTTAAAATACTTCATTCACCACATGAAAGGCACGCAAACCAAGAAAGTCCACCAATCACACGACACGCAACCGAAATGAAAAAGGAACCCTACAGACCACACATGATGCTTACCTGATCATGGCTAAGGAAAGATGAGAGTTTTATGACCACCTAATCCGAATTCTAAGGATGAAGGAGGTGTACTCAACCCTGTGAATCTTGATGGAGATGAACCCCGCACCTAGGCGATATAGTACCTGCAATGTCTTGCAACCATGAGTCACGCAAGCATACATATATACATATTCAATGAAGGCGTTAGCTCAAGATTTATAACAAGAATTAGGGAACAATTACATTTACACAAGCATCAATGCAAAAGCACAATAATAGGTATGCACAATTATTTATATTATCTAATCTACAACATTACATCACAGTTAATCAATCATTCAAGAATGCCACATAGGAAGTCAACCAAGGTCAAACAGGTTTTTACAAGGCCGACTAGGGTAGGGCATTACACAACGATTGCATAGAGGTTTGTATAAAAGAAAACAAGGTGTATAGGAAATAGGTACACATGAAGACTTGTGTAAACACATACTAAATATTGTAGAGGAAAAGATGCCACTGAGAGGGGGGGGGAGTGAATCAGTGGTTTCCAAACTTAACCCTTTTAATATCTAGATATGTGTACCATTTGGCAAATCTAACATAAGGTGAATATAAGAGTGAGATAGGGAGAAGACCAAAATGTAAGCACACACAAAAGGAACATCACATAACACCAGATATACAAGGAAAACCTAACATGAGAAAACCTTAGTGAGAAATGTTGATAGAGTCTACTGCTCCAATCTAGCCTCACAATAAACACTTGTTTTAAAAAGTTTTGGGCACCAACCCTTGATTTAGGGCACCAACCCAAGGAGCACCAACCCAAGGAGCACCAAACCCTGCACCGAGCTCCAACTCAATGATTACAATGTCTATAAACAATACAAAATTAATACCCTAGTTAAAAATGAATTTTGTAGCCTCTCACAATCAGATCACTCTAGCAGTTCAACTCTTCTCAACCAGTCTTCCTCTACTCTGTTCTCTATTGATTCTCTTCTCACTCAGATCCACTGCTGCTTGCCACCATTGGTACTCTTCACTCTGTTAGTTATGTTAACTTTGATCAATACCGGTTCTCAACTTACTAGTCAAGCCTTGCTCTGATCTTGCCTTTTCGGATCTTCACTGATCTTCACACTGCACTGCTTCCCTCTCTGTTGCCTTCTTACTGGTTGGAACACTACTAGTTCACTTGACTGCTACAATCTTTAGCAGCTTCCTGGTCACTCTGACCTTACTGATTAAGCCTCTGCTAAACCCTAACTAGTTACACCTTCCAACACTCAGTCACTATGATCTTCGATGAACTCTCTGACAGGTTGGCTCTCTGCTGCACTTTCACACTATGCTCTTCAATATCAGACACCTAATCATCTGGCAACATCAACCCCTTGATCTTTGACCTGCAATTATATCCTTTTCCATTCCTACCAAAATATGATTTCAATCTAAGTACGCTAGGGTTTCTCCACCATCCTCAAGGCGCATCATGTCCAATCAGATCTTGTTGCAGCAATGGACAATATGCAACAACTCATGCAACTCTGCCATAGTTCTTCCTTCCACTACACGTTTTCTAAATATACCAAACACGGTTTGTTTCTCTGCCATGCATTTTGGTCAAACACCATAAATGACCTCGTGGTTATCTTCACCAAATCAGATCTGTATCTCCACAACCTACATTGATCAATGCATCACTCAGATCTTCAGTCTCCATTGATCTGCAAACCTCTATAACTCACACCTGATTTTTCAGGGTCAACCATAAATGCAAAATCAGTCGGCAACAACCTCACTGATTCACACTTCACCAACCACAACATGTTTGACACTTGGAGTCTATGTGTCATCATCATAGGCATCCCAACTTAGGCTTTGCCATAGACCAACATACTACTGGTGTTCATGTACCGGTTCATCTTACCTTATCGATTATACACTAACTGATCACCAATCTTTCTACTCACAACATGTACCGAGAGTGAGTCATCATGCTTATCTCCATCCGACAAGATCTCTTCACTTGTCACTTTGTTAGCTTACTGGTTGACACACTTACCGGTAACCACCTTGATGACACCATTCCATCAATCTTCCACTATTTCCATCAACATTTTGGTTGCACTCTTTGTCTGCAATGCTGAGCCTTTCCTTCTTCTTCATTAGACCGGTTCTCCTCTCAACTGGTTTGTCAAAGTGATTAACTTATCCTTCCTTTTTCTGTACTGGTAACTTATTGTGCTATCTCTTGCTAATCCGATGCACATCTCTTGTTTCATGCACCTGAGGCATCTTTGTGTTTCACCAGTTCATCCGGTGTGAGCCTTCAATCTCCTTCCTTTAACATCTTAACTAATCTATCCCGAAGAGTTATAATGCATTCCATACATGTTGGGGGATAAGCTCCACTTACCAGTGGGAGTAGATCCTTTTCATCTACTATCCAACATTTTTTTCTCTGCTATCTGAGGCAACACACTTTCTGTCATTCTTCTCTTCATCATGTGACAACAACTCTATCCGATGGGAGTCCTTCTATTTCACATCCAAACATCCAACTGCATACCAGTTGTTTGGAAATTATTTATGGATCCCCCTTGCTTTCTTATCGGTCACATGCTTAACGGTTGGCAACCATACACTGCCAACACATCACTCACTAGTTGTAAACCATACACTACAAACACATCACTCACCGGTTGGCATTTCCATAATGCCAATTGTCTCTAATGCCTACTCACCGGTTAACACCAACTTATGTCTCCAACACTAACTTGTATACCAGTGACACCAATGACCACAATGCTAGTTGACATCCTCTTCTTATCGGTGACAAGCTATACGAGTAACCTTCTATACTGGTTGACATCAATGACAACACAATGCCAACAATCTTCCCCTTTGGCATTGATGTCAACTCATGTAGTATCTAGTATATTACAAATTTATCTCCCCCTTTGAAAACAATGGCAAAGGGTACTGATAGAGAATTCTACTTGTTGCTTCTTCCCTTTTTGGCCATTTCACTCTGCATCCTCTCAATCAACAACTCTTGAGATAGATAGCTCAGACACCAACTGACACCAATTGCTTAGCTACCAAGTGTATATACAAATCTGATATCGATTGTATAAAAGTGTATCCATGAATTCCACTTACTTGTCAGTCAAACTACATGATCTCCCCTTTGTTATGCATAAAGTTATTCTGACTCCAATTTGCTGATACCAAGTGTTCAAGCTAACACTGATACCAATTTGATATCACTTATATATTCTTCAATACCAAAAGTATGTTCTCTCCCTGTGCAGGTAACTCTCCCTCTTTGTAAGCAACTCTCTTGATGGTCCAATTGAGATTTCAATTAAGTACAAATTCAATAGACATTGAAAGACCTCACAAACAAGGACCGATGAGTACATCTTAAAGTCTCAAACATACCAGTACAACCATAAACACTTGAATACCACCCCCTATGTTCAATATATCCAGTACCAATTAGAAGATATGGCTATGAACTCCCCCTGAACCACAGATCTCAAGTCTTCATTTCCTGTTAGGTTCTAAATCGGTTCCTTGTACCGATAGAACTGAGCATACATGATCTATCAATGGCCTTCCACTTCCATGTTATCCATCACAACTTGTGACATGATCATACATGACCACAATGACAAACCACATCATCATCATGTCAATTATCAAACCAGCTAAATCAAAATGATGCATGCATATAAGGTTGACAATCAGACCAACACATTGTCATTCAGGTATTCCCCAATATCACTTGAGACATAATTTCCTCAATACAAGTTGATGCTTTGTGAAATGGACAAGTGTTAGATTAAAGCTTGTGGCCGTATAACACACAAAAACACAAGAAACGGTTAGTGTTAATCAACCAAAAACTAATCTAAGTAGGCACATCAAAAGAGACACTAAAAACATGATAAAGGATTTAACTACATAAGTAAATACCACAAGACATCTCCAAATGTCTTTTAACATGCTCTTAGCTCTTTCTCCTTTGTTCCTCTCCTCTCCAAGTTCCAAATTAGTGTAGCTCTCAGTAGCTTTTTGCACTATGGATACTTATGGAGGTTCAAGATTGAAATGTTTCAACTATGCTATGCAAGTGTAAAACAAACTAATTAGATATATTATGAAATGAACTAAGATTTATTTTAGTCCAAAATAACAATATATGTGATTTTTGTTAAATGCTCTCTCTAAAATTCCAAATAGATTAAATGCATACAAGTTTTCAGGATTATGACTATGAATGCTAAATGCTTGAGCCTTTGAAAATGAGGAATGTGAGCTCTATTTATAGGAAAAATGGAGTAACAGATGGTTGAGATTGAGTAATCTCAACAAGGGTCAGGATTGAATGATATCAAATCCATGTGATGTCTTTGAACCCAATCCCAAGATGACAAGTGTCAACATGAGAGAGGTTGAAAGGAGAGGGAATAAACATTAAATGTTTGACATGACCTGAGAGTTAACTTAGGAGTTAAGGTCAAGGTTGGGTTGAGTGAATAAATTCTTTATTCAAAGAATAAAGCTTTTAGCCAATGGATAAACTCTTGTGCAAAGGTAAAAGGGACAACCATGGTCAAAGCAATAAATGCTTGAGGAGACACATGAGTCACATGAGGGTTGATTTAGGGGTTAACCATAAATGGTCATGTAAGAGCCATTAATGGTTTGGAAGACTTTAGAGGTTAGCTTGTTGGACACACAAAGCATTAAATGCTTTTCAAAGACTTTGAAGTCTTTGAGAAGTGACTCCAAATTGCTTAGGAATGTGACAATAATTAAGGGATGGATTAGGCTAATTAGGAAGGGGTTAGAAGAATCTAGAAGGGGGTTAGGATTGCAAGTGGGTTTGGTGGGTGAGGAAAAATAGAAATTTTTATTAAAATAAAATTCATTTATTTCAACAAATAGGTGCAAGTTGCATTTTTAGGAAAATGCAAGTGGGGGGGATTTAATGATTTTAAATAAATGTTTTATTTAATTTATTTAAAAGAGGAAAGGGGATTAAATTAAATAAATAGAATTTATTTATTTAATTGATTGTGAATTTGGTTTAATGAATTAATTAAAATAAATTGAATAATTTATTTAATTAATAGGAGAATGTTTGAAGATGAATTAATTAAATATTAATTTAATTAACTGCTGGCTAGTGGGTTTTTAATCAAATAAATAGCAAATATTTATTTAATTAAATGGACAGATTTATGTGACTACATTTTCCCCTCTTTGAGATGGTGCGGTTTATCGCGTCGTTTTAAAGAAAAAAAATAGGTGTGAAGAAATGCCCCATAAAATGTTAATTTAACGGGTGGTATGCCCCCTCGAGAGATGGGCTGAAATTTTTTGAAAAATCGGGCGATCTCTTGAAAAAGAATGAAATTTGGCAAGGTGGTAGAAGAGAAGATTTTAGCAATACTGGTGAAAAATAGAAGAAATCGAAGATAAAATGAAGAAATGGGAGGTTCGGGAAGTTCACTGGGACCACGGCGGTGAGCAGGAGAAAATTAGGGTTCCGACGAAGGGTTTAAATGGGGAGAAAGGGGTGAAAATAGGCTCATTTGTATTCATGACCATAGTGAAATCTGAGCTCTGGTTTTGACTTTTTGGAGGAGCAAGCAACAGTCAAGATGTCAGTTCCCATAGCAAAGCACCGATTAAAGCGAGTCTGTCGATTCCAGCGGCCAGACGACTATGGACCAATGGTATGTGAATTTGAATTTTTGATTTTTGTGCATTTTTTATATGTTTTTAGCTAGGTCCAAGTTGAGTTAAGACAATAGCGCTAGAACTATGTTTTGGTGCTGTTGTTAAATTAATTAGTGCTATTGTGCCACTATGGCACTATTGCGTAGTAGTTTGAGCGCTTTTGTCAAGGTTAGTGCTATTGCATAGCTATTTTAGCACTTTTGCTTGTTTAGCTCTATTGGGTGGTTGATTGGGCGCTGTTATTGAGAGGTAGCGCTAATGTGTAGTTGATATAGTGCTATTGTTGTTTGAGTGCTATTGCCTAGTTGATTGAGCGCTTTTGCTAGGGTATTAGCGTTGTTGTGTGTAAGATAACGCTTTTGTGTAGGAAAATAGATGGCCCAGTTTGTTTGAACAAAAATATCCCTATGTCAATGATGGATGGATGGAGAGATGGAGTGAGAGTTGTTTTGAACCATAGCAGCCCTGATGAGACTTAGGTCATTAGGATAAATGCCTGTTGAAGTCTAGGTGTGCCATGATTGCTTACCTACTGAGACCCGAAGATACTTGATCAAAGTATCTATTGATAGTCTAGATTTAAACTTTAAAAAGTTTGAAACAAAACAACTCATGATGATGGTTGATGCACTTGTGTAGGAGGATCTTCGCATCTTACAATTGCGCGAGAGGTATCCCGCCACACAGGTCTTGCGCGATCGGTTGATAGAGGCCAAGGTGGATTGCATTGTAGTGACAAGCCTGTATGATGTGATGCATATGCTTGTGATTCAGATGAATCACGGTTTGATTACAACATTGGTAGAGCGGTGGCATAGTGAGACATGTACATTTCACTTAGCACAGGGAGAGATGACAGTGACTCTGGAGGATTTATGGCGCATCCTGCACATTCCCATCCGAGGAGAGCTAGTGAGCTATGACCGAGCGTGGGGAACCTTAGTAGTGCAAATATTTTTTGAGAAGGAGGTCTATATTGATGATGGGTCGATAGCCTAGGAGGACATAGCAGCCTTGTATGAGTCATTACCAGTAGTGCTATTAGGTATTATTGGGGGACTACTATGCCCAAATAGACAATCACATGGACTGGCATTGGTTGGGGTCAGGTGATCGAGCAGATGATGATAGAGGGGACCTAGTTTGCATGGGGACCATGCATGCTATCGCACTTATATCGGGAGCTACATGAGGTAGCATATCGAGGGATGGGCTCTTTGGGAGTAGGGATCACGCTGCTACATATTTGGGCATGGGAGCATCTACCTGTGACTCAACCATTCAGTTTGAGATTCTGAGCAGTGGACCAGCCATATGTATATATGTATGGTGGCATGATGAGCCAGCCCCACCTAAGGAAGTTAGAGTGGTGGTGACGGGCACTGGATGACTTGGACATAGTGATCTGGAGGCCGTACATTGAGTGTGAGCCATGGGAGGATGATGCAGAGGCATTGCCATATGTTTTCATGACTTGATTCCTCATTGGTAGGACAACCTACAATGTGGAGAGACAGCTTTCAAGCCAGGTGCTGAGATAGTTTGGGCGGAGACAGGGATTGCCTAGTGGTTCAAGAGAATATGCTAGGGTGGTCCGAGAGAGGTACCTATGGGGGCCAGTATTACCATATGATCAGGCATTAGTAGACTTTCAGATGCTACAGGCGAGACCATGGGATATGCGGCTAAGGATGGTAGATGCAGGGGTGTCTGAGGAATACACGCAGTATATTGCGGTACATCCGATTCCTCAGCTATCAGATCCGATAGAGCCAATTCCATATTTTGAGGAGGAGAGGGGATGGAGATGGAGGAGGAGAGGAGGTCATAGAGTAGTAGGTGGATGGGGGAGAGGGAATGGTGGTGATGGAGATGATGGTGGTGGAGGAGGAGGAGGGGGATTCAGAGGTGGGGGTGGAGGTGGTGGGCGGTTACAGCGGAGAGGGAGAGGTGAGCAGCCATTGTGGCTATCTCAGGTACCTTTGATGCAGGGAGGCATGAGATTAGGTGGCAGGGATGCAGGTGAGGGACAGGAACCTATGGATATAGAGGAGGGAGCGATAGGAGAGGGAGCCACTAGGGAGGCACCTATGGATATGGGGGAGGGAGCTACAGGTGGAGATCTGCGGGATCATATGATAGGATATTTGCAGACTCGTGTAGAGGATTTGGAGGCAGAGGTGGCAGCTAGAGATGTGCAGCTATTTGCGCAAGAGTCAGAGCTTACTGTGGTGCTGCAGGAGAGGGATGAGGTCATGGAGAGATTTGTGGCTTTGGAAGAGAGAGTACGGGTGGGAGTAGGAGTAGGAGTACAAGGTCCTACTGGGGATGCGATGAGGGAGATGCGACAAGCACAGGAGGAGATAGATTATTGGTGGGGGTTATATGAGCAGATAGTGCCAACTAGTCAGTGAGTACTTAGCTATTCACAGATGCGGCGGGCGAGATCAGAGTGGTCTCAGAGGATGCAGAGCAATGGTGGTGTGATGGGTCCTCCACAGAGAGATAGATCAAGTGGGGCGGGGACTAGTGGGGGAGCAGGTGGTGATGGTGGTGTAGCATCTGGTTAGAGTGGCATCTGAGAGAGCATTTTGTATGCATGTATTTTATCATTTGTTATTTTGGACTATGTCTTGGATGGCTCTTGGTAGCCGATTTTTTGGACATCATTGTACTTTGATACATGTATATTTGTGGCAATATGATATGATATATGAGATCCCATATTTTGTGTTGTTTGATGACATGTATGGATGCTTATGCAGGATGATGATTTTATGATTTTATGCTTAGATGGAATAGTTGTACTTTCTTATGTATGTGTTGTTATGAGATTACTCCTATATGCATGTTTTTATAATGATTTATGCCTACATGATGTCTATATGCATTTTGTATGACATGATGCTAACATGTATATGCAGGTTTATATATGTGTGCATGATGTGTTGGTGATGTAATGCTTTATGTATGTAATGCCATGATGATTATGTATGCATAATAAAATGATGATTATGATGGTACTTTGGATTTTAAGTTGATGAGAGAATGAGATAATGATGTTTATGATATAATGTAACAAATGTAAAGTACAAATGTTGAAATGATGATTTCTAAATGAATGTATATGGATAATGTATATGAACCTATGTGGAAACAAATGGTTTTTGTTATGATTCTAAATGGTGAAAAATATGATGAAGTGAAATGATAATGCAACTCACGGGTAACGAATAACTGCACCTTAATGCAATTAAAAGGATACCGAATGCATTTGTAATAAATCCTAAATGAAATGAAATGAATGAGTATAAGTATATACTAAATGAATATAATGAATGCACTTAACTAATGGATAAGATAAATAAATGTATGCAACTATGGGAATCTAAACAAAATGTATGGTAAATAAGTTTAAATGATAATAAATGATGAGTTGGTAATTGACACTAAATAAATGCATAATAATGGTTAATACAATTAAGGACATTTTATCATATGAATGAATCTAAATGTCATGATTATGCTGGCATTATAACAAGCAAGGAGAGATTGTTGGCATTTCAATAAGGATATTGAGAAGGTTGTTGATGATTATGGATATAACTAATTAAAGATGTTTTACTATCTTAATATTATTATTTTGTCATTGATGTCAAGAAATTGATTTTCTAATTTAGTATGATGCTGCCATATCTTGAGAAGTATGATTTGATGAGTATAAAGATGTCAGTAAAAGACACGGAAAGAATATGATGAATAAGGGGAGGAATAAGTTATTCAATGGGAAACTATTACCGAGTTAGACAATGATGAGATCATGATGTTTAGATTGTTTTGATATCATACATATGTTATTGATTGTAAGGTTAATACTATACTATGTTACCGAGCAAAGAACATAGTTGGTAAACCCTAAGGAACCTAGTCGGTAAACCCTAAGGTTATCGCTATCAATTAATGAAGACAGAATGTCTACCAAGTGAAGTTTAGTATTTACCGAGTTGCAACCGAGTAATAACATAATGCATTAAATGATTACATGCATTATTTAATGAAGGAAGCTGATGAGCTGGCTATGATTAAATGATTGGTATGCCGTGAATGAAGTTTGTTAAAGAATCTATGGCAAAGGAAAATTGGCAGGAAGATCCACAGCTCAGATTGAACCGCAATACCCTAGCACAAGTTCCAAGAAATGTATGCAAGTTCCAAGGTAGGGTAAAACATTTTCAGATCGAAGTATACATTGAACCTGGTCAAAGTTTGAAGATCTGATGGATATGATTGATCATGGGAAATGTGATCAAGGAGATTAAGCAGTTAGCTATTGTTTATAAAAAAGGAACTGTTGATAAACAATGTATACAGGCAAGTGTATGCACAGGGATGCTACATAGTGATTACCGAGCACAGATTCTTGAAGACCTATTTGAATAATAGAGTATAGAGCCCAGCAGATGGAGAAGATAAGTCCAAAATTGTATTGAGCAAATAAGAATATGCTTTAGCATTTTAGATGTGAAGTTGCAGATAGATTTTTATTACTGTTATTTTGTGAAGTGACAGAAAATCTCTTAACCGAGTGGACTTAATAGTCTTATTTGTAAAACCCTCTAGAAAGGTGACATTCTGATTGAGTGTTTGAAATCCTTTAACAAGGTGAAGATCCTAACAAATATGAGGGAAATCCCTTAACCGGGTCACATCTAGCAATGTGTTTGTAATCTTTAACAGGATTTGCTTTTAACCGAGCATACTCTAGAAGAGTATATTTCTTAGTGGGTCTGAAATCCCATAGTGGTTTTTCCCTATTTGGGTTTCCACGTTAAATTTGGTGTTATGAGTATTATGATGTTTATATGCTTTTGAGTTTGTATGTTTAGCAGTTTTGGTTATATTACTGAAGCATATGTTACCGAGGTTGAATCTGATGTTTTTATGGAAGATTAAGTTTGTATGATTCACCCCCCCCTCCTCATCTTATTAGCTTGGCATCTGTACTTATCTTTAAGTATCAGAACTATCAGATTATGCAATGATGAAATGATATAATAAGACTAATAAGTGATAATGAACTATATGTAATTTAAATGATATAAAATGCACTCGATGCAAATGCAACTAAGTGTAATGATGATGATATGATCATTATAGATGAATGCAAGGTTGTTTAGACTTTGCATGATGCACTGATGATGTATCAGAGTACTCTGTCATGATTGTATCCAAGACCAATTCAATTTTCACATAATTGTTCACATTAATTTTGTTCACACTTGAACACAAATATATGTACATGAATAAGGAATGAGGAAATGGATGGGCGATATGCAACAGAATGCCATATAAACAGATGAGATGAAATGACGATCCAGAGTGCTTTATTTTCATGATTGAGCTTTAAAATGTTGTAAGAAAATACAAGCATCTTGACATAGTGATTCAAGATGACTTGAGTAGTTCTTACATGAAGTTTGATATAGCAATTTAATACAAGCAACTTGATATAATGGATCAAGTTGACCTGAGTATTGCTTGCGGAATAGACAAGGATTATCTCCTTTCATGCATGACTTGGAACGTCCTCCTTGATCTTGTGCCGACCATATCCTAAGACAAGTTCATACTATAATTAGAGATAATCCATTATTGAGTTTGGATGAGGCAATAGGAACCAAGGATAGAGCATGGTACCTACAAGCAAACAACATATATAAAGAATAAAGAATATGGACCCTCGATAATGGTTCATGCTCATATGGTCGAGGTATATGCTATAGTCAGCAAGCCGTAGTGATGTATGACTGTATTTCGCATAAGATCATGTAGCTTAGTGAAATTCCCACGTAGACACCATTAGTACATGCCCCAATACTTCATCGGGATAATTCGCAGAAGATACACAAACAATGTTGTAGGAACCTGAGATATATAACGAATGAATAACCTAAAAATCAACCAAGTATTTGATAGCTTTAAATAAAATTTTCTTGTCAAAGAAAATGTCATCTTGTCTTTGTTTTGGTGAGGAAGGATGCATCCTTGTTCTAAGACAGTTTGTGTGTTTTATGTTGATTGTTTGGTCGATGTGATAAGTGGTCATCGTTTGGAATATTTCATAATGTTTTGTTTGGTCTCTACTTTGAAAAATGTATGTATAGGGTGTTGCCATGTTTTTGATTGATTTTTTATGTTTTTTAGTGTTTTTGGATTTTGTGAGATAGTTTTTCAATGTTTTTGGTATTTTTTTGTGAGATAGTTTTTCCAATGTTTTTGGATTTTTTTGTGAGATAGTTTTTTCAATGTTTTTGGATTTTTTTTGAGATAGTTTTGAATGAAGAATTAATGAATCACAAGTAATGCAAAATCCACTTCCATCAAATAGGTTAAAGGCATTTCCCCCAATTTAGATATGACTATGAAAAAGCAGGATGTAAGATGCATGAAGTACTATCCTTGATTGCATATCAATAACTAGCCATGGTTTGGACGGATGGATGAGTGAATGCAATGAATTGTGATCACAACAAGTTTGAAAGATAATGGAGCCATAGCCTTTACGAGTGGCACCTATTTGCCAGGTTTTTACCATCGCACTGACCTAAGGTGCCACCGGAGTGGTTGTTCACTATTTGGATGCATGATATTTCTTTACTATTTTGATTTTTTTTTTCTTTAGGACATTTATCTGAATGTTTTTGGTGTTTTTCTGGTATGTATGGGAGCCTGATGCTCTGTATAGTTTATGTATAAAAATGTTTGAGGTGTATGTTGTTGATCGGATCTGCTAGCGGTTCTCCTTCTGAAGTAGCCAACTGATATGCCCCAAACCCAAATACTGCAGTGATAACATATGGACCCAGCCAATTTGATTCAAACTTTCCCTGGTGTTCTTTGTTGGGTTGGTTATGGGGATTTTCTTAGAGAACAAGATCACCTACCTTGAATTTGCGAGGTCTAACTCGATGATTATAACTTCTTCTCATGCACTGCTGATAGGCCTTGAGGTGATTGTATGCACCTTGTCGTTTCTCATCAAGTAGCTCTAAATCTTGGAGATGTGATAATCTATATGCTTCATCATCAATGAGATTGTGCAAGGAAACCCATAGAGATGGTATCTTGACCTCAATAGGTAAGATAGCTTCTGTGCCATAGACTAGTGAGTAGGGAGTTGCCCCTGTAGGGGTTCGAATGCTAGTGCGGTATGCCCATAGTGCTAGATTAAATTGAATGTGCCAATCACGATCGGCATCATTGAATGTCTTCTTGAGGATTCTTAATATGTTTTTGTTTGATGCTTTGGCCTGACCATTTCCTTGTGGGTAATAGGCAATGGAAAAGCGATGTTGGATGTGGAACTTCTCACAGAGCTCACGAACATCCATATTTTTGAAAGGAAGACCGTTATCTGTGATGATGGACATGGGTACACCATACTGGCAGATGATGTAATTAAGGATGAATGAGGTGATCTTCTTGTCAGTGACTTGGGTAAGTGGAACAGCTTCGATCCACTTTGTGAAGTATTCGGTGGCGGTAATAATGAATTTGTGGCCATTGGATGAAGATGGATGGATTTTACCCACAAGGTCAAGGCCCCATTGACAAAAAGGCCATGGTGTTGTGATGGGTTGCAATTCCTATGCTGGTGCATGTATCAGGTCTCCATGAACTTGGCATTTCTTTCACTTTCTGACAAAATAGTAGGAGTCTTTTTCCATTGATGGCCAATAGTATCCAATGCGCAGGAGTTTCTTGGCTAGTGACGGACCGCTTGCATGAGTTCCACAAATTCCTTCATGTACCTATTCCAAGGCCTTTGTTATCTCATCCTCTTCTAGACATCGAAGGAGAGTACCATCAAGACTGCATCAGTATAGGGTTTCAACAATAATGGTATATCGAGCAGTTTGGCGAATGAAGGTTTTACGTTGGTTATTCAATTGGTTAGGAGGAAGTGTCTGATCGCGAAGATAAGTGTAGAACTCACCGTACCATGGGGATTCAGAACTGATAAGGTGACATATTATCTCAGATTCGAGGATATCATAAGCGGGAATCCAAAGTTTTTATACCAAGAACTCGTAGCGTGTTGAATTATGTGGAAGATCTAGGAGAGATTCAATGGCAGCCATAGCATCAGCAGCTCAATTATAATCTCTGGGTATCTTCTTAAAGGTGATAGTAGTGAATTATGCCTTTAATTTGTCCACCATTTGTTTGTACGACATGAGCTTGTCATCCTTTGTCTGATATTCATCTGTTGCTTGTCGAATGACTAGTTGGGAGTCGCCATATACTTGTAGTTCCTATAACTTCCATTGTATGGCTAGCCTGAGTCTTGTGATCAAGGCCTCATACTCTGCTATGTTGTTTATGCATGGGAATGTGAGCCTATAAGACTTCAGGATGCTATCACCTTGAGGTGTGATAAACAGAATGCCTACCCCTGAGCCATGCCTAGTGTATGAACCATCAAAGTATAGTTTCCATGGTTGTGTTGTTGTGATCATGAATATCTCTTCATCTGAAAAATTGGAAATGAGAGGATGATTGCCTATGAGGGGAGCATCAGCCAACTGATCTGCAATGACTTGTCCTTTGATAGCTTTACGGTCCACATACTTGATGTCAAATTCACTTAGAATCATCAACCATTTGGCTAGGTGGCCTGTCAATGCTGCTTTGCTAAGTAAGTATTTGAGTTGATCTATCTTTGCAATTAGCTATACTTTATGTGTTAACAAATAGTGCCTCAGTTTAGTGGGTGCCAAGATTACTTCTAGGCAAGCTCACTCAATAGGAGTGTAATTGAGCTCATAGCCAACCAGTTTATGAGAGATGCAGTAAACAACACACTCTTTCTCTTCTGCATTATGTTGTGCCAATAGTACACCCAATAATGTACTTGTTGCTGATATAGAGAGTAACAAAGGCCTACTTGGATCTGGTGGGATCAGCAATGGCGTATTCATGAGATAATCTTTAAGCATTTGGAATGCTTGTTGGCATCTGGTATCCCAGTGAAAGTGGATGTTCTTGTGTAATAAGTGTGTAAATGGGTGACACTTATCTGCGAGTTGTACAATGAATCTATGAATGGATTGAAGCTACCCTTGTAGTGTCCTTAGTTGGCTGATGTTCTTTGGTGGCGACATGTCCATGATTTCCTTGACTTTTGCTGGATTGACCTCAATACCTTTGCTTGAGACAATGTATCCTAGAAGTTTCCTGGAGGTTACTCCAAAGACACATTTCTTTGGGTTCAGTCGCACATGACATTGTTCCAGTCTGTCAAAGATTTTCTCTAATATTTCTAGATGACCTTCTCTCGTGAGTGATTTCGCCAATAAGTCATCAACATAATCTTCCATTATGGTATGCATCATATCATGGAAGATGGTGGTCATTTCTCATTGATAGGTTGCTATTGCATTCTTTAGAACAAAAGGCATTACATTCCAGCAGTATGTTCCCCATGGACATGTGAAGGCCGTCTTATGTTGATCCTCTAGTATGATCTTTATTTGATTGTATCCTGAAAAGCCATCCATGAGTGAAAGCATGGCATGTCCTGCTGTTAGGTCCACTATTATGTCGATGTTTGGTAGGGGGAAGTCATATTTAGGACATGCTTTGTTTAGATCTCTGAAGTCAGTACAGATACAGATGCCCCCATTTGGTTTGCTGATAGGCACAATATTGGATATTCAATTTGTATAATCAATTGGTCTAATAAAACCAACATCTAGTAGTTTCTTTAGTTCTGCTTTGACTAATACCATAATTTGAGGATGCATCTTGCGAAGCTTCTGCTTGACAGGTTTGGCTCCTTCTCCTACGATGAGGTGATGCATGACTAAATCAGGATCAAGCCCATGCATGTCTGCATATGACCATGAAAAGTTGATCTGATGCTTCTGGAAGAACTCTACAAACTTGGGTTGTTCCTCTAGAGTTAAAAGAGATGCAAGATGTATGTGGTGAGGAGTTTCAGGAGTCCCCATGTTGTATTCTTTTGTCTCTTCGATGAGAATTGTTGATCATTCCCACTATGTACTAGAAGGGAGAATGTCAAACCTTTAATCCTCAAGTGCCTCAGAGAGGTTTTCACCATTGGATATGCTCTTTCTTTTTACTTTTGCGAGATCAAGCAGTGCCACAATGTGGTTTTCACTGGAAGATCCATGTTTTCTTGTTATATTTTTGTAGCTAAAAGGTTTGGCATCCACCCCAAAGTATGTTGCGCTATTAAGTTCAATGGCGAATCCAGCTTTGTGATCCCCACTTGGTATGTTATCCTGTAGTTCTAAAAAGTCAATGATTGCCTCATCATTTTGGAAAAGGTCAAGACATATGGGATTAGGTTGGTTCCATTCAATGAGTTTAGGATGGATAATGGGCATTACCTTATGAATTAGGTTAAGTTCATTAGATGTGTCAGTGAGGGTTAAGATGTTGTGGGGAAGGTCGTTGATGGTACTCTCCCTGTTAGAATCAGGTGTAGGATGTGACGTAGGGTCTGTGGAAGATGTCTCCAACTTAGGAACCCAAGAGGTCTTTATATGTGCTTCTCCATAAATAGGGATGTCTTTATGGGGTGGAGGTGGTGATGTGTCTTCCTCATCTGAAGTATTAAGCTGTATGGAATCAAATTCCCACTCATGTGAGTCAGTTTCTGAGTCACTTTCCAGTATCCGATTACGGTACCATACTGGGATATCTTTTGAGTTAAATCCTGCAGGTGTGATTGGTTGATGTACCATTGTAGATGAAATGATCGGTGCTGTAGGAAAGATTATGGGAATCAACGAATCTGATATGGGGAGTATTGGTAGCGTTGACTCTGTTGCTTCTGCTAGAACTGTTGATGTCATAGATACTGATGTGGGTTCTGATATAGTTGTTGCTGCTAATGGTGCTATTGATGGTATTGTTGTTGTTGATCGAATCACTGGTTTAATTGGTGGGACGATTGGTGTTGCAGATGGTTTTGCTAGGATTTTTAGCCTTGATGGGGCAGTTGCCATAGTGTTTGATGCTGCTTTTATAATCAAAGGTGACCTCTTCGTAATAGGTTGATATAGACGTTGGTTGGGTTTTCCTTTGAATCTAAGCTTAGGAAGGATCTCCTTTTGAAAGCCTAAGCCTGTATTATCCTTGGGCTTTAATTCCGGCTCCAACGGTTCATGTCTTCCTTGCTTGCAAGGTCCCAAAGAACTCTCACCATCATAACCCATTATTTGCATAATGAGAAGGCCTTTTCCATACTAATCTATGGGAAGCTTGGTTTGCGGAATATCGGTGGTGATGGGATCTTTATAGATCCATTCTGCTAAGTCCTCATCTCTAGTCTCTTCTTCTTAACTCTTTCCAACTCTTTCCAAGGATGAATGGCATCAAAGTACATGCTGGTTTGTCCAGTGGCATTTGAAGTAACTATTGAGGTTTACCATGTGTTCTAGGAGAAGTGGGCATTTGTCCAACACAAAAGAGTTGGCTAAGATTGTATTCCCCAGGACCTTCCTCTGCTATCTTCATCTTGAGCTTCTCTTGCTTGGGTATAGTAGTGTTTGAACTGGAAAGAGAGGCTAGACTTACGTATGATGTGGAGGAGATGGCTTCTCTATTGTTGGGAATGGTAATCTCTGGTTGATGACTGATATTATGACAATATGCAAAGGGGTTTACATCGCCCAGGATTGTAATTTCTACACCATTATGCGGGAACTTGATACACTGATGGTAGTGTTGAAATGTGGCGACTGATCAGCAAAGTACTATACACTCAGCATGTTAAAAATGGCCGACTTTGTTTTTTCCCTAAAAACGCATGTTACAAGTGGCTGGGATGCTTAAGGAATTGTAAGGTTGATGTACTGTTTTTGCTGGATAATAAGAAAGATTGGACGACTGTGTATGGTGGACGTAACCCATTCCGAGGTGAACCACGTTAAATCTCTATGTTATCTGTGTCCTTTTTTATTTCTTTATCTTTTGTATTTAAATTTGCATATAATTGTTAGTTCATATTTGCTTCGGATCTGCTTGAAACCCTAACAATTGGTATCAGAGCGAGGTTTTCTATAAATTGGCAGGACTTTCAGATTTGAGTGGGAGCAATGGAGGATTCCAAATTCAAGGTCAAAAAATTTAACGGCCAGAATTATCAGTTATGGAAAATGCAGATGGAGGATTACCTGTATCAAAAGGATTTGTGGCGGCCATTGGAAGGAAAGGCAAAGAAAGCAATTACAATGTCAGATGAAGAGTGGGACATTTTAGATAGAAAGGCACTGGGATCCATTCGATTGTGCCTTGCACCGTCTGTAGCATTCAATATAACAGAAGCAAAAATGACTGTAGATTTGATGGTGACATTGGCTAAGCTATATGAGAAACCCTCAGCTTCGAATAAGGTATTTCTTATGAAGCGTTTGTTTAATTTGAAAATGAGTGAGGGAGGATCTGTAGTGGAGCACTTAAATGAATTTAATACAATTACCAGTCAATTGTCTTCGGTAAAAATTACTTTTGCAGAAGAGGTTAGGGCTCTCTTGATTTTATATTCTTTGCCAGAAAGCTAGAATAGCTTGGTTATGGCTGTAAGTAACTCTGTCTCTGGTAAAAATACTTTGGTATTTGATGATATTGTTGGTGTTATCCTAAGCGAGGAAATGCGAAGGAAAAACACAGGTGAGACTCCAACATCATCAAGTAGTGTTTTGAATGTGGAGAACAGAGGAAGATCAAAGGAAAGAGGAAAAGGCCCTGGGAATGAGAAGTCATGACGGAAGTCAAAGAAAGGACGCTCTCAATCTAGAGGAAAGAAAGATTGCTGGTACTACAGAAAGCCTGGTCATCTAAAGAAAGACTGTTGGTCTCGGAAAAACAAAGAAGGAGACAAAAATGAAAATGATAGTAAGGAAGCTAATATTGCAAGTAATACTTTACAAGATGCTTTAATCTTATGTTTGGATAATGTTAATGATTCCTGGATAATAGATTCTGGGGCTTCATTTCATGCTACACCCCATAGAAAATATTTTCTAGATTATGTTCAAGGTGATTTTGGATAGGTATATTTGGGTGATGATGAGCCCTGTCAAATTGTTGGAAAACGAAAGATAAAGATCAAGTTACAGAATGGAAATGACTGGTTTCTGCAGGAGGTAAGACATGTTCCTAATTTAAGAAGAAATTTAATTTTTGCAGGGCAACTAGGTAGTGAAGGTTGCATAGTTACCCTCTCAAACAATATGTGGAAGGTCGCTAAAGGATCATTAGTAATAGCTAAAGGTGCGAAGGTAGGCACATTATATCTGTGTATAGGTAACACTTACTCTACCCTAGCTGCTACAGATAAAGTTACTATAGGGACAATAACAATAAATGTTGCAAGAACAGATTCGATAATGTGGCACCATAGGCTTGGGCACATGAGTGATAAAGGGATGAAAACCCTTCACTCCAAAAATCTATTGCCAGGACTAAAGAAGATTGATTTAAAGTTCTGTGAAAATTGTGTTTATGGTAAATAGAAAAGAGTCGGATTTCTCAAGGTTGGGAAAGAGAAGAAGAGTGAGAAGTTAGAACTTGTACATTCAAATGTATGGGGACCGGCTCAGGTATCATCTCTTGGTGGCTCTTGTTATTATGTTATTTTTATTGATGACTCAACCAGAAAAACATGGGTATATTTCCTAAAACAAAAATTAGATGTTTTATAAACTTTTAAGAAATGGAAAGCTTTGGTTGAGAATGAGACAAGAAAAAAGTTGAAGTGTCTCAGATTGGATAATGGAGGTGAGTATTGTAGCAAAGCATTTGAAGATTACTGCTCCTTAAATGGGATTCGAAAGCAGAAGATAGTTCCAGGAACTCCACAGGAAAATGGTGTGTCAGAGAGAATGAATAGGACTATCATGGAATGCGCGAGGAGCATGAGATTGCATGCTAGATTGCCCTGACATTTTTGGGTAGATGTTGTACATACTGCTGTCTATTTGATAAATAGAGGACATTCAACCCCTTTGGATGGTGGTATTCCAGAGGAGGCATTGACTGGTAAAAAGGTAAATTATTCTTTTCTAAAAACGTTTGGTTGCGAAGCTTTTGTCCATGTTGATAAAGAAAATAGAACCAAGCTTGATGCTAAATCTCAGAAATGTACCTTCATTGGATATGGGATAGATGAATATGGCTATCGATTATGTGATTTTGAAAATAAGAAAATAATTAGAAGTAGAGATGTTATATTCAATGAGAAGGTTATGTATAAAGAATAGATGTAGGAAAAGAAGCATGAACAGGACAAACAAGAATACGTGGTGTTGGATGAGATTCCTGAAAATGAAATGCCATAGGTACCTGATGCTCAGCAACAACAGATTGTCCCACAAACTCCTACAAGTGTTAGACATTCTATGAGGACAAGTACACCCCCTAAAAGATTTTCTCCTTCTTTGTATTCTATTTTATTAACGGATTCTGGTGAACCCGAAGAATATGAAGAAGCAATGCAGGTAGATTCCAAACAATAGTGGGAGCTAGGCATGAACGAGGAGATGGACTCCTTGATAAAAAATAAGACTTGGGACTTAGTCCCTTTACCTACAGAAAAAAGAGCCTTGCCTAACAAATGGGTTTATCAGCTGAAGGAGGGGGAAGGAGGTCAGAAAAGATATAAGGCCAGACTTGTGGTAAAAGGTTTTGCACAGAAAAAGGGTATAGATTATGATGAAATATTTTCTCCAGTTGTAAAAATGACTTCAATTAGAACTGTACTTAGTCTTGTGGCTATAGATGATTTACATCTTGAACAATTAGATGTCAAAATAGCTTTTCTCCATGGAGATTTGGAGGAGGAAATTTACATGTTGCAACCACAAGGATATGAGGTCAAAGGTAACGAGAACTTGGTGTGCAAGTTGAAGAAAAGTCTGTATGGCCTAAAGCAAGCACCCCGACAATGGTATTTAAAATTTGATAGTTTCATGGCTGAACATGGTTATCATAGATGTCATTCTGATCATTGTGTATATTTTAAGAGATTTGATAATGGCAGTTATATTATCCTGTTGCTTTATGTTGATGACATGCTTGTTGTTGGGTCTAACATGCAACATATAAATGATCTTAAACAGAAATTAGCCAGGTCATTTGCTATGAAGGATTTCGGTGCAGCTAAGAAAATTCTCGGTATGAGGATTACACGGGACAGGAAAAATAGAACCTTGAATTTGTCCCAAAGTGAGTATATAAAGAAGGTGTTGAAAAGATTTAACATGCAGGATGCAAAAGCAGTTAGTACACCTTTGGCTAGTCATTTCAAATTGACTAAGGAGATGTGCCCAAAGGCACAAGAAGAGGTTAATAAAATGTCTAACACCCCGTATTCATTAGTTGTTGGCAGTTTGATGTATGCAATGGTATGCACAAGGCTAGATATTGCACATGTAGTGGGAGTTGTGAGTAGGTTTATGAGTAATCTGATGAATACTAAGAGGGGGGGGGTAAATTAGTATGCCAAAAATCTCTGCACCAAAACACTTACATAGTCTAAAGATAAACCGGTAAAGCAATCTAATAGTTAAACTGGTTACCACACATGCAAACCAAAATGCGAATAAAGCATTCACCCACAAAAGCAATACAACCATAACACAAGATATTTGACGTGGAAACCCAACTGGGAAAAACCACGATGAGATGGAACTCACAAGTCACTATCTGCAGAATAGAAACCAGACTGGTTAAGGTCAGACCAATTAAGGTCTTATAATGTTCTTCATCAGAATAGATCCTGTTAGGAATCTCAATCTCTGTTAGGAGATAAGTCTAATTAAAGACTACCTTGTTAGAGGATTTTAGATTCACATGTGTGAACCACCTTGTTAAAGGATTTTACAAAGGCTTTGAGGCCTACCCGGTTAAGGGCTACAAACTTGTCAAAGATGTGAGTAATCAACAAGTGTTTGATCTATCTAATAGCACAAACTGCTTGGTTAGATCCAGTATTGCTCACAGCTAATGCATTCCAGCATTACTTCAGTCTTCTCTCTCTCTCACACAGTTACAACTTGATCTTCTCAGATAAGATCGTTCTCAACTTCCACCTTAAACCCTAGCTCAACATTAACCCTTTCAGCAACAACTTAAAACCCCAGACATGATGTCCTTTTAAAGGAATCTGATTTCATGTCAGTCCAATAGGATTACATTACAATTTCCTAGGTTCAATGAATCTAGACATACTCAGTAACACGACACAAGAAGCACCGTCAATGTGTCGGCACCGTCAAACAATCGGTGGATTGGTAACTCATCACAAAATGTCGGTTGGTAACTCATCACAGAGTATTACCAGTTCATACAAAATACTGGTTGTCGGTTTGACAAAAATGAAGACTGGTAAGAATGTGTTTTGCCACTTTACTCCCTCTTACCGCTTGTGATCTACGAACCGCTTGGGGTCGACATGCCGCTTCAGACCAGGAAACACATTCTGCAAAATCACCACTAGTCTAAAGACTAGTATACAACATATCGGTTGGAACAAATACTGGTTGAGCACAAGCTCATACATATAAAGGGGATCTCAATACAAGTTTGTGTCCATCAATGACAATCACAACATAAACAACAAAAATGCCAACATAATCCGGGTATGGAACATTGGAATGCTGTGAAATGGATTCTTCGATATTTGAAAGGAACTACTACGAAGGCATTATGTTTCAAAGGATCTAATGATGCTCTGAGTGGATTTGTTGACTCAGATCTGGCGGGTGATATTGATTCATGGAGGAGTACTACAGGGTATGTTTTTACTATAGGGGGAACTGCAGTCAATTGAATTTCTAGGCTGCAAAAGGTTGTTGCACTTTCAACCACTGAAGCTGAGTATGTTGCTGCTACAGAAGCCAGCAAGGAGATGATTTGGTTGCAATATTTTCTAGAGGAATTGGGTCAGACACAAGAGTATAGCCCATTTTATACTGATAGCAAAAGTGCCATTCATCTTATGAAGAACTCTGCTTTTCATTCAAGGACAAAGCACATTCAGCTCAGGTACCACTTCATCCAGACTATTTTGGAGGAGGGTCAGTTACGGCTTGAGAAGATTCACACAAGTGAGAATCCTGCCGATATGTTCATGAAGGCAGTTCCATAGGAGAAGTTGATTTCTTCATTAGTTTCTGTTGGTCTTCTTGATTGATAATTGTGGAATTTATATCAGTCAAGTCCTAGTGTTTTATCCAGTGGATGTTGCATGTACAGTGGTGTCATGTAGTATCAGTCTCCAAGTGGGAGATTGTTGAAATGTGGTGACTGATCAGCAGAGTACTGTACAATCAACATGTATCCTCACCAAGGTCTAGGGCCAGGCTAGGCCCCGGGCAGGGGTTCGGAGGCAGTAGCCCCTGAGAAAAGCAGGGGTTCAAGGGCGGGAGCCCCCGAGAAAATTTTTTTTGGGTATATTTTTTTATGAAAACCAACATTATAATAAAACCCTAAAAAAGGCCGACTTTGTTTTTACCCTAAAAATGCATGTTATAAGTGGTTGGGATGCTTAAGGCATTGTAAGGTTGATGTACTATTTTTGCTGGATAATAAGAAAGATTGGATGACTGTGTATGGTGGACGTAACCCATTCTGGGTGAACCATGTTAAATCTCTGTGTTATCTGTGTCCTGTTTTATTTCTTTATCTTTTGTATTTAAATCTACATATAATTGTTAGTTCATATTTACTTCGGATTTGCTTGAAACCCTAATAGGTAGGTAGATGGAACGACTTGCATGGTGTTTATCCAAGGTCTTCCTAACAATAAATTGTATGGCAGAGGAAGGTCCAAAACTTGACAGATGATGTGTTTCACTATAGGGTCCACTTGGATTGGTAGCACCACAGCTCCTTTGGATGAACACTCTGCATCATCATGGGCTTTGATTGTGATCTTCTTGTGGGAATCCATTGATTCAATCACATATCCCAATGCTGTGACCAATTGTAGGGTACAGATATTCAGGCCTGCTCCATTATCGATCAAGACTCGTTTGATCCTATGTTGGTTGATAAACCCTTCAATGTCAAGTGAGGTGTTATGAGGTTGCTGGAAGGATGTGTTGTCACTTTCAGAGAAAGTGAGACAAGGTGATGACCTTAGATTTCCAACCATGGCTTGAAATTGATATGTATTTAGGTTTGCAGGGACTGACACCTCTTGGAGAGCTTGATCCAAAATTGTTTTGTGGGATGGAGATAGGCGCAATATCTCTAAGATAGATATCAGTGCAGGCATTTTGTCTAACTGTTCCACAAGGTTATACTGCTTTGGGATAGATGGGGTGCCTTGTGGAGCTTCTTTTATGGTAATCTTGTTGTTACGTGTAACAACATTGCAAGTGGAGCTGGGATTTTTGATGGTTATAGTTGCAATCTATTCACTGGCATCATATAGGTGATTCATAGTGTAATTATATGCGGCTTGCATATAATTGGTGGTATCTGTGTTTCTCCCTGAAGTGGAAGGACCCCTTTGATCTTGTGATGGAAGTGGATTTTTAAACATGAGATGATCATTGTTTGTTGTCTTTGGGTCATGGCCTTCGATTTCGATTTCACCTCGGTCAATAAGATCCTGAATAAGATCTTTCAATCTATAACAATTTCTTGTCTTTTGCCCTTTCCCTTGATGGAAATTGCAATGTTCAGTATCCCTCCACCATGAAGGTTTGACTTGAGGTTCATAATTTGATGTTTTGGGTAAGGTTACCAGAATTTGAGAAACCAACTGACGTAACACTGTTTCGATGGGTTTGCCTAAGGGAGTGTACGTTCGCTTTGGTTTAAAATTTTGTTGACGATGTCTAGGTTTGTCTTGAGATGTGGTGCGGCCTTGATTTGGAGGAGCAACTATGTTATTCTTGGGTGGGGGGTTTTGTCCTACAAATTGGACTACAAGTTGCGCACTTTTGATAGTTCTTGCATCCACAACCCCGTCGTTTGACGATATTTTTGTTTTTGTTCTAGAAGTTAGGCTTGTCACTATTGAAGTGTGGATGAGAGCCATCCTTTGGCTCATTATATATCTTGATAAGCCCTTTTTTTATGAGAGCCCACTCACATTTTAAGCCTTTGGTGATAATGTCATTGAAAGAGTTTGTGTCTTTTACGTCTAGGTGAAATTCCATTTCGTCATTTAAGTTGGAAATAAATATTTCCACTAGTTCTTGTTTAGGTAACTGAAGAGAATGTCTGCTAGACATTTGATGCCATCGTTGCAGAAAGATTGAAAATAGTTCACCTGGTTTTTGTTTAGCATTACATAGATCAGCCATTGTGATATCACATTCAATGTTGTGTGAGTAATGTGCTAGGAACTTCTAGACTAGCTCTTCGAAGGTCCTAATCCCACCTGCTAATCGGGAAAACCATGATGTGGTTGTTCCTCCCAAGCTTTGTGGAAAAAGTCACATTAGGTATGTGTCCTCATATGCCACTTCGATGCAAGCTGAATGGAATTCTCTAACATGATCACAAGGATCTCCTTTTACTCTATACTTTTCAAACTTGGGTGTTTCAAACCCTCGCGAAAAAGGTGGAAAATGAAGATTCCTATCGAAGAGATAGGGACAAATTTCATTGAGTGAAAATTGATTGGTTTTTACACCACTATGAAGTTGTTGGGCGAGATTCTCAACTTGTTGTAGCAACATTTCTATGTCATTTGGAGGAGGAGGAGGTGGGGGATTACCTTGATGAAAGTTGTATCTGATGTGTTCTCTACCTCTTTCATCCTCATTACAACTTTGGCATTCTGATGCTTGTCTTAGTTGCACAACATCAAAGTCAGAGGGTAATTTAGCCCCTTCTTGAGCAAGTCTTAAAAAGTGAGCATCAACATTACTCTTGAGTATCTCATCAAAAAGTGTATTGAAGAGAGGGTTGTGTTGTGCCCTTTCTATTGCCGTAGGAGTAGGAGTTCCTGGAGTTTCATCATTTACATTTCCTCCAAGGGCTTCTTGGAATTCATTGATATTTTCTTCCTCTTCCTCTTCAATTTCTTGTTGTCTAGATCTTGATCTGGTATGAGCCATTTTGTTTACAAGTTTTTGTTGAAGTTTGATGAAAATGATGATGAGTTGGTGATGGAATGAAAGATGGATGTTTGGTGAAGTGTTTTTGCATACAAATCCCTAGCACTAAAGGTACATATTACCAAAGTTTCTTTCTTGAATTGCTTGTTGTTTTAGATTGACAAAGTTTTATGTGATAAGGTTTAGAGAGATCTGAGATGTGTTACAGACTCAACTACCTAGTAATGAGAGGATTCACTCATAAACTAGTTTTAACCTGCATAGAAATGTCTC
This sequence comes from Cryptomeria japonica, assembly GCF_030272615.1. NCBI lineage: Eukaryota > Viridiplantae > Streptophyta > Pinopsida > Cupressales > Cupressaceae > Cryptomeria > Cryptomeria japonica. The sequence goes on along the minus strand of NC_081415.1, from coordinate 694,781,377 downwards.
TTAGGATGAGTTTATCTTAGATGTAGAGACACTCTAAAAAGTGATGTATTGTGTTTGATTCAAGCAATATTTTGAAATAGAACTTAGGACAAAAACCTTTTGATGTTTTGAGAGTTTTAATGGATTGATGAGATATGGATATGATAATGGATGAAATGTTAACTTCAATAAAATCTTTGTGTCACATATGGGACAAACTCTTCCTCTTCTCTTTCAGGAGTTGGTGGTTCTTCCCGAGCTACGTTATATGTGATGCAAATTTTTGGAAAGAAGTCAGGATTGATCTTGCCTCCTTTGTTCTTGTGATAACTCAAAGCTCGATATTGCGTAAAAGCTCTGCGGTTTAATGACTCTTGATCAAATTCGTTTGATTTCCCTTGAAGATAAAGATGCATGCAACGTAAGAAAGTTCTATGAGAGACAAATATTTGTCTATTAAGATAGAATAACTTCCTCCTTTTGATTAAAGTCTTTGAGTTCAATGGTCTTCTCTTCAAGTTGATGTGTTGATGAAGATTCTCATTCTCAAGATGTGAAGAACGGTCATATAGCTTGATACTTTTGTTATTTCTCTGTGTTTTTGGATCCTTTGTTTTTGAAAATGTTTGTGTTGGATGAATATTTTTGATTTTGGGTTTATGATGTTTCTTTGACAAGAAAACAAAGCAAGCACACAAACACAAGAATGTTGCCTCAAAAGGCACAAATAGGTGTGGATCTAGATCAACCCAATCCTTTGAACTTTTTATGACCCTTTCCTTCAAATATATTTTAGGTGTTTTTCCAAAGCCTGAAGTCGGTTGAATTTGCACTTGGTCTTTGACTAAAACAAAAACACTTCAAACACTCTTTATCCCTAAGGTCAAATGGCCAGTTACGATAATTTCAGCCCACATCTTGATATTTCTTCGACTTTGGTACTACATACCTTATGAATCCCGCCGTGGCAGGTAAGGATGTGATATACTAAGTCTTGCACGAGCATAACAAATAGATGATCCCTATGATGAGGGAGTCACCACTTTTATCGGGCTACAAGTAACCTTTCAAAAAGCTATGTTTCTACTCAAGGAAATATGTATGGTGAGTATCTTGGGAGCAAAAGCATCTATGCTCTTGCACTAAACTTTTCACAAATATCCTCAATGAATAGAATGGGTGGGCTACTACTTAAAAGTGTTTAGTAATTTTTGATGTTTTTAGACATAAGTTCATTTTGCAGTGACTCACTTAAGAGCCTTGTAACTTGTGGTGGGGCCCATTTGTCCTTTCGGCAAGTTACACTGTAGGAACAACTATACCCAAGGCTACAACATTCGCTCTCACCTGATTTCTATAGCGGCTCGAAGGATTTACCACGTGAGGTCATTCCCAAGAGTGATGTGTCTCTTGGCAGGCCTCTCTTAAAAAGATAAAACTTGAGTGTTATTAAAACTTTTCTCTTGCACCTAGGACCACAAAAGGTAAGGGAGGGGATAGTGTGTGTTAGAAGTAGGACCACTCGACCAACTCTTTTGCACAAGTGTGGCAAACACAAAATACACTTGTTCTTTTTATCTTGTCATTGCAATGGTGTTCTATCTAATTGGAGATGTTGCTCCAACAACCATGATGTTCTTTTTAACTTCAAAGGAAAAATGTTGAGTAAACTAGAATTTGAAATCCTGGTCAACTTAATGAAAAACACGTTTGCATGAAGTAAAATCGTTTTGCAAAAAATGAGACAAGTTGATTATTCTTTTTATTTGCCCCAAAATTGAAGTGTGGATTGTGATTTTTCTTAAAGTTGATGCAAGAAATGAGATTTGTCTTCTCTTATTTTAAGGACCAAATATAAGTTACTCCTAACTTACAAGAAATAAAGTTTGTTTGTAAGTTTTTAGAGCACCAAAATGAAGTGGATCCTAACTTGCAAAGAAATGGAATTTGAAGTTGTTGTTCTGTTAGAGAACCAAAACAAAATGGATCCTAACTTGCAAGAAATGAAATTTGTGTTGTTGAGTTTTAGAGCACCAAATGAAAGTTTTTGATTTTAAGTAACAAACGGGGCTAGTTTAAAACCTGCACATGAAGCAAAAGGTTAGTAAAATCTGACCATATGGTGGGCTTCCACAAGCCTAAGAAATTTTATTTTATCGGTTACATGGCCTTTTTTACAATGTTCTGTTACAATAGCGCTACTTTGTGTGAAAACAGAAGCGCTACTTAACACAAACGCGCTACAATATAGACAAAAGCGCTAAAAGAAAAGATTTTTACAATAATACAAAAGCGCTAATACAGAAACAAAAGTGCTAGTTAAGACTCAAAAGCACTAATATACTGACAATAGCGCTATTGTAAAGACAATAGTGCTAAAATACCAAATTACAATAGCGCTAAAGTGAGAACAAAAGTGCTAAAGCGCGACCTATGTGTCAAGCTAAACAGTCAAAAGTTAGTTTTGAAAACAAAAAATGTTGTTGGGTGTTGGAGTCATGCTAGGTTCACCAAATGATGGTCTATGAAATGGACAAGTGTTAGATTAAAGCCCGTGGTCGTATAACACACAAAAACAAAAGAAACTGTTAATGTTAATCAACCAAAAACTAATCTAAGTAGGCACATCAAAAGAGACACTAAAAACATGATAAAGGATTTAACTATGGAAGTAAATACCATAAGACATCTCCAAATGTCTTTTAACATGCTCTTAGCTCCTTATCCTTTGTTCCTCTCCTCTCCAAGTTCCAAATTAGTGTAGCTCTCAGTAGCTTTTTACACTATGGATGCTTATGGAGGTTCAAGATTGAAATGTTTTAACTATGCTATGCAAGTGTAAAACAAACTAATTAGATATATTATGAAATGAACTAAGATTCATTTGAGTCCAAAATGACAATATATGTAATTTATGCTAAATGCTCTCTCTAAAATTCCAAATAGATTAAATGCATACAAGTTTTCAGGATTATGACTATGAATGCTAAATGCTTGAGCCTTTGAAAATGAGGAATGTGAGCTCTATTTATAGGAAAAATGGAGCAGTGGATGGTTGAAATTGAGTAATCTCAACAAGGGTCGGGATTGAATGATATCAAATCCCTGTGATGGAGATATTGGACCCTTGTTGAGATTACTCAATCTCAACCATCCATTGACACATGCAATAGTAATCCATCTCTCATATGTAGATGTGTATCCAAGGCATCAACTACACATACTGCCATCTCATCTTCTTCCTTGTACCGACATCAGCTATTCCTTCCATTGTCCATTTCAAAATTTGGGGGTGAATGATGTGATCAACTTGCAGCTCCCCCTAAGCCTTAGGAGATATCACTTGTGCATTGAATGTGCAGTGCCTTCCCATGGTCATATTCTCTTCCTTCTTCCTCCATACCTGCTTGGTCTCCCTTCTCTTCTCATTTGCAGTCTTGAGAGTAGTGTTCACCTTCTTCTTCTCATTTGTTCTTTCCCTACAAACATTGTTGTAGAAGCAGACTGTGTTTAAGCCAAGCAATTTTCTTGAGGACCTTCTATCAGACTGGTTTGATCTTCTTCTCCTGATCATGTTGTGGTAACTAGCTATTGGAACCAATGGATTTCTTGATCTTATAGGGGAACTTCTCCTTTGGTTCCATGTAGGTCTTTGACTCATATACATTATATCATCTCTTCCATGCTGACCATAGTTTCTACACCAGTTGTCATGTGACTAAAATCTCTTGTTCCTACACTCATGACTTCTATGGCCAAATCTATTGCAATTATAACATACATAATTTACATTTATTAAAGTAGAAAATGGACTCTTCCTATCATGCATAGGAGCAGATCTATGCATGTTTCTACAATTTGACATACTATGGCCATATTCCTATTTCTAGACAGTTTTGTACATTCATTTGCCTTATTACCATAATCTTTGCATGAAAAATAGTAACTGGAGAATGAGGGCATATAACTTAAAAATTTGTTTTGCCAAACATGAGATGATCATACCGGTTTGGCTTCTCCATTTCTACTTCTCCTGGGATTGTTCTTGAACTGTCTGATTTCCACATTCCTTTCATCTGATCCCTTCCTTTTCTACACTTGTCTTGACTTGTGGGCGGCAACATTTATTTGTCTTCTACCAGTTGGAGGTCTTCTATATTGTCCTCTCAAGTTCTTGTTTCCAGTGAAGCTATCTTCTCTCAACTTTCCTTTTCCTTTTGGATTGGGATTGTTCCTCCTTGCATCATCGATCTTCATCCTCATGCCTTCACTAGTTGTAGTTAGGTCAACCTTCTTCGTTGGAGCATTTCTGACTATGAAGGTTTGACATTTTTCATTTCGATTATTGGAAATAAACTGAATATCCTTGTGAGAGACATTCTTGCTAGTGGAGAATTCACCGACACCAAATCCTAATCCTCCGGTATCCTTGGAGTGCATTTATTTGTTCAACATTTTGTCCAATCCTTTAGTGCTACCACCAAACCAGATCCTTACCTTCAGCTCATCTTTACACTTCTCAAGGTCTTTCTGAAGATTGTCCATTTCACCTTATAGCTTCTTATATTCTTTATCCTTGGACTCTAGCTCTGATTTTGTTTCTACATTGATCTTCTTGGCATCTTCTAGTTGAGTTTTCAACTTTGAGATACATTCCTCAGATTTTTCAAGGCATTTGATCAATCGGTTTTGTTCCACAATAGAAACATTCTTGAACAAATTGTATTGAGTTCTTACTTTGCTGATCTCCTCAAGTGCACTTACAATTTCTTCTTCAAGATCAACCTCAACTTCATCTTCTTCTTCATCATCAACATTGCTGCCAAACACATCTTGCCAGTAGGATTGATCTAAGTTATCCCTTTTAGATGTGTGCATCTCACTTTCTATCTCTTGAGCCATCAAGAGGTGGGTTTCTTCTTCATGATTTTTGTAGTTGTTGACTGATCTATCTTCATCATCTACATATATGTTTGCTCTATTTTTCTTCTTGCTTCCACAAACCAGTTCTGCAGTGGTAGGCTCATTTCCATAGAGCTTCTTCAATCTGTCTCGTAGGCTTTTTGCCTATTTGCAAATGTCCACCTGTGAGGAAACATCACCGTAAAGTACACTAAGTATAGCCTTCATTTCTTTATCATTGCACATAGATATTCTTTTAGCTTCATAACCGGTGGGAGGATTGATAGGACTAGAACAACCATTTACAACCGACATCGAGACATCAAACCCTAAAGAGGATAGGTAGACTTCCATCCTACAACTCCAAATAGAAAAGTTTGATCCATTAAACACTAGAGTAGGGGTTGATACAAAGAAGACCATTTTGTTCACAAAACCAGAATCTACCCAAGCTGGAGAAAGCTTATCTAACTGGGAACCTAGGGATCTGATATCAATTGTAGAACACAAGATGCCACTAAGAGGGGGGGTCAATCAGTGGTTTCCAAACTTAACCTTTTTATCTCTAAATAGGTGTATCGGTTGGAAAATCTAACACAAGGTGAACATACCAATGAGATACAAAGAAGACCAAAATGCAAGCACACACAAAAGGCACATCACATAACACCAGATATAAAAGGGAAACCCAACATGGGAAAAACCTCGGTGAGAAATATTGTTGGAGTCTAATGCTCCAATCCAACCTCACAATAAACACTCGTATTACAAAGTTTAGGGCACCAACCTAAGGATCACCGACCCCTGATTTTAGGGCACCAACCCTACGAGCACCAACCCCTGCACAGAGCTCCAACTCAGTCATTATAATGTTTGTAAACAATACAAAAGTAATACCCCAGTTAAAAATGAATTTTGTAACCTCTCACAATCAAATCACTCTACCGGTTGAACTCTTCTCAATCGTTCTTCCTCTACTATGTTCTTTGTTGGTTCTCTGCTCACTCAGATCCTCTGCTACTTGCCAGCACTGATACTCTTTACTCCGTTGGTTCTGTTCACTCTGATCACTACTGGTTCTCAACTTACCCATCAAGCCCTACTCTGATCTTGCCTTGCTGAATCTTTTCTAATCCTCACACTGCACTGCTTCCCTCTCTACTTCCTTCTTACCGGTTGGAACACTACCGGTTCACTTGACTGCTACAATCTTTCGCAGCTTGCTAGTCACTTTAACCTTACTGAAAAGCCTCTGCTAAACCCTCTTACCGATTACACCTTCCAACACTCAGTCTCTATGATCTTCGATGAAATCTCTGACTGGTTGGCTCTCTACTGCACTTTCACATTTTGCTCTTCAATATCCATCACCTAATCATCTGGCATTATCAACCCCCTAATCTTTGACTTTCAAATATATCCTTGTGCATTCCCAAAAAAACATCATTTCAATCTAGGTGCACTAGGGTTTCTCCACTGTCCTCGAGGTGCATCATGTCCACTAAGATCTTGTTGCAGGGATGGATAGTATGCAACAAATCATGCAACTCTACCATACTTCTTCCTTTCACTACATGTTTGCTAAATATAGAAAACATGATCTGTTTGTCCGCCATGAGTTTTGGTCAAACACCATAAAATGACCTCATGGTTGTCTTCACCAAATCAAATCTATATCTGCATAACCTACATCAATCAATGCATCACTCAGATCTTTAGTCTGCATCGAGCCGCAAACCTCTGCAACTCACCTATGATTTTCGGGGTCAACCATAAATGCAGACTTAGTCAGCAACAACCTCACTTACTCACACTTCACCAACCACAATACGTTTAACACATGGATTCTATGTGTCATCATCATCGACATCCACCTTTGCTCAGGTCAGTGTGTCAATTTAGGCTTAGCCACCAACCAATATACTCTCGGTGTTCATCTACCAGTTCATCTTACCTTGTCGATTATACACTAACCAATCACCAATATTGCTACTCACAACATGTACCAAGAGTGAGTCATCATGCTCATCTCCATCTAACAAGAGCTCTTCACTTGTCACTTTGTCAGCTTACCAGTTGACACACTTACCAATAACCACCTTGATGACTTATGCAATCAAACTTCCACTCTGACCTTACCGATTAAGCCTCTGTTAAACCCTAACTAGTTACACCTTCCAACACTCAATCACTATGATCTTCAATGAACTCTCTGATTGGTTGGCTCTCTATTGCACTTTCACACTATTCTCTTCAATATCAGACACCTAATCATCTGGCAGCATCAACCCCTTGATCTTTGACCTGCAAATATATCCTTGTGCATTCCTACCAAAATGTGATTTCAATCTAGGTGTGCTAGGGTTTCTCCACCGTCCTCAAGGTGCATCATGTTTAATTAGATCTTATTGTAGTGATGGACAACATGCAAAAACTCATGCAACTCTGCCATAGTTCTTCCTTCCACTACATGTTTTCTAAATATAGCAAACACAGTTTGTTTCTCTGCCACGCGTTTTTGTCAAACACCATAAATGACCTCATGGTTGTCTTCACCAAATCAGATCTATATCTCCACAACCTACATCGATCAATGCATCACTCAGATCTTCAGTCTCCATTGATCTGCAAACCTCTGCAACTCACCCCTGATTTTTCAGGGTCGACCATAAATGTAGACTTAGTTAGCAACAACCTCAGTGACTCACACTTCACCAACCACAACACATTTGTTACTTGGAGTCTATGTGTCATCATCATAGGTATCCCAACTTAGGCTTAGCCATAGACCAACATACTACCGGTGTTCATGTACCAGTTCATCTTACCTTATTGATTATACAATAACTGATAACCAATCTTGCTACTCACAACATGTATCGAGAGTGAGTCATCATGCTCATCTCCATTCGACAAGATCTCTTCACTTGTCACTTTGTCAGCTTACTAGTTGACACACTTACCGATAACACCCTTGATGACACCATGCCATCAATCTTCCACTATCTCCATCAACATTTCAGTTGCACTCTCTGTCTGCAATGCCGAGCCTTTCCTTCTTCTTCATTAGATCGGTTCTCCTGTCAACTGGTTTGTCAAAGTGACAAAATTATCCTTCCTTTTCTGTACCGGTAACTTATCCTGCTTTCTCTTGTTGATCCAGTGCACATCTCTGGTTTCATGCACCTGACGAATATTTGTGTTTCACCAATTCATTCGGTGTGAGCCTTCAATCTCCTACCTTTAACATCTTAACTAACCTATCCCGAAGAGTTATAATGCATTCCATACATGTTGGGGGATAAGCTCCACTTACCGGTGGGAGTAGATACTTGTCATTTTCTAGCCAACATTATTTTCTCTGCTATTTGAGCTAGCACACTTTATCATTCTTCTCTTCATCATGTGACAACATCTCTATCCGGTGGGAGTCCTATTGTTTCACATCCAAACATTCAACTGCATACTGGTTGTCTACACATTCTTTATGTGTCATCCTTTCTTTCTTACCAGGCACATGCTTACTGATTGACAACCATACACTACCAGCACAACATTCACTGGTTGTAAACCAGACACTACCACCACATCACTCACCAATTGGAATTGCCATAATGCCAACTGTATCTAATGCCTACTCACCAGTTAAAACCAACTTATGTCTCCAACACTAACTTGTACACTGGTGACACCAATGACCACAATGTCGGTTGACATCCCCTTCTTACTGGTGACAAGCTATAATGGTAACCTTCTATACTAGTTTACGTCAATGACAACACAATGCCAACAAATATTGTGAGAAAAGACCATAACACAAGGTGCATAGGTTGCTTTATGTTGCATAAAAAACAAAGGGGCACAAAGTTTCATCTATCTAACACTTACCAAATTTAACAAGAAAAGGTGTGTAATGTTTGACACAACAAAAAAATAGAAAACAAAACAAGGTACACACATAAAACAATAATGAGAATTATAGTCTCTATACCCCCATTGGCACTACACCGTACTCACTTGTCTACGACACAAAAAAAATATTACCCATTGAGATCGAGTTACCTATTGGCAATTAACACTCATCCGATGACTTCTGATGCTTGATTAATGGTTTAGGGTTGTCATTGATGGCAACTCTTCATGAGATTCCCATCTAGTAATCATGAATCCTTATATCTGGAAGCGGACGTCAACCAATAGACAATTAACTGGTATTTCAAGTTGAACAGAGCAGTTTTGGTCCAGAAGCTTTCTGGTGATTTCAGTGGTGAGAATAATATATAAGATGATTGGGCTGACATAGAGACGTCATTTTATCATCATTTTAGTGATCCGTATTTATCTTTGGTGATCCGATCAAGCTGATATATGACTACATGTTACATTAGCACGACGACTTGATGAATGATCTATTTTGTGATTACAAATATATAAGACCGCTACAAAAGACCTTTTTGGAGTATGGTATGATTGTATGAGAGCAAGTGGTGATTGAGAATCCTTTGTATCACAATTTCACATGTGCATTCTTGGTCCAGTAGTTGACTGAGATAGTGAACATAGCAGAACAAGATAGGTGATATAGCCAGAGTATCTGGTACTTAACCGGAACTCATCCAGGCATTGTAGATGCTATTTTGGAGTTCATTCATTATAATCCATCTTTGTAATTGATCAGTAAGGCAGTGAACCTTGCGTGGTTGTAGCCCTTATTGTAATTGAGTTGTAAGATCTAGGTAGTGTGCTTGAATACAAGTGCACTCCCCATATTGTAATATTGTTTTTCTACTGGCCACAGTGGAATAATATTGTGGGTTCAAATCCCACCGTGGTTTTTCCCATTTGGATTTCCACGTAAAAATTCTGATTTTATGATTTTGTGGTTGTTTATTTTAAGTTTCTACATTTCAGTTTTATGCTTATACTGATGAATACTAAGAGGGGGAGGTGAATTAGTATGCCAAAAATCACTATAATTAAACACTTTACTAGTCTAGCAGTAAACTGGTAAAATAGTCTAGTAGACAAACCGGTTACCACACATATAAATGGAATAGCAAATAATGCATTCACCCACAGAAGCACAAACACCATAACACAAGAGATTTTGACGTGGAAACCCAAATGGGAAAAACCACGGTGAGATGGAACTCACGAGTAACTATCTGCAGAATAGGAACCAGACCGGTTAAGGTCATACAATTTTCTTTACCAGAATAGATCCTATTAGGAATCTCAATCTCTGTTAGGAGATAAGTCCGATTAAAGATTGCCTTGCTAGAGGATTTTAGATCCACAGATGTGAACCACCTTGTTAGAGGATTTACAAAAGGCTTTTGGGCCTACCTGGTTAAGGGCTTCAGACTTGTCAAAGATGTGAGTAATCAACAAGTGAGTGATCTAGCAAATAGCATAGATTGCTTGGTTAGATCCTTGATAGCTCATTCCTAATGCATTCCAGCATTACTTCAGTCTTCAACACATTCACACTCTACTTTCTCTTATAGACCTGAACTTCTCTTCTATGATCTCTCTTACAAAAACATAACTCTTCAACCATCTTAAACCCTAACAACAACCTAAAACCCTAGACATGATGTCCTTATAAAGGAATCTGATTTCATGTCGGTCCAATAGAATTACAATACAATTTCCTAGGTTGAATGCATCTAGACATATCTGGTAACATGACACAAAAAGCACCGTTAAAGTGTCAGCACCGCCAAACAATCGGTGGATGGTAACTCATCACAAAATGTCGGTTGGTAACTCATCATAGAGTATTAGCGCTTCAAACAAAATACCAGTTTAAGCAAAATACCAGTTGTCGTTTTGACAAAATGAAGACTGGGAAATATGAGTTGTGCCGCTTCATTCCTTCGTACCGCTTGAGATCTTGAACCACTTGGGGTCGTCAAACCACTTCAGATCGGTAAACACTTTCTGCAAAACACTGATAGTCTAAAGACTATAATAAATCATACTGGTTGGAACAAATACCAGTTGAACTTTGACTTATACATACAAATAGTGATCTCAAATCAAGTGTGTGTCCATCAATGACAATCACATCATCAATCATAAAAAATGCCAACATATACTTCTGGTGGCTTAAAGTTAAATAAGAAAATCAGATAACTGGTAGATCACAAATTCACCCCCCCTCTCAGTGATCCTTGATTCCAACAATTGGTATCAAATCCTAGTTTCTCTTAGTAATTCTAACCGCTTGAGGAAGGCCTGGGAGATTGAGTCAATGGATTCTAGTTTCCAAAGACAACTCAGTGTGGCACTTGAGGATCTCTATGCAGTAAGAAATGAGATCAGTTCCTTGAAGAGAAACCTGAATGTTGCTGATGACTTTATTAATGACTTGAAGGAACAAGTGAACACTTCAAGAGATAAGAGGAAGGAATTAATGGACAAGATGAAGGAGAAAGAAGATCAAATCATGGAAAATCAGAGTAAAGCTGATGAAGTTAACAAGCTTGAGAGAGGGAATGTTGCATTAAAGAATAAGATGCAATCCATTGTGATGAGGCTAAGGAGATTGAGGATGGGAAGAAGAATGAAGAGAATTTGACTCAATCATTAAAGGAAAGAGAAAGTGAATGCTTCAAACCTACCTATGAGAATGATCAGTTGAAGCTTGAGTTGACACAATCAAGGAATAATGGTCAAGAACTTGAAAGATAGATTATTGCCCTAAGAGATGAACTTGCTACTGCAAATAAATACAAAGACAAATTCAATGCTATCTTGGCAAGGCTTGATGAGATTATGGAAAGTCACAGACATGGAAAGGACATGCAAGGAATTGGATTTGAGAAAGGTGAATCCTATGGATTTGGACAAAGCAATGCAAAACCGAATCAGAAGAAGAACAAGAATCCTTCAGTAAGACAACCTAATGCTCATAAATTCAATGTAGATGCTTTACTTGCAATAAATTTAGTCATATGGATTATCAATGCAAAAGTAGGATGAATAATATGAACAATGGTCCTACTTTTATCGGTCAGTGTTTCATATGCAATAATTTTGGTCACAAGTCAAAAATGTGTAGAGAAGTAATGACTAACTTTCAAGAAAAGAGATTCTATGCTTGTGGGATGTTTGGACACATCTCTAACTAGTGAAAGATGAGACCAAATCAAATGAACTTCAGACTGATGCAGAATGTTGTTTGTCGTGCATGCAATAAAACTAGTCACATTGCAAAAGAGTGCTCTGGTAGACAAGACCAAATCAAATGAGAAAGGCAAGGAAAAGGTAGAGGAGATCAGAGACAAGCATGACAAGATGTGGGTTAGAAAGGATGAATCTAAAACAGATAATGGATCTGCACCCAAATCCGGTGTAGGATCTTCATCCGATAACTAAGGCTTTTTGACTTAGGGGGAACTTTTTAAGCAAATTATAAGAATCCCCTCTTCAGTGATCTACAATCAATTTCGGAAGGTTGCAGAAGGATTAAATCATATATGTAGATGTTATCTGGAAGATTTAGTGAAGATTTGATGCTCCTGGAAGTGACTCCATAAAAATCAAGATAAAAAGACAATGGAGAATTAGGTTTTTGAAGGATAAAAGGACATTTGAAAGATTTATTTTTCACAATGTGATCAAGAGATAAGTGCAAAGTAGAAGAGTGAAGAAATTTGGTGATCTAGAAAGTGATTTCAGTGATCCTAAAGTGAATATATTTTCCGGGTTGTGAATTGAGGTATTTATTTGTTTCAAGCTATCATCTTTTGAAAACCCTAAGTTCGAAATGGCTTCTGCATCTATAATTGCTACCCCACTAGTAGTGGAAATCAAGGATAGGGCTCGACCCGTTTTCAAGAAACATCCTTTCAAATTTGTCAAGGATGATCCCAAAGGAGCATTTTCCTCTGTACCCTATGACGGTATTCACAATGAGAACATAAGGGCATATATCCACTATGATCTTGATGAACTTGAGAGTGTTGACATGTTGACACTATACAACAAGCATCTGGTGGACAGCTTGGGAAATCTCAAGATGGAATATCAGCACTTGTAGGCCAAGGGTTTCTCTCAATTCGTACATTTTTTGACATTTGATGAGAAAGAATTGATCCAATTCATATTCAGCAGAATTTGTGATGAATTTATGTGGTTGGATAAGCCTCACAAGATCACTGAGCAAGCAATCTGGGTCGTGACTTGCTTGAGCACGTCCGATGAAGTTCCTAGCCTAAGGAAAATATCAAACAACGCTATGATTGCCACCATTGGTTCTGAATTTGACAGCAGAGCTATGATAATCAATGACATTCTGGAGCATGATGTCAAGTTTGCATCAATGGTGGTTAGATATAAAGTATACCACTCAAGCAGACAAAACTCTATCTCTGGTACAACTATATTGTTAGGATTCCCACAGATACTAAGAGGAGGGGGTGAATCAGTGTCTAACTGGTGAATGGAATTTCTTAACTTAAAACATGTAGAACATATTATAATAGTGTACCGGTATGCAAGAAATAATGCAATAAATAGAATTAAAAGCAACCACATGAAAAACACACCATAACACAATGATTTAACAAGGAAACCCGATGTGGGAAAAACCTCGGTGGGATTTGTGACCCACAATATTCACTTATTGGCCAATAAGAGAATATTACTACTACAAGAGGGGCCTGCACATGCAGGAAGGCCAACTGCCTAGAGCTCATTGCTCAATGGGAAGTCTCACTGACTTACAATGATGGATTATATAAATCCAGTATCTTGTACTGCTTCAAAGTAGCATCTATAATGCCAGATCCAGTACTAGTTTTTGCTCTGCTTCTTACATAAACCCTTAACCTATAATTCACATAATAGGTTTGCCTTATTTTGCCTAAATATAATATTCTCACTTACTTACAAATTTTCTACATTGATCTCTCTTATATAAGAGTCATTTTACAATGATGCCAAATCGGCTTACAAAGATTTTACAATAATAAACAAAATATAATATAACAAAAGTCATGTCAGCCTCTGTGCCAGTATGCTTCCTTTCTCTACCAGTGTCGGTGGTCTGAGTGCCGGTGTAGAGTCTGATCTTGCTAGTACCAATGTAATGCCTTGCTGGTGCCATGTATTGTAAGGTTGCCATCAATGACAAAACCTTCAATCACCTACAATGTCTCATTGGAGTGTGCATATGCCAACAATTTCCCCCTTTGGCATTGATGGCAACACTCATGAGAAAATTCAAAAGTGTATCCAAAACTTGTAATCCAAAAATGTTTCCATAAATATGTTACCAAAAATATAAGAGCTCCCCCTGAGCAGATAAGTCTTATGTCGGTTATTTTCTCATACTACTACTCCCCCTTTGGCATCAATGACAAAGGTTGTCAAGATGTTAGTAGAGTTGTAGTCTCACTCAACCTTGTAACTGGGTGGTTACAATTTGAAAAAGATCTACCAAAATCAAGTTAAAACTTTCCATAAACTTCTTGTTGTCCTTTATTGTTGTCTCTATTCTTTGAACTGTATTGGTGAAGTGCTACATATGCTCTGTCAGTGTTCTTTGTCCCTTTACAAGTGCCTCAGATAATTCCTTTTGTAATGATGCTAGATAGTCCAATCTTGGACTCAGTCTTAATCTCAAATGCTTTGCCTTATTTACTATTCTCTCCTTTTCTCTTTCTAACTTAAGTAATTCTTCCTCAAAACTTGTTATCCTTTGTTCAAAAACTGATAATGTATCAGGTGAGTTAACAAAATTGTCTGCAAGTTTATTGATTTTATCTTGTACCTTGCTCTTTTTCTTATCTATGTCTACTGTCAAAAAGTTTGTCTTGCAAGTATCTTTGTACTGAGTTTTAAATTCCTTCAATAAGTTACATAGTTCTGGTAGAAGTGTGTCAAATTCCCTAGTACACTTCTTTATCTAATCTTCAAATAATTTTTTCTTTTCAATTTCTAACTTATCCTCAATGCTTCTTCCTTTATTTGCTCATCAGTCACTATCTTCTTAGTGATGTATTTACACAAAGTGTCAAGTTGCCTTAAAGAATCCTTATTGTCTATGTTACAGTTAGGAGCTATCATCTTCAAAATTGGGATTGTGTCATCTATAGCTTTATAAGCCTGTGAACTACAATCTGTTATCTTTTTGATGGAGTCCAAAAGTACTTCAGTTACATTTGTTGGTTTGTAACCTGTTGAGGAGGAACCAACATTCTGAATTATGCCGGTGGAGGAAGTAACCAAGCTTGCGGTGACCTCTGGTAGGTCAGTCTATGTTTCCATTTCTTTAAGCAATGGTTTTTGATCTTCTCTCGTTGCCGATGGCACTGTTACCATGTGAACCTGTTCTTGTTCCAGAGCCTATTGCTCTGCTTGTCTGTCTATTTGTTGCTCAGTTTTAGTCTCAGTATGAGTCTCTACCTATTGCCCTATGTTATCAACTTCAACTTTTCTTTCAGTATTGTCAATGTTGTCAGTTGTCGGTGGCTCACTAGCCATATCTGTCTTGCTGGTTGTATCTTTGTCTATCACAATGTTGACTTTTTGTGTATCAACATCAACTGTGTATAGTACCTCAGGATTAGGATTTGTATCCTCTATGTCCATACTCTCATCTGCCAATTGATCTTCAGTAGTTGTTACCAGTGATGCAATTTGAGGTGGTGGGGATAAGATATCTTTTAGTTTGATGCTCAGAGGTCCACCAACCTTTCCTTTTCATTTGTCTCTCTCCTTCTGGTATACCTTTATTGGTTTGGGGTTCTTGTAATCTTCCTATTTTTCTTTCTCAACAAGAAATATGTCCCATGCATTTTATGTTTCCTTTGTTACTTCATTCACTCTTCCAACCATTAATGCAATATGCTAGTGTGCAGTAGAGAATACTGATCAGTTGGCTTCTGCAATCAAGTCATCTATCTCCTTAGGTAATTTTACTGGATAAATAGCAAGTAACTTTTCAATTTTGATTTTCTTATAAAGCTCTACAACAACTTGTCTTCTTGCTTCTAGTCTTTTGAACAATTCATCTGGTAGATCATCTATCACTTCCATTAAGAACTTTTGATAGATGTCCATGTGTAAAATAACATTGTTTTCAACTTGTTCTTTTTCATCTTTTGACAGTGTATCATAGACCTTTCCTATGTTCTTGAGTTTCCCTTCCTCTGTGATTTCGTTTAGCAATTTGTCAAGAGGGGCCATATTTTGTTTAGTCTTCTTCTTCTTTGGTGTCAACTTTTTCTTTGGTGTTGTCTTTCTGACCAGAGACCTTACTGCCTGTTGTTTTTGTCTAGTCCTTCTAGGTGAGGGTGTGGATGCCGGTGAAGGATCTCTTTTCCTTACAACTCTTTTGAAAGTTGCAGTCTTGTCACTCTCCAAAGAAGTAGCTACCGGTGATAGGTGAGTCTCAAGCCGTAGAGTTCCTAACTCATCCTAAGTGATACCGGTTTGTTTCAATACATCTTCTTTAATAGCCTAAGCCTGTCTAGAACCTCTTCTCACAACTGCTTCAACCTTTTTCACTCTCTTCTTAGATTGAATTTGTTTTTATATGGTCTCAACACTACCAAATACTTGTTCTTTTGGTTCATTTGGTGCTTCCATAAGTGCTTTAGCATAAGTCTCAATTATATGATCACCAACCTCATAACCCATCTCTATTACCCAAATTGTTCTTGGGATGACTGCTTCCATCCAGATCTCATCCTTTTTTTATTACAAAACATATATCATCCTTGTATTTGTTGACAATTTTCTGTGATAGTCTGATTCTTTTGTTCATCCTAACCTTTAGTGCTTGAAAATAGTCATCAATATTCTTTTCTTTGTTTTCACCCATGTTATTGAATAGGTCTGTTAACTGTTTTCCTACCGGTATATCAAATCCAAGGTTCTTACTGCCTATACCGGGAACCTGTTTCGTTATGTGTAGCATCAAGCATACAAGTAGATTTCCAAATCTAAAAGTTCCTTTCTTATCCTTCTTGATTTTGCCTAAGTTATCAATCAACTCGTCTTTTAACCATTCACATACATCAATTTTTACATTGTCTTTAACCATGTCATAAGCACTTTTAATGCATAAACTAGAAACTAAGTTAAGTCTATTTGCATGAGTTGCTTTGTACCCTAAAATCATGCTAACAAATCTCACATTTATATCCATCACATCATTAACTCTCAGAGACCTTCTGTCTGATGTTGCACTTGTTAAGTTCATTACTAGGTCATTGGAGACCTTCTTAGTCTTGTCTGGTCTGTTACCGGTGGAAGGTAACCCTGTTACTGCTTTCACAGCTTCCTTTGTAATTTTGTGTACTGAATCAATCCAAAAGAATGAACCATGTACCCTGCTTAAAACTATCCTAATCACCTCCTTGGGAAATTCAGGAATGCAAAGGATTTCAGTGAATCCTAGGGTTTCAACAATTTTATGTTCAAGTTTTACATTACCGGAATTGTCACATATTATAGTCTTATACATGCTTTTAATTTCTTCATCTCCTAATTCCTCTATGTTGCAATGAATGTATATTCAGGGATCTTCTGTGAAAACAACTCCCTTTGGAATTTGGGAAAAAGCACCTACATTGTCATCTTTCTTAGCTGCCATGGGAACTAGCTGAAATACGGGCCTAGGGCATTTTATAACCTTGAATACTATAGGGTTTGCTATGAATTCAGGTGCAGAGGAGGATGCCATGATGATATATACATTTTTCTACCTTTGGATGGATTGATTTCTGAAGTGCTTTGCCCCTTTGCTCGAAATCCCTTAGCTCTGCAAATTTTGCGCTCTTCGAATGTTTGAAATCTTGGTGAAGTGAAATGGAGCCAAAACCACAAATTTATAATGTTTATTTGCCATCTACCACATTTAATGTATGCCGGTTAAGTAGTCACTTAACATTGTTTGCCGGTATAGAAGTAATTTCCAACTTCTCATCATTAACCGAGGGAATTATCGCATATGTCTCATTCATTGTCAAACCCTCAAGAAAATTTTCTTCAATTTGATGGAGAGCTTCTTGCCGGTGGAGTATTACTCTATCTTGTTGGTGAAGTATCACTCTGTCCTGTTGGTGAAGTGTTGATTGGTTCTACCAGTGGAGGAGTATTCCCAACAATTTTTAGGTCTGAATTTCTAATCCATTGTTTTGAGAATTCTTGCTTAACCTCTTCAACTTTTTCTTTACCTTTCAAGCTAGAACTTTTGTTGTCTGTCAGTGAACCTTTGCTTCTACAGAATTTAGCAATGTGCCCAATCTTGTTACATGCATAACGAGTCACATTATTTTTCTAAATAGCT
Source organism: Cryptomeria japonica (assembly GCF_030272615.1). Taxonomy (NCBI): domain Eukaryota; kingdom Viridiplantae; phylum Streptophyta; class Pinopsida; order Cupressales; family Cupressaceae; genus Cryptomeria; species Cryptomeria japonica. The sequence goes on along the minus strand of NC_081415.1, from coordinate 694,763,190 downwards.
TTCCCATAACCTATGCCGGTATGTGTTCTGCATTGATTAGATAGGTGTCCAAATCTTCCACAAACATAACATCTCACATTCATTCTGCAATTTTCAGAGTTGTGACCAACTTTGTTGCATTCCGAACATTGACCGGTGTGTGTGTTGATATTCTGATAATTTCTAGATCTACATTCATTTTCTCTATGACCATATTTATTACAATTAAAGCATTTTCCATTGAATTTATAAGCATTAGGTTGTCTTACTAGTTTTCTATGATCCTGTGTATTTGCAGTACCAGAGCTTTCACCAACTTCAAAGCCAATTCCAGAAGTGTCACCTTTAGGTTTTTGATTCTTCAGCAAGTTACCAAGTTCCTCTGAGCTTTTCTTCAATTTTTCTTTATGTTCATTTGCAGTATCTAGTTCTCTTTCTAAGACTTCTTTCTACCTCATCAGTTCATTGGAGTCATTCTGAGTGTGCATCATATCTGTCTTCAACAAATCATTTTCATAACTGAGTCTTGTGTTTTCATTTGCAGCATCATTTAGTCTTCTAGTCAAATCTTCTTCATTCTTCTTTCTATCTTCAATTTCTTTACAAAATCTCATAGTCATATCCTACATCTCATTCTTTGTTGTCATGTTCTCTTGTTTCAACTTGTTTATCATATCATTAAGAGTTTCTTTTTCATCATTCTCATTTTGCATCTTTTCACAAAGTTCTCTTCTCTTGTTTCTTGAAATAGTAAGATTTTCTTGAAGTTCCTGAATGATATCCTGGGCTGCCTTTAGATCATCTTCTAGTTTGATATTTTTCAATTTCTCTGCATCATAGTCTGAAAGAGCTACTTCTAGTTGCTTCATCAGATTTTCCATATCTATCGGTGTCAAGATCTTCCTCAAGTTGTTAGGCTTCTAAAAATAGAGGACCAAACTCTGATATCAATTGTTAGGATTCCCACATATACTGAGAGGGGGGGTGAATCAGTATCTAACCGGTGAATGGAATTTCTTAACTTAAAACATGTAGAACATATTATAACAGTGTACCGGTATGCAAGAAATAATGCAATAAATAGAATTAAAAGCGACCACATGAAAAACACACCATAACACAATGATTTAATGAGGAAACCTGGTGTGGGAAAAACCTCGGTGGGATTTGTGACCCACAATATTCACTTACTGGCCAATAAGAGAATATTACTGCTACAAGAGGGGCCTACACATGCAGGAAGGCCAACTACCTAGAGCTCACTGCTCAATGGGAAGTCTCACTAACTTACAATAATGGATTATATAAATCCAGTATCTTGTACTGGTTCAAAGTAGCATCTATAATGCCAGATCTAGTACAGGTTTCTGCTCTACTTCTTACATACACCCTTAACCTATAATTCGCATAATAGGTTTGCCTTATTTCGCCTAAATATAATCTTCTCACTTACTTACAAATGTTCTACAATGATCTCTCTTATATAAGAGTCATTTTACAATGATGCCAAGTCAGCTTACATAGATTTTACAATAATAAACAAAATATAATATAACAAAAATCATGTCGGCCTCTGTGCCGGTATGCTTCCTTTCTCTATAGGTGCTGGTGGTCTGAGTGTCGGTGTAGAGTCTGATCTTGCTAGTGCCAGTGTAATGCCTTATTGGTGCCATAGGATTGTAAGGTTGCCATCAATGACAAAACCTTCAATCACCTATAATGTCTCATTGGAGTGTGCATATGCCAACATATATATTCTACCTATTTGATGTTGAAGGAAGATAAGAGGTATGATTTGTGTATAGTTCTCTTGAATGATTTGCTAAGCAATTTGAAGAAAATTAAATAAGGCAAGAGGCACACCTTTAAGTTTGGCACTCTTATCATCTGTTTGGCACTATATTTCATAAATGAAATCCCCGATGTTCAAGGAAAGGTCCCATGGGCCTATGACAAGATGGTTGCTATGCAAATCCAGGAAGGGAATATGGGGATTGGTGATGCTACAATGAGGATATCTACTCTATGGGGTCATTTCAAAACCTTTTAGGCCACAATGAAGAGCAAAGAAGAATCCCAAAATAGATAGTGGAGAAGTACAAGAAAACAATTTGCTTCATGGTTGATAAGGACCAATGCCTTAAGGAAACTGTCTAACCAAAGACTATGTGGATTCTTCCTATGGGCTAGTAAGTTGACATTGCTACCCTAGATTCCTATGCTCAACATATGTTGAGTCAGTTGGTTGATGAAAAAGAAGGAAGGTTTGGCACATGTAAGAAAAAGGACCTAGAGTTGCATAAACAGTTCACAACCCTTGCAAGGAAGAGGAAAGTTTTCAAGATGGATGAGGAAGTAGTTGTTCATATGGGATTCACTCAGGAGGAGGTGAAGCAAGCTAGAGAGAAACATGCATAGATTGAGGCTAAAGAAGAAACCAAAAAGCCTAAGTCTGAATCTTTTACATCTAAAGCCAAACCAAAAGAGACGAAGTCTGCCCCTGTTCCAGTAGCACCATCTATAGGACAAATCTCATCCTGAAAATAAATTTTCAAGAAAAAGGAGAAGCCTAAGAGAAATTATGTTTTTGTATCTCCAGTGGCCTCTGAGACAGAATTTGATGAAGAGGTAGATAAGGATAAGAAGAAAGATGAATTTGTAAGGGTGGTGAGGAAGTCGTAGTTTGGTGGAGCCCAACAAAGCAAGAAAGCCAAATCTGAACCCGCCCCTACCGGAAGACCCAAGAGAGGAAGAAAGGTTAGAACTCAACTTGACAAATATCTTGAGTCAGGTGATCAACAAGGTAAATATACATTTATTCTCCATTAACAAGAAATCAATTAATTGATGAGATAATTGTTGATGGTAATTTGAAAAATATTGGAGTATATTATGAAAATCTGGATGAGGTAGATCAAAGAAAAGTTGAAGAAGTTGTTGTTTTGTATTTACATAACTTTAGCAAAGCTTTGATTGAATTGGAGTGTAGTATCCCTAAGTGTGAGACATGGGCTAGCTCTGATACCATGTGAGATTTTGCCAAGATCAAGAGGCAATGGAAAGCACAAATGAGAGAAAACAAAAATAGATGATTGAAATAAACTGTATTCTATCAAGATGAAAATACTGATCAATTGGATCATCAATCATTACATATAATGAATATGAGCTTGCTTATATAGGCAAGGCTATATGGATATGTGAGCACACAAACATGACATGTGGCTTAATAAGAAACAAGGGTAGGTAGGAAATAGGTGTGGGTAGGTAGGAGAAACAATATAATAGTCCACATGAGGTGGATCACCCACTGAATGTGGAGTGTAACAACAAGATCAACACCATAAAAGGTGGAAATTATCCTACACACACTATCCGAATGTGGCACAAACACCCAAGTGTCTCATACCGAAACTACTATGAAATGCATGTACCTAAGTAAACTTAAGTAAAGTGTAATAATATCCAAGATGAATAATTATTTACACCAACACCCCCCCTTAAGTGCAACTTAGGGGAATGCACTTAAGTCTACCATGCAACTAAGCAATGCAAGATGGGTCCCGGCTACGAGGCCATGTTAGGTACCCATGTACAAATGCAAATGCATGCAAAATAATGCAAGGAAATCTCTCACAAAGAGGGGAAAGAGAGAAAAACCCAATGGGAAAAAACCCTCCCCTAAAAGAGAGATTAAAACCATGTATAAATAACTCTCATAGAAGTATGTGAAGGACAAAACCCCATGTGAGGAAAAAGTCCCCCCCATATCAAAGAAGAAGAAGAGAGACTAGGAAGCCCCCCCTCAATCTGGAATCTGCACCAATTGTAGAAGCTTGAAGATGAATGAAGAAACTGCTCCATGAACATCGAACAACATTCCTCCCCTTAGGAAGAAACAAAACCAAAGGTGTATCCATGAAGTCTCCCCAACCATGAAGGGAAGATGAAGCAAAAATACTCATGATGAAAGGAATCTCTGAAAACTGCTCAAGTGTCCCCATGTCGATGTTGAAAGGTACCACCTCCAAAGGTGGTAAACTGTGCCACACTGCTAAAAAAGGCACTCCAAGATCTAGTGGAGATGAATGTAGAACAATATCCAAAGACTCATATGTCTCCTCAAAAGATAAAGAGACCTCCTCCAAGTGTTGTACAAAAGTATCCACAATCATGTCAACCTCTAAAGATTGATCATGTAGAGAATGCACAAGAGGGTTAGAGTTATCCCTCACAACAATCAAAGAAGGATCATCTTCATCAAAGAGAAGATGAATGTCATGAATGGTGTCTCCCAAATCTACAATGTAGGAGTCCACAAACAAACCTGCAATGTCTGTCAAGTATGCATCCCAATCAACTTAAGCTGGAAGACATGAAATATCCTGTTGCATTGAATCAAAAGAAGGCAAAATTGGTGCACTAGGTGTATCATTAGGTGCAATAGGTGGTGTGATATCAGGAGAAGGAGATGAAATGCAAGGCTCAATAATGGGGTCACATGTGAGAATCCCCAAGTTCAAATGCCCAAAGTTCTCAAAATCTGAATCATCAACATAGGAAGAACCAACCTTATCAATAGGACCAAAATCTGAAAAAGAGTACAACCGAGATGCATGATCAACCACTCCAGTCGCAATGATAGCTCCACTCTCCAAGTCTCTAATGATAACTGAATCAGGTGTAAACTCCACAGTTTTCCTAGTTGCCCCATGTTTGATTTGATAGATGGAAAGAAGATTATTTGTCAAGTTGGGTACACACAACACATCATTGAAGGAGTTATCCCCAATGGCAATAGATCCTTTCCCAATCACATCCATGTATGTATGATTTCCCATCAAAATTTGTGGCAAGTGGCAAGGCTCAAATGTAGAAAACATAGACTACAAAGATGCCATATGATGAGAAGCCCCTGAATCTAGAAGCCATCTTCTTGAATCATGACTTGTAGTAGCACAAAGAGCTTGTCCCTTTCCTTTATCTGTCCCAAAAGAGTGATCCTTTCCTTTATCCTTGGAAGAAGAAGCTGATGTAGACATTCTAGAAGGTAGGTTGATTCTATTCTTCTCAAGAAGATTCTTCAACTCATCAATATCCTTCTTATAACAATGATGTTCATCATGTCCTGACTTCTTACAATCTCCACAAAAAATATTGTCCTTATATGATTTCATCTTAGGTGAGAATGGTGAATCACCTTGTTGTGGAGAGGAAGATTGTGCTCCATCTTGTTGTGATTTAGACTTAGGTTGATTTTTATTCTTGCCCTTTCCTTGATTACTTTGATTCCCTTTGTTAGCCACCAAAGCTTGTGACTTTGAAGATTTGAGAATCCCCATCATGGTCAACTTAGATTGCTCAAGTATCAACATCTCTGTGAATGAATCAAATGAGGGATAAATGTATGAGGAACCTTGAGCTAACCTATGGGTGTGAAATCTAGATACAAAGGTTGCATACTATGAAGGAAGCTTGTCCAACAAGTTATAAACCAATTGAGCATCCTTTTTGTCAATTCCACAATCCTTTAGCTTTGCTCTTAGCTCAGTTGCTTTTGTGACATAATCTTGGATTGTATCAAAATCCTTGGGATCCAAAGTTGTGAGTTCACTATCAAGCTTGTAGCCCTTAATCTCATCAACTTGACCATACAGTTTCTTAAAAATATCCCAAGCCTCTTTAATTGTTGTACACTTATCAATGTGAAAAATGAGGTCATCTGATACATACTTTCTAAGAGTTCCAAGTGCCATATCATTCTTAGTAAACCATTCAATTTGAGCATTAGGATCAGCCTTAGGATTAGGTGGTGTTGTAATAGTTTCATTTACATAATGAATGAATCCTTTTTCTATTAGTTTACTCCATGCCTTAATTTTCCATGATGCATAATTATGAGGAGTTAAAAGTGGAAATTTAGGAGAACCCATAGCACCAAAATGAAAAAACACAAGATAGAGAGAGGCACAATCACACAAGACACCCCCCAAAATACTCAATCAAGAAATCCCCCCAAAATGATGATTTTGGCACTTTATACCTAGTGCTTATACAATGGGCCACTTGCAAAACAAGGCAAAGTGGACTTCTAATTTCAATTTACAAATTCTCAAAATGAGATCTAAGAGGCTTCAACAAATACTGCTAGTGATTTAAAATGAGATCCAAGCAAAATGCAAGTACCAAATATGCCAAAAATGGCCAAATACTGAAAGTACAATTTCTACTTAAAATCACTGCAAACAGATGGTAGATTATGAAAGTAGATGAAAAAATATGCACTTTCAAAAAAAATGGCACCTGAAAAGGAGTCCATATGAGCCCAAACAAACTCTCCAAACTTGTAAAAATCGGGATTTCATGATTTCTGAAAAATCAGAAAACTCCTGCACCACTGTACAGATTTTTCAGAAATCATTAATAATATCGCTATTTGAAAATCACCTGCAAAATTATAATTTCTGGAAAATTTCTGCCACGGTGTCAAACTTCAAATGCCTCTAGATTTGGCCTCCGAAGTCCGATTTGGATGAAACAAAAGGAAAAACTAACTTCTTGGACCTTCTAAATCCAATGGTGACCTCAGATTTGACCCAACAAGCTCCAATAAAAACCTGCAATAGAAAACTCCAAAATACAAACCCCAAATTTCTCTCAATTGGGAAACCAATGGCACTCTAATGGCTCTGATACCATGTGAGACATGGACCAACTCTGATACCATGTGAGATTTTGTCAAGATCAAGAGGCAATGGAAAGAACAAATGAGAGAAAACAAAAATAGATGATAGAAATAAACTGTATTCTATCAAGATGAAAATACTGATCAACTAGATCATCAATCGTTACATACAATGAATATGAGCCTGCTTATATAGGCAAGGCTATATGGATATGTGAGCACACAAACATGACATGTGGCTTAATAAGAAACAAGGGTAGGTAGGAAATAGGTGTGGGTAGGTAGGAGAAACAATATAATAGTCCACATGAGGTGGATCACCCACTGAATATGGAGTGTAACAACAAGATCAACACCATAAAAGGTGGAAATTCTACTACACACACTATCCCAATGTGGCACAAACACCCAAGTGTCTCATACCCAAACTACTATGAAATGCATGTACCTAAGTAAACTAAGTAAAGTGTAATAATATCCAAGGTGAATAATTATTTACACCAACTCTAAGGATCTATATAACATTATTGATGCAAGGAGGCTAACAACTAGTAAGATTTATAAGGAAATGAAGGAGAGAGAGAGAGTTGATTAATGTTTGCCCCTGTGTCTCCCAAGATGAAGCCAAAAGGCTCATTGAGGAAGCTAATAAGAAAGAATTTAGAAGCAAAAACAAGGTGAACAAGTTGATGACTGGAAAGGTGGAAGAGGTGAGAAAGGAAATTGAAGATATCTAGAGAAGAATCATGAAGAATGATCCTTTGTATTGAGATGCAGTCAAGACCTCTCAGCCGAAAGTAAAGGAAGATGTCTTTGGTGATAAAAAAGTATGAAACTCAAACCAAGGGGCATCCAGAAGACCAAGGAAATGTAGCCACTGATATTGAGACCAATGTGAATCCTCTGGTGGTAGATTGTTATGAGGTCCCTAAGATTCAAAAGGATGACATTGCACCAAGAGGCAACACCAAATCAAAAGATTAAGGGGATGGAGCAAAGGAAAAGGAGCTTGAGAAAATAGAGGCGCAGAGTGTTAAGGAAGACGAAGGAAAAGGAGTTATTGATCTGACAATTTACACTCCTCTAGTCACATGGACCCACCCCAAATCTCTATAAATCTTGATTGTCCTCTAAATCTTGGACAAATGTCTCCGGCAGAGAAGCTGATGCTTGCAGTTGTTGTACAAGCTTAGGCCAGTCAAGATCTTATCAAATTAGAGTCCGAAGACAAAAAGCTCATTTTGATGTTTGTCAATGTATTACAGAAGGTGGCTTCGGGTATACAATTAGGTCTTAATTCTAGCCCCTCCAGTAAATTACTTCAATTGATAAACAATGTAAATAAATTTTTTGATTCTTTGGATAACTATACTAAACGAGTTTTTGATAGATTTAAGGAGGTAAGAATGCAGACATTCCAAAAAATGATTGAAGATGATAGAGTAAAATTAAATAAAGTTCTGCATACTCTTTCAGATGCATTGACTGGAGGTGGTAAACTATATAAGTCTTCTCTAATTTTGCCAAAGTTCACAGTAGATAGACAAGTAAATAAGTATTTGCCAGGGTAAACTTGCTGGTATTTCATAGTCTTTTGATCCTAATGTATCCCTTACCAGTAGTGTAGAAGGACAAGTATTGTCTTTAAATGATTAGATCTCGAGCCTCAATGCGGATAAGGACAAAAATTTGAGGAGAGTTGGTGAAATCTAGAATTTGATTTCCCCCCGGTTGGACACCATGTTGACCAATAAGATACACTATTTGAAGGCTATGGGACAACTAGTTTAATCTAAGCTAAAGGATGTATAAATTCATGCCTATGTGTTTAGTGCATTCATCACAGTCTTAGATAACATGAAGAGTGGGTGGGACACTCACTTAGAATTTTTTTGAAGAACATTTTTGCTGACATCTTCAAGTACTTGTAAAGTCTCCGGTAAATATATTTGTATATAAGTTTTGGACAATGGTGCAGGAGCACCCTTCAAAGGGCTCCCACCATTTGATTCTTATTGTGTTCTTGCTTCTTTTAAGAAGCCATTGTATATAAAATAAGAGCCATGTGCTCATTGGTTCTAGTTTGGGTCATAGTTGAGGTCCTAGGGTCATGAGTCAAAGTTGAGTTTTTCTTGGAAATAGAGGGTATGTGTGCCTTTGAGGTGTTTAGGGTCCTTCTTAGCATGATGGTGTCCTTAGGTTAGCCCAATGTGGGCCTAGGAGTCAAGAAAAGCAACATTGAGAAAGTTGCTCAAAAGTTGCATGACAACTTTTCAAATTCGTCAAGCAACTTTTCCACCTAGTGGTCAAAATCTTTAGTTTAGCATGGACAACCCTAATGTGGGCACACAGACCAAGGAAAGGGTAGTATATGTAGTTGCAAACCCTAATATAATGGGTTGGATGTCAGTTGTTGTATGGCGCAAGCAAAGTGACTTGACTATGACTACAATTTTGTTGCCAGTTGGCACAAATGGAGTAAGAAAAGATTATTAATGGATTGATTTTCAAGCAAAACTATGTTGAGTGTCTTGTATGGTGTATTTACTTCCATTGTGAGAATTTAGATTAGGTTTTGTTTTGCAGGTTGTGTGTGTTTGTAAATTGGGAAAAACATCAAAGCAATAAATATTAGCTAACCACAAAGCTAAATTGCAATAAAATAAAATCCTATTACAATCAATAGAAGAATTGAAAATAAGACATTCAAAATAAATGAAAAATCATCACCAATGTCTCTTTCAATTGGCCTCCATTGTCCTTCTTTCTCCTTCAAATTATCTTGTTTGTGGATCTCACCTACAAGTGCAAGAGTAAAGTATGAAAGCAATCAAGATGACAAGATGAAAATTGTAGCATAAGGATACTAGAAGCGTGGTTGATTGATTGAAAAAGTGGTTGATTTTGAAAATGTGATTGATTCCTCCTTTCATTGAAGAAAATCATCCAATCTATAGACAAATTGGAGAGAGGACAAGATTAGCATAAAGATATTTGAAAGGAAATTCAAATCAAGAATGGCAAAATTATGACAAATGACAATTTGCTATGCAAAGTGTATGACAAATTATGACAAATTATGACAAGATTGAAATGCCATTCCCATGAAATTAGGGGAAATATTAGGAAAAAATAAAGAAAATAGGAGAAATAGAAATTAGGAATTAGGAGAAATTAGCAAATTAGAAAATTGAGGAAAAAGATGAAATAGAAATTAGATGAATTAATTAATAGGTTTTCATCCATTAATTAATTCATGAAAGAGACCTAGGACTAAATAAATAGATTTATTTAACCCACAAAGAAGAAGAAAAGGATTAAATGAACAAATCATAAAACCCTAGAAATAAGAGGACAAGGAATTAGGTCAAGACAACAAGAAATTAATGTAGGTTCGATCATGATTCTAATTGGCAAAGGACCAATGTTGATAAATGATTGAGATTGGTTGACAAAAATCAATGAAAAATTGACCAAGATTGACAAGGAGATCAAATTGATAGGCGCCAATTGACGAGGAACAATGACTAATCAATCCAAATTGACATGAATGAAAAGGACAAGGATCGATGATGAATCGATCGCAAAATGACAAGATTGACAAGGACAAGGATCGATGACGAATCGATCGCAAAATGATGAGATTGACAAGGACAAAGATCGACCAAAATCATGACTGAAGATTGCTATCGACAAGACCTAATACGAAAGCGAGAAAAATGAGGAATGCAGAAGGACTCAATGCTCGCAAATGATAAAGACCAAGTGCGCAACATAGAATAAATGTTAATGTGACGCAAGAACCCTAAAATAAGGCAATGCGCAAATGTTAAAGTATGACTCCACAAGCGTTGACCATTTTTAGATGTCGACATTTTGCCCCTCTTTGAGACAATGCGATTCTAAGCATTGTTTCAAAGAACAGTAATGAAAATGCCCCAGACAATAACAATGACATATGTTTCAAAGAACAATAATGAAAATGCCCTAGACAATAGCAATGACATATGCATGCCCCCTCGAGGAATTGGCCAGAAAAATCCAAAAAAGAGGCCAAGTGATCGATAAGAATGACAGAAGATAATAGGTTCGAATGGATCAAAAATCAAAGGTCGGATGCACAAAGGACAAGCAGTGGAAGGCACAACTGCCAAGACTGAAGGAAGAAATATTAGCAAGAAGAAATTAGACAGAGGACAGTTAGAGATGAAGGAAAACTTGCTTTCACAAATGCACATAAGTAGGTGAGAACCTTTATTTAATGTAGCAAAGCGGATGCAGAGCATCATGGCATTGAAGGCCAGAGCTGGAATGCAACCCCTTTTGCAAAAGACAGACACATCGCACACAATGAATGAGTGAAGCATCCTAGGGTGCATACATCAAGGGTTGAGGTATGTGCGGTGTTCACAAAGCGAACGTACTTATCACAGACACCCAATGATATAGTTTCCCCAGTTTGTGACAATCATTCCACAAACAACAAACACAAAAAAAAAAGAAAAAGGAAAGGGACCATGAATCATCCTAGTTACTCTAAATCACTCAGTGACATCATCGAGAAACATAGGAACATGATCGAAGCCAAAGATAAATTAGTAAAAAGATAAGACACACAAATTCAACCAAGTCAAACAAACAATTTGATCATCATTGTCAAAAGTGGAAAACAAGAATGATCATGCTGTCTTGTTCCAGGGAATGCGGTACCCCATCTAAGATAGGACACAGTTTGGTTTCGAGTATACCACACCCTGTATAAGACCAATGATAATAGTGACAAGGACAAATGATATTGATGTTGATTGATGGACATGACAATTTTGATCAGTTTGAATGCCTGGTTTGATTGAAAAGTTCATCTATTAATGCATGATTTCATTAAAGCACAATGTTTGATTGATTGTCGTTGGATGTACGCTTAGCGATCTGTCTATGCACAAAGGGGACCATTTATTGACAAAATGCAAAATGCCAAAGAAATTGTTTTTGGATTTTGATGTTTTTCACTTTGTAGGAATTTCGAGTTTTTTACAAAAAAAAATTTTTGTTCGTTTTTTCAGGACTTTATTTGACTTTTTTAGGGATTTTTTCAAGACATTATATGATTTTTATGAATTTTTCAAGACATTTTTTGAATTTTTAGGGATTTTTTCAAGACATTATTTGATTTTTATGATTTTGCCCCCAGTGTCTAGCAAGGCAAGGAATATGACAGGTGAATAAATAGGCTTTCTGAAATGTTGGTGGATAGAGGGAAAACAAAGGCCTTTTATCATGGAGACAATATGGATGCAATTTTCAAGGGCTATTGTGTGATGGGACAAGAGACTGGATATGACAATGTAAAGCACGAACATGGCATGAGGGACATGTCAAGAGGTTTTTGAAACTATGTTTAAGTTTTGTGTCCTTATGTCAGATCAAGATCAAGGAACAAAAAAAGAGTGTATGGATAGTGATAAGATATGGATAGGATAAGCAAGACCAAGAATGGATAAGGGACATGGACAGAAGGTCGGGATAGGATACGGGATAGTGGCAGAAAGTTGCAATAAGCTAGGGAATACAGATGAAAGGTTATAATAAGAAAATGGATAAATGACCAAAAGCTATGATAGACTGAAAGTTGTGAATAGGATGCATGACGCTCATGAAGATCCTCAGCCTTGTCAAGATCAAAGGTGGAAAAGGGGATATGTACATGAGGGACAATAGGATATGAAGGGTAATGATAGGGGTGCGATAGGACAATGGAACAATGAAGGATAAAAGGATATGATAGGATAAAGCATGTCCCCAAGTACCATATACAAGAAGTTCATAGATTACGCATGACGCCTGTTTGCCAGGTTTTCATCATGGTACTTTCCCAAGGCACCTGTTTGCCAGGTTTTCACCAATGGATGAATTATTTTTGCTTTACTTTCTTTTTCTTTTTCTTTTTTTCTCACTTTTTTTTTTGTATTTTGACTTTTTCAATAGAAGATGGACACATGATAGGGGATGGAAGAAGGACTCAAGCATCTTTTTTTTGTTTTGTTTTGGATAGTAGCCTTAAAAAAAAATTGACCATGACCTTTAAAAGTATGCTCAAAGATGTTGGTAGGATAAGGACATGGAAAATAAGATGAAACTAGGGCGAGGATTTATGCAAAGGATTGGATCAAAGGGATTGAAGGATGGAAAATATGCATTGGATAATAGATAGGGTATTGGAAGAATTGGGCTTCAATGGATGGAAATGAAGGCAAGATCAACATTGGCACACACCTTGATGGGTGGTGGATTGATGGAGGAAAAATGGATCTCATATTGTGAGATTTGGATGGAGGAATAGCTTGGGATTTTGGGACATAAGGGACCAAAATGGATGAAGAAGGTGACGGAGGAACAAATTTGAGAGGGTTGGATGGAGGAATAGCAACTTTGGATGCCAAGTTGGATGTTTCTTTAGGCTTTTGTGCTTCAAGGAGCTGCTTAGGGATCCACATGGTTTTTTATTTTTCATGCTTTTGTGGTTCCTTGGAGTGCATTGCCAACACAAGGGATTTAGGAACCCATATAGATTGTAACTTTTGTTTTTGAGCAATGGGACTTTGTGGCCTTTTGGATATTTCTTTTTCTTTATAGATCATATTTTTCTTTGTTCTGACATGTCGATTATATTGGACATGTTGATCCTTGAATACATGTGGATTTCTAGACTTATGACTTTTATGCTTGGCATCCAAATTGCTTGGAGGGGGAAAGGAATGCATGGATGGATATGAATGAAATGGACTTCTTTTGGATTGATGAAATTTACTCAAGGATGTGTGCCTTTGCTGACCTTGCATAGAGGACAAAGGGATATAAGGACCTAAGATGGATGGAAGGTATGATGGGGAAGGTGTATGTTTGGATTTTGAAGGGATGTTGGATTTAGTAGGGGTACCCACGTCTTGAGGAATTTCACTAAGGCCATGACCCTTAATATTTTCTTTAACATGAAGGGATTCTTTCTTATGGAGATCTACTCCTTTGCCTTTATGAATATCTTTACTTGTAGGATACTCTTTTCTTTGGGAAGAAGATGCGAGTCCATTATGAGGTGGATATGATATGAGAGAAATAATTAGATCTTGAAGTGGATCGGATTGCACTAAAGTGGAAGAACCCATTATGCATGTTGAGGGTTCATGAACATCTTGCACTGACATGTTAGAATCATGAGGGGGATTAAGATCATGAGAGGGACTAGGATTGTGTAGTGGACATGGTTCAATGGTAGGCTCTTCAAGAGATGGAATGGGTGAAATAATGGGGTCATCAAAAGAAATGTGATCTTGGAGTGTATATGGAGCATTAAGACAAGGAGATGGAGGAACAAAAGGATCTTGTGGAGGATTTAAAGGAATAATTTGATCTTGACAAGGAGGAAGATCATTGGAATCCTCTTTAAAGGTGCTTTGCTCTTGACTTTCAATGGGATCATCATAAAGGATGGAAAGGATATCTTGATCTTTCTTAGGAAGTGGAATGTCAATGGGATTTGAAAGGACATTTTTTTCATTAAATGGAATGGGATCGTTTGGGATTGGATGGACTAGGATATCTTGATCTTGCTCAGGGAATGGAGTGTCAATAGGACTTTGGATAGGATGGACAAGAATAGGGGAATTGTCATGAGTGTCTAGGAAGATGGGGTCCTAGTCAACAATTGGATGGGATGATAAGGTTTCAGGATCTTGATCTTGATTTTCTTTAGGACTCATTTCTTCATGCTCTAAATTATCCTCTTGACATGGGGTTGGACTTTGGATATGCATGGGGGATTCTGACAAGGGATTAATGCTTTGGCATGAAGGAAATGCACTTTGAACATTTGTGATGGATTATGGCAAGGAATCAATGCTTGAACATGAGGAAGAGGGACTTCGAATGGGGTCCTCTAAAACAGGTAATGGCAATAAAGTACATGGTGGCATTGGGTCTTGTATTTATGAAACATGACAAGGACGTGCATCATGAATTGGATTATCTTGGCAATCAATTATGGATAGCCCTTGGATAATTTCATCCTTTGGTGTATTATTTGATGAGGACAATATGGAAGGTTCTTGTGAAACTTCTAAAGGTGTAGGGATAGATGCCACTGGGGAGTCAATTTTTTTGTGGGAGGATAAGGCATTGCTAGACATAAGTGTATTATCTTGATCTTCCTCAAAGAACTCACTTGGTAATTTCCTTAAGATCCTTGCAATAAGGCCACCTTTCTTTCGAGGTTTTGACATGGTTGTATCTAGAATGTGAACTTGTTTGGAAAGGAGTTGGTTCTAGTCTGATGTCATGTTTTGATTTTGAACTAGATGTTGATCAAATTGGTTTGACATGTTCAAAATTTGGCTTGGTGCATGTTGCAAGTTTTGTTTGTGATTTTGTGATTGTAGTTGTTGACATTGATATGTTGATTGAACTTGTTGATATTCCACCATTGGTTGAACTATTTGTGGACATTGTATAGTTGGTTGGACATATTGTTCAAATTGGACCATTGGTTGTGTTGGTTGTATATGTTGTTGATTCGAGATTTGATTGAATGAAATTTGACCAAATGAATTTTGATTTGGGACTTGATTGAAATTTGTGCTTGTTTTTTGAAATTGTTTCATCATCTCTATTTGAGAGATGAGAGCTGGTATGTCTGATCATTCGATAAGAGATTTTACATCAATTGGCTCAAATTTTGGGTTTGGACCTTGAAATTTTTTAAATGTTTTGGACATTTGGGATCTAATCTTCTCACTATTTTTCACTTTTTGTTCCAAGATCTCTTTTTCTCGAACTAGTTTTTCCTCTAGTTTTTGTATTTGGAGCCCTATTTCATCATAAAAAGTTTGACCGATATTGCCTTGGATTAAAATTCGATTGCATTGTCGGTTGATACATCGAACTTTGTTGCATCATTGGTGCTTGGAACCTTGTTTCAATAGACATGTCACTATGCAATATTTTGGGGATTTTTGATTTTAAAAGGATGATGTATGATATGCAACTAAATGCAACCTAAAAAACTCAACCTTGGGAAGTTGAAATGAAGCCAAGACCTTAAAGGACAAAGGACCAAATGACAATATGACAAATTGACAATGTCTCACCTATATGCTTGGATACTAAGCTAGGTTTGACAAAAATGATATTAATAAAAGGACAAGTTTTAGACAAGGTCAAGACTCCCTAACAACAACTTAGGGTATCATCCAAAGTTTTGATTTTTCAAGTTTGACAAACCAAATTTTTGAGACTAAATGCAAGAAGGCAATGATTATGACAATGACTTAGGATATGACATGAAAATGATCTAAGGATATGATATGACAAGATGAAGCCAAGACAAGATGACAATACAATGATAAGGATATGCGAAGACCAATGACTTGGAATATGCAAAATGCAACCTATGCAAGACCTAATTTTAGCATACGAGTGTCACCTAAATGGAAATATGTCTTGGATATGACAATGAAATGCAAACTTAGGGAAATTATTTTGAACCTAAGTGCAAAATGAGGACGCTTGCAATGAAAAGGACTACAATGAAGGGAGATGACAATATGTCCTAGGACCTAAGTTGGACTATGCAAAACCTAGCCTAAAGTGACATGAATTTTGAAACAAAGATATTCAATGTTTTGACAAGCCATGTTCAAATGTTGGATGAATCCTTGGACAAATTTGGACTTTTGTATGGATTTTGTTTTGAATTGAAGGTTGTTGATTTTGAAAACCCAAGTTGATTATGAGCACTTTTGAAAGTTTGTTTTTGATTTAACTTTTGACAATGATGGAAGACAAAAAATGTTTGTTTGACTTTGACTCAAGACAATCAAGCACATTCACAACAAATCCTATGGCTATCAAGGGCAATATCTGTTGAATCCTCTAACCATAAAATACAACACTCAGCCGAATAGCTAGACGCTTGGTAGCACTGGCTCCCCCTTACAGTGCACTCACTTCTCGGGCATACCAAGCTTCAAGTTCAAGGGGCATCACTTCCCAAGAACTTGCTATCTCTAACTGAGGAGTACATGAGAGGTGTCTTTGGCATGCACGTATCACAATGCCTGAGCCAACAGATAGAAGGATTTTGGCATCTAAAAACAAGAGATTCTAGTAAGGGCATCCATTCGGGTGGATATTGATCCAGCGAATAAATCGTCGCAATACCATTCCAGCACCCATTGTCTACAACTTTCGTTGCATCCACGGTTATTTACAGTGGTTCAGAAGAGCTTGGCTTTAGCCTGTCACCACTTTGGGTCGTTCCCTCTCACTAATGCCTGTGCGAAGTGCCAGGCAAATCAGGAGGCAAGCCCAGTATCTAAAGGCTAAAAACACACAAACAAAATTAAAAAAAAGACATGATAAGCATTGATTTTTTTTTTACCTTTAGAAAATCAAATGAGTTTATTGATTCATTTGCATCCTAATTAAGACTAGATGAGATTAATTCCACATTAATTTGAAAAATATTTGATCAATTTAAGCCATGATTAAATGCAATTTATTGTTTATTTTAAACCCTTTTGCATGCATGAAATATGGAATTTGTTGTTGTTCTTTGATCCAAATCTTAATTAAAACTATGTGAGAATTGTAGGATTCATTCAAACCTCCTAATTAGGCTATGTGAAGATTTGTTGTTCATTAAATCCCTCTAATTAAACTATGTGAAGATTTGTTGTTCATTGCATGTTAAGAAATCCTGCATAAATCATTGTTTAGATTCCATAAAAACCACATGCAATAATAGATCCTGTCATAGAACCTACATACAACAACATATTAGTGCAAAAAACCTGCATGCAACAATGGATTAGTCCAAAAAATTCACATGCAACAACAGATGCTCACATAAAACCTGCATGCAACAACATATTAGTTTAAAAAACCTGCATGCAACAATGGATTAGTCCAAAAAGCCTGCATGCAAAGACAAATCCATACATAAAACCTGCATGCAAATATCAGACTCACAAAATTATCAGATTTACATGTTCACGTCGGGTTCACCATAAATGTAGATTAGGAAATTGGGAAAAACATCAAAGCAATAAATATTAGCTAACCACAAAGCTAAATTGCAATGAAATAAAACCTATTACAATCAATAGAAGAATTGAAAATAAGACATTCAAAATAAATGAAAAATCATCACCAATGTCTCTTTCAATTGACCTCCATTGTCCTTCTTTCTCCTTCAAATTATCTTGTTTGTGGATCTCACCTACAAGTGCAAGAGCAAAGTATGAAAGCAAGCAAGATGACAAGATGAAAATTGTAGCATAAGGATACTAGAAGCGTGGTTGATTGATTGAAAATGTGATTGATTCTGAAAATGTGATTGATTCCTCCTTTCATTGAAGAAAATCATCCAATTTATAGACAAATTGGAGAGAGGACAAGATTAGCATGAAGATATTTGAAAGGAAATTCAACTCAAGAATGGCAAAATTATGACAAATGACAATTTGCTATGCAAGGAGTATGACAAATTATGACAATTTATGACAAGATTGAAATGCCATTCCCATGAAATTAGGGGAAATATTAGAAAAAAATAAAGAAAATAGGAGAAATAGAAATTAGGAATTAGGAGAAATTAGCAAATTAGAAAATTGAGGAAAAAGATGAAATAGAAATTAGGTGAATTAATTAATAGGTTTTCATCCATTAATTAATTCATGAAAGAGACCTAGGACTAAATAAATAGATTTATTTAACCCACAAAGAAGAAGAAAAGGATTAAATGAACAAATCATAAAACCCTAGAAATAAGAGGACAAGGAATTAGATCAAGACAACAAGAAATTAATGTAGGTTTGATCATGATTCTAATTGGCAAAGGACCAATGTTGATAAATGATTGAGATTGGTTGACAAAAATCAATGACAAATTGACCAAGATTGACAAGGAGATCAAATTGATAGGTGCCAATTGACGAGGAACAATGACTAATCGATCCAAATTGACATGATTGAAAAGGACAAGGATCGATGACGAATCGATCGCAAAATGACAAGATTGACAAGGACAAGGATCGATGACGAATCGATCGCAAAATGATGAGATTGACAAGGACAAAGATCGACCAAAATCATGACTGAAGATTGCTATCGACAAGACCTAATTCAAAAGCGAGAAAAATGAGGAATGCAGAAGAAGGACTCGATGGTCACAAATGATAAAGACCAAGTGCACAACATAGAAGAAATGTTAATGTGACACAAGAACCCTAAAATAAGGCAATGTGCAAATGTTAAAGTATGACTCCATAAGCGTTGACCATTTTTAGATGTCTACAGTAAGCATTTAGATTAGGTTTTGTTTTGCAGGTTGTGTGTGTTTGTAAATATTTTGTAAACTTGCTTCTCACTCTCTAGTTTTGGACTGGTTTGTGTCAATGGGTTCATAACTCCATTCCCCATTATGGAATCACCATGAAACCATGGGGAATAGGAGTACAGACCCTGTACAATACTTCAAAGCAAGTAGGTCCCTTGAAGATGTAGGTAGGCCATCTAAAGACCCACTCCTAGGCGAGACTGGACAGTGCCCGGCTACGAAGGGTTAAGTTGCAGAGGTCTTAGAGAGCAAGGAAGGATGGAGGAGGAGGAACCCTTTGGAGGAGTTGTAGAGGGGTGAATGGAGCACCATTGGTGAGAAGGAGGAGCTTCCACCAATCCAGACAAGGTGGTTAAATCAACAAACCAACACTGTGACCCTGGCAAGCCTAAACACCCTCTTTAAAACCCTTAAAAACCTTAAAATCCACCTAGGGCAGTGTATGGACACTTGGAGTCCCAAAACTAGAAAAATCCTTGGGCCCTTGCCAAATGAATAGTAGGTCTTTTAGGAAGTTTCACAAGCATGTCCATCGTTTGCAAGAGGGAGCCCTAAAAGTACAAATAGGAGGCCTAATTGGGCACATTCCTTGTAGCCCTATTTTGTAGGAAAAAGACAAAAAAAATGGTGAAATCGGTAAGGAGTTGGATGTTGGAAACCTCTTGGGGGAACATGAGTGGGTGGAAAATCATGTCTTAGACCTTTCCTATCCTTTCTAGGACCTCAGAAGGTGTGGTACAAGCCAAACCCTTATTAGCCTATGTAAGGGTTCTTTGAGTTTCATGAGTAGGTGAGACCTTAGGAGAAGCAACTCAAGTTGTTGGTGGGTGGATTGGGAAAGGTCAAGGGTTTCCACAAGAAGGGGAAGTCCTAGAGACACTAGGGTGTGGTTAGAACACCTGGTGATCCAAGGAAAGGATCTAGGAGCATAGACTAGGCTAGTCTATCCCAAAACCCATCCCACCATATTGGTATCAGAGCAAGTTAAAGATTTGGTGGACCATGCATGTCTCTATATACTAGTGAATCAGTAGGGGAGAGTAGAATGGTCACTAATGTAGAGCTGGCTAGGGAGGTAGAAGAGCAGAAGGAGAAGAATAGACTCCTTGAAGAAGCTATGAGTGAGATAAGGGACAAGCTGCTAGAAGTGGTGGATCAAAGGACACAAGGACCTTGGGGTGAAGACACCAAGGATAAAGGCAAGAAAACTATAGACATAGATGACATTATACCTGAACCAGATCCCTTGTTCAATGAAGAACCTTTTGTAAAGGCTATTAAGGCTTTGAACACCAAAGCTTTTGAAGGATTGCCACATTTCAGTGGAAGGATGGACTTTGACACTGTCATGGAATGGATTGAGGGTATGGAGAACCACTTTGAGTGTGAGGGAGTAATAGAAGCTCAAAAGGTTAAGGTTGCCAAATCAAGACTAAGGGGAGTAGCTTTGACATGGTGGAAGTACCTGCAAGAAGAGAGAGTTAGCATGGTGAAGCTACCTATTGCAAATTGGAAGGTCATGGTGAGTAAGATCAAGGAGAACTACTTACCAGAGGATTATGAAGTCCAAATTCATAAGAAAAGATAGGGATTGAAGCAAAAAGACCTTGATGTGACCTCCTACACTGAAGAATTTCAAAAACTTTTCCTTAGATCCAAAGTCCAAGAAGATGAATCTATTAAGGTGGCTAGGTATCTAAGCGGCCTAAAGTGGAACATTCAAGAGGAGATAAGCCTATGGACTCCCACCACTGTTAAAAAATGTCATCAGCTTGCTGCCAAGGTAGAAGAGAGGAACAAAAGGGAAGGAGACTCTAATAACAGGGGTAGAGGCAGAGGTAGAGATCAAATGAATCACCGAGGTGGTTACCAAAGCAAGGCAAATGAGCAAAGGAACCAAGGAGAAGCCAAGTTGACTGAACATAGTAGTGAAACCAATCTCAGAGGAGGCCGTTATAGAGGAAGAGGTGCACAAGGGGTTCCAAGTAGGGGTAGAGGTACCGGCAGGGGTAACTCCTACTTTGCAACCATGAAATGTTACAACTGTGGACAATTGGGACACCCTGCCTATAGATGCCCTGACAAGCCTACCTCATCAAACAATGGAAAGAGGGTTTCTTATGCTCATGAAGACTCATCAAGTAGCAAGACACCTGAGGTGGACCATATTGAATCAGAGATTAGAGAAAACTTGATGTTCAATAGGGTCTTGATAAGACAGCCAGTTAAGAATGAACCTAAGCATAGGAGAGCATTATTTAGGGTGAGATGCAAGATCCTTGGTAAAGTTTGCAAGGTGATAGTTGATTTAGGGTCAACTGATAACATAATATCAGAGGAGGCAACCAAGAAGTTGAACTCACAAGGATACCCCACACTAACCCATATAAGGTGACATGGTTGAATCAAGAGCAGAGTGTGCTAGTCAATGAACAGACTTGGGTAGAGTTTTCTATTGGAGGATACAAGGATAAGATCCTTTGTGATGTGTTACCCATGGATGCCTATGACCTATTACTAGGTAGACCCTGGCAATTTGATAGGAAGGTGATCTATGATGGAGAGGAGAACTCCATTTCCTTCAAGAAGGACAAAAAAACCTTTAAGATTCAGTCTTTGACAAAGAATGAAGAGGGAACCTCCAGAACACCTAGTGTCTTATTGGCTACTGGCAAAGAGTTATTACACTTGCTACATGAGGAGGAGACAGTGAGGTGTGCCATCTTTGTGAAGCCAAAGGAGGAGGAAGACAAGTTGCAGGAAGAGGTACCCAAGGAGGTGAAGCAAATGTTGCAAGAGTATAAGGACACAGTGAGTGATGGAGCACCTACAACACTCCCACCAAGAAGGTCTATAAGCCATCAAATAGACTTTGTTCCCAGTGCATCCCTACCTAACAATGCTGCATATAAGCTCACACTTGACCAAAACAAGGAGGTGGCAAGGCAAGTGCAGGAGTTATTGGAACAAGGGCTGATTAAGAAGAGCATCAGCCCATGTGCGGTCCTGGTAGTGCTAGCATCAAAGAAAGGAGGCAAGTGGAGACTTTGCACTAATTCAAGGGCAATCAATAGGATCACCATAAGGTATAGGTTTCCTATTCCTAGAATAGAGGATTTGATGGACTGTTTAGGAGGTTCTATGTATTTTACTAAGTTGGACCTTAAAAGTGGTTATCACCAAATTAGAATTAAGGAGGGTAATGAGTGGAAGACTTCTTTCAAGACCATAGAAGGGTTGTATGAATGGCTTGCGATGCCATTTGGACTCACCAATGCCCCAAGCACCTTCATGAGGTTGATGAATGAGGTGTTAAAAGACTTCATAGGCAGGTTTGTGGTGGTGTACCTAGATGACATTCTCATCTATAGCAGAACCAAAGAGGAGCACCTTGAGCATTTGAGGTTAGTCTTAGAGAGGTTGCATGAAGAGAATTTATCAATCAACCTAAAGAAGTGTGACTTCTTGAAGCAGGAGCTGGTCTACTTAGGATTTGTGGTGTCTAAGGGAACCTTGAAGATGGATCCAAGCAAAGTGGAGGCAATCTTGAATTGGCCTACCCCTAGAGCAGGGACTGAAGTTAGGATTTTCCATGGTTTAGCCCAATTTTATAGAAAGTTTGTGAGGAAATTTAGTGGCATATGTGCACCAGTCCTTGACACTATAAAGGGAGGCCTTAAAACTAAGTTCAAATGGACTAAGCAAGCTAATAAAGCATTCCAACTATTGAAGCAAGAAGTAGCCACAAAACCCATCCTACTCTTACCTACTTTTGACAAGCTATTCACATTGGAGTGTGATGCAAGTGGAATTGTAGTAGGGGGTGTATTGAGTCAAGAGGGAAGACCTGTGGCATTTTTCAGTGAGAAGCTCAATGAAGCAAAGAAGAAGTACTCATCCTATGACCAAGAGTTGTATGCATTAGTGCATTCTCTAAAGAAATGGAGGCATTACCTACTCCCAAAGGAATTCATGGTGTTCACAGATAACCAAGCATTGAGTTACATTAACACTCAAGAGAAGCTTAGCAATATACACTTGAAATGGATGGAATACCTCCAATCCTTCACCTTCACCATCAAGCATAAAACGGGGCAACTCAACAAGGTGGCAGATGCTTTAAGCGGGAAGTTGTTGACAGTTCAAGAGTTACAATTGTAGAGCATAGGAATAGAAGGTTTCAAGGACCTTTATGAAGGAGATGAAGACTTCTCATTAGCCTACAAGGTTTGCAAGGAGTTTGAGAACCATTTCCATGGTGAGTATGCAAATTACACTCTCCAAAATGGTCTCTTGTTCAAAGGTAATCAGTTATGTGTGCCTAGGGGATCCATGAGGGAAAACCTCATCCAAGGAAAACACAATGGCAGTTTAAGTGGACACTTTGGGATCAACAAAACCTTGGATCTAGTACAGAGGTACTACCATTGGCCCAAGTTTCCAAGAGATGTGAAAAGGTATGTGGAACAATGTGGTGTGTGTCAAAGAGAAAAAGGAGGATCAATTAATGCAGGTCTCTATCAACCATTATTGGTCCCTAATAGGCCTTGGGAATGTGTAAGCATGGACTTTGTAGTAGGACTTCCCAAGACAAAGACAGGTATGGACAGCATCTATGTGGTAGTAGATAGAATTTCCAAGATGAGCCATTTCATTCCATGTAAAACTACACATGATGCTAGTTATGTTGCACATCTGTTCTTTAAGGAGATTGTTAGGATTCATGGACTCCCATTAAGCATTGTTTCAAATAGGGATAGCAAGTTCATGGGCCATTTTTGGCAAACTTTATGGAGGAGACTAGGAACTAATCTCTCATTTAGCTCAACTTACCATCCACAAACTGATGGTCAAATGGAAGTCATTAATAGGGTGTTAGGCAACTTGTTGAGGTGTCTAAACAAGGAGTATGGATAGACATGGGATCTAGTCATTCCACAAGTAGAGTATGCATATAATGACAGTGTAAATAGGACCACTGGAAGAAGTCCTTTTGAGGTTGTCTGTGGTAGACATCCAAGGGGGGCGTGTGAACTCAGGGAACTTGGTTCCATGGAGATGAAGAGTGGGCAAGTAGAGGACTTCACTCAAACCATCAAGGAATTCCAAGAGTAGGTTAAGAAAGCCATCCTTGAATCCACTCAAAAATTGAAGGCTAAAATGGATCAGAAAAGGAGAGAGGTTCAGTTCAAGGTGGGTGACTATGTGATGGTCCATTTGAGCAAAGCTAGGATGCAAAGTGGCAAGCCTACTAAACTGCAAATGAAGAGGGTAGGACCTTGTAGAATTCTGTCAGAATATGGTGAGAATGCCTACAAGGTTGATCTTCCTTCAGACTTAGCCATTTCACCAGTCTTCAATGTTGCTGATCTGATCATGTACAAGGGTGAGATAGTAGGGCAGACTGAGAATCAAGCCAAGGTACTACAAGACTTGGATGTGAATGCCTTACCTCAAGTGAAGCAGCCCATAGCAGAGGAGATCTTGGAGTCAAGGGTGAAGAAGTCTACTAGACACCAGGTCTACATGGAGCAATTGGTGAAATGGGTAGGTCAACTTGTGTCTGAAGCTACTTGGGTTGAGGAGAGCAAGTTCAAGAAGCTTGGCATTGATCTCACTCTTCTCACTCCCCTAATTCCTTAGATTTTTGCAGAAGGGGAGTATGGTACAAGATCACCCTTCAAAGGGCTCCCGCCATTGTATATAAAATAAGAGCCATGTGCTCATTGGTTCTAGTTTGGGTCATAGTTGAGGTCCTAGGGTCATGAGTCAAAGTTGAGTTTTTCTTGGAAATAGAGGGTATGTGTGCCTTTGAGGTGTTTAGGGTCCTTCTTAGCATGGTGTTGTCCT
The DNA here is from genome assembly GCF_030272615.1 of Cryptomeria japonica. Lineage (NCBI taxonomy): Eukaryota > Viridiplantae > Streptophyta > Pinopsida > Cupressales > Cupressaceae > Cryptomeria > Cryptomeria japonica. The sequence goes on along the minus strand of NC_081415.1, from coordinate 694,738,285 downwards.
TAGGTTAGCCCAATGTGGGCCTAGGAGTCAAGAAAAGCAACATTGAGAAAGTTGCTCAAAAGTTGCATGACAACTTTTCAAAGTTGTCAAGCAACTTTTCCACCTAGTGGTCAAAATATTTAGTTTAGTGTGGACAACCCTAATGTGGGCACACAAACTAAGGAAATGGTAGTATATGTAGCTGAAAACCCTAAGATAATGGGTTGGATGTCAGTTGTTGTACAACCCAAGCAAAGTGACTTGACTGTGACTGCAATTTTGTTGCTAGTCGGCACAAATGGAGTAAGAAAAGATTATTAATGGATTGATTTTTGAGCAAAACTATGTTGAGTGTCTTATATGGTGTATTTACTTCCATTGTGAGCATTTAGATTAGGTTTTTTTTTGTAGGTTGTGTGTGTTTGTAAATATTTTGTAAACTTGCTTCTCACTGTCCAGTTTTGGACTGGTTTGTGTCAATGAGTTCATAACTCCATTCCCCATTGTGGAATCACCATGAAACCATGGGTAATAGGAGTAAAGACCCTATACAATACTTCAAAGCAAGTAGGGCCCTTGAAGATGCAGGGAGGCTATCTAAAGACCCACTCCTAGGTGAGACTAGATAGTGCCCGGCTAGGAAGGGTTAAGTTGCAGAGGTCTTGGAGAGCAAGGAAGGATAGAGGAGGAGGCACCCTTTGGAGGAGTTGTAGAGGGGTGAATGGAGCACCATTGGTGAGAAGGAGGATCTTCCACCAATCTAGACAAGGTGGTTAAATCAACAAACCAACAATGTGACCCTGGCAAGCCTAAAAACCCTCTTTAAAACCCTTAAAAACCTTAAAATCCACCTAGGGCAGTGTACGGACACTTGGAGTCCCAAAACCAAAAAAATCCTTGAGCCTTTGCCAAATGAATAGTAGGTCTTTTAGGAAGTTTCACAAGCATGTGCATCATTTACAAGAGGGAGCCCTAAAAATTCTGGATAGGAGGCTTAATTGGGCACATTCCTTATAGCCCTATTTTGTAGGAAAAAGACAAAAAAATGTTGAAATCGATAAGGAGTTGGATGTTGGAAACCTCTTGGGGGAACATGAGTGGGTAGAAAATCATGTCTTAGACCTATCCTATCCTTTCTAGGACCTCAGAAGGTGTGGTACAAGCCAAACCCTTATTAGCCTAAGTAAGGGTTCTTTGAGTTTCATGAGTAGGTGAGACCTTAGGAGAAGCAACTCAAGTTGTTGGTGGGTGGATTGGGCAAGGTTAGGGGTTTCCACAAGCAAGGGAAGTCATAGAGACCCTAGGGTGTGGTTAGAACACCTGGTGATCCAAGGAAAGGATCTAGGAGCATAGACTAGGCTAGTCTATCCCAAAACCCATCCCACTAGACAACACCCCATCTTTGGCATTGTTGTCAAAGGGGGAGAGAAAAGGTGAAAAATATACAATAGAAATTCTTTTGATCCAGTGTACAGGTTTTCAACACTTGGCTATTTTTCATGAGTGTTGCCATCAATGCCAAAGGGGGAGATTGTTGGCAATTGACACTCATTTGGTGGCTTCTAATGCTTGATTAATTGTTTAGGGTTGTCATTGATAGAAACTCTTCATGAGATTCCCATCTGATAATCATGGTTTGTCAACTTGAATTTCATCATCAGAATACTACCTGCAACATGTTAGTTTCACAAAATACAAAGGAAATGCTATAGTAAATCCAAACTCAACCAATGAAACTACATGAAATGAATATTAAAATAAAAAAATTATTTTTGACCTTCATGATTTAAGTCTCATTGTGTCCTAACTCCACTATTCCTGGTTGTAGATGATGTGCTCTGAGACAAGCACTGATAGCTTCCAAGATGGCATATGAAGAATGGACTGATAACTGAAAGTTAACTGATACTATGATATGCAATGCAAAATGATTTAAAGCTAAATGATTATGCTAAATGAGAAATGCTAAATTGCTAATTGCTTCAAGATTAAAACTCATAGATGCATAAGTTTTCACAAGTTGTTAACTTGAAAAATCACTTTAAGACTAACTCTTTCTCAACTCAAACTCCTGATTTTATAGACTTTGAGAGGATAAGATGATGTGGCCTGGATCAACGGTCATGGTCAGATCTACAGATTTGGATGGTTGTGAGAAAAGGTGAATGTTGAGAGAAAGGGGGAAGGAGAAGACAAGTGTCACTCATCTTACCTTCACTGGGTTGTTGACTGAGGGAATCTAGGGATGGTTGGAGAAGATTTAGGCATGAGAGGACAAGGGGACTCAAGTCCTTCCTAAGATATAGCGATGTTGGAGAGAATATAGAAGAAGGTTAAGAAATATGTGTACGTACACAATATTTCATTTATTTTGGAAGTTGAAGATAAGTGGCTAATAAATGTTTTATTTATTTTAATTTTATTGAATTAATTTAGCCACATGATGGATGAGTTGGCAAAAGAAAGATGAAGTGGAGATGGAAGAATGAGTTGGAAAAGAGATTAAATAATTAAGAATGATTTAATATTTGAGACTATAGGATAGAAGAATAACCATTAAATATTAGATATTTAATTGATTGAAGGAATAATTAAATATTAGATATTTAATTAATTGATTAGAAGAAAAGGATAAATGAATGAATTAATTAATATTTTAATTAAATTAATTAATAAAAGGACATGAAATTAAATAAATTAATCTTTTCAAATTAATAGAAGAATAATTATTAAATAAATATAAAATATTTATTTAATCACGCATAGCCATTTTTATGTGTATACATTTTGCCCCTCTTTGAAATGATGTCGAGACAACATTGTTTCAAAGATTAAATCAAGTGTTGATAATGCGTCTGATGGAGATAAAAATCCTGATTGTGTGCCCCCTCGATATATTGATCATGAAATTGTTGAAAATTTTGGATAAGCAATTGATCTCACCATAATTGAAAAGAACCTGCAATTAAATTCATTTGTGAAAAATAAATAAAATTGACCCATTTTAATAGCATTAATTACCCTTCCAAATGGTAAATATAAAATTAACCAAAGGTAATTTTAATTTCATTTGCATCCTTGTCAGCTTGTGAAGAAAATTGTCTTTGGTGAGGTGGTGAAATGGTGATCTCATTCGAGGACCATCGATTTGTTCGTGTTCGACGATATCAGTGACCTCCTAACTATGGGTATCTGGTATGTACCTTATCCCAAGTTGTTTTGCAACTTTTCGTATGATTTTCCATGTTTTTTGGCCTATGTGAGGCTATTTTGAATTTTTTCGATTTTGGGCATTGTGTTTTAATGCTTTCGTTTTGTTTGTTAATGCTTTTGTGAGTTTTAGTGCATGTGTTTGTTTTGTTCATGCCTTTGTGATTTATGTTAGCATATTTGTTATGTCATCTCTTATGCTTTGAGTGTTTGCGCATATGATGAACAAGGTAGCCGCTTATGATTGTTTCACACTTTTGTTCCAAGGTTTAGCGCTTTCATGAAAAAGGTTTATGCATATGTTTGATTTAGCATTTGTGTTCAATAGAATAGTGCTTTTGTTAAAAACATTAGCGCTTACGCTTCAAATGAATTTGTTTGATGTTGTTCATGTAAAAATTCACTTTGATGATTAGATTTAGGCATTGTGATGTGCAATTGTGATTGATAAAGAGTTGATAATGTTGATTGATTGGATTTGATTTGATAGATTGATAGATTAGCTCTAAGAAACCGATTCAGTTTCTGATGAAGAGCATAATAGAGTTTGATTGAACTCAATGACTGATAGAAAACTATGATTGATAGGTTTAGATTGATTTGATAGCCTGATTTGCTTTAGTTTGAAAAGGTGTACCAATTGTTGATGTGTTAGATTAGCGATCGCTTTGATTTGATATATAGATGATTGATGATTGATCAAATTCTCTTGGTAAACAAGGGAAACTCAATGTTCTCCAGTGTCAGGAGAAATTCCTGGCTATGCGCCACTTAGTGCCAGAGCTTACACAGGCTGAGATTAGACATATAGATGCTTGCAGATTATGCAATTTGTTATACATGCCTGATATTACCCATAATAGGGGATTGTTGACTGCCTTAGTAGAGAGATGGCATAGCGAGCATAACACTTTCCATCTACCCACTGGTGAGATTAGTGTGACACTCGAGAATGTCTACAAAATTCTTCACATCCCCATGACTAGTGAGTTAGTCCAGTATGATTTTTAGGATCGTGGAGGGACAGAGGCTTGCAGAGCCGTATTCGGTGATGAGAGAATTTCCAGAGGAGAGATCCGATGGGAGGATATGATTATGTATTATGAGACTCTCCCCATGATTCCTGTAGGTTTGATTAGGGGATTCATCTATCCAGACATGAGATCTCAAGGTTTTGCTATTGGTTGGGGTGAGATTATTCAGAGCATGATGCAACATTAGACTCAATATGTGTGGGGTGTTTGTATGATCGCTCATTTGTATCATGATCTTCATCAGGTTATTTCCGATGAGATTGCTAGTTAATTGACATGATGCACACTATTACACATCTGGTGTTGGGAGCACATTGCTATTATGTGGCAATCCATCATAGAGTTCATGGTGAGAGGCAACCATATCTCTATTTGTATGCAAGTATCCTTACTCAGCATAAGTTGGGTAAGATGGATTATTGGTGTTGGGTTCTTGATTCATTAGATAGTGTTATTTAAAGACCTTATATCGATTGTGAGCCATGGATGGATGATGCAAACATTATCATATATTATGTAGAGTAGCTATCTCATTGGTCAGACTCCATACATTATTGAGCGGTAGTTGATTAGTCGCATTTTGAGACAATTTGACATCATTCAACCCATTCCTACTAGTGTCACAATATATGCACGACAGTACAAGGATAAGCGAGATTGGAGATCATCTTTATCTTTTGAGATAGCACATGCAGATTTTTTGGCTACTCCTAGGGTGGCTTATGATTTGAGATTGCACATTCTAGATCCTGGGGTTACTACAGATTATGCTCAGTACATGCTTGCACACCCATTTCCTCATATTACCGATCCAACAGAGCCTCCTCCCAGCTTAGGAGATGAGGATGAAGATTTAGATGATCCCATTATTAAGAGACAGGGATGAAGATGAGAGCTTAGAGCTAGTCAGGAGCCCGAAGGTGATGGAGGTGGAGGCAGTAGGAGACCCGGACAGAGAGGAGGTCAATTGAGAGTCCATGGAGGACCATTTGGACCAGTTGGCAAGATTGGGAGACCACTTCCTATGGGTGGGAGAGAGGTAGGATGGATTGGGAGGGATACTGGTAGGACAGGTATGAGATTAGTGAGAGGGTTACCCTCTACAAGAGGAGGCATGATTACTGGACTGGATGGGGGTTGTGGGAGAGGCATTGATTTTGGTCAGATTCAGTCAGACCCTAGGGTTATTGCAGATCATGGTGGAGAGGATGAGGATCTAGAGGCTCATGTTCCACTTATTAGACGATGAGTTTTCAGAGCTACTTGGACTGAGATTCCAACAGGTGGACAGGAAGGTGGAGATGAGGGGATTGGAGGTCATGTCCTTCAGCAGAATGTGCTAGAGCAGGAGACCTTGGATAGTCTTAGAGCACAAATAGATCAACTTAGAGCATAGGTACATACACTCATGATAGAGATGGACAAAGATGTTATGAGACAATAGGATACTCAAGGTCTCCTTGATCATATTCAACAGGTTGGATCAGGTACTCTCTCAGTTGATACCATTAGAGCACTATTTTGGGTCAGGAAGGAGACATCACATTGGTGACGATTATATGAGGATTTACTCGCAGAGAGCTAGAGGGAAGGTAGCTATCATACCACTGTGAGGATGGATACTAGAAGCGGTGGAGTCATGGGACCTCCTCAGAGGAGTGGTGATCATGTGGGACAGGCATCTGGAGGATCTTCTTGCCCATAGCCATAGAGACAAACAGAGTTAGGTGGTAGTGGCACAAGACAACCTTGACTTGATTTATATTGATGAGGCATTTGTATTTTTTATCCGATATCATTGTATACTTGGACATTTTTTTGTTTTATGATGATCTATATGCATTGATTACATGAATGATGCTCTTCTATATGATGCAATGATGATGGAATGACATGCTTTTGATTTTGAAAATGCAAATGAAAATGATTATTAACTTAAATGATGTGAATGAAATGATCTATATGGGAATGCAAATGAATGATTGATTTTATTTTTAATGCGTAGGATGATGTAAATGCAAATGATCTACATGAAATGTTTTTTATTTTTATATGTAATTCTTACAATGATTATGAATCTAAGTGAAAAGATGCAACTAAATGATCTTAATGAATAAAAAGAACTACAATGATAATGATCCTAATGCAAATAATGATGATGATACACTACATGTTTTAATTAAATACACTTATTGGAAGGCAAACTAATGCAATGATTGAATGCAACTAAATGAAATGGATGATGATTATTTAAATGATTCTAAAGATTAATGCACCTACAATGATCAAATGCAAATTGTTTTTTGTTTGTCAAAGTATACTCAATCTTTATTTATGATCGTTGATTTATGAATGAAATGAAATGCTTATAATGCAACTGACAATGAATGCTTATAATCTAGATGAATAATGAGCTAATCTAAAATGATCTAACTAAAAATGATACTGCCATTCTTCATATGCTTGTCTTGTAACAGTGCTTGATTTCATCATTGAGCTTTAAAATGTTGTAAGAAAATACAAGCAACTTGACATAATGATTCAAGCTAACCTGAGTGTTTCTTACATGGATTTGGATATAGAAAGTTTATACAAGCAACTTGATATAAGGAACCATGTTGACCTGAGTATTCCTTGCAGAACAGATAAGGATTATCTCCTTTCATGCATGACTCGGAACGCCCTCCTTGATATTTTGCTGATCATATCCTTAGACAAGTACATACCGTAGTAAGAGATAAACCATAGACAACAAACAAAGAAAATAATCATTCCCCATCATAGCTTCTCTAGTCATGGACATCCTTGAGTCACATAGAGTACATGAGTAGCAATATATCAAGATATAAACAATGAATCTTGTATATCATTTATGTGTTCTCATGGTCATTAACTAATATAATCATCTTGATGAATGATCATTGGTAATATTTTATTACTTGTTGGTCGATTCTTCCTTTTTTGAGTTTCACAATTGAGTTGTCATAAAAGGCCTCGATCTTCGTTACTTTGTTGTTCGTTATTTGTTTCAAAATCCTAGGTGTTTTTGGTTTTTCTAAGTTTTCCAAATGTTTTGGATTTTCCAAGATTCAAAAGATCACCTTAGCAAAAGGAATTGGGATTTTGCCTCCAGCAGAAACAAAACTTTATTATGGATGTATGAATTGATCAAGATCCAAATCATGGTGAGATACAAATGCAGCTTGATTGATTCTGATAAAATCTAAGACATTGACTACGATAAGTATATCAAAGATTAATAACAATTGGTAAGTTGCATATTTTCTACTAAATGGTTCAGAGCAATAGATGTGAAAGATGGAATGTATAAGCTAGAACAGATGGAAGTGATAGATGCGATAGGATGGAGTGGATAGGTGCGCAAAGCGATCTCATAGATGGAAGAACTCACTTTTTTAGATAGCGCCTATTTACTAGGTTTTCATTGTCTAAATTTAATGCATTTTTTATATTTTGATGATTTTTTTCTTTTCTGCTTTTGTTGTTTTATACTTTTTTAGGGATTTTCTGCTCTTCTAATTTTTACTAATTTCTTCAAGACTTTATATGCTTTTTATTGATTTTTCCAAGACCTTAAATCTCAAGCAAAAAATATTTTAAGATGGATAGAATTGATAGTTTCATCAAACCAATCACCTTCAATGGTAGATAACTTGTATGCTCCTTAGCCATATGTTGCTACTATGACAAAAGGACCTAGCCAATTTGGTTCAAATTTACCCTTCTTTTCTCGATCTTACTGATTTCTTGGATTCTCTCTGAGAACTATATCTCCAATTTGAAAAATGCACAGCTTGACTCTATGATTATAACTTCTTGTCATTCTCTGTTGATACACCTTTAAATGATCTGTTGCATTTTGGCAACGTTCCTGGATCAGCTTAAGTTCTTGAAGTCTAAAGACTCATTGTTCTTCTTCTTCTGGTATAAGACCTTTCAAGGAAGCTCATAGAGAAGGCATATCTAACTATATTGGTAATATGGCTTTTCATCCATAGACTAAGCAATATGGAGTTTCCCCCATTGGTGTGTGGATGCTAGTTCGGTATGCCCAAAGAGTAGGATTTGGCTAAATGTGCTAGTCTTTTCCATCTTCATTGACTATTTTCTTCAAGATTTTCAAGATAGTCTTATTTGATGCCTCAGCTTGACCATTTCCTTGTGGATAATATGGAGTAGAAAACCTATGTTGGATATGGAATTGCTCACATAGTTCCTTCACATCTTGATTCTTAAATGGTCATCCATTATCAGTGATAATGGTCATAGGAACTCCATAGTGACAGATTATATAATTCAAGATGAATGATGATATTTGTTTTCCTATCACTTTTGTCAAAGATACTGCTTCAATCTATTTAGTGAAATACTCAGTAGTAGTCAGAATGAATTTATGTCCATTAGAGGATGAAGGATTTACTTACCTACCAAATCAAGGCCCCATTGAGAAAATGGCCATGATCCTGCCATAGGATACAATTCTTGTGCTGGTGCGTGAATGAGATTCCCATGGATCTGGCATTATCTGTATTTCTTAGCATATGTGAATGAATCTCTCTCCATAGTAGGCCAATAGTAACCCATATGAATAAGTTTCTTAGCCACTATTAATCCACTTGAGTGTCTTCCACAAATACCTACATGAACTTCATTAAAAACTTTCTCAGATTCTTCTTATTCGAGACATCTCAATAAAGTGCTATCTAGACCTCGCATATATAAGGTATCAGCAATAATAGTATAGCAGGATGATTGACGGATAAAATTTCTTCTTTGATTGTGGGATAGGTCAGGAGGAAGGATATTCTCTTTTAAGTATTGATAAGTTTGGTCGTATAAGGATTGACTAGCTCTCGATATATGGCAAATCATGTAGGTGTGCTGGGATTAAATGGTAGGGGTTAAGATATCTTCCACCATGAATTCATAACGCTATTGATTCTCCTGATTCTGCAAAAGAGATGTTATTGTAGCCATTACATCTGCTACTTTATTCTCATTTCTTGGAATCTAAGTGAATGATACTTCTTCAAAATGTTCTTTAAACTCTTCTGCCAACTATTTGTAGGGTATGAGCTTGTCATCCTTACTTTGATAATCATTATTTATTTGGTTGATGATAAGTTGTGAATCACCAGAGACATGTAATTCCTTGATATTCCATTCAATAGCCATTTTGAGCCCAATAGTCAATGCTTCATATTCTACAGTATTGTGTGTGCATGTAAACCACAACCTATATGATTTTGGAATTGTGTGTCCTTGAGGTGTGATGAACAAAATTCCTGCACCTGATCCATATTGTGTATAAGAACCATCAAAGTACAACTCCCAAAATTTTGTACTTATTGTCAGAATGTCTACGTCAGGAAATTCAATGTGCCATGGTATGTCATCTTTTAAGGGTGCTTCAACTAATTGATCAACAATGACCTATCCTTTGATAGCTTTACGATCAACATATTCTATATCAAACTCACTTAGTACCATAACCCACTTTGCTAGTCTGCCTGTCAAAGTTGACTTGTTCAACAAATACTTTAGTGGATCTATCTTTGCTATCAGTTTCACAGAATGAGTCAGCATATAATGTCGCAGCTTGAGTTGCAAATACAACTGCTAAGCATATCATATTTCAATTCATATCCAACAAGTGTTCTATTGATGTAATAGACCACTCCTTCTTTTCCTTCTTCATCATGTTGTGCTAGGAGAGCTCTTAATGATACATTTGTCGCTGAGATATAGAGTATCAATGGTTTCCCTTTCATTGGTGATACAAGTACTGGAGGATTCATGAGATATTCTTTGATTTACATAAAAGCCTTTTCACATTTTTGTTCCCATTTGAATGAAACATTCTTATGTAAAATATGAGTGAATGGATGACATCTATCTACTAATTGAGAGATAAATCTTTTGATTGATTGCAATCTTCCTTGTAAATAACGTAATTGACTTATGTTCCTAGGTGACTCCATTTCCTTGATAGCTTTGACCTTTTCTACATCTACTTCAATTCCATGAGTTGATATAATGTACCCAAGAAGTTTGCCAAAGGTTACTCCAAATGCACATTTCTTTGGGTTTAATCTTAACTGGTATCTTTCAAGCCTATCAAATATCTTTCCCAAGATGTTCAAATGTTCTTGTCTTGTATGAGATTTTGCAAGTATATCATCTACATATTCTTCCATAAATGTATGCATCATATCATGGAAAATTGTTGTCATAGCTCTTTGATAAGTTGCTCCTGTATTCTTAAGCCCAAATGTCATAACATTCTAGCAGTAAGTACCCCATGCATAGGTGAATGCTATATTTTCTTGATCTTCAGGGGTGCTTCTTATTTGATTGTATCCTGAGAATCCATCCATTAATGAAAACATCTCATGTCCTACTGATAAGCCCATAATTATATCAATGTTGGGTAGTGGGAAATCATCTTTGGGACATGCCTTGTTCAAATCTCTAAAATCGATGCAGAATCTTATGCTTTTATCTGGCTTTGACACTGGCACAATGCTTGAAACCCATTCTGGATAGGCAATAGGTCTTATGAAACCCACATCTAATAGTTTCCTTAGCTCAGCTTTTACAAGAAGAGCAATGTGTGGATGCATCTTCCTTAGGTTTTGTTTTACTGGTTTTTCTTTTAGATCCACATTGAGATGATGCATGATAAGATCTAGATTAAGTCCTGGAATGTCTGCATAGGACCAAGAAAAATTTATTTGTCTTTGTCTGAAGAATTCTATGTATTCTTTCCTCTCTTTATCTGATAATGAGGCAGCATAATGAAGTATCTTGGGATATTTTGGTATGCCAATGTTTATTGCTTCTATTGGTTCTATTAGAATAGCAGATCTCTCCTAAAAATATGCAAGGAGTATGCCAAACTTTCCATCTTCTGGCGCCTCAAAGAGGTTTTCATCATCCTTTATTTTTCCTTTTGATTGATCTAGTGTTGCCATGGTCTTTTTCCTTGTTTTATTTCAATTTTGCAATTGGAAAGTTTGGCATTCTCCTGACTACAAGAAACGTTACTTGATTTTGTGATGGAAGATATCTTACGTGTTATGGATACGATGACATTAAGATATACAACTAAGTCATGGTCATTGGAAAAGACATCCAATTCAGGGTTTTTTAGGTTATCCTAATCAATTATTTATGGGTGAAGAAGGGGTAATTCATAGTCATCGTCACTATTAGGTGCTTCAAGGTTCATGAGATAATAGTCATAATTTGGCATAGAGTAGGTAATGTCATAGATAGAATGATCTTTAGGATAGTCCCTCCCAAGTGTTCTCCCATTAGTTCTAACAAAATTAGTATTAGTATTTTGTAGTTCACACTCAAGTGACTCTTCATCTAATGTTTGTCCCTTAAACGAATGGATTATATCAACACACACGTCTTTAGTACTGCAAGTTCCTTCTTGATTAATTTCAATAGATTCACTTGTATTTTGAAGTTGACATACTTGTGTACATGATATAGAGTATTATTTTGCTAGCTTTTGTCTTCTCTCGAACTCAGCTTCTTCTGGACTAATAGTCAATCCTACTTGACTATCTCTTAGTTCTTCTATGGTTCTGCCACACCTTGGTACATCTTGCTCCTCATTTGATAAAAATATGATATTTCCTTATGGTTGATCCATATCTGTTTGTTCTTCTTGTGGCATTACTTCTTGGCCTTTTTCATTCTATTTCTTTTGTTGTCTTGTATATGTCTCTTTTCTCTAGATTCTAAGTTCTTCTTGTCTTCTTTCTATCTCTATCTTTTATTTTGTAAAAGACAAGTCTCCATTTGTGATAGCTTCTTTCTCTTCATTCTTTTCTTCACTTGATATACTAGATGAGACATATGGACCCCATTCATATTCATTTCAGTCTATCGCTGAACCATTGTCTAGGATTACACCATTGTACCATACAAGAATGTTGCATGGTGCAAATAGTTCTCTGATTTCTATCATCTCTACTTTAACGGCTTCTGGAATATCGTGTTTAGATTTTGCATTTGCTCGTATTCCTTGAACTTGTTTACAAGATTATTCTTCTCTTTTGATTGCAATCTCTTCTTCTTGTTTCTCATGTTCTTCTTGTTTATGCTTATTGGCTACTATTTATACTGTTTGATGTAGCTTTTCTTGCCATTGTTCTTCTTTAGAGACTGATTTCTTTCTCCACTTTGGCTATTGATAATTATGGTGCTTTTGATTTGGTTTTGAATATCCAAGTCCTAATTTATCTTCTTTAGATTGCGAGTGAGGACAAATAGATTCTAAAATACCTTAATGTCGCTTACCAATTGGTCCTTTTCCTTCATATCCTTTTTTTGCATGATCTTATAACCATTGCCATATTTTTCTATGGGAATATTGACTTTTACAGTTGTTGCTATAGTTTCATTTTCATCTTTGTATAACCAACCAAGAATGTCCTTGTCTTTAGTTTCTTCTGCAAGTGTTCTAGCTCTAACAAATGCTCCAATAAACATTTCTTTTGATTTTTATGAGATTCATGGTTGGATATTTGTAGGCTTTCCATATGATTTAGATGAAAGTGGAAAATTATGCAAATAATATTTTCCCATTCCTTCATCATTTAATTTGAGCTTTTTCTCAAAGGTTTCCCATTACTTTTCTTGAATTTCTTTGGTAGGATATACTGATTCTCTGTTATGTGGAACTCTTGTATCTTGTGTTGGCTTCAGATTATTGCAATATTGGCTTTTGTCTGCAATTATAGTGACCTCTTGTCCCTCATGAGGAAACTTTACACATTGGTGATATGTAGAAGGAATTGCTTGTATTTTGTGTATCCATGGCCTTCCTAGAAGAATGTTATAAGAGAGATTCAAATATAGAACCTGACATAATGTATTCCTTTCCACATGTCCTATTTTGATTGGTAACACCACAGTTCCTTTAGAAGAACGCTCCTCTTCATCATAAGCCTTAATGGTTATTTTCTTCTTTGGATCTACTGCATTTTTTGAATATCCCAAAGCCTTTATTAAATTTAATGCACAAATGTTTAAGCTAGCTCCACCATCTATGAGTATGCATTTGACATGAGTTTTATTAATGGTGATTTCAACATGTAAGGGAGCATTGTGAGGATGTTGCAAGGATGTGTCATCATTCTCAGAAAATGATAAGCAATGAGGAGCTATAAGGTGTCCCACCATGTTTTGGAACTGATCTACATCCAAGTCTTTTGAAATTGTTGTTTCCATTAGAGCTTTTTCCAAAATTTCCGTATGCATAGGTGAAACTTTGAGAAGTTCAAAAATTGATATTTGAGAAGGTATTCTTTGCAATTGCTCCACTAAGTTATATTATCGTGAAGTGGAGGTTGATTCATTTGTTATACCCGAAAGTGACCTTTGTTTTGCTTCTTGTAATGCCATTAATTGGTTCTAAAGGTGTGTTATCCTTAATGATGATGATATTTACCACATCATCATATGTATGAGTGTAGTTCACTTTGGTTTTTCCTTTGTCATATTTTAATTTGGATTGTTCACCTTTTTCATAGTTTGGAAGTTGAGTTTTGAAGGCTAGGTGTGATTCATTTGTCTTATGGCTATCCACTGTGATAGTTTCATTATCGATTAAATCTTGGATAAGATGTTTCAATCTCTAACAATCATTAGTTTGGTGTCCTTTATTTCTATGGTAATTGAAAAAATGATTGTCGTTCCACCAATTCAATTTGATTTGTGGTTCATAACTTCTTACTTTTGGTAAAATAATTAGTTTGTTCGCAAGAAGAGTTTTCAAAGTGATTCCAAGGGTTCTCCAATGTTTGTGAATTTATTGCAAGGATTGGAGAAGAAAGACTTGGATTTATTGTTTTCTTGATTTTTATTGTTTGGGATCTGACTCGATAGATTAAAGATTGGTTGTTGTTTTGTAGCATTATTATCGTCATTTCCTCCATTGATGACATTCCTATTCTTTGACCAAAACTTGGGTTTGTCATTGTTGTTGTTGTTGTTGTTGTGATTGTTGTTGTTGCTATAAGAATTATTGTAAAGTTTTAGTTCTCCTTTCTTTACCATCACGTCTTCTATTTTCAGACCATTCTCAATCATCTTGGCGAAAGAGGGAGGACATTGCATTTTTAGTCAATAACTCATTTCACTAATAAGATTATCAATGAATATGTCCATCTTTTCTTGATCAGGTACATCTCTTGGATACCTATCAAACATTCATTTCCATCACTGCAAGAAGATCATAAAAGATTAACCATTCTTTTGTTTAACATTGCATAAATCTAGCATTGTTATCTCATTCCTTACATTGTAGGAGTATTGTGAAATAAACCTGTTCATGAGTTCTTCAATAGATTTGATTCAAGATGGTAGTCTGGAGAACCATTCCATTGATTGTCCATTTAAACTCCTAGGGAATAGATGCATCAGGTAAGTTTCGTCATGTGCAAATTCCATACTCATAGTACAAAACTCCCTAATGTGATCTTGAGGATCAGATTTTCCATTGTATTTGTCATATTTAGGGATCTCACAATGCTGTGGAAATGGTATCATATTCAAACTTTTATCAGAAGGATACAAGCAGATATCTTCCAATGAATACTTCTTGGAGCTTGTTCCATTCTGCATATCTTGTATCTTTTGTTGTAGATTTTGCATTTGTTGAGTGAGATTTAACAATGGAATATCCATATGGTTTCTCCTTGTTTCATTGTGATAAAGCGTCTCTTTGTTGAAAAGCACATCCTTGCAAAATTTCTTCGTCAAATTCTATCCTGCAATCACATAAATAGTGATGAAAATGGTGTAAGAATGTCCTATGTTTTAATAAGATCTTGCGATTGATATACAAGAATCTTATTCTTTTTTGAGTAGCTTTATAACTGGGTTTTCTTTTCTTAAGGTGATACTTAAAAGTCATATATGCATATGATAGTTTACAAGTTTTCTTGATTCCAATATGGGTGCAATTTTGATTTTGATATAACCTAGATTCAAAATAGGAAACATATATCCAAGATAATGAACACAAGGTGGATTGATCAAGTTTCATGATAGAGGATTTGATATATCCTGATGAGAAACTAACAATGATGTTGATTTTTGCACTTAAGATGTTTGAATCAATAGCTTGTTGAATGTTTTATTCTTATGGAAACCTTTTGGAAATAGCCTGTTGGATTGGTGACCCAGTTATCGAACTAGTTTGAAAATGTGTGATAGTTTAGAGACAAATCTACTCAAGAAGTGTCTTGATACTGACTTTGAAATTTTGGTTTGATATGCTTTGTTTCATATGTGGAAAAGCCTTTGTGCTAGCTTTTGTGGTAAAAAGTGTTAACTTATGGGATAAAAGCACTATTTTGTTGCTTGAAAGTGCTATTCTGACTATGTTTCAAGGATTGTTTTCAAAATTTTCAGCAAGTTGTTGGATTTTTTTGCTCATTTTTAGATGAAAAATTTCTCAATTTTTACCCATTCTGAGCATGTTATAGACACAGAAGACACAATGTTTGAAAAAAAATGCACAAGCAACTACAAATCTTATGGCAGGCTGAGACAATAATTGTTGAATCTCACATGGGGTTTCCCCTGAGGATACACTATTCAAAGCGGATATTTAGATGCTTGACCCCACTGGCTCCACCCTCGACACTCACTTCTCTGGGGCAGCCAAGCACCAATTTCCATGAGAACTCCCCATGGAAAACATTATATCTCTACTAAGAACCATATGTGTGTGAGCTGCTTCAAAGGTGCAACCTCCTATGCCAACAATTAGCAGGATTTTGGAAACTAGTACAAGTGGTTTTTAGTAAAGGCTTCCAGTCATGTGGCCATACATGTGGCACTTTCAGCTCTATAAATACAAAAGGTTCCCAGCCTATAGAGGTTACGTTCCATAGGGTTTATGGGGAAACATAATGTCGGCATGAACTTATCAGCACATGTTGCTTGTGACTTTCGTCACAAACACGATTTATTTAGAGTGGATTGGAAGGACTCGGTATTAGCCTGTTTCCACTTTGGGTCATTCCCCTCTCATTGGCCCTCTAAAGGCTACACATAAAATAAAGTAGGGTTGGTTTTTTGATCACCATATGCGGGTGAGAGCATACTTACCAACTACTTCATCAAGCACAAAAACCACAAGTTTATTTTAGCCTTCTAAAATCTATGTGCAACTACTTTAAAGAAGTCACTCAAAATGCAAGTTGCATACTATCAATTTATCCCCTTAGTTAAGCTAAATGAGAAAGATATGATGTGTTACTTTCCAAAATAGAACTCTTAATTAACTAGGTGAGGAAATGCATGAAATTTGCTTAAAATAATCCTGCACATAGACATGCCAGTAGTTTGAAAATTTCAGTTCTTGGACAATCGGACCTACAGGAAACTTTTGTCAGTTGCAAATAAAAGCACTATCCTAACAAATGCGATGCCTTTCACCTCAAAAGTGCTAACCTGCAATACAAAAGCATTGCTTTGCGGACTAAGAAGTGAGAAATCATTGACAAAAACACTAACCAAAATGACACATGCATTAACTTGCAGGACAATAGCGTTGCTCTAAGGATTAAATGCATTGATTTACAGACAAAAGCACTAACCTAAATGACAAATGCGCTAACCTGAAGGAAAAAAGTGCTAACCTATTAAATAAAAGTGTTGTCAGAACTCACACAGGCATGAATTTGGATTACAAATACATTAAATTTGTTTTTGTGAGAACTAGACAAGATATCAAAAAGATATATGCGAGGCTCCAGCCCCACAGTGGGCGCCAAAATGTGTCGAATTGAATTTCATCATCAGAATACTACCTGCAACATGTTAGTTTCACAAAATACAAAGGAAATGCTACAGGAAATCCAAACTCAACCAATGAAACTACATGAAATGAATATTAAAATAAAAACATTATTTTTTACCTCTGTGATTTAAGTCTCATTGTGTCCTAACTCGATTGTTCCTGGTTGCAGATGATGTGCTCTCAGACAAGCATTGATAGCTTCCAAGATGGCATATGAAGAATGGACTAATAACTGATAGTTAACTTATACTATGATATGCAATGCAAAATGATTTAAAGCTAGATGATTATGCTAAATGAGAAATGCTAAATTGTTAATTGATTCAAGATTAAACTCACGGATGCATAAGATTTCACAAATTGTTAACTTGAAAACTCACTTTAAGACTAACTCTTTCTCAACTCAAACTCCTAATTTTATAGACTTTGAGAGGATAAGATGATGTGTCTTGAATCAACGATCATGATCAAATCTACAGATTTGGATGACTATGAGCAAAGGTGAAGGTTGAGAGAAAGTAGGAAGGAGAAGATAAGTGTCACTCATCTCACCTTGACTGGGTTGTTGATTGAGGGAATCTAGGGATGGTTGGAGAAAATTTAGGCATGAGAGGACAAGTGGACTCAATTCCTTCCTATGATATAGGGATGTTGGAGAGAATATAGAAGAAGGTTAAAAAATATGTGTACGTACACAATATTTCATTTATTTTGGAAGTTGAAGATAAGTGGCTAATAAATGTTTTATTTATTTTAATTTTGTTGATTAATTTAGCCACATGATGGATGAGTTGGCAAAGGAAAGATGAAGTGGAGATGGAAGAATGAGTTGGAAAAGAGATTAAACAATTAAGAACTATTTAATATTTGAGACTATAGGATAGAAGAATAACAATTAAATATTAGATATTTAATTGATTGAAGGAATAATTAAATATTAGATATTTAATTAATTGATTAGAAGAAAAGGATAAATGAATGAATTAATTAATATTTCAATTAAATTAATTAATAGAAGGACATGATATTAAATAAATTAATCTTTTCAAATTAACTATTTAATAGAAGAATAATTATTAAATAAATATAAAATATTTATTTAATCGCTCATAGCTATTTTTATGTGTATACACACGGATCTTGATATCCGGAAGCGAGTGTCAACCAATAGCCAATTAACTGATATTTCAGGTTGAACAGAATTGTTTTGGTCCGAAAGCTTTTCAGTGATTGCGATGGTGAGAATCGTGTATAGGATGATTGGGTCGACATAGAGACATAATTTTATCATCATTTTGGTGATCCACATTTATCTTTGGTGATCCGTTCAAGCTGACATATGACTACACATTACATTAGCATGCCGACTTGATGAATGGTCTATTTTATGATTAAAGATATATAAGACCGGTGCATAAGACCTTTTAGGAGTATGGTATGATTGTATGCGAGCGAGTGGTGATCGAGAATCCTTTGTACCGTAGTTTCACATGCACATTCTTGATCCAATAGCTGAATGAGATACTGAACAAAGCAGAACAGTAGAGGTGATACAATCAGATATTTGGCACTTAACCAGAACTCATCCAGACATTGTAGATGCTATTTTGGAGTTCATTCATTGTAATCCATCTTTGTAATTGATCAGTAAGGCAATGAGCCTTCTAGGGTTGTGGCCCTTATTGTAATTGAGTTGTAAGCTCTAGGCAGTGTGCCTGAATGCAAGTGCATTCCCCATATTATAATATTTTTTGCTACTGGCCACAGTGGAATAATATTATGGGTTCAAATCCCGCCATGGTTTTCCCATTTGGGTTTCCACGTAAAAATTCCGTTGTTATGATTTTGTGGTTGGTTATTTTAAGTTTTTGCATATCAATTTTATGCTTATACTTCCAGTGGCTTAAGTTAAATTAGAAAATCAGATAACTGGTAGATCACTGATTCACCCCCCCTCTCAGTGATTCCTAGTTCCAACATTACCATCCTTATGGGTCTCCTTGTGTGATCTTATCAATAATGAGCATTATAGACTCTCCCAACTTCAAGATCTTGAATTATTGGATGATCATAGACATAATGATTTCATTCATCTAAGAGAACACCAAAAATGCATGAATCAAAGCTACAATCATAAGGTTAAACCTTGTACATTTGTGGTAGGTGACTTGGTTCTCAAAGAAAATCCAAAGCATCAACAAGCTTGAGAGAAATGGGGAAAATTTTAACCTAACTAGCTTGGTCCCTATATTGTCATAGTATTCTATGGCTTTGGACCATATCAACAACATGCACCTTTGAAATTTCTACACTTAGTCCTTCATAGAATCCCTTAAAAATATAAAATAAATAAATAAATAAAATGAAAAAAATCATCACCTTGACGAAAACCTGGCAAACAGGTGTCTTGTGTGACACAAAAAAAAAAAAAAAAGTAAAGAGAAATAAATTCATCCAACAGTGAAAACCACTTTGGTGGTGCCATGGGCAAGTACCATGGTGAAAACTAGGCAACCAACGCCATGTACAAGGACTTTGTTCTTCCCTCCTTCAGGATTTCACATCATCCTTTCACTATCCACACACTTATGTCCGCTCACTTCATAATAAATTTGCATCCCTATCATAGCTCACTATTGTTCTACCAAGGTCCTCATCTTCCACAATAAAACCTTTTTTCACTCTTGCTTCATCCATAATAATCAAGTCTTATCTCTAACTGGGGGCATATCCTCAACCTAGTGATGGAATTGAATCCTTGGCATCACATGTTATGAGGAACAATGCTTTTATACCTTTCTTATTCCACTCACAATTTGCAATAAAGTTTCACTTGCATCAACAATCCACAATAAAGTTTTTCTTTTCTTCACAATAAGCATCCATCTCGTGGGGTGAGAAAGTTTTAGATGAGACATGAGCAACATTTGTGCTTGAACCAAATCAATCTTTTAAGCAGACTGCCATCCTAACATGACTGGTGATCCTGTTTGCCTTATCACTGTTTGTCCTTTATTAGGATACTATCAACATTGTGACCAAATCAAATTTTAAACATCTCGAGAAATAAATATTTGTGGCATCTGTATTTCAATGATTGTTGGTTTTAGGTATTTTGTTTTTCTTTGATTTGATCTTTTGATGACGTGCTTACTATGCCTCTTAAGGATTTATGAATCTAGAGTGGCCAAGATAAGGCATGATCACTTGATTGCTTCTTGTGGATTGTTCTCTAGTAACAATATGGCTCATTCGAGGATATGGTGGCCTATGACCATCAACGACAAAATGAGTTTAGTGTGAACAAGGGCATTCCTTGTTTGTGTGTGTTAAATCTCCATGCAAATGGTAGACTATCTAGGTCTAAAACATATCCAGATAGTCACAATCATTTCCCATGATAAGATCAATGATGATAAATGCACAAGAGCTCATCCCCCTCATATCTTCTATCTTCCGCCATTTGTTCTATCACCTCCCCTTTAGCCTATATTCTATGTAGTCTTCCATTTCTTAACTAACTGTAATGACACACCACAAATACTAATAGCATGCATTGCATTAGCTTCCATCCTACATCACCACATGTTAGTCATACATATATAAGCATATCATATAGCATGCATCCTACATCCACATGGGTTAGTAGATAATCATCATAATGCATGATCATCCTTACACATAGAAGAATCATAAGTCAATACACACATATCCACATATGATCATTATACATCATAAGTCCATCATATAGAATCATCATTTAAGATTATATCATAAATGGATCTCATCATAACATCATAAATGCATCACATAGTCACATAAACATCATAGGAAGCACATAAAATCATCGCATCATATAGAACATCATGTAGAAGATCACATAAGAACACATGCATACAGTCACCGCCAAGAAAAGATCTCATCTCATATATAATAAAAATAATAATTTATCATATACAATGATGTCAAAATAATAATGGCTACTGAGAGCCTAAAGATCATCCTAGGTGTCTGCATATCATCATATACAAAATAACTGATACAAATTTTGGTTTGAATAAGACTATGATGATTATAATTGTCGCCCTCAAAACTAGCCAATCTTGTCTGAGCCCCAGAAGGTCCTTCTCCTCCTATCCCTAAGGGTGGTGGTCCCCCTCCTACTGACCCTACTCCTCCTAATGGTGCCTAGGTGGCCCCATAGCTCCACCACTATTTTTTCGCTACCTCTAGGCCCTACCCTATGAGATCATATAAAAGCTCCCTTCTCTCTGCCTTGTTGGCATTCCAGCCTCATATAACTGCCCCTAGTATGTTATCTCCTAGGCTTCCTGTATGAGGGAAAATGTGCGTGTTAACCTAAAGGATAAAAGATAAATTAATTAATCAAAACAAGCCATTAAACTCAACACTTCAAGATCAAAATGATAAAACCAAAGAAAAAATACAAATGACAAGCAATGCAAACCAATATCCTTGCTTCGATTTGATTATTTCGCATTTGGATGTGTGCTCATGACATTAATGGATGTCTGATTTGTGCTCCATGATTGTATATGCAAGTGATAATGAGAGATGAAAAATGGGTGTGTGAGTATGAGTTATTATTTCGATGGAGTAATGATGAATTGAGAGAAAAAGTGGATCAAAGAGGATTTGGTCTAAAATGAGGGGTATTAAATAGGAGAGATGAGGAAGGGAAGGGGAGGTGAAGAGGATAAACTTGTCCTCCAAAAAGGGACAAGTGTCTCAACTAGGAAAGAGAGGGACGACATGTGTCCAAGAGAACACATGTCCATTTTGGGCAAAGCCACCAAAAAATGGAGGGAGGGACATGTATCCTTTGGGTCACATGTCTATTTTGGGCAAGGCCACCCAAAATAGGATATTTTCCTCAAAATGGGGGAAATTGGTTAGAATGTGCACACATGTGTGAGAGGGGATGAGGTTAGAAGGGATAAGATAAGCTTGGTTGGAGGGTTGACTAGGATAGGATAGGGTTGGTTAGGATAGGATTGGGGAGAGGTTCGGAATGAAGCAGTCACCAGTGAGGAGGGACCTCAAAGAGATCAATTCGAATTGGTCAGTAGGAGTAAACACAACGGCAACACAAATATATGATGGAGGAAATGCAAGACATATTGTTTTATTCCATGAAAATTGATTACATCCAATCGGTAGCAACCAGATTACAACATACCGACTCATAGGCCTGGCAGAACATACAAAATAGGTCACAACCAGGACCTTGAATAGTGAAATCTATCTTCTATGCATAGTCTAGCTACTTGATCCTGTTGATTACTTTCTAATTCACAATTAAAATTATATATATCGATCCAAAGGATCTAGTCAGCCCAAAAAGGGATCAAAACTCAAAGAACAAGACCTAACATGTAAAATAAAACAGGCCAGCCTCTGCCAAGAGATTCCTTCGGAAATCCAAAGGATAAAACATAGATCGCGGGAAAAGGTCAGCCACATTCCAAGGAACATCAAAATAAATGCCCAAGGATCGACAAGCTTCGAAAGGGGTTATGATAGATCACCAAAATAGGTCCAAGCAACCGGTAACAAGAACTGCCAACCGGTAATAGGAAATTGTCAAGGAAACTGATAGTGATATCTTACCGAAAAATGATCCAAATGCAATGTGATCTGGAAACAAGAAAGATGATCAAGTATCAAGTATAATCCAACTCCATAGGATCCGGTGAGCCAAAACCGAGATACACAGAAAGAAAAGCCAAGACTGCAAACAGAAAGGAAAATGTTTTTGGTTGTGTTGGCGTTTTGAGTTTGTTGGTATTTTGCATAGAGATTGCATTAATGATATGTTGTCATTGATGTCAATTGAACCGGTAAATGGTATTCATGTTATTATTGATATTGTTGTTTTCTATATTGGCTAGTAACCGGTAAAAAGAGCTTTGTGAGATAAACCGGTGAACCGGTGTAAAGGGTTAAACCTTTCTATGTAATGTAACCGGTAAAACCCTATCAGTTGTTAAACCCTAACCGACCAAGTTTGATGGTTTATTATCTGATAAGCGGTAATTATGGAGACATGTGTGATCATTTGATTAAGGAGATATTCAAATTATTTTGGCATTTTTGTTCTTGTCCAGGGAAGGAGCAAAGTGGATTGCATCTAATGCACAACGCGTGATGAGTTACAAAGTCCAATAGAGCAGTCATCATGTAGCGGTTGAAATTGTCTTGAAGAATGTGAAGAGATTGTCATGATTTCTAACGGTCAAGATTGTACCGACTTGTTTGTAATCTCGATGATGAGAATTAGGTTTTTGTTGTGTTACCAACCTAATTGATTTCTATTTAAGGTCGATGAAGTTGTTTATTAAGTTTGTTGGCAAGGTTGGTAGAAAACCTGTTGAGTGTGTTGTTGCCAAACCGGTGGATGGACCTGCACTTTGAGTGAAGGTAGATTGAAGGTTATAGAAGGATTTGATCAAGCAAATGAAGTGCTACTCGGGCAGATCAAGAAAACTTGTTGTTTTCTAACAATTACAGCAGAAGTTAAATCCCTTAACCAGGTAAGCTCTAACAATCTTGGTTACTCAATAAATCCTCTAACAAGGTGGTCCATTAGCTTGGATTCTTAAATCCTCCAACGAGGTTACTCCTAACAGGGTATTATGCTTCTAACAAGGCATATTTGTAAATCCCTTAACCGGGTGATTCCTAACCGGAATTAGTTCTTAACAGGACTTATTGTAAAGTTGTAACAGGCTTTGGCTCTAACAGGGCAAACTTCGAAAGAGTTCAGATAGCTATCCTTGTGAGTCTCATCTCACCATGGTTTTTACCTATTTGGGTTTTCCACGTATAAACATTTGTGTCAAGTGGCAAATGCTTTTGTGGTTGTGATCTTATTTGTTGATTTGGTTAATCTCTGATAAGACATGTTAAGTAGAAGCATTAAGAGATGAATATGTTGAGTTATTATTAAGCATTGTTGATATTCACAAGATTAAAGTTGTTTACTGTTAAAGTTGTCATAACAGTTAAACCAGTTAATGTCAAGTATTCTTATGAATATTGATCTTGATTGAGATATGTTTACTTTGTTTGACTGATTCACCCCCCACCCCTCTCAGTATTCTACCGGATACTTATTCTTTCATCATACCATAAGGTTGATGCAAGATTCCTATGAACCGAGGATGCTCCTACATCATGGAAGAAAGTGGTTAAAATGTAGGAGCCATGTGCTCAAATATGATTTGAGTCTAATTAATTAGTCCAGGGGTTTTTGGGAAAATGGATATTTAATTAATTAAAGGTAATTAATCAAATGGGATGACAAAAAGGGGATTAATTAACTTGGTTAATTAATTAGGAGGAAACGGGTTGGGTAATTAATTTATTAGGAATTAATTAATTAATTAGGAGAAATGGGATTGGGAATTAATTAATTAGAAGTAAAGGATTAAAATTTGCTTAAATTAATCAACTAAATCTAGATGTCTACATTTTGCCCCTCTTTGTGGTGATGCTAGAATATCGTTGGTGCGAAGAAAAATAAAACACCTGAGAGCAAGGAAGCAAAATTGCCCTAGGCTTGATGAAGGAATGGTGAGGGGTGCCCCCTCGAGAGTGTGCATTAGAAAAAAGAACCGAGCGGCGTCTCGAAAGAAACATTGCCCCAGCGGACAAGATAGAAGGAAAGAAGTAGAATGAGAAGGGGAGAAATATGAAAATACAGTGGATGATATGGATGAAATGATCATGGAGTTTGAGCACCCATGAAAAAGGATGCCATGTAGAGCACTTATTTTGATTTAGCATTGTCTGTGAGTCACCAAGGTATAAGGAACCAAGGTGGAATTTCACAGCCAATGCATGGACTAACACGTATAAATAGACACACAAGATAATCTAGCACCACATAGAGTTACAGAGACCCCGTAGGCAATAGTGCTAGAGAACCCTAAGTAGAAGATATGCCCCAATGTAACATGAGATGACAAAGATCTCATGAGGGTACAACAAGGACACATCCAAAAGACACACATGGAAAAACCAAAAGAAACAAGATCACATCCTGAGCCTTGTTATTCCTAGTGCACCACAATATAAAATATCGTGGCGACTAAGAGGAAATAGAACCATCAGGAGCTTAAAAAGATAAACAAAGATAAAAAAGAATCAAAGACAAAACGAGTGTCCTAGATGTCTTTTGCCAAAAGGATAACTAATTGGATGAGGATTGGATGATGTCTGACTTGAGGAAGGATACGCACTATGCAGATTGATGATGGGTGTTGGTGAGAAGGATACATCTTGGAACAACACCAGGATCAAAGATTGATGATGCAACGACAAAAGGTATCTAATATGATCATGATGACAAAGATGCTCAAAGATGATTACTGAAGAACCAACTGATAGGACATGATCTCAAAGGATAGGACCAACGGACGCCTATGTACATTTACACCTATATACATGACACTATATACAAGACAACCTAAGAGAATATGGATGAAGAAAGAAGATGCAGGGATAGGCATGATGTTTCCCCAGTCAAGATGAAAAGCCATGATAGATTGATGATTGACTAGATTGATTGAAGAGAGAGGAGTGATTGGAAGAAACGCAATGATGATGATGATTAGAGGATTTGATTAGCTAAGAGTGATTGTATAACTTAGAAGAATGGATAAGATTGGAATGCAAAGGGGAATAGAGAGGCAAATGAATCGATTTAAAGGATGAGCAAAGGAGATGTTGTTATGTGGAGCCTAATCAGACTCAGAGGTTAAATTTTCCCTACTTCGATCGACGCGGTTTCTCCCTATGTTTTTTGATGGGGGTTTGGGGGCAGCACCCGAAGATGGGGTCAAGGGGTAGCAGGATAGCATTCCTGTTGTGGCGAGATCACATTCCTGCCACCGGAAGGGTGGCGGGATAGTGTTCCCGCCCAAAAAAGGGACACGGGAGAGCGTTCTTGCCGTGGCGGGATTATGCTCTCGCCACCCAAAGAAAGGGGGATGGAGGACACCCTATCACATGAGGGGGAAGCTAGGGAAAATGCTGAGGAGAAGATGAAAGAGGCGATGGAAAGATAGGATGGGAGGAATGAAAGGACGAAGGCTAGGATGAAAAGGATTGGAGACGGAAGCATTGGGGATTTGGCTAAGAGATGAAAGGATTAAGGAGGCATGGACAAAGGGATGGAAGAACAATGAGATCTAAGGATAGGTGGATGAATGGATATGATAAGATATAAGGATGGGTGGAGGATCCAGGTTATGGGTGAAGGGATGGAGGAAACGAGAGACAAGAATTGGTGGATGAAAGGATATGGGTGAAATGACTGACATGAGGATAGGAAGTTGAGGAATGTGGATGGAAGATATGGTGATAAATGGATAAGGACCATGAAGGTATGAGGAAGGATGATACAGATGACAAGAAGGACGAGTGAATAGGAAGGATGAATGAATGACCAACACGATAGGGACATGGAGGCCAAGAGGTTTCCAAAGCATGTATATATGGGGGCCTTTTCTTTCTTTTTATCAAGATCCAAGGGAGGATGAAGGAAGAAAACTGGATAAGATATGATGGGTATGGTAGGCAGATGGAATGGATGAGGAAATGGCTAGATGTCCTACAAAAATTGCCCCCAAGTGCGAAGAGAAAAAGGATGAGGAGAATTATGCATGACACTTGTTTGCTAGGTTTTCATCATGGTACCTATCCAAGGCACCTGTTTGCTAAGTTTTCACCATTTGGACGATTTTTTTTTATATATTTATTTATTGATTTTTGGGAAGAAATACATGGATGGAGCTAGATGAGGATAAGTGGATTTGGAGGATAGATGGATGGAAGACTCAAGCATCAAGTTCCATATCAAGGTATTAGGAGCTTATTTGGAGTGATCACTGGATGTTGGTACAAATTTATTAGGAATGAGTGAATTATGCAAAGGCTTGGATTAAATGGTTTTGATGGGGAATGTATGTGGTGGAAGGAATATGATAATGGAAAGTGTTAGAATGGAATGAGGGAAATTGAGTGTTATGGGTGGATGCCATCAAGACCAACATTGACACGTGTGGTGGAGGAAGTGGGATGAGCGAAGGGGAGATGGATGTAGCATGTGGATATGATGGAGAAATTGCGATAGGTAGCTTTGGGACATAGGGACCCAAAATAGATTTAGGAGATGGAGGGGAAGCAGTTCTAGCTTGTGGGCCAACAACTTTGGATGCCATTGTAGGTTGTTCTTTTGGATGCACTGCTTCTTTTTTCTTTGCTTCTTTTTTCTTTGGAATCCACATTGTTTTTTCTTTTGCTTTAGTGGGCCTTTGCGACCTTTGGGATTCATTGAATTTTTGTATCAACTTTTGCATTGTTGGAACATGTCTTTTTAAGTGGACATGATCATCTTTATATTGATGTGGATTTTTAGCTTTATGCATTTGTAATGTGGCATCCAAACTGTTGCTAGTAGAATTGGAAAGAGTGTGCAAACATGGAGGAGATGGAGGGAATATGGGTGAAGTGATGGATGTCGGATGTTCGATGGAATACGAGGACATGTGCCTTTATTGATTCTGATTAGGAATGAAAGGAATAGGATGTTCATGATGGGTGATGGAGATAGTGGATTTGTGCATGGAGGGACGAGTACGAAAAGATGGAGGATGAGATTTTGGAATACAAGGGCCCAAAATGGATTTATCATGCAAGGGATATATGAAGGTAGATTTTGGGATATAGGGACCAAAAATGGATTTTAAGGATGAAGGAGGAAGATGGATGGTTGTTTTAGCTTTATATGATGGAGGAGGGGGGATGGTGATAAATGATTTGGAGGAAGAATGGGGAGAAGTAATGGGGAAGCATACTTGGATTTTGCATTAGTTGTACCAACATTTTTGGATGAAGTGCCTTGGGATATGTAACTAAGACCATGAGATGTTGGACGTGCTTTAACATTGATGGGCTCCAAAATACCTTGATCATGTAGCCCTAAGCCTTTTCCTTGATAGTTCATTATTTTTAGCATTTTATCTAAAGTAGGATACTTGTTCTCTGGGTAACAAGATGTGAGTCCTTTATCAAATGGAGGAGAATGGGTGGTGCATATTAGATGTTCTTATGCTGCAAGTGGACTTCCATGGATGAATCTAAGTGAACCAAAGGGATAAAGTGATGATGGTGGGATAGTTTGGATAGGAGGAAATGAAGGATCAATAGGTGGAGTATATGTGATGGGAGGATCTTGACTTGGAAGAAGGGATGGAATGGTAGGATATTGGCTTGGAAGAGGGGATGATAAGGGATCTTGAGGTGGAGGAGATGGAATGGTAGGATCTTGATTTGGATTAATAATGCTTTGAACATGTTTTGGAACAAGATCTTGGTATGAGGGGATTGGTGTGGCAGGTGTGATGAGAGGCGACTAGGTGGAATCTTCAGATGGGATGAAGGAATGACATAAGGTTCAATGACTTGGGTGGATGGACTAGATGGAAGGATGAGAGATTCTTTCATTGGGAAAGATGGAGTAGATGAAAGGATGGGGAGTTCCTCGACTGGGGTAGATGGAGCAGATGGAGCAGATGGAAGGATGGGGAGTTCTTCAACTGGGGTAGATGGAGCAGATGGAAGGATGGGGAATTCCTCAACTGGGGTAGATGAGGTGGATGAGGGGATGAGTTGTTCATCAACTAGGGTAGATGAGGTGGATGAAAGGATGACAAGTTCTTCAGTTGGGAGAGATGGAGT
The DNA here is from genome assembly GCF_030272615.1 of Cryptomeria japonica. Taxonomy (NCBI): domain Eukaryota; kingdom Viridiplantae; phylum Streptophyta; class Pinopsida; order Cupressales; family Cupressaceae; genus Cryptomeria; species Cryptomeria japonica. Next base: position 694,709,443 of record NC_081415.1, on the reverse strand, counting down.
GGAAGGAAGGATGAGAGGGTCTTCAATTGGGATAGTTGGAATGGATGGGAGGATGGGAGATTCATCAACTAGGATAGATGGAGTGGATGAAAGGATGGGAGGTTCCTCAACTGGGAGAGATATAGTGAATGGAAGGATGAGAGGTTTTGTAGTTGGGATAGATAGAGTGGATGGAATGATGGTGGTAGGAAGTGGGAGAGGAATGATAGATGTGGGAGTCGGAAGGGAAGCTGGTGGATTAAGATAATATGTGGTGGATGGTGGAGGATTGAGGTGAGATGAAGGATTGCGACTGGTGCCACGCTCTTGTTCATGAATGTTCATCACAACAATGTGTGAAGGTGGTTCTTGTAGATAACTAAATTGTGGTTGTGAAATAATAGGTTGTGATGCTACTTGAGGTTGATGTTGCGGGGAACGTCTAACCACTTGTGGTACTGATTGGATGAGTGGGGGCATAGATGATAATGGAATTATGTAATTCATGCCCCCAATCATAGCTTGTATGAAAAATGGTGGCAGATTAAGATTAGATGAAGGATTGAGATATGATGGAAGATTAGAATTGGATAGAGAATTTAGATAAGATAGAAGATTAGAATTGGATGGAGAAGTGAGATAAGATTGTGACATGACTTGGAGATTTGTCTCATCGGGTTCATCAACCATACCCTTATCATCATTGACATAGGGTGAAATAGAAAAAAAAAAAAAAAAAAAATGACCATATTCATCATAGTAGGATTGAGAGATGACTTGGATATATGTGTCATTAGGTTGATCAACCATACCCTCGTCATCATCGACCTAGGGTGAAATAGAAGAAAATGACTTGGGCAACCAAACTCATCATAATAAAATTGTGACATGACAATTAGTTAATGAGTTGGAGAGATGAAAGATGAAAAACGGTGATAGACCAAAGACCAAGATAAGATCGAGACTAACTTTGAAGAAGTTGGATAGAGGATGAAATTTGATGTTCAATTTTGGATATTTGATGTTCAACCTCTGACTTAGGAAGAAGGAAATGATGATGCGAATTGGGAGACAAGATATGATGATGGACGATAATCTTGATGCTGGGAGATATGAGACATAAAGTTATCTAACAAAAAATTAGGAGCATCTGGATGCAAATGGGACACGGTGACCAAATGCCACATGAAGCGAAGAACCAAAGGACACTAATCAAACAAGAATCTAGAGACTCACGAACAACACAACACCTAGACCAAGGACATCTAGGACCAGAGAAACACATGAATAAAGATATCAACTGCTGATAATACAAAGATTTCTACTACAATGTGGACAACATAATGATAGTGTAACAATGTCTAAGACCAAGACCATGAAAGATAGGTGTAAACTATCGGGGACATGTAAGATTGTAAATTAACGAGGTGAAAATCCAACAACATAATGAGACCGAACTAACCAAAGAGGACAAGATGAAGCAAACTCACTAGGAAAAGGGTGCAAACCCATTAGAACAAGATAGGCAAGATTGAAAAATGTTTGGACAACATAACGAAACCAAAATCACAAACCCGTTGTTTCAGGGTGCAAACTTGCTGGAACAACACAATAGACGGTAACGGTATCAAAAAGTGAACCTGCTAGAACATGACTCAAAAAAAATAGCCAGATCAAACCCGCTAGAATAAAGAGAAAACCCACTAGTTGAGAAAGTGACAGTGACTGTGTTAAGTATGTTAATTCTAGCTCAAAGTTGATAGCATTCCCTCTAATACAAGACTGCAAACCCGCTATCCTAGACCACAAACCTGCTAGAACTGAATTCAAACCTGCTAGATTGATATTTTGAGAAAAGACTTGACACCAAACACAACAAGCATGAAGATATGACCATAAAAACAAATAAAATTAGTCAAGTATATCCCTATGGATAGTCAAATGACAGTATGAGTTAAATCTCCTAACAATAAAATACCACATCCAACCGGATAGATAGAAGCCTGATAGCACTGGTCCACCTTCGACATGCACTTCTCAGGCATGCCAAGCTTTGAATTCCTAGGTAATCACTTCCTAGTGAATTTTCTATCTCGAATTGGGGGGTACATGAGGATTTTCTTTAGTATGCACGTATCACAACACCCGAGTTAACACATAGAAGGATTTTTGGATACTAAAGAACAGTTGGCTCGTAGTAATTTTTTGACGGGTCCAGTCCAACAACAAATTCTAGAAGCAAGCCACTTAAGACTCTAATTGAGCTTGTCGGTGTAGAGAAGGCCTTCACATACGACGAACTCACTCAAAACTTCAGTCGTTTGAGCATATTTTTGTATAGCGGCTCGAAAAACACCGCTTGAGGTCACACTAAGAGAGATGTTATCCCCAATGTGCCCCTATTTTGAAATATTCCCTTGAGGTGATGAGGCCCCCAAGAGGTGATTCACTACTAAAAGGAAAAATGAGTATCGCTAACACTTTTCTCTGGCACCTATGACCACGAGAGCTAGAGGGAGAGGATAGTGTGTGTTAGCAGTAGGACCACTCTACATGCGCACAAGCATGCCAGTCATGAAAGACATGAGGTTCATTCCATTACTTGAATTGAAGTGTGCCTAGATTAAGCCAAAATACAAAAATGCAAAATGAAAGCAATAAAGGAAATATTGTTTTCGTGAAACCCTCTTTAGTGGCCCTGCAACCAATTGTTAATGTTTTCAAAGCATGGGGTCTTGTTATCACTTGATTTTCTACACAAACATTAACAAAATCTCATCCAAAAACACACAAGTTATTATATTAGTACTAAAACAACATTATGAAAAAATATGTAAATGATAATGCAAACCTGCAGTTTCACAGTGCAAACCCGCAGTTTTAAGTTGTGTTCCCGCTGGCTCAAGGAGCATTCCCGCTGTTTCAAAATGCAAACTTGCAAAAAATTAAGTCACCCAACATACAAGTTAGCAGATTAGTACTAAAAACAACATTCGGGAAAAACATGTAAATGATAATGCAAACCTACTATTTCAAACTAAAACTTAACTTGCAAATTTTGATTAAAAAGAACTGTAAGTTTCATGAAAATAGTTAAAACGCAAATCTGTTGGTTTATATTGCATTCCCACTTGTTTAGGGTGCATTCCTGCTGGTTTAAGTCGTGTTCCCACTGGTTTGTGCATTCCTGCTACTATGCAAAAAATGTCTAAATCATTTACAAAAAATCTCAAAACTTAAAATGGAGATTTATACCTTTCGTTTGGCTACGAGAATGCGAACCCATTGGTTTATGGTGCGTTCTCACAATTTCAGTTTGCATTCTCGCTGCTTCAGAGCATGTTCCCGTTGTTTCATGAAATCTCGAGATTGATAAAATAGACTTCCACCGCAGTGGAAATCCGAGTCTAATTCCGCTTTTTTGTGTGCAAGTGCTCAAAATCTGTGAAAAACACACTCAAACAACAAAAAATGTTAAAATGACCCATGAAGTGGGTCCTACTAGGCATGCCAAAAAATGTATGAGGGAAAATGTGTGTGTTAACCTGAAGGATAGAAGATAAACTAATTAACAAAAACAAGCCATTAAACTCAACACTTGAAGATCAAAATGATAAAACCAAAGCAAAAACACAAATGACAAGCAATGCAAACCAATATCCTTGCTTTGATTTGATTATTTCATGACTGCATGTGTGTTCATGATGTCAATGAATGTCTGATTTGTGCTCCATGATTGTAGATGCAAGTGATAATGAGAGATGAAAAATGGATGTGTGAGTATGAGTGATTATTTCGGTAGAGTAACGATGCATTGAGTGAAAAAGTGGATAAGAAAGGATTTGGTCTAAAATGAGGGGGATTAAATAGGAGAGATGAGGAAGGGAAGGGGAGGTGAAGAGGAGACACTTGTCCTCCAAAAAGGGACAAGTGTCTCAACTAGGAAAGAGATGGATGACATGTGTCCTCGTCCAAGAGGACACATGTCCATTTTGGGCAAAGACACCCAAAAATGGAGGGAGGGACATGTGTCCTTTGGGACACATGTCTATTTTTGGAAAGGCCACCCAAAATAGGATATTTTCCTCAAAATGGGGGAAATTGGTTAGAATGTGCACACATGTGTGAGAGGGGAGGAGGTTAGAAGGCATAGGATAAGGTTGGTTGGAGGGTTGACCTGGATAGGATAGAGTTGGAAGGATAGGGTTGGTTAGGATAGGATTGGGGGAGGCTTGGAAGAAAGTGGTTAAAATGTAGGAGTCATGTGCTCAAATAGGATTTGAGTCTAATTAATTAATTAAATTAATTAATCCATGGGGGTTTTGGGAAAATGGACGTTTAATTAATTAAAGGTAAATAATCAAATGGGATGACAAAAAGGGGATTAATTAACAAGGTTAATTAATTAGGAGGAAATGGGTTGGAGAATTAATTAATTAGGAGAAATGGGATAGGGAATTAATTAATTAGAAGAAAAGGATTTAAATTTGATTAAATTAATTAACCAAATTTAGGTGTCTACACTTCCCTAAACACAAAATTCATCCCTAAGCTAACATCCCCCTATTGCATGACTCTTGTTTTCTCAATGGTCTCTTATGCCCTGTTATATCATTGGATCATGATATCTTTCCCCCCAACTAGTGTTTGCACCTGTTGTCGCAAGGTATGTATTTGTGCGACCTATTCTTGTATCTGTGCATCTCACATTTGAATATATGTTTGTAGTGCTACCACATCTTGATCTTGTGGTCCCTGATGATGTGGCCCCTATCCCTCTCCACCCTCTCCTCTTTGAGGATCCTATTATCCCAATGCATGTAATGGTACCTATACTTGTACCTTCCTATCTACCTAAGCACCTTATGCTCCTCTATCCTATCCTCCCCTACTCCTAGATAATTGTCCTCCTCTGCCTTCAACTTCCTCTCTTCTATCTCCTCGACCTCATCCTCCTTGTCCTCTCCCTCATCTCCTCCTACTTTATGGAGCCTCTTCTTGGAAAATTTAGATTGAACACAAAGGAAAATGAATTATTTCAAAATGAAGAGAAGGAATCAACATATACAGTCTATTCTACATGATCCAATGAAAATGTTTGCACATAAAATTCATGTTGGATATATTATTTAATTACCATAAAGTTGTGCTTATAATGTTAATTCATTTTAATTCAAGTTAAACATTATGTCTACCGAGAATATGAAGAGTTTTATCACCTTATTATTAGTAATTGACTCTTTTAATGAAGGTAGTTACTGGAACCAAAAGGGCTCAAGGAGGAATTATTTATTACAAAATTTTCAAGGAGAAATGGACATTATTCAATTTTGGAAGGGAGAAGAAAGTGAAGAAATTTCTTCAAACCCAATCTTTGTACAAATGAAGTGGAGTCTATGAACTTTGGTTTTATTAAAGGAATAAAGAAGCAATCTAAATATGTGTTTATTTGTTCTCTCTATTGATTGCAATGTTTCTTGTGTGAATTTGCAATCATCTTTGGTTTTATCCCTTTGTTACTTCTAGTTGTGAACATATATGTCATAGAATCTGTGAGTTTTGATCTATGTATAGATATTTGGATGAAATAAATGCGTAGTCTTTGTATTATCATTTGTGGGTGTCGAGTGTATGATCTATGTGTCATTTATCTTCTCTCTCTTCATTCTAAAGTTTCCAACTATATTTGTGTCATGATTATGCACAAGTGTTAGTTCTAGATCTTTTCTCTTATCTATTGGAGTCGATTGTAATTTTGGTTCATTGTATAGTATTGTTAGAATTGTGAATAAAATTCAAGTATTTGCAAGATTCAAATAAAATTAATAGACCAACATTTTATTTGCCAAAAAAATCCATTCAAGTTATTATAATAAGACTTTAATATTAATAAATACAACATCATAATGGGTCAAATGAACAACTATGGTGGACATCTAGAGTCACAAAAAAATAATAAAATTAAGGATGCAAGAAAATGGAAGCTTTATTAAATTTGCAAAGTTTTAAAAATATACAAACCTTTTATTATAAAATGATCACAACATGATATAATCCTAAAAATCAAACACTTAACTTTCATAGACTCTTTGAAATAAAATCTAATCCCAATAATAACCAAGTTACTCATTCCCAAAGGTACCAACTAAGGTCATGAATAACCAATCACCATTCTTTAAAAAGAAGATGCCATTAAAATAGGCATGTTGCGACATAAATGACACACATTTGTCAATTAATCATAATAAGAAAGAAACCTACTAAGATTTGACAAACCAAAGATAATTGGCATTATAGAAGAAGATATTAATTGAACTAAAGAATGACTTTAGTATCCAACTAATTAATCACTTGCATTAAATTCCAAATCAATCATTAGAAGTCAACTACAAAGTACAATGTTATCAATTATAAAATTGGAGTAAGTGTCATTCAAATAATTTGACATAAAATAATCACATGCAAAAATGTAGAACATTGTGTAAGGTGGCAAAGATGGTTAAATTCAACACAAACTCTTAGGAACCATCCAACTTTAAGTCTAACGACATGTGTAATAATGTCACAAATAGAAACGATTGCATAGAGGTTTGCATAAAAGCACGCAAGATGTATAGGAAATAGGTACAAGTTAAGACTTGTGTAAACACATCCTAAATATTGTGAGAAAAAAACCATTACACAGGGTGCACATTACAATATTCTACATGCAAAGGTGCATAGGTTGCTTTATGTTGCATAAAAACAAAGGGGCACAAGTTTGCATCTATCTATGTTCACTTACCAAATATAACAACAAAAGGTGTGTAAATTTTCAACACAACAAAAAAAATAGAAAACTAAACAAGGTACACACATAAAACAAACACAAATATAACAATACAAGAAAATGCGTGTAAATATGCAACACAACAAAAAACAAAACAAGGTACACACATAAAACAAACACAAATAAAGAATTTGGTGATGAAGATATCCCACCCCTAGAAGTTCTTGCATCATAGATCTCCAAATGTACTTTAGACAATATATTGCAAATTTTTAAACACTTTGAGAGTAGGCATAAGTGGAGCAAGTGTAAGTGTGCCCTGCAAGTGCTATTGAATTTGTTGGCAATGACAAGTTTCTATTAGTAGAGTACAAAGGACACAAGAGGCCATTGTGTGAGGTGAACACCAATTCTGGCTCCAAAACGGCAGTACAAATTGACTAGCACGCGTGTTAGTCGCGCGTTTTACACCGTCAATTTTGCAATAAACGGTTGCGATTGACTAACGTGTCGCTATCAGGCTGTACGAAAGGTCCGTTTTGGAGCTAGAATAGCCGTGGCCAACACCAATGCATCTAGGCAAACAAAATTGTACTTAAAAACACATGGGCATGCAATATAAGACACTCATTTATAATGCAATATCAATCTCAACTTTCTATTCTTTTAAATTTATGATATTATTTGTATGCGGGAAAAGCGAGTCGATAGAACTCGAAATGTGGAAAACGAAGCTCTATGGAGCCTTGCTCACACACCCACAGGACTTCTTGGTGCAAGCTATGGAGTCATGAAGTATGGCTCAACTTCCCAAGGATGGTTCCATGGTTCTCTATCTTGCACAGTACCTCAAACCAATGTTTTTGCTCTCAGATCATCGAGCAAAATGGTTTAGGGATGGCAAATGCAAGAACGAGGGATGCTTTTTGTTGATCTAATATGAGATGCCTCCTAAGCTATGCATGATGCTACAAATGCAATAAACTAACTATAAGATGACAAGGTTAGTAAACAAAACTATCCTAGCATACTATACTAGTTCATGATTTAAGCTATATGATAAGGAACATACTCTAAATTTGCATATTTAGATTAATTCCTGATTTAAAAGAGAAGCTAAATGATGAGCATATAAAATATGAAAGCTTGAATGGATTTGAGTATAAGTGAGATGCTAAAGTCTTGCATATCTGAAAAATGGAGGAATGAGAGCTCTATTTATAGCAAAAATAGGGCAATTGATGGCCAGGATTGAAAGATTTAATCAAGGGCTAAGTTTGAAAGTTGGGAATCCATGTTTGCAATTGGCACCAATGAAATGGTGACAAATGTCAACATAAGACTAGGTGAGAGGAGATGTAAGAAGCATTAAATGCTTGAGAAGACCTCATGGTTACCCTAGGGGTTAAGGGTTAAGGTTAAGTTAGGGTTATCCATTGAATAAAGCTTTTACCCAAAGGATAAATTCTTGTGCAAAGGTTTAAGGATAACCATGGTCAAAGCAATAAATGCTTGATGAGACCCTTGGGTTACATGTAGGTTGAGTTTATGGAAATTCTTTAACCATGTAAGAGGGTTGAGTTAACCATTAATGGTTATGAAGACTTTGGGGACAAATTTGTAAGAGTCCTTCCAAATTTGGGGGTATTCAACAAGTTAGCTTGTTGAATGGATAAAGGCTTTAATGCCTTTTGAAGACTTTACTCCAAATTTGAGAAGTAACCTCCTCAAATTTACGGAAAAAGGATAATGCATGGGTTTGGGATAATTAATCAGGATTAGAAGAATTTTAGAAGAGTTTAGAAAGAGGGTTAGGATGTAAGTGGGAGGTGTAGGATTTTGCAAGTGGGTGAGGGAAAATAGAATTAATTGAATTTAATTCAATTTTGGTTGCAATTAAATAAATTAGATTTATTTAATTTAGGATAACTATTTTAATTAAATTTGAATTTAATTAAAAAGTGGATAGGGGTTTTAATTGAATAAAATGGATTTATCCTATTAAATGGTATAGTGAATTTAATTGAGTAATTTACTTAATTAAATAGAGGAATGCGGATAATTTAATTAAATTAGATTTAATTAAACAGATAAATGAACATAAAATATTCATTTAGGAATATGGTCATTTTTATACGTCTACACTATTTATTGCTCTAATTTGAATTCTAAAGTCTAATAGCAAATACATTCGAAAGCTTTGTTTAATTTAATAGAAAATAACATGTCCACATATGCAGAGTTTCTAAACATTGACACATCCTAGATGTTATTACAACATGTCCACATATGCAGAGTTTCTAAACATTGACACATCCTTGATGTTATAACACTAGACTCCATGGAATTGGCATGTGGGACTATTGCATGATAGATAGTTTTAAGAAACAACAAACCACATTTTTTCAACTTTAAGAAACAACAAACCACAATTTTTTAACTTTCAAAATAGTGTACCACTAACAAATCAAAAATCATAAAATTCAATGAGTCTATACAAGCTTCTCAAAAAAAAAGGTAGCACACATCTAAATGAAGAGTTATAATTCAATAAGTTGGGAAAAGTGTGTGTACTTCTATCACATTCTTGCTATGTAATCCATGAGATCTCTCTTTTTCTTTATCTTAATGATGAATTGCAGAGTAATCCATCATATCTCTCTTTTTCTTGTACATCTTTATGATAAATCAGAGAATGTGATCCATTTGTTGTATATCTTTATGATAAATCGGAGAATGTAATCTAAGACGTTGATACAAATAGAATTTCACAGAATATAATTAATAAACAAAACAATAATGTAAATATAAATTATACTCACGGCGTCCAAACATCGTACTCTCTCAGACTTGATATCATAAATCTCAGGAACCCGTGATGATATAAACAGTAAAACCTATTATTACGTGTCTGAAGCTTTTCAGTAGCCATTATTTTCCTTGCAAGCTGTAGCAAGGCCAAAAATTTATGATTAACAAAACTGGAAGGTCATGAATGCGATAATTTAGAAAGAAATTGTAGCCGAGCTGAGACTGTAGTGAGTTTGTACTGATAAGCGATAGCTACCTACTCTTGAAAGATCCCCCGAGAATTAAGAAAGAGTTGATTGCAGATGTGACAGGATATTCTCTTATTGTTTAATCATAGCTGTATTTGTCCATCTTAGTTGACTTTAAGCTCTTCCCCAGGATTCCCATTAGATTCGTGGCAATAAAATCTTTCTGGACGTGCAGGAGGCTCTAGTTTTGAGATTACAGCCTTCACGGGTTGTCCACGACACGTAATTTTACGTGGACATGAGGCATTCGTACATCTTTCATGTGGAATCAAATCAATTTCACCGGCTACCTCTGAAAACCCTAAAACCATTAATGGTGGCTTGACATTTGATATGACGCCAGTCATGACATGACAACAGTGTTTCCGCCTGTAAATAAAGTAGAGGAAGATATCTTTTCAGATAGATTGATTGATGGAAATGAGTTGCATTGTTTAGGAGATCAGAAGTTCAGAACTGAACTAAACTGCGTTGTGTTTCCGTAGAGGGAAACAATTTGACCTTAGGGTTATCTCCTGTCTGCTCTGTCAAGACGTCACCACGATATATTGACAAAATCATTTCCAGCTGCACCATGTACTCTGCTCTGTCGAAGCTTGATTTTTTGGTTTTGTGTATGGAAATGACAATTTAACATTTCGGAAAAGAAATATTTTGTTTTTAAAGAGAATGAAATTTGATGGTCGACGCTTCCGTCACGTAAATTTCTCATCGCTTTTACCTACTGTTACCGGTTCAGTTTGCTTAGGTCCTCCCATGAAGGAAGCACATGTCATCTTACTAATTCGATAGGCTCTTATCTTTTTTATTGGATTAAGGAAAACAATCACAGAAAAACGTACAGCAGGATCAGCATTTAACAGCAAAAAGAGACTATCGCTGTTGTTTAAAGAGGAGATTCCAAGTCAAGTAAATACGATCGAAGCTATTCTGGCATCAAAATAGACCTTTCGTACAGCGTGATAGTCAATCGCAGTCGTTTATTGCAAAATTGATGGTGTAAAACGTGCGACTAATGCACGTGTTAGTCAATCCGTACTACCGTTTTGGAGCCAGAATAGATGCGTCCAGCAAATACAATTGAATTTGAGCTGAAATCAGCTACAACAATAGTACAAAAAGATCATGCCGAAGGTGAAGCTAATGGACATACAGTACACAACATAACAATTAGCACTTGGATTATAGGTGCAATGGTTATGTTGATAGTTAGATATACTTTGAGTTGTGTATTAGAGGGTTGAAGAGTCACAAAAATGAATATTGACATTATTAGCAATAAACATTGTTTACAGTATAAATGATTTGATTTTGACATGTAAAAGAAATTGAATATGAATGTATGCAACTTAATTGAAACCAATAAATTGTGCAAAATGTTTTTTGTTATTTGAAATGCTTTTAAAATATATGTTTACAATAAACATGTAAGAGAGGTATTACGTTGAATCCATTTGTTGCTTTTTGTTGAGCTACTTTGTATACAATTTTCACATATAAAAGAAATATACAAAATTTTGTATTATGAATTTCAAGAGTATGTAGACTAATCCATTCTCTTTGTGTCCTTAAGAATCTTTTTAGCTTCTATCCTGAAAGATGTCGAACAAATGCTTCATTGTAATCGAAAATAAGTCTATTGTTTGGCAACCCTTCTGTCGTATACTGAAGAATGTGATCATCCTCAATGACAGTGATTGGTGTCCCCAACACTTCGTAGCATGTGTACAACAAAAGTCTATCTTTGTATTACAACGTGGCCAAAGAATTGGACTGTCGAGATATTTATGCAGTGACAGGCAGTCGTTAGACTGTGCCACTGATTGATGTCTAAGCTACTGCAAGGGATTAGTCAGAATTTACTTTGTTCATCGAGGTGAAGTTGCCTAGACTACCTTGGATATGATATGGTAACAATTAGTAGGTTGTCATTGGATTGTGCCAATGGTAGATGCCGAAAGCTACTATTGTATCTTTTGGATTAGCCAACATTCACTTGGTTCACGCAGGTCAAGAATTGCTAGGGCTATCCAAGATTTAATACAGTAATGGTTGCACAAGTAGTTTCCTTAATGCGAGTAGAGATAAATGGAGCTAACCATTATATCAGGAGGGTTTATTGGCAGTCACCTATAGCATGGGGCTGAGCAATGCCAAGCGTTACCTTAAATTGTGAAGAAGACAACTGACAATATCACTAAGGTCACCAAATGGTATATGTGGGAAGCTATATACTTATTCTTAGTTGGACAAACTTGTCATCAATGACCTATAGGTGATTGAAGTCAGAATGCATCAGGCATAGGTTCACTACTTGTGGAAATCGTTGGTATTTAAGACGGACCCCTAGTGTAGTATGGGATGCACTGAATCCTCTTCCCAAATCCGCTGGCGTAGAAGACCAAGGAAAGGAATGGGACCCATGGTGTAGTGCACAATACACTAACATTCCTTTTCTATCTAGGATGCATTATGCACAGGTGTTAGTTAGCCATTGTATATGAGCCAGTCATTATTATCTTTATGATGCTTATATGAGCCAGACATTATTATCCTTGTGATGCCTATATGACCTAGTCATTATTATATTTGAGATACATTTATATGAGCCAATCACTATTATATTTGTGATGCATGTGGGACCTTCTCTTTGTGTATGTTATGTATGTTGGAGCAAGCATATGTTTACAATAAATGCAAAATGTTTTTGTTATTTGAAATGCTTTTAAAATATATGTTTACAATAAACACAAGAGAGGTATTACGTTGAATCCATTTGTTGCTTTTTGTTGAGCTACTTTGTATACAATTTTCACATATAAAAAAAATGTACAAAATTTTGTATTATGAATTTCAAGAGTATGTAGAATGATCCATTCTTTTTGTGTCCTTAAGAATCATTTTAGCTTCTATCCTGAAATTGGTGTCCCCAAGAACTTCGTAGCACGTGTACAACAAAAGTCTACCTTTGTATTACATCATGGCCAAAGAATTGGACTATTAGGATATTTATGCAGTGACAGGCAGTCATTAGACTATGCCAATGATTGATGTCTAAGCTACTGCAAAGGATTAGTCAAAATTCCCTTGGTTCACCTAGGTGAAGTTGCCTAGACTACCTTGGATATGATACGGTAACAATTAGTAGGTTGTCAGTGGATTGTGCCAATGGTAGACGCCTAAAGCTACTATTGTATCTTTTGGATTAGCCAAAATTCACTTGGTTCATGCAAGTCAAGAATTGCTAGGGCTATCCAAGATTTAATACGGTAATGGTTGCACAAGTAGTTTCCTTAATGCGAGTAGAGATAAATGGAGCTAACCATTATATCAGGAGTGTTCATTGGCAGTCACCTATAGCATGGGGCTGATCAATGCCAAGTGCTACCTTAAATTATGAAGAAGATAGCTGACAATATCACTAGGGTCACCAAATGGTATATGTGGGAAGCTAACTTATTTTTAGTTGGGCAAACTTGTCATCAGTGGCCTATAGGTGATTGAAGTCAAAATCCATCAGGCACAGGTTCACTACATGTGGAAATCCTTGGTATTTAAGACAGACCCCTAGTGTAGTATGGGATTCACCGAATTCTCTTCCCAAATCCGTTGGTGTAGAAGACCAAGGAAAGGAATGGGACCCATGGTGTAGTGCACAATGCACTGACATTCCTTTTCTATCTAGGATGCATTATGCACAGGTGTTAGTTAGCCATTGTATTTGAGCTAGTCATTATTATCTTTATGATGCTTATATGAGCTAGACATTATTATCCTTGTGATGCCTATATGACCTAGTCATTATTATCTTTGAGGTACATTTATATGAGCCAATCACTATTATATTTGTGATGCATGTGGGACCTTCTCTCTGTGTATGTTATGTATGTTGGAGCAACCCATCTTGTGCTTATCCCATGACTAAATCTACATAACTAGCACAATTTCGTGCTCATTAACCTCAATTTTGGCTCAAAAGGTGAGGACTATGGCCCCTAGCACCATGGTCCAATCAAATCAAGCCCAAATTTGAATCCCCAACAGTCTGTGCTCCTTGATGTTAGCCTTTTTCAAAATTTGATCACAAAACATGTGAAGTTGTGTACAAATACAACCTCCAACCCTTCATTTTAACATCTCTTCACATCAAGCAAATTTCAATTGAGCACTTTTAGTTAGGCAACTTCGAGGTATTATAGGGGAGACTTGAAGTCAAACATTCAATTTAGCATCCATGATCAAGTTCATATGTTCCTCCATGAATGAAGGCATGTATTAACTCCTATCAAGCAACATCAACCTTTCATGCGACTTTGTGAGATTTTGCCAAGATCAAGAGGCAATTGAAAGCACAAATAAGAGAGAACAAAATAGATGATAGGAATAAATTGTATTCTATCAAGATGCAAAATATGATCAACTGGATCATTACAAGATATAGATTGATTGCCTGTACAAACAATGTAGATGACCCTGCTTATATAGGCAAGGCTAGGGATATGTGAGCACACAAACATGACATGTGGCTCAATAAGAAACAAGGGTAGGTAGGAAATAGGTGTGGGTAGGTAGAAGAAAAAATATAATATTCCACATGAGGTGGAATGTAACAACAAGATAAGATCAACACCATAAAAGGTGGAAATTCTCCTACACACACTATCCCAATGTGGCACAAACACCCAAGTGTCTCATACCCAAACTACTATTAAATGCATTTCCTAAGTAAACTTAAGTAAAGTGTAATAATATCCAAGATGAATAATTATTTACACCAACAGGCTTCAAGGCAAGAAGATTCATAGCAAAGGTATCATTTGGAAATTCTACATTTCCTTAAGGTTTTTAGCCTTTGGCCTACCAAGGATAATCTCTCTTTTCTAATCACCATTGTTGTATTGGAGGTTAATTCCTACCTAGGTTTTGACTTAAGAAAGCCCCTATACAACCAAACATTTCCCCCTCCTTTTTATGTGAAAATAATAGATTGAGTTGTTTAAGATTGTAGAGTTGCAAAGTGTAGAGAAAGACCTACAGTTTTGGATTTGAGCACGAAGAAACCCCTAAACTATGTCAATTCGCTCACCTCTCTAATGACTAAATTTTGAAGAGCATGATGTGAAGAGCATTCAAATCCAAGATCCAAAGACTCAATTCACATGACACTTGTTAAGACTAAGGCGCTTAACACACTTTTCCACCACTTTTAGGCCAATAATTTAGTGATGGGTTCTTTTTTGTGTCTTATTTCTAGGTGCATACTTCTATGCTAACTTTTAGTTTTGTATCTTTTTATTTATGTTAAACATTATCAATTTCCTTTAATTTTACCTAGGCTATAAATTTTGCTCAGCAATTAGCCTTCCCCCAGTATCTTTGCGATGCGTAAAGCCTTTGTTCTAAAGGTTGAGAAGCCTCCCGAGGGAGTTTATCACTAATGGCTGAACAAGAAGCCTTATTACGAACCTTAGCATTAGAAGCTTTAAGCTGAGTCAGTATCCAGACATTGGCAATATCATAGTGCAAGGGTGGGGAAGAATCTGCCCCCAAGATTACTCACCATATATCTCCTAGGATAGCTACTCAATTGTGAAGCAATTCACTTTGGGTTAACTTCTGGCAAAAGGCAAAAAAAACGAGCGCCCTCTAGGGGGTGACAAAGCTGTTTGAGCTGACGGAGTATCAAGACTAGTGGGCTATGATATTGTCAATGACCTTTGAATAAAGAGTCTATCTGATGTGTCTTTTTTTGTAAATCAAACCAGTGATAACATCGGGGATTTGAACACATCCTCAAAAGAACATACACTCAATGTTTAGCATTAGGATGACCATTGTCTTCATGTGTGCTATGTATTCTTGTCACAAATGTTAAAATATCTTGCAAAGTATTCAGCAATCAAACTCAAAAGTCAGTTCAAATAAGGAAAAATCATAAAGTGGAGAAGATTTCCAAATCCAACAAAGCATCTTTTGAGATGGTTATTAACATTTCAACTATATCTTTAGGAAAGACTTTCATCCAACAAGATTAGGGGAATATCAAACCAAGTGGTCAAGAGTTTATCTATTCGACTTAGTAAGCTTGAGTATCCAAAACAAAATCATCCATCAAAATCACAAGTGTTAAAAATAAAAAACAACAAAAACAGAGCAATCATGGTAGTTTAGCGCGTAGGAACAACTTCCTAGCGCATCTGGAACATTCTCTAGCGCATACGAGTTGAATCTTAGCGCTTTCATCATTCAAAATAGCGCATAACGAATATCATACTGGTGAAATTTTAGGTAGTGTTGTCAGCATCAGTCTAGCGCATTTAGACATCAGTATAGCGCATTCGAGACATATCATAGTGCTTTTAGTCCAAACAAAAGCGTGTAATCGAGACATATTAGCGCATAACCCATTCAGAGCAGTCAAAATCAAACAGTCCAAGTTAGTGCATAGCAAAGGCAGCTTGGCGCATTGGGGTCTTCCTGTAGTGTATTTGGATCATTCTTTAGCACATCCAGTCTCTATTTAGCACATGGTAAAAACCAAGAAAAACAGAGAGCAAATCAGGGCTTTAAGGAAATTCTCATCAACAGTCTTGAGTACCCTTTTAGGTCTTCTATCAAACTCAATAGTCAGAATCTGAATCCAATTATCAGAGAAAACAATTCCAAATCAAGAAAGCATCTTGAAAACAAATTTGTCAATCTTAAACTAGCTAGAGGTAAGACTTCATCCAACCAAAATCAGGTAGTACCATCACATTGATCAAAAGGTCCACCATCTAAACGGATTCTATCAAACAAACAACATACCGAGTTTAAACCTTAAGATGTCAAATGAAGTTTCCATATCAGGAGACTTTATCCATATCATTTGACACACTTTGTCATGGGGGCAAATCTAAACCTCTGCTTGATAAAGTAAGCTTGAGTTTTTCAAATGAAGTATCTCAATCCAAACATCAAAGGAAACCATTGATCATTCGTGTATGACCACTCCTCATATTTTGATAAGAACAAGTCTTCATCATAAAACTAAGTTAAAGAAGAGACAACCTAGTCCTAGGGCCCTTATCAAAAGGAGTAAATTTCTCTACATCAACCTATCAAAAACATCAAATTTGATCATTCGTATGACCATTCATCATCAAACCGAGAAAAAGGGAACCCAGTCAAAGGAAATGAGTCCTAACCTAAATCAAGATCAAGATATTATGGCTCTCCAATCTAATCCCATTTTTTATCAAAATCCCACCTATCAAGAATCTTATAATGATCCCCTAAGATTTTGGTATTCCATCCACGATAATCCCCTTTTATCTCAATAGCAGTCCCATTCAGCATCCATCTCCTAAGAAAGAGCATGATATCCCTTCCATCTCCTCCACTAATCTAATTCCAAATCAAGAGGAAAGCACAAACTCAAATGATCCCACTCCAAGTCAAGATCAAGATCAAGGAATCCTTTCATCCTCCAAATCTATCTTAGGTCCTTTCATTCCAAATTCAAACTCTCAATCCTCCAAATTTATCTCAGGTCCTTTCATTCCAAATTCAAACTCTTCTTCTTCTAAATCTATCTTAGGTGCTTTCATTCCAAATTCAAACTCTTCATCCCTTCCATCCATATTGGGTCCTTACCTCCCTCCATCCACCAATTCATCACCTCAAATGATCCGTAAGAAAGATCAACAAAGGAGCACATCTTTGAGCTTCTTTCAACCCTCTATCTAAATATCTTTCCAAAACTATTCTTCCATCATTTCCTCTATCTACTTTGGGTCCTTATGTCCCAAAATTTGATTTTCCTCCATCTCTTCATCACTTCTCGAGTTGTGTACCAACACTCATCCTGAATACATTTCCATCTATCCTCACACAAACCTTCAATTATTCTATCTATTATCCAACACCTCTTTTCTATCCTTCAATACCTATCATTCAATCCTTTGCATAAATCCTTCATCTGTGAAATAGGCATTTGTGTCATTTTGTCACATATTGGCCCATGCTCGAATCTAATGTTCAGTCATTTTCCTAGATATCTATTCATGAAATGCTTCAGAATCTGAGGTTGTTCATCTTTAACATTTTCTTTTGGTTGGGATACACACTCAATCCAGAAAAGTACCACTTATCGTATCTTGGTACTAAAATCTTTTGATTACTATATCCCATACACTTAATCGATTTCTCTAAAATCATTGTGATCTCTTAAATTGAAGACATGGCTAGTGAAAAATCTAAAATCTTGCTTCAGCGCCACTATAATTATCATACCCATATAAGTTTCATCACTTACAAGCCAATGTAAGAAAAATAAAGAGAAAAAAGAAATATCAAAAGCATGAGCAAGAAAATGAATATCAAGAAAAGAAAAACACAATGCAATATCAAAATGATTAGTTATGGGAATATACAAGTATCTCCATCAGGGATATGGGCGCCTAGATGGCAAAGGAGCAATATTTATGAGATTACAACGATAACCTTGTCAGAGCTATGGACGCTCGCTGGCAGCGAGGCTCTATCTAGGATGCTTTTGAAGTCAAGGTAACTCATGTAGCTAGCCATGCTGGATTCTGAAGATTACAATGATCATATGAGTCGAAATGAACCCACTTGCACACACATGGGTAATCAAAGAATAAGTACCTTGATCTAGTTTGGGATTCTTCTTCCCTTTTGAGTCTACTTCCTAGTTGCTAGAAATGTTCAATTGAATTTTCCAGAGGTTCTAAGTGTGGGTTGGGTCTCTATCTTTGAAAAATTCAGGAACACTTATTCAGGTTGCATTCCATCACTAGGATCTTGGTTGCATTCCATTTAGATCTTAGAATCATTTAAATCTCATTCTTTAGGTTGTCATCTTAAAGAATTAAGTGCTCTTCCAAGCTGAGAGCCACCTTGAATCTTGAAGATCCTTGGAGATAGAGGAACATGGAACAATTTTAAAGAGTTTAGATTCATTTAACTTGCTTTGTTTGGATTTCTAACCTCTAATGCAATGTTTCATGTGTGTGTTTGAATTGTTTTCTCCTCCTACAGGCTGACACCACATTTTTGACATACATTTCTGGCATCACATTTCTAGCCTTCTTGCATTTCTATCTCTTATACAAGATATATATTCCTGAAACCAGATGTTTTGATATCAAATAATGTCAAAATACCTCATATCACTAGAAAGGTATGTATCATAATGTTTTGATATCAATTATACCTCATATCACTAGAAAGGTTCAATTATACCTCGACGACACACGTCTTGCAATATCAAAATCCATGTAAGTTATACTCAGGTCGCTATGGTTCAATTATACCATGAGGATTGTATCAACTTTCAACAAATCAAGGCTCGATGATGAAAACAAAGGAAGCACTGGCACTTTGATCACAATAGATAGCAACATTGAGAACGGGAATGAATATTAAGCTTTGCATTAACTTCACATCATTATCATCTTAATCTTGCATTAGGTTGCACATCATTTTTAATCTTCCATTTAGTTGCACATCATTATCATTATCATACACCTCATTGTCTAGATACATCTCACATCTCATAAATCAATGCAATACATCATCACATTTTCTCTCACCTCATCATAAATCATATATTCACGTCATAATCTAAATCAAGAGCATTTATCTAAGCATCACATCATCCTCATAGAATCTCATATCGAAACATAATGCATATCATTCATCATTGCATCCCTCACATGCATATCTATGCATCATCATGGAATCTTTCTTCACTTTCATATCTTCATCATTTTTCGAAACTATCTTCTATCATGTCTTATACAAGATGTATCTTTCCTAAAACCAGATTTTTTGATCAGCTCTTATACAGGATATATCGTTCCTGAAACCAGATGTTTTGATCAGCTCTTATACAGGATATATCGTTCTTGAAACCAGGCGTTTTGATCAGCTCTTATACAGAATATATCATTCCTGAAACCAGATGCTTGATCATCCATGTCTTATATATGCGGTATCATTCCTAAAACCAGATGCTCGATCATCCATGTCTTATACAGGAGGTGTCATACCTGAAACCAGACTTGATCTCAATCCAATCAATCTAATCAATCTTATCAAACCCATGCATGTAATCACTATCCACTCTTCTATCTTTCAAATATCATTCTTCTTCTTTCAAGAGATCATTCATGCCTTCTGTGCACAAACGATCTCCCGAGGGGGCATTATCATATCAAATCTTGACATCAATTTCATATCAACATTAGTCTCATATCAACTTTTCATATCAAATCAATTCTTCATATCTGGAGCATCATCAATATTGTTCATCAAATCTGGGGCATCATATAGACTTTTCATATCAAATCAATATTTTCATATCCACAACATCATATCGATCAAATTTTGACATCATATGCAATAGATTTTCTTTGAATCAACATGCACTCACACGTTAACTCAAAGAGGGGCAAAATGTAGACACCTAAAAGTTGCACAATGAATTAAGTGAATTTTATTCATTTAATTATTCTTAATTCTTCCAATTAATTAAATTAAGATTTAATTAATATCCCTATTCTTCTAATCGCCTATTAATTAAATTAAGATTTAATTAATATACCCTTCTTCTATCTAAGTCATTTAATTAAATTTACATTTAATTAAATCCCCCTTCTAGCCCATTTAATTAAAATCCCCCTTCTAGCCCATTTAATTAAATTTACATTTAATTAAAATCCCCCTTCTAGCCCATTTAATTAAATCCCCCCACTTGCAAAATCCTACAAATGCAAGTTGCAACCACAATTGAAATAAATTAATTTTAATTAAATTCTATTTTCCCCACTCACTTGCATTTTCCTACATCTCCCACTTGCCTCCTAAATCCCCTTCCTAAATTCTTCTAGAACCTATCTAATCCTAATCAATTAGCCTAAACCCTTCAATTATCCCCTTTCCCTAAATTTAAGGATGTCACTTCTCAAATTTGGAGGAAAGTCTTCCAAAACCATTAAAGGCTTTATGTCTTCAACAAGTTAACCTTGAAAGTCTTCCAAACCATTAATGGTTAACTCAACCCTCTTTCTTGGTTAGAGACTTTTTGCCTAACTCAACCTTCATCTAACCCAAGGGTGATAACTCAAAGATGAATGGATAGTACCAAACCGGTACTGAGAGGGGGGGGTGAATCAATACAGACAAAAACACACTCTTAAACACTATGCATTGATAGACAAATAGTAACATCGGTCCTAAAATAGAGTACAACCGGCAAAAACCCAGAATAACTGAGACAAGCATAAACCGGTTGATACCTATCTTCTCATATACTCTAACACTTCATTTCCATTTCACCCTAATACATGAACAAGTAATCTGCCATCAAAGATATACATATGAGCAACTAGATCAACATGATTCACCGCTTGACAAAAAACAACAAAGCATCACATGAAGAAGACATCACACATGACACACATATTTTTCACGTGGAAACCCAACTGGGAAAAACCATGGTGGGGATGAATACCCACAAGCTTGTTTTTGAACTCTTTAAAAGTTCGCTCTATTAGGAGCCTTGTCCGGTTAAAGACTGATACAATAGGTTCTGTTGGGAACCGATCCTGTTAGGGATCACCCAGTTAAGGGATGGCTAGAATACCCGGTTAAGGGTTAAACCCTATTAAAGATTACCTTGTTAGAGGATTTCAAGAACTCAATGGTTTTGAGTCACCCTGTTAAAGGATTTACAACAAGCCGATTAAAGCTACCCTGTTAAGGGATTTCTCAACTGTTGAAGTGGTTAGAGATCAACAGGTATTACAATGATCTGGTAACAACACTCAATGCCAATGCAGATCCACTTAAGCTCCTCTTCACCTTCTGCACTTACACTCTGCAGGTATCACCTCTCTCCTTTGGTCTGGCAAGAATCATGTATCCCTTCTCTTGGATACACATACACAACTTTTGCCAACAACCTCAGAAAGATAAACAACATCGACCTTATAGGAAAACAAATAGGTCGGTAGCATAAACCCTAAACCTGTTAGGTTAAGGAATTCAAATGGTTTAATCTTGACCGTTGAGTACACTGCATTAAATACAACAGTTCTTGATCCAATCTCAAGACATTCTCCATCGTCCATTTTCACCGATTTCATGGCGGCTGATAACCCATCACACGTTATCACCATTTTACAGACTTTGCACATTCCTGAGGTAGATAGGAACAATCTCCTTCATGCAAGATCCTTCATGCACTCAAGGCTTACGTGGCAACACGATCTGTTCTTCGTTACCATGCTAACTCATCACACAAAGTCACCGTTTGAGCCACACAGGCTTGAAGCACTTCAACCGGAAACCCTAAAGTTGAGACTACCAACCGGTAGTCATACAATGCTTCCATGTGCTAGTTCCCATAACCATATGTCGGTTCACCTTGAACAAACACACCACTTCACTTTGGTACAAATGTCGGTTCACAGTGTTATTCCAGTTCTCACATATGCCAGTTCTCACCTCTTCAGCATATTGACATCAATGACAACATACAATGTCATTATGTCCTCATACCAGTTATCATAATGCCAACAATCTCCCACTTTGGCATTGATGGCAATATACAAAGATATCTCTCCGCTTCACATCTTCTCCACTTCACATCTTCTCCCCCTTTGACAATAATGCCAAAGTGGAGGCACAAGCTTCCTTGTTCCATTATGCTTCTCCCCCTAAGGAGTAGCATCCTTCAACACACAATCCTGAAGAAAAAATTGGCTATGCAATACTTGACTGATGTGGAGCATATACCTTTAGTTTACCTCCTGAAGGGGCAACACCCCTAATTCACCTCTTAAGTACATACATGTAGCCTTTGGGAGAGGCTTGGTGAATATGTCTGCTAACTGCTCCTGACTGGAAACATGGTCTAGTGTAATCTCTTTGTTCTGAATATTTTCCCTCAAGAAATGATACTTAAGCTCAAAGTGCTTGGTTCTAGAATGTAAAACCAGATTCTTGGAGATATTAATTGCACTAGCATTGTCACAAAATATACTTACCGGTTTAGATACAGGAACTTTGAAGCCATTTAATACATGCTTCATCCAAATTGTCTGAGTGCAGTTCATGAAAGCTGCAACATACTCTACTTTCGCTGTAGACTGAGAGATACAACTCTGCTTCTTACTCATCCATGAGACTAGTCTACCACCGAGAAAGAATGCACCACTGGTTTTTCTTTTCTAGTCATCTACATTGCCTGCCCAATCAGCATATGTGTATACTTTCAAGTTGAAGTCCTTGCTATATGGATACCACAATCCATAGTCAACAGTTCCCTTGTATTCCTTCTCATCAACCAATGTTGAGTCATCTTCTTTGGATAGTTTACACCCGGTCACCATCAGAGTACCAATCGGTTTGCTATCTTCCATGCCAAAGGTCTTCAACACCTCTTTGACATACATGGACTGAGTGATAAAGATTCCATCTTTCATCTGCTGGATCTACAGTCCAATGAAGAATTTAATCTCCCCTATGAGTGACATTTCAAACTCTTTCTTCATCTCATCTGCAAACTCATGACTCATCTTGTCATCTCCACCAAAGATAAAGTCATCAACAAATACCTCACAGATCAGGATCTGATCTCCTTCATACTTCAAGTAGATATTGCTATTTTCACTTGTTCTCTCAAATCCAATCTTCACAAGATGGGAATGCAAATGTTCATACCATGCTCTAGGTGCCTACTTTAGACCATATAAGGCTTTATGTAGCCTACATACCATGTCACTGTCTTCAGATAGGGAAAACCCATTTGGTTGCTCAATATACACCTCCTTTTCAAGTACACCATTTAAGAATGCAGATTTTACATCTATTTGATATACTTTAAAACCTTTAAAAGCTGCATATGCAAGAATCATACAAACTCCTTCCAATCTGGCTACAGGAGCAAAGGTTTCTCCATAGTCTTCTCCTTCTTCTTGAGCATATCCTTTGCACACCAATCTGGCTTTGTTCCTAATCACTGTGCCATCCTCATTCAGCTTATTTCTGAAAACCCATTTGGTACCAATGACATTTTTATGCTTCGGTCTGGGTACCAAAGACCATGTACCATTTTTCTCTATCTAGTCAAGTTCCTCTTCCATTGCCTTGATCCAGTCTTCATCTTTATGTGCCTCTTTGAATGATTTAGGCTCAAATTCAGAGATCATACATGAGTTTTCTCTGACCTTTCTTCTTGTAAGGATTCCTGCATCCTTATCTCCTATGATCTGCTTAGGATCATGATTCAGCTTGACATACCGAGGAATGGTCTTGATGGATTCCTCTTGCTTTTCTTCTTCATCTTCATATCCACCAGTATCAGCATCTACATCTACCGGTGTAGGAACACTGTTACTGGTGCTTGGTTGACCTACAACCAGTTCCCAGAAAGTTACAACTAGTTCATTTACCGCTTGCTCACTGCCGGTTTCCTCAGTTTTCTCAGAGGTTTCATCAACTCTTACATTGATGCTTTCCATAATTCTCTAAGTCCTATTCTTGAAACACTTGAGAGCTTTTCTCTTGGTGGAATACCCTAGGAATATTCCCTCATCACATTTTGCATCAAATTTGCTCTGGTGTTCACTTCTCTTGATGTAACATTTGCTACCAAACACTCTAAAGTAGCTAACCACAGGTGTCTTACCGGTCCAATACTCATAAGGAGTTTTATCCTTACCTTTCTTGATGAGTACCTGGTTCATTGTGTAGACTACAGTGCTCACCGCTTCTCTCCAAAAGGTGTGAGATACCTTTCCTTGAATCAACATGGTTCTAGCTGCTTCAACCGTAGTCCGGTTATTCCTCTTTACTAGGCCATTCTGCTGTGGAGTCCGGGGGGAAGACAATTGCCTCTTGATGCCATGTTCTTCACAGTACTTGTTGAATTCACCGAAAGTGAATTCCCCTCCTTGATCAGTTCTCAGGCACTTGATCCTTTTACCACTCTCCTTCTCCACTAATGCTCTGAAAGATTTGAACTTTACAAAGGCTTCAGACTTGTCTTTCAAGAATGTGACCCACATCATTCTTGAGCAGTCATCAATGAGAATCATGAGGTACCTATTACCCTGCACACTTCTAGTTTTCATAGGACCACACAAATCAGTATGCACAAGATCAAGAAAGTTGTCACCAGTGAAATATTTACCTTTAAAGGTTGAGGAAGACATTTTCCCCAATTGACACTCTCTGCACAAGGTATTATCCGGTTTGCTTAGCACCGACAACCCTCTAACTACCTTGATCTTACTAGCCTTCACAATGTTATTAAAGTTTACATGGCAGAGTCTCCTATGCCATATCCAGCTATCATCAAATTTAGCCATAAGACATGTACTTATATTTGCATTTAGCTGAAATAGGTTACCTTTGGTCTGCATGTCGGTGGCCACCAATTCACCACTCTTTCCTTTGATTCTACAAACTCCATTCTTTAATTCCAGAGTGAGGCCACTATCATTCAGCTGGGCAACACTCAAAAGGTTGTGTCTGAGACCATCAACCCAATACACATTGTCAGCACTACTCTTTCCATTCAGAGAGATGGACCCTCTACCTTTGACCATGCATGGTGCATCATTGCCAAAGCGAACCACACCACCATCATACTCTTCCAAGGATAGAAACTTGCTTTGGTCACCAGTCATATGGTGAGAACAACCACTATCAATGATCCACTCATTGGAATTATCAAACCGGGAGACAAGAGCCTTCTTGTCAGACACATCTTCCTTGACAACAACAAACACAATATCTTCATTTTCTTCATCCTCTGATTCCTCATCTGTGACACCTTCATCAACTGCCACAAAAAAGTTTCTCCGGTTTCCTCCTTTGAATTACTTGAACCTTTCTGGTTTGTCCTTGTTGTCACCATTAGGACAGTTTACAGCAATATGTCCTATCCAGTTACAAGAAAAGCATTTCAAAGGGAGCTTACCTCTGTATTTACTAGTTCCTTTAGGAAGTTTCCTGGCAAGAAGAGATTCAAATGCCATCAGAATCTCCTCATCATCCATTTCTCTGCTCTGTCTCAGTTCACCACTAGTGCTAGCTTCTTTTCCTTTTCTGGATGGTACAACAGAAGCTTTAAAAGTTGATTTAGTCTTTTGAACACTGCTATCAAAAATATTTAGCTCATAGGCTGTCAACTTTGCAATGATGGAGTCAAGGGATACCTTAGTCTTGTCTATTGATCTCAACTCCTGAATAGTAGCAACCCTTATTGCATAGACTGGCAATAGGGATCTCAGGACTTTGCTTACCATAGTGGAATCTTCTATTTACCACCTGCACTCTTGATATCTCCAACAACGGTTTTGATTCTTATTCCTTACTGTTGAATGGTCTCACCTTCAACCATCCGCATGTCTTCAAACTTCCCTCTAAGGCTTTCTTCCTTAGCCTGTTTTACATGCTCATCACCGCCATAGATATTTTCAAGAGTATCCCATACCTCTTTGGGATTTACCTTATCTTGGACATCAATAAACTCAATGTCAGATAAACTACTAATTAGGGCTTTCATGACTTGCTCATTCTCCTGTCTCTCTCTTTTGGTCATCGGTGAGAGTACCGATAGGGGCAACATAGGCATTCTCAACATAGCTCCAGTGTTGAGCACCCATGCTTTTGATATATATCTTCATTCTGTCTTTCCATATACTGAAATTTTCTCTGTTAAACTTTGGACCTTCCCTCTTCATCATTAGACTGGGATCTTTACCTCAAGCGGTTAAGCTTATAACATAGAGGACCTGGAGGACGCTTTGATACCAATTGATAACTCAAAGATGAACGGATAGTACCAAACCAGTACTGAGAGGGGGGGGTGAATCAGTACAGACAAAAAAAAACTCTTAAACCGGTTTGTTAGCAGACACTGTGCATTGACAGACAAACAGTAACACCGGTCCTAAAACAGAGTACAACCGACAAAAACCCAGAATAACCGAGACAAGCATAAACCGGTTGATACCTATCTTCTCATATACTCTAACACTTCATTTCCATTTCACCCTAATACATGAACAAGTAATCTACCATCAAAGATATACATATGAGCAACTAGATCAACATGATTCACCGCTTGACAGAAAACAATAAAGCATCACATGAAGAAGACATCACATACGACACACATATTTTTCACGTGGAAACCCAACTGGGAAAAACAACGGTGGGGATGAATACCCACAAGCTTGTTTTTGAACTCTTTAGAAGTCCACTCTATTAGGAGCCTTGTCCGGTTAAAGACTGATACAATAGGTTTTGTTAGGAACCGATCCTGTTAGGGATCACCCGGTTAAGGGATGGCTAGAATACCCGGTTAAGGGTTAAACCCTATTAAAGGTTACCTTGTTAGAGGATTTCAAGAACTCAATGGTTTTGAGTCACCTTGTTAAAGGATTTACAACAAGCCGGTTAAAGCTACCCTGTTAAGGGATTTCTAAATTGTTGAAGTGGTTAGAGATCAACAAGTATTACAATGATCTGGTAACAACACTGAATGCCAATACAGATTTGCTTAAGCTCCTCTTCACCTTCTGAACTTACACTCTGCAGGTATCACCTCTCTCCTTTGCTTTGGCAAGAATCACGTATCCCTTCTCTTGGATACACACAGACAACTTTTGCCAACAACCTCAGAAAGAGACACAACATCGACCTCATAGGAAAACAGATAGGTTGGTAGCATAAACCCTAAACCCTAAACCTGTTAGGTTAAGGAATTCAAACAGTTCAATCCTGGTCATTGAGGACACTGCATTAAATGCAACAGTTCTTGATCTAATCTGAAGACATTCTCCATCGTCCTTTTTCACCGATTTCATGGCGACTGATAACCCATCACACATTATCACCATTTTATAGACTTCGTACATTCCCGAGGTAGATAGGAACAATCTCCTTCATGCAAGATCCTTCACGCACACAAGGCTTACGTGGCAACATGATCTGTTCTTCGTTACCATGCTAACTCATCACACAAAGTCACCGGTTGAGCCACACAGGCTTGAAGCACTTCAATTGGAAACCTTGAAGTTGAGACTACCAACCGGTATTCATACAATGCTTCCATGTGCCGGTTCCCATAACCATATGTCGGTTCACCTTGAACAAACACACCGCTTCACTTTGGCACAAATGTCGGTTCACAGTGTTATACCGGTTCTTACATATGTCGGTTCTCACCTCTTCAACATATTGACACCAATGACAACATACAATGTCATTATGTCCTCATACCGGTTAACATAATGCCAACAAAGGGTCTCATCAAGCATTCATGGCTTTACCCTTGGTTATATAACCCTTTAACCCTTGCACAAGAGTTTACCCCTTGGGTAAATTTTTTATCCAATGGGTAATCTTAACCTAACCTTAACTCTTACCTTCTGAGGTAACCATGAGGTCTTCTCAAGCATTTAATGCTTCTTACATCTCCTCTCAAGCAGTCTTATGTTGATAATTGTCACCATTTCATTGGGGAGAATTGTAAACATGGATTGATTAACTTTCAATCCTGACCCTTGTTAAGATTATCCAATCTTGACCATCCATTGCCCTATTTTCCCTATAAATAGAGCCCATTCCTTCTTCAAAACAATCAAGTCTTTGTGAATCAAACTTATAGTCTCATAACATTAAGCATATTATCTCTCTTTGATAGAATAGAATTTTAGATCATTTTGACAGCATTATAATCTTAGATATATCATGTTAATCTCATATCATGTTAGCTTCATCTTAGTATCATTTTCATACTAGTTTAAGCTTCATATCAATATCTTGCATCCTATCATCATCTAGTTTCATATCTAAATCATCACTAGGATCTCGGTTGCATTCCATTTAGATCTTACAATCATAAATCTCGTTCTTTAGGTTGTCATCTTAAAGAATCAAGTGCTCTTCCAAGTTGAGAGCCACCTTGAATCTTGAAGATCCTTGGAGATAGAGGAACATTGAACGATTTTAAGAGTTTAGATCTTTGTTTAGTTGAAAACATCTTCTATCATGTCTTATGCAAGATGTATCTTTCCTGAAACCAAATGTTTTGATCAGCTCTTATACAGGATATATCATTCCTGAAACCAGATGTTTTGATCAGCTCTTATACAGGATATATCATTCCTGAAACCAGATGTTTTGATCAACTCTTATACAGGATATATCATTCTTGAAACCAAACGCTCGATCATCCATGTCTTATACAGGCGGTATCATTCTTGAAACCAAACGCTCGACCATCCATGTCTTATATAGGCGGTATCATTCCTGAAACCAGACACTCGATCATCCATGTCTTATACAAGAGGTGTCATACCTAAAACTAAACTTGATCTCAATCCAATCAATCTAATCAATCTTATCAAACCCATGCATGTAATCACTATCCACTCTTCTATCTTTCAAATAACATTCTTCTTCTTTTGAGAGATCATTCATGCCTTTAGTGCACGAACGATCTCCCAAGGGGGCATTATCATATCAAATCTCGACATCAATTTCATATCAATTCCATATAGACATCAATCTTGAATATCAACTTTTCATATCAAATCAATTCTTCATATCTGGAGCATCATCAATATTAATCATCAAATCTGGGGCATCATATCGACATCTCAAAACAAACATCATATCCGACAAGATTTTCTTTGAATCGACATGTGCTCACACGTTAACTCAAAGAGGGGCAAAATGTAGACACCTAAAAGTTGCACAATGAATTAAGTGAATTTTATTCATTTAATTATTCTTAATTCTTCCAATTAATTAAATTAAGATTTAATTAATATCCCCATTCTTCTAATCACCTATTAATTAAATTAAGATTTAATTAATATACCCTTCTTATATATAAGCCATTTAAATAAATTTACATTTAATTAAATCCCCCCACTTGCAAAATCCTACAAATGCAAGTTGCAACCACAATTGAAATAAATTAATTTTATTTTAATTAAATTCCATTTTCCCCACCCACTTGCATTTTCCTACATCTCCCACTTGCCTCCTAATTCCTAAATTCTTCTAGAACCTATCTAATCCTAATCAATTAGCCTAAACCCTTTAATCATTCCTTTTCCCTAAATTTGAGGATGTCCCTTCTCAAATTTGGAGGAAAGTCTTCCAAAAGCAATAAAGCCTTTATGTCTTCAACAAGCTAACTTGTCGAGTTCTCCCAAATTTGGAAGGACTCTTACAAATTTGTCTCCAAAGTCTTCCAAACCATTAATGGTTAATTCACCCTTTTGGCATGGTTAGAGACTTTTTGCCTAACTCAACCTTCAACTAATCCAGGGGTCTCATCAAGCATTCATTGCTTTGACCATGGTTATTCCTTTAACCCTTGCACAAGAGTTTATCGTTTGGGTAAAATCTTTATCCAATGGATAACCTTAACCTAACCTTAACCGTTACCTCCTAGGGTAACCATGAGGTCTTCTCAAGAATTTAATGCTTGTTTCATCTCCTCTCAAGCAACCTCTTGTTGACAATTGTCACCATTTCATTGGTGAGAATTGTGAACATGGATTGATTAGTTGTCAATCCTGGCCCTTGTTAAGATTATCCAATCTTGACCATCCATTGCCCTGTTTTCCCTATAAATAGAGCTCTCATTCTCTCATTTTAAGAATCAAGTCTTTGTGCATCAAACTTATAGTCTCATAACATTAAGTATATTATCTCTCTTTGATATAATAGCATTTTAGATCATTTTGATAGCATTCTAATCTTAGATATATCATGTTAATCTCATATCATGTTAGGTTCATCTTAGTATCAATTTCATACTATTTTAAGCTTCATATCAATATCTTGCATCCTATCATCATCTAGTTTCATATCTTAATCATCACTAGGATCTTGGTTGCATTCCATTTAGATCTTAGAATCATTTAAATCTCGTTCTTTAGGTTGCCATCTTAAAGAATCAAGTGCTCTTCCAAGCTAAGAGCCACCTTGAATCTTGAAGATCCTTGGAGATAGAGGAACATGGAACAATTTTAAAGAGTTTAGATTTATTTAACTTACTTTGTTTGGATTTCTAACCTCTAATGCAATGTTTCATGTGTGTGTTTGAATTGTTTTCTCCTCCTATAGGCTGACACCACATTTTTGACATACAATATCAACATAAAAAAAAAAGAACAATCAACCAAAGTGCCCCTAATTAAACCCTAATTGAATTGCAATACTGACCCTATTCCTAATTGAATCCTAGCCCTAATCCTCACACTAGTTCTAATTGAATCTAAGCCCATACCTCAACCATTATCCTTATAATAGTGAATGCAGCAGGTTTCCTTCCAGTCACCCAATGTAATGAATTGATAGTACAATGTGCTAGACATTATGATGCCAACACTAGAATGATAGTGGCACTGGATGGTAGAGTACTTTCTTACCTATATGAGACAACCATTTCCTAAGTGGTTAAAGTTGGAAATTATTGATTATTCTCTAATGAAATTGATGGGATTGGGAATGAATCTTAGTTTGCATGTTTAGACTAATGTGTTAGGACTCAGAGGCAATTGAGAGGGGGGGCCTGAATTAGTTGTCCAATAATTTCAACCCAAATACAACTTAACCAAACTTGATACTAAATACTGGTAAACCAAACTTGATGTCGGTAAGCAGATTAACAGTTAATATTAATACTGGTGAAACTTAATGCATGAAACAGAAAGAGAAACAACATCCACAACGCATAACACATAGATTTGTATGTGGAAACCCAGTAAGGGGAATAACCATGTTGGGAAACCTTACCCACAATCAGATGATACTACTGCAGATAGTATGTGTTTACAAATGGGGTCTGCACATGCAAAAAGACCAACTGCCTAGAGCTCACTGCTCAATCACAAAATAGGAGTCACACTGACTACAATTGGACGATTAAATCCAATGATAATGTACTGCTCAAAGTAGCATCTCCAATGCTGGATTTAGTACCGGTTAAGCTCTGATTGTCTTCTTCAAACCTTTCTTGAATATTCAAATGATGTCTGCGAGAGTAGCTCTGCTTATATTCGCATATATTGAATATCACAACCTTATAATACCTTATTACATATCACCACACAAATCTCATAGTTGAGATCTTACATATATACCAAAACCTAAGACCAAATGTATAGGTCGACTTACTAAGAATAATACAATAAAATCTATTAAAAGTCAAGATACAATGCATCATCTTGGCTCAACAACTATATCAATTGATTAAACCATATCCATAACGTGTCGTGCTGATCTGGAATAGATAACATGTGCCGGTTCATAACCTAGACCAATTTGCCGGTAACAACAAATATGTCAACCCGATTAGACCAATAACCAAATCTCCAAAACCAAGTGTCCAAACCATGTCTTCGACATAACCAAGTGATCTCTAGATGATAAAAATTCATCCTCAGTACTGGTGAACAATATAACCTGTTGGTGAACCAAGTACTAGTGATTGTGCATAAGTCACTGAACTTGCCAGTGAACATAACCAAAGATCTCCAGAAGGATAAGTGTTGCTAAGTGTTGACATCAATGAAAAAACCAATGCAACATATCCATAATACCAACAATCTCCCCCTTTGGAATTCATGGCAATACAAGATGGAAAAACCATCTAAGTGCCAAAACATAAATGCTAATAAACCAAAAACCAACAATCTCCAGAATAGATCAATACCAAAAATTAAAATACAAATGCATAGAGTAAAAATCTCTCCCCCAATGAATAATCTCTCCCCAAAGGATAATGTGTTTTTCCGTATATATCTCTCCCCCTTTGACATCAACTACCAAAGAAATACAAATACCAGATAAAACCAGTTCATAGAACCAAAATACCAACTTTTCCAACTACTCCCCGTTTGAAGTAGCTCTCCTCCATGAAAGTCGAAAAAAGGTTTTTTTGTAAGTTTTGTCGGTTTGATATCAAGCATCAATTGTCTAAGTCTCTACTGGTGAGGGTATAACCCCAAGCTGCTCTCTGAGATATTCAAAAGTTTCCTTAGGCAAAGGCTTAGTAAAGATGTTTGCAATCTGCTCTTTAGTATTCACATAAACCAATCTCACTTGTTTTGCTTCAACATTCTCTTTCAGAAAATTGTATTTGATAGAAACATGTTTAGTTTTAGAGTGAAATACTGGATTCTTAGATATATCAATTGTTGTTGAATTGTCACAATAGATGATTATAGGTTCTTTGCATTTTACCTTTATGTCCTTCAACATTTTCTTAATCCATAATACCTGAGTACAATTTGTTGTTGTTGTAACATATTCTGATTCTGTTGTTGATAATGATGTACAGCTTTGTTTCTTGTTCAACCATGAAATCAATCTGCTACCAAGAAAGAATGCCCCGCCGATGTTTATCTTTCTGTCATCTACATCTCCTGCCCAATTAGCATTGGTGTATGCACATAACTCAAAATTTTCATCTTTAGGATACCATAAACCAAGATTTGTTGTGCCTTGTAAATACTGGAAAATTCTTTTCACTGCTGATTCATGATTTTCTCTAGGATTACTCTGCAATCTTGAAACAATACACACTGCATTCATTATATCAGGTCTTGTTTGTGTCAAATACAGTAAACCTCCAATCATAGATTAGTATCTTGTCGGATTAACATGAGCTGAATCATCCTTCAATGCTATTTTATCAGTTGTAGTCATAGGAGTACTTACCGGTTTAGAGTTTTCCATACCAAATTTATTCAATAATTCCTTCAAGTACTTTGATTGACATAAGAATATACCTTTATCAGTCTATGAAATCTGCAATCCTAAAAATAATTTTATCTCCCCAATCATAGACATTTCAAATTCTTCCTGCATCTTATTAGAAAAGTCTTTACACAATCCATCTTCTCCTCCAAAAATTATGTCATCAACAAAAACTTCAATAACCAAAATGTCTTCATTAGTCACTTTGAAATATAAGTTGCTGTCAGCATTACCTTTAGTGTAACCAATTTTCATAATATATTTGTCGAATCTAGCATACCAAGCTCTAGGAGCTTGCTTCAATCCATATAAAGATTTCCTTAACCTACAAACCATATCTTTATCATTTGTTAATGAAAATCCATCAGTTTTTTCAATGTAAATTTCCTCTTCAAGATCACCATTCAGATGTGCATCCATTTGATAAACTTTATAGTTCTTGTGTGCTGCAAATGCAAGAAATAGTTTATCTAACTCAATTCTAGCTACCGGTGCAAAGGTTTCATTGTAATCAATTCCTTCTTTTTGCGAATATCCCTTACACACTAATCTTTCTTTGTTTATGATTACCTTACCATCTTCATTAAGTTTATTTCTGAATACCCATTTAGTTCCAATTACATTTTTATTTTTAGGTCAGGGAACCAGTGTCCATGTATCGTTCTTTTTAATTTGTTCCAATTCATCTTCCATAGCCTCAATCCAATGTTTATCTTCACATGCCTCAATAAAAGATGTTGGTTCAATTTGAGAAATTAAACATACCTCTTCATTTTCCAGTCTTCCTCTAGTCATAACTCCTTGATACTTATTCCCAAATATTTGACTTTCAAAGTGATTCAATCTTACATACCTGGGTGTATTCACTTGATGTTGTTCTTCAGTCACTGTGGAATTCTCTGATGGTGCCGGTGTGATTAGATCAACATTCTGTACCACTACATTCTGTAAAGGTTCATTTGTGATTATCTCAACTGCTAGTTCAGAATCCATAGACCTTGAATTCCTTCTAAAGTGTTCATCAATCTTCACATTTGCACTCTCAATGATTTTCTACAATCTCTTATTAAAACAACTATATGCTTTGCTTTTAGATGAATACCCAAGAAATATTCCTTCATCACTTCTAGGATCAAATTTACCAATATACTCATCTCTCTTAATGTAACATTTGCTTCCAAATATTCTGAAATACTTAAGGGTAGGAATATTACCAAACCATAGTTCATAGGGTGTCTTACCGGTTTCACCTTTGATGTGAACTCTATTGAAAGTGTAAACCATTGTATTCACTGCTCCTCTCTAGTACACATGAGGTAGATTTGCTTCTGATATCATGCTTCTAGCCGCATCCAAAATAGTTCTATTCTTCCTTTTCACAACTCTATTTTGTTGAGGTGTCCAGGGTGCTGATAGTTGTCTTCTGATTCCATTCACTTCACAAAATGTATTGAACTCCTTATATGTAAATTCACCTCCTTGATCTGATCTTAACCATTTGATTTTCTTGTTGGTTTCATTCTCTACAAGTGCCTTGAATAATTTGAATTTTCTAAAAGTTTTGG
The DNA here is from genome assembly GCF_030272615.1 of Cryptomeria japonica. Lineage (NCBI taxonomy): Eukaryota > Viridiplantae > Streptophyta > Pinopsida > Cupressales > Cupressaceae > Cryptomeria > Cryptomeria japonica. Next base: position 694,674,266 of record NC_081415.1, on the reverse strand, counting down.
ATTTCTCCATGAGAAAAGTAACCCAACACATTCTATAATAATCATCAATGATTAGCATAAAGTATTTATCTCCCTGTAGACTTCTTGTTCTTACCGGACCACACAAGTTAGTATGAATTAAATCAAGAATATCATCAGTTTTCTCAGAAATACTCTTAAAAGTTGTTCTAACTTGCTTTCCCATTTGACATTCCTTACATACTAGATTATGAGGTTTTACAATCTTAGGTAAATCCCTTACTACCTTAGATGAACTAATATTCACAATTCAATCAAAATTTACATGACAGAGTCTTTTATGCCATAACCAAGTTTCATCAATGTGTGCAATCAAGCATGTCTTTTCAATGTTATTCAAATGAAAGATATTACCTCTAGTTTGATTACCGGTTGCAATTTCCAAACCAGTTCTATTCATGATTTTGCGTTTACCATTCTTGAATTGTAACTAAAATCCTTTTTCAACTAATTGACCAACACTCAAAATATTATGCTTCAAACCTTCAATATAATAAACATTGTCAGTATTGTGCTTATCATCAAAAGATATAGTTCTTTTTCCTTTGATCAAACAAGATTTGTCATCTCCAAATCTTACTAGACCTCCATTGTATTTCTGAAAAGATAAGAATTTACTTTTATCACCAGTCATGTGATGTGAACATCCGGAATCTATAATCCATTCATCCTTTTCTTCAATTTTAGTTGTCAGGGCTTGTTCTATTGGTGGAACAGTAGGTGTCGGTTGATCTTCTATTATTGCAACAAAAGCCCATCCATTGTCTCCTGGTTATTCATCAGAATCATAAGTAACTCCTTCATCAACATAGTAACATGATTTGTCTCTATTCTTTTTAAATATGTATCTTTGATATTCAGGGTTAGGCTTATATGTTCTTTTAGCTTCTTCTCTCAATCTTGCATGTCTGTCCGGACATCTAGATGCCATATGACCAATTTTATTACAGTTAAAATATTTAAAAGGTGCTTTACCTTCATACTTACTTCCAATAGGACCTTTAGGCATTTTCCTTGCAAATAGTGCTTCAAGCTCTTCAAGTTCTTCATTTTCCCTTCTGATGTCTTCAAGTTCTCTTGCATAAAGTGCTTTCCAATTAGATTTATCAGCTGATGATGAAGATGTTGCAGATGATGATGTTTTGAAAGCTAAATTTGTCTTAATTGTAGCTACATGACCAAATTCCTCAAGCTCAAATGTTGAAAGTTTTCTAGCCAAGGTATCTCTAGATATTGATGTATTAGGCATAGTTCTTAACTCCTTAATAGTAGTTACTTTCATTTTGTATGCCGGTGGAAATGCTCTTAAAACTTTAGAAACAATTTGATCTTCACTTAAGGAACCTCCACAACATTGTATTACCAAAATAATTTCATTAACCCTTTCCGTAAAAGAAAAAATTCTTTCATCTTCTTCCATTTTCAAATTTTCACACCTGACCCGGAAGCATTCCAGTTTTGCAATTTTGATAGTGGAATCACCTTCATTCAATGCCTCCAATTTATCCCAAATAGCTTTAGCAGTAGATTGATCTGATAGTCCCATGATTTGTTGATCTGACAAGGCGCTCAAAAGTGCTTCTCTTGCTTTGCAATTATTCTCTTGATCCTTAGCCAATGTAGGTGGATTAGGTTGACCTTGTGTAGGACCAGCATAACCATTATGTGTAACATCCCATATGTCTTTTCCAATGCAATTCAGATGTGTCTCCATTCTGATCTTCCATATACCATAGTTAGTTCCATCAAGTTTCAGGTTGTCCTTCTTGAAATAGTTAGTTGCCATAGAATCTCCTCAAGTTGTTAAACTTCTGCAAAAAGAGGACTTGGCTCTAATACCAATTGTTAGGACCCAGAGGCAACTGAGGGGGGGGGGGGGGGTGAATTAGTTGTCTAATAATTTCAACCCAAATACAAATTAGCCAAACTTGATACTAAATACCGGTAAACCAAACTTGATGCCGGTAAGCAGATTAACAGTTAATATTAATATCGGTGAAACTTAATGCATGAAACATAAAGAGAAACAACATCCACAACACATAACACATAGATTTGTACGTGGAAACCCTGTAAGGGGAAAAACCATGGTGGGAAATCTTACCCGCTGTTTATGGTGAAAATGGATAAATCAATATTGAAAGACTAAATGAATTCAACCACAAAACTATAGCCTAACAACAACAAAGATCCACCATAACATATGAAGATTACCTAAGACAATGAAAATCAAATGAGATCACAAAGATTATACCATCACATGTCCAATAGGGTTTGGATATCCATTCTTCCTATCTCCATTGAACTTGCTTGATATAGTTGCTCTCAGATTTTATGTGTGCACAAGAGCTCAACAAAGAACAGAAATGTGGTTGCAAGTAGGCTTGATCGCATATGAAAGTTCGAATGCTAGGATGCTTGATTAGAATGTGTAGATTGATTAGGGTTGATAATGAAGGAAGAATCTCCTTATATAGAAGACACCATAAAAAATGGAGGGATAAGATTGAGAGGTGTACAAGATAAATGGTTGGCTATGATTAGAGGGTAGGTAAAGAAAATAAGAAAATAATAAGAGGTAGGTAGTGTAGGAATTAAGAGATGAATGACATGTGTCATAGGTAGAAAAGGTTAATGAATTAATTAAATAAATAAAGATTTATTTAATTAATAGAGGAAGTGGGATTAATTAAACAAATAAGTATTTATTTAATTTAGGACAAGGATAATTTAAATAAATAAATGTATTTATTTAAATGAGAAATAAGGCTAGAAGAGAATAAATGAATGAATTAAATAAATAAATATTTATTTAATTAATAGAAGAATTAGGCTAAAGTAATTAAATAAATAAAGATATTTATTTAATTAGATATGACAATTTTAGGTGTCTACATTTTGCCCCTCTTTGAGACAATGCAGCTTGTCACGTTGTTTCAAAGAAGATAAGATAAACTGATACAAAGTTGCCCCAAAATGGGAATGATATGCCCCCTTGAGAGATTGGATGAATATGTCTGAAAGGATCACAGACAATCTCTCGATAAGAAAGAAAGGGTAGAATGGACTGACCAGATAGGATAGAGTGATAGAGTCACGGGATAAAGAAGACTGGCTCACGAAACTAGGGCTAGGGCTAGGGCTAGGGTAGTCTATAAGATAGACCATGAGGGGAAAACATCCTCATTGTCATCCACACATCCAAGAGCTCAGAGTGCAGAGAGAGAATATAGCAGCAATAGTCATCAGCGATGGCATTGGTGCATAGATTCGATCACGTTCGCCAATTTCAGAGGCCAACAGATGCAAGAGAGCCAGTGAGTATCGCAAAACCTCCTTTTACTTTGTTGCAATAAATGTTGTCATTAATGCAAGCTAGGTAGAGAAATAAATGTGCGCTAGGTAGGTCTAGAAAAATGTCAAGTGGGGGGGGGAAATGCTAAGGCACGTCTGTGTAAGCTAGGCGCGTATGTGCAGTCTGAAAGTGCGTTTATGTCATAAAGGTACATTTATGTCTTCTAGGCCAAATCGGCAGTTCTGTGATGAACATACATTGTCAATTGGATAAGTTGCTGAGAGGATACACTCAAGTAGGTCCTCTAAGGAAGACTAGGATAGCAGATAGGGCTAGGATTGACAATTCTATGATAGAACATACATTGCCAATGAAGAAACTACTCAAGAGGATACACTCAAGAAGAGGCCCTAGGATAGGATAGATCAAGGCACTCTGTGATGAACAGGGAGTACCAAGACAGAGTACTTTGTGATGAACAAGGAGTACTAAAAAGAGAAGCACTTTGTGATGAACAATGAGTGCAAATATGAGAAGCACTTTGTGATGAACAGGGAGTACCACTAGGATAAAAAGAAACACTTTGTGATGAACAGTGAGTGTCACTAGGATAGAGCGCTATATGATAAATATAAGCACTAGGATAAAGAGCAGCATTTTGTGATGAACAGGGAATGCCACTATGATTGACATGATTGATTTGCTTGACTGTAGGAGTATCTACCTATGCTGGAGTCACGGGAGAGATTCCCATCGACTGAGAAGTGGTTCAGGCTATGGGCCTGCGACATATTCTATATGTGCCTGAGTTTCAAGCGAACATGGGATTGCTGACTGCACTGGCTAAGAGATGGCACTCAGAGACTTGTACTTTTCATTTTCTGATGGGTGAGATGACAGTCACATTGGAGGATGTATACAAGATATAGAGGAGATCGATTGATGGGGAGTTAGTTCCTTACGATCGAGAGGGAGACAGGGATGCACTGAGATGAGTGTTTCAGGATCCAAGACTGGAGATGAGGGTTGGACACGTGGCTTGGGATACAATGACATGGATTGGATTAGCACTACCAATGGTGTTGGTAGGAGTGATCAATGGGTTCCTCTATCTGGATAGAGTGACATGAGGATTGGTTGTGGGATGGGGGAGGACTCTGGAGAGGGATATAGCTAGACTCAAGAGATAGCTGAGGGATACGAAGTGGGAGAGGGATCAGGCTATTCGGCACTATACGGAGGCTAAGACAGCACTGAAGGTAGGGAGGGAGGCAATAGAGGACACAGGGGCTGGATATGCCTATGTTTTGCGAGTCAGGGAGGAGATAGGCTATTGGAAAGACTTGTACTATGGAGTGGTGCCACCAGAGCAGCAGGCTAAAATCTTTCATAGACCATCGCGGACAATGACAACCACTGGAGGGAGGGATAGGAGATAGGCATCAAGTGGTGGGTTCATGGGTCCTCCACCACTACCAGACAGAGGGGACAGGGGAGATGATCCTGGGGTGGGTCCTTCCAGGGCTCAGATTTTGTCGAGGCCAGGCGGCTCCAAGGGAGGGAGTTCATCATAGCCTTAGAGGGCTCCTTTGTATCAGTTTTTGTACCATTTTGTATGATGACACCTTTAGGTGATTGTAGCCATATGATTTTGACATCATTGTATCATGACACTTATATATATATATATATATATATATATATATATATATATGAGATTCATCCTTGCGGTAGCTATATGCATGTGTACCTATGTGATGTTTCTATGTGATGCTTACGATATGGATGCAAATATGTACATGAGGAAATGCAATGTTTTTGTTCTTTTATGTTTTATATGTTTTGTATGATGTGAATGTGAATGTATGAAATGCAGATGAATATGATAATGCAAATGACTATTTACATTATGAGAATGTAAAATTGCTAACATGTGTTGTATGCAAGATGTGATGCAATTGTGATATCTATATGTATGTATGAAATGCTTAATATGTGGTAATGCAGGTGCAAAACTACATGAAATGCAAATATTTTTGGCATGTCATTATACTTAGTCATGTGATAGCAGGCTACACAGACTCGAGAAGGATGATGGAAGTCAATCAAGAATGGGAGATGGAAGATAGAAGATATGAAAGTGAAAGAGCTTCTTGTGCGTTATCATCATTGAGCTTTATTATGGTAAGATAGGTTATGACCATCTAGGCATATGTGTGACCCAAAAAATCATTGTACCTGTTTGCATGGAGATAAGACAGTTTCAAACAAAGAATGCCCCAGTTCATACTAGACTCTCAGTGTCCTTATATCCTTGGACAAGTCATAGCATTACTAAGAGACAATCCATAGACAACAAAAGAAAAATAGGTGACGATACCCCATCCTCGCCTTTCTAGTCAAAGACATCCTGGAGATAAAATCTCTAGTCAGAGACATCCCAGAAAAGCTAAAAGACATGTCACTAGAAAATTAAAATCAAAAGAAAACCAAGATTTGACACCAACATCCACTGTAGTCCTCAAGTTTAGTGTCTCTTGTCACTTGTATAAGTCTATTTGATTGTGGTCACAATGTTTACTTTCACAAAAGGATAGATAGCACTGAACCATAATGTTGTCTGAGTCTGTTGAAATATTTGATTTGTTGAAGTCCATTGTTGTTGTGTCTCATCTGAAACTAACTGAATCCATGAAACTAATGCTTTATTGCGAAGAATACGAAACTTTATTGCGGATATGGCAATGCAAGTGCTGCTTTATTGTGAATTGTGGGCGGATAGACTGAAGAAAACTGGAAGAAACTGTACTCCTTAGAATAAGCGATGTTCTCAGTTCCACACCCGTCGTGAGATGTAGGATTTGCCTTAGCCATAGATAAGAGTTTATTTATTATGGATGGAAAGGGGTGAAAAGGAATGTTTATTATGAATGGCTAACCAATCTTGGGTAAATCAATAACAAGCCATGATGGGAATGTGTAAGGTTATTATGGATGAAGAGGTTGTGAGTGTGTGCAAAGTGAAAGGATGAAATGGAATCCTGAAGGAGGGAGAAGCAATGTCTCTACACATGGCGCCGGTGACCCGGTTTTCACCATGGTACTTTCCCAGGATGCCACTGAAGTGGTTTTCACCGTTGGACGAAATGCTTTTTTTTTTTGTGTCACATGGCGCTTGTTTGCTAGGTTTTCACCAAGTAACGATTTTTTATTTTTATTATTTTTTTTGTATTTTTGAATTAGGATACTCTGAAGAGCTATGTGTAAAACCTGCAAAGGTGCATGTTGTTGATAGGATCCTCCAAAGGTTCGCCATCTGGATTTGAGAGCTGATATGCACCAGATCCATATGTCGTTGTGATGATGTAAGGACCACGCCAGTTTGGTTCAAACTTGCCCTTCTTCTCTCTGTCTTGTTGATTTTTAGGATTTTCTCTAAGAACTAAGTCACCTACCTCAAATGTGCGAGGCTTGACTTTATGATTGTAATTGCATTGTTCCTTGATTGAATGATGTGTAGCTCAAGTGATTGTCTTCCCTGATAAAGGAACTAAGATAGAATTACTAATGTGTGGACTACGTAGGCCCATATGAGTGTCACCTAAAGAAGTTTGGGCATCCCTGATAACAAAGTCCCTTGAGGAAGTTCCATTAAAGGTCCATGATGTATCGTAAGAAGGAAAAGGATGTGTGAAACAAGTGGATGAGTTATGAAGGCTTATGCTTGCGAGAAGAAGTGAAAGTAGGATAGCATGATGGAGACTTAGGATCAACAAGTATGCTTTTTGACGTAAAATCGTAGAACTTTTTCCCCCAGTTATTTTGATATTAGGGGAGATCAACTCTTGTTCTTTTTCTTTCGTAGGATTTTTATCCTTGACCTTGTTTTCTGCAGAGTCCAATAGCTTTTGATTTTGATTTGGACTAAAGGACTTTTCTTTATTTTTGACTTTTAGATTTTTCTTTTCAAGGCTTGATTTTTCACCCCCAATTAGTAAGGGCTTTTGTAATTCTTGTTGATCCAAGTCTAGAAGTGGAGTGGAAATGGAATGAGTAGATGAAATGGTAAGGCTATAGGAGTTCTCAAGAGAGTTGGTGATACACTCAATAGATTCTTCGTTGGAACTGCTCTTAGGACTATTGATACCAAGAGATGCTTGCACCACTAGAGGAGATTCACATTCAGACTTAGTAGCCACAACACTAGGTGGTTCACACCCAATTCCTTGCAAATTATTTATAGATTGTTTCTGTTGAGTGAATACCTTAGGAGATAATGGGCATTGATCAACATGAAATATATATTCACCACATCCCATGTCTTTAATATTGAGATTTTCTTTGATCTCTGATTGTTTTGATGTAGAAGCTTTTAAGGATTCTGGATCCACATATGTTGAAGGTGGAACACCTTCTCGATTGACTGGGATTGTTATTTATGATCTAGGTCACACATTGTTGCAATATATGAAAGGATTTGGATCACCATTAACGGTCACTTCAACTCCATTGTGTGGAAACTTGATGCATTGATGATATGTAGATGGGATTGAGCTCATTTCATGAATCCATGGGTGTCCCAAGAGTATTTTGTATGTGAGATCGAGGTCTAGGACTTGACAAACTACATCTTTTGTAACTGGCCCAAATTTGAGAGGTAAGATGATTGTGCCCTTGGATGAGTGCTCTTCGTCATCATATGCCTTTATGGTAATTTTGTTTGTAGAATTCATAGCTTTATCAGAATATCCCAATTGTTTAATAGTGCTCAATGTACAAATGTTTAGACCTACTCCTCCATCTATCAGGACTCATTTTATTTGATGTTTGTGTAGGAAAGCTTCAATGTGTAAAGGTGCATTATGTGGTTGGCTCACAGAGGCGTCGTCAGCTTCTGTGAATGTAAGGGAGTGTGGAACAGAAAGGTATCCCACCATGGCTTGAAACTGGTCCACGTTTAGATCAGTAGGGACAGAAGTGTCTCTCAAGGTTTTGTCAAGAATAGCTTTATGTGTGGGGGATATGCGTAAGAGCTTAAGGATGGAGATGAGCGTGGGTGTCTTCCCTAACTGTTCTACAAGGTCATACTCATGCTTGGTTTATGAGGAAGTAGTGTTTTTAGCTGGAGCACCTTGCAAAGTGAATTTACCTCGATGAGTTGTAACATTACATTCAGAGGTAGGTTCGGAAGAAGATCCAATGCCTTTTAGGACAATCTTGGGTCTTTGGGTAGAATTTTCAAGCATTTTATCCTTGATGATAATGGTAGAGACATAATTGTCCATCGAAATGTGATTGATAGTTGAATCATAGTTATAGGATGCTCTGGTATAGTTGGTTTGGTCATATGTGGCTTTAGCTTTTCCCTTGTCATGTTTTGGCAATGGTTCTTTAAACATCTCATGTTCTTGATTGGATGAGTGTCCTTCAATCTCAATGCCAACTCTATCAATAAGATATTGTATGATGTTCTTCAATCGATGACAATTTCCTATTTTATGACCCTTGCTCTTATGAAATTCACAATACTCGTCATCATTCCACCAATTTGGTTTAAACTTTAGCTCATATGGAGGCAAATCTGGAATTGTGATTATCTTGTTTGCCACTAGCTTTTTGAAAACTGACTTAAGTGGTTCTCCCAATGGAGTGTACTTCCTTCATGATTTGGAAGTTGTTTGAGTATTCACTTGATTGTTTGTAGAGCTTGATCTAGAAAAAATGATTTTGGGTCGCACTATATTGGCATCCACAACACCATCATTGACCGTGTTCTTGTTTTTATTCCAAAATCTCGGCTTGTCTTTTCCTTTATAGTCCTCTTTGTTTTCCTTGAATATCTTAATGACTCCTTGTTCAATTAGGACCTTCTCTGTTGCTAAGCATTTTTCAATGACATCTTTGAAGGTGGACAAGCAAGCTTTTCTTAAGTCATAACCAATGTCTTTGTTAACATTTTGGGTGAACATTTCTACCATTTGTTTTTGTGGAATTTCACAAGAGCATCCGCTGGCTAGATTTCTCCATCTTTGTAAAAATGATGAAAAAGATTCTCCATCCCTTTGCTTGGTGTTGCACAAAGTAGTGACTGATATGTCTGTCTCTATGTTGTATAAATACCTCTGCTAGATCACCCCAAGACTTGATTCCAGGTGGGAGTTGGGAGAACCATTCTATAGCTTGATCACCTAAGCTTTGTGGGAATAATCTCATCAAATATGTCTCTTCTGCTGCTACCTCAATGCAGGCTGTGAAAAATTGTCTTATGTGTGCGTTAGGATCCCCTTTTCCTCTGTACTTATCAAACTTAGGTGTCACAAAGTATGTAGGAAATGGAGGAATTGGAATGCTTTTGTCAAATGGATAAGGACATATGTCTCTCATTGTGTAAGTTGGCTTCGGTGTATTTATGTCCTCCATTTTCTTTTGTAAATCTTTGATTTGCTGTTCCAAATTGTTCTTAGGTGGAGATTGACTTCTTGGACCCTACCCCATGCCTGAACCACTGAGTGGGGGAGGAGCATGTTGCATATATGGATGATATTGATCATACACATGTTCATATGGAGGTGGTCTATAATGATGCTGCTTATATGGACCACTTGGTATAGAGTCATGATGAGGAATGAAATATTTGCTTTGTCCATGTATACCATACTCTATAGGCATGTCATGAGTTTTTTCTAGTGTGTTGCCCCTAAATTTGACGCTGGGTTTCCTTGTGTCCAAATTTTGATCATGCCTTTGGATATCCAATTGCCTTGGTGGTTGATCCTTAGCATTGGTATGTGATTGAGTATATTTTTCTGCATAAGACTTCCATAATGGTCTGCAAAGGTGAGTATCATACGCTTGACCATGTGTGTATGGGACCTTTGGTTTTTGAAACAAAGATGGTGGTGATTCAAGAACAAGACGTGGTACTCTATTGCCTCCACTATTAGGCCTCCTTTGATCCATGTTGAGGTGAGGTTGTTGCAAAGGTCAATTTTCCATTATTTGAGACATGTCAAAATCATGAGGGATCTTGGCTCCACTTTGTGCCATCACTTGTAAGAAGTATTGTCTATCTCTCCTCCTTATTTCTTCAACCAATCGATTGAAATGGGGATCCATAATGGAGTCTTCCACTTCTGCTGAATGTACTGAAATGTTGTCCATATTGTCATTGTGTGTGTCATTATTGTTTACAATGTCCATTTCTCAACATTTGGAATGTTTCTATAAGAATCCATGTCAGGTAATGTAGTATGATCATAATTGAAAAAGATATCATTGTCATACTCATAGGAACTCATGTTTGCGGACTCTTGAGCCTCTTTAGATTCTCTCCTAGATTTTTGGGAACAGGTTTCAACCATGAACTAGGTATTGACCAAGATGTGTGAGACTAGATGGAAATGGAAAGAGTATGGAAGACCAAGAGTTGGATGGAATGTAAATGAATCTGAAGTTTACTTGCAATGTCCAAAGTGTAAGACCAAGTATGTATGTAGTAGAGTAGGTGTGACTTCCAAAGAGATGATAGTTTCTCTTGATGAGGTACATTGACCTTGACTCTAAGTAAGACCAAATGAGACCCAAAGGTGATAGACCTTGATAAGGGACCACTTAGCAAAATGTTGTTGTATGTAATGTGTTGACAAAGTATGATGAGGACAGGCAAGTGACCTTTTGACTCAAGTTTAGACAAATGTGAATGTAATGTAAGGTGTAAAGCAATGATGAACTTTGTGAGACCCAAAGACAAGTTGAATTCTAGATGAAAACCTGAAGAGATAGCTTAGGAAGCTCAAGAATTCTGAAACTGATTGCTCTTGTTTGTTGTACTGTAAATTTTTCCAATTTGTGAAGTAGTTTTGTTGTGACCCAATCTGAATTTTTGACTATTTTTCGTGACAAGAGGACACAATGTTGATGAAGACTCAATGTTTGCAAGTGTTTAGACTCAAAAATGACTCAAAGAAAAGTGTGTTGTTTGATGTAAAATTGTTTTGCATACACTTGAAGACACAAAAGACACAATGTTTTGATGTTTGATCTTGAATGTTTGATTGTTCAAAATAAGACAAGCACAATTGTTATGGTTGGCCAGAACAATAGTTGTTGATCCCACATGAGGCTACGCTATTCAGAGTGGATACTTAGATGCTTGACCCCACTAGCTCCACCCTCGACACTCACTTCTTAGAGTAGCGAAGCATCAGTCCCCATGAAAACTCCCTATGGCGAACTTTGTATCTCTACTAAGAACCGTATGTGTGTGGGCCACTCTAGAGGTCAGACCTCCTGCCCCAACAACTAGAAAGATTTTGGCTTCTAAAACAAAAAGGTGCTAGTAAGGGCATCCGCTCGTGTGGCCATACATGCGGCACTTTCAGATCTGTAAATACAGAAGGCTCCCAGCCGGTAGGGGTTACGCCCTACAACTGATCAAAGAAATTTGATCAAATGGGTTTTGGGGAGACATAGTGTCGGTATGAACTAATCAACACATGTTATCCATAGTTTTCACCATGAATACAGTTATTTATAGTGGTTCGGAAGAGGATGGCTTTTCCTCACTACTACTTGGGTCATTCTCTCCTCACTAGTAGTCCTAATGACCACATAGGGAGATAGGCCCTCTAAAGATTAAACAAAAGAGCCTATTGCTCAAGACACAAAAGACACTAGTTGAATTTTAGTGCACCAATTGAAGTGTTTTTTAGTCTATGAAAACAAGGCATACAATAAAGATCAAAAACCCTTGCCAAGGTCCTGCAACAAATATTTGTTAGTAGTTTGGATTGTTTCAAATGATCACCCCTTCCTGCAAGCACACAAGTTAGGTAAATTTTAGATCTAAAAGATTTTGTGAAATACGGGCCTTCAACAATGCATTTTTTCGACCAATTCAAATATCTGATTCATCACAAAAAAAGACCACCTATAAAATTTCAAGAAATTTCTAGAAATGTAAGAAAATCCAAAAAATTTGCTAATTTGCTCCAAAAATTAATTTTTTATGAAAATCATAAAAAATTCATATAAAATACAAAATGGATCCAAAAAATCTGAAATTTTTACTGGACACTCTTGATGACCTTCCAAACTTGCATTTTAAAATTCCTGCAAAAAAAATTTGATGCCAAAATTCAAAGCCGTTTGTGAGATCTGATCAAAATAATGAAAAACCATAATTTTTAAAGATCCAATTTTTGAGGAAATATTTTGCATCAAAATTAAAATCACAAAGAATAGATCCTGTGTATAATTATGAGAGATTTCCAAAAATGTAAGAAAATCCAAAAAATTCGCACATTTGCTCTCAAAATTAATTTTTTATGAAAAATCATAAAAAATCATAGAAAATGAAAATGGGCTCCCAAAATTCTAAATTTTGGATTGAGAGCTCTTGATACTGTTTTCAACTTGCCAACAAAATTTTATGCAAAAATTCCAAGCCATTTGTGAGATCGGATCAAATCTCTCCAAGATCTTGATTTTGTGTCCAAAACCCTAGCTGCACAAGGTTATTCTCCAAATTGTTTTACAAAACAACAATATAGGGTTAGAAAAACCTGCAAAAAACATAGATCTAATAAAAATCCATGTCCCACCGGGCGTGCCAAAATGTTTATGGTGAAAATAGATAAAACAATATTGAAAGACTAAATGAATTCAACCACAAAACCCTAGCCCGACAACAACAAAGATCCACCATAACATATGAAGATTACCTAAGACGATGCAAATCAAATGAAATCACAAAGATTATACCATCACATGTCCAATAGGGTTTGGATCTCCATTCTTCCTATCTCCATTGATCTTTCTTGATATAGTTGCTCTCAGATTTTATGTGTGCACAAGAGCTCAACAAAGAACGGAAATGTGGTTGCAAGTAGGCTTGATCGCATATGAAAGTTCGAATGCTAGGATGTTTGATTAGAATGTGCAGATTGATTAGGGTTGATAATGAAGGAAGCATCTCCTTATATAGAAGACACCATAAGAAATGGAGAGATAAGATTGAGAGGTGTAAAAGATAAATGGTCGACTATGATTAGAGGGAAGGTAAAAGAAATAAGAAAATAATAAGAGGGTACGTAGTGTAGGAATTAAGAGATGAATGACATGTGTCATAGGTAGAAAAGGTTAGTTAATTAATTAAATAAATAAAGATTTATTTAATTAATAGAGGAAGTGGGATTAATTAAATAAATAAGTATTTATTTAATTTAGGAAAAGGATAATTTAAATAAATAAATATATTTATTTAAATGAGAAATAAGGCTAGAAGAGGATAAATGAATGAATTAAATAAATAAATATTCATTTAATTAATAGAAGAATTAGGCTAAAGTAATTAAATAAATAAAGATATTTATTTAATTAGACATGACAATTTTAGGTGTCTACACTCACAATCAGATGATATTACTGCAGATAGTATGTGTTTACAAATGGGGTCCACACATGAAGAAAGGCCAGCTGCCTAGAGCTCACTGGTCAATCACAAAATAGGAGTCACAATGACTACAATTGGATGATTAAATCCAATGATAATTTACTTCTCAACATAGCATCTCCAATGCTGGATTCAGTACTGGTTAAGCTCTGATTGTCTTCTTCAAACCTTTCTTGAATCTTCAAATGATGTCTGCTTGAGTAGCTCTGCTTGTATTCACATATACCGAATATCACAACCTTATAATACCTTATTACATATCACCACACAAATGTCATAGTTGAGATCTTACATATATACCAGAACCTAAGGCCAAATGTGTAGGTCGACTTACTAAAAATAATACAATAAAATCTATTACAAGTAAGTCAAGATGCGATGCATCATGTCAGTTCAACAACTATATCAATCGATTAAACCATCTCCATAACGTGTCATGCTGATCTGGAATAGATAATGCGTGTCGATCCATAACCTAGACCAATTTGTCGGTAACAACAAATATGTCAACCTGATTAGACCAATAACCCAATCTCCAAAACCAAGTGTCCAAACCATGTCTTCGACATAACCAAGTGATCTCTAGATGATAACAAGTCATCCTCAGTGCCGGTGAACCAAATATTGATGACTGTGCATAAGTCACTGAACTTGCCAGTGAACATAACCAAAGATCTCCAAAAGGATAAGTGTTGATAAGTGTTGAAATAAATGACAAAACCAATGCAAAATATCCATAATACCAACATAGTGAACCCCATTTTACCACCTCTTCAAAACTATATCTTGATTTTTCAAACAGTCTTATCAAGTTTTACTGTAGATTAAAATATCATAAAAAAATCAAATAATTATATTCTTAATTGATTGTTGAAAACACGGTTCATACATGACCAAAAATTAGCTATAGCATTTTTCAACATTTGTCAAACCAAAAGGCATAACTAAGAATTCAAAGTTCCTAAAGTAACATTGAAATGTTGTTTGTGTACATTCTCATTCTTTACACTTATAATGATAGCTTGATCTCAAAACAATCTTTAAAAAATACACAACTCCATGAAATTATTCAATTAACTTATCTACTTGGTAATATAACCTATTTTATATGTTCCATTCAAAGCTCTATAATCAATAAACATCCATATCGTACAATCCTTTTTTTTCACAAGAACAATAGATGAAGAAAATGGGCTAAAACTAGGCCTAATATGACCCATCTCTAGCTCTTTTATTGATTTTTCTGTCCTATTTGTAAATTATTGGGTGGTAATAAGGAGTGGTTATAATAGGGTTAGAGATTGATTCTAGCCTTATATTAAGGTAAAACCCTCAGTTAGCTCATATCCCCATAGCTAAATCACTAAACATCCTTATTAGCAATGTTTTGAATATCAACATGATAAGTGCATTACTTACGCATGGATAAATTTATAGGAGTAACTAAGCACTTGCAGAAATCCATCTCCATTCTTTTAGCTAGAACTAATCCTAGATTCACATTATAAATTTCTCTAAGCGCCACATTTTCCCCCTTATATTTAAACTTAAGTTCTGTGGATTGATAGGTTTATGGGAGTGCACCCACTACACACCCAAAACCATGTTAATAACTTATAAAACCACAACATTAAAAATCATCACATAGCTTATGGTTTCTCATGGCTACATAAGTTGCTAAATTATTTTAATGCATGGAATGATGAATCCATATGTAACAACTACATGGAATGCTTCAAAATACATATCTTTCAATCATCTCTTAACCACAAAGTCTTCATCAATTAAATTATAGGTGGTCCAATTATAATAAGAATCATGATATGTTATCCAATTAACATTCATCAAAGCCTAAAATGATGATATCTAGCTTCTCTTAAAAGACACATAAGTGTACTTCCATTGATGTCTTCATCGCCCATGATGTTCTTGAGTTTAAGCTCCTCTATAGCTAGTTGTGGCTTAGGTATTCATGATCTAAATTTATTACTAGGTTTTACAAGAAAAGAATAAATTCTTCCTTTTTAGTTTAATTCTATTGTAGTCAAATATCTTCCTTATAGTAGGTGACAAAGGTGTTATCTTCTATGGGTGCAAATAAGATCCCCATTTTTTAAAATTTCTTTTGTGTTGGCCAAATACTACCACTCTACATGGAAATGTATTTTGTAGCACTCATTATTCAAGTGTTAAATCCCTCTTAATGGCTTTCTAGAGAGATATATGACCAAACAACTTGACTAGACCTATAGGAGGTTAAGACAAACCCTCAACAAAGAGGACACTAATTCCATTTTTTGAAACATCAAGCACCATTAACACAAGGCCTCTAAATATATGCCACATAGTTTTCTTCAACTATGCCACCTCTCAAAAGTCAATCTTAGTATGCTTCAACTATGCCACCTCTAGTTGAACTCATTATATGTCATGATATGGTTGTGAACTTAGGCAATTAGGCCATTGTACCACCATTCATGAGCTAATCCTTCCAAGTGAAGGGTAGAAAAATTGATAGCCTTGTTAGAGTAATTGGGTATTTACTTGATTAATTAGACAATATTTGTTTAATTCTTTAAGATCCCTATTATCTTTTTATACTTAAGCTAACATTAGGTGCACAATAATTAATTCTTTTATTAATTATTATGTGCAAGCCTAGGTTTTCCCTTTTAGGGTTTCTTGACCTATTAGAGGTCATTTTTCTTTTCTTTGTATCATTATGACACTACACATTTTGGTGAATATTGAGCTCTCCTCTTTTGAGCATATTTTTCTTGTGTCTTTGTTCTTCAGATTATTTTTTCTTCATTGCTTCTCCTTGTAACAAATTGTTTTTAGCTTGTAGAAGATCTTTAGGCTCTTGTGGTGTTGTGTTTCTCAACTCCAACATGGTATCAAAGCTCAGATCTGTAGCTATCTATTCTTGTTTTTGAGAAATTTTTGCATTGGAAGCAGATCTAGGGTTTTAGGCATTTTTTGTGTGCTTAGGGATAGGCTCTTTTTTTGAGCACTTTGGGCCTAAACAAACCTCGCCATCGTTCTCAGAAGGCCCAAAAACCCCTATAGTCATATAAAATTTGTCTATTTTTGACTCTTGAGCATCTGGGTGATTTTTTTCTCCAACACCAGGCCGTATGGCTTTGGCACACAAATAGAGAAAAAAATTCAAAAAAATTGTGCCTTTTTACGGTATGCAGACCGGATTTTTGATTTTTTTTTAAAATTAAAAAAACATCAAAAATCACAAAAGGTAAAAAAAAACTTGTTTTTGGGTTTTTGGGGTCTTTCGCACGGTACCGGACCTGATAGTCTGGCTGCCGTACGGCCTACTGGACATGTCAGTTCGGCCCCTACGACCCTCATCAACCACTCTGGCCCCTACCATCGGCTCCTCCGAAACCCACCACCGGCGGCTACCTCCCCGGCCCCCACCGCCGACTCTGCACCTGCCGTCGGCTCTGCACCTGCCGCCGGCCACCACTCGACCCAGTGCTCGCCAGTCCGACCCTCGTCGTCGGCACTGCACCCGCCATCGGCCACCGCTCCTCCTGGGTTCTCTCCTCTGCTGGCAGCGCTTGTCACTGCCTTTGCTCGGCTGGAGTTCACCACCACCATCCAACCCGACCACCACCACTGCCGCCCTTCGACCACCTCCTCTTGGCTTCTCTACCCTCTAGCCTTTTTTGAGGGGGGGTTGGTTTTTTGGTCTTATCTTGAGCATACAAAGTTGGATTTTGGCAAATGAATAGGCATCGGAAAGCTAGTTCCGAGCCGAACATTGTGAAGTTGGATTGTTTTCTTGCATTTGCTGTTTGACTATACTTTTTTCTAGTCAATTTTGGGCTTCTTTTCTGCACTTCCGGGGCCATAGAATGGGCAAATAAACTCCATTTTTAAAGAACGAATAGGTGTTGGAAAGCTCTCAACATGCTCTATTCAGATTTGTGATCTTTTTTCTCAAAATTTTCATTAGGTACATGAGATATCAGTTTGAACATTTTTGCTTATGCACTACTTCCTTCTCATCAGTATGTACTAGGGTTTGGGTTTATCTATTGTGGGGGGGTGTTTTTTCTTGCTTTCTATCATTTATATCAGAAATCACAAACACCAAAACTCTCAAAACAAATAAACCCTTCTGCATCTTCTGTCTAGTCTGAAAGATCCCATAATAAAAAAAACCAACAAGCAGGTGCAGGTACAAAGTTTTCTTCTCATGGCCGATCCTTAAGTTGAGTTGTTGACTTCAATCAACTATCACACCTGGAAGCCCTGCATCACAAGGCTCTTCAAGGCATGAGGGTTATGGTCTTATTTGGATGAGGTTCAACCAGTATTGCAACATCCTTATGAGCTTCTTTAGCATAGGAACAAGATGGATGGGGCTATGGGTTTTCTCTCCTTGCATGTCTTTGACAGTCTTCTATTTCACCTTGATGAGTTGCTCACTCCTCGAGCTATGTGGTTGAAGTTTGAGTCTCTCTTCAGGAGGGTCAATGAGATTCAGGCATTAGAGATTGAGGTAGAGTTGGTTTCTTTGTCACCTGATTCCTTTCCCACCATTGACGATTTCTTGAACAAGTTCAAAACTACCTGATCTGTTCTTCAGGGATGTGGCAAGATCAAGACCGACAAAGAGTGCATTCATTTGATTCTTTCGAAGCTTTGGGGTCATTTTCAATTTTTTGCCTCTGCTTTCTACTTCACCATGGATGGCTTGGGTGCTCGTTTCACCATGCCTGCCTTTGATGTCTTTTGTGAGCATTTGTGTCATGAGCAGTCTCATCTTTCTCAGCTAGATATGCTTTCAGAATCCAAGAGCAAAGCATTGGTTGCTCAGTCCTCTAAGGAGAAACAAAAGAAGAAACCAAAGCCAAAGAAGCCTTTTACAGGTAGTGAGAATCCCTCCAAGCCTTCTCATAAGTCTGAATCTAAACCATCATTTCCTCCCAAGCATGGGAAATCTTCACAAATTGGTGAGTCTTCCTCCAAGACTAAGAAGAAATCAGGAGATACTTGCAGTTTTTGTGGCAAGGAAGGACATCCCGTTTCCTGGTGTTGGAAATGTTTAGAGGCTTTAGAGGAAGCCATGCAGCAACATCACATCTCCTCCCCTCAGGCATCTTCTCCTTCCATAGGGAAAGGTCATGCTCTCACTGCTTGAGCTTCGACCTATGGGTCCACATGGAAACTTGATTTTGGTACTTCTCACCATATGACTCACACTCAGCAGTTGGTTACTTCTCTTGCCTCTTGTGGTACTTCACAGATTGCAGTGGGTGACTCAGTTCAACTTTCAGTCTTAGGTTCAGGTTCTATCTGATTGGATGGGGGTACTCTGCAGGATGTTTTGGTTGTTCCTGACATCTCGATGAACCTCCTATCCATTTATCAGATTTGCCACTCTGGCTCTGGTAAGACAATTGAGTTCTCACCACATGATGTGGTTATTCGGGACCTCCATGACTCTGATTTGGTTGTGGCTATTGGGAGTGTGGATACTACATCTCGTTTGTACAGATTTGATGGATTTGAGCTATCTGTGGGTGTTGGTTTGTCTCTTATAGCACATACAGATTCAGTGAGTAAGCTTTGGCATGAGCGCTTCGGCCATGTCAATTACAAATATCTTCAGCAGATGAGTACACAGGCACTTGTTCTTGGGCTCCCACAAATTTTCTGCATTGATGGTGTTTGTCATGGTTGTGTGCTTGGCAAGCATCACAGAGATCCCTTTCTGAAGGGAAGATCCCCTCGTGCTTTGGCACCCTTGGAGTTGATTCATAGTGATCTCATGCCATTTTCCACTCCTTCTTTTTCTAGGGCCAAGTATGTGCTCACTTTTATTGATGACTTCTTCAGACACACATGGGTGTACTTTCTTAAGTACAAGTCTGATGTCTTTGATTCATTTCGAATCTTCAAGAAATTTGTTGAGAAGCAGTCAGGTTGTTCTATTCTGTGGATACGTACAGATAATGGGGGGAGTATGTGAATCAGCCTTTCAAATATTTTTGCACTGAGCATGGTTTCCAGCATTAGTTTATTGTTCCCTACACCCCTCAGCAGAATGGTGTCGCTGAGCACAAGAACAGAACCTTACGGGAGATGGCAAATTGTATGATTCATTCCAAGTCCATGGATTCATTTTTTTGGGCTGAGGCAGTCAATTGTGCCAACTATATTCAGAATCAGATGCCTCACAAGGCTATTCGACATATGAATCCTGAGGAGGCTTGGTCTCATAACAAGCCTGATGTTTCTTTTTTTTGAGTGTTTGGCAATGAGGCATTGGCTTTAATTCCTCATGTTCAGAGGAAAGCCATGGAGCGGAAGAGCCGCCCACTCATTTTTGTTGGCTACTGTGAGGATGTTAAGGTGTACAGGTTGTTTGATCCTTATTCTAGAGAGGTCCTATTTTGACAGGATGTTCAATTTGATGAGTGCTTTCCCACAGTGGATACCCTGACTCTCGTGTCTACTCCTCTGCCTACTCCTTCCACTGCATCTCTTCAGGATATTTTTGAGGATGATTATGATGATGGTGCTGATGATCCACCATCCCCACCTCCACCTACTCCACCTCAGATGCCCAAGTGGGCTTGCTTTATTGTTGAGGCGGCCGGTCCTTTGGCCGGTGATCCTTTCGATACTCATTGGACTTGTTTTCATACTGTGGGTTCTAGTCTTTTGAGTCATGCTATTTCAGATGATCCTCAAAATTTTTTCAGAGGCTACCGGTCATCCTGAGTGGGATTGTACTATGGAGGAGGAGTATTCTTCTTTGATGAGGAATCATACTTGGGATCTCTGTCCTCTTCCTAAGGGCAAAAAGATGGTTAGGTGCCATTGGTTGTATCGCACCAAGTATGCTACTGATGGTTCCATTGATAAAAACAAAGCACATCTTGTTGCGAAGGGTTTCTTACAGGTTGAGGGTATTGATTACTCCGAGACCTTTGCCCCTATCACCAAGATGAACTCCATTCGCTTTGTACTATCTCTTGCAGCTTCTCGGGGTTGGCCTATTTTTCAGATGGATGTGAAGAGTGCCTTCTTGCATGGGGATCTACAGGAGGAAATCTACATGGAGCAGCCTCAAGGATTTGTGCAGGATAGTTCTTTGGTTTGCAGACTTCGGCGTTCATTGTATGGTCTCAAACAGGCCCCTCGGGCTTGGTATGAGAAGATAGATTCTTTCTTTCTCTCCACTGGGTTCACCTGTAGTCATTCTGATCACATAGTGTACATTCAGCTTCTTGAGGGTGAGATCCTGATTCTTGTGCTATATGTTGATGATCTCCTCATCACCAGTAGCTCATGCTCTATGATTCAAAATACTCAGCGAGCCTTGATGGATCAGTTTGAGATGACAGATCTTGGTCTTCTGCACTATTTCCTTGGTCTTTAGGTGATTCAGTTTTCTGATGGGATCTACATTTACCAGCAGAAGTATGCTCTTGACATGCTTTGGCGCTTCAACATTCTTGATTGAAAGCCTGCTCCCACTCCATTTCAGCCAGGGGTTGTTTTGACCACCACTTGCCCCACTCCTTTAGTAGATTCTACACTTTATAGGCAGTTGGTTGGCAGTTTGTTGTACCTGACTCACACCCGTCCTGATGTTTCTTTCGCGGTTGGCCTTGTCTCTCGATTCTCCCATGATCCTCATGAGAGTCATTGGAAAGTAGCCAAATGTATTTTGCGGTACATTCAGGGCACTAGTTCTCATGGCATTCACTATACATCAGGGGACCCTCACATTGTTGGCTACACTGACTCAGATTGGGCTGGTGATGTCATTGATTGGAAGTCTACTTCTGGCTTTGTTTTCTGTCTTGGCTCTGGTCCTATCACATGGTCTTGCAAGAAGCAGACTGCTCATGCATTATCATCTACAGAGGCTGAGTACCGTGCTGTTGTGCTTATCGGCCAGAAGATCTTATGGCTTTGACAGTTGATGAATGAGTCTAGTTTCCCTTCTGATAGTCCCACTGTTCTTTGGTGTGACAATCAGAGTGCTATTCATATTTCTGCAACCCAGTAGAGAATTAGCAGATGAAGCACATTGAGCTTCACATGCATTTCATCTGCTAGTTGATTCAGGATGGTGTTGTCATTTTGGAGTATATTCCCACTACCGAGCAGGTTGTAGACATCTTCACAAAACCTTTTGCATTGCCGTGCTATCTTTAGTTGCACTCTATGCTTGGGGTGAAGGAAGTTCTCCTTGGGGGGTCTTTATGAGGCCTTCCTTCCTTCTTCTTCTTTTAGCATGTTCTTTTATCTCTTTTTGGAGAGGAGTTTTTTTCCACTAGGTTTTCTCCTTTGTCTCCATTTCATAGAGATTTCACTGTTTTGGGTACCTGATCAGGCCTTGTTGCCAGGACCCATCTTTCCTTCTTTTAGTAGCTGTTCTAGGCTTTCGCTTCTCCCTAAGTCTAGCTTAAGGGGGGGTGGTAGAGTAATTGGGTATTTACTTGATTAATTAAACAATATTTGTTTAATTCTTTAAGTTCCCTATTATCTTTTTACACTTAAGCTAACATTAGGTGCACAATAATTAATTCTTTTATTAATTATTATATGCAAACCTAGGTTTTCCCTTTTAGGGTTTCTTGACCTATTAGAGGTTATTTTTCTTTTCTTTGTATCATTATGACACTACACATTTTGGTGAATATTGAGCTCTCCTCTTTTGAGCATATTTTTCCTGTGTCTTTGTTCTTCAGATTATTTTTGCTTCATTGCTTCTCCTTGTCCAAATTATTTTTAGCTTGTAGAAGATCTTTAGGCTCCTGTGGTGTTGTGTTTCTCAACTCCAACAAGCCTCTTCCTCATACATTACTTAAATTTTTTTAACTATTTAACATTTGGATCTAGTCACAAATTGAACACTTGTTGGATCCATTAAATAAAGGAACGATGACCTTCCCCAATTAGCATTGGAGATCTTTATGCCTGATTTTGATTTGGTTTCTTTTCATTCTTAGACCCATTGTTTGACTTCAAAGAGTATAAATCCATAAAAAATGTGTCAACATGAATTTCATCACCATGTTCTCTATATTCAACATGGAGGGCTACTCAATCATCATCCTACTAATATCTAGATCTCTTAGTTTCTCCATCTTTTTCTACAAAAATGAAAAGGGGTTTAGCCTAGAATCATAAGCTACTCTAGATGTCTAGTTTTTTGTGGGGGTAGAATATTATCCTTGATTTCCCTCATCTAAAGAGATAAACACTAGATATTTATATAACAGTGAAAAGGGCAATTTGAAGTCAAGGAGAGGCAAAGGTATAGAGAGATGAAAGTGGCATATTCAAAGAAAGAGATAAGAAATAATAGCAACATAAAAGAGGGTCAGTCTTGCTTTCATCAAAATAGCACTGAAGACAATCAGATCAAAGATAGTTGAGAAGGAATATACATGCTTCATTCTTCATAGAGACAGTCCTTGTAAAGAGCTAAAAGGAAGAAAAAAAGATGTTTGAAAACAATCATCAAGATAATACATTGTCAAGGGAGCATGGATAAAATCTAGAGATTTGAGTGCATCCAAAGCAACAAGTCATGAATGTTCTATTAGAATGTTGTCATTGATGTCAAAGGTGAGATTGTGATTAGTTAAGGAATTAGGTAGTTGTGATTTATATCAAAGATCTTAATACAAAATCTAAATGGAAATGTTGTCATTGATGTCAAGGGACAATTAGAAGTTCTCATTAATAAGTAGATAAATATTGTCATTCATGCCAAGGAAATATATGTCAATTGTTATTGGAAAGATTAAGAGCAACATTATCTATGGAAAATTGCTTATGAAGATCTCTATTATTTTATGAATGATATACAAAGCCATTAGAATTAGATTGTGTTGAAGTTGTTCTTATTTGTGATTTACAAAGCATTTTGGGCTCATCAAAGAAAGGTTGAAGAGTTCTCACGTTTTGATCATTAGCAAGAACCAAAGGAAATAAGAATTACTCATGTGAAAATGTAAACATTTACTATAATGCAAATGATAAGACCACAAAAATAATGAAGAAGATAATTCAGAAGTCAATTGAAAGAATAAATTAAATAATAATAATGCTTCTATGAGTATTAGTACAAGGTTAATGAGAAAGATCCCGACAAAGATTATGCTTGCTAATCTATTCATATTGGCTACTACAGACAATAAAGAAGAGATTTCAGAATTAGGAAGTGACTACAATGTACTAACTATCTATAAGCAATGGTTACACACAACTGTAAGAAGACATCATTATGTTTGCAAGATGATACACCTGTTAATGAATATATAAAATTTCATGTACTATTTGTGATTAATTAGAAAGCCACTAATGGTAGTTAAAGAAGAAGCAAACATTTAGTAATCAAGGCAACAAGTTGAAGTATAGCCAACTTGAAATTAAAGAATATGGATCGACTTTTTGTAAGGACCCGCTTGTCCTAACCCCAATTAATCCACTATAGTAACTCCAAGTATAGTTAACTTTAATTCGTCATTAATGCACATGCCAAGTTTACGTTAACTAACATGCAATTAATAAATAAGGGAACTTAAGATCCATACAATTCATGTCTAATGTACGATACTTAACATGCAGATCATATGCAACATAGAAAAGCGAAGTAAAGTGTGCATGACAATTAAGTAACATGCATAAACCATAATTATCAACGATTTCAAGTTAAGTGCGAAAATGTGTAGAAGTAAATTAGTTGCATAAATTATTACAAAATAAATTAACATGCAAAATGCATAATTATATCAACTAACTGAAAATTAAATATGAACACGCATGCATGCGAAAAAGAGATCTAATCTATGAAAAAGTAAATCATGCATGTTAGTGGGTTAGTATGTTAGTAGTTTTTCTTTCTTTTCTTTATGTTAGTTACATTGCATGGTGACTTTCTATGACATTACATCATGCACCTTGTAGGTTTTTTACATAATCTTTTCATGTGACCATTCTGGTCAATTTACAAATAAGATACAATTTATATCATATAATTTATACAAAATTTAATTGAATTCTCTATTTTTTTGTCTCCAGATGTGTCGTCTTCATTGTCCTGGATAACCTCCTCTCACAAACCAAATGATGGACATATGACCCAGGCATTTTATCCGCCCAACCAAATGAAGCAGAAGCTTTCTGGTGCTCTTGATAAGCTCTTGTCCCTCATGAGGGAGTATCCTAGCAAGTCGGTACCAATTGGAAAGAAAGGAACCTATGCATTCATCTAGAACTAACAACCCATCCTAGTTGAACTAACTACATGCATTATGGCAGGGAGAAAAATAAATAATTATGATATCCATCATTACGCTATTGGGTGTTGGCATATGCACACTCCAATGAGACATTGTATGTGATTGAAGGTTTTGTCATTGATGGTAACCTTGCAATCCTATGGCACCGACAAAAACATTATACTAGCATCAGCAGATCACAGTCTACACCGGCACTCAGGACACCGGCACTAGCACAGAAGAAAGGAAATATACCGACACAGAGGCCGATAGGATTTTGTTATATTATATTTTGTTTATTATTGTAAAAATGTGTAAGCCGACTTGGCAAATTGTAAAATGACTCTTATATATAAAAGAGATCATTGTAGACATTTGATATATAGATGTAGAAGATATATAGGAAAATATTAGGTAGACCTATTGTGCGAAATATAGGTTAAGGGGTATATGTAAAGAACAGAGTAGGAACTGGTACTGAATCTGGCATTGAAGATGCTATTGTAAAGCAGTACAAGTTATTGGATTTGTATAATCCTTATTGTAAGTTAGTGAGACTTCCCATTGAGTAGTGAGTTCTAGGCAGTTGGCCTTCCTGCATGTGCAGGCCCCTATTGGAAGTAATATTCTCTTATTGGCCAGTGAGTGAATATTGTGAGTCACAAATCCCACCGAGGTTTTTCCCACACTGGGTTTCCTCATTAAAATCTTGTGTTGTGGTGTGCTTTTCATGTGGATGCTCTTGATTATGTTTATTGCATTATTTCTTGCATACTGGTACACTGTTATATTATGTTCTGCATGTTTTAAGTCAAGAAATTCCACCCACCAGTCAGATATTGATACACACCCCCCCTCAGTATCTGTGGGATCCCTAACAATTGGTATCAGAGCCTGGTCCTCTATTTTCAGAAGCCTAACAGTTTGAGGAAGATCTTGACACCGGTAAAGATGGAAAATCTAATGAAACAACTTGAAGGAGCTCTTATAGACTATGATGCAGAGAAATTGAAAAATATCAAACTAGAAGATGATTTAAGGGAAACTCAAGACATCATTTAGGCACTTCAAGAAAATTTTACTGTTGCAAGAAATAAGAGAAGAGAAATTTGTGAAAAATTGCAAAATGAGAATGATGAAAATGAATCACTTAATGATATGATAAGCAAGTTGAAACAAGAGATCATGACAACAAAAAATGAAATGTAGGATATGACTATGAGATTTTGCAAAGAGATTGAGGATAGGAAGAAGAATGAAGAAGAATTAACCAGAAGACTAAGTGATGCAGCAAATGAGAACACAAGACTTAGCTATGAAAATGACATGTTGAAGACAGATCTGATGCATACTCAGAGTGACTCAAATGAACTGATGAGACAAAAGGAAGTCTTAGAAAGAGAACTAGAAACTGCAAATCAACACAAAGAAAAATTCAAGAAAAGCTTAGAGGAACTTGGCACCTTGCTGAAGAATCAAAAACCTAAAGGTGACACTTCTGGAATTGGCTTTGAAATTGGTGAAAGCTCCGGTACTGCAAATACTCAAGATCACAACAAACTGGTAAGACAACCTAATGCTTATAAATTCAATGGAAAATGCTTTAACTGTAATAAGTATGGTCATAGAGAAAATGAATGTAGATCTAGAAATTATCAGAATATCAACACATCCATTGGTCAATGTTCTAAATGCAACAAAGTAGGTCACAATTCTGAAAACTGCAGAATGAATGTGAGATGTTATGTTTGTGGAAGATTTGGACATTTATCTAATCAATGCAGAACATAAACTGGCA
The DNA here is from genome assembly GCF_030272615.1 of Cryptomeria japonica. Taxonomy (NCBI): domain Eukaryota; kingdom Viridiplantae; phylum Streptophyta; class Pinopsida; order Cupressales; family Cupressaceae; genus Cryptomeria; species Cryptomeria japonica. The sequence continues at coordinate 694,647,426 of NC_081415.1, read as the reverse complement.
TAGGTTATGGGAAAGCTATTCAGAAGAATAATGTAACTTGTTATGCATGTAACAAGATTGGGCATATTGCTAAATTCTATAGAAGTAAAGGAACACCGGTAGACAACAAAATTTCTAGCTTGAAAGGTAAAGAAAAAGTTGAAGAGGTTAAGCAAGAATTCTCAAAACAATGGATTAAAAAGGCTGATCTAAATATTGGGAATACTCCTCCACCAGTAGAACCAACCAATGCTTCACTGGTAGGACATAGTGATGCTTCACTGGAAGGACAGAGTGGTGCTCCACCAGCAGGAAGTTCTTCATCTAATTGAAGAAAGTTTCTTTGAGGGTTTGGCAATCTAATGATACATGTATTATTATTCCCTCGATTAGAGATAAGAAGTTGAAAATTACTTATTACCGACAAACAATGTTAAGTGAATAATTAACTGGCATGCAATTAATGTGGTAGATGGCGAATAGACACTATAAAATTAAGGTTTTGGCTCCATTTCATTTCACTGAGATTTTAAATTTATGAAGAGCGCGAAGATTCCAAGCTAAGACATTTCGAGCAAGAAGCAAGAGCACTCCAAGCAATCATCCATCCAAGGCAGTAAAAGGTATTTAATCATGGCATCCACCTCTGCAATTGAATACATAGCAAACCCTACTGTTGTTGAAGTAATAAAAAGACCTAGGCCCATATTTCAGTTAGTACTCGAGATAGCAAAGAAGGATGATACCTTAGGTGCTTTTTCTCAAATTCCTAAGGGAGTTGTTTATGCTGAAGACCCCAGAATGTATATCCACTACAACATTGAGGAATTAGGAGATGAGGAAATTAAAACCATGTATAAAACCGTGATATGTGATAATACCGACAATATAAAAAATGAACACAAGATCATTGAGACCCTAGGATTTACAGAGATCCATAGCATTCCTAAATTCCCCAAGGATGTGATTAGGATAGTCTTAAGCAGGGTACACGGTGAATTTTTTTGGTTAAATGCAATCCACAAGATCACCAAGGAAGCTGTGAAAGCTATCATAGGGTTACCGGCCACCGTTAAAAGACCAGATAAAACCAAGAAGGTTTCCAATGACCTAGTTATAAACCTAACTAGTGCAACATTAGACAAGAGGTCCCTAAGAGTCAATGATGTAACAGATATCAATGTGAGATTCATCAGCATGATATTAGGATATAAAGCTACTCATGCAAATAGACTTAATTCACTTTCAAGCTTATGCATTAAGAGTTCTTATGACATGGTCACAGATAATGCAAAAATTGATATATGTGAATGGTTAAAAGATGAATTAATTGACAACCTTGGAAAGATCAAGAAGGACAAGAAAGGAACTTTTAGGTTTGGAAATCTGTTAGTATGTCTGATGCTACACATAACAAAATAGGTTCCTGGTATAGGTTACAAAGAACTTGGATATGATATACCGGTAGGCAAAACATTAACAGAACTATTCAATAATATGGGTGAGAACAATGAAAACAATATTCATGACTTTTTTCAAGCATTAAAGACCAAAATGAAGAAAAGAATAAGGTTATCACAGAAGATTGTAGACAAATACAAAGATGAAATATGCTTTGTAATCAAGAAAGATGAAATCTGGATGGAAGCGGTCATCCCAAGGATAGTTTGGGTAACCGAGATGGGATATGAAACAGATGATCACATAGTTGAAACATATGCTAAAGCACTTTTGGAAGCCCCCAGAGAACCTAAAGAAGAAGTATTTGGTAGTGCTGAAACCATAGAAAGTCGAATACAATCTAAGAAGAGAGTGAAAAAGGTTGAGGCAGTTGTAAGGAAAGGTTCCAGACAAGCAAAAGCCATCAAAGAAGATGCATTGAAGAAAACCAATATAACAGAGGATGAGTTAGCAGCTCCACAACCTAAAACTCACCTATCACCGGTAGGTACTTCTTCAGGAAGTGACATGCCTGCAACTTTCAAAAGAGTTGTAAGAAAAAGAGATCCCTCACCGGCAACCACACCCTCACCCAGGAGGACAAGGCAAAAGCAACAAGCAGTGAGATCTCCGGTAAGAAAGGCCACACCAAAGAAGAAACTGACACCCAAGAAGAAGAAGAGGACAAACAAAGACTTGGCCCCTCTTGATATACTACTGAATGAAATCACAGAGGAAGGTAAATTGAAGAACATAGAGAAAATATATGACACTCTAACAGCTGATGAAAAAGAGCAAGTTGAAAATAGTGTTATATTACACATGGATATGTATAAGAAGTTTTTAATGGAATTAGTCAATGAAGTTCCAGATGAACTATTCAAAAGACTAGAAGCAAGAAGACAAGCAGTGATAGAACTGGATAAGAAAATAAAGATTGAAAAGCTACTTGCTGTATATCCAGTAAACTCTCCCCAAGAAATTGATGACCTAATTGCTCAAGCCAACCGGACAGTATTTTCTACTGCACACCGACACGTTGCTTTAATGGTAGGAAGAGTTAATGAGGTAAAAGAAACTGAAGATGGATGGGATATATTCTTGGTTGAGAAAGAAAAACAAGAAGAGTACAAGAACCCCAAACCCATAAAAGTTTATCAGAAAGATAGAGACAAGGGGAAAGGAAAAGTTGGTGGACCACCTAGTATCAAGGTTAGAGACAACTTACCCCCACCTCCTTTAAATACTCCACTGGTAAAAACAACAACTACAGATGATCAACCGACAATTGAGAGTATGGATGTAGAGGATAATAATCCTAATCCTGAAGTCCTATATACTGTTAATGTTGATACTCATAAGATCAACATAGTGGTAGACAAAGATACAACTGATAAACCAGCAGAAAATAAAGAGCAAAAGGCATAGACTCAAACACAGACTGAGACAACACAACAAATAGAGGAATAAACAAAGCAAAAGGCTCTGGAACAGGAACAAGTACATAAGGAAATAGTGCCATCGGCAACTAGTGAAAAACCAGTGCTTAAAGAAATGCAGACACAAACAGACCTACCAGAGGTCAATACAAGGTTGGTTACTTCCACCGGTACTCAGAATGTTGATTCATCATCAAGCTTCAAATCAACCAGTGTGAGTGAGGTGCTATTAGATTCAATCAAGAAAATAACCGACTGCAACTCACAAGCTTACAAAGCAATTGATGATTCCATACCAATTTTGAAGGTAATTACTCCCAATTGTAATATAGACAATAAAGATTCTTTAGGACAACTAGATACATTGTGTAAATATATCTCAGAAAACATTGAGAAAATAAAAGAAGAGTCAGTGAAGGATAAAGTAGAAGTTGAAAAACAAAAAATATTTGATGAGTAAATAAAGAAGTGTAATAGAGATTTTGACACACTTCTACCAGAATTATGTAATTTGTTGAAAGAGTACAAAAATTTGTACAAAGATACTTGTAAAACAAACTTTTTGACTGTAGATATAGACAAGAAAATGAGCAAGGTACAAGATGAGATCAATAAACTTGCAGATAGTTTTGTCAACTCACCTGATACACTATCAGTTTTTGAGGAGAAGATAACAAATTTTGAGGAAGAACTACTCAAATTGGAAAGAGAGAGAGAAAGAATAATAAGTAAGGCAAAACATTTGAGATCAAAACTAAGTCCAAGATTGGACTATCTAGCATCTCCACGGAAGGAAATTTCTGAGGCACTAATACAAGGAAGCAAAACACCAGCAGAGCATTTGCAGCATCTCACTGGTACAGTGAAGAGAACAAAGACAACAATAAAGGATAACAAAAAGTTTATGGACAGTATAAACTTGATTTTGGGAGATCTTTTTCAAATTGTAACCACCCAGTTACAAGGTTGAAACTACAAACTCTACTAACATCTTGACAACCTTTGTCATTGATGCCAAAAGGGGAGTAGTGGGATGAGAAAATTCAAATCATAGGACAGGAACCATATGCTCAGGGGGAGCACACACATTTTTGGTAACATTTTTGGACTTCACATTTTTGGATCATTTTTGAAATTTCTCATGAGTGTTGCCATCAATGCCAAAGGGGGAGATTGTTGGCATATGCACACTCCAATGAGACATTGTATGTGATTGAAGGTTTTGTCATTGATGGCAACCTTGCAATCCTATGGCACCGGAAAAAGCATTATACCGGCATCAGCAGATCACAGTCTACACCGGCACTCAGGACACCGACATCGGCACAGAAGAAAGGAAGTATACCGGCACAGAGGCCGATAAGATTTTGTTATATTATATTTTGTTTATTATTGTAAAAATGTGTAAGCCAACTTGGCAAATTGTAAAATAACTCTTATATATAAAAGAGATCATTGTAGACATTTGATATATAGATGTAGAAGATATATATGAAAATATTAGGCAAACCTGTTGTGTGAAATATAGGTTAAGGGGTATATGTAAAGAACAGAGCAGGAACCGGTACTTAATCTAGAATTGAAGATGCTATTGTAAAGTAGTACAAGTTATTGGATTTGTATATTCCTTATTGTAAGTTAGTGAGACTTCCCATTGAGCAGTGAGCTCTAGGCAGTTGGCCTTCTTGCATGTGTAGGCCCCTATTGGAAGTAATATTCTCTTATTGGCCAGTGAGTGAATATTGTGGGTCACAAATCCCACCGAGGTTTTTCCCACACCGGGTTTCCTCATTAAAATCTTGTGTTATGGTGTCTTTTCATGTGGATGTTCTTGATTCTGTTTATTGCATTATTTCTTGCATACCGATACACTGTTATACTATGTTCTACATATTTTAAGTCAAGAAATGCCACCCACTGGTCAGATACTGATTCACCCCCCCCTCTCAATATCTGTGGGATCCCTAACTAACCCTCCTCGGATTAATATTAGAATAATATTTTATATATATACATATATATATATATACATATATATATATACATATATATATATATACATATATATATATATACATATATATATATATGTATATATATATATATATGTATATATATATAGATATATATATATATATATATATATATTTCTTAATTGTCTTAATTTCATTTCCATATGTTTCAGAATTTGATTAATCAAAACTTATATATGTATATGAACTTTTCTTAGTCAAGGATTGATACAACTAAATCTAAGTCAATCTAAAATCCCAAATTTGTCACAATGGTACAACTTACAAATTATTCGTTAACGACATATCTTAACTACTATAGAGCAAGACGTCCAAAAATTATTTATGCACTATTTTGAAATCTTACCTTAATTCTCATTAATGGAAATAATATATTATAAGATTTTAAATTTTAAAAAATAGTAATAAAGGTAAACAAAATAATGCTACCCCATTGAAGAGTCAACCTTGTTAAGGAAAAATTGGGAAGTTGATAAGTCAATAATCAATTAACTGTAGCACCGTATATATGTTGGCATGATTGGCATAGCTGATGCAAATGAAGAATGATGACTAAACCGGTAAAGGACTGTTTGTGATGACATTGTGATGAAGAGATTGAGATTGCATCATGGATGACTTTGATCAGTTATTTGTGTTGTCATTGATGGCAATTGATGTTTGCTATGTTGTATTTTGTCATCTTAGTCTTTTTGGTCTACTAGAAAGACCTTACCAGTAAAGAAACAAGAAACTGGGAATTAGGACCTTAACCGGTAAACGAGGAAATGTTTTGATTAGATCTGGCGATTGGTGATGATTGAAGTGTTGCGGTTTGGAATGTGAGTTTGTATCATTGTTATATGTATCTGATGAGAAACGAATCATGTTCTGGTAACCGGAAGTCATGTTTATGATTTTTGTTGTATTTTTGCTAGGCCTTAAGAAGGGTTTAAGGACCGGTAAAGAATTCTCTTAACCAGTAATGATTTTTGGTTTGGCGGTGATCTACATAAAGTTTAAATATTGGTGATGACATGGCTGAAATTGTGTGAAGTGTTTGAATAATGTTTTGACATGATCAAGAGCGAATTTCTTGGGAATGTGTGAAGTGCTTAGCAAAATGAGCTAAGGGTTTGAAAGTGTATCAGATCAAGCTAGGGTGATCATTCAACGATTGTAATTCATTTGTAATTGATTATAATGATCCATATGATGATCAATAATAATCTATAATGAGCTATAAAAGATATGTGATGATCTATGTTGAAAGACTATGGGTTTTGTAACCAACTAAGTTGTAAAGGTTATTTAGGTTGGTACAATTGATGTTTGTTGTGTCAATGGATTTTAAGAAGAGTATGAATCCGAACCAGAGTGTGAGAAATCTGCCAAAGTGTAGCAGATTTGGAGCAAAATTGGATTTGATCAAGAAAGCAGTTAAGTGCTATACCCAGATCATTATTTGTTGTTCCCTAACAGTTGCAGTAGTCAAAATCCCTTAGCTAGGTAGGTCCTAACATGCCTTACATTGTAAATCCCCTAATAGGGTAGTTCAACATCTGTGTGTTAAATCCTCTTGCGAGGTTGATCCTAATAGGTCAAAGCTCCTAACAAGGCTCATCATCTAAATCCCTTAAGCAAGTGACTCCTAAGAGCGTCTTCTCCTAACAGGGCATCTTTGTAACCTCCTAACTGGGCTAGGCTCCTAATAGGGCACATTCCGAAAGAGTGCACAATTTTTGTGGGTACCAATTCCCACCATGGCTTTTCCCTATTTGGGTTTCCATGTGAAAAACATGGTGTTTATGTGGTGAATCTTTTTGCTGTGTTGATTTGATTTACTTTTAGTCTATGCATGTTGATGAACACTTAATGAGCAGTTTTGTTAAACCAGTTTAACAGTTGGTTATCAGTGATTACTGGTAATGGCAAAGAGTTTATTACTAGTTTATGATTGATTTGGTAAAGCTTTATAAGGTTGAGTTTTAAGTTTGAAATTGTTGTTAATACTAATTCACCCCCCCTCTCAGAATTAATCGAATCCCCTAAGATTAATAATTTGTTGGTATTTTGATGATGTTTTGATTGTCATTGATGGACACACACTTTCTTGATGATGGACACACACTTTATTGATGTATGAGTTATGACTCAACCAGTAATTGTTCCAACTGGTATTGTGTACTGTATAAAGTATAGTCTTTAGACTATCGGTATTTTGCAGAAGATGTTTACCGGTCACAGATTGACTAAAGAGCTCAAGCAGTATGAAGACCCCAAGCAGTTCGAGGATCGCAAGTGATATGAAGGAACAAAGCGGTAGTTAACATTTTCCAGTCTTCATTTTTGACAAAACGGTAATCGGTATATTATATTAACCGGTATTACTCTATGATGAGTTACCAAATGGTATTATTGTAATGTGTGATGAGTTATCATCCACCGACACTTTGGCAGTGATTTTGTGTCCTGTTACCAAACATGTCTAGATGCACTGAACCTAGGAACTTGTAATCTAATCCTATTGGACCGACATGAAATCAGATTCCTTTATAAGGACATCATGTCTAGGGTTTGTATGTATGGGAGAAAGAGATATGTGTGACTAAAAAGGTTATGTGCGATCATTGTAGATCAGATTAGGTCTGTGTGAAGAGTTAGAGTGTGGAGATATTGAAGACTGAAGTAATGCTGAAATGCATTAACAATGAGCCATCAAGGATCTAATTAAGCAAATTGTGCTATTAGCTAGATCACTCACTTGTTGATTACTCACATCTTCGACAAGTCTAAAACCCTTAACCGGGTAGGCCCAACAAAGCCTTTGTAAATATTTTAACAAGGTGGTTCACAACTATGGATCTGAAATCCTCTAACAAGGTAGTCTTTAACATGACTTATCTCCTAACAAAGATCTAGATTCCTAACAAGATCTATTCTAGTGAAGAACATTGTATGACCTTAACCGGTGTGACCTTAACCAGTCTGGTTTCTATTCTGTAGATAGTTACTTGTGAGTTTCTGCTCACCATGGTTTTTTCCCATTTGGGTTTCCACGTCAAACATCTTGTATTATGGTGATTGTGCTCTTGTGGGTGAATGCTTTGTTTTCTATTTGGTTTGCATTTATCTTAACCGGTTTATTAGTGAATTTGTTGTACTGGTTATCTGCTAAACTTATTAAGAGTTTGTTTATAGTATTTTTTGGTATACTAATTCACCCCCCTTCTTAGTATTCATCAATTGGTATTAGAGCCAACCTTTCTATAAGTCTATCCACTTGGAAGGAGATATGGGGGAATACAGTGTGAGGGAACTTACTCATCATCTCACTCAGACTAAGAGAGCCTATGATGAACTCAAAGTCAAGTATAAAGCCTCTTTGGCCAAAAGAAGAGAGCATGCTGAGAAACTGATGGAACTTACTGAAAATAGCTCTTCTGATGAAGCAAAAATGGATGCCCTAGTTGAAGAAGTTCAAAAACTGAATGAATCTAAAGCCAATCTGAGAAGGGAGTTGGAAGGACTGACTATCAGAATGTGTCAAGAGCTTGAGAACAGAAGGAAAGTTGAAGATCTGGTAAAAGACAAAGATCAGGAGATCTCCAAGATAAAGCAAGAAATCAATACCCTAACCGCTCATCTCCAAGAGAGTAAAGTGGAAAAAGAAGAAATGCAAGGTGAACTAAACATGGCTATTTCTGAGAATGTAACCTTGAAGGAATCCAATGCTGCTATTTCCAAGGAACTTACTGAGTCAAAGGGGATACTTGCCAAATTCAATCAGAGTACTGCTAAGCTAGAACAAAAGCTAGAATCAGCAAAATCAGTAAAGAATACCACTGGACTTGGTTTCTCTAGGTATGAAGAAGGTGAGACCTCTGGAACAAAAGCTGAAGCATCAAAGAAGCAACCAACATCAAAGGATAAAGGTAAGCAAAAATTTAAACCTGTTTGCTTTAATTGTCTCAAAGAAGGACATACTGCTAATGTGTGTAGAAGTAAGGCCTACAACAATTTTTCTTATTTTCTAAACAATAAGCCTAGATCCAATAGATTCAATGGAAACTATTATGCATGCAACAAGTTTGGGCATAGAGCATTTGAAAGCAGGTCAGTTTTGCACAACACTGGGAGATATCCTCCAAGAACTCAAGGAGTTATCTTGGAACCTTCTGTGAACCGAAATCCCAACCGATACAATACCTATGACAATCAGTTAGGTGGTTATCAAGCGGCAACTGGTTGGAGAGAAACCTATTTGATCTATTGTGGTAGCGGTCACACTGCTACAACATGCAGAAGGAAGAATGGTAGTATGAATAATGGACAATGGAGAACACCTGGAATGATATGCTCTTATTGCAACAAACTGGGACACACTGCCAGAATTTTCAGACTGAGAAAGAACCTATGGGATGATATACCGATCACTCTAGAAGGGAAGATTGATGTTGAAACCGTTCAAGTAGGAATGAATAAAACTTGGAAAAAGAAACCAGAAGAAGTGTCACAGGATGAACCGGTATCTGCACCTAGTGTGGAAGTCTCTGAACTAGCAAACTAAGCTTTAGAAAAGCTTAGGGGGAACATATCGATAAAATATTTTGAAACCCCAGTTTATATCGGTAAAGACCTTAACCGGTATATGTTACCTATCAATCGGCAGAAGATTTGAAGTAGTAAAAGGCAAAATTAGGGTTTATGCCCTAGCGATGATGCATTTATTATGGTAGGTGAGAATTTGTTTAAAAGGGGATTTTGACATCATTTTCACTTATCAATTTTTGAGTGAAGAATTTTTCAAGAGCAGAGGGACAAATAGGAATTTGGCTTGCGATTCAGAGTGAATTCAAAAATCTTGCAGAAGAATCCAAATATCTTTTTCAATCTATCAGTGAAGATCACTAAGCGGTAATTGAGCACTCGAAGTGGTGTATTGTGGGTGACATTGGAAAACCCTAAATCTTGGATTGTGAAGGTATTTCTCAAAATTATTTCTTATGATGGCTTCTGCATCACACTCTAGTTCTAGTACACCTGTAGATTCAGCTGAATTCCTTCATAAGAAAGTAAAATACAATGCCCTATCTCAAATAGCCATCAAAGTTATTGTAGAGGGAGATATTTCGAGGTACATAGATTGTAAATTGGAAGACCTAGGATCCCTAGTGATTCATTCCCAGATAGGTCTATTTTGTGGGGATGATAAGAAGATCAAACGTGAATTTAATATCCTTGAGAAGAAGAAACTGCACAATGCGGTATATTTTCTAGAAGAATTCACAGAAGAACACATCTGCATCATCCTGAGTAGAGTACATGGTGATAAAATGTATCTGGAGAGGATGCATGAAATTACACCAGAAGCAATTCATGCCATCACTGGCTTCTGTAACACTGGAGAGGTACCAGCTCTAAGGAAGGTCACCAAGACTAAAATGACTAATCTCACCGGTTCTGTAAGTGACCAACGGGCGATGACCATCAACATCATCAAAGATGATTTGGTGAAATATGCTTGCATGGTGATTGGATACCAGATATTTTATGGCAGCAGAATTAACTCTGTCCTTGTTGGTGTAGTAAATGCTGCTTATAGAATGATCAAGGAAAATGCTATATTTGACCTATGTACCTATTTGCAGAAGCAATTGCTATTAAATCTGAAGTCCATCAAACATGACAATTCTCTTAGGTTCAAGTTTGGGAAACTTCTGGTCGGTTTATTCTTCTACTTTCAAGGTTATTTCCTTGGAGTAGGTGATGTTCAATGTTCTACCAACCTACCGGCCTTCAAGTAGTGGGAACTACCTATCCTAAGGTTCTTAATAAATATTTTGATGAATTCAGGCGGAAAAGGAACCTGAGAATGAGGATATCAGATGATATTGTGAAGAAGTATGAAGATGACATCCGCTTCACAATAAAGGTAGATGAATGTATAATGGAAGTGGTGGAACCCAGAAAGGAAGAAGTTGAACTGATGGGATATGAAGTGGTGAACGACATGCTAATCAGGTATGCCTCTACCCTACTTGCCTCACCACTCGATGCGAAGAAAAAGAAAACCGACACCTACTTGGAGAGGGTCACACTGGTTGAAGAACCTACATAGGAAAAGGGCAAGGTAGTGCCATCGGTATCTGCACCGGTTACCTCTGCCAGTCTGGAAGTGACCAAGTGGTCACCTGCCAAAAAGAAACCTGAGGTTGCTCCTGCTAAAGTATTTGAAAGGAAGCGGAAATCTAGGAATCAATCACTGGAGGAAGAAGACACTGAATCAGAGGCTTAAACAAAGAAGACAAGGCAAACAAGCAAGAAGGGAAAATCTACCGGTAATACACTTGCAACTTCAGCACTGATAAATATAGATATTTCCTTTTATAAGCCACTGACACATTGTCAGAGGACTCTAAAGAATATTAAGAGGAAAGTGCTTGATGATTTAAAAGAATATTTTGACGATTTTACTGATAGTGAGAAAGAAGAAGTAGAACAGGAATTCATTAAATATTTATGTGTTAATGACCAGTCGCCATCAGAGATTAGATCAGTTACATCAGATTCTTTGTATACCTCTTTAGATAATAAATGATGCATTTCCATTGAAAGAGAAGAGGAGATCAGGGAGAAAATTTTTTCCCAATACTTTCTTGATGCTTCTAATTTAGAATTATTTGAAATAATGGATAAGAACAAAGGCATTTTCTTCATGAGAAGGAGAAGACTCAGACTACTAGAAGGTAAAACTTCCGAAGTGGAAAAGGATACTCATTTACATGCTAAAGTTTCTATCAGGTTACACCAAGTATTTGAAGCCAATAAGAAGGCTGAACATGAACCTGACCTATCATCAGGCAAATCAGATGAAGTATTTGACAGTGAAGGTGAAAGAGAGATGAGAAAAATGATCCTATTGATGTGGATGCTTTAGATGTTGAGGATGTCACTCTGGATAAAGAGAAAGAGAAACATTATAAAGAAAAATCTAAGAAAGAAAAGCAGGACAAAGAACAAACGAAGAAAGGGCAAGAGGAAAAAGCAAAATAGGAAGAAAACAAGAGAAAAGAGGAAGAGAAAAAGAAAGAGGAAGAGGTAGAGAAGAAGAAAGAGGAAGAGAAGAAGAAAGAGGAGGAGAAAAGGAAAGAGGAAGAGAAGAGGAAAAAAGAGGAGAAAAGGAAAGAAGAGGAGAAAATGAAAGAAGAGGAGAAGAGAAAAGAAGAGGAGAAGAGGAAAGAAGAGAAGAAAAGGAAAGAAGAGGAGAAAAAGAAGGAGGAAGAGAAGAAAAAGCAGGAAGAAGACAAGAAGAAAGAAGAAATGGAGAAGAAGAAAGAGGAGCAAAAGAAGAAAGAAGAGGAAAAGAAAAGAGCAGAAGAGGAGAAGGAAGTAGAAAAGAACAAACAAGTGGAGACTCCTAAGGCAATCGGTGATCAAACCAAATAGGTTGACACTGTAGACGTCTAAAAATGGTCAATGCTTGCGGAATCATACTTTAACATTTGCGCATTGCCTTATTTTAGGGTTTTTGCGTCACATTAACATTTCTCCTATGATTCGCACTTGGTCTTTATCATTTGCGAGCATCGAGTCCTTCTTCTGCATTCTTCATTTGTCTCGTTTTCAAATTTGGTCTTGTTGATAACAATATTTGTCATGATTTTGGTCAATCTTATCCTATCGCATCAATGTGTGTATTCATTTGTCATCATTTTGGACATCGTCAATCCTAATTAGGGTTTTGATCTTTTATCAGTCTTGTCATCATGCGATCGATTTGTCATTGATTCTTGTCTTTTATCAATTTGTCATCAATCTTGTCATCTTGTGATCTATTTTGTCATTGATCCTTGTCTTCTTGTCAATTTTGACATTTTGCGATCAATTTGTCATCGATCGTCGTCTCTCTCAATTGTTTCAATTTGGATCAATTAGTTATTGTTCCTCGTCAATTGGCACATTTATCAATCACATCGTTTGTCAGCATTGGTCTTTTATCAAGTCAGAATCATGATCAAATTGAATCGATATCAATTATCCTTTGTCAAGACATAATTGTCATCCTTGCATTTCTAATTCATCTTTTAGGGTTTCATGATTTTATTCATTTAACCCTGTTTGTCATTTCTCCCTCTAGGTTAAATAATTTATTTATTTATCCTAGGTCTTCGTGTCACAATTAAATGTTTAATTTAATTGGCTAATTAATTATTCCTCTTTTTGTGAATTAATTAATAAATGACAAATTATTAATTGATCTACCTAATTTCTCCTAAATTCCTATTTTCCTCATTTTCTAATTTCCTAATTCCTAAATTCCTCATTTTCTAATTTTCCTAATTTCTAATTCAATTTCCCCCTATTTCCCTCCTAATTTCATGGGAATGACATTTCAATTTGTCATAATTTGTCATAATTGACAATCAATCAATTTTGACATAGAAAGTTGTCATAATTTTGTCATGAATTATCAATCAATCAATTTTGCATAGAAAGTGCAAATTTGTCATAATTTGTCATATTGATTTGCAATTTCCATTTGAATCTCTTCATGCTAATCTTGTCTTTTCTCCAATTTGTCTATAAATTGGATGAATTTCTTCAATCCTGATCTAATAATCACATTATCGAACGAATCGATTCCCAAATCAATCACGCTTCGAGTATTCTTGAGCAATCATCTTGTCTACTTGCTTTCATATCATGATCATGCACTAGTAGGTGAGATCCACAACAAAGCTATTTGAAGGAGAAAGAAGGACAATGGAGCCACATGAAGGAGACATTCAAATATGCACTTGGTTTGCTTAATTTTCAAATCTTGAATGTTTTGTTTTCATGTCTTTATTGAGTGTGTTAGAATTGATCATTGCATTTGAGCTTTTGTGATTGAGCTATGACTAATATTGAATTGCTTTGATGATTTCTGATTTCCTAGCTACATTAATTGGTGAACCCAACGTGAACTAACCCCTTAACCATGCTTTTGAGTGCTTTTGAGTTGATTTGCAGGTGAAAAACTCAAGAAACAGGGTGACCCAAAGCTTTCTGGACAGTTCTGCGCCTGTGTAGGAGGGATCTACACCTATGTAGGCAATCTTGCGCCTGTGTGAGTAATCCTGTGCTTGTGTAATGCATCCTACGCCTGTGTGAGTACTTTTGCGCCTGTGTAGGCAATCCTGCGTCTGTGCAATGCATCCTGCGCCTGTGTGAGTACTTCTGCGCCTGTGTAGGCAATCCTGCGCCTGTGTAATGCATCCTGCGCCTGTGTGAGTACTTCTGCACCTGTGTAGGCAATCCTGTGCCTGTGTAATGCATCTTGCGCCTGTGTAGGCAATCCTATGCCTGTGTAATGCATTCTACACTTGTGTAATGCATTCTGCGCCTGTGTAAGGCCAGAAATAGAGGTAAAAAAAAAAGTGTTTTTCACTTGCAAATTGTTTTCTTTTGCATTCTGTTTCTACTTTTTTGGTTTTTTGGTACTGATTCTTTGTGCAGCACCTTGGCATACACATGGCAAAGACAACGAATGAAACTACTAACACGTTTTATGCAGGTTTGATAGTCAAAGACTAAACACATCAAACTTTTGACTTGGGTTTTTGTAGGTTACCTTGGACTACAACTAAACTTTGTGTTTGTAATTAATATTTAGGCACCTAGTATGATTTCTAAATAGGATGGAATGAACATATGTTTGCTTTGATTGTTGAGTTTGACATTGGAGTAGGAGAGTATGCTCTCATCCTTCTTAGGGTGATCAGAAATCTTGATCTTCGATACCATGCTCATGTTTTTGATTGTGTGTCACCTTTAGAGGGCCTTCCTTCCCGACCATTTGCTTTTGCAAGCAAGTGATAATCATGAGAAGGGAACAACCCAAAGTGAGTATGGCTAGAATACCTTGGCATTCTAACTCACTATAAACAAATACCTGATGAGCGAAAGCTTTGAAGGAAGGGTTACGTGGGAATTGTAGTTACTTGGGAAGTGATGACCCTTGAACTCTTTCTCATATCAACATCTAAGTAGGGCCTCAAGGTCTAAATTGTGCTTGCGCGACTACTTTTGTTTGGTATCTTGGTGGGCTTAATGTCTCAATCACGCTTGCGTGACACCAAGGAGTAACACTTAATAGAAATCCTTACTAAACACCTTGTATTTAGAGGCCAAAAATCCTTCTAGTTGCTTGAGAAGGACAAGTTCAGATACTTGGAAGAGATACTAAGTTCGCCATGGGGAAATTTCCATGGGGACTGATGCTTGGTTGCCCTGAGAAGTGAGTGTTGTGGAGGGGAGCCCATGGGGTCAAGCATCTATGTATTCTCCTTGAATCTCATAACGAGTCTACCTCTCAAGTACCTATTGTCCTTGCCTTACCATAAGAAATGTGTGAATGAGCATGATTGTCTTGAGTCTAAGTTAAAATATCTTGTCTTCTTCGCTTGTCAAAAGTTGAATTGCATCTCATTTCAAAAACAAGACAAATTGATTCAAAACAAGGTTAAACACAAGAGTATTTCATTCAACAAAGTTCAAAACACCTTCAAACATGGTTGTCAAACATTTTTCAAAATCTTGTCTCAACATTCATGTCACTTAGATTTAGGTTCATCCTAGGTTTTCATTTTGTAAAGTCATTGTCAAGTACCAAGGTTAGGTTTCACCTAGGTCATACTCCTTTGCATATCAATAAGGGTCATCCATTTGCATGTGTCCTCTTGCATTAGAGTAATACCATTGTCATACATTTGCATTTGCATACCCTAGGTCTCTTCATCAAGCTTAGGTCATTATCATATCATATTAGGGTCACTTGCATAGTAATTGTCCCTTAGCATATAGTGTCAAAACTAGGTTTTGTCATACTTGAGTAATCCAGATCTTTGATAAACCCTAAGTCATTGTTAGGAAGTCTAGACCTTATCAAACCTTTTCTCTTTTTGTCATCAATGTCATTTGGTCAAACCTAGCTTAGTATCCAAGCATAATATGGGAGACATTCTCATTTTGTCCTTTTGTCCTTTGAGGTCTAGACATCATTTCAATTCCCCAAGGGTCTCTTTTTAGATTTGCATTCCAAAAAGTTTGTCAAAATCTTGAAAACAACAAAAACATAGGTTGCATTCTTGCCATAGATTGCATTTTCATCTATTTAGGTTGCATTTAGTTGCATATCATACATCATCCTTTTAAAATAAAAAAAAAATTCCAAAAATATTGCATTTGCATAGTGACATGTTTGTTGAAATGAGGTCTCAACCTTCTTACGAAGCCATGTCATCACAATTGAGCAATAAATCATGTCAATCCAATCTCTACATGTCTCAGAACTTGGATCAAACTTATCATGATGATGTAAATGTGCAAATACAAAAACTAGAGGAGAAACTAGCTCAAGAAAATGAGATTTTGGAACAAAGAGTGAAAAACATTGAGAAGAATAGATCACAAATGTCCAAAATGTTTCGAAAATTTCCAGGTCAAAATCCAAAGATTGAGCCAATTGATGTAAGATCTCTACTTGAATGATTAGACATACCAGCTCTCCTCTCACAAATAGAGATGATGAAACAATTTCAAGAAAAGAGACAACATCAATTTCAACATTATGTGCCTCCACAACAAGAACAAGAAGGTGTTCACTATCAATCAGATTTTCAACCAATACAACCAATGGTTCAACCAATTGTTCAACATATACAACCAACACAACCAATGGTCCAATTTCAACAATATGTCCAACCAACTATACAATGTCAACAAATAGTTCAACCAATGGTGGAATATCAACAAGTTCAATCAACATATCAATGTCAACAACCACAACCAAACATTCAAAAACAAAGGTTGCAGCACACACCAACCCAAGTTTCAAACATGTCAGAACAATTGAACCAAGTCCAATATTAAAACATGACATTAGATCAGAATCAACTCCTTGCCAAACAAGTTCAAATTCCAGATACAACCATGTCAAAACCTCGAAAGAAAGGTGGCTTTATTGCAATGATCTTAAAGAAATTACCAAGTGAGTTCTTTGAGGAAGATCAAACTAATACACTTATGTCTAGCAATGCCTCATCCCCTCGCAAACAAATGGACTCTCCAGTGGAATCTATCGCTACACCTTTAGAAGTTTCACAAGAACCTTCTATATTGTCCTCATCAAACAATACACCCAAGGATGCAATTACCCAAGGGCTATCCATAATTGATTGCCAAGATAATCCAATTCATGATGCACATCTTTGTCATGTTTTAGAAATACAAGACCTAATGCCACCATGCACTTTATTGCCATTACCTGTTTTAGAGGACCCCATTCGAAGTCCCTCTTCCTCATGTTCAAGCATTGATTCCTTGTCAGAATCCATCACAAATGTTCAAAGTGCATCCCCTTCATGCCAAATCATTGATTCCTTGTCAGAATCCTCCATGCATATCCAAAGTCCAACCTCATGTCAAGAGGATAATTTAGAGCATGAAGAAATGAGTCCTAAAGAAAATCAAGATCAAGATCCTGAAACCTTATCATCCCATCCAATTATTGACCAGGATCCCATTTCCCCAGACACTCACGATGATTCCCCTATTCTTGTCCATCCTATCTAAAGTCCTATTGACACTCCATTCCCCGAGCAAGATCAAGATATCCCAGTCCATCCAATCCCAAATGATCCCCTTCCATTTCAAGAACACAATATCCTTTCAAATCCCATTGACATTCCATTCCCCGAGCAAGATCAAGATATCCTTTCCATCCTTTCCGATGATCCCATTAAAAGTCAAGAGCAAAGCACCTTTAAAGAGGATTCCAATGATCTTCTTCCTTGTCAAGATCAAATTATTCCTTTAAATCCTCCACAAGATCCTTTTGTTCCTCCATCTCCTTGTCTTAATGCTCCATATACACTCCAAGATCGCATTTCTTTTGATGATCCCATTATTTTTCCCATTCCATCTCTTGAAGAGCCTGTCATTGAACCATGTCCACTACACAATCCTAGTCCCCCTCATGATCCTAATCCCCCTCATGATTTGAACGTGTCAGTGCAAGATGTTCATGAACCCCTGACATTAACAATGGGTTCTTCCACTTTGGTGCAATCCGATCCACTTCAAGATCTCATTATTTCTCTCATATCATATCCACCTCATAATGGACTCGCATCTTCTTCCCAAAGAAAAGAGTATCCTACAGGTCAATATATTCATAAAGGCAAAGGAGTAGATCTCCATAAGCAAGAATCCCTTCATGTTAAACAAGATCTTAAGGGTCATGTCTACACAACTCACTCTCAAGGCGTTGGTATCCCTCCATCAAAATCAAAACATATTCCTTCCCCATCATACCTTCCATCCATCTTAGGTCCTTATATCCCTTCGTCCTGTATGCAAGGTCAGCAAAGGCATACATCCTTGAGT
The DNA here is from genome assembly GCF_030272615.1 of Cryptomeria japonica. Classification (NCBI taxonomy): domain Eukaryota; kingdom Viridiplantae; phylum Streptophyta; class Pinopsida; order Cupressales; family Cupressaceae; genus Cryptomeria; species Cryptomeria japonica. Next base: position 694,629,125 of record NC_081415.1, on the reverse strand, counting down.
AAATTTCATCCATCCAAAAGAAGTCTATTTCATTCATATCCATCCATGCATTCCTTTCCCCCTCCAAGCAATTTGGATGCCAAGTATAAAAGTCATAAGTCTAGAAATCCACATGTATTCAAGGATCAACATGTCCAATATAGTCGACATGTCAAAACAAAGAACAATATGATCTATAAAGAAAAAAATATATCCAAAAGGCCACAGAGGCCCACTGAGCAAAATAAAGCAAAGTCAAAATCTATATGGGTTCCTAAATCCCTTGTGCAAGCAATGCACTCCAAGGAACCACAAAAGCATGAAAAATCAAAAACCATGTGGATCCCTAAGCGGCTCCTTGACGCACAAAGGCCTAAAGAAACATCAAAATTGGCATCTACAATTGCTATTCCTCCATCCAAACATTCCAAGTCTATTCCTCCATCACCTTCTTTATCCATTTTGGGCCCTTATGTCCCAAAATCCATATCCTTTCCTCCATCAAAATCTCAATATCCAAAATACATTTTTCCTCCATCAGTCCATCACCCCTCAAGGTGTGTGCCAATGTTGATCTTGCCTTCATTTCCATCCGCTCAAGCCCAATTCTTCCAATACCCTATTCATTATCCAATGCATATTTTCCATCCTTCGATCCCTTTGATCCCATCCTTTGCATAAATCCTAGCCTTAGTTTCATCTCATTTTCCATGTCCTTATCCTACCAACGTCTTTGAGCATACTTTTAAAGGTCATGGTCCATTTTTTTCAAGGCTACTATCTAAACAAAAAGATGTTTGAGTTATTCTTCCATCCCCTATCATGTGTCCATCTTCTCTTTAAAAAGTCAAAATACAAAAAAAAGTGAAAAAAAAAAAAGACAAAAGAAAAAAAAAAGTAAAGCAAAAATAATTCATCCACTGGTGAAAACCTAGCAAACAGGCGCCTTGGGAAAGTACCATGATGAAAACCTAGCAAATAGGCATCATGCGTAATCTATGAACTTCTTGCACACCACACTTGGGGGCGGGTTTTATCCTATCATATCCTTTTGTCCTTCATTGTTCCATTATCCTATCATACCATGTCATACTCCTCCATTATCCTATTGTCCCTCATGTCCATTTCCTCTTTCAACCTTTGATCTTGACAAGGCTGAGGATCTTCATGAGCATCATGCATCTTGTTTGTAGCTTTTAGTCTATCATAGCTTTTGGGTCTTTATCCATTTGCTTATTACAACCTTTCATCCATATTCCCCGTCTTATTGCAACTTTCTGCCATTATCCCTTAGCCAATCCCGACCTTCAATCCATGTCCCTTATCCATTCTTGGTCTTGCTTATCCTATCCATATCTTATCACTATCCATACACTCTTTTTCATTCCTTGATCTTGATCTGACATAAAGACACAAAATTTAAACATGGTTTCAAACACCTCTTGACATGTCCCTCATGCCATTTCACTGCTTTACATTGTCATATCCAGTCTCTTGTCCCATCACGCCATAACCCTTGAAAATTGCATCTGTATTGTCTCCATAATAAAAGGCCTTTGTCTTCCCTCTATCCACCAACATTTTAGAAAGCCTATTTATTCACCTGTCATATTCCTTGCCTTGCTAGACACTGGGGGCAAACTCATAAAAATCACATAATGTCCTGAAAAAATCATAAAAAATCAAATAATGTCCTGAAATAATCCAAGAAAAAATTGAAAAATGTCCTGAAATAAAAATCATAAAAAGTTGAAAAATGTCCTGAAAAAAATAATCTCAAAAAAATTGAAAAATGTCTTGAAAAAATCATAAAAATTGAAAAATGTCTTTGAACAAATCATAAAAATTGAATAATGTCCTGAAAAAAAATCTTTAAAAATCAAAAAATGTCCTGAAAATAATCCCTAAAATGTCAAATAAAGTCCTGAAAAAAATGAACACAAAAAAAATTGTAAACTCTCAAAACGCAAAACAAAAATAATAAAAAATATCCCCTTTGTGCATAGACAGATCGCTGAGCATACATCCAATGACACGCAATCCAACACTGTGCTTTAATGAAATCACGTGTTAACAGATGAACTTTTCACTCAAACTAGACATTCAAACTGATCAACATTGTTATATCAATCAACCTCAAAATCATTTGTCCTTGTCTCTACTATCATGGGTCTTATACATGGTGTGGTATACTCGAAACCAGACTGTGTCCTATCTTAGACGGGGTACCGCATTCTCTGAAACCAGACAGCATGATCATCCTATCAACGCTTTCAACTTTTGACAATGAAGATCAAGATGCTTGTTTGATTTGTTGGAATTTTTGCATCTTATCTTTTTACTGATTTATCTTTGGCTTCGATCATGTTCCTATGTTGCTCGATGATGTCACTGAGTGATTTAGAGTGACCGGGATGGTTCATGGTCCTTTCTTTTTTTTGTTGTGATTGCTGTTTGTCTGTGATGTGTCTGTCTTTTGCAAAAAAGGGTTGCATTTCAGCTCTGGCCTTCAATGCCATGATGCTACGCATCCATTTTGCTACATTAAAATAAAGGTTCTCACCTACAAAGTGCATTACTGAAAGCAAGTTTTTCTTCATCTCTAACTGTCCTCTGTCTCATTTCTTCTTACTAACATTTCTTCCATCCATTCGGATAGTCAGTTCGGTCTCGTGCTCCAATCTCCACACACATATGTTGCATCCTGCATTCATTGGTTAGTACATTTGCATTACATCAAGCATCACATCAAGTATTTAATCCATTTCATATTATAAATGCATCAAAAACACATAAAAAACTGTATCCATAAATGTTCCACAATCATACATAAATAGTGCATAAGTCATCCATACATAGAAAATAACATCAGTCATAACACATTGCATCCCATCATATCGATGCATATCATATCATATATAATCATAATATCGGAGTACAAAATTGGACTGTCTGTCCTAAGTATGGCCCGCAGGCTGACTACATAATGTCAAACTACATCTGTCTCTGTCCTAAGGAGCACATGCCTCTGTCACTGGGTGCTCCCTCTGTCCTCCTCATCCCTGCCATGTCTCACGGATGATGTCCCTCCTGGTCCTGGCTGTGGTGGTCTCATAGGTCCACTCACCCCCATGCTGCTCATTGACCTCCAAGAGCGTGCCCTGCTCTTTGTCCTCGATCGTGCCCGATATGAAGCTGCTCTCTACTCTGGTGGAACTGCACTCTCATATAGTGTCTTCCAATGGCGTATCTCCTCTCCGGTCTCTACCAACATCTGTTCCATCTTCTGTGCACTGGCATCCCTAATCGACCCAATATACTCAGTGACTCTATGTTCTTCTCGCTGTGCCTGAGCTATTGTTGTATGTCGAGCCGCTATGAGTCTGGCTATCTCCGCTCTGAACTGATCCTGCTCTGTCCTCAAGATGGCATTCTATCTCTCTAAAGTCGCAATATGATCATAATCTGACGCCATGGTCTCCCAGTCGATCTCCCTCTCTACGATATCCAGATCATTTGCATCGCACTTGAATAATCTGCACAACGTGTCTCTCCCTGTCACTGGGTCATACTCTACCATCTCCCCATGAATCGAAATGCGGAGGATATGCCATACGTCCTCCAGTGTCACAGTCGCCTCTCCAGTCGCTAGATGGAAAGAGGAGGTCTCTAAATGCCATCGCTTTGCTAATGCGGTAAGCAGTCCTATGTTTGCCCTAATCTCGGGCATGACTGTGACATAGTATATCCCCAGTCCTGCTAATGTATCTCTATCCATGCTTCTAAGTCTATGTCGTAACATGAAGCAGTCTGGTCGGTTCTCCCACATGATCAATGGATACTGTCGACTCTGCATCACAATTGGGGCATATTTTGTTAGTTTTAGGGTTTTCTCCTATGGGTTGCATTTCCTCATTTCATGTATAAATCAGGGTGTTTTTCATCTATTCTGACCTATCCTACCCTTATCCCCCCTTTTCAGATCATTTGCATGCTATTTTTGACCTAAATTGAGTTCCCAGAGCACAACTGTGCTTGTGTGATGAGTCCTGCACCTGTGTCACATAACTTGCGCCTGAGACAATGGATGTCTCAAGAATACCCCGATAGTGAAGCTCTTTCCTTAATTGAGGGTCTAAAACGTATGGTTCAAAGTGATAAGAATGGAATTGATATTTTGCGTGGTATTGCACACATTGTGGATTCGAATGTGATGCCTATGAAGAGTTGTGCCGAAACTTTAGGTTATACACAACCTCCTACTCAAGTCAATCATTCTATTCCTTTGACAACTCCTATTGCTAGTATATCTACTTTTACATCAAACATAATGACTACTTCAATACAAGACATTCCTCCTATGATCACCAGTCATGGGGGCAATCCTTCTTCTTCAATCAACCCTCTTCCTTCATTCAATCCAACTTCTTCATTCATTCCTTCAATGAGTGTTCCTATTACATCTCCACAAATGAACATGACGCAAGGGGGCAATTCATTTAACCATTCCATTCCTCCTTGTAGTGTTCCTCCTTTCCAATCATCTCCTATGACTAACTATCATAGTGTCCCACCACCTTACTCTCTACCTTCTTTCAATAACATAATACCTCCATCACAATCTAACACGTCTAATATGAACTCTTCGACTGAAGCGACCATTAACAATCTTGCACAAACTGTCTCTTCTTTACAGCAACAAATTGCCTCTATGAATCAATCTAAGTTTAGTGTGCCCACATTTGATGTTGCGAGCCCACTTTCTCTTGACATTGTTCGAGCTATCCCCCCTAAACATGTTGAAATTCCGCATTTGGAGCTTTATAATGGTAAGGGTGATCCTCTAACACATGTTAAGACCTTTCAAACAATATGTACCGATTTTGCTTATGACCAAAGGTTGCTTGCAAAACTGTTTACTAGAACATTAAGAGATAAAGCCCTACAATGGTATTGCTCATTACCTTCTTATTCTATTACTTCTTTCGAACAACTTGCAAATGCTTTTATTCAACAATTTCAAAACAATATAAGTCCTAAAGTTACTTTGATTGATTTAATGCATTGTAAACAAGGTGTTAAAGAAAAAGTGACTGATTTCATTGGTAGATATAAGCATTTGTATGCTCAAATTTCTTTTCCAGTACCTGACAATGATATTCAAAGAATCGTTATTTCTAATTTACAAAAAGATATTAGAGAAAAACTTCTGTTTTCTGAGTTTACTTCTTTCCAACAGTTGTGCACAACTCTTCACAATTATCAACTGACTGTGAGTCAAATGGAACAAGCAAATCCTATGGCTCCGAGTGATAAGGGTGATAGTAGTCAACAACCATTTGGGAAGTTTAAACCGAACAGAGAGTCAATTAAATTCAATGAAAACATCATCAACAACAATGTGAATGCAACATCAGGTGTGCCTCCTATTTCTAAGTTTTTCAAGAAAGAAAGAAAGTTTACTCCTTTGAATGAATCATTGCATAGTATTATGAATAAGTTATTGGAACAAAATGTGCTTACTCTTCCTCCTATAAGGAAAATAGATCCTGCAAAGATTAATTCACCCTATTTTGATAACAAATCTTTTTGTCAATTTCATCGTCAACCTGGGCATGATACTGAAAAATGTTTTGCTTTAAAGGGTAAAATTCAAGATTTGATTGATAATAACACTATCTCTGTTTCTGGTGTGAATGATAAAGGCAACACATCTGTAGCTCCTCCTAACCAAAATCTTAAGATTTTTACTGATCCATTACCTTCTCATACCTCTAATGTGATTGATACTAATGATTCCTCTGTCTCACCTGATGATCTTGTGTCTATGACTCCGAATGTGATTAACTTTGTAGAGCAGCAGAAAATCCCTAAAGAACCTTCCATCACATTTGATTCCAGTGAAACTATCAGGGCACCTGATGGTCCTTTATATATAGTTGCAAAAGTCAAGAATACACCTTGCCGTGGAGTGCTTATTGATCCTTCTTGTATGGTTAATGTCATTACTGAAGAATTTCTTTTTACTTTGCAATTGAATCAAGTGATCTATGATGAAACAAATGTGGTTGTGAAACTATTTGATGCATTTTCTTCTCCTGCAATTGGTTCTATTACATTACCTATTGAGGTCCATAACAAATCCCTTGATGTGGACTTTGCTATTATTCCATCGTCCGAACAATTTCGTGTGAAGCTAGGCTATCCTTGGTTATCTTCCATGAAAGCTATTGCTTCTCCTATTCACAAGTGTTTGAAATTTCCCCATAATGGTGAAGTTGTTACTGTCAAGCATAGTCTCTTTAAACCAGCTGAAAGAACTTCTAGCGTTCCTATTGATTACTTTTGGCCTAAACAATTCCAATCTCTTCCTCCACGAAGTGATCATCTTTTCAAATCTTATCAAAAGTGGAAAAAAGATATGATCCTATCTCTAAGTGAACCTAGAACACCCAAACTTGATATTCCTATCGTTCTTGAGAAGGAAGTTGTTCCTTTGAAAGATAAAACTAATGTCTTTCCTCAAGAAGATTCCCAACCCATCCCTATGAATGTGACTATGCCTATATCTAATAAACTTCCTAAAAGTAGACCTATACCTCCTCGTCATGATGGACTTGGTCTCCTTCCTAAACCAAATATTCCTCCCTTATATGGAGCAATTCCCCCTCCTCAATCTTCTCAACTTCCTACTAAGACTAGACGAAATTGTTCTGCACGTGAACGCCAACGAAAGCGTCGTCTTAGAGCTCAGGCAGCTGCTTCTCAAACTTTGCAATCCCCAAAAACACCTTCAGCCAGTATTATTCCATTTTCTCCTCAGCCGACGATTGAGCTGAAATCTCCTAAGCATGAGATGCATGATGGTCTTGATCCTGTGCGAGTTAAAGATCCTATTTTTATAAATCTTGATGATGATATAGATGAAAATGTTATTCATGATGAAAATGTTACTCCTGTTCATTCTGATAGTGAATATGAATATGTTGATGTTGATAACCATTTATCTAACGAATTTTCTAAAGCACTTATCCTAGCTCCTAGACAAGAACAACGTGGCTCAGAACATGAACATAGCCCTTGTTTGGATCTTGTGATAGCTCCATCTGCTGTGTTGGATGTTCCTCCTCTAGCATGTTTCCTACCTTCCCGAAATATTGATCAGCAAGATCGGGGGGTAGATGACATGCTAGACTAGTTTCATTAGCATAGCAGACTCTCTCCTCCTCTCTTGATCTCTTTTGTTGCTTCTTCTATGTGTTACTCTCATTCTTCTATTTGTTGTCCTTAGTGTTGTCTACTTGAGGATGATGCAAAGCATTAAGATCTCTTTTGGTCTCTCTCATGTTGACTCAAAAGACACATGTGTTCCCTTCTTCTAGGTGACCTTCCTTGATTGGGGAATGAAGAACAATTATGCATACATACATATGATATACATGAATTATCATACAGCATACTGACCCCGAGGAAAGCGAAGTCACCTTGTGCTTTGTGTTTTGTGGCCTATCTCACACTTGGGGGCTAAATCCTTGTGATAACGTGCTCCTTTCTCATTTCTTATATGTATCACTACCTTAAAGAAATCACCCCCGGTGGGGCGTGTGCGATCGCTTTAACGTAGGGGGCCATACATCCCGTTCATATCTTTTCAAGATACTTGAAAATTTCTTGACAAATTTAGCTTTGCCTTGAAATTTTTTGATATCTTTCTTGCATGACTCATAGTGAGGGAGCCTTACTACTGACAGTCATGGTTCTCCCTCATGATCTTCCCTTTTACTTTGTCAATCAAATTCGTAAGATCCTTAGTCCACTGGGGGCTTGGTGTATCCTGCCTCCTTGACGTGGTGAAAGTTTTTCAATGTTGTTTCCTTGTACTTTACCGGAAGTATGAGCGTACGCTTATACTCCCACTAAAGTGGAGGCTAAATGTAGCATCCTAAAATTGCGACACTTGCAATTTTGACTGCATTTGGGTCTTCACGATGGCGGCGCAACGTTGAACCTGAATGGAGACCTTGAAACCTGTTTACAACACCAAAACTGCATTTTCTGCACCTTGGCCTAATCCCTCCTTGCATCCTGCTGTCCCGGGAGGTGGGACCATGGCGCCCAGTGCCTTGGTCCTTTAGGACTAGGGTGCCTAGCGCCCTGGTCCCCCAGGACCATGGCGCCCAGCGCCCTGGTCCCTGGCCCTATTTTGGGCCCGGTCTCTTTTGGGCATCGGGTCTTTAAGTTTGCAATTCGGGAAATAATGTTTCCTGGTCGGCCTAAGGTCGGAAAAATCGGTCTATCAGCCCTAATTGACAAGTATATAAACTACTTTTCCTCTCCTAGAAAGGGAGGAAGGAAAAAAATAAGCAAGGGCAAGACGCGGAAGCGATATTCAAACATTCAAGCATTCAAGCATTCCTTCAAGCAATTGAGCATTCTAAGTCTCCATTCAAGGCTAAGTGTTGCATTCAAGACAAGGATTCAACCATTGAAGAGGAGATCACATACAACAATACAACATACTACATACATTACACCTTCGCATGTAAGAATACAAACATTCTTACAACAAGGTATCAGTACATGTTTACATTACAAACATTTACATTTACAACATTCTCATTTCTTGGTTAATTCCAAAACCAGGGTTTGACCTAAAGGCAAACCCCTAATCCCTAACCCCCCAATCGTCCTCTCTTTTCTGTGTGTAGGTTGTAGGTACGCGGCTGTAATTGAAGATCTGGAATCCTTGTGCAGAGATGAACAGATCCACCTTCATTTCGCAGATTTTTCGAAGGACCGTGTGCACGCCGGGCGCCATCGTCCCGTCAAATTTCGCTCAAATTTGCAAAACAGCACCGTCTCGACATTTTACTGCTAATTCCAGGTCCGCAGCTTCATCCCATATCCCTATCTCTATTTACAAGCGAATCTTTCTTGCTTCTACATACATTCCTAGTTCAATCTTTCTATCTACATTCTTTACAAAAGAGGGTATCCTTGATGTCTCAACCCTTGAAACTCATTTAGAATCCAATCCTGCATTGTGTGGGATTGGATCTTGTGGGTTTCAACCCCTCTTTTGAATGTAAAGTCTCCCCTAAGTGAAAACAATCAACCCTAGTGACCTCCCTTCTCCCTCCTTGGAGTTGGGGAGGGAGAACACCTAGGGTTCGATTTTTCCGCTTTACAGTGGTGTACATCATATCACACAAGAGAATGTTGCAATCAAACTCTTGGCTGCCTCATTTAAAGGGAAAGCACTTCAGTGGTTTAGAGGACTACCTATAAACTCAATTGATACCTGGGATCAACTGGGTGATAGATTAAATTCACAGTTTGAGGACAAATCTGACCATTTGTCACTATTAGAACAACTGAGTACCATAAAGAGATCCCCTCAAGAGCAAATGACTAGCTTCAAATTTTGTTTCCAGAAGACTTGAGTATAATACTTGTCACGATAAGGCCTACTCCTTCTCATGCATTTCTATCTTATCTTAGGGCCCTTAATAGTGACATTTCAGTCATGATTCAATCTATGGGTGCAAATACTCTACCAAATGCATTTGATGTTGCTATTAGAGCAGAAAATTGCCTAATTCAGGGTGGTAAAATAACTCCTAGGCCCCCAATGCCCATATTTCCATAAATACAGCCTATTGTACCTCTTTTAGAGCCTTCTCTAGCTGTTGTCCCACCTTTACCAGCACTGAATTATCAAGTTGCAGCCCAAGCAAATATTGTCACACTCCCAAATCAAGAGTTTTAGGAGTTTAAAAATGAAATGAAAACCATGTTCCAAGGCTTTGATAACAAAATGACCAATATTGAAAAGCAAGTTTATCAGAACACCAAGCCTTATCAAACCCCTTATTAGAACAACCAATAGAACATGCCTCCTTATCAAGCTGATCCTCAGGTTCAAAGAGGAAATTATAACCAAAGATCCAATATACCTTACAATCGCAACACTAGCAGCACATCCAAAGATATCATCCCAGCTCAAAACAACATTGCATCGTATTATGATTGGTGTTATCCTTGCAACTAGCCTCATAATCAGACCACTTGTTCGAATGGTACGCTACATCAAGAACTCATGGCCCAAAATAATGTTGTTGTCTCAGAAGATAGTACTCATGGAACTCATGATCAAAAAGTTTCTCATTTTGAACAAGGCTCGTATGTTACCTTGGTCAATTGGCAAGGTGAAGAATTCTGTGGAGTAAATCAACCACAAGATCAGAATCAGTCTTACACTTCTATTGCAGCAAATACATGGTCCAAAAAGAGAGCCATTGATATAGGACAGCAAGTTGATAAAGGCATCAATTAGGCTTCTACAAGCCAATAAGCACCACCCAAACCTCAACCCACTCCAAATATACAAATCCTACCAAAAGGGCAACCAGTGGTCAACAAGGATCAGCCAAGAGGTCAATTACATACAACACAAGTTCAAAAGGATGTTGTTGTTAAAAGAAGGTAGAAGAAGGTTAGTACAAGCTCATTTAATATTTTGGATCAATTGAAAAAGATGCATGTCAGTGTCTCAATGTGGGATTCCTTAGCTATTCTAGGGCAAAAGGATTTGCTTAAAAATGCCTTGTCTAACATCTCTTTGTCACAAGAGCTTCCTAATGAGCAACCCAAAGTAGTCTCATCCAATGCCCCTCAAGAAAAGAAGAGCCAACAACAAACTCAGAAGGTTAAACCCCCTCTTTTTATTTGACTTTAATCATGCCAAAGAAGATAGTTGATAAGTTGGGTTTGACATATGAGCCTCTTTCAAAAGGGGTAGTCCAGTTAGATGGGACAACAGTAAACATAATAGGTGTGATTAAAAATTTGGATCTCATATTGCATGCATGCCCAAACTTCTCAATTCTACAAGATGTCTACATCATAGATATTCCACCTTACTCTGCTTTATGCTTGTCCAGAGATTTCACAGCCAAGTTGGGTGGGTATTTGTCTTCTGATTGGTCACACATGTTTTTCAGACCAAGATATGGTACAAAAGTGACCATAAAATCATAATTTTTAGCTAATGATCATATAGAACCATACATCCCAAGTGTTGTTAATGCAAATTTGTCTATACAAGAATCTAATGAACTGATAACTCAATGATGAATGGATAGTACCAAACCGGTACTAAGAGGGGGGGGGGGGGGGGGGGTGAATCAGTACAGACAAAAACACAATCCTAAACTAGTTTGTCAGCAGACACTGTGCTTTGACAAACAAACAATAACACTGGTTTTAAACAGAGTATAACCGGCAAAACCCAGAATAACTGAGACAAGCATAAACTGGTTGACACTTATCTTTTCATACAATCTAATACTTCATTTCCATTTCACCTTAGTGCATGAACAGGTAATCTATCATCAAAGATATATAAATAGCTAGACCTTCAGACACAAATCACTTAAACCATCACATGAATAACACCACACATGACACACAGATTTTTCATGTGGAAACCCAACTAGGAAAAACCACGGTGGGGATGAATACCCACAAGATATTTTTGAACTCTTTAAAATTCCACTCTGTTAGGAGCCTTGTCCGGTTAAAGACTGATACAATAGGTTCTGTTAGGAACAGATCCTGTTAGGGATCACCCAGTTAAGGGATGGCTAGAATACCCGGTTAAGGGTTAAACCCTGTTAAAGGTTACCTTGTTAGAGGATTTCAAGAACTCAATGGTTTTGAGTCACCCTGTTAAAGGATTTTACAGTAAGTCGGTTAAAGCTACCTTGTTAAGGTATTTCCCAACTGTTGAAGTGGTTAGAGATCAACAGGTATTACAATGATCTGGTAACAACACTCAATGCCAATGCAGATCCGCTTTAGCTCCTCTTCACCTTCTGCACTTACACTCTGCAGGTATCACTTCTCTCTTTTGGTCTGGCAAGAATCACGTATCTCTTCACTTGGATACTCACACACAACTTTTGCCAACAACCTCAAAAAGAAACACAACATCGACCTTATAGGAAACAGATAGGTTGGTAGCATAAACCCTAAACCCTAAACTTGTTAGGTTGAGAAATTCAAACGGTTCAATCCTGAATGTTGAGCACATTGCATTAAATGCAACAGTCTTGAACCAATCTCAAGACGTTCTCCATCATTCATTTTCCACCGATTTCATGGCGGCTGATAACCCATTACACGTTATCACTATTTACAGACTTCACACATTCTCGAGGTAGATAGGGACAATCTCCTTCATGCAAGATCCTTCACGCGCACAAGGTTGTCATGGCAACATGATCTGTTCTTTGTTACAATGCTAACTCATCACACAAAGTCACCGATTGAGTCACACAGGCTTGAGGCACTTCAACCGGAAACCTTGAAGTTGAGACTACCAACTGGTAGTCATACAAATCTTCTATGTACTGGTTCCCGTAACCACATGCCGGTTCACCTGGAACAAACATACCGCTTCACTTTGGCACATATACCAGTTCTCACATATACCTGTTCTTGGTAGCATACCGGTTCTCTCTTCTTCATCATATTGACATCAATGACAACATACAATATCATCATGTCCACATATCGGTTCACATAATTTTTCACATAATGCCAACAATCTCCCCCTTTGGCATTGATGGCAATATATAAAGATATCTCTCCGCTTCACATACGCTTCACATCTTCTCCCACACTTTCTGCAGATATGTTCTCTCTACTTCACTTCTTCTCCCCCTTTCACAACAATGCCAAAGTGGAGGCACAAGCTTCTTTGTTCCAATATGCTGCTCCCCCTGAGGAGTAGCATCCTTCAACACATCAATCTTCCCTATTCCAAGTTTAACTATGTAATACCTGACTAATGTGGAGCATCTACTTTTAATTCACCTCCTGAAGGGGCAGCACCCCTAATTCACCTCTTAAGTACATAAATGTAGCATGTGGGAGAGGCTTGGTGAATATGTCCGCTAACTGTTCCTTACTGGAAACATGTTCCAATGCAATCTCTTTGTTTTGAACCTTTTCCCTCAAGAAATGATACTTAAGCTCAAAGTGCTTGGTTCTAGAATGTAAAACTAGATTCTTGGAGATGTTAATTGCACTAGTATTGTCACAAAATATACTTACCGGTTCAGATACAAGAACTTTGAAGCTATTTAATACATGCTTCATCCAAATTGTCTGAGTGTAGTTCATGAAAGCTACAACATACTCTTCTTCCGCTGTAGACTAAGAGATACAACTCTGCTTCTTACTCATCCATGAGACCAGTCTACCACCGAGAAAGAATGCACCACCGGTTGTGCTCTTCTGGTCGTCCACATTACCTACCCAATCAGCATCTATGAATACTTTCAGGTTGAAATCCTTGCTATATGGATACCACAATCCATAATCAATAGTTCCCTTCAGATACCTAAGAATCCGCTTGACTACAACCAAGTGGGATTCTCATGGACTTTTCTGGAACCTTGCAGTAATGCCAACTACGTGTGCAATATCTGGTCTACTATGCACTACATAATGCAACTTACCAATCATTGATCGGTATTCCTTCTCATCAACCAATGCTGAGTCATCCTCCTTGGATAGTTCACAACTAGTCACCATTGGTGTACCAACCGGTTTTCTATCTTCCATGCCAAAGGTCTTTAACACCTCTTTGACATATTTGGACTGAGTGATAAAGATTCCATCTTTCATCTGCTGAATTTGCAGTCCAATGAAGAACTTAATCTCCCCTATGAGTGACATCTCAAACTCTTTCTTCATCTCATCTGCAAACTCATGACTCATCTTGTCATCTCCACCAAAGATAATGTCATCAACAAATACCTCACAGATCAGGATATGATCTCCTTCAAACTTCAAGTAGATATTGCTATCTTCACTTGTTCTCTCAAATCCAATCTTCACAAGATGGGAGTGCAGGTGTTCATACCATGCTCTAGGTGCCTGCTTTAGACCATATAAGGCTTTATGTAGCCTATACACCATGTCACTATCTTCAGATAGGGAAAACCCATCTGGTTGCTCTATATACACCTCCTCTTCAAGTACACCATTTAGGAATGCAGATTTTACATCCATTTGATATACTTTGAATCCTTTAAAAGCTGCATATGCAAGAAGCATATGAACTCCTTCCAATCTGGCTATAGGGGAAAAGGTTTCTCCATAGTCTTCTCCTTCTTCTTGAGCATATCCTTTACATACCAGTCTAGCTTTGTTTCTAATCACTGTGGCATCCTCATTCAGCTTATTTCTGAAAACCCATTTGGTACCAATGACATTTTTATGCTCTAGTCTGGGTACCAAAGACCATGTACCATTTCTCCCTATCTAGTCAAGTTCCTCTTCCATTGCCTTGAACTAGTCTTCATCTTTATGTGCCTCTTTGAAAGATTTAGGCTCAAATTTAGAGATCATACATGAGTTTTCTCTAACCTTTCTTCTTGTAAGGATTCATGCATCCTTATCTCCTATGATATGCTTAGGATCATGATTTAGCTTGACATACCGAGGAATGGTCTTGATAGATTCCTCTTCCTTTTCTTCTTCATCCTCATCTCCATCAATATCAACATCTACATCTACCGGTGTAGGAACACTATTACTGGTACTTGGTTGATTGACAACCAGTTCCCAGAAGGTTACAACCAGTTCATTTACCTTTTTCTTACTGCCGGTTTCTTCAGTTTTCTCAGAGGTTTCATCAACTCTTACATTGATGCTTTCCATAATTCTCTGAGTCCTATTATTGAAACACTTGAGAGATTTTCTCTTGGTGGAATACCCTAGGAATATTCCCTCATCAAATTTTCTCTGGTGTTCACTCCTCTTGATGTAACATTTTCTACCAAACACTCTAAAGTAGCTAACCACAGGTGTCTTACCGGTCCAATACTCATAAGGAGTTTTATTCTTACCTTTTTTGATGAGTACCCAGTTCATTGTGTAGACTATAGTGCTCACCGCTTCTCTTCAAAAGGTGTGAGCTACCTTTCCTTGAATCAACATAATTCTTGCTACTTCAACCATAGTCCAGTTATTCCTCTCTGCTAGGCCATTCTGCTGTGGAGTCCGGGGGACAGACAGTTGCCTCTTAATGCCATGTTCTTCATAGTACTTGTTGAATTCACCAGAAGTGAATTCCCCTCCTTGATCAGTTCTCAGGCACTTGATCCTTTTACCGCTTTACTTCTCCACTAATTCTCTGAAAGCTTTGAACTTTACAAAAGCTTCAGACTTATCTTTCAAGAATATGACCCACATCATTCTTGAGCAGTCATCAGTGAGAATCATGAAGTACCTATCACCCTGCACACTCCTAGTTTTCATAGGACCACACAAATCAATATGCACATGATCAATCAAATTGTCAGCAGTGAAAGGTTTACCTTTAAAGGTTGAGGAAGACATTTTCCCCAGTTGACACTCTCTGCACAAGGTATTTTCTGGTTTGCTCAGCATCGGGAACCCTCTAACTACCTTGATCTTACTGGCCTTCATAATGTTATCAAAGTTTACATGGCATAGTCTCCTATGCCATATCTAGCTATCATCAAATTTAGCCATAAGACATGTACTTATATTTGCATTCAGCTGAAATAGGTTACCTTTGGTCTGCATGCCAGTAGCCACCAATTCACCATTCTTTCCTTTGATTCTGCACACTCTATTCTTGAATTCCAGAGTGAGACCACTATCATTCAGCTGGGAAACACTCAGAAGGTTGTGTCTTAGACCATCAACCCAATACACATTGGCAGCACTACTCTTTCCATTCAGAGAGATGGACCCTCTGCCTTTAACCATACATGGTGCATCATTACCAAAGTGAACCACACCACCATCATACTCTTCCAAGGATAGAAACTTGCTCTGGTCACCAGTCATATGGTGATAACAGCCACTGTCAATAATCCATTCATTGGAATTATCAAAGTGGGAGACAAGAGCCTTTTTGTCTGACACATCTTCCTCGACAACAGCAAACACAATATCTTCATTTTCTTCATCTTCTGACTCCTCATCTATGACACCTTCATCAACTAACACAAAATAGTTTCTTTGGTTTCCTCCTTTGAATTTCTTGAACCTTTCCGGTTTGTCCTTGTTGTCACCATTAGGACAATTTACAGCAATATGTCCTATCCGGTTACAAGAAAAGCATTTCAAAGGGAGCTTACCTCTGTATTTACCGGTTCCTTTAGGAAGTTTCCTGGCAAGAAGAGATTCAAATGCCATCAGAATCTCCTCATCATCCATTTCTCTGCTCTGTCTTAGTTCACCACTAGTGCTAGCTTCTTTTCCTTTTTTGGATGGTACAACATAAGCTTTAAAAGTTGATTCAGTCTTTTGAACACTGCCATAAAAAATATTTAGCTCATAGGCTATCAACTTTGCAATGATGGAGTCTAGGGATACCTTAGTCTTGTCTATTGATCTCAACTCCTGAGTAGAAGCAACCCTTATTGCATAGACCAGTAATAAGGATCTCAAGACTTTGCTTACCACAGTGGAATCTTCCATTTTACCACCTACACTCTTGATATCTCCGACAACAGTTTTGATTCTTATTCCATATTGTTGAATGGTCTCACCTTCAACCATCCGCATGTCTTCAAACTTCCCTCTAAGGCTTTCTTCCTTAGCTTGTTTTACATGCTCATCACGGCCATAGATATTTTCAAGAGTATCCCATACTTCTTTGGGATTTACTTTATCTTGGACATCAATAAACTCAATGTTAGATAAACTGCTAATTAGGGCTTCCATGACTTGCCCATTCTCCTGCATCTCTCTCTTTTGGTCATCGGTGAAAGTATCGGTAGGGCAACATAAGCATTCTCAACATAGCTCCAGTGTTGAGCACCCATGCTTTTGATGTATATCTTAATTCTGTCTTTCCATATACTAAAATTATCTCTGTTGAACTTTGGACCTTCCCTCTTCATCATTAGACTGGGATCTTTTCCTCAAGCAGTTAAGCTTATAACACAGAGGACCAGGAGGACGCTCTGATACCAATTGATAACTCAATGATGAACGGATAGTAGCAAAATGGTACTGAGAGGGGGGGGGGTGAATCAGTATAGACAAAAACACATTCCTAAACCGGTTTGTCAGTAGACACTGTGCTTTGATAGATAAACAGTAACATCAGTCTTAAACAGAGTACAAACAACAAAACCCAGAATAATTGAGACAAGCATAAACCGGTTGACACTTATCTTTTCATACAATCTAATACTTCATTTCCATTTCACCTTAGTGCATGAACAGGTAATCTATCATCAAAGATATATAAACAGCTAGATTAACATGATTTACCTTCAGACACAAATCACTTAAACCATCACATGAATAACACCACACATGACACACAAATTTTTCATGTGGAAACCCAATTGGGAAAAACCACGGTGGGGATGAATACCCACAAGATATTTTTGAACTCTTTAGAAGTCCACTCTGTTAGGAGCCTTGTCCGGTTAAAGACTGATACAATAGGTTCTGTTAGGAACCGATCCTATTAGGGATCACCCGGTTAAGGGATGGCTAGAATACCTGGTTAAGGGTTAAACCCTGTTAAAGGTTACCTTGTTAGAGGATTTCAAGAACTCAATGGTTTTGAGTCACCCTGTTAAAGGATTTACATTAAGCTGGTTAAAGCTACCCTATTAAGGGATTTCCCAACTGTTGAAGTGGTTAGAGATCAACAGGTATTACAATGATCTGGTAACAACACTCAATGCCAATGCAGATCCACTTTAGCTCCTCTTCACCTTCTGCATTTACACTCTGCAGGTATCACTTCTCTCTTTTGGTCTGGCAAGAATCACATATCTCTTCACTTGGATACTCACACACAACTTTTGCCAACAACCTCAGAAAGAAACATAGCATCAACCTTATAGGAAATAGATAGGTCGGTAGCATAAACCCTAAGCCCTAAACCTATTAGGTTGAGAAATTAAAATAGTTCAATCCTGACCGTTGAGCACATTACATTAAATGCAATAGTCTTGAACCAATCTCAAGACATTCTCCATCGTTCGTTTTCCACCGATTTCATAGCAGCTGATAACCCATCACACGTTATCAACATTTACAGACTTCACACATTCGTGAGGTAGATAGGGACAATCTCCTTCATGCAAGATCCTTCACGTGCACAAGGTTGTCATGGCAACACGATCTGTTCTTCGTTACAATGCTAACTCATCACACAAAGTCACCAATTGAATCACATACGCTTGAGGCACTTCAACCGGAAACCCTGAAGTTGAGACTACCAACTGGTAGTCATACAAAGCTTCTATGTACCGGTTCCCATAACCACATGCCGGTTCACCTGGAAAAAACATATCGCTTCACTTTAGCACATATACCGGTTCTCACATATACCACTTCTCTCTTCTTCAACATATTGACATCAATGACAACATACAATGTCATCATGTCCTCATACCGGTTCACATAATTGTTCACATAATGCCAACATGAACAACCCGATATCCCAGATCCAAACACCCCAATAGAAGGGATACCTGATGTAGTATTAGATGAATGGGCAGTAGAGAATGATGAGGAAGATCCATTAAAGAATATGGAAGAATTAGAGCTAGGTGTCTACATGATCCATGAAGAAGGTGTCGTTGTCCCTAATCTTGAAAAGGATGACAATCAATTATCCAATCAACAAGGTGAACAACAAAACAATGAATTGTGGCAACTCTATTTTGATGGCTCGAGGAGAAAGGTTGGTTCTGGAGGTGGTGTTATTTTAATCTCTCTTTAAGGTAAGAAATACTTTTTAGCCTTTAGATTTTATTTTAGCTGTACTAAGAATATAGTTGAATATGAGTCACTTGCATATGGATTGGAATGAGCTATAAAAAGAAATTTAAAGTGTTTGCAAGTATTTGGGGATAGTGAGCTAGTGATAAATCAAGTAAGAGGCGTCAATGTGACTAAAAATAATGTCCTTAAAATGTATAAGCATAGGATATGAGACTTAATTGAAGAATTTGATGCTTTCAATCTGTTGTCTATGCCTAGAAATCAGAATAAGGAAGTAGATAAGTTGGCTACCTTGGGTTCTCAATTTGACATACCAGATGAGGTAAGTAGTATTGAAAGACAATAATATGTCAAAGTAGTGCAAAGAGAGAATTTCTTGGGAATGTGCAAAGAGCTTAGCGGAATGAGCTAAGGGTTTGAAAGTGTATCAGATCAAGGTGTGGTGATCATTCAACGGTTGTAATTGATTTGTAATTGATTATAATGATCCATATGATGATAAATGATGATCTATAATGAGTTTTAAAATATTTGTGATGATCTAAGTTGAAAGTCTTAGGGTTTTGTAACTGATTAAGTTGTAAAGGTTATTTAGGTTGGTACAGTTGATGTTTATTGTGTTAGTGGTTTTTGAGAAGAGTACAAAGCCAAACCAGAGTGTGAAAGATCTGCCATAGTGTAGCAGAATTAGATCTGATCAAGCAAGCAGTTAAGTGCTATACCCAGATCATTCATTGTTGTTCCCTAACAGTTGCAATAGTTAAAATCCCTTAACCGGGTAGGTCCTAACATGCCTTACATTGTAAATCCCCTAACAGGGTAGCTCAACATCTGAGTGTTAAATCCTCTTGCAAGGTTGATCCTAATAGGTCAAAGCTCCTAATAGGGCTTGTCATCTAAATCCCTTAATCAGGTGACTCCTAACAGGGAATCTTTGTAAGATCCTGACCGGGCTAGGCTCCTAATAGGATGAATTTCGAAAGAGTGCACAATTTTTGTGGGTACCAATTCCCACCATGGTTTTTCCCTATTTGGGTTTCCACGTGAAAAACATGGTGTTCATGTGGTGAATGTTTCTAATGTGTTAATTTGATTTACTTTTAGTTTATGCATGTTGATGAACACTTAATAAACAGTTTTGTTAAATCAGTTTAACAGTTGGTTATCAGTGATTACCGGTAATGGTAAAGAGTTTATTACTGGTTTATGATTGATTTGGTGAAGTTTAATAAGGTTGAGTTTTGAGTTTTGAAATTATTGTTAATACTGATTCACTCCCCCCCTCTTAGTATTAACTGAATCCTCTAAGATTAACAATATAATATACCCTTCTAATACTTCCTAAGTGTCGATTAGACTCAACCCAATTGACTTATAACACAAATTAGTTTTTTTTTGTTTTGTTTATTTTTCAAAATTTGAAAGATGAAAACAAATTAGAATAAGGATAATACAAAGGATACCTTGTACCCGATCGTGGAAAAGAAATGAAAGGTGCAATTTGACAAATTTTAAAATTTAAGCCAATCTTGTTTACCCAATTGACCTTCGCTAATAAGGGTAAAAACGAATAACCATGCAAGTCGACTATGGTGGCTAGACATTGGTTTGTTAACTCTGATTCATTGTTACCTATAGAGAGCTACATAAGTCACTAACAAAGGAGGATAGGAGAGAGAAATTTGTTGCTTCTGTAGATTAAGGAACTATCTCCAACACCTCCCACCCATTCTCAGGCAAATCATTGGTTTAAGGTAAATAGTTTTTCTATAAAATAAAGCATTCATACTAGGCATTGAATTACTGATATAAGAAGTGGCCTCACACCATTAACTAATTGTAGTTTTCCCAATTCAACACCAAACTAATAGCTAATTATACTCTGTCTATATAATTTGAAGAGAATGACAATGGCTTATGGTTACCTATCAATAAAATGAAACAGTACATTTTAAAAGAAAACTACTAACTACTTAGCTAGGTGTGAAATATGGTGGAGAGAAAATAAGTTAAAAAGAAAAGGAAGGGTACAATTTTTTTATTCTTACTGCCAAACTAACTTCAACACACCCAAAATCGATTCCAACCAAGTGTACAAGAAAAATCATCCCTACTATTAACAATACGAGATGCTGACATGTGAAAGGAGGAGGAGGTGATTTTGTTTGCAATTATTTTTTTTAGTCGATGAAACTCTTAAAACTACATATCGCCTTTCATACATTGCCAGGCAGTTGACTCAGCATATAAAGGTAAAATAGATGGATAGTCTTGCAGAATTAAAAAGAGAAAGGGGAGAGGAGGCGATTCTTAACAGTTCAAACAAACTAAACTCTTCCTAATGCCTTCCTATAATCCTCATGTTGCATAGTATGGTAATTATTAGGTAAAAGCCCAAATCGATTCCAAAGGAATCATTGCTAGCTTGGAGGGGAGTTTGACCCAAAATGAAATGTACGAGGAATATATGTAGTAGAAAAATAGTTAATAGCGAACCATCTTAGCCAGACATGGAGTGAGGAGGTAAGAGAGCATATCAGTTCAGGCAATTCAAGAACTATAGGTCAATTTAAAATTCTTTCAACCAATTTGATTCAAAATAATTTAAAAAAAAACATGATCTAAATAAGAGAAGCGATTCATTATTCATGCAAATCCAAAACATTATTACCTTGCAAAAATTACCTTGCAATACCAATGAGAAAGAAAAGGGTATGCTGGACTTCTCAGATTTTACCCTGTTAAGATTAATGCTAGTCCCAAAGATATTGAGAGGGGGGGCTTGAATAAGTATCTAACTGGTTAAGAGAATATTTGACCTTATTAAGTATTTTACATTCCAAAATAGTGTACCGGTAAACAAGAATTAATGCAGTAAATAGGAACAGTAAAGACAACATAGAAAACACACCATAACACAATATGTTTAATGAGGAAACCTGATGTGGGAAAAACCTTGGTGGGATTTGTGACCCACAATATTCACTCACTGGCCAATGAATGGATATTACTTACAATGAGTGGCCTGCACATGCAGGAAGGCCAACTGCCTAGAGTTCACTGCTCAATCTACAAAATGCAAGTTTCACTGACTTACAAATGGATTATGAAAATCCAATATATTGTACTGCTACAATTCAACATCTGCTATGCTAGGTTCAGTACCAGTTTAAGCTCATACTATAACCATAAACCTTATACAAAATCTGCCTTAATATTCGCTCATCACTTCTACCATATCCGTCAGGTGTCCATCATTACAAAATGATTTACAAGATCTCATACATATATGAGTCTATTACAATATGCCATGTCGGCTTTAGAAAAAGATATTTACAATTAAGTACAATAAACAAAAGTTTATTCCTATTGGCTGGGGTGTTGATATACATTGGTATTGCTATCGGTGAAGTGTCTATCGGCGTCGATGTCTGTCGGTGTCGGTGCCTCAAGGTATCCACAAGGTTGTCGGTAGGTTGCCATCAATGAAAACACCATCATTTCTCACTATAGTGTAGAATTCCAACAATCTCCCCCTTTGGCATTGATGGCAACACTCGTGAGAAAAATCCAAAATCTGTTTCCAAAAATGAAGTCCAAAAAGTTACCAAAAATGTGTGCTCCCCCTAAGCAGATGATCTCCTTTGAATAGCCATTTTTCTCTATCCACTACTCCCCCTTTGACATCAATGACAAAGATTTTCAAAAATTGTCAAATGAGTGCAGAATTTCACCTTGAAGCTTGTAACCAGTTGGTTACAATCTGAAATATGTCGGCCAAAACCAATTTTAAACTATGTATGAATCTATTTTTGTCCTTCATGGTTGCGTCAGTTCTTTGGATTGTACCAATGAGATGATTCATATGCTCCTCTGGTGATTTTTGCCCTTGAATTAATGCCTCAGAGATCTCTTTCCTTAGAGAGATAAGGTTGTCTAATTTAGGATTGAGTTTGTGCTTAAGCTCTTTGGCATTTGCCTTGATCCTTTCTTTCTCTTTCTCTAATTTCTCCATCTTCTCAAATCCTACTATCTCTTCCTCAATAATTGATATAGGTTCAGATGAACCAATGATATTATCAGCTATATCATTTATCTCTTTTTGTACTGTGCTTATTTTCTTGTCAATATCCTGTGTTAATAGATGTGGCTTGCATGTGTCCCTGTACAGTTCCTTGTACTCCAAAGTTGTTTTATTCAATGCTAGTAAAAGTGTGTTAATGTGTTTCGTGCACTTCTTTATTGTTTCCTCAAAGAATTTTTCTTTTTCCTTTTCCTTTTTCTCTTTGAATGTTTCCTCATTTATTTGATCAACTATTAAAATATTTCGAGCAATGAATTTAGAAAATGTGTCTAACTAACTTAAAAAATTCTTTACTTAATTTAAATTGCATTTTGGTGCAATCATCTTAAGAATAGGAATAGTGTCATCAATTTTCTTATAGGCCAATGCATTACAATCTATTATCTTCTTTATTAGGTCCAGAAGTACCTCTGTCACATTTGTAGGTCTGAATTCGCTTCGTGAAGTACCATATGTCTGACCAACTACCTTTACTATCTTAGTGCTTGTAGTACTAATAACCAATTTTCTTGAATAAATCTCCTGTGGATCAGTCTGAGTTTGCATTTCAACTATCAATGGTTTGGGCTTCTTAGTGATTACCGTTTGTACCGTCTCAATGTGTACCTGTGTATCTATCAGTTTCTTTGTTGGTTTCTCAGTGTTATCTACTCCTGGTATCTCCGTCCCAACATGTACACTACCAGTATTTGTTCCATTGTCCAAAGGTTTCTTTGTATGCATTGTTTGCTCTGTTTTCTCTGCTTGTATTCCAACCTCAATATTTTATGTCAATTGCTCTGCAATGTTTTTAGTGTTAGCAATATTATTTTTCATCTCAGTGCTATCCTTGTCCACTATAATGTTCATGGTGAACAAAATTTATGACTCAGGGTTAGTGTCCTCATGTGTTGTGTCAACATTTTTAGTAGCTGGTATGTCCTCAGTCTATACCAGTGGAGTAACCAAAGGTGGTGGTAGGTTGTCAGTTACTTTTATGTTTGGTAATCCACCAACTTTACCTTTTCCTTTGTCTCTGTCCTTTTGATAAACCTTGAAATTTTTCTTAGGTTTGTTCAACTCTTCTTATTTTTCCTTCTCTACAAAAAAGATATCCCACTTGTTTGTTGTTTCCTCTACAATTTCATTGACTCTACTAGCCATTAGGCTCACATGACGGTGTCCACTTGCAAAAACTAATTTGTTAGCTTCACTAATAAGTTCATCAATCTCCTCTACAGAGTTAACCAGATGTAATGCTAGAAGTTTTTCAATCTTGAGTTTCTTATCTAGCACCATAACTGCAATCCTCTTAGCATTTAACCTTCTGTAGAATTCATTAGGAAAATCATCTACAACTTCTATTAACACTTTCTTGTAAACATCAAGATGTAGAATAATGTTGTTATCAATACTTTCCTTTTCTACATAAGTGAATGCATTATACAGTTTGCTCATATTTTCCAAGTTGTCTTCATCAATGATTTCACTCAATAAGTTATCTAGAGGTGGTATAACCTATTTTTGTTTCTTCTTAGGTGTCAACTTCTTTGCCGGTGGTCTTACTCCTTGTTGCTTCAGCCTTGTGGTTCTTATTTTCTTGGGTGGAGGAGAGGGTACCGGTGAAGGTTTTCTCTTCCTATCAACTCTCTTAAACTCAATAGGTATCTCACTATCAGATGATGTACCAATCGATGAGATGTGTGCCTCCGGTTGTAATCCTTCTAGGTCACTTTCCTTTATTCCAGTAAGGTTCATGACATTTTCTTTTATTTCCTTTACTTGTTTAGATGCACTTCTTATGTACTTTTCTCTTTTCTTCCTTTGTTTCAATGTTTGTACACCACTTTCAATTGATCCTGCATTACTAAAACCTTTTATGTGGGTTTTCTAGGTGCTTCTAATAGGGCTTTAGCATAAGTTTCAATAATGTTTACATCTACCTCATACCCCATTTTAGTTACCCATACAGTTCTAGGAAGAACTGCTTCCATCCATATTTCATCCTTTTTAATCACAAAACATATTTATTTGTTGTACTTGTCTACTACACTCTGTGGTAGTCTCTCCTTGGTTTTCATTTTTGCTTGGAAGGTTTTGAAATACTCAGTTATTTTGTTTTCTTTATCAGTGCCCATACTGATGAATATTTCTAGCAATTGTTTGCCTACTGTTATATCATATCCAAAATCTTTCTTTCCAATACCAGGAACTTCTTTTGTGAAACATAACATAAGACATACCAAAAGATTGCCAAAATGAAATGTTCCTTTCTTATCTCCTTTTATCTTTTTCAGGTTCTCTATTAATTCATCCTTTAGCCACTCACATACATCTATTTTTGCATCATTATTCACCATATCATAAGCACTTTCAATGCAAAGACTAGAAACTCAGTTGAGTTGGTTTTCATGTGTGGTCTTGTAGCCCAAGATCATGCTTATGAATATGACATTTGGATCCTTGATGTCATTTACTCTCAGGGATCTGCTATCATATGTTTCTCTTGTTGAGGTCATGAATGTGTTATTAGGTACCTTCTTAGTCTTATCTGGCCTGCTACCAGTGGAGGGTAAACTTGTTTCTGCCCTAATTGCTTCTTTAGTGATTTTGCAAACTGAATCTAGCCAAAGAAATTCTCCATGAACTCTGCTAAGGACAATTCTCACTACCTCCTTAGGAAATTTAGGGATGTCCAAGATTTCCACAAAACCTAAAGTTTCAATTACCTTGTGTTCGGGTTTGACATTTCCATTTTCATCACATATAACAATTTTAAACATCTTCAACACTTCCTCAGAACCTAATTCCTCAACATTGCAATGAATATAAATTCTAGGATCTTCAGCATAAGCAACACCTTTTGGAATTTTTGAAAAAGAACCTATTGAATCATCTTGCTTAGCTATTTCGGGGACAATCTTAAAAATGGGCCTAGGGCATTTCACATCTTCCACATCAGTAGGGTTTGCAATAAATTCTGGAGCAGAGGAGGAAGCCATTGAAAAATACCTTAAGCTGCCTGATAATGGTTGAGTGTTTGAGAGAAATCACTTCACTTCTTCGCCTTGGATGCCTTCACTTGGATTTCGTGCTCTCTGAAAGTTTGAATGCTTGGTGAATTGAAAAGAGGGAAAACCGATGATTTATAAAGTCTTTTCTTCCAACAACTGCATTAAATGCTCGCCGGTTAAGTGGAACTTAACACATCTGCCGGTAAAGAAGAAATCTATCTTCTCACCATCTACCGAGGGTAATTTGCATGATATTCAACTTGCTGCAATACCCCCAAAGGGTTAGTTCTTAGTTGGAAGAAGAATCTCTTGCCGGTGGAGTAATACTCTATTCTACCGGTGAAGGAATAGTCTCCTCAACATTCTGATCTATCTTTCTAATCCATTGTCTTGAAAATTCTTGTTTTACCTCATCTACCTTCTCTTTGCCTTTCAAACTAGGTCCTTTATTGTTTGTCGGTGAAGTCTTGCTTCTACAAAATTTTGCAATATGTCCAATCTTGTTACAAGCATAACAAGTCACATTATTCTTCTGAATAGCCTTTCCATATCATATGCCGGTTTGAGTTCTGCATTGATTAGATAAGTGCCCAAATCTTCAACAAACATAACATCTTACATTCATTCTGTAGTTTTCTGAATTGTGACCAATTTTGTTGCATTTAGAACATTGACCGGTGGGTGCATTAATGTTCTAATTGTTTCTAGATCTACACTGATTTTCTCTATGACCATACTTGTTACACTTAAAGCATTTACCATTAAATTTGTAAGCATTAGGTTGTCTTACTGGTTTACTGTGATCATGATTGTTTGCAGTACCAAAACTTTCTCCAACTTCAAATCCAAGTCCATTAGTATCTCCATTAGGTTTCTGACTTTTCAGCATATCATCAAGTTCTTCTGAACTTTTCTTGAATTTCTCTTTATGTTGATTTACAGTAGCCAACTCATTTTCTAGAATTCCCATTTGTCTCATAAGTTTAGTTTTATCATGTTGCATGTGAATCAAATCTGTCTTCAACATATCATTTTCATGACTGAGTCTTAGATTTTCGTTTCCAGCATCATTGAGTCTCCTAGTCAAGTCATCTTCATTCTTCTTTCTATCTTCAACGTCTTTACAAAATCTCATAGTCATGTCTTGCATTTAATTTCTCATAGTCATGTTTTCTTGCCTCATCTTGTTTACAAGCTCATTAAGAGTTTCCTTTTCATCATCATCACTCTGTATCTTCTCATGATGAAATTTTCTCTTATTTCTAACAATAGTAAGATTCTCCTGAAGTCCTTGAATGAATTCCTATGCAGTCCTCAGATCATCTTCAAGTTTGATATTTTTCAACTTCTTTGCATCATAGTCTACAAGAGCTCCTTCTAATTGCTTTCTTAAGTTCTCCATCTGTACCGGTGTCAAAATCTTCCTCAAGTTGTTATAATTTTGAAAATAGAGGACCAGGATTTGATACTAATTGTTAGGATTAATGATAGTCCCAAAGATACTGAGAGGGGGGGTGAATCAGTATCTAACTGGTTAAGAGAATATTTGACCTTATTAAGTATTTTGCATTCCAAAATAGTGTACCGGTAAACAATAATTAATGCAGTAAATAGGAATAGTAAAGACAACATACAAAACACACCATAACACAAGATGTTTAATGAGGAAACCCGGTGTGGGAAAAACCTCGGTGGGATTTGTGACCCACAATATTCACTCACTGGCCAATGAATGGATATTACTTACAATGAGGGGCCTACACATACAGGAAGGCCAACTACCTAGAGCTCACTGCTCAATCTACAAAATAGAAGTCTCACTGACTTACAAATGGATTATGAAAATCCAATATAATGTATTGCTACAATTCAACATTTTCTATGCCAGGTTCAGTACTGGTTTAAGCTCATACTATAACCATAAACCTTATACAAAATCTGCCTTAATATTCGCTCATCACTTCTACCATATCCGTCATATGTCCATCATTACAAAATGATTTACAAGATCTCATACATATATGAGTCTATTACAATATGCCATGTCAGCTTTACAAAAAGATATTTACAATTAAGTACAATAAACAAAAGTTTATTCCTGTTGGCTGGGGTGTCGGTATACATTGTTGTCGCTGTCGGTGAAGTGTCTACCGGTGTCGGTACTTGAAGGTATCCACAAGATTGCCGGTAGGTTTCCATCAATGACAACACCATCATTTCTCACTAGAGTGTAGAATGCCAACATACCCAGCCACAACAATCTGAAACAATTGATGAAACCTAGGTGCAAAAAGACCTCTCTCCTACACAGACCGAACAATCACATGAGGAAATAAAATTGGAGCCAAAATTTTGCACGTGAACAATAGGATAATCCACCCCTATACTTATAATTGTTTTGGCTCAAAATTGGATTTAATGCATGTAATTTTGTTTTTTATCAAATACATGGATTTTAATAATTTTATTAATTTAGATAATAAGAAATTTAATTGATTTAAAAACTGAGATAAAAGGAGCTTAACTGATTGTAATAATCAGTAATGAATGCGTCTTGTATGCATTTAAAGCGTTATCTTCTAAAGCCTAACCTTTGATTTTACATTTTTTTTTATTAATTTTCATTTTTAATATAAAAAACACGTTTTTTTGTTATTATATTTTCCTCTATTTAAAAACAATGTACCAATTGCATGTAATTTCTATTTTTTGCTAAATGCCAATTTATAAATTTTAATGCTTTTATCCTTCATTAATTTTTGCATGTTTATATTTTAATTTCAACTATTTGCTTTATTCAATTATTACTTATAATTTCCTCAAATTTATTATTTATTATTCACGTATGCAAAAAAATATTATATTTTCTTAATTTATAACTCACGCATGTAATATTATAATTTACTTTCTTAAACTTGATTTTAATATTATTATTATTTTTTTAATAACTCAACCTTTGAATATATTTTTTAATATATATTTTATTTATACTACAATTGGCTTCTAATTTAATATTATACTTTATCTCTTAACTACCAAATAATAATTTTTGAATAATTAATTATTAATAAGTTATTGATTTATTTATTTTAAATTTCAAGGTTTAATTTACTAATTATTATCTAATTTGTGTTTTGCATAGGGTCTCATTCTGTAGGTCGCTGCCAACAAGCTAGAAAAATCCTCCTCGGTCATATGTCCACCTTCGATGGTTAGCCTACAACCAACTCATACTCGACAACAAGTCATCAGATTACGATAAAAATGCATTATATACATAATTTCCCTTTTAAAATAGTAAAAGTCATTAGTAATATAAAACATCATCATTTAATAACTAAAACATCATTAATTATCAAAAATATCAATCTAACATCATTAATTGCCTCAAAATTAGAATAATATGTTACACACATTTATTAGTATAGTAATGACAAAATACCAATGTTTGGTAAATAAAAATGATCTAAAACTCATGCATCTAAATGAGTTGTGACATCCTTCCCCACTAGGAAGAAACATCATCCTGATGCCATAATACACATCTGAAACAAAATGTGTCTCTTTAGTAAAGTCACAATGTGCAACCAATAATCATCTATACACTAATTGTTTAAGACAAATATGCAAAACGAATGTTAGAGAATGAGTATCATATATCACTCCTACATCATCCTTCATCCAATTTGATTTCATTAATCAATTTATACTTATTCATATTTTCTATCTAGATGAGGTTGAATGAAAATACTATGTTAACTTTGTAGGTTAGAAGGTGATCACAACCTTTCACATAGTGATCACAAAATGATAGTCTAAGGATATGGTTGCTAAAAAAATTTCCTTAAGGGCTAATCATAAAAATAAAAAATAAACAAGTTACAATCAAACTTTGCATACATGGAGTAATTTGTTTAATGATTTCATTCTTTTGGGTATCTTAGGTGACCTAGGCATCCTGCCCATCTCATCGCCATTTAATCTCTATGTGACCTATCTCATCACATTGTCATATCTTTATTAAATTTCTGATATATCTCAAAAATATCATTACACAAAACAAGGATGTTCACCTAATTTGTTTCTATATCATTCATGTAGGTGGTCATATTTCTACTTTTAATATTATGTCAGCACATGCTTTCAACATTCTTAAAATTCAACAAGCCAAGCTATATCAAGACTTATTACGAGGCTTAATTTTAATTTTCTCATTTCTATGATTCTAGAATCCGAATAAGATCAACACAAAATATGATAATTAAGTGCAGTTATTCATTCATCCATCTTGAAAACGTCCTTCCATTCCATTACACAAGAAGACATATGAGGGAAAGTTCTACATGACATGTGATCCTCTTAAATGCAATAAGTCTAGCGTGATTATGAGTTATAATACTTAACATATCAAGCAATGTATGTTGCAACACGTATGATCAACATATCATATTTGATAAACTATAACATACACACTCTAATGAGTGCAACATAACGAATGTACTAGGCCAAAATATCTTATGATAACCATGATTTTTTAATAGGAGAAATAGTCTTCCCATAATATAAGATAATAATTATCACATGGAGAAAAATAATCTAGCAATGTAAGTTTTTATCCAGTTCTTATAAAGATACCTTATGTATCTTTTACACATTTTCTACTTTCAATTTGTAATATTTCAATGATATACCGCACGTACCTAGCAAATAGAGCAATATTTATTAATTTAGTCTACTGTTACACAAGATCCATCTTGGATTTATTTCCCCCTTTAGTCC
The DNA here is from genome assembly GCF_030272615.1 of Cryptomeria japonica. Classification (NCBI taxonomy): domain Eukaryota; kingdom Viridiplantae; phylum Streptophyta; class Pinopsida; order Cupressales; family Cupressaceae; genus Cryptomeria; species Cryptomeria japonica. The sequence goes on along the minus strand of NC_081415.1, from coordinate 694,598,489 downwards.
AACCCTTATGTTTTATAGTTATAATATTTCATAAAAAATATTGATATACAATACAATCATCCAACACAAAGTATATGAGGGCATTCAAGTCCACTCAAGGTTTATCATCCCTTATACTAACCAAGGTTCAATTCATTCAAGTTTGGTATGTTATCCACTATTTACTCCCTTAAAAAACCTATCAATAAACATTTTCAACATCATATCAAAATCACATCAGAGGACTAGTAAAATAAACACAAATCTAGTCACCATAAGAAGGTAAAAGAAATCTCAAAGTAAAATAAAAATTCCTTCATTAAATCATAAAATATGAAAAGCGTGATAAAGAATCATGAGAAGAATAAAGGAGTAAATGTTGGTGACTAGTTCTAAAAAGAATTTCACAACTAGTCCTCACAATATTTCAAAAATTATCAAATAATAAAGGAAAAGAAGCTTCAAGCATAATGACCAATTTCAAATAAATTGTGTAGCTAATACTAGTCACACCTAGGGAGTAAAAGCTAAATGACACCTTGCATCGAAGGTGTGTTAGAGAACACGATGAACAATTAAGTCTTATTGTTCATACATCTATTAATCATTCTTGATCAAGAATTTTAAAGGCAATTACATCATTTGTATAACCTTAGTACAAGAATCATTCAATCATTCATTCTTAACCTTGATACGTCTATCAGTTCCCTTTTACCAACTCTTAAATTATACATGATTACTTTGAATCTCACAAGTGCATTAGGCCATGTATCTACTAATTAATACCAATTTATTTCTCTATCACTAAATATCAAGCACTTCTTTATCCTTAGTAATTCCATTACTTTTATGTAATTGCTATTGACTTAAAAAATAATTCCCTCTACTCCTTTTAAGATGTCATGCACAATATATACATATATTACTTTTCATAATGATATTGACAGTATCACACTTCTGGATGAGACCGAAATTGAGAACCTAAGGCTTCTATGTTTTTAATAATCAATGCTAAGGTTCCAACAATTCAATTTCAAACTTAAGTGAAGACCCTTGCCCTTTAATCACTAATTTACTAGGATATTCCACTAAAGAATATAAGGTTAAGTGGGGAAATTTTGAATCCAATATGACTATATAGTTTCTTTCTAAGGGAGATGTTTATTTATGAATGCTATAAAAATAATCACAAAAGCATTAGTACTGCATAAATATGCAATAGTCTAAGTGATTTATTTACTAATTACCAAATTGTTTAATCAAGCACTAATGTGGCACTAAAAGGGGTCATGCTCACCTTTGCATTTGTACAAGTATAATTTAATCACCCCGTCTCATACTAGTGCTATTTAATCCATCACTCAAAACAAACATCATCTATGGTTATGTTATGTAAGAAAGTGTTACACAAACATCATGGGTGATCAACAAACATACACATAAAGTAACAACTAGAGATAACTTTTTCTATTTGCATTCATACACTACCTAATTGATATTTTAAGAAACCAAGCTTCACTATCTAGAGTGGTGAACTCGAGGTCCTAGTGTGGAACCTAGGGATTTGAATATCATATCGAAATCATATTAGAGGACTAGTAAAATAAACATAAATCTAGTCACCATAAGAAGGTAAAATAAATCTCAAAGTGAAGTAAAAATTCCTTCATTAAATCATAATATATGAAAAGTGTGATAAAGAATCACGAGAAGAATAAAGGAGTAAACATTGGTGACTAGTTCTAAAAATAATTTCACAACTAGTCCTCACAATATTTCAAAAAATATCAAATAACAAAGGAAAATAAACTTCAAGCACAATGCCCAATTTCAGATAAACTGTGTGGCTAATACTAGTCACACCGAGGGAGTAAAATCTACACAACACCTTGTGTCTACGGTGTGTTAGAGAACAAGACCAACACTTAAGTCTTATTGTTCATACTGTTAGATAGATTTGATATCGGGATAAAACTGAGAGGGGGGGGTGAATCAGTTTTCTATCAATAATCAGAACTATTGCAGATTATAACCTTTATATCGGAGCACAAGGAAACCAACACAATGAAAGATAAAACATGAAAGCACAACACACACAACACCAATATTTTTTATGTGGAAAACATGGTAAAGAGAACAACCACAGCGAGAAACCCTACCCACAATCAGATAATACTTATGCAGCAATATGTAAAATAATTACAATGGGGATTGCACTTGCAATCAATCCAACCTCCTAGAGCTCACTGCTCATCACAAAAGAGAAGTCTCACTGACTTACAAAAGAATCAGACTACAATATGAAAAGAATTAACTATGAAAATAACATCTCCTAATGCTTGATATAGTTTTGGTAAGCACAAATGTCTACCCTGCAACACCAAAAACCTTTTGTTGAGTGATATATCATTGTTCGCACATAAACCTTCCTCTAATAATGCATACATAACCATCGATACCATCCAATACCATCGATCTCATTGATATCAAAATTACATGAATAATTCACCGATAAATACAGATCATCAACCTTATGATAAGGTCAGCTAAAACCTAAACCCTAAACCCATAATTACAAAAATTACATCATACGATACCACCAGACTAATATTATGATTTACATTACATAGAATGGACCTAAATCAAATTCCCAAATAATTTATCCATTGGAAATCACACTGAGACCAATCTCCAACACGTTTCACCAACTGGTAGAAACCCTCAGTCCAATAACACAGAATATCTAATCGGATTCAAATAGGACCACCATATCAACATGCCAGCCAATGCAAAGCTACCAAACAATTGGGACACGATCAAGAAACACCTTCAACACATTAGAAACCATTTACATTATCCGAACCAAAATCATCAAATCATAACATCAAATATTGCTAACCGGTACTAGGAAATACTAACCGGGAACATGAGCGATAGCTTCTAGAGCACCAAATCATGAACCAACAAAATATAACAAGCATATAATCATCCTAAATAATCATCCAAAATCAAAACCATAGATTTGATCATACCGGATCATAATCATAGCCAAAAGCAAGATAAACGCCAAGTCTAATTGGGATAGGTCCAACCGGGATAGGAAAACCATTTCCAACTGGGATATAGTGTTGGCATCAATGACAACACTTAACCAAATCCAACATATTACCAACAATCTCCCCCTTTGGCATTGATGGAAACACTAAATGTGAAAAACATCCAAGTGCCAAGGAATGCCAACAATCTCCCAAAGACTAGTCTCAAATACATCTCCCCCTTAGAGTAACATGAATACCATCTCCTCCAAAGATTAACTTATTTTCACATGAACACCATCTCCCCCTTTGACATCAATGACAAATGACGGATACCAAACCAAAAAGAAAACAAAACCAAATGGCTGACTACTCCCCTTGAGCAAAAACATCATCTCATCAACCCGGATCAGAAAGTATGACTAATAAGCTCATCAGATTGATGCATTCTTGTATCTTTGTCTCTTTCGGAGGGGTGGTGACCCCCAATTGATCTGAGATATTCAAAAGTATCTTTAGGCAATGGTTATGTTAGAATATGTGCAATCTGTTCCTTAGTAGGCACATAAACCAATCTGACTTCCTTTGCTTCAACCTTTTCCTTCAAGAAATTATACCTTATAGAAATGTGTTTTTATTTGGAATGAAATACCATATTCTTTGACATATCAATAGAAACAATATTATCAAATTGAATAACAATAGGCTCATCATAACTTACCCTTATATCTTTCAACATCTATTTCATCCATAAAATCTGAGTGCAGTTAGTTGCAACAACTACATATTTAGCTTCAACAGTAGATAATGAATTACATGATTGTTTCTTTCTAATTCATGAAACCAACTTCTTTCCAAGAAAGAATGCACCACTTGTAGTTCTATTCTGATCATCCACATCTCATGACCAATCAGAGTTTGTATATGCACATAGTCTGAAATCATCATCTTTTGGATACCATAACCCATAGTCTGTTATACTTGCTAAATATCTAAATATCCTTTTGACAACAATATCATGAGTTTCTCTAGGATCTGACTGAAATCTAGAGGCAATATAAACAACATTCATTATATCAGGTCTAGTCTAAGTTAAGTACAACAATCCACCAATCATTGATTTGTATTTTCTTGGATTAATTCTAGGAGATTCATCATCCTTTGACAATTTGCAATTGGTTATCATAGGAGTACCAACAGGTTTGGAGTTCTCAAGTCCAAACTTCTTAAGCAATTCCTTCACATACTTAGTTTGACAAATGAAAATACATTTATCAAGCTGAGTAATTTGCAAGCCTAAGAAAAATTTCATCTCACCAATCATAGACATTTCAAATTCATTCTTCATATCATCAACAAATTTCATGCATAAACTTTCTTCTCCTCCAAAAATGATATCATCCACAAAGACTTCAATGATTGGTATATCATCATGCTCAATCTTATAATATAAGTTACTATCAACATTATTGTAATGGTGGGAAAATGGTGAATGATAAATCAAGAAGGAAAACTACCCTTTCCCTCAAAGAGAGATGAGAGTTTCGCTATCGATTAACATTCAAGCACTTTTCACCATTACATTAAGAAGGGGGAGAAGGATAATTCACTAGATTCAATCTCTCCACACAAAAATGGTAGATTAAATTCTGAATAAATTGGGAATGATAAGTTGATCCTCTCTTCCTTGTTTGATTTAGAAAAGAAAGTGATTGGATTATATGTAGTGCAAAAGTGACAAAGAACTGATTATAACTTGAGATCGGAATATGGGATGAAGCTATGCACCTAGATCTGGTAGTAAAATGTTGAGATGAAGTCGCCCTACCATTTTGAGGAAAAGTTTCCCAGACCGTGGTGAGAATGTACACATCCTCTGAAAAATATGTGAAACGAAAAGGGTTTTCTGCCTCTGCAAATGAAGCTTGAATCCAAAAGTATAGTTGCGCACCTGGAACCTCAAGGGAGGTTGTAGTAGCAATGTTGATAGAAATTCCTATGTGAAATTGAATGTTGGAATCAATCTCCTCTTCAATGGTTGAATCCTTGACTTGAATGCAACACCTATCCTTGAATGGAGACTTGAGAATGCTCAATGTTGGAAAAGAATGCTTGAATGATCTTGAATGCTTGATCACTTGTGCACACTCCAATATCATACAACTTCAACTTATCCAACTTATGAAAATGAGAGGATTAATTTCCCTTAAATACATTTTAGTGGATCTGATTTTCATCATGGGCTGACATCGGGGGAGTTTCCCACTCGAGGCACAACCCACAATGCATGCTCTAGGAAGGGTCCTACCCCAAAATAGGGCAAGGATAGGGGAACCATGCCCCATGCCCCTGTCCAAGGGGAGACAGTGTCGCCACACCCCTGTCCTACCCTTTCTCTAGGATAGAATGCGGTCGGGGTGATGTAGAGGCCAAGGAAGAAGCTATTTCTTCAAGTCGAGCAATCTCCAATCTTTGATCAAGCTAGAGGATTCAAGTTCACATGCGTGAGGACCCTAATGCAGTTGAAAATTTATAGGGTCATAATTTTATGACACTACAATTACCTTTGCTAAAATCTATCTTTGAAAGATATTTATCTAATCTAGCATACCATGCTTTAGGGGCTTGTTTCAAACCATATAAAGTTTTCTTCAATCTGCAAACCATGTCTTTGTTCTTTGATAAAGAAAATCCATCAGGATGCTCAATGTAGACTTCCTCTTCAAGATATCCATTGAGAAATGCATATTTGACATTCATCTGATAGACCTTGTAGTTCTTGTGTGCACCATAGGCAAGAAATAGTCTTACCGCTTCAATTCTTGCAACCAAAGCATAAGTTTAATCATAATCAACTCCTTCTTCCTATGAATAACCTTTGCAAACCAATATAGCTTTATTTCTCACAACTTGACCTTCCTCATTTAATTTATTCCTAAAAATCTATTTAGTTCCAATAATATTCTTATCTTTAGGTCTAGGAACCAATTCCCAAGTCTTATTCTTTTCTATATGATCTAGTTCCTCTTCCATTGCTTTCATCCAGTTCTCATCTTTACTTTCTTCAATAAAATATGTCGGTTTAGTTTGAGAAATTAAGCATACCTCTTCAACAACTAACCTTCTTCTAGTCATCACACCTTTCCTTTTATCTCTAATGATCTGATCTTCAGAAAAATACATCTTCACATACCTGGGTGTTTTCTGAATGTCTTGACTTTCTGATTCTTTCTACCCTTCATCAGTCACTGTGGAATTTTCTGATGTTATCAGAGAAATTGGATCTATGCTCTAAACTTACTCTTGCACTATCAATTCTGATCTGAAAAATTCATCTTCTGGTCCATAGTCATATGATCTAATCTGATTGTTATCCTGCTCATCCACCTTGACATTTATGCTTTACATTATCCCATTCAATATTTTGTTATAACATCTATATGCTTTTCTCTTAGTGTAATAACCCAAAATATTCCTTCATCGCTTCTAGGATCAAATTTTCCTAATGCATCATCTCTTCTAATATAGCATTTACTTTCAAAAAATTTGAAATATCTGACAGTAGGAGTATGACCAAACCATAATTCATAAGGAGTATTACCAGTATCACCTTTTATGTGTATTCTCTTTAAAGTGTATACAACGGTATTGACAACCTCTCTCCAATAGATATTAGGCTATTTGGCTTCCATCATCATTGTCCTTGCAACATCTAAGATAGTTTTGTTCTTCCTTTCCACTATTTCGTTCAGTTGTGGGGTTCTAGGTGCATAAAATTGTCTCTTGATTCCATGCTTCTCATAAAATTTGTTGAACTCACTGGATGTAAACTCACCACCTTGATCTAATCTTAAGAATTTTATCTTCAATCATGTTTCTGTCTCAACCATAGCTTTGAAAATTTTGAATTTCTCAAGAGCTTCATATTTGTCTTTCAAAAATGCAACCCATGTCATTCTAGAATAGTCATAAATAAGCAACTTAAAATATCTATCACCTTGAAAACTTTTAGTCCCTGCCGGTCCACATAGATTAGTATGGATAAGATCAAGAATTTAATTAGATCTATCATGTATGCTTCTAAAAGAAGTTCTAACTTGCTTACCCATTTGAAATTCTCTACATACCTGATTATGAGGTTTAACAATCGTGGGCAAATATTTGATAGCTTGGGTTAAACTGATCTTGACTATGCACTAAAAGTGTACATGAAACATCCTCTTATTCCATAACCAGCTTTCATCAACTTGAGCAATCATTCAATCCTTCTCATTGGAGTTCAGATGAAAGATGTCTCCTTTAGTCTGAGTTCTGGATGCAATGTCCAATCTAGATCTATTGACAATCTTGCATTTACCATCCTTAAATTGCAAAATACTCTATCCACCATCTGACCTACTCTCAAAATATTATGCTTCAATCCTTAAACATGATAAATATTGTCAATATTAGTCTTACCATCCAAGGATATTGTTTCTTTGCCTTTGATTCTACATGCCTTGTTGTCTCGAAATCAGACTAGTCCACCATCAAATTATTGCAGAGTTAAGAAGTTCCTCTTGTCACTAGTCATGTGATGTGAGAATCCACTGTCTATAACCCATTCATTCTTTTCTTCAATTTTAGTAGCTAAAGCCTTCTCCAGTTAAGAAATTCCTCTTGTCACCAGTCATGTGATGTGAGCATCCACTGTCTATAACCCATTCATCCTTTTCTTCAATTTTAGTAGCTAAAGCCTTCTCCTCAGTATGAGTTGCTTTAATGATAGGTTCTAGAGAATCATCCTTGATAGCAATAAAGACCCAATCTTTATCGGAGCTTCCATTACTGGATCCACTTATAGGTTCATCATCATCATCATCATCATCAGTAATACCAAGATCATCACCAACATAATAACATGATTTATCCGTATTCCTTCTAAATCTAGGTATGTTCTGATATTCTGGATTAGGCTTATAATTCCTCATAAGTATTTCTTGATTCTGAGCAGCTCTTTCAAGACATCTAGAAGAAAAATGACCAATCTTATTGCATGAAAAAAATTTAAAAGGTACTTTCCCTTCATACTTACTTCTAGCCGGTCCTTAAGGGATTTTTATAGCAATGAGGGCTTCCAACTCTTCAAGTTCTCTATCTTCCCTCTCAAAGTCTTCTAAATATTTATCATATAACTCCTTCCAATGTATCTTCTACTTACCAGAGGTAGATGCTTTAAATGCAGTCTCTTTTTTAGTAGCAATCTGATCTCCAAGTTCCTCAAGCTCAAAAGCAGTCAATTTCCCAAGTAATGTATCTCTGGTAATAGGGGTACTTCACATTGTCCAAAGTTCATTAATTGCAGTAGCATCCATCTTGTAAGTCGGAGGTAGAACTCTCAGAATATTTAACACAACCTCATCCTCACTAACTGATCCACCATAGCATTTGATTCTCATGACAATCTCATTTACTCTATCCATAAAAAAAATATCTCTCATCTTCTTCCATCTTCAAAGTTTCATATCTCATCCAGAAATCTTCAAGTTTTGCAATCTATACTGATTGGTCACCTTCATAAGAGTTTCAAGCTTTATCAAGATCTGCTTTGCATTCTCCAACTCTATGACATTCAATAACTTTTCATCAGATAGGGCACTTAGTAATGCTTCCTTCGATTTCACATCATTTTCATCTCTCTTATGTTCATCAACAAGTGCCGATATTCCAAAATTAAGATCATGAGGTATATACCCTTTCTCCACTATCTCCCAAACTTCAACTCCAAGACATCTCAGATGAATCTTCATTCGCTCCTTCCATATCTTGTAATTTGTATTATCAAATCTAGGACTCTCCTTCCACCAGGGATTAAATGTAGAACTATATGTTGATGCCATCGGATCTCCTCAAGCAATTAAGCTTCTGCAAAGAGGACTAGGCTTTACTACCAATTATTAGACATATCTAATATTGAGAGAAAACTAAGAAGGGGGGGGGGGTTAATTAATTTTCTATCAGCGATCAAAACTGTTGCAGATTATAACCTTTATACCAGAGCACAAGAAAACCAACACAATGAAAGATAAAACATGAAAGCACAACACACACAACACCAATATTTTTGACATGGAACCCGGTAAAGAGAAAAACCATGGTGGGAAACCCTACCCACAATTAGATAATACTTCTATAGCAGTATGTGAAATAATTACAATGGAGATTGCACTTGCAATCAAGCCAACCGCCTAGAGCTCACTACTCATCACAAAAGAGAAGTCTCACTGAATTGCAAAAGCATCAGAAAACAATCCAGAAAGAATGAACTGTGAAAATAGTATCTCCTAATTCTTGATACAGTTTCGGTTAAGCCTAGATGTCTACCCTGCAACATGAAAAACCTTATGTCGAATGATATATCACTGTTCACACATAAACCTTCCTTTGATAATATAGACACAACCATCGATACCATCCCATATCATCGATCTCATCGATATCAAAATTACATGAATAATTCACCTATAAATACAGATCATCAACCTTATGATAAGGTAGGCTAAACCCTAAACCCATAATTACAAAAAATACATCACACAATATCACCAGACCAATATTATGATTTACATGACATAGCATGGAACTAAATAAAATTCCCAAACAATTATATCCATTGGAAATCACACTGAGACCAATCTCCAACGCGTTTCACCAACCAGTAGAAACCATCAGTCCAATAACATAGAATACCTAATCGAATCCAAATAGGACCACCATATCAGTACACCAACCAATGCAAAGCCACCAAATAATTGGGACATGATCAAGAAACATGTTAAGCACATTAGAAACCATTTCCATAAGCCGAACCAAAATCATCAAATATCGCTACCTGATAGAGCTAACTGGTACCAGGAAATACCAACCGGGAACATGAGTGATAGCTTCTGGAGAACCAAATCATGAACCAACAAAATATGATAACCATACAACCATCTTGAATAAGCATCCAAGACAGAAACCAGGGATCTGATCATACCAGATTAGAATCATAGTCAAAACCAAGATAAACACCAAGTCTAACTGGGATAGGTCCAACTTGGATACAATATTGACACCAATGACAACACTTAACCAAATCCAACATATTGCCAATACATACATCTATTAATCATTCTTGATCAATAATTTTAAAGGCAGTCAAATCATTTGTATAAACTTAGTACAAGAATTGTTCAATCATTCATTCTTAACCTTGATACGTCTATCAATTCCCTTTTACTAACTCTTAAAATATACATGATTTATTTGAATCTCACAAGTGTATTAGGTCATGTATCTACTAACTAATACAAATTTATTTCTCTATCACTAAATATCTCACACTTCTTTATCCTTAGTAATTCCATTACTCTTATGTAATTTCTAATGACTTCAAAAATAATTCCCTCTACTACTTTTAAGATGTCATGCACAATATATACATATATTACTTTTCATAATGATATTGATAGTATCATACTTCTGGATGAGACCAAAATTGAGAACCTAAGGCTGCTATGATTTTAAGAATCAATGCTAAGGTTCCAACAATTTAATTTCAAACTTAAGCGAAGACCCTTGCCCTTTAATCACTAATTTACTAGGGCATTCCACTAAAGAATATAAGGTTAAGTGGGAAAATTTTGAATTCAATATGACTATATAGTTTCTTTCTAAGGGAGGTGTTTATTTATGAATTCTATAAAAATAATCACGAAGGCATTAATACTGCATAAATATGCAATAGTCTAAGTGATTTATTTACTAATTACCAAAGCGTTTAATCAAGCACTAATGTGGCACTAAAAGGGGTCATGCTCACCTTTGCATTTGTACACGTATAATTTAATCACCCCATCTCATACTAGTGCTATTTAATGCATCACTCAACACAAACATTATGTATGATTATGTTATGTAAGAAATTGTTACACAAACATTATGGGTGATCAACAATCATACACATAAAGTAACAACTAGAGATAACTTTTTCTATTTACACTCATACACTACCTAATTGACATTTTAAGCAATCAAGCTTCACTATCTAGAGTGGTGAACTCAAGGTCCTAGTGTGGAACTTAGGGCTCTGATACCAAAATGTAAGGAACCGCTTGTCCTAACTCGATTTAATCCACTATAGTAACTCAGGGTAAGTGCACCAAGATGGTGAACAAAAAGGAGGGTATAAGTGGCCACTTTTTTCTGAAAACAGGTAAACCTAAACTTGAAAGAGATATTTGAAGGTCATGCACTAAAAAATAGAAGTTGAGAAAATAATAATAATTGTAGTACTCTGAATCTAGTTTCTAAAATACTAAAGTTTTTAAAAATTGGATAATATTAAGAGGGTCAAACCTCTCGTGCACGAAAACCTCTTCCTATTTTTTTCAGAAAAACATAACATAGCTGTTTTCATGCGCTGCACAAAATATATAGTTAGATTTAGTATTTTGCAAAACCCTTTGGTAGGATGATAGGTAAGAGTGAGATCTAGAAGTTGTGTATTTTTTTTGTAATTTTCCGTTTAGTATTTTTTTTATGATTTTTTGAAGTGTCCGCATCCTGAAAATTTGGTACCTGTTCGTGCGTTGGGCATAACTTGCATCAAAATAACTAAAAATGCAAACTTATTTTTAAAAAAGTGTATAGAATCTAGTATAGAACAATAATATGCAATTTATTTTGAATTTGGTCAAGTATATCAAAAGTTATTAAAAAAATGGTAGACATATGTTTGTGAGGACTCTTAAGGCACTGGTAAAGAAAATTAAAGTTTACTATGCTAATGTTGTCCAAAAATACAAAAATTTATATGGTCAGAAAACTGAGAAGACGTGTGAGATTATGGTGGTTATTATAGAGATACCCACTTGGTATTTTGTAAAACTAGTGATGATGAAGTCAAGAAATCATGTTGGAAGATGAAAAAAATGTGTAAAGGGACAAAAATGGGGGGAAAATGGGCTTGCAAGCCTTAGGGTCATTTTACAACCCTCTTACCACCAGGTTTTGAAAAACAAACAGTACTATTCACAGTTCTACATAACCTGCAGGAGTTTTGAAAAACATAAATTACTATTCATGGTTCTACATAACCCGTATGGGTTATGTAGAACTAAAATTATTATTTTTGTTTCACAAAACTCGTACGGGTTATGAAAACATAATAATGTATGCTTGTAAACTTAGCATTTTCTACACATATGTATAGACATACATATATAATATGTGTTTATGTATGTATATATGCATATCTATAGTTATATATACATATATTTATATAGATATATGTATATATGAATGTCTCTCTTGTTTTCCTCTCTCTCTCATCTTCCTTCCCCCATCACCATCTTTGTCTATTTTGAGCCCCAATTATCCTCGTTGAGTTCTATCCCATCTCTCTTCCCCTCACACTCTTCTCTCTGTCGAGTCTCTCACCCTTTTCTCCTTCTTGTTCTCTCTCTACCTCATCTCTCTCTCTCTCTCTCTCTCTCTCTCTCTCTCTCTCTCTCTCTCTCTCTCCTATCCTATTCTCACCCTCTCCCCCTTCTATCTCTTTCACTACCCCTCTCTCTCCCTCCCCCTCTCATTATCTTATCCTATTCTCTCCCTCCCCCTCCCCCTCTCTTGACCCTACTCTCTCTCTCTCTCTCTCTCTCTCTCTCTCTCTCTCTCTCTCTCTCTTTGTTGTATTCTCCCTCTCTCCCTCTCTCCCAATCTCCTCTCTCTCCATCCCCCTCTCCTTATCCTATTCTCTCCCTCTCTTCTTATCTCCTACTCTCTCTTAACCCCCCCTCTCTCTCCTTATCCCATTCTCTCCCTCTCTTCCTATCCCCTATACTCTCTCTTACTCCCTCTCCCCTATACTCTCTCTTACTCTCTCTCTCTCTCTCTCTCTCTCTCTCTCTCTCTCTCTCTCTCTCTCTCTCTCTCTCTCTCTCTCTCTCTCTCCTTTTCCCAACCTCCCTCTCTCTCTCCATCTCCCTCTCCCCCTCTTCTTTTCCCAATCTCCCTCGCTATCCCTCTCCCCCTCTCCTTTTCCTCTCTCTCTCTCTCTCTCTCTCTCTCTCTCTCTCTCTCTCTCTCCACTTCCTATTTGGTTCCTAGTTCTACATAACTCGTACAAGTTATTTAGAACTCAGGCCAAAACTTCTAGTTCTGAATAACCAGCGAGTTTCTAAAAAATACAATGCTCCTCAAAACAATACGGGTTATGTAGAGCTCAGGCCAAAACTTCAAGTTCTGCATAACCAACGGGTTTCTAAAAAATATAATGTTCCTCAAAACAGTATGGGTTTTGGGGAACTTTTGATTTTTTATTATAAAGTATTGTTTGAAGTCTAAAAGAGCCTAATATCACCCATGAGGTGAAAATGATCATCTATAATAGGTTGATAGGTTTGTGTGTCAATAAGACCCAATTGATGTAAGGCATTGTCATGGTTGCATTTCATAAGACACCATGGATAAATGACCATGTGGGCTAGTAGGAGTCTAGGCATGAGTCAAAAAAATAAATATTGGTCTTAGAAACATCAGACCAATCCTTGGAGTTGCCAAGTTTGAAAAATGAAAGTTGAGAACTATTGTTGTAAGAAGGGATAACTAATCCTCCAACAGTTCCAAAGTTTCAAAAGTGGTTGTAAACCATTAGGGAGGATATATTATGCACACTTGGATCAATTCCAGGTTTTTTTGGCATAGTTGTTGAAGTTGATGAAATTTTAATTTGTTTTGGAGTTTGGAGCAATACAATATACTTGGAGTTTTCTGAAATTCTATGTTTTTGTTGTTCATTTCTGATCAGTACGGATTGGTAGATGTCTGAAACCAATTGGATGAGTTAAATAAGTCTCTTACCTTTCATTTGAATCAAGTTTGAGGTTTTGTAACAATCGGGCTGTAGGGATCCATCCAATTCTAACCAGATTGGTCACAAACCCTACTGATACCTAGGGCTTCACTGTAAAGATGCTCTTAATCTGACATTTTCACTAGAGGACCAAACAACCTATGGGGAAAATGTTAGAAGGGCCATTGTATCATAATATTTTTTGTGTTGATTTTCAGAGAGGCTCCAAGCCCAAAGAGATTGAATTGACCCTAGGTGGGCATCTCTATGTGACTACCTGAACTGCAGAAGTGGAAATCACTTGCAGAAGATGAAGAAGATGGGATCAAGACTTCAAACCTTGGATTTTATGGTTTGACATCTCAACCCACCTTACATAAGTGTTGGTTTAGTTGGGGGACTAATACAAGGGGCACTTGCTTTGTAAATTAGGCCTAATTGGCTTAATTAGGTCTGGAAGGACAATAAGGGTACAAACCTTTCAACTTGTGGTTAGAGTCTAAGCATTTGGGGAATTGCATAACTAGATAAAGGGTATTTGAATCTATCTTTAGTTTGTCTTTTCCTTTGGAATTTTGTTAAGTTGTGTTTGGAAAACTCAACCCATAAGGCTACTAGGCTACTGGTAGGGCTACTAGACAATTAGATAGTTGTGAGGCAAGTATTCCCTAACACATCTGATAACTAGATATTATTTGGATTTTGTGTTGGTTGGACCACCAATGGACAGAGTCCAATAGGTTTCCATTCCATCGGTACCGAAAGATACTAAACATGTTCACATAAGGGTATAGTGTTTTCATCATACTGGTACCAGAAGAGACTAAACCGGTATGGGTCTGGCCACACAAATTGTTGCGTGAGTTGAGTATTTGGTAGGTGTTTTGTTCACACCTTCAACAAACAAATGAACTTGTTTTGGACATAGTAGTTGTGGCTGAGAGAATATTTTTACCTAGTTGTTGTCTGGCTCTGCATCATATTGATATCAGAGCATGAGTTGGATCACTTGGGGAAAGTGATTTGTGGTGTATGTATGTGGAAGGAAGTGAGGGAGAGGCTAGAAACATGCCTCCTAAGAGTATGTCTCAAGATGCCATCAAGAAGTTGTTTGAAGAGATGTTTGAAAATAGAGTGAGGGAGTTAGAGAAGGCCAAAGGCAAAGGAAAGGAGGGTGAATGTGACTCTGATGAAGAAGGAGAACAAGGGGGACAAGAAGAGACCCCAAGGTGGGAATTTGAGTTACTTGTAGATCAAAGAGAATTTGTTGAGGTCCTAAAGTCCATTGGAAGAGAATCCTCATCAGGTAAAGATGGCATCCCTATGTTTAGTGGGAAAATGAATGTAGAAGAAGTGATGGATTGGATTGAGGCATTGAAGAGCCATTTTGAATTCAAAGAGACCCCTGAGAATAAGAAGGTTATCTTTGCTAAGTCCAAGATGGAAGGAGTAGCACTCACTTTGTGGAATTACCTCTAAGGCAAGAGGGTGAAGGAAGGTAGAGGTATGATAACCTCATGGGATAGAATGTTGGCAAAAGTGAAGGCGCAATTAATCCCGGTAGACTATGAAGTCCAAGTCTACAAGAAGTTTCAAGGTTTAAGGAAAAAAGACCTTGATGCGAGTTCATATACCAAGGAGTTCCATAGGTTGAGTCTAAGGACCAAACACCATGAGGAGAAACTGAAGAAAGTGGCAAGATATCTTAGTGGATTGAAATATAGTATCCAAGATGAGATCAACATACTAGCACCGAAGACAATGAACAAGTGCTTTCAACTAGCACTAAGAGCATAGCAGCTATAGAGAAAGAATGATCAAAATAAAAGAGGTAGAGGGGGCAAAATATTTAGAGGCAGAGGTCCTATGAATGGTAGAGGATAGATTCCTAGGACACAAGCAGAGGCTAATCAAGAAAGTCAGCATGGAGATGGTAACACAAGAGGGGGTTTCAAAGGAAGAAGACCCAACCATAGAGGTAGATTTAGTGGAAGAATATCGAATCCTTTCAGATGCTAAAACTGCAATCAAGTAGGTCATACCGCAACTAAGTGCCCTGAGAATACCGGATCAAGCTCCCAAGGAGAGAGGAGAACACATTTGGCTCAAAACACTAATTGTCAAAGTGTCAATTCACCTTATTCCTACGTACTTCCAGAGAGAGGATAATCATTGATGATGAGGAGAGCATTGTTGAAGGTACCAAGCAATACTGAACCTCCACAAAAGAAGACACTCTTCCAAACCACATGCAAAGCAGGAGGCAAGGTATGTAAGGTTATAATAGATTTAGGTTCAATTGAAAATTTAGTATCCTTAGAAATGGTAGAGAAACTAAACTTGAGAAGAATTCCTCATCCATTTCCATATAAAGTTTCTTGGCTTACTAAAGGAAAACAAACCTTGGTAGAAGAGCAATCATGGGCTAAATTTCAGATAGGAGAATACAAAGACAAAATTTTGTTTGATATTGTTGAGATTGATTCCTTTCATCTTCTTTTTGGGAGACCATGGCAATATGAACTCAAGTCCCATCATGATGGACACAAGAACACCTACTCCATCACCAAAGATGAAAAGGTGATTGAATTGATACCCCTGTCGGATAATAGTGAGGATTAGAAGGAGAAGGAGGCCAAGATCATGATCATGGAAGGAAAAGAGTTCCTCAAGGCAATCAAGGAATAGGGAACACCTTGTTTTATAGTGATGTTAGTACCAAGGAAAGAAGAAGAGCCCATTTCAGATGGCAAAGTAGAAAAGAAAGGGGTGACAATCCCTGAGGAGGTGGACAAAATGTTGAGAAAATACAAGGACATAGTTGCAGAAGAGTTTCCAAAATCCTACTACCAATAAGGGAGATAAGCCATTGCATTGATTTCATTTCTGGTGCCACCTTACCAAACAAGTCATCCTACAAAATGACTCCCCAACAAAATGGGAAATTTGCAAGGCATATCCAAGAGTTTCTTGATAAAGGTTTGATAGGGAAGAGCTTGATCCCTTGTGCAGTCCCGACTATCCTTGCACCAAAGAAGGAGGGAACATGGAGATTGTACATTGATTCCATTAACAAGATAACCATCAGGTATAGATTCCTTATGCCTAGAATAGAAGATTTGTTTGATTGTTTAGGAGGTGCAAGGTATTATTCCAAGATTGATTTAAAAAGTGGTTATCACCAAATAAGGATTAGATTCAGTGATGAATGGAAAACTACTTTTAAAACAAATGTAGGATTATATGAATGAAGGGTGATGCCATTTGGGTTGTCAAATGCCCCTAGCACTTTCATGAGACTCATGAATGAGGTGTTGAAGGAGTTCATTGGTAAGTTTTTCACAGTGTATCTAGAAGGCATCCTAGTGTTTAGAAAGACAAAGGAGGAGCACCTAAAATATTTGGATATAGTCTTGAGAAGGTTGAATGAAGAGAAACTAATGATAGACATAGAAAAGTGTGTGTTTTTGTAGGAAGAACTGACATACCTTGGGTTTGTGATTTCTAGAGGAAATCTAAAAATGGATGCTGATAAAGTGAATGCCATTCTCAAATGGCCAACTCCTAGAACAATTGGTGATGTAAGGATTTTTTCATGGCCTAGCTACCTTTTATAAAAAGTTTATCAGGAATTTAGCCAGATTTTTGCTCCCATGTTAGAGACCATCAGGGGTGGACAGAAGTGCAAATTTACATGGACCAAGGAGGCATATGAAGAATTTGAAATGTTGAAGAAAAAGGTATCATAACAATAGGTTCTTACCTTACCAGATTTTGACAAAATATTTCAGATTGAATGTGATGCAAGTCATTTGGCAATAGGTGCAGTACTTAGTCAAGAAGGCAGGCCAATTAAAAATTGTAGTGAAAAATTGAATGATACTAAAAAGAAATATTCTTCCTATGATTTGGAGATGTATGCATTAGTTAAAGCACTAAAGAAGTGGAGGCATTATTTTCTTCCCATAGAGTTTGTTGTGTATACCGATAATCAGACACTAAGCTTCCTAAATAGTCAGGAGAAATTGAGCCATAAGCATATGAAGTGGGTTGAGTCCATTCAGGCCTACACCTTTACAATCAAACACAAGAAAGTTATCTCAAACAAAGTTGTAGATGCTCTTAGCAGGAGGGCACTAACAGTTTCAAAAATCTAGTTGGAGAGTGTAGGAGTTGATTGCCTCAAGGGTATGCATGTTGCAGATGAAGATTTTAAAGACATCTACAAGGTATGCACTGAGTTTGGTAGTCAGTATCATTTAGAGTATTCTGATTATTTGATTCAAGATGGTCTTATTTTCAAAGGATGCCAGTTATGCATTCTTAAATGATCAATGAGGGATAACATAACTAAGGAGAAGCATAAGGGTTGTATGGGGGGACACTTTCGATTAGACAAAACTCTTGAGTTGGTGAGAAGATTTTATCACTGGCCTAAATTGCAGATAGATCAAAAAATTTGTGGATTCATGTGTGGTGTGTCAAAAGGCCAAAGGGACAACAACAAACACAGGACTACACCAAACATTTCCCATACCTTCAAGACCTTGGGAAAATGTGAGCATGGATTTTGTGATGGGTTTGCTAAGAACTCAGAAAGGTTTTGACAGTGTTTTTGTGGTTGTTGACAGGTTTAGAAAGATGGCACATTTTTTGCCATGCAAGAGAACAAGTGATGCTACATATGTTGCAAACCTTTTCTTTAATGAAGTTGTGAGAATACATGGTTTAACCTTGAACATTGTGTTGGACAGAGATGTCAAATTTGTAGGACATTTTTGGAGGACTTTATGGAGGAAGTTAGGAACAAACTTATCTTTTAGTTCAACTTGCCATCCCCAAACAGATGGCCAAAAAAAAGTGATCAATATGTCACTCAGAAATTTGTTAAGGTGCCTCACCAAGAAGCATGGTGAAAAGTGGGATTTTATCATCTCCCAAGAAGAACATTCCTATAATGATTCTCTCAATAGGAGTACCGAAAGGAGCCCTTTCCAAATTGTCTATGGACTGAATCCAAGAGGTGTGCTGGAATTAAGAAATCTACCCTCAACTGAACATATCAATGCTTGTGGAGAAGAATTTTCTGAAGGGATAAAGGATATTCATGACCAAGTTTGGATACAATTGCAGAGAAGTACAAGGAGTAGGTTGACAGAAGAAAGAGGGATATGCAGTTCCAAGTTGGAGACACGGTATGGGCCAATCTGAAAAAGGAGAGATTGCAAAAAGGGAAACACACAAAACTCATGATGAGAAAGGTTGGACCTTGACCAATACTCAAGAAGTTTGGGAAAAATGCATATGAAATCCAATTACCTTCATATATAGGTATATCCCCAATCTTTAATGTTGCAGATCTAACACCATTCAAAGGTACAATGCAAGAAGATGGTACATTTCTGGTGGAGGATGTTGTAGACATAGTGAAAGACTTTCCAAGTCAAGGGCCACCCAAACTTGAAAGGATATTGGACACCAATATTGTGAAGAAAAATATGAATAAGGTCTACAAACAATACCTTGTCAAGTGGAAAGGACTCCCCGAGGTAGATGCAATATGGATGGATGAAGATTAGATGAAGAAACATGCGACTACATTGTCAGATTTCATCTCAAGTGGACTATTAGATTCAATCACCTGGGGAGTATGGTGCAGGAGCACCCAAAGACACAAAGGAGGACACAAATGAAGTCTAAAAGAGCCTAATATCACCCATGAGGTGAAAATGATCATCTATAATAGGTTGATAGGTTTGTGAGTCAATAAGACCCAATTGATGTAAGGCATTGTCATGGTTGCATTTTATAAGCCACCATGGATAAATGAACACGTGGGTCAGTTGAGTCTAGGCATGAGTCAAGAAAATAAATATTGGTCTTAGAAACATTAGACCAATCCTTGGAATAGGTTGAATACACCTTGGAGTTGCCAACTTTGAAAAGTGCAAGTTGACAGCTTTTGTTGTCATTGCAAAATGTTGTAAAACGAGATAACTAATCCTCCAATGGTTCAAAGTTTGAAAAGTGTTTGCAAACCATTAGGGAGGCTATATTATTTCCACTTGGATCGATTCCAAGTTGTTGTTGGCCTAGTTGCTGAAGCTGGTGAAATTTTATGATGTTTTGGAGTTTGGAGCAATACAATATACTTGGAGTTTTTTGAAATTCTGTGTTTTTGCTATTGGTTTTTTATCAATACGGATTGGTGGATGTCTGAAACCAAGTGGATGAGTTAGATAAGTCTCTTACCTTTCATTTGAATTAATTTTGAGATTTTTTAACAATCGGGTTGTAGGGATTCATCCAATTCTAACCTGACTCGTCACAAATCGTACCGGTACCTAGGGTTTCACTATAAAGATGCCCTTAATCTGACATTTTCACCAAAGGACCAAACAACCTATGGGAAAAATGTTAGAAGGGTCATTGTATCATAAGTTTTTGGTGTTGGTTTTTAGAGAGGCTCCAATCCCAAAGAGATTGAATTGACCCTAGGGGGGCATCTCTATGTGACTGCCTGAACTGCATAAGTGGAAATCACTTGAAGAAGATGAAGAAGATGGGATAAAGAATTGAAACCTTAAATTTTGTGGTGTGACACCTCAACCCACCTTGTAGAAGTGTTGGTTTAGTCAAGGGACTAATAAAAGGGGTACTTGCTTTGTAAATTAGGCCTAATTGGCTTAATTAGGTCTAGAAGGAGAGTAAGGGTAAAAACCTTTCAACTTGTGGTTAGAGTCTAAGCCTTTGGAGAATTGCATAAATAGATAAAGGGTATCTGAATCTACCTTTAGTTTGTCTTGTCCTTTGGAATTTCGTTAAGTTGTGTTTCGAAAACTCAACCGGTAGGGCTATTAGCTACCGGTAGGGCTATTAGACAATTGGAAACTTGTGAAGCAAGTATTCCCTAACAAATCTGATAACCAGATCTTATGGGGGTTTTGTGTTGGCTGGACCACCAATAGATAGAGTCCGATAGGTTTCCATCCCACTGGTAACGGAAGATACTAAACTGGTTCACACAAGGGTAGAGTGTTTTCATCATACCGGTATGGGTCCGAGCACACAAATTGTTGTGTGAGTTGAGTATTTGGTAGCTGTGTTGTTCACACCTCGAACAAATAAAAGAACTTATTTTAGACATAGTAGTTGTGGGTGAGAGAATGTTTTCACCTAGTTGTTTCCTGGCTTTGCATTAGTTCCTCAAAACCCGTACTTTTTGTTTTTTAATTGTTTTTGGCTAGGATTGGTGCTACCAAGCCTAACACATTTTTTAATTTTTAGAACACACACGGGTTATGAAAAATTTCATTTTTTTTTTGCATATGGCCACTTTTTTGTTCACCATCTTGGTGCACTTACCCCTCACAAATATCGTTAACTTTAATTTGTCATTAATGCACACGTGAAGTTTACATTAACTGACATGCAATTAATAAATAAAGGAACTAAACATTCATACAAGTCATGTATAACATGCGGATCACATGCAATGTAGCAAAGCAAAGTAAAGTGCACATGACAATTAAGTAACATGCATAAACCATAATTATCAACGATTTTGAGTTAAGTGCGAACATGCGTAGAAGTAAACCGGTTGCATAAATTATTACGAAATAAATTAACATGCAAAATACATAATTGTATCAATTAATTGAAAATTAAATATGATCATGCATGCATGAGAAAAAGAGATCTAATCTACAAAAAGTAAATCATGCATGTTAGTGGGTTAGTATGTTAGTAGTTTTAATTTCTTTTCTTTCTGTTAGTTACATTGCATGGCGACGAATTCTTGCCGCATTACATCATGGACCTTGTAGGTCTGTTACATTATCTTTTCATGTGACCATTTTGGTCAATTTACAAATAAGGTACAATTTATATCATATAATTTATACAAAATTTATCTAAATTCTCTTATTTTCTGTCTTGGATGTGTTGTCTTTGTTGTCCTAGATAGCCTCCTCTCACAAACCAGATGACATAAATATGACCTAGGCGTTTTATCCGCCCAACCAACTGAAGCATAAGCTTCTCGGTTCTCTTGATAAGCTCTCGTCCCTCATGACAGAGTATCCTAGCAAGCCGGTACCAACTAGTAGGAAAGGAACCTGTGCATTCATGTAGAAATAACAACCCATCCTGGTTGAACTAACTACATACGTTATGGCACAGAGAAAAATAAATAATTATGATGGCCATCATGACCCTATTGGGGAGTTGAAGAAAAATCACCCTTCCTTGGTTAGCCCATAAACAAGCACCCTGTACCATAAGAATCCCTCATAGACAGAAAAATTAACCCTCCCCGTATTAATATCAGAATAATATTTAATATATATATTTCTTAATTGTCTTAAGTTCCATTCAATATGTTTTAGAATTTAATTAATCAAAACTTGGGTATGTGCACAAAGACGGTGGTTAGAAAAGTGGATACCACCCAAAAAAAATATGAAAAAACAAGCAGCACGTATGCGGTTATAAAATTTGAAATCACCCCATACATGCTTAGGTTCATTGTTCTCGAGCCTAAAAAAGGTAGCGTGTATGCGTTGCTTGTAAGAAAGTGAGTGCGTACGCGCTCATAAGCCCTAAAGAACCATGTATGCAGTACCTATCAAAAAAGGTTAAAAAAAAAAAACTAGGTCTTATTTTCCCATGACCATGATGTTTTTTCCTCCATTTCCTCTACGAAACCGCAAATGGGCTGCCTCATTTCTCCTCCAGATGCTATTGATCAAGGTTAGTTTTTCTTAATTTTTGTCTTTCTTTTCCATTTATTCTATTTGTTTTACATTTTGAATTTAATTTCGTTAAATTTGATTAGGTTTTTAAATTTTTTGTTTCAAAAACCAGATTCTGATAATCCACAACAAGAACAACAAAATGCACCCCCTGAAAACCCTGAAGAAAACCCACAAGATACACCTCCAGTTCCTCCTTTTGACCTCAAACCTGAAACAATGGAGAAATTGATTAATCATTTAGGGCAAAACACATCTAAAATAAATAAACTGATTAATAAATTAAAAACATCTGAGCTTGAGCATCATAAATCCCTCGCCACTAGCCTAGAAACATTAGCTAGTGGTGCCACAGCCATTTCCACACAAATTACGAGGTAACTTTGGGGATAGGTGTCATCAATACTATGCTGATGGGTTATCATATGAGGGAGTGAAAAACAAAAATATTAGTAAACAACAAATATGTGCCCTTTTTGTTGATCCTAAAACTAGCGAGTCGTTACATCTTAATGCAAAGAGGTTTCCCATACATTGGTGTACCAATGTGCTGATGAAGAATGTTTTTTGACAAAGGTGGTGGATGGTCTTCGATGATCCACCTTGTAATAATTATTCAAGGTGCCATTGTATTTTTTTAGAAAAGTATATTGTGAGTTTGTCCTCAATGTGTGGCCAAACTATTTTGACATGAGAGAGTTCTATGGTAGAGATGGCGGCTTTGCCCAAGATAGACTTGGAGCCCGTAGGCGAGTAGCCCCAGAGAGTCATCGCCCCTTAGCACCCAAACCCAAAGTGCATTAGTTTCTCCCAGTAGAGCTGAAAGAGTCAATGGAGCTACCAACTCTTCAGGCAACCACAACATTGACTAGTACCATCATCCAGCATGGGACGTCGTTAGCACACCCTGTTGTACTAGATGATGAGCCATTAGTTCCTCTAGGTGGCATTAGAGAGCCAATTAAACATATGTGTGTCATTTTCTCAGGGATATGTTGAGGGATGGATGATGTGGCCGCTGCAGATGGATGCACATCTCATTCATGCACAATTTATGGGAGTAGATGTCAGGCCTGCATGGTTGAGGATTTGGTGCTGACAGAGGAGTTGATGGACATGGTGTTTGCCCATCAGTGATAGACACAGGTGTGTTGATTTGAATTCATAGCATTTTATTTATCACTCACTTTAAATTTGTAATAACATAAATGAATTTTTATTTATACATCGATTTAAATTGAGATAAATTATATGCATTTCAGGATGCAGCAGTGGTATCCCATACTCCTCCCATAGTTACTACAGCTGCAACTTCGATGCCTAAGGTATAAATTCTGTAACATGTTAAAATAGAATAGTACACTTTAAATTCAAAAAAATTACAAGATATACTAACTATCTTTAATGCTTGGTCCAATTTTTGGTTTGTAGGTGTTTACAGGGGACCAAATGTCCCGGATTGATGACATCACGATCTTAGGGATCGATTTTGGCCTACAAGGATATACTGTATCATATTTTGTACAACATTTTTTATGTATTATTTTGATGGAATATGCAAGTCATTTAATTTTAGATTTTTTAAATTATGTTTAATATAGTATCTGTAGTAATATCTCATGTTAATTTTGTTTTTGTAGGGTACCCCCTCCATGTCTAGGCCTCATCCTAAGAAAAATAATTCCTCAAAGATGCCAAAACGTGGAAAGAAAGTAACTGAACACATTTTTAGTTGTACAATTGTTTGAAAATGTTGAAATCAAGTCTTAGTTGGGGTTTGTAGATTGATCAGTGTTTTTTGTCTATTTTACATGTACAGTGGCCATTGATCTATGTGGATTTGTTGAATGCACCTAATTCGCCCGTGAGTCAAGAGAGGGCGGAGGTATGTATCTCTACTTTATTTTCTTCATTTCATGATTATATGCATGTGTACATGTGAACTTGTGATACATTATAATCTTATAATTTTTTCAAATAGGAAATATCCATAACTGCTTCCTCAATGGCGATCCCTCCTTCGTGCATAGGAGAAGCATCTCAGAATCCGGTACACTTTTGTTTGATATATTACATTAATTGTTTTTCATATACAATACTTATCGTTATATTAATTATATTTAAGCTTTGATCATTTTTGTATAGGTAATAGTGATAGTTTCTCCATCGATGGTGATGCTGGCAATTGACACTCTTTTGGTTGGTTTCATTATGTTGTCATTGATGGCAACTTGATTTTGTGTTCTGGCTTCACGTGGTGTACCGACAGGCACTTCACAGATTCTAAACCGGCACCGACACTGACAGGACAAAAAGATTTCTTTGGTCACCGAAAATGCAGGCCGACATGGTATAGAAAAGGTTATCGGTATTGGAGGCTGACATATCTTGGATCCGACATCGGCAATTTGTTTTAATGTTTATACGTTTGTGATATATGGCCGACATGTAATCTGATATTGTATATATCTTTGTAAGCTAACATAAGGCATAAATTTGTATAGGGTATATAGGGCAGATTGATTAGATCACTTTGATAGAATAAGGATATGGATGTAATGGATGATGATGCAAATGTAATGTAATGCAAAATTACTCAGAGAGATTATGTATGTGAGGAATTTATTGTAAGCGTTATTCCGGTAAATGGGTTTAGGGTGTCAGTCCAAAACAAATAGAGCTTAAACTAGAACTGTATTCTGGCATAGAAGATGTTATCTTAGCAGTTCACACTTCTTCGGATTGTTGTCTGGAATTTTATGTAGTCAGTGAGGCTCCTATTGTGATTGAGCAGTGTGCTCTAGGCTATAAGACTTCCTGGAAGTGCAGGCGCATCATATATTATAATATTTCTTCATATGGCCAGTGGATTGATATAGTGGGTCACAAATCCCACCGTGATTTTTCTTCATTGAGGTTTTCCAAGTATAAATCTGTGTGTTATGGTTCTCATTTATGTGTTTGGATTATTGGTTGCTTTACTTCTTTTAATTCTATTTATACTGGTATATCGGTTGGTGTATGAATGTTTTGTTAAGGCTACAAACTACTATTCCAGTATAAAACTGATTCACCCCCCCTCTTAGTGTTATTGGTTTCCAACAATTGGTATCAGAGCCTCATGCCTCAGAGGAATTTTAACATCTTGAGGAAGATCTTGAAACCGGAACCATTGAATATGGCTTTGGAGAAGCAGCTTGAGATGGCACTTGAAGATTATGATGCTAAAAGGTTGAAGAACTTACAGCTACAAGATGAATTGAATTCTGATAAGGAATTCATTCTTGTCCTACAAGAGAGGCTATCATCTGTTCAAGTTAGGAGGAAGGAAATTTTGCAAAATCAAGATGATGAGGAGAAAAATGCACTTAAGGAACAATGTCAGAAATTGAGTCAAGAGAACATGGTTATGAAGAATGAAATGCAAGTTATAAATATGAGGATGTCTAAGGAGATTGAGGATAGAAAGAAAAAAGAAGGAAAATTTGATGTGTCCCTGTATGCATGTAAAATTCATCTTAATAACAATAATCAATTAGAATCAAAGGGAAATCACAAATCCCTATCTAATCAAAGAATCTAACAAACAAGACAATGAAATAATGCAATATCAAGAAATAAGAATTATAATAATTCAATCAAAAACTCCCTATTCCAGGATTGCATATCGCTTCCATTGCTCTTCTCTTCTTTGTCGTATGATGGCTCTCAGATATTGCGCTAGTAACCTGCAAGTGACACAAAGATTCAAAGTTCGTGATTGTTGAGAATTGAGATTGAATGCTCAATTTATAGATTTTTGGAGAAGATTGATTGAAAGGTGGAACAGATTAATCAAGAGGTGGAACTCAGGTGAGCTCACATGAAAATTGATAGTTGAACTGGTGATTGTAGGAGTGAAACTCAATAAATTGAATAGATTAATTGTGTCAACTAATTGAGAAAAAGATGACTGAAGGAAGAAAAAGAATGATTGGAGGAAATAAAGAAGATGACAAAGAAAATTAATCTAAAAGAAGCTAACTGAAAGATAGAAATAGAGATTGGAGAGATAAATGATTTAATTAATTAATTTAGCATTTGCTTGCATTTAGAGTTAGATTTCCAATTTAATCTTTGCATGAAATTTATTCAAATAATTGAATTTATTTTAATTCAATTTAGCATTTGAATATATTTAGAACTTGACTTTGATTTTCAATTTGATTTTTGAAATCATGCACATGTAATTGAATTTGGAAGAAATTAGAAGAAATAAGAAATTAAATAAAATTAGAATTTGGGGATTTGGAAATGAAAGAATTAATTAGTTAATTAAATAATTTAAAGAAACTATTTAATTATTTGAGAAATGGACTTTAATTAAATAATAAAGACTATTTAATTTAAAGGATTAAATCACAATTAATTAAATAATTAATATTTAATTAATATTTAGAAAAGGGTTGAATGATTAGATGATTAGAGATAGAAATTGAATAGTTAGAAATTTATTTAAATAATAAAGATTATTTAAATTGGGGAATTAATCAGAATTAATTAAATAATAAATTTTTAATTAATATTTAGAAAATGATTAAAATGATTAAATGATGATAGAATAGAAAATAGAATAATTAGTAAGATTATGAGGAAATGTGAAATTAGAAGAATAAGATTAATTATCTTAATTAAATAATTAAATAATTATTTAACTGATTAGAGGAATAATTAGTACATGATCTATGAGGCATTTTTACGCATCTACATTTGCCCCTCTTTGAGACAAAGTCAGAACGACATTGTTTCAAAGAAAATGAAAAATTTTGTATGCCTTGGTACTACTGTATAGTGTAAATATGCCCCCTCAGAAAAGGTGGTCGAAAAATTTCAAAATTGAGACCATGTTTTCGATATCAGTGTAATGAGCAAGCATGTGAAATTTCATGTGATTTCGAGATTGTTTGAGTAGGCTACAAGGTGTTTGAAGATGGCAAGGACCATGGGCGTCGAGGTGTCAAAAAACCCTAATTTTGTGTTATAAATAGACATTTTTTAGGTTTTCATTTGTTCATTTGCAATTTGGGAATTCCTTGGTTTTCTTTGCAATTTGTGTGCTTTTTTAAGAGTATTTGATCATCATAGCTGGTTATAGAGCTCGAGTGCATATGTCTGACCGAGTACGTTCATATCAGAGACCTCCTGGGACTGGTGGCATGGTATTTTTCCAAATTTTTCCCATTTTATGCTATTTTCCAAAAAAAAATTCATGATCAATTTTTGCACTGTGTCACGCAATCGCTTGTCAATGTTTATGCATTCATTGTTAATGTGTCGCAAACACTTTTATTGTTATGCATGCATCTTAAGTGTTATGCATTAGCTTTAAACATGTCGCATTCATGTATAGCTTTACGCATTAGTGTTTATTGTTACACAAGAGTTCATATCATTACTCATTAGCATCAAACATCACACAAGAGTCATAATTGTTCCGCATTTGTCATAACTATCACACATTCATTGTAAATGTATTTTTTGTCATACATTTGAAAATACTTAAGTTTTTCAGGATCCGATATCTGATATTTTGGACATTTTTTCATTGCAGGAGAACATTGGGGTGTTATACTGCCGACAGAGCAGGCCTAGTGGATTGGATCTTTGTGTGGACTTACCGGATGAGGAGATCGAGCATATCCGACAACTTGGTTTATATCATGTTTTACATTTGCCAGAGGTTATGGCCAATAGGGCCATGATTACAACTTTGATAGAGCAATGGCACTCTGAGACTTGTTCTTTTCATCTTCCGACTGGTGAGGCATCCATCACATTAGAGGATGTATGGTGTATACTGCGTATTCCTATTCATGGTGAGAGAGTTGTATATGACCATGATGATGGCATTGCTTGACTATGTGCACTTTTCGAGTGTGAGATTCAGGACTTCTAGATCAGTGGCCTTTATGACATCCCTTGGGACCAATTAGACTATGATGACCTGACTATTGTATTATGCGGTGTTGTCGGTGGTTTATTGATACCTGACAGACGAGGTCATGGGTTTCTAGTTGGATGGGACAGAGTGCTCCATGATATGATTGTTCACCGTCGACTGTATGCATGGGGTCCTTGTCTACTAGCCATCTTGTACTATCAGATGCATGGTATTGTGTACCTTGGATACCGTTCTATCAGTTGTGGTGCTACTTTGCTCTAGACATGGGCGTGGGAGCACATTTCTATTTTGAGGCCTATTATTGATGTTGATTTGTAGCCTGGTGAGCCTTATGCTTTCAGGTACACAATAGGTATTAGATATAGGGGTTCAGGTAATACCTTGTATTGGAGACATCAGTTTGACATATTGCAGCATTTTATTTGGAGACCATACATAGATTGCCCTGGTTGGGAGGATGATGCGGTACACTTGCCTTTCTGCCAACATCAGAGATATCTTATTGGTAGGACCTTTGAGACCCAGCAGATTAGCGAGATGTATCTTCCAGGGCGGGTTCTGGGACACTTCGGAGAGGTACAAGTGACACATGTGGTTACTACTTATTTTGCTCGTGTATCGCGGGAGGTATCTGATTGGGGTATTTGCGTACAACCACATGTTTCTTCTACTAATTTTGATTCTCTGTAGCCATTACTTTGCGGTTGGGGTAGAGGTGCAGCGGATCCAGGGACAATGACGAAGTATGATGCATGATTTGCTAGGCATAGGCCAGTGCCTTTGACTGATCCAGCTGTTCTGATTACAACACAAAAGATTCACCATCCTAGACAACGGTTGAGGATAGATGCAGGGGAGAGAGCCGAAGGAGGAGGAGAGGGTGGAGCTGAGAGAGGAGGTGAGGATGATGAGGGAGGAGATGAGGGAGGAGATGAAGGAGATGAGGATGTAGACATTGGTGGAGACACCGAGTCTATTAGCAATAGGGATATCGATGATTCTTCTGAGTCATCGAGCATCAAGAGTGGAGATGGTGATGAAGATATTCTAGAGCTAGAGGATGTGCCTACTGCCAAGGGTGGGAGAGGACAAGTTGGTGAGTAGGATGAGCGGCAGACTCTTAGAGCGTGGGTCCAAAGTTTGGAGGATGAGGTTGGTAGATGAGATATCGAGCGAGAGACCTACTATGGAGATTATGGTGCCCTTGAGGCTGAGAGAGATCATCTCCAGAGGGAGAGAGATGAGGTAGTGTGGAGATGTCAGATTACCATGGATGCCTTTGATCAACTTTTTAGAGCAGGTACAAATATGCGTGACTAGGCAGATAGATATTTCATTACTATGTAGGAGGCTTTTTTTTAAAGACAGGCATATGAGAGAGCCATCCCTGAGGGTTAGAGAGAGCCTAGCTTCGGTGCGTTTATGGGGAGGAGATCGAGTATATCTACTTCACGATAGACTAGTAGTGGTGGCATTATGGGACCACCTTGACATCCTCAGGGAGGATCTAGTGGATAGGATGCACCTGCTGACAGAGGCAGTGTTGGTTGATGATGCTATTTGAGCCTTTGAGCTTATTTATTGTATTCACACACATTATCATTTTTTAGTTATATATATATGATATGTGGGTTTTGACAATGATCTATTTATGTTTTGTTTTCCATGTATGCTTATATGATGCTATGAGTTTTATTATGCATATCTATTTGATTCTATGCAATGGTTGTTCATGTATGTATTAAAGGTGAAAATGAAATCTAAATGAATTCAATGAAATCTAAAATGAATGCAATGAAATCTATAATGAATGCAATGAAATCTATAATGAATGCAAATGAATCTATATGGAATGTATAATGAATGTTTTTTGTATGATAATGGTTGAACAAATTTTAACTCAGATGCACCTTGAAGAAATGTTAGTTAGATGATAGAGAGAGAAATTTATGATAGAAGAATGTTAGAAAGAATGTGATTTAGATAGAAGATGAGAAATCAACAAACTATCAATAAGCAAATGAGATGAGAATGAAATTTGAAGGAATCATGAACCCGTGCCACATATTTTATTGTGTCAATATATATTCATCACCGAGCCTTATTATTGAACAATGAAGCTTAGCACATCAGGGTATAAGGAACCAAGATGCAAAGATATCTCATTGTAGAAACAAACACATAGTAGACAAGGAGTGAACCCTCCATTCTGGGAATTACGCTAGGGGTCGAGGTATGTGTGGCATCCAATAGCTGGAAGCTCCTATCATAGACACCCACTAGAGCAATTTCCCTAGAATTTCATCGGTTCACACCACAAACAACAAACAAAGAAAAAGATAATGCCCATCATAACTCCTCTAGTCACTTGTAGACATCCTTGAGTAGCATAGGAACAATATCTATTGCCAAATGATAAAAAGATAAAGACTGACCCGGACAAAATTCAGCAACTATACTGACCTTGTGCCTTCGTTCTCAGTTGTTTGATGTGATGGTTGATAATGTCTGATCTTAGAAAGTTGTGAACCCCGTTTAAGACTAACCTGTCTGATTTCGAGTGTATCCTCTTTTTTTTAAGACTAGATAATGATCACTTTGATATGGATATGATACGATTGATAAGATAGTTTGATCAGTTGATTGCAGATGTTTGACTGGATAGTCGTATCCTTTGTTAACTTCGTGCGAAGCATTTGTTGGATATTTGCTAAGGTATTTGTTTCTCACAAGATATTTTATTGCAAGTTTTTTGATTGATTGATTTTTGATTTTTAGTTCTTTTCCAAGAGCTTTTTCGATGTTTTTGGATTATGTAGATCGCTATTTGATTGTTTTTGATTGATTTTTTCAAGACATTTTGTAGATATTTTTGGTTGATTTTTTTTCAGGATCGTATTTGAATATTTTTGGTATTTTTTTAGGACGTTATATGGATGTTTTTGGTATTTTGATTTTTTCAGGACTTTATATGGTTTTTTTGGATTTTTTCAGTTATGCCTCCAGTGTGCAAACCTGTATGACATGGTGATCTGCAAAATGTAGGTGGAGACAAATTAATTTTTGGCATGACCTATGTTAATGCAATATGCATGATGAAGATGCATTTCCTATTTGAACAAGGTTGACTGTGTTTGTTTTTGCATTTATAATACACCAACTGAATTGGAGGTGCAAATCATTTCATAGATAAGCGGTCAATCGATCCCTAAGGCCCTTTGGAACATTCAACTCAACACACTTAGTGACTAGGATTTACAAATGGAGACGCAGAAAAATTCCACATTGGTTCTTGAAACTTTGATCTTCTTTTTCCCATGTGTGTGCAGATGAGTTAATTCCTTCTCTTGTGTTCACTAAAGATCCTTAACATCCTATATGACTAGCTACATGGATTATTCTAACTTCAAAAACATCCTGAATAGAGCCTTGTTGCCAGCAAGCCTTGAGAGATCCGACGAGGTTATAGGCTGTAATTTCTCTAATATTGCTACATTGCCAGTAGGCGTTCATAGCCCTGATGGAGTTACTTGCATGTTCCCATAGTCAAGCTTTTTATCACACTTGTATACATGATATTTCAGTTATAAATCATTTCTCTTTTGCCTCGAGATGAATTTGATATAACCCTTTTTTTCTTCTTTTTATTTTCTATCCTTGACTTGTAAGTAATGAAACCTACTTGGGTGTGACAATTATAGTGGCATTGAAGTAGAATTTTAGATTTTTCACTAGTCATATGATCAACTAGGTGTCTCGAGTGAATTAGAGATTTTCTTAATATGTTTGAGATATAGCAATTGATAGATTTTGGGTTAACTAGTCTCAAATAGTGAAATCACTACCCAACCATAAATAAAGCGTCGTCACAGGGTAATGTTGTAAATGAATGACCTTAGGACCTCAAAGAATTCATGTCCGAATATCTAAGAAAGGAAATGACCCTTGCTTCTCTTGAATGCAAACAAATGATAAACTTGAACAGTTGCCTTGTTTTATTGATGTTGCTATATGTAATTGCTGAAACTTTTGAGAATACAATGCATTTAAAAAAGAAACTATATGTAATGCAGTCTTTTAAATGATATGATATGCAATGCGGAAAGTAAAACCTAAACTACAAAGCCCTTAGGTATAATATTGCTTAAGGTGCATGTTGTATATAGGGTCAGACAGTGGATCTCCCTCCATTGTAGCCAAATTATATGCTCCATTGCCTATGACCCTTGTTATAATGAAAAGACCTAGCAAGTTAAGTTCGAATTTCCCTGGCCTTTCTCCTTCCGCTAGGTTCCTTTGATTCTCTTTAAGTACTAGATCTCCCACTTGAAAAGTTCATGGGTGGACCCTTTTATTATAACTTCATCTCAGTCTATTTTGATATCCTTGTAAATGGTTGAACGTTGTTTGTCTTTTTTCATCAAGGGTTTCGAGTTCTTGTAACCTTTCTACCCTATAATCTTCCTCTAATATGATGTTCTGTAAGAAGACTCTTAGAGATGGTATTTCTATTTCAATGGGGAGTATCGCTTCTATACCATAGACCAAGGAATATGGTGTTGCTCTTGTAGGTGTCCATACTCCTATTCTGTAAGCCCAAAGAGAGGGATTTAACTGGAGATGCCAGTCCCATTCTGTGTCAGTTACTAATTTCTTAAGAATTTTCAATATTGTTTTATTTGTAGCATCTGCTTGTCCATTACTTTGTGGATAATATGGTGTGGCAAATCTCTGTTATATGTGAAATTTTTCACACAACTCTTTCACTTCCTGGTTTTTAAATGGACATCCATTATCCATAACAAAGCATATTGGAGCTCCGTATCTACATATAATGTAGTTGAGAATGAATTTTGAAATCTACTTTTTAGTAGTGTATGTTAGAGGAATTTCCTCAACCCATTTGGTAAAGTACTCAGTGGCTGTCAAGATAAACTTGTGCCCATTGGAAGAAGTAGGGTTGATTTTACCCACTAGATCTAATCCCCATTGTGAAAATGGCGATGGTGATGTAATGGGTTGAAGATCTTGTGTTGGTGCATGAATGAGGTCTCCTTGCATTTGGCATTGTTTACACTTCTGTACATACTTGTAAGCGTCCTTTTGCATAGTTAGCCAGTAATAACCTGTTCTCAACAATTTCTTTGACAATGGTGGACCGCTTTGGTGAGCCCCACAAATTCCATCATGGACTTCTTTTAAAGAAAGGTGTTCTTCACTCTCACCTAGACATCGGAGAAGAGTTCCATCGAAAGCCTTTCTATACAAAGTATCAACTATAATGGTGTATCTAGATGCCTAACAAATAAATGTCTTCTTTTTATTTATGGACAGATCCGGTGACATGTATTGGGTGTGAAAATATGTATATATTTCATTGTACTAGGGTGATTCTGGACCCACAATTGCACATACATATTCTGATAGGGGAGTCTCATATGCCGGTAGCATCAACTGTTCTATGATGAACTCAAACTGAGTTTCGTTAGTAGACATATTCAGAAGAGATCCTATGGTTGCCATTGCATCTGCTACCTTGCTTTGTATCCTTGGGATTTGTTCAAAGGTAATTTTGTTGAAGTGCTCCTTGTAATCTTTGACCAACTTCTTATAAGGCATGATTTTGTCATCCTTTGTGTTGTAATCATCATTGACCTGGTTTACAATCAATTGTGAATCACCATAGACCTGTAAATCTTGCATTCTCCATTGTACAGCTGTACGAAGCCCTATGAGGAGAGCTTCATATTCAACTATATTGTTCGTGCATTGGAAATTGATCCTAAGTGACTTAGGTATAACATCCCCTTGAGGAGTAATGAAGAGAATCCCTGCTCCCGATCCATGACTTGTATATGACCCATCAAATTATAATGTCCACATTACAGAGGTAGTTAATGTAAACATGAATTCATCTGGAAAGTCTATCAGCAACGGGTGACTATCCTGTATAGGATCCTTTGCTAAATGATCTACTATAATTTGTCCTTTGATGGCTTTTTTGTCTATGTATTCTATATCAAACTCACTCAGGATCATAACCCACTTAGCCAATCGCCCGGTCAATGTTACTTTGCTCAATAGGTACTTGAGTGGGTCAAAGCATGCAATGAGTTGTACCTTATGACTCAACATGTAATGTCTGAGCTTTTGGGATGCAAATATTACTACTAAGCATGCTCACTCTATAGGTGTATAATTAAGTTCATAGCCGATCAGAGTCCTACTTATATAATAAATGGCTCTTTCTTTTCCATTTTTGTCATTTGTGACAATAAAGCTCCTAGAGCTGAGTTTGTTGCTGATATGTATAACAGTAGAGGTTTTCCTGGAGTAGGAGATATTAACACTGGTGTGTTCAAAAGATAATCTTTCAGAGCTTGGAAAGCTTCCTAGAATTTTTTTGTCCATTTAAAAGTAACTCCTTTCCTAAGTAAATGTTGGAATGGGTGACACTTATCTACCAACTGTGCTATGAATCTCCTTATGGATTGCAGTCTTCCTTGTAACACTCTGAGTTGTTTAAGTGTTGATGGAGGTTGCATATCAATGATTTCCTTGACCTTGGTAGGGTCTATTTCAATTCCTCTGTTTGACACTATAAACCCTAACATTTTACCCACTTTTAAGTCAAACACACACTTCTTCGGGTTTAATCTGACATTATACTGTTCCAACCGATTAAATATCTGTGTAAGAACTACAAGGTGACTTTCTCTTGTTTGTGATTTAGCCAATATGTCATCCACGTAATCTTCCATTTTGTTGTGGATCATGTCATGAAACAATGTTGTTATAGCTCTTTGGTATGTTGCTCCGGCATTTTTGAGACCAAATGGCATCACATTCCAGCAGTATGTTCCCCATGGGTATGTAAAATTCGTTTTATGTTGATCTTCTGGTGCAATTTTAATTTGGTTGTATCCTGAAAAACCATCCATTAAGGATATCATCTCATTTCGAGCTGTTAGGTCAACTATCATATCGATATTTGGTAGCAGGAAGTCATCCTTAGGACAAGCTTTATTTAGATCCTGAAAATCCGTGCAAATTCTTATGCCTCCTGTGGGCTTAGTCACAGGTACCAAGTTGGATATCCATTCCGCATAGTCAATAGGTCTAATAAAACCTACATCCAACAACTTTTGTAGTTCTATTTTAACTAGTAATTCGATACTTGGATGCATTTTTCTCAATTTTTGCTTGTAAGGTTTAACTCTCGGTATCAAAGGTAAGTGATGCAACACTAATTCAGAGTCTAAGCTTGGCATGTTTGAATAGGACCAAGCAAATTTGATAGGTCATTGCTTAAAAAAATGAATGAATCTATCTTTTTCTTCTTTGCTTAGTGATTTTGCCAGATGGATGTTATGTACAACCTCCCCTTCTGCTATGTTTACTTCTTTTGTTTCCTCTGTAAGTAATGCTAAACTTTCTCTTTCCCTAGGAAGATTACCCAAGTCACTCTTGCCATTATGGGTAGTTTGATCCTTATCTTCTATTGCAGAAGAACTCTCTTCTCCAAAGTATGTTGTTCTATTCAGGTCTATAACAAACCCTGCTTTGTGATCACCTTGTGGAAATCCCTCTCCGACTCCTAGAAATTCTGAAATTGCTTCGTCATTTTCAAACCAATCTAGCGTTGGTTTTCCTTCTTGCCCCCAATCAATCAAGTGTGAATGCACTAGGGGTAAATCATTATTCCCTTCTTTGGTAGACTTTGATAACATGAAGACTTGATTGTTTGAATGACTTTGTGTATTTTCATCATGTATAAGCTTTATTTGATACCTTGATATTACACTTTCTGGTGGGCTAGAATCATGAAAAGATAAGACTTAATAGTCATGAGAGTCTGTCTCACTTTCACTATATGTTTCATCATATGAGCTATCATCACTCATTTCTTCTTGTTCCCACCTCTGATTCTGTTGTAGATTGACTGGTCTTCTTTGGATATTAGTTACCCTTCTTAAGCTTGGTATAAGCCTTTGCAATCTTTCTTCATCTATTTCGTTAGGTTGAGCCTGAGTTGTTTCTCATGGTAGAAGTAGTGACAATAACCATGGATGGGATTCAAGTGGTGGTGGTAAACCTGCATCTATTGCCACATTAGCCTGTACTGTTGTGTCAACAACTACATCATTTTGTAACTCAGTGGTAGGTTCTTGCAGGAGTCGTCTCATGTCTTCTCCATCTGATTCTATACTAGGTTATGTAGGTACCTGATTACTTGTTTGAGATGAAGATGGGAGCACCTGTGTGGACAAATCCCTTTGTGGTATGTAGTTTGACGGCTTGCTTGGTTGATTTAGTATATCAAGGGTATGTTGTCTTGCTTTGGTGATATGTTGTACATGCTTATATCCCAATCCTTGATTCCTCGGATTATCATTGAAAACAACAGGTTCTAGTCTACCTTGTTTTTGCAACCCAAGGCCTATGGTACCATCATATCCATGTCTTTGGAGTATTTTGAATCCATTGCCATATTGATCTGTGTGTATTCTGGGTATCATCATGTGATCTTCTTCTCTATATATCCAATGGTTAACATCTTCGTTCCGGGATTCTTCTTGTAAGTCACCCCATCTAATGAAAGAGCATGAGTCTGTGTATCTGACAATTTCTTTTCCTTTGTCTTGTTTTTGCACTATAGTGTGAGGTTTCACAAAGGACTTAGGAGAAAGAGACAATTGTTTTCCACTTAAAGTATTTGCAATAGAATACTGTCCACAACCCATATCTTTTATTTGTAAGGAGGATGTTGTAGGCATATCCTTTTTTGTTTATGTGATATTTAATGTTTCCAGTTGTATAGTGAGAGGTGCGGCCTGATTGATAGGTACCTGATTATCCACACTGTCTTTTAGGTAATTGCAATGTTGGAATGGATTTGGATCACCCTTTATGGTGATTTCAATACCATTGTATGGGAATTTGACACACTGATGAAATATGGATGGTACTGATTGCATGGTGTGGATCCATGGGTGGCCCAATAACATGTTATATCCTAGTCCTCTGTCCAAGACTTGAAAAGAGACCTCTGTCATTATGGGTCCTACTTGTACATGTAATGTTACTATGCCTTTTGATGGACGTTCTTCATCATCGTAAGCCTTGATATTTATCCTCTTGGAAGAATCAATGTGAAGTTCATAATATCCTAGTGCTTTGACCAGATTTAAAGTACAAATGTTGAGACCGGCTCCCCAGTCTATGAATACTCTTCTGATTCTTCTCTTATGAATGTAAGCTTCCAGATGTAGTGGGTCGTTATGAAGTAGTCTATCACTAGGAATATCTTGTTCTGGTAATGCAATACGTGTGTCATGTGTTAGATTTCCCACCATAGACTAGAAGGCATTTTCATCTATATATTTGTCCACTACCGAATCTTGAAGTGCTTTGTCTAGTATAGCTCTATGAGTGGGTGAAATATGCAATGGTTTGAATAATGATATCTATGCTAGAGTTTTCTTAAGTCGCTCAACAACATTGTAAGACCCTACTGCTGGTGGTTGATTTTGTGGTATTCCTTGTAAAGTTACCTTTGATCTGCGAGTAATTACTGCATAGTCTCTGTCTCTGGGAGTTATGGTGATTGTAGCAACTGTATCATTTGACTTACAAGATTTGTCTATATCATAGGCTGTTTTATCAAGATTTATGTTAAATCCCTCTTCATAGTCTTTATGTGTATGTTTGACATCCATAATGTGTTCTATGAGTTCATCTTCAAACCAACCTGAGTGAGATGGTTGATCATGCCCCCAGTCTCTGAGACAAATATTTCTATCATCATCATACTTCGGTGCCTCTGATATCATGAAAATTTGGTTATCATCTATGTGAGTGTCTTGATATTGGTCATCTTGATCAATTTTTTCTTGTGAATCATTGTTTGCTATATCTCCTGAGCTAATGGCATGAATAGTGTAGTCGTATGAGACCTTTGTGTAGTTAGTTGTATTGTCTTGGGTACCTGATGTGGTAGCTTTTCCTTTGTCATGCTTAACAAAAGGATCCTTAAAAATCGTATGATTTGTGTTTGTTGAGGTTTTATCGGTATCAATTGTGATGTCCCCTTGGTCTATCATATCTTGGACCAAGTTTTTCAATTTGTAGCAACTTGTTATTTTGTGACCTTTAGTCCGATGATAAACACAAAAATCATTATCATTCCACCATGTGGGTTTGAAAGGACCTGGTTCATACATTCTTACTTTAGGTAAAGTGATCATGTTTGTCTGTATTAACTTTTTTGAGCATTGACTCAATAGGTTCTCCTAGGGGTGTATAATTTCTCCTTGGAGCATTTACCCTGGGGTATCTTGTGTTCATGTTTTGTGTAGCATTTACATTTGCTGAGGTTGTGTTATTCCTTATATGTGGATTAGATGACTGACTTGTTCCCAAAGATAAAATGGGTTGAGTTATGTTTATCGTTTTGGCGTCTACAATACCATCATTGGTCACATTTTTGTTTTTCAACCAAAACTTGGATTTGTCATTGTTGTTGGTGTTGCCATACTTAATAAGACCTTGTTCTACTAGTCCCTTCTTACATTTGAGAGCCTTTTCCATGATTTGTTTGAATGTGGTTAAACATTGCATTTGTATCAGATATTTAATCTTAGGAATGAAATTTTCTCTAAACATATCCACTTGCTCTATTTCTGGCATAATTGTCTTGCACCTCCTATAGAGAACCCTCCATCGTTGTATGAAGGATGCAAATGTTTCATTCTCATATTGTTTAGTGACACACAATTCCATCAAAGTAATCGGGGTGTCAATGTTGTGCGAGAAGTTTGCAATAAATTGTTTAGCTAATTCTCCCCATGATGTGATGGTTGGTGGTAAATGTGAAAACCACTCTAACGCCAGACGTCCCAGACTTTTAGGAAATAGTCTCATTAAATAAGTATCTTCTAAGGCAACTTCTATACATGCCATAAAAAAATCTCTGATGTGATCCCTAGGATCACCCTTCCCTCGATATCTATCAAATTTGGGTGTTTCAAAATGTTGTGGGAAAGGCGACATGTATAATGTGTGATTGAATGGATAAGGGCGTAAGTCCTGCATTGTGTAGCTCTTTTTATCATTACCAGTTTGCATGGTCATCATTTGTTGTTGTAAATTTTGTATTTGTTGTGTTAGAATATCTTTTTGTGTCAAAGGTATACCTTGTGTTTTTGTATGTCCCACAAAAGGATTTGTGGTTGCATAACTAGGAGGTTGTTGGAAGGTGCCCAGATTATAACTTTGTGTGTTGTGTGGTCCACTAGGTATTGTGAAATAGGTGATATGTGAACCCATGTTTGGTTGAGTTGTACTTGTTGTTTGTGTTTTAATAGGTGCTGAGACACTTGATATTATCAGTATTCTTTGTGATGGTATACTAGTATTTATCACCGCAGATGACACACTTGTTTGAAAGTTTGCATTTGCATTGACATTTGTTTGGATAGGTACGTTTTGAGAAAAACTGGAGGTCATTTCTTGTATTTGTGTCAAGGGTGGTGTTTGATTGTTATCTTGACCTAAATTTTTTCCTGGTGGTAAGATTTTTGTGATGTCAAAATCCTTAGGTAGTTTTTCCCCATTTTGTATTAACAATGAAAGATACTTGTCCCTATTGCTATGTATAAGTGCATCTAGGATCATGAGGACATGTGGGTCTTGCTGTGCATACTCAATTTCTTCCTTTGTCAAATGTTGTTGTAATTCGTTTAGGGTGGACATTGTCTGTGTACCTGAGTGTTGACATGCTCATATTCCAATTAGGGTTTACAGACTTTGTGTTGTTCGGGTCCATTATTCCTTTCACTTTTTGGGACCTTGTGACGGGCATCTAAAATTGCTTATATGAGGGTGGTTATATGCAAGATGATGACTTAACACTAGACTGTAGACATAAATATGAGGTATGCAAGGATATACTAGACTCTCTATTAAGGATTTTGAAGTGAGATCTGTTGAGCATTTCTAGATTTTTCTAATGCAAGTCTTTCCATTTCTTGACTAAGTTGTTCAGCCTCAATCTCTCTATCAATTCTATGGGAAATCTTAGACTCAATGTTTATCTCGTGTATGACTCCTATATATTGAGGTGCACTTCTTCTTAAGTCCCAAGCTATTTTAGCTAGACCATCAATGATTTCTCGTTGACCGCCGTTTGGAACTAGATTAGGTTGCTCAAAGGGGAGAAAACCATCACTTGGGAGACACATGAAGGAACATGCTATGAATCTATAACTGACAATGAATGTAGACATATATGAGGTCTAGATGATGATAGATATGATAATGTAACTAATATGGATGATAATGCAAAAGACCTAGGATGATAATGAGGAAGTAAGTGGGACTATCAAAAAGATGTAGGATGATAATGAGGACGTAAGTGGGACTATAGAAAAGATGTAGGATGATAATGAGGACGTAAGTGGGACTATGCAAAAGACGTAGGATGATAATGAGGACGCAAGTGGGACTATGCAAAAGACATAGGACAATAATGAGGATGTAAGTGGGACTATGCAAGGACTATGTAAAAGACTGCCTAGGGTCACAAGTATGTAAAGACTTTTGAGTTTTGGTTTCAAAATGGACTTTGTTTTCTGTAACTTTGTGTGTGGGACAATGTTTTTTAGTTTTCCAAATCTAAGAACAATTGCTGGTAGGTATGTATAGCTGACTAACTCAATTTTCATACAATCTCAGAAAATTCAGAGATACGTGGGATAGGGCCTGAAATAGCCCAAGGGACTGACTCAATACTGGTCTAGCACAATGATACATAAAAAAGCACATAATACAATCTTAGGATGGAAAGTGGACACCATTCAATGAGGCCCTTAGGAAATATCGAGACAAAACGAACAAATAGAGAGTCTAGCAACACTAGCTCCACTCCACGGTACACACTTCTCGGGCATGCCAGTCTCTCTTATCCTGAAGATCCGAAGATCTTATAGTTGAGGGATTTCTATATCATAGTGTAAGGTACATGAAGGGTATCTATGGGGTACGATCCACACTCCTAGAATCACTGAATGTATGATTTTTGGCAACTAAATTGGTTTGTAGTATTAGGTTTCAAGGCATCTCGATCCAATGACAAATTCTCTTAGAAAGCCACTTAAGGCTTTAGTTGAGCTTATTGGTGCAGGGAAGGCCCCCACATATGTCGAATTCACTCAACACTCTAGCTTCCTGACCAGTATATGTATATAGCATCTCAAAAAACCCGCTCGAGAGTACACTGGGAGAGATGATGTCCCCAACGCATCCCAATTCGAAGTACCTCTGTGGGGTAATGAAATCCCTAGTCAAAGATACCCCTCACTACATAGAATAAAATAAAAATTTGGATGTCGTTGTCACCTTCCTCCTTTCTCCCGAGACCCTGAAGGTGGGTGGAAAGTCAGTTAGTGCAACAGTAGGTCCACCCCAGACACAATAAAAATTCTTTACCTTAAGAAAAATAAAAAAGATTTAATCTAATGCAGCCTGATTCACATTCATTTTATAGCCCAAATTTAGGTGTTAGATATGCATGTGCATGTCTATTTTAAACACCAAATCAAAATATGAAGGCATACATGTCAATTTTAACCATTTGTTGATTTTAAGCACCAAAAAACCAAGTGTGAGATACATGCATGTCAATTTTAGCCCATGTTCATTTTAAGCACCAACAACAAAGTGTGAGATTATCCATGCATGTCCATTTTAACTGTTGTTGATTTTAAGCACCAAAAAATGAAGTGTGAGGTGATGCATGCAAAAAATACTAATCTAATCCTCTCTGCAAATCTGCCACAGGCTATAAATAGAAGATTAGTAGTAAAGTCCAACCAAAAGAAAACATAACCTCAAAATTTGACAGAAATGAATGCATAATCCTACCTGTGTGATTGCATGATACTTACAGATCGAATGCGTGACCTAACAGAGTGAATGTGTAATTATGACAGACCGAATGCATGATGATGACTGATTGATTACATAGCACTAACAGGTCGATTGCATGATAGATAGGCAGACAACAACAAAAGTTAAAAACTAAAAAATATAAGAAAACTAAACCTGATTAGGAACCTGCAAAACCAATTGTGAAGCCCTAGCCAAATCTCTCATCATCCATTCAATATTGATTAGATCATATTTAACTTGATAAGAAAGAACTAAGCTATTATATCTATCAAAGGCTAGTTGCTCTTCTAAATCCTGTATCAATTTTTCTACTTGGGGAACCTTTTGATAGCATTTGGCTTCTCTTCTTTATTGTTTCGTCCTTCTTGCACTTGAAATCCTGAACTGTACTTTTCTTTCCATAAACTGTTATAATCAAATCATGAAATAAAACCAATTTGATCCTAGATTAACCCAATTTGAGATAAAATTAGACAGACGAAATAACAGACGGAAGAAAAAATTAAACAACAATTAACCCTGCAGATGCATGATCCAGAAAGGGCGATTGTGTGATCTGAACAGGGCGATTGTGTAACCCTGTCAAAGTGAATGTGTGACCCCAAGGGGTTGAATGCGTGATGTTGTCTATGCGATTGCGGGATGATGTAATCATGATTGTGTGATGAAATATTTGTTCTCGAAATCCATGCAAAATCTATAAAAAAAATGCAAAAATTCGTACAACCTGCAGAAAATGACATAGAGAACATAGAAGGTAAGTTAGCTGTGCTTCACATCGGGTTCACC
Organism: Cryptomeria japonica; assembly: GCF_030272615.1. Taxonomy (NCBI): domain Eukaryota; kingdom Viridiplantae; phylum Streptophyta; class Pinopsida; order Cupressales; family Cupressaceae; genus Cryptomeria; species Cryptomeria japonica. The sequence continues at coordinate 694,555,166 of NC_081415.1, read as the reverse complement.
AAAATGTATGGATGTAAAATTCATCTTAATAACAATAATCAATTAGAATCAAAGGGAATAAATCCCTATCTAATCAAAGAATCTAACAAACAAGACAATTAAATAATGCAATATCAAGAAACAAACATTATAATAATTCAATAAAAAACTCCCTATTCCAAGATTGCATATCGCTTCCATTGCTCTTCTCTTCTCTGTGGTATGATGGCTCTCAGATATTGCGCTGGTAACCTACAAGTGACACAAAGATTCAAAGTTCGTGATTGTTGAGAATGGAGATTGAATGCTCAATTTATAGATTTTTGGAGAAGATTGATTGAAATGTGGAATAGATTGATCAAGAGGTGGAACTCAGGTGAGCTCACATAAAAATTGATAGTTGAACTACTGATTGTAGGAGTGAAAATCAATAGATTGAATAGATTAATTGAGTAAATTGAATAAGAAAAAGCTGACTGAAGGAAGAAAAAGAATGATTGGAGGAAATAAAGAAGAAGACAAAGAAAGCTTAATTTAGAAAAAGCTAGCTAAAAGATAGAAATAGAGATTGGAGAGATAAATGATTTAATTAATTAACTGGTTTAATTAATTAATTTAGCATGTGCTTGCATTTAGAGTTATATTTCCAATTTAATCTTTGCATGAAATTTATTCAAATAATTGAATTTGATAATTGAAAGGAAGAATTCGCTCTCTAACTCTATCTAGACCTAGGGTTTGGACTTTGGTTGTAGGACTGTAGGCTCTGACGTAGGGATGTACATGGGCCTCCCATGTAGGTAACCTCTTTAATTGGTTTTTGTGCAGGCTCTCCCAGCGTCCTCTTCGTCATTGCTTCACCTTGCCTTCCCTTGTGTGGGCGTTTAATGCCAGTTAATGGAGGGCTCTTCTAGAGGCAATGGAAAACTTAATAGCGATGCCCCATTTAAACCTAAGTCTTTCAAGGATGCGGTTACATCTTCTTCTCCCTCTGTTGTCGAAGGTGCGAGGTTTGTCATGAACCCTAATGGCAGCCCCTGTGGAGAAGGTAAGGACCCTCACTCGGACTAGGAATCTATCTCCATCTCTCCTAATGACCTAATGTGTAAAGAAATTAATATGGAAAAGGATAGACTTAGAGATACTATAATTTTCTTTGCTACTGTTGATTTGGATAAATGCCCTGCTTGTAAATTCATTGATAATTGGATTAGGAATGTATGGAACACTAAATTAGGTTATTTGGTATCGTTCTATAGACTCATTCAAAAAGGTTTGTTTGTTATCTTCTTTAAAGATCATAAAATGCAGAAAGAAGTGCTTAGTAAACAATATTGGTCTGTCAGAAAATGCACATTTCGTGCCCTAGAATGGACACCAGAAGCGGTCAATGAAGAAATTCTTGCACTCTCGTGGCCTAGATGGGTTCTAATTCGAGAAGTGCCTCCGCTATTGTGGAAGTTCATACCCCAAATTCTGGAACCGATAGGAAAAGCTATTCAGGTGGATAACTCATCCTCACTTATTCCTCATTTAGATGCTAGGGTTTTGATATCACTTAATCCTGGGTGTGATTTCCCCAAAATGGTTAATATTAATCTCAAAACCGAAGTCGTGATTTGCCCTATTGAAATCCTTGGTGGGGTGAACGCTTTCTTTCTCTGCAGGAAAGAAGGGCATATCCACAAGAATTGCCTGATTATTAATAAAACTAAGGGCTCAGATAGACCTTGCAATCAATCTGACAACCTGCCACCTGTTCATGAAATGCACATCCTGAGCATGGAAAATCTCAATGGCATTACTAAAAAAATCAATAACTTGCTAAAAGGGGAAAATTCTAAACCCTTGGAAGGTGGAAAAATCTTCAACTTTAGTAGCTCTGGAGTTGCTCTCACCCCTCATTCTACAATCTCAAATGCTCTAAAACAGATAAATGAGAATCCACAGGAGGAGTTTCAGATTGTGAGAAAAAATCCTAAGAAAAGAAGGAGAAAAAATGTACAACAATTAGCATTGGATAAAATTAGGGCAAATGGTCCTAGTAATTTGACTAATAAGATAAATCTGGACAGCAATTTAACATCTCCTATGGAGGATGATGGTCTTGAGGTCCCCTCGAAGATGAAATTCTCTAGCCTAGCCTTTAATGGTGGTAACCCTGGTGCTCATAACCCTAAGGATAGAGACAGGGTGAGTAGTGAGCTGAGTTTGGGAGGGGGCCAGTTTGGGTTGATGAATATAACTTCTCACAGAAGTTCGGCAGACATGGATGTCTCATTTAAAGTGATTCCATCAAAGGATCCTCCCTTCATCACCGAGGTTGAGATTCCCTCTCAATCTAAACCCATTCTTGATACGATCTCTATCATTCCCCCTAAGAAGTTTATAGTGTTGGCAAATGCACACTCCAATGATACATTGTAGGTGATTGAAGGTTTTGTCATTGATGGCAACCTTACAATCCTATGACACCAGCAAGGCAATCGACTAGCACTAGTAAGATCAGACTTTACACTGGCACACAGACCACTGACACCGGCAGTGAAAGGAAGCATATCGGCACAGAGGCCGACAAGAATTTTGTTTGTAAATTATTTTGTTAATTATTGTAAAATCATTGTAAGATGACTTGGCAAGTTGTAAAATGACTCATATATATAAGAGTTCATTATAGAGGAAGAAATAGAATGTAATGAGGAAAAATAAGGCAGACCTATTATGCGAATTATAGGTTAAGGGTTTATGTATGAAGCAGAGCTATAAACCGGTACTAGATCTGGCATAGTAGATGCTATTTTGAAGCAGTACAAGACATTGGATTTATATAATCCATTTTGTAAGTCAGTGAGACTTCCCATTTTGTAATTGAGTAGTGAGCTCTAGGCACTTGGCTTTCTTGCATGTGCATGCCCCTCTTGCAGCAGTAATATTCTCTTATTGGCTAGTAAGTGAATATTGTGGGTCACAAATCCCACTGAGGTTTTTCCCACATCAGGTTTCCTCATTAAACTATTGTGTTATGGTGTGTTTTTCATGTGGTTGATGTTATCTCTGTTTATTGCATTACTTTCTGTTTATCGGTATACAATATTAATATGTTCTACATGTTTTAAGTTAAGAAAATCATCTAACCGGTTAGATACTGATTCACCCCCCCCCCCTCTCAGTATCTGTGGGAATCCTAACATATAGAGCTTGAAGATTCCTATGTGATTGAGGTCATTGTTGCTGACCCTAAGGCTGGTGAAGCTAATCCACTATCTAGTGATGGTGTTATTCTAGACCTTCCAGATAGTTTGAAGGCTTTGGAGTCTTGTGCTAAGACCCCGGAGACCCCCAATCAGGGGATCATTAGAAAGGAGTCTGAAATAGATGAGGAAGACCAGGGAGAAGAGTGCCTAGGAGAAGGAGAGTGGACTATAGATACTGAAAATCCTAAGGCAATCCCTAGGAGAAGAAGGGGTAGACCTCTAGGATCCAAAAATAGGGGTACTATTAATAGAAGGAATAATGAGGAGAAGAAAGACCTCCCGAGATGCTTTAACAAGTTTAAAGCATCCAAAGAATAAAACAATACTCTGAACCTAGATGAAGTGCATCTCTTGGAACATTAGGGGTTTGGAATCTCCAGATAGGAAACAAATGATTAGAAGGTTTTTCAACCAGCATAAGAACGGAGACTTCATTATGCTTTAAGAACTCAAGGCTGTAAAGTTTACCCTGGATGTCAACCTAGAATTTATATGGAAAGACTCTATCAAGGTCTCCTCAAATCATGAAAGAGGTAGAGGAGGTGTTAGAATTCTTATCAACCCCATATGGAAAGAGAGCATAGTAAACCAAGGATGCTCACCATGTAACAGAGCGGTCTGGGTGTCCCTAGAGAATAATGGAATCAGATTTGGAATTTGTTCCATTTATGCCCCCAACGACTATAAGGAGAGAATTGCATTATGGGATTGGATCGCCACATTGCCAGATATCCCCTGGTTTATAGGAGGTGACTTTAACATGGTTGAAACTCGGGAAGACAAGTATGGAGGTATTCCTATGGAATGGAAAGGGATGGAGAAAATTCACTCGGAAAGATTGAAAAACCGAAAAAAACTGTTTGACCTTCTGTTCTGCAAAAAGAAAGATAACTCTGAAATTTGGTACACATGGTGCAACTTTCAGAGTGGGAAACACGGGATCTTTTGTAGGCTTGATAGGTTCTATGCTAATAAAGACCATTTCTCTTTTGACCTAGGCAATAATGGCAAACCTGTGATAGTTTTTCCAACCACTCTTTCAGACCACCATCCTATCATCTCTCAGGTTAGGCTTAGAGATTACCCCGAGAGCCAGGAAACTCCAAAGGATAAGTTCTTTTTGAATTCCAGCCTTCTCTTAGATGCAGATGTGTTGAGTTTGGTTAAGATCATCAGGATGTTTAACAAAAGGAATAAATTGTTGAATTCTTTTGTGGAAAGATGGAACCAGAATGTGGATAGTTGGCAAGTGATGCTTCAAACCATAGGGCAAAAGAAAGCAAGGGATTTTAGGTGGAAAGAGAAAAGTCTAGCTGAAAACTTCCACTTGTGTGAAGCTAAGATTCAGGACAACCCAAGTAGTATCGAACTTACTCATGAGGTAGCCTTGGTCAGGGATAGACTCAAAAAGCATCAGCAGACGAAGACCAGAGGGGCCATAATCAGGGCACAAGCACATTGGATGCAATTTGGGGATAAAGGATCCAAATTTTTCTTTAATATGCTGAAGCAAAAATAGTGTAGAGAACAAATTGATAGGATTTGGGTAGAAAATAGAGAAGTTAAGGACTTGGAAGATATCAAGGAGGCATTCTTCCAATTCTATAAAGGTCTCTTCTCATTTGAAGACTCTGCTAACTCCTGGGAAGCAAGAGAAAAGTGTAGAAGGATTATTCCTCCTAAGATTTCAGAGGCAGATGCACATGCATTAAAAGGGCCTATCACTCTACAAGAAGTAAAAGCTACCATCAAGAACCTGAATAATAACAAGTCTCCAAGCCCGGATGGGCTGGCGATAGAATTCTACAAAGCCAATGAGGATTGGGTGAGTCATGACTTACATGAGATTTACACTGAGGCCTTTAACACTGGCTCTTTAGGGGAATGAATTAACAGTGGGATTATCAAATTACTTCCTAAGGATTGGGACAAGTCCCTTATAAAAAACTGGATACCGATAACACTCCTTAACATGTCTTACAAAATATTGGCCAAAACTCTAGCGATCGGAATGGAAAACATTCTTCCTAAATTCATTTTCTCCACACAAATAGGCTTTATCAAAGGAAGATATATATTGGAAAATCTAATTACCAGCTGGGAGGCCATGGAATGGGTGAGGACTTCAGGACAGAACGCAGCCATGTTTCTCCTAGATTTTGAAAAAGCATATGATAGGGTAGAATGGGGCTTTATTTTGACTATGTTAGAAGCTTTTGGTTTTCCAGCAGAATTCTATAAATGGATTATGGTTTTGCTCAAAGACGCTTCAGCTTAGGTAGAAGTTAACGGATCCCTATCTCAAAACATTTCTCTAGGCAGGTCCATTAGACAGGGTTGCCCCTTAGCCCCTGCTCTCTTCATTATTGTAGTCAATGCCCTGTTCTACATACTTAGAGACTCTACTATCTCTCCTAAAGTTTAGGGGATCCAACTTCCAAATGGGGAGGAATTGATCAATGCACAATTTGCTGATGACACAACACTCTTTCTAGATATTAGTAAACATAATTTGGAGGCCCTAGAAGGTAAAATCAAATTCCTAGGGGAGATTTCGGGAGCTAAAACTTCACAAAGAAAATCTACCATGCTTGGGTGGGAGGAGCAACCTCCGGACTGGTAGCAACAGTTTGGGATCTAGTGGGGAGGACCTAACAAGATAGTTAGGTACCTAGGAATTCCATTTGCCATTTCCCCATCTCTCAAAGAAATGTGGCAATGGGTTAGAACCAAGATAGAAAAAAAAATTAACAGATGGGATAATAGATATCTCTCACTTGTCGGGAGAATGTAGGTATGCCAAAAAGTCCTATCTTCCTACAATATTAATTACTCATCAGTATGGATGTTCTCTAATTACCAGATCTTAGAAATACAGAAACCATCAGGAACTTCCTGTGGTCTGATGGAAAAGGTAAAAAGAAAATGCATTTTGTTAAATGGGAGTGGTGTCATAAGGACAAGAGTCTGGGAGGGCTAGGACTTAAGGACTTGAGAATCCAAGGAATTGCTCTTGCAGCAAAATGGATTTTCCAGGTTCTTGATGGGAATGAACCATGGAAGGTGCTGGTTAGGAATAATATCTTGAAGGCCGTACCAAAGAAGGCCTAAACTTGGAAATCCCTCCCTTTCTGTGACCTTGTGGCTGGGGACTTCAAGGTATCAGTACAAGGGTCCAATGTCTTCAATTCTATCTGGAAGGCCTGGAGTAGTGTTAAACCCTTCATCAGCAATAATAGAGTCAACAACAATGAGTTTATTCATGGAGGTATATCCATTTGGTGGAACCTCTTGCACTCCTCCAAACCCTTGGCTCTTACGCATGGGTGCTCTGCCAAAGCATGGGTGGCAAAAGGCATCTGCTGCTTTAAAGATATTATTAAGGATGATAGGCTACTAGATTGGGATACCCTTAGAGCTAGATTTAACCTTCTGAGTTCCCATAAACGCACCTATAATATGCTACAGAAAGCTTGTGAGAAGGTTTATTTGCCCAAGAAATGCAAAAATGATATAGAATTTTGTAAGGATCTTTTGTCGAATAATACCATCTTGGTTCATAATATTAAAACTACTGTTATCTATATGACCCTAACATATGATGAAGCAAAAATTTCCGATGCTAACAATCTGTGGTTTGTAGACTTTTCAGTTAAACAATGGCAGAAGGTGTTCAATAGGCTCTGGAGTAGCCCTGTCGCTCCTAAAGAGAAATGTTTTAAATGGCTGTTGATTTTAAACAGGTTACCAATCAGAAAAGATCATAACAACAGTGATATTTGTAATATTTGTAGGGTTCTTGAATCAGTTAGGCATATTTTTTTTTATTGTAGCATTGCTAAATAAATCTGGTTATTATTTGGTATTGATATTCTTGTTCAATTTATTGTTTTTGATGTTATAATCAAATATATTAAAGACCTAAAAAAGGACACTAACATTTTTTGGTATGTTCTTACTTTTGAGATTTTATGGCACATTTGGAAATTAAGAAGTGAAGATAAATTTCAGGGCTTAGGTAGGGCCCTTACTGAGTATTTTCGTGGACTCACCTTTTATCGAATTCTCCTGCAGGTATCAATAACGATGAATGTAGAAAAGAACAAGTTCTTCAAGTTCATAAAGGATGGAAATGTAAGGATGTTCCTTCATGAGCTGGAAAACAGATATAAATGGAAGAGAACAATCAAAGGGAAGAAAGATGTGGACTTGGCTCTGGAGACCCTACAAGCAGAGGTGGCCAAAGCGTGATACCCTATTCAAGATCAGATTTAGATGCTCACAAAAATTCTTGATGGAAAATAAGTCGTTTGGATGGAGGGCCCCAGGGGTTGGACCACATGGATCGATGCTCCGTAGGAACAAATCCTTCCAGGATAATTGACATGGACATGGCAACTCCGTTTGGCAAATATGAGCATAGTGGCTCCTTTTTGAATTTAAACATTATAGTATCATATGTATAAATTTTTACATCTTTGTTTATAATTCTCAGTAAAACTGTTAAACTTGTGAAGTTTGGACTTGTTGTCCAGATTGAAAAATTGTACATGTTTTTGTAATAGTCTTCTCTCCTTATATGCACTATAAAAAATAATAATTGAATTTATTTTAATTCAATTTAGCATTTGAATATATTTAGAACTTGACTTTGATTTTCAATTTGATTTTTGAAATCATGCACATGTAATTGAATTTGGAAGAAATTAGAAGAAATAAGAAATTAAATGAAATTAGAATTTGGGGATTTGGAAATGGAAGAATTAATTAGTTAATTAAATAATTTAAAGAAACTATTTTATTATTTTAGAAATGGACTTTAATTAAATAATAAAGACTGTTTAATTTAAAGGATTAAATCATAATTAATTAAATAATAAATATTTAATTAATATTTAGAAAAGGGTTGAATGATTAGATGATTAGAGATAGAAATTGAATAATTAGTAATTTATTTAAATAATAAAGATTATTTAAATTGGGGAATTAATAAGAATTAATTAAATAATAAATATCTAATTAATATTTAGAATTTTTTTAAAATGATTAAATGATGATTAAATAATAAATATCTAATTATTAAGATGATGAGGAAATATGAAATTAGAAGAATAAGATTAATTATCTTAATTAAATAATTAAAGAATTATTTAACTGATTAGAGGAATAATTAGTACATGATCAATGAGGCATTTTTTAGGTGTCTACAGTCTCTAAAGAACAAATTTGAAGAATGTGGTAGGTTGGTTCATGAAAATGATATGTTGAGAACTGATTTGGTACAATGCCAGAGTAATGAGAAAGAGCTTGAGAGAAAAATGATAATACTAAGAGAAGATTTAACTGTTGCAAGTACATACAAAGAAAAATTCAAGATCAGCTCAGCACAACTTGATGAGTTATTGAAGAGACAGAGGCAGATTGGAGATTCCAGTGGACTTGGATTTGAGCAAGGACAGAGTTCCGATACTGCTAATGAAGTTCAAAACCATAAGGCACCGATAAGGCAATTCAATGCTTATAAATTCAATGGTAGATGTTTTGTTTGCAATAGATTTGGTCACATGGCTAGGCAATGTAGAAATAGAGAAAATTAGAACTCTGATTCTGCTCATGGTAAATGTTCTAAATGCAATAAAATTGGTTATAAGACAGAAGATTGCAGAATGAATGTTAAATTCTATGCTTGTGGAAAATTTGGACAGATGGCTAATCAGTGTAGGTCAAGCAATTTCACCAGTTTTAGCAAAGCAATTCAAAAGAACAATGTTACATGTTATGCATGTAATGAAGTTGAACATATTGCTAAGTTCTGTAGAAGCAGAAATCCATCGGTTAGTAATGGAGGATCAAATGAAAAAGGAAAAGAGAAGGTTAGTGAAATTTGACAAGATCATACTATTAGATACTTGATCAGTCCCAAAGACACTAAGAGGGGGGCGTGAATCAGTGTCTAACGGTAAATACAAGATTTAAACTTGTTTGCAACTTTATAACCCAAATTAATATACTCGTAAGCAAATAATAATGTAGTAAAGAAAAACAAAAGTATAACCATCAATGCACACCATAACAGAGATATTTTTGGTGAAGAAACCCAGTAGGGGAAAAACCTCGGTGGGATTTATGACCCACAATATTTACTCACTAGCCAATATGAATAAATATTACTTATACAATAAGGGCCTACACATGTAGGAAGGCCAACAGCCTATAGCTCACTGCTCAGTCACAAAAAGGAGTCCCACTGACTACAATTGGATGGTTAAATCCAATGACAATGTACTGCTCAAAATAACATCTGCAATGCTGGATTCAGTACCGGTTTAAGCTCTGTTAGATACCTTTGCCATAAACCTTGCTTTTCTCTACTTTGCTCTTATTCATTCATAAAATAATTATATCAAAATGCATATACAGTTATTTGCTCTCATATACTGCTTACATTCATTACCTAATTACCTTTCAAAATGACCTACAAGATATCATACATATATGAGTCTTTACAATACATCATGTCGGCTATACAATATAATTACAATACAAAACAATATTATTTCCATGTCAGCTTAGAGTGCCGGTGTGATCTATTGTCTATGTAGACTAGATGCCGATGTGAATAAACTTGTAGTGCTTGCCGGTATCGATAAATGATGTTTGTTGCCGATGTAAACTGTGAAACATGTTACCAGTTGCTTGCCATCAATGACAACATCAACCATTCTCCTCTAAGTGTATAATTCCAACAATCTCCCCCTTTGGCATTGATGGCAACACTCATGAGAAAAATCCAAAAACTGATATCCAAAAGTGAAGTTCAAAAGCTAAGTGTGCTCTCTCTGAGAAAATGATCTACTTATGTACATTTTTCTCATACACCACTACTCCCCATTTGACATCAATGACAAAGGATGCCAAAAGAATCAAAGAATTCAAAATTTACCTAGAAACCTGTAACCAGTTATGTACAATCTAAAAAATGTCTGCCAAAACTAAGTTAAGACCTTGCAAAAACTTAGTACTATCAGAAATTATGGTCTTTGTCCATCAGATCATCTTGGTCAGATAATGCATCTATTGCTCTGTTGATCTGTTGCCTTGAATAGATGCCTTAGACAACTCATTCTGGTGTGTTAATAAGTTGTCCAATATAGGACCAAGTTTGTTCTTCAACTCCCGAGTTTTCATTCTCAACCTTGGCTTCTCTCTTTCTAATTTCTCAATCTTCTCTTCATAGGTTGCCATTTCCTGATCCAAAACTGAAGTAAGTGCCAAAGAACAAACCTGGTAAAAAACCAAATATTATCATATTATCAGCTATGTCATCAATTTCCTTATGTGTTTTCCTTATTTCCTTATCAATATCCTCGATTAGATGGCATGGTTTACATGATTCCTTGTACAACTCTTTGTATTCCAGAATGGTGGAATTTAGTGCCAGTAACAAAGAGTCAATTTGTCTGGTACATTCCTTAATTGTCCTGTCAAAGAATTCATCTTTCTTCTTATTCACTCTTTCCTTAACGGTCTCTTCATTTATTTTATTCATACTTTGAATATTAGAAGAAATGAATTTGGACAATGTGTCCAATTTACCTAAAGATCCATCAATATGATCAACTTTACATGCCGGTGCAATCATTTGCAAAATTAGTAAAGTATCATCAATGGCCTTAAATGCTAAGGCATTGCATTCTATAATCTTCTTTATTGAATCTAAAAGTTGATCTATAACATTCTTTGGTCTATAATCCATAGTGGAAGTGCTAGGCAAAGTGATAGGTTCTCCAGTTGGTTTCTTATCTTCTCCGGATGTCTACACATTAACCTTAACCACTTCTACTATCTTGCTTCCATCATTAACCTCTTCTTTATTCATTGTTTCTTCCTTATTTTCACTTTTGTTTTCAACCTTATTTTCACCCTTACTATCATCCAAATTGTTTGCCTTGCTGATTATTGGTTTAGATATGCTCTATTCATGCCCTATTCCAATTCCAGTTCATGTTTCTGCTACTGCTTCTACCGGTATTTCAGTGTTAAGTCGAGTATCATCAGGGATGGATTCTGATTTCTTAACTTCAGCTGGTATCTCAATATTCTGCTGAGAGTCAATAGTGTTGATCGGTGACTCAAAGATCTCAAGATTTTTAGTTTCAACTTTCTTTACCTATGCAGTTTCCTTATCCAACACAATATTAAAATCCCGAGTGTCCACATTCATGGTAAAAAGAATGTCTAACTCTGGATTAATGTCATCTTTTTTTATTTCCTCTACCTTCTCTTCAGGTTGACTATCATTTTATGTTGGTGCCTCTTTAGTTATTGGTGGGGTGTCCTGTGCCGGTGGAGGAAGGTTATCCTTGATCGTGATATCAGGTAAACTTCCAATTTTCCCTTTACCTTTATCAACTTTTCGATATACCTTACCAAATGACTTATCTACTTTCTGTCTGTCTGTCCTTCTCTTCTTTCTTCTCTCTCTCAACAAAAAATATATCCCACTTATCCATTGTTTCATCTGCTATTTCTTTCACCCTACCGGCCATAAGACTAACTTGTCGGTGACCACTTACAAAAATAGTTCTATTTGTGTCAGATATTAGATCATCAATTTCCTACTTGGAATTAACAGGATGCACAACTAATAGAGCTTCTACCTTTAATTTCTTGGCAAGCTCCATAACAGACATTCTCTTAGCCTCTAATCTTAAGTACAAATCATTAGGTAGAACATCTACAACTTCAATAAGAACCTTCTTGTATATGTATAGATACAAAATAATAATTTTTTCTATGGTTTCCTTATCTGAATCATTGAAAGAATGATAAAATTTATTCACATTACCAAGGTTACCATCTTGGGTGATTTCATTGATCAACTCTTCCGGTGAAAGAGTATCTGGTGCCTTAGGTTCAGATTTCTTCTTTAGAGTCACTTTCTTCTTAGGACCATTGGACTCTCTTACAACCCATTATTTCTTTCTCCGTGTCCTTGACTTCTTGAGAGATGGAGCAAGTGTCGGTGAGGGTTTTCTTTTCTTCCTGTCCACTCTCTTCAATTCGTTTGCCTTATCAGTGTCAGAATCTGATGAAGTAGCCATAGGGGAAATGTGAGCTACCAGTTTTTGCTCTGATTGACTTTCTTTCACACTAGCAACAATACCGCCAAGATTCATCAATCCTTTACCAACTTAGGAGCATCTTTCATTAGTTTCTCTCTTTTCTTCCTCTTCTTTTTCATGACTACTTCCTTCTCAATTGTTTCTGCATTTCCAAAAATTTCCTCTGAGGGTTCCATTGGAGCATCTAGGAGTATTCTACCATATGAATCTAAGATGTGAGAATCCACCTCATATCCCATTTCAATAAACCAGATAGTTTGGGGTCTAACTACCTCCATCCAAATTTCATCTCTTTTCACTACAAAGCATATATATTTATCATATTTATCCATAATGCTTTGGGGAATCCTTTTCCTTTGTCTCATTTTAGCTTGGAAATTCTTGAAATAGTCTTTCACCAACTCATCACCATCAGATCCCATGCCAGTAATTGCCTCCTTTATCTATTTTCCAACGAAAGTATCATAGGCAAAATCCTTATGTCCTATACCGAGAATCTCCTTTGAGAAGTAAAGCATTAAACACACAATCAAACTTCCAAATTTGAAGGTTCCTTTCTTATCACTTTTATTTTGTGAAAATTCTCTAACAGTTCATCCATTAACCATTCATAGATGTCAGTTTTAGCATTGTTTAATATCATCTCTTGAGCACAATGAATGCATAAACTAGATACACAATTCAACCTATTAGTATGAGTAACTTTATAGCCAATGACTATACTTACAAATTTAACATTATTATCCTTTATATCATTGACCCTAAGTGACCTGTTGTCAAATGTAGCTCTGGTTAAGCTCATAACCTCTTTGTTTGGGATTTTCTTCTTGTTAGGCCTAGTGTCGATGGATGGTAAACTAGTAATAGTCCTTATAGCTTCCTTAGTAATCTTAAAAATTGAGTCCAACCACATAAATTCACCATGAACCCTACTAAGAACATAGCAGACGATTTCATCTGAGAATTCTGGCATATGGAGGATATCAATGAAACCTAAATCCTCAACTACCTTGTGTTCTAGTTTCACTATCCCATTCTTGTCAGTGATAACATTCATGTACATGTTCTTCAAATCTTCGGACCCTAAACTCTCTATGTTATAATGTGTGTATGCCCTCGGGTCTTTAGAAAATGCAACTCCCTTCGGGATTCTAGAAAATGGACCAATGGAGTTATCTAGTTTTTCTATCTTGGGGATTATCTTGAAAATGGGTCTAGGTCATTTTATGTTCTCCATAATGGTAGGGTTTGTGATGAATTCGGGAACAAAAGATGATGATGCCATTGTGCAAGATAAATACCTTTTAGCTGAGAAATCCTTGAATGCTCTGAAAAACCTTTTGTTGCTTCACCTTTGGGATGCCTTTACTCAATTTCTCTCTTCTTCGAACGCTTGAATGCTTGGTAAGTCAAAATGAGAAGTTATGGTGCCTTTATAATCAAAAAGCTAACTTACAGCCGCAATAAATGTTTCGTCGGTGAAGTGAAAACTCTACATATTTTTCGGTAAAGAAGAATTATAACTTCTTACCACTAACTGAGGGTAAATGCATAATTTTCAATTTGTTTCCTCACCCATAAGGATTACTTCTTAGTTAGATGAAGAATCTCCTGTCAGTGCAGGATTACCCTGTTCTACCGGTGCAAAGACAAATTCATCAATTCTCTGATCCCTCTTCCTAATCCATTGTTTAGAAAATTATTTCTTGATTTCAATCACCTTTTCTTTACCTTTGTCATTAGATCCTTTAAAGTTTGTCGGTACACTCTTGCTTCTACAAAATTTTGCAATATGCCCAATCTTGTTACATGCATAACAAGTTACATTGTTTCTCTGAATAGCTTTTCCATAACCTTCACCGATTGGACTTCTACATTGATTAGATAAATGTCCAAATCTACCACAAACATAGAATTTCAAATTCATTCTGCAATTATCTGAGTTATGGCCATTTTTATTGCATTTGGAATATTGACTAGTGGATGAGTTTGTATTCTGATTATTCCTAAATCTGCACTGATTTGCTCTATGACCAAATTTATTGCAATTAAAACATTTCCCATTGAATTTATAAGCATTAGGTTGTCTTATTGGTTTGCTGTGATCATGATTGTTTGCAGTCTCGGAACTTTCTCCATGTTTAAATCCAAGTCCAATTGTTTCTCCATCAGGTTTCTGACTTTTCAGCATATTATCAAGATTATCTGAACTCTTCTTGAATTTGTCTTTGTATTCATTTGCGATGACCAACTCACCTTCCAAAGTGCTAACTTGTCTCATAAGTTCTTCTTTGTCATGTTGCATGTGAATCAAATCTATTTTAAGCATATCATTTTCATATCTAAGCCTTAGAGATTCATTTGATCTTTCATTAAGTCTTCTGGCCAAATCTTCCTCATTCCTCTTTCTATCTTCAATATCCTTGCATAGTCTCATGGTTAAATCTTGCATCTCATTCTTCATGTTACTGTTCTCTTGTCTCAATTTCTTTGTAATATCTCTAAGAGTTTCTTTTTTTCATCATCTTGATTTTGCAATTGCACATGTAAATTTTTTCTCTTATTCTTTGCTATAACCAAGTTATCTTGAAGTGCTTTGATTAATTCTCGAGCAGTTCTGAGTTCATCTTCTAGTTTGATATTTTTCAATTTTTCTGCATCAAAATCTTCAAGAGCTCCTTCCAACTGTTGTCTCAAACTTTCCATCGGTACCAGTTTCAGAATCTTCCTCAAGCTGTTAGGCTTTTGTAAATAGAGGACTAGGCTCTGATACCAATTGTTAGATACTTGATCAGTCCCAAAGACACTGAGGGGGGGGGGGGGGGTGAATAAGTGTCTAACCGGTAAATAAAATATTTAAACTTGTTTGCAACTTTATAACCCAAATTAATATACTAGTAAGCAAAGAATAATGCAGTAAAGAAAAACAAAAGTATAACCATCAATGCACACCATAACAGAGATATTTTTGGTGAGGAAACCCGGTAGGGGAAAAACCTCGGTGGGATTTGTGACCCACAATATTTACTCACTAGACAATATGAATAAATATTACTTATACAATAAGGGCCTGCACATGTAGGAAGGCCAGCAGCCTATAGCTCACTGCTCAATCACAAAAAGGAGTCCCACTGACTACAATTGGATGGTTAAATCCAATGACAATGTACTGCTCAAAATAGCATCTGCAATGCTGGATTCAGTACCAGTTTAAGCTCTGTCAGATACCTTTTCTATAAACCTTTCTTTTCTCTACTTTTCTCTTATTCATTCATAAAATAATTATATCAAAATGCATATGCAGTTATTCGCTCTCATATACTGCTTACAATCATTACCTAATTACCTTTCAAAATGACCTACAAGATCTCATACATATATGAGTCTTTACAATACATCATGTTAGCTATACAATATAATTACAATACAAAACAATATTATTTCCATTTCGGCTTAGAGAGCTGATGTGATCTATTGTCGGTGTAGACTAGATGCCAGTGTGAATAAACTTGTAGTGCCTTCTGGTGCCAGTAAATGATGTATGTTACTGGTGTAACCTGTGAAGCATGTTACCAGTTGGTTTCCATCAATGACAATATCAACTATTCTCCTCTGAGTATATAATGCCAACACATACTCAAAGATGGGTTAGGAAGACTAGAGAACAATTATCAGATGGGAATGTCCCAGTTACCTATCCGACAGAAGAGGCTGCTCCTGCACCGGCACTGAGCTAATTTAGTAACTAAGGCAGATACCTTAGGGGTAGGAAAATTTGATGAAGATGTTGCATATGCCTTGGGAATAGGTTTTGGAAGATGTTCTAGATATTGGAGAGGATTATCCGACATGGATATGTTCTAAGCAAGATCCACTATCTTTCACCGGTAGTCATTTATGTCAATGGAAGATTAGGGTTTTCTCTTGAAGGATAAAAGGTTGAATACACTTCATTGTTAATCACCTTGCATTCAGAGTGATTTCAGAGCGATTCAGAATGACTAAGTGTGATCAAAGGCTATTAAGAGGTAATTAGATTTCTTCTTGAACTATTTCATCAACATCTAGAAGAATTTGTTGAAGTTTTTCACTGAGAGAGAGAAAAGGTATTTATCTTGAAACATGGAAGCGGGATCATTTAATATTCTTGTTTTTGTTGCAAACCCAATTGTTGTGGAGGTCAAGGACTGCCCTAGGCCAATTTTCAAGTGGTATCCACATGTGGTTACCCAAGAAGATTCAGTTGGAAGGTTTTCTCATATTCTGGAGGGTGTTGTGTATGTAGAGGATGTTAGGGCATACATTCACTGTCATATAGAGGACTTAGGAACTTCATAGATCAAGGGAATGTATATGAGTGAACTAATGGGAGAAGATGGAAATATCAAACTGACATATAAACATATTGAAGAACTAGGGTTTACAGACATTCTGGATATTCTGGAGTTTGACAATGAAATAATCATATATGTACTAAGAAGAGTACATGGGGAATTCATATGGTTGGACAGACCTTACAAAATCACTAAGGAAGCCATCTGGGCAATTACTGGTTTGTCATTGGTAGGACAACATCCAGATAAGAAAGTTTCAAATGACTTCATGAGGAAGATCACCAGCACTACATCTGACAAGAGATCCATGAAAGTGAGCACCATCACCAACACCGACATCAAATTTGGAAGTATGGTTATAGGATACAAGGTAGCTCAATCAAACCAACTAAATTCTATTTCTAGTTCATGCATTTTGGCTGCATATAAAATGATGAGAGACAATGTAAAGTTATATCTTTGTAGTTGGATGCTTGATGAGTTGTTAATCAACTTAGGAAAGAATACGGGTGAGAAGAAGGGAACTTTCTGGTATGGGAATTTGTTAGTCTGCTTGATGCTATATTTTTTGAATGATACACCTGGTTCTGATAGGAAACAATGGGCTTTTCACATTTTGGTAGGAAGACAATTAAAACAGTCAATTGTTGCATTAGGAAGAAAAACAAATGATAATTAAGATATGGGGCTATTTCAAGGCATTTCAAAAATCTATGAGGTCTAGGGTAAGGGTACCTGAGAATATAGTAGAGAAATATTCTACCAACATTTTCTTCATGGTAAAGAAGGATGAGACTCTCATGGAAGTAGTTAAGCGTCGAAAGATTTGGATTGTGGAAATGGGCTATGAGGTGGATGCACAGATTCTTGATGCCTACACAAAATGCTAATTGATGCACCAATAGATGAGGCAAAGAAGCCCTGTGGAACTGCACAACAGAAGACTCTAGAGGTTGAAATAGATTTCAACAAGAAGAAAAGGGAGAAACAAGAAGGAAAAGAAAGTAAGTTTGTACAGAAGGTCTCAAAGGACATCAAGGCACTAATTGATGTTGTCCTATAGAAAGGTAGAAAGAGGAAGGATCCATAAGTTCATATTGAATTTGAATCAGAGGATGACACTCCATTAGCATTCAAGAGGGCTGTTAGGAAGAAACCAGAGGAAACAAAGGTGGAAGAAAAGAAGCAACTGGTTAGGAAGGTCACAATCAAGCTACCAGCACAAAAGCAAGCACCTAAGGCTACACCTACAACTGCATCTAGTATTGTCAAGAGGAAGAAGAAGGATGACATTGATTCTGTTAAGGTTTCACCTAAGACTTGTACAAAAATTGTAGATGAAATTACAAAAGATGCCATGTTGAAAAATGTTAAATTTAATTATGAAAACTTAGAGGGTGATGAATAGAGAGAGATAAAAGAAGCAGTCTTACTATACTTAGATATCTATAAGAAAGACTTAATAGAGATAGAAAATCAAATACCGGTTGAGTTATATAGCATGTTGGCTGCTAGAAGATTATCTATTATGCAAGAGGATAAACACATTAAAATGCAAGAACTATTAGCTATATGTGTTACTATAACTCTATATGAAATGGATAAGACAATTGAGTCGACAGACACAAAGGGCTTCAGTAGTAAACATAGGATTGATGAATAATGATGAACTACTAAGGTCTTAACCAGAACTAAGAGGGGGGGGTGAATCAGTACACACAAAAAAATTCTTCAACACTTTGTTATATCAAAACATAGCTGACCAGTTATCTTCATCACTGAACTTAACCAAAGCTATATCGGTTAAACAAAAATACTTTAGATAGCTAAACTGGTTAAACAAAAATACTTCAGACAACATTTAACAGATCTCAAATCTTGATGACTAATTCACCGTTATAATCATGCATGAGTTGTATAAATAATACCACAACCATTTAACATTGCACACATATCTAACTTAATCAGAATCACACAATCATCACATGAAAAACTCACAACCCATAACATAGATTTTTCACGTGGAAACCCAAATGGGAAAAACCACGATGGGAATGAATACCCCCAAGTTGTTTGTTAACTCTGTTGAAGTCTTCTTTATTCAGGGCCTAGTCCGGTTAAAGACTTTGGTCCTGTTAGGAACGGATCCTGTTAGGGATCACCTAGTTAAGGGATGGCTATTACCCTATTAAAGGTTGAAACCCTGTTAAGAGTTACCTCGCTAGAGGATTTAAATAACTCAATAACCTTGAGCCACTTGGTTAGAGGATTTACAAAAAAGCCTGTTAAAGCTACCCGGCCAAGGGATTTACCTTCTATTGAAATGGTTAGAAGACAACAGGTAAAACACCGATCTGATAACAACACTTCTGGCCAAGGCAAATCATTTACAGTTCCTCTCTTCTGCAATCACACTTTGTAGATTCCTCACTTTGGTTTGGCAAGTATCAAATCTCCAACACGTGGACACAAACACACATTTTTCCAACCACTGCAATAAAAAAACTCATCGACCTTATAGACAACAATAGGTTGGTAGCATAAACCCTAAACCCTAAATATTTTAGGTTTACAATTATAAGCGGTCCAATTCTGACCGTCTAAACACATTTCATAGAATGAAATAATCTAAATCAAATCTCAAGACATTATCCATTGTCCAATCTTCACCGCATATGGAAATCAATAGCCCATCACGTGCTCTTCACACACCACTAAGAAAAATGCTCATTCTCGAGGTAAACATTCAATGCATTCAATCTTCACGCGCAAGAATCACAAGAAAAT
Organism: Cryptomeria japonica; assembly: GCF_030272615.1. Classification (NCBI taxonomy): domain Eukaryota; kingdom Viridiplantae; phylum Streptophyta; class Pinopsida; order Cupressales; family Cupressaceae; genus Cryptomeria; species Cryptomeria japonica. The sequence goes on along the minus strand of NC_081415.1, from coordinate 694,535,687 downwards.
CCTTCACGTGCACACAGATGACGTGGAATCTTGATCACTATCCTTATTCCTTAACTACCTAGTCACAAAACATCATCGGTTGCACTGCACAAGCCAAACCGATAACCCTAGAGCTGAGCTGAGACTATCAATCGGTAGTCACAGTTAGTGAACCCCGACACCAGTCTAGTCCATCCCGATTGACCATAACCGCTTCTGATCTTCATAGCGGTTCATATCGGTTCACCTACTTGAGCACTTATTGACATCAATGACAACATACATTATCACCGCTTCATCACATACCAACAATCTCCCCCTTTGGAATTGATGGCAATACTCAGTATATCATTGCACAGTATCTGCACCGTCCTTAATGACATATACTGGTTCAACTTAAAAATATCACCACCACCCCCTGGACTAGTTAGTGTGCGCTTTGCACAATCACTTCTTAGACTTGCATATTGTCCTTCAAACATATATCTTCTCCCCCATATATCTTCATCATTAGATATCTTCTCCCCCTTTGACAACAATGCCAAAGTGGAGGCACAACCTTCTAGTCTCCCTATGATGCTCCCCCTATGAAGTAGCATCCTTGAACACATAATTCCTATAAGATCTGACATGGTAGTACCTGACTGATGTCGAGCACACAACTTTAATTTACTTCATGAAGGGGCAGAACCCCTAATTCACCTCTCAAATAGGTAAATGTAGTCTTTAGTAAGGGCTTAGTAAATATGTCTGCTAGCTGCTCCTTATTGCAAACATGTTCTAATACAACCTCTTTATTCTGAACCTTTTCTCTCAAGAAATGATACTTGAGCTCAATATGCTTGGTCCTAGCATGCAATACTGGATATTTGGAAATATTTATTGCACTAGTATTATCACAAAAAAATACTCACTAGTTTAGATATAGTCACTTTGAAGCCATTCAATACATGCTTCATCAATATTGCCTGAGTGCAGTTCATAAATGCTGCTACATACTCCACTTCAGCTGTAGACTGGCAAATACAACTCGGCTTCTTTCTCATCCACGAGACTATTCATCCACCAAGGAAGAATGCTCCATTGGTTGTACTCTTTTGGTCATCCACATTACCTACCAAATCTGCACCGGTAAACACTTTGAGATCAAAGTCACCATTGTATGGATAACACAATCCATAATCAACTATCCCTTTTAGGTATCTAAGAATCCTCTTTACCGCAACCAAGTGGGATTCTCCTAAACTCTTTTGACGGTGGGCCACTATACCCACTGCATGAGCAATATCAGGTTTGTTGTGGACCATATAGTGCAAATTGACAATCATTGACTAATACTCCTTCTCATCCACCACCGTTGTATCGTATCCTCCTTTGTTAGTTTGTAGTCTGTCACCATTGGTGTTCCAACCAGTTTTCTCTCCTCCATGACAAAGGTCTTTAATACCTCTTTGATATACTTGGACTGGATAATGAAGATACCCTCTTTCATCTGCTGGATCTGTAGACCAATGAAAAACTTTATCTCTCCAATCAAAGACATCCCATACATCTTTTTCATCTCATCTGCAAATGCATGACTCATATCATCATCTCGACTGAAGATTATATCATCTATAAATACTTCACTTATAGGAAACTGACCACCTTCATATTTCAGGTAGATGTTTATGTCCTCACTTGTTCTCTAAAATCCTATCTTCACAAGATGAGAGTGTAACCGTTCATACCATGCCCTTAGTGCCTGTTTCAATCCATATAGTGCCTTGTGTAATCTGCACACCATGTCACTATCTTCTGACAAAGCAAACCCATCTGGTTGCTCAAGAAACACTTCTTCCTCCAAGATTTCATTCAAGAAAGCAGACTTCATATGCATCTAGTATACCTTAAATCCCTGAAATGTTGCAAATGCAAGTAGCATTCAGACACCTTGCAGTCTATCCACTGGGCAAAGGTTTCTCCATAATCTTCTCCTTCTTCTTGAGCATATCCCTTGCATACAAGTCTTGCCTTGTTCCTTACCATTGTGCCTTCTTCATTTAGCTTATTTCTGAAGACCCATTTGGTACCTATGACATTCTTGTGTTCCGGTCTGGGTACCAAGGCCCATGTTGCATTCTACTCTATCTGGTCCAACTCTTCTTCCATTGCCTTTATCAATTCTTCATCGGTAAGTGCCTCTTTAGTGGTCTTAGGCTCAAATTCTAAAATCATGCAACAATTTTCTTTCACCATTCTTCCTATAAGTATTGCTGCATCTCTGTCTTCTATGATCTTCTTCGGATCATGATGCAGTATTACATACCTAGGAATGACCGTAGCTGGTTCAACTTTCTTTTCCTCTTCTTATTCTATTTCATCTTCTTCTTCACCCATTGAAGCTTCTACTGGTATAGAAACACTGAGGTCTTTGCAGTGTTTGTCACTTGTTTCTTTCTTAACTGGTTCCTAGATGGCTAAAACGGGTTCATCTTTCATTTGCTCACTGCTGGTTTCATCAGGCTTCTCAGCGGATTCATGAACCCTGACATTGATACTCTCAACAATCTTATGAGTCCTATTGTTGTAGCACTTGAGAGGTTTGCTTTTAGTGGAATATCCTAGAAATATTACTTCATCACACTTAGCGTCAAACTTACTCAAGTTTTCACCTCTTTTGACATAGCGTTTACTCCCAAACACTTTGAAATAACTCACATTGGGAGTTCTTCCATTCCAGTACTCATAGGGGGTTTTGTCTTTACCTTTCTTAATTAGTACCTAGTTCATGGTATAGACTGCAGTGCTCACCACTTCTCTCCAAAATCTATGAGCGACATTTCCTTGGATCAACATAGTTTTGGATGCTTCAACCATAGTCATGTTGTTTCTTTTTGCTATGTCATTTTGTTGTGGTGTCCTTGGAGCAGACAATTGCATCATAATTCCATTATCCTCGTAGTAGTTATTGAATTCATCATAAGTGAATTCACCTCCCTGATCGGTCCTTAGGAATTTTATCCTTCATCCACTCTCCTTCTCCACCAATTCCCTAAAAGATTTGAACTTTCCAAATGCGTCAGATTTGTCTTTCAAGAATGTGACCCACATCATTATTGAGTAATCATCTGTAAGAATCATGAAGTACCGATCTCCCTAAATGCTTCTAGTTTTCATCAGACCACACAGATCGGTGTGCACTAGATCAAGTACGTTCTATGTGGAAAAAGACTTACCTTTGAATGTTGAAGAAGACATCTTCCCAAGTTGGCATTATCTACACAAGGCATTCTCTGATTTTTTCAGCAAAGGCAATCCTTTTACTGCATTGATCTTACTAGCCTTTACAATATTGTCAAAATTTGTATGACAAAGTTTCCTATTCCATATCTAACTATTATCAAATTTTGCCATTAGGCACTAACTAATCTTGGCATTCGGCTGAAACGGGTTTTCTCTGGTCTACTTACCGGTGGCAATAAGTTCACGACTCTTTCCAATTATTCTATAGACTCCACCTTTGAATTCTAGTATGAGTCCTTTGTCGTTTAGTGGAGCAACACTAAAAATATTATGCTTAAGGCCTTCCACCCAGTAGACATCATCTGCACTGATCTTTCCATTTAGTGAGATGGATCATTTTCCTTAATCCATGAAAGGTGTATCATTGCCAAACCAGACAACACCACTATCATATTCTTCAAGAGACAAAAACTTTCTCTAGTCACCGATCATGTGGTGAGAAAACCCACTATCAATGATCCACTCATTAGAGTTATCAATATGTGAGACAAGGAATTTCTGGTCAGACAACTCTTCCTTGATAGCCACAAACACTATGTCCTCATTGTCTTCATCCTCAGATTCCTCACATTGATAACACGTCCATCCACTGCAACAAGACAATTTCTCCTACCTACTCTTGTATACTTCCTAAACCTCTCTGGTTTATCCTTATTGTTATTGTTAGGACAATTAACAACTATATGTCCTATCTTATTGCAAGAAAAACACTTCAGAGGAAGCTTACCTCTGTGTTTTCTGGTGACTTTTAGAAGTCTCTAGGCAAGAAAAGCTTCAAACTCCATCAGAATATCCTCATCGTCCATATCTCTCCTTGGCCTGGATTTGTAACTGGTACTAACCTCTTTTCCTTTCCTGGTTAATGTGAAGGAAGCAGATTCTCTAAAGGCTGACTCGATCTTTTGAACACTACCATCATAGCCATTCAATTCATATGCAATCAACTTTGCAATAATAGAGTCTAAAGATACCTTGGTTTTGTCGATAGAACTTAGCTCCTGAATAGCGGCAACGTTGATTGCATAGAAGGGTAAAAGTGATCTCAAAAATTTACTGATAATAGTGGCATCATCAATTGTTCCACTAGTGCTCTTGATCTCTCCAACCACTATCTTGATTCTTATGCCATACTGCTGAATGGTCTCTCCTTCAACCATCCTCATATATTCAAAATTTCCTCTAAGGCTTTCTTCCTTAGCCTACTTGACATGTTCATCATCACCATAAATGGATTTCAGTTTGTCCCATACTTCTTTCAGATTGTCCTTATCTTTTACATCAATGAACTCTACATTGGCAAAGCTTCTAATAAGGGCTTCCATGACTTGCCTATTTTATTGTATCTCTCTTTTCTGATCACCGGTTAGAGTGCCAGAGCGGATTAGATAGGCATTCTCAACATAGTTCCAGTGTTGTGCACCCAAAATATTGATATATATTTTCATCCCGTCCTTCCATATTTTAAAGTTGTCCCTATTGAACTTAGGACCTTCCCTCTTCATCATTAAAGCAGGATCTTTTTCCTCAAGCAGTTAAGCTTATACCACCGAGGACCTGGATGTTCTCTGATACCAATTGATGAATAATGATGAACTAATAAGGTCCTAACCAGTACTGAGGGGGGGGTGGGGGGGCAAATCAGTACACACAAAAAATGCTTCAACACTTTGTTATATCAAAACACAGCTAACCTGTTATCTTCACCACTGAACTTAACCAAAGCTATATCAGTCAAACAAAAATACTTCAGACAACATTCAACAGATCTCAAATTTTGATGACTACTTCACCGATATAATCATACATGAGTTGTATCAATCATACCACAACCATTTAACATTGTACGCATATCTAACTTAATCATAATCACACAATCATCACATGAAAAAATCACAACCCATAACACATAGATTTTTCACGTGGAAACCCAAATGGGAAAAACCACTGTGGGAATGAATACCCACAAGCTATTTGTGAACTCTTTTGAAGTCTTCTCTATTAGGAGCCTAGTCCAGTTAAAGACTTTACAATAAAGGTCTTGTTAGGAACCAATCTTGTTAGGGATCACCCGGTTAAGGGATGGCTATTACCCTGTTAAAGGTTGAAACCCTGTTTAAAGTTACCTTGCTAGAGGATTTAAATAACTCAATAACATTGAGCCACCTGGTTAGAGGATTTACAATAAAGCCTATTAAAAATACCCGGTCAAGGGATTTACCTTCTGTTGAAATGGTTAGAAGACAACAGGTAAAACACCGATCTGATAACAACACTTCTTGCTAAAGTAGATCCTTTTCAGTTCCTCTCTTCTGCAATCACACTCTGCATATTCCTCACTCTGGTTTGGCAAGTATCAAATGTCCAACATGTGGACACAAACACAACTTCTGCTAACCACTACAATAACAAAACTCATCGACCTTATATAAAACAACAGGTCAGTAGCATAAACCCTAAACCCTAAATATTTTAGGTTTACAATTACAAGTAGTCTAAATCTGACTGTCTAAACACATTTCATAGAATGAGACAATCTAAATCAGGTCTCAAGACATTCTGCGTCGTCCAATCTTCACCGCATCTGGAAATCAATAACCCGTCACTCGCTCTTCACACACCGCTAAGAAAAATGCTCATTGTTCAGGTAGGAATTCAATGCATTCAATCTTCATGTGCAAGAATCACAAGAAAATCCTTCACGTGTACACAACTGACGTTGAATCTTGATCCTTTTCATTATTCCTTAACTAACTGGTCACAAAACATCATCAGTTGCACATCACAAGCCAAACCGGTAACCCTATAGTTGAACTGAGACTACCAATCGATAGTCACACTTAGTGAACCTCAACACTGGTCCACTCCATCCCGGTTGACCATAACTGCTTCTAGTCTTCATAGTGGTGCATACTAGTTCACCTACTTGAGCACGTATTAACATCAATGACAACATACATTATCACCACTTCATCATATGCCAACAATCTCCCCCTTTGGCATTAACTAAAGTACTCAGTATATCATTGCACAGTGTCTGCAGCATGCTCAATAACATATACTAATTGACATATATCAATTCAACTTAAAAAGATCACCACCACCACCTGGACTAGTCAGTGTGTGCTTTGCATAATCACTTCTCACACTTTCATATTATCCTTCAGACATATATCTTCTCCCTCATATATCTTCATCATCAGATATCTTCTCCCCCTTTGACAGCAATGCCAAAGTGGAAGCACAAGCTTTTGGTCTCCACTATATTGCTCCCCCTATGGAGTAGCATCCTTCAACATATCAATCTTGTAAGATTCGACATGATATTACCTGACTAATGTGGAGCACACAACTTTAATTTACTTCATGAAGGGGTAGGACCCCTAATTCACCTCTCAAATAGGTAAATGTAGTCTTCGGTAAGGGCTTCGTGAATATGTCTCCTAGCTGCTCCTTACTTGAAACATGTTCTAATACAACCTCTTTATTATGAACCTTTTTTTATCATGAAATGATACTTAAGCTCAATATGCTTGGTCCTAGCATGCAATATTGGATTTTTGGAAATATTTATTGGACTAGATTTATCATAGAAAATACTCATTCATTTAGATATAGTCACTTTGAAGCCATTCAATACATGCTTCATCCATATTGCCTAAGTGCAGTTCATAAGTTCTACCACATACTCTGCTTTAGCTTTAGACTTGTAAATATAGCTCTGCTTCTTGTTCATCCATGAGACTAGTCTTCCACCAAGGAAGAATGCTCCACCGGTTGTGCTCTTTTGATCATCCACATTACCTGCCCAATTTGCATCAGTAAACACTTTGAGATCAAAGTCACCATTGTATGGATACCACAATCCATAATCAACTATCCCTTTTAGGTATCTAAGAATCCTCTTTACCGCAACCAAGTGGGATTCTCTTGGACTCTTCTGAAAACGGGCCCCTATGCCCAATGCATGAGCAATATCTAGTTTTTTGTGCACCACATAGTGCAACTTACCGAACATTGGCCGGTAATCCTTCTCATCCACCAACATTGTATCATCCTCCTTTGTTAGTTTGTAGCTGGTCACCATCGTCGTTCCAACCGGTTTTCTCTCCTCCATGACAAAGGTCTTCAATACCTCTTTGATATACTTACACTGGGTAATGAAGATACCCTCTTTCATCTGCTGGATCTGTAGACCAATGAAAAAATTTATCTCCAATCAAAGACATCTCAAACACCTTTTCATCTCATCTGCAAATTCTTGACTCATATCATCATCTCCACCGAAGATTATATCATCTACAAATACTTCACATATCAGAATCTAACCACCTTTAGACTTCAGGTAGATGTTTATGTCCTCACTTGTTCTCTGAAATCCCATCTTCACAAGATGAGAGTGTAACCATTTGTACCTTGCCCATGTTGCTTGTTTCAATCCATATAGGGCCTTGTGTAATTTTCACACCATGTCACTATCTTCTGACAAAGCAAATCCATCTCGTTACTCAAGATACACTTCTTCCTCTAGGATTCCAATCAAGAAAGAAGACTTCATATCCATCTGGTATACCTTAAATCCCTGAAATGTTGCAAATGCAAGTAGCATTCAGACACATTCCAGTCTAGCCAATGGGGAAAAGGTTTCTCCATAATCTTCTCCTTCTTCTTGAGCATATCCCTTGCATACAAGTCTTGTCGTGTTCCTTACCATCGTACCTTCTTCATTCAGCTTATTCCTGAAGATCCATTTGGTACCTATGACATTCTTGTGTTCCAAGCAGGGTACTAAGGACCATGTTGCATTCTTGTCTATTTGGTCCAACTCCTCTTCCATTTCCTTTATCCACTCTTCATTGGTAAGTGCCTGAAATCATGCAAGAATTTTCTTTCACCTTTCTTCTTGTAAGTATTCCTCCATCTTTGTCTCCTATGATCTGCTTCAGATCATGATGTAGTTTTACATATGTAGGAATGACCGTAGTTGGTTCAGCTTGCTTTTCCTCTTCTTTTTCTGCTTCATCTTCTTCTTCACCCATTGAAGCTTCTACCAGTATAGAAACACTCAGGTCTTTGCAATGTTTGTCACTTGTTTCTTTCTTAACTAGTTCCCAGAAGGCTAAACCCGGTTCATCTTATGTTTTCTTGTTGGTAGTTTCCTCAGGCTTCTTAGGAGATTCATCAACCCTAACATTGATACTCTAAACAATCTTCTGACTCCTGCTGTTGTAGCACTTGAGAGGCTTGTTTTTAGTGGAATATCCCATAAATACTCCTTCATCACACTTAGCATCAAACTTACTCAAGTTTTCACCTCTCCTAACATAGCATTTACTCCCAAACACTTTGAAATAACTCACATTGGGAGTTCTCCCGTTCCAGTACTCATAGGGGGTTTTTTCTTTACCTTTCTTAATTAGTACCTTGTTCATGGTATAGACTGTAGTGCTCACGGCTTCTCTCTAAAATGTGTGAGCGATTTTTCCTTGGATCAACATAGTTCTAGACACTTCAACCACAGTCATGTTGTTTCTTTTTGCTATGTCATTCTGTTGTGGTGTCCTTGGAGCAGAGAATTGCCTCTTAATTTTGTTCTCCTTGCAGTACTTATTGAATTCATCAGAAGTGAATTCACCTCCCTGATCGGTCCTTAGGCATTTTATCCTTCATCTGCTCTCCTTCTCCACCAACACCCTAAAGGCTTTGAACTTTTCAAATGCCTCAGATTTGTCTTTCAAGAATGTGACCCATATCATTCTTGAGCAACCATCGGTAAGAATCATGAAGTACCAATCTCCCTGAATGCTTCTAGTTTTCATCAGAGTACACAAATCGGTGTGCACTAGATCAAGTAATTTCTACACGAAAAAAGACTTACCTTTGAATGTTGAGGAAGACATCTTCCCAAGTTGGCATTCTCTGCACAATGCATTCTCCAGTTTGTTCAGCAAAGGCAATCCTCAAACTGCCTTGATCTTACTAGCTTTTACAATATTGTCAAAATTTGTATGACAAAGTCTCCTATGCCATATTAAACTGTCATCAAATTTCACCTTCAGGCACTAACTAATCTTGGTATTCAACTGAAATAGGTTTCCTCTGGTCTTCTTACCGGTGGCAATAAGTTCACTTCTCTTTCCAATTATTCTAGAGACTCCAAATTTGAATTCCATTATGAGTCCTTTGTCGTTCAATTGAGAAACACTCAAAATATTATGCTTAAGGCCTTCCACCCAGTAGACATCATCTGCACTGCTCTTTCCATTTAGTGAGATGGATCCTTTTTCTTTCACCATGCAAGGTGCATCGTTACCAAACTGGACAACACCACCATCATATTCTTCAAGAGACAAAAACTTTCTCTGGTCACCGGTCTTGTGGTGAGAACACCAACTATCCATGATACACTCCTTAGAGTTGTCAATATGTGAGACAAGGGCTTTCTAGTCAGACAACTCTTCCTTGATAGCCACAAACACAATGTCCTCATTCTCTTCATCTTCATATTCCTTGCATCGGTAACACCTCCATCCACTGCAATAAGACAATTTCTCCTACCTACTCCTTTATACTTCCTAAACCTCTCTGATTTATCCTTATTGTCATTGTTAGGACATTTAACAGCTATATGTCCTATCTTATTGTAGGAAAAATGCTCCAGAGGAAGCTTACCTCTGTATTTTCCTATGCGTTATGGAAGTCTCTTGGCAAGAAGAGCTTCAAACTCCATCAGAATCTCCTTATCATCCATATCTCTACTTGGCCTGGATTCATATCAGGTACTGATCTCTTTTCCTTTCCTAGTTGGTGCGAAGGAAGCAGACGCTCTAAAGGTTGACTTGGTCTTCTCAACACTACCATCATAACCATTCAATTACAATGCAGTCAACTTTGCAATAATAGTCTAAAGATACCTTGGTTTTATCGATAGACCTTAGCTCCTAATTGCATAGACTGGTAAAAGTGATCTCAAAACTTTACTGACAAGAGTGGAAATATCAATTGTTCCACCGGTGCTCTTGATCTCTCCAAACATTGTCTTGATTCTTATGCCATACCGTTGAATGGTCTCTCATTCAACCGTCCTCATATCTTCAAACTTTCCTCTAAGGATTTCTTCCTTAGCCTACTTGACATGTTCATCACTGCCATAAATGGATTTCAATTTGTTCCATACTTCTTTTGGATTGTCCTTATATTTTACATCAATGAACTCTACTTTGGACAAGCTGCTAATAAGGGCTTCTATGACTTGCCCATTTTCTTGTATCTCTCTTTCCAGATCATTGGGTAGAGGGGATTACATAGGAATTCTCAACATAGTACCAATGTTGTGCACCCAAACCCTTGATATATATTTTCATCGTGTCCTTCCATATCTTAAAGTTGTCTGTATTGAACTTAGGACCTTCCCTCTTCATCATTAAAGCCTAATCTTTTGCCTTAGGCGGTTAAGCTTATATCACTGTGGACTTGGATGTTCTCTGATACCAATTGCTGAATAATGATGAGCTACTAAGGTCCTAACTGGTACTAAGAGGGGGGAAGGGGGTGAATGAGTACAAACAAAAACATGCTTCAACACTTTGTTAAATCAAAACACAGCTGACCGGTTATGTTCACCACTGAACTTAACCAAAGCTATACCGGTTAAACAAAAATAATTCAGACAGATAAATCGGTTAAATAAAAATAATTTACACAACATTGAACAGATCTCAAATCTTGATGACTACTTCACCGATAGAATCTGTAAAGCGGAAAATCGCGGTCGAACCCTAGTTGGTCTCCCCTCTTCTAACTCCGAGGAGAGAGAAGGGAGGTTCGCTAGGATTCGATGGGTTTTCACTTAAGGGGAAGACTTTACATTCAAAAGAGGGGTTGAAACTCATAAGATTCAATCCCACACAATGTAAGATTGGATGCTAAATGAATTTCAAGGGTTAGGAAAGCAAGGCTACCCTCTTTTGTAAAGAATGTTGTTAAGGAAATTAAGCCAAGAATACATAGAAAGTCATAAAGATTCACTTATAAACTGAGTTTAGGTTATAGGATGAAGCTGCGGACCTGGAATTAGCAGTAGAATGTCGATACGGCACTGTCCTGCAAATTTGAGCAAAAGTTGTCGGGACGATGGCACCCGGCGCCACGGTCCTCCGAAAAATCCGTCAAACGAAGGGGGATCGGTTCGTCTCTGCACAAGGATTCCAGATCTTCAATCTCAGCCGCGTACCTGCAACCTACACACAGAAAAGTGAAGACGATGGGGGGTTAGGGATTAGGGGTTTGCCTTTAGGTCAAACCCCGGTTTTGGAATTAACCAAGAAATGAGCAAGAGCTGTAAATGTAAATGTATGTAAAACAAGTACTAATACCTTGTTCTAAGGATGTTGGTATCCTTATGTGCGAAGGTTTAGATGTTGTATCTTGTATGTTGTAGCATGAAGTAAGTGATCTCCTCTTCAATGGTTGAATCCTTGACTTGAATGCAACACTTAGCCTTGAATGGAGACTTGGAATGATCAATTGCTTGAATGCTTGAATACTTGAATGCTTGAGTATAGTTTCCATGCTTTTTCCGTCATGTATGTGTTATCTTCAAATGAGAGAGAAAAATGTAGTTTATATACTTGTCAATTAGGGCTGATAGACTGATTTTCCCAACCTTAGGCCGACCAGGGAAGTATATTTCCAAATTGCAATCAAAAAGACCCGATATCACTTAGGAAACCGGGCCCAAAATAGGACCCAGGGACCAGGGCGCTGGGCGCTCTGGTCCCACCTTCGAGACAGCGGGGTGCAAGGAGGTTCAGGCCAAGGTGCTTGAAAAATGCAGTTTTTGGTGTCGTGAGCAAGTTTTGGGGTCTCCATTCAGGTTGCGTGTTGCGTCGCCATCGTGAAGACCAAAATGCAGTCGAAATTGCAAGTGTCGCAATTTTAGGACGCTACATTTAGCCCCCACTTTAGCGGGAGTATGTATGCTCATACTTCCGGTAAAGTACAAGGAAACAACATTGAAAGACTTTCACCACGTCAAGGAGGCAAGACACACTAAGCCCCCAGTGGACTAAGGATCTTACGACTTCGATTGACAAAGTAAAAGGGAAGATCACGAGGGAGAACCATGACTGTCAGTAGTAAGGTTCCCTCACTATGAGTCATGCAAGAGAAATACCGAAAATTTTCAAGGCAAAGCTAAGTTCGCCAAGAAATTTTCAAGTATCGTGAAGGGATAGACAGGGTGTATGCCCCCCTACGTTAAAGCGATCGCACGCGCCTCAACAGGGGTGATTGTTTTAACGTAGTGATACACATAAGAAATGAGAAAGGAAAGGAGCACGTTACCACAAGGATTTAGCCCCCAAGTGTGAGATAAACCCAAGGATAAAAGACACAAAACACAAAGCACGAGGTGACTTCGCTTTCCTCGGGGTCAGTATGCTGTATGATAATTCATGTATATATATCATATGTATGTATGCATAATTGTTCTTCATTCCCCAATCAAGGAAGGTCACCTAGAAGAAGGGAACACATGTGTCTTTTGAGTCAACATGAGAGAGACCAAAGAGATCTCAATGCTTTGCATCGTCCTCAAGTAGACAACACTAAGGATGACAAATAGAAGAATGAGAATAACATATAGAAGAAGTAACAAAAGGGAGGGGGAGAGAATCTGCTATGCTAATGTAACTAGTCTAGCACGTCATCTACCCCCCGATCTTGCTGATCAATGTTTCGAGAAGGCAGGGAACACGCTAGAGGAGGAACATCCAACACAGCAGATGGAGCTATCACGAGATCCAAACAAGGGCTATGTTCATGTTCCAAGCCACGTTGTTCTTGTCTAGGAGCTAGGATAAGTGCTTTTGAAAATTCATTAGATAAATGGTTGTCAACATCAACAAGTTCATATTCACTATCAGAAGCAAGAGGAGTAACATTTTCATCATGCATAACATTTTCATCTATATCATCATCAAGATTTATAAAAATAGGATCTTTAACTCGCACAGGATCAAGACCATCATGTATCTTGTGTATAGGAGATTTAGGCTCAATATCCGGCTGAGGAGAAAATGGAATAATGCTTGTTGAAGGTGTTTTTGGAGATTGTAAATTTTGAGAAGCGGCTGCTTGAGCCCTAAGACGACGTTTTCATCGGCGTTCGCGTGCAGAACGATTACGTCTAGTCTTAGTAGGAAGTGTAGAAGATAGAGGAGGAGGAATGTTCTCATCCTTATCACTTGGGTGTTTAGGTTGTGGTCTCTTAGGCTGGATAATAGGAGAAGAAGAAGGTCTCTTTTCTCTATAAAAGGCAGGAGGAGGAACTGCTCCATATAAAGGAGGAATTTTTGGTTTAGGGAGAAGACCAAGTCCATCATGACGAGGAGGTATAGATCTACTCTTAGAAGATTTATCATGCATAGACATAGTCACATCCATGGGGACGGGTTGGGAATCTTCTTGAGGAAAGACATTAGTTTTATCTTTCAAAGGAAGAATTTCCTTCTCAAGAATGATAGGAATGTCAAGTTTAGGTGTTCTAGGTTCACTTAGAGATGGAATCATATCTGTTTTCCACTTTTGATAAGATTTAAAAAGATGATCACTTCGCGGAGGAAGAGATTGGAATTGTTTAGGCCAAAAGTAATCAATAGGAACACTAGAGGTTCTTTCAGCTAGTTTAAAGAGACTATGATTGACAGTAACAACTTCACCATTATAGGGAAATTTCAAACACTTATGAATAGGGGAAGCAATAGCCTTCATGGAAGATAGCCAAGGATAGCCAAGCTTCACACGAAATTGTTCGGAAGAAGGAATAATAGCAAAGTTCACATCAAGAGATTTATTATGGACCTCAATAGGCAATGTAATAGAACCAATTGCAAGAGAAGAAAATGCATCAAATAGTTTCACAATCACATCTGTTTTGTCATAGATCACTTGATTCAATTGCAAAGTAAAAAGAAATTCTTCAGTAATAACATTAACCATGCACGAAGGATCAACAAGCACTCCACGGCAAGGTGTATTTTTGACTTTTGCAACTATGTATAAAGGACCATCAGGTGCTCTAATGGTTTCACTAGAATCAAATGTGATGGAAGGTTCTTTAGGGATTTCTTGCTGCTCTACAAAGTTAATCACATTCGGAGTCATAGACACAAGACCATCAGATGAGAAAGAGGAATCATTAGCCTCAATCGCATTAGAGGTATGAGAGGTATGAGAAGGTAATGGATCAGTGAAAATCTGAAGATTTTGGTTAGGAGGAGCTACAGATGTGTTGCCTTTATCATTCACTCCAGAAACAGAAATAGTATTATTATCAATCAAATCCTGAATTTTACCCTTTAAAGAAAAACATTTTTCAGTATCATGACCAGGCTGACGATGAAAATGACAAAAAGCTTTGTGATCAAAATAAGGTAAAGTAATCTTTGCAGGATCAATTCGTCATACAGGAGGAAGAGTAAGCACATTTTGTCCCAATAACTTATTCATAATATCATGCAATGATTCATTCAAAGGAGTATACTTTCTTTCTTTCCTGAAAAATTTAGAAATAGGAGGCACACCTGATGCTGCATTCACATTGTTGTTGATGATGTTTTCATTGAATTTGATGGAATCTTTGTTCGGTTTAAACTTCCCAAATGGTTGTTGACTGCTATCACCCTTATCACTCGGAGCCATAGGATGTGATTGTTCCATTTGACTCACAGTCAGTTGATAATTGTGAAGAGTGGCACACAACTGTTGGAAAGAAGTAAACTCAGAAAACAGAAGTTTGTCTCGAATATCTTTTTGTAAATTAGAAATAAAGATTCTTTGAATATCATTATCAGGCACTGGAAAAGAAATTTGAGCATACAAATGCTTATATCTACCAATAAAATCAGTCACTTTTTCTTTAACACCTTGTTTACAATGCATTAAATCAGTCAAAGTAACTTTAGGACTTATATTGTTTTGAAATTGTTGAATGAAAG
The DNA here is from genome assembly GCF_030272615.1 of Cryptomeria japonica. Taxonomy (NCBI): domain Eukaryota; kingdom Viridiplantae; phylum Streptophyta; class Pinopsida; order Cupressales; family Cupressaceae; genus Cryptomeria; species Cryptomeria japonica. The sequence goes on along the minus strand of NC_081415.1, from coordinate 694,520,427 downwards.
CAGTTGCAAGTTGTTCAAAAGAAGTAATAGAATAAGAAGGCAACGAGCAATACCATTGTAGGGCTTTGTCTCTTAATGTTCTAGTGAATAGTTTCGCAAGCAACCTTGAGTCATAAGCAAAATCAGTACAAATTGTTTGAAAAGTCTTAACATGTGTTAGAGGATCTCCTTTACCATTATAAAGCTCCAAATGCGGGATTTCAACATGTTTAGGAGGGATAGCTCGAACAATATCAAGAGAAAGTGGGCTCGCAACATCAAATGTGGGCACACTAAACTTAGATTGATTCATAGAGGCAATTTGTTGCTGTAAAGAAGAGACAGTTTGTGCAAGATTATTAATGGTAGCTTCAGTCGAAGAGTTCATATTAGGTGTGTTAGATTGAGATGGAGGTGTGATGTTATTGAAAGAAGGTAAAGAGTAAGGTGGTGGGACCCTATGATAATTAGTCATAGGAGATGATTGGATAGGAGGAACACTACAAGGAGGAATGGAATGGTTAAATGAATTGCCCCCTTGCGTCATGTTCATTTGTGAAGATGTAATAGGAACATTCATTGAAGGAATGTACGAAGAAGTTGGATTGAATGAAGGAATAGGGTTAATTGAAGAAGAGGGAGGATTGCCCCCATGACTAGTGATCACAGGAGGAATGTCTTGTATAGAGGTAGCCATGATGTTTGATGTAAAGGTAGGTATACTAGCAATAGGAGTGGTCAAAGGAATAGAATGATTGACTTGTGTAGGAGGTTGTGTATAACCTAAAGATTCGGCACAACTCTTCATAGGCATCATATTCGAATCCACAATATGTGCGATACCACGTAAAACATCAATTCCATTCTTATCACTTTGAAGCATGCGTTTTAGACCCTCAATTAAAGGAAGAGCTTGACTATCGAGATACTCATGAGACATCCATTGGTGAAAATCGTCAAATTGGTTATCCAATTTGGTAAGTTGTTCAACAGAAACTTCATGGGGAGCTTCTTCATCATTAGGAGGATTAGAGGAATTACCCATATCCTCGTTAAAAAGGCTACTCAAATTAGGTTCCATCTCCTTGGTAGTTAAACCTCGGAAGGACTTAATTCTACGGCTTCGTCTAACGGGAATAGTGTAAGTAGGGCTTGTTGTTGTAAAACTCATGCACTAGAGAGAGAGAAAAGGTTTTGAATTTAGAGGTAGCAATTTTCAGTAAAACCAGCCAATCTTCCAGATTTAAGCTGTTAAATACAATCACAACAGTCTCCCGAAATTTCGAAAAAAATGTCCGGGACCGTGGCGCTCGGAGTGCAACACGGTCCTTGCAACTTTTTTCGAAATTTGCAGGGATAAAAGGTATGATGATTTTAGAGCTAATATGAAAAAATTGAGTGATTTTACGATCTGTAGATAGGCCAAATTAAAGCTGCAATCTCGAAATTGAACCCTATCAAGATTGTCGAAAAATGCAAAATTTTGAATTTTGAAAAAAAGAGGGAAACTGAAATTTTGAATTTTATGATTTTAGAGGGAATGTCAAAAGCAATGCAAGTTTTGAAATTTAAAAATTGATTCAATTTCACGCAAAATTCAATTTTGAAAGCGGAAATCAAAGTTGTTGTAATTAAGCACTTAATTTCAAAAGTCACAAATTGCAAGAATTTGAATAAAGCACTGAAATTTTGAATGATTGTAGACACACTTTTCAGATTTATGATAATAAAAACGCAATTTTGACACAAAATTTTAATTTCGACAATTTTTCAATGATTAGGAGCCTTAGACCAAGCAATCGCAAGACCAACTTTGACTGTAATTTTGAAGGTGTTATAATTGATAAAATCAGCCAAAATTTTGGATTTTAGCAGAAAAACACAGTAAGATGTCGCTCCCGAAATTTCGGAAAAAATGTCGGGGACGATGGCGCTCGGAGTGCAACACGGTCCTCGCAACTTTTTTCCAAATTTTCAGGGATGAAGGATATTGTGATTTTATTACAGAATCCAAAGTTACAGCTGATTTGGAGATGTTTTGATCAGTGAAATTGTCGGACAAAGGTTGAATCAAGAGGGTTTCAAAAATTAGGGTTTTGACTTTTAACCACTTAATTTTCAAAATTAAAGTACAGACATGAATTGATAATTTGTAATAGAAAAGCAGATCTGAAGCAAGCATTAATAATTAAACATTTCGCAAGTTCAATGTTCAAAAAAAGAAAATTTAGGGTTTTTATGCAATTACCTCTAAAATTTTGCAAAAGATCAAACATGGAAATGTAATCAAGGAATCAATTTTCAGATCTAATCATGAATAATCAGAAAGGATGTTCACGTCGGGTTCACCAAAATGTAAAGCGGAAAATCGCGGTCAAACCCTAGTTGGTCTCCCCTCTTCTAACTCCAAGGAGAGAGAAGGGAGGTTCGCTAGGATTCGATGGGTTTTCACTTAAGGGGAAGACTTTACATTCAAAAGAGGGGTTGAAACTCATAAGATTCAATCCCACACAATGTAAGATTGGATGCTAAATGAATTTCAAGGGTTAGGAAAGCAAGGCTACCCTCTTTTGTAAAGAATGTTGTTAAGGAAATTAAGCCAAGAATACATAGAAAGTCATAAAGATTCGCTTATAAACTGAGTTTAGGTTATAGGATGAAGCTGCGGACCTGGAATTAGCAGTAGAATGTCGATACGGCGTTGTCCTGCAAATTTGAGCAAAAGTTGTCGGGACGATGGCGCCCGGCGCCACGGTCCTCCGAAAAATCCGTCAAATGAAGGGGGATCGGTTCGTCTCTGCACAAGGATTCCAGATCTTCAATCTTAGCCGCGTACCTGCAACCTACACACAGAAAAGTGAAGACGATGGGGGGTTAGGGATTAGGGGTTTGCCTTTAGGTCAAACCCCGGTTTTGGAATTAACCAAGAAATGAGCAAGAGTTGTAAATGTAAATGTATGTAAAACAAGTACTAATACCTTGTTCTAAGGATGTTGGTATCCTTATGTGCGAAGGTTTAGATGTTGTATCTTGTATGTTGTAGCATGAAGTAAGTGATCTCCTCTTCAATGGTTGAATCCTTGACTTGAATGCAACACTTAGCCTTGAATGGAGACTTGGAATGATCAATTGCTTGAATGCTTGAATGCTTGAATGCTTGAGTATAGTTTCCACGCTTTTTCCGTCATGTATGTGTTATCTTCAAATGAGAGAGAAAAATGTAGTTTATATACTTGTCAATTAGGGCTAATAGACTGATTTTCCCGACCTTAGGCCGACCAGGGAAGTATATTTCCAAATTGCAATAAAAAAGACCCGATATCACTTAGGAAACCGGGCCCAAAATAGGACCCAAGGACCAGGGCGCTGGGCGCCCTGGTCCTGAGGGACCAGGGCGCTGGGCGCTCTGGTCCCACCTCCGGGACAGCGGGGTGCAAGGAGGTTCAGGCCAAGGTGCTTGAAAAATGCAGTTTTTGGTGTCGTGAGCAAGTTTTGGGGTCTCCATTCAGGTTGCGTGTTGCGTCGCCATCGTGAAGACCAAAATGCAGTCAAAATTGCAAGTGTCGCAATTTTAGGACGCTACAGAATCATGCATGAGTTGTATCAATAATACCATAAACATTTAACAGTGCATGCATATCTAACTTAATCAGAATCGCACAATCATCACATGAAAAAATCACAACCCATAACACATAGATTTTTCACGTGGAAACCCAAATGGGAAAATCCATGGTGGGAATGAATACCCACAAGCTGTTTGTGAACTCTTTTTAGTTCCGCTCTCTTAGGAGCCTAGTCCGGTTAAAGACTTTACAATAAAGGTCTTGTTAGGAACCAATCCTATACGGATCACCCGGTTAAGGGATGGCTATTACCCTGTTAAAGGTTGAAACCCTATTAAGAGTTACCTCGCTAGAGGATTTAAATAACTCAATAATCTTGAGCGACCTAGTTAGATGATTTATAAAAAAGCCTATTAAAGCTACCTAGTCAAGGGATTTACCTTCTGTTGAAATGGTTAGAAGATAACAGGTAAAATACCAATCTGATAACAACACTTCTTGCTAAGGCAGATCCTTTTTAGTTCCTCTCTTTTGCAATCACACTCTACGGATTCCTCACTCTGGTTTGGCAAGTATCAAATCTCCAACACGCGGACACAAACACACCTTTTGCCAACCACTGCAATAACAAAACTCATCGACCTTATAGACAACAATAGATCAATAACATAAACCCTAAACCCTAAATATTTTAGGTTTACAATTACAAGCGGTCCAATTCTGACTGTTTAAACACATTTCATAGAATGAAACGATCTAAATTAGATCTCAAGACATTCTCCATTGTCCAATCTTCACCACATCTGGAAATCAATAACCCATCAAACAATCTTTATACACCACTAAGAAAAATGCTCATTCCTAACATTTAATCCATTCAATCTTCATGCACAAGAATCACAAGAAAATCCTTTATGTGCACACAGCTGACATGAAATCTCGATCCTTATCCTTATTCCTTAACTAACTGGTCTCAAAACATCATCGGTTGCACTGCACAAGCCAAACCGGTAACCCTAGAGATGATATGAGACTACCAACCGGTAGTCACACTTAGTGAACCCCAACACTGATCCACTCCATCCTAGTTGACCATAACTACTTCTGATCTTCATAGCAGTTCATACCGGTTCACCTACTTGAGAACTTATTGACATCAATGACAACATACATTATCACCGCTTCATCACATTCCAACAATCTCCCCTTTTGGCATTGATAGTAATACTCAGTTTATCATTGCACAGTATCTGGTCCATGCTCAATAACATATACCAGTTGGCGTATACCGGTTCAACTTAAAATGATCACAACCACCACCTAGACTAGTCAGTGTGCGCTTTGCACAATCACTTCTCACACTTGCATATTGTCCTCCAAACATATATGTACCCCTCCATATATCTTCATCATTAGATATCTTCTCCCCCTTTGACAACAATGCCAAAGTGGAGGCACAAGCTTCCGGTCTCCATTATGTTGCTCCCTCTATGGAGTAGCATCCTTCAATACATCAATCCTGTAAGATCTGGCATGGTAGTACCTAACTGATGTGGAACACACAACTTTAATTTACTTCATGAAGGGGCAGAATCCCTAATTTACCTCTCAAATAGGTAAATGTAGTCTTCGGTAAGGGCTTAGTGAATATGTTTGCTAGCTGCTCCTTACTGGAAACATGTTCTAATACAACCTCTTTATTCTGAACCTTTTCTCTCAAGAAATGATACTTGAGCTCAATATTCTTGTTCCTAGCATGCAATACTGGGTTTTTTGAAATATTTATTGCACTAGTAGTATCACAGAAAATACTCACCGGTTTAGATATAGTCACTTTGAAGCCATTCAATACATGCTTCATCCATATTGTCTGAGTGTAGTTCATAAATGCTGCCACATACTCCACTTCAGCTGTAGACTGGAAAATACAGCTCTGCTTCTTGCTCATCCATGAGACTAGTCTTCCACCAAGGAAGAATGCTCCACTGGTTGTGCTCTTCTGGTCGTCCACATTACCTGCCCAATTTGTATTGGTAAACACTTTGACATCATAGTCACCATTGTATGGATACCACAATCCATAATCAATTGTCCCTTTCAGGTATCTAAGAATTCTCTTTACCCCAACCAAGTGGGATTCTCTTGGACTCTTCTGAAAATGGGCCACTATGCCCACTGCATGAGAAATATTCAGTTTGTTGTGCACCACATAGTGCAACTTATCGACTAGTACTCCTTCTCATCCACCAATGTTGTATCATCCTCCTTTGTTAGTTTGCAGTCGGTCACCATCGACGTTCCAACCGGTTCGCTCTCCTCCATGACAAAGGTCTTCAATACCTCTTTGATATACTTGCACTGGGTAATGAAGATACCCTCTTTCATCTATTGGATCTGTAGACCAATGAAAAAATTTCTCTCCAATCAGAGACGTCTCAAACTCCTTTTCCATCTCATCTGCAATGCATGACTCATATCATCATCTCCACCAAAGATTATATCATCTACAAATACTTCACATATCAGAATCTGACCACCTTCAGATTTTAGGTAGATGTTTCTATCCTCACTTGTTCTTTGAAATCCTATCTTCACAAGAAGAGAGTGTAACCATTTGTACCATACCCTTGGTGTCTATTTCAATTCATATAGGGCCTTGTGTAATCTGCACACCATGTCACTATCTTTTGACAAAGCAAACCCATCTGGTTGCTCAAGATACACTTCTTCCTCTAGGATTTCATTCAAGAAAGAAGACTTCACATCCATTTGGTATACCTTAAATCCCTGAAATGCTACAAATAAAAGTAGCATTCGGACACCTTCCAGTCTCGCCACTGGGGCAAAGGTTTCTCCATGATCTTCTCCTTCTTCGTGGGCATATCCCTTGCATACAAGTCTTGCCTTGTTCCTTACCACTGTGTCTTCTTCATTCAGCTTAATCCTGAAGACCCATTTGATACCTATGAAATTCTTGTGTTCCAGTCTAGGTACCAAGGACCATGTTGCATTCTTCTCTATCTTGTCCAACTCCTCTTCCATTGCCTTTACCTAGTCTTCATTGGTAATTGCCTCTCTAGCAATCTTAGGCTCAAATTATGAAATCATGCAAGAATTTTCTTTCACCTTTCTTCTTGTAAGTATTCCTACATCTTTGTCTTCTATGATCTGCTTCGGATCATGATGCAATCTTACATACCTAGGAATGATCGTAGCTGTTCCAGCTTGCTTTTCCTCTTCTTTTTCCACTTCATCTTCTTCTTCACCAACTGAACTTCTACCAGTACAGAAACATTGAGGTCTTTGTAGTGTTTGTCACTTGTTTCTTTCGTAACCAGTTCCTAGAAGGCTAAACCCGATTCATCTTCCATTTGCTCATTGTTAGTTTCCTCAGGCTTCTCAGGGGATCCATCAACTCTGACATTGATACTCTCAACAATCTTCTAAGTCCTATTGTTGTAGCACTTGAGAGGTTTACTTTTAGTGGAATATCCCAGAAATATTCCTTCATCACACTTAGCATCAAACTTACTCAATTTTTCACCTCTCTTGATATAGCATTTACTCCCAAACACTTTGAAGGGAGTTCTCTCATTCCATCACTCATAGGGTGTTTTGTCTTTACCTTTCTTAATGAGTACCCAATTCATGGTATAGACTGCAATGCTCACCACTTCTCTCCAAAATGTGTGAGAGACATTTCCTTGGATCAACATAGTTATGGCTGCTTCAACCACAGTCCTGTTGTTTCTTTCTACTATGTCGTTCTGCTTTGGTGTCCTTGGAGCAAACAATTACCTCTTAATTACGTTCTCCTTGCAGTACTTATTGAATTCATCAAAAGTGAATTCACCTCCCTGATCGATCCTTAGGTATTTTATCCTTCTACCACTCTCCTTCTCCACCAATGCCCTAAAGGCTTTGAACTTTCCAAATGCCTCAAATTTGTCTTTCAAGAATGTGACCCACATCATTCTTCAGAAATCATCGGTAAGAATCATGAAGTACCAAGCTCCCTAAATGCTTCTAGTTTTCACCAGACCACACAAATCAGTGTGCACTAGATCAAGCAAGTTCTCTACAGAAAAAGACTTACCTTTGAATGTTGAGGAAGACATCTTCCCAAGTTGGCATTCTCCGGTTTGTTCAGCAAAGGCAATCCTCTTACTGTCTTGATCTTACTAGCCATTACAATATTGTCAAAATTTGTATGACAAAGTCTCCTATGCCATATCCAATTGTCATCAAATTTATCTATCAGGCACTGACTAATCTTGGCATTCAGCTGAAACACGTTTCCTCTGGTATGCTTACCGGTGGCAATAAGTTCACCACTATTTCCAATTATTCTACAAACTCCACCTTTGAATTCTAGTATGAGTCCTTTGTCGTTCAGTTGAGAAAAACTCAAAAGATTATGCTTAAGGACTTCCACCTAGTAGACATCATTTGTACCGCTCTTTCCATTTAGTGAGATGGATCCTTTTCCTTTCACCATGCAAGGTGCATCGTTGCCAAACCGGACAACAGTACCATCATATTCTTTAAGAGACATAAACTTTCTCCAGTCACCAATCATGTGGTGAGAACACCCGCTACCAATGATCCACTCATTAGAGTTGTCAATATGTGAGACAAGGGCTTTCTGATCAGACAACTCTTCCTTGACAGCCACAAACACTATGTCCTCATTCTCTTCATCCTCAGATTTGTCACATCGGTAACACCTCCATCCACTGCAACAAGACAATTTATCCTACCTACTCCTTTATACTTCCTAAACCTCTCTGGTTTATCCTTATTGTCATTGTTAGGATAGTTAACAGCTATATGTTTTATCTTATTTTCAGAAAAAACACTTCTGAGGGAGCTTACCTCTGTATTTTCTAGTGCCTTTTGGAAGTCTTTTGGCAAGAAGAGCTTCAAACTCCATCAGAATCTCCTCATCATCCACATCTTTGCTTGGCCTAAATTCATAACTGGTACTAACCTCTTTTCCTTTCATGGTTGGTGCAGAGGAAGAAGATGCTCTAAGGGATAACTCGGTCTTCTGAACACTACCATCATTGCCATTCAATTCATATGCAATCAACTTTTCAATAATAGAGTCTAAAGCTACCTTGGTTTTGTCAATAGACCTTAGCTCCTGAATAGAGGCAACCCTGATTGCATAGACCGGTAAAAGTGATCTCAAAAATTTACTGACAACAGTGGCATCATCAATTATTCCACCAGTGCTCTTGATCTCTCCAACTACTTTCTTTATTCTTATGCCATACTATTGGATGGTCTCTCCTTCAACCATCCTCATATCTTCAAACGCTAGAGATGAACTGAGACTACCAATCGGTAGTCACACTTAATGGATCCCGACACCAGTCCTCTCCATCTTGGTTGACCATAACCACTTCTGATCTTCATACTGGTTTATACCAGTTCACCTTCTTGAGCACTTATTGACATCAATGACAACATGCATTATCACTGCTTCATCATATGCCAACAAGGATAACTAGTCTGATGCTAGGGAGAGTGAATGAAGTAATAAAGGAAACTTAGAAGGCATGGATTACATTTTTTGGAGAACATAGAGGATTATTTACTTCACTAGAGACCAAGATAGATATTGTAGATACCCCAGTTGAAGTGAAAGGAAAGGGGATTATGGGTACTTCACCCTTAGTTTTGAAAAATATTAAGATAGTGGAAACTGAGCCACTAGTAAATAAAGATGTACAGACAAATACAGAGACACCGGTTAATACAAAGAATGTTGTACAAGATACTAATATTGAGGACAATTGTCCTCTGGATACTAACATACAAGTTGAGGATATTGTTCCTGCAGAGGAACCAATAGTTGCATAGACTGCTCCAAGTGGTGAAGCCACCGGTGCAAGTGAGGAGACAACGAAGGACAAAACATCAAAGGAAAAAATAGGGGAATTCGACAAGGAACCAGTTGTTTGCCCATCATTATTGAAAATTGACACTTCTTAGGTAGAAAAGAAAACCATCACAGAGATGAGTCCCACTGAACTAATGTTGATGGCTGCTCAAAAAATGATGAAGGAGGGAACTACAAACAAGGGGATTATAGTTTAATCAATCATTTTTCTACACAGATTGGTCCCAAAGTGTAAGATTGAAAATGAAGCGAGCCCTTTTGGCAATATTAAGGTAATCATTGAGCACATATCAAAAGACTTTCAATCCTTACAACAAATATCAAACCAGCAAGCATTAGAAAGATTTACTCAAGCTAAGAGTGACGCTTTTGATCAGGTAATTGAGACAGAGAAGAAAAAGATTGAGGAGAAGCTAATTCTAATAGAAAATTCTTTGAAACAATGTACAAATATATATAGGGTGTGTTGCAATACTGAAATGCTTATAGTAAATGTAGATAAAAAGATAAAAGAGATCCAGGACAAAATTGCTAGTATTACTAACTCTTTTGATGGATTAATTTCATTGACAACATCAATTGATGGTCAAATTTTGATTTTGGAGAATCAAATTTTTGCTCTTGAGAAGAAAAGAGATAAAATAATTCAGAGAGCCAGGAGTCTGAGAGGTTTGGTGAGTCTAAGACTGGATTCACTCTGTGTACATAAGAAGGAATGCATGGATATTCTAGGAAAGCCCACACTGACAGAGGTAAATGAGAAATAATATTTTGCACATTTATTGAGTGGTCTTGTATCTATTTCTAGCACATTCAAAACCAGCTGGGATACTTATGTGGATTTACTGGAGAAATCTTATTCGGAAATTTTGAAATTGGTCAAGCTCCAGTAAGACATTTTTGGAGGTATTCAGTGTATAGTTCTAATTCTTTGACATTATTTTTATAATTTTTTTGGGAACTGATGTCAAAGGGGGAGTAGTATAGATGTGAAAAAGAATAAAAGAGTTGCACACATTAGGGGGAGTTACATAATTTTGAAGTTTTTGGAGATATGGAATATTTTGCATATTCAGCTTAGGGGGAGGAGGGCAGGATGAAACCTCGACCATTTTTCACATGAGTGTTGCCATCAATGCCAAAGAGGGATATTGTTGGCAAATGAAACTCTATTGGTTGGTTTCACTATGTTATCATTGATGTCAACATGATTTTGTGTTCCGGTTTTATATGGTGTACCAACAGGCACTTCACAGATTCTACATCGGCACCGACAGGACAAAAAGATTTTTTTGGTCACCGACAATGCAGGCCGACATGGTATAGAAAAGGTTATCGGTATTGGAGGTCGACATATCTTGGATCCGACATCGGCATTTTTTTCTAATGTTTATACATTTGTGATATTTGGCTAACATGTAATTTGATTTTGTATATATCTTTGTAAGCCGACATAAGGCATGAATTTGTATAGGGTATATGGGGTAGATTGATTAGATCACTTTGATAGAATAAGGATATAGATGTAATGGATAATAATGCGAATGTAATGTAATGTGAAATAACTCAGAGAGATTATGTATGTGAGGAATTTATTGTAAGGGTTATTCCAGTAAAGGGGTTTAGGGTTTCAGACTGGAACAAATAGAGCTTAAATTAGAGTTGTATTCTAGCATAGAAGGTGCTATCTTAGTAGTTCACACTTCTCCGGATTGTTATCTGGAATTTTATGTATTCAGTGAGGCTCCTATTGTGATTGAGCAGTGTGCTCTAGGCTATAAGCCTTCCTACAAGTGCAGACCCATCATATATTGTAATATCCCTTCATATGACCAGTGGATTGATATTGTGGGTCACAAATCCCACCGTGTTTTTTCCTCATTGAGGTTTTCCTCATATAAATCTATGTGTTATGGTTCTCATTTATGTGTTTGGCTTATTGATTGCTTTACTTCTTTTAATTCTATTTATACCAGTATACCGGTTGGTGTATGAATGTTTTGTTAAGGCTAATTCTACTATTCCGGTATAACACCAATTCACCCCCCCTCCTCCTCTCAGTGTTATTGGTTTCCAACAGGTGAGCCATCCTCAGTCCATTGGAGAATCATCTCAGGCATCGATATGTCATTGTTCTCTATATTATAGTATTTAAGTGTTTTTTATGTATTTATGTTAGTATATTGTATTAATTGTACATTTAATCTACAATAGACCCCTTCGCGGTTTGGCCATAACGTGGATCCTTTTAAGTTTATCTTCAAGAAAACTCCTAAGAGTGACAAGGAGAGGAGACATAAGACATTAGCTTTGAGATCAACGGATGAGGTAATCTACATTTCAATTGCAAAGGAATTATAATTAAATGCATAGTTATGTTGTTAATTGTGAACTATTTTCTATAAAATAATTCTAACTTGGCTTTTGAATTATGGTTTTGTAGCCATCTACAGAGCCATGTACTGCATTGAAGAGGCTCAATTTTGATGATCCACCACAAGTTTAGGATCATATAGTGTTATTTATGGTCATAGAATGACCAATACATGTAGATATATTTTACATTTTTATTGTATATTGATTTGGACATGGCATATGCCACATTTTTGTAATACTTGTATTGACTTGGCAGACATGTCTTATATATATATATATATATATATATATATATATATATATATATTCGATGCAATAAATGTGTACTGAGTTCATTATTGTGTATTCTTTGTATTTCGTGGTTGTCCTTTTATAAAGTTAATTGATCATTTGCCTATGTAATCAACAATATGAATATAAACAACAAAAATCTATGATATAAAACATTGCAATCGTGGAATGTGATTTGATAAATTTCTAAAATGTCGAATTAACCCTACAAAACTCCTTGTATTCAGTTCATTATTGTGTATTCATTGTATTTGGTGGCTGCCCTTTTATAAATTTAAATGAATATTTGTCTGTGTAATCAACAATATGAATGTAAACAACAAAAAATGATAATATGAATATAAACAACAATATGTGTGTGGTCCGAGAGCACCCTCACACTCGCAATGGTCAAATTTTTGTTCTCATGTGAACAAAATGACATCACAAGTGCATCTAGGTGGGTAGGTTTATGCTAGGCATGCTCCTCTTGTGCATCCCAAAGCACCAGAACATCGAGAGTCATACCCTACCAGGGCGATCTCTCAAGTGCCCTGAGTCCAAAAAATTATCGAACTTTGACAGACTATTTCTTCCAATCCATGACAAATATGATAGATTCATTTGAACCAGTGGGGTTGCGTGAGGATCCTCTACAATGGCCTATCTCGGTTTTTGACGACTCAGAGCCATTTTCAATTGGTAGCATTTTTTCGCCTGCTACTAAAACCGTCAGTTGCATGCAATGCAAAGTTGCAAAATATGCTAGAATTGATTTGGTTCATCATGTGCACAAACCAACGTCACGAGCGCATCTAGGTGGGTAGTTTTACGCTATTCATTCTCTTCTCATGCATCCCAAAGCGTCAGAACTTTGAGAGTCATACCCTACCGGTGCGATCTCTCAAGTGCCCCGAGTCAAAAAAATTGTCAAAAAAATTATCGAACTTTGACGTACTATTTCTTCCAACCTAGGACACATATGACCAATCCGTTTGAACTTGTGGGGTTGTGTGAGGCTCCTCTACAATGGCATATCTCTATTTTTGATGACTCATATCCATTTTCAATTGGTAACATTTTCTTGCTTTCTGCAAAATTGTTAGCTGCATGCAATGCAAAGTTGCAAGATAGGCTAGAGTTGATTCGGTTTGTTGTGTGCACAAACCAACATCACAAGCACATCTGAGTGGGAAGGTTTACGCTAGAAATGCTCCTCTCATGCATCCCAAAGCATTGAAACATCAAGAGTCATACCCTACCGATGCGATCTCTCAAGTGCCTTGAGTCCAACAACATTTAAAACTTTGACAGATTGTTTCTTCTAATACAAGACACATATGACCAATCCGTTTGAACCTGTGGGGTCATGTGAGGCTTGTCTACAATGGCCTATCTTTGTTTTTGATGACTCTAAACTATTTTCAATTGGTAGCATTTTTTTGCCTGCTACAAAAACTGTTAGTTGCATGCAATCCAAAGTTGCAAGATAGGATAGAATTGATTCAATTCGTCGTGTGCACAAACCGACATCATGAGCGCATCTGGGTGGGAAAGTTTACGCTAGGCATACTCCTCTTGTGCATCTCAAAATGTAAGAACCAAGAGAGTCATACCCTATTGATGTGGTCTCTCAAGTGCCCCGAGTCCAAAAAATTGTCAAACTTTGACGAACTATTTCTTCCAATCCAGGATACATATGATCGATTCGTTTGAAACTATGAGGTTGCGTGGGGCTCCTCTACAATAAATTGTCACATTTTTTGACAACTCAGAGCCATTTTCAATTGGTAACATTTTTTTGCCTGCAACAAAACCATTAGTTGCATGCAATGCGAAGTTGCAAGGGAGGCTAGATTGATTTGGTTCGTCGTGTTCACAAACCGATGTCACAAGCATGTCCGGTTGGGTAGGTTTACACTAGGCATGCTCCTCTTGTGCATTCCAAAGCATCGGAACATCGAGAGTCATACCCGATCATGACAATAATGACAATTTTTGCTCAAATTGTATCTAGACTCAATCTATGACTCCTATGACCCGATAATGACTCAAATAATTCTCCATGATTATACAAGAATCAAGAATTCTCATGATTGACCTTATCAATAATGGTCATGATTGACCTTATCACATCACATAAACTCAGAACATAGTCACAAAACATAAGCACAAAAATAGTGACATATTATTCAAAAAATTGCCTCTAAATATGGTCAAATAAGTTCTTGGCTATTTGAATATACAAAACAATGTCTTAAAAATCATCTCATGGGATTTTATACAAAATTTGGTATTACAATATGTGCAATTCAACTCATTGCCATTTTAATATACAAAATTTGGCATCTAAATATGTACAAATCAACTCATTATCATTTAAATATACAAAATTATGCCCCTAAACATGTAAAAAATAGCTCATGGGCATTTACATATACAAAAAATGAATATAGAACAATTTGTAGATGATATATACAAAATTCTCAAAATCGTTCTACTCTGAACCATAGAATCAATCAAGTGAGCCTTCAGGATCGGCTCTAACCCGTATTGTGTCAAGTATTGCCTCGTGGTCAGATTCATGAACTTTCCATAAAATATTATTATGAGGTCTACCGTGATACTTCATCAAATGAATATTTGTTGCAACAACAAGGTTTGAGAAATGAAGAATATGTCTGTGTGTTTCAAAGTCCTCGAACAACCAAACATTAGAATTCTTGATAGGGTGTCTACTAAGCCATGTTCTTGTCACGACAACAGACCCTATTGGGTACTCAATACCCTCTCTGTCAATGATTGTGGTTGTCAATTTTCTTTTAGGCTCAACACAACGACACAAATAGTAATCTGTTTCTTCTTCATTGTTCTCTTCTGCAACAACTGCATACACATGACCTGCATTTTATAAAGTGAATCCATTTTTTTTTTATCAATAAAAAGAAAGGTAATTAACCATGGTACGTTTACTAATTAATACCAAAAATAAAGTGTGATGTACAACAAAATGAACCAAAAAAAATACTTGCACAAAAATTAACTCAAAAAATCACTTGAATCCACTTGGTCAGATACATGGTCAAAATCCACTCATGTCTCCATCTGGCTCAATTGTAGTGCTTTGGGAATTTGATATGTATCAATGGGAACCAACGGTCTACAAGACCATTTGTCAACCCACTCTTGTGATTCACATTCTTCCCACAAACAATACATGAATGAAGAGCAAAAACATACCATCTGTCTGGTATAAATTACTAGTGAACTTGCATTTGAACTCATAAATGAGTGCATGCCACTCGATCCTGCAACTATTCAATAATCTAGATAGTTTTCAATGTTATATTTAGTGATCAACCAAAAATATCTATGAACCATTGACGTACCTAGATTACCTGGACCCATCGTAGACTTACACCATCGCACAATTGTTTCTGCATCTATCAACTCAGCACCACCTTCATACTTCAATTCTGATCTAGTTAGGGCTCTTTTTACACATGCTCTTGCACCATCGTGCTCTCCCTTACCATGTCCAACCTCAGTCAAATTCCAAAAATATTGTACACTGCTTGTCGTGTGCATCCTTGTAAACCAATAAAACATCCTTGTGTTCTTGAATTGTGTGGTGCAATTGTCTGACCATATTAAGTGTCAGTTGTATTATATGTTTCTTTCCTTTAAATTATCATAGAAAAATTTAAAGCATCCTTGTACAAACTCCGATGAATGAGTATGATCATCACTTATGTGGAAGTGATACTCTCTTAAAACCTTCTATCCTCCTTTGTGCTATCATCTACATGCATGAATGTTACGTGTACAAAAATAGAAACTTGTGTAGAATGATAATGCATAGATTGCACTTAATTTTGAGGTTGTAGTGTATAATTTTCAGAAAAATCAATGATAGAGACAATAGTGCTAAGAGGAAATATGTCCTTACATACCCTGAATTGATCATCTAACCATCGAGCTCTATGTGTATGCATTATGTACTCATAAACTAGTTTCTCTTGAAACATTTTCATAAATTCACCTACACATGTATAATTTTTCACTAGCTCACATCTCTTCAAATATTTTCCATCTTTCACTCCATATGTGGTTTTCTTGTATTTCCAAAAGAAACTAGTTTCCTACCAATTTCATGTGTGCTCTCCAAATGTACACATCTTGGTAAATGTTGCAAACCACCACATATAGTACCAAAACCTTGCAAACAAGGCATCTTATAATAAATGTAACCATCATGTCTATTACATAGCACACTTGAAATAAATTCTCTTACCGACTTAGGAGGTGCTTGTATATTGCATTCCTGCAAATCATCATTAGTGTGCAAAGTAGAACAAATATGACAAAAAATATCACATTGCATGGAAAATTCAATATGCATCATACAACAACACGTGGTGCATACATGATTAATCTTAATATAAAAAGGTTTTGCCATTTCAAAAAATCTTTGAGAAATTCTTATTTGAGGAAACTTTTAAAGGAATATTTCATAAAATTTTGTTTGAGTCATATCCAAATAGTGTTTGGCATGTGGCTCACGATTTGTACACCCGATTCGCCTTCTAACAACATCTCTTTGGTTGGGAGAAACTCTTGTGTTGTCATGCCAAAAAATTTCAATTAATGTTATTAGTGCATCAACAACAACCTTGTCTTTGCGTTGTAGTCTACCAGAGAATTCCCAAAGAGAATTATTGTTAGGTTCCTCTATTTTTTCTCGCCTCTATAATGCTTTACTTAATGTTGTTCTACTAATGATTTGATGGACTTGAAAAGCATTGAGAGGGGGGGAGGTGAATCAGTGACACCAAATAAAACACTACTTCAAACACTAACCAGTAGATGAACTTAACCAAGCATTTAAACAAAATGCATGTTATCCAAAAGGATATAACAACATCCACAAAAAGTAAAGCATCAACCATAACACAAGTGTTTATACGTTGAAAACCCAAATAGGTAAAAACCGCGGTGAGATGGAACTCACAAGTTAACTATCTGCAATAATAGATAACTGATTGGTTAAGGTCTTATAAAGTGCTCCGCTAAGAACGAATCTTGTTAGAGATCCCGAAGCTTGATTAGAAGCTTATAGCCTATTAAGAGTACTACCTTTTTTGGAGTAATCTCCTTGGAGGATTTAAGAATCCAAGCTAATGGATCACCTTGTTAGAGGATTTGTACAATGAAGCTTGTTAGAGCTTACCTGGTTAGGGGATTTGATTTTGTTGTAATGATTAGAAAACAACAAGAATGGTTTGATCTATTCTGAGTAGCACAATACTTGCTAGATTAGATCCTTCTAAGTAAATTCAACACTTCTCTTCATCTTAACACTTATCGCTCTTCAACAAAATCTTTCACTCTTGATACATATCAGTATTCGCATAACATCATCTCTATCACTTTCAAATGATTCACTAAGATGTCTTTCAATAGACATTCAGATCTTATGTCAGCCTAAGGAAATCAAAACACAATTTCCTAGGTGCAGTGTATCTAGACAAGTAATCATAACTCATCACAAAAGATGAACGCCAAGAAAATGGTGCTGGTAACTCATCACAAAATCAAATACCGGTTAGAAGAGTCAATATCGGTTGGAACAAAACATGTGAACCGTTGTCCTGGAATCTTCCGCTTGATCTCCATCTTCATATTCATCTTCATTTTGATGTCGACTTAGTGTAGCCACAGGTTATCTCTTAAGCACATACCAGTTGAGACAGAGTACCAGTTAGAGATAAACCTTAAACATATCGGTTAATAGTGTAAACTAGTTGAAGTTACACTGGTAGTCAATGTAATCATATGTGTGTGTGAGAGTGTTTCATCAATGATAACAAGTGATGAATACATTACAATCATCATCAAGCCAACAATCTCCCCCTTTGGCATTGATGGCAACACTTAGAAAATTTCTGAGTAATACAATACCACTAAGTGTGCATACACAACATATTTACACATATACTCATACTCCCCCTTAGTGTATGCATAAATACAAAATTTTCAAAAACACACATACATATTATTACTCCCCCTTTGACAACAATCCCAAAATGAAAAAGTAAAATACATACACATATATAGAAAATCTGTATCAAAGTGTTCAGCATATATTACAACTTAAAAAATTTTATACATTGGCTAATCTCATAAAAATTTCATTGAAGTTCTGCTTCATCTGTGATAAAGCATTTTCTCATGATTCCAGTATGTTAGCAGTATACTCAGATGTAGAAATTAGCTAGGAATTGAATTCTTCCATTGAGTCTAGCGTGCAGGTTTCAGGAGTAGCAAGAATAGCTTCTGCATTGGATTAGGCTCTCTGAAGAATGTTGACCTGTGAGGTGAGCAGACACTTGAGCTCTTTTAGAGATTGGAGTCTCTTAGCCTTCTCATTATAATTCATGTTCAATATGTCATGTAGATCATCTAGAATCTAGTTAAAGGCATGAATGGAGTCCTCGAGTGGTACATATGCCTTGCATATATGTTCCATTTCTTTCTCGGTTTCAACTTGACTCTTAGAAATGTCAGAATAAAAGATAAAAATATTGGAGGTAGAGGTAAGATACTTTCCTCCATATTCAATAGCTTTTCTCAATATACTTCCATTATGAGATAGAGCCATTTTTCCACTTTCAATGTTATGTTCCAGGGTATGTGCAGGACCATGGTGTGCCAAAACAGGCCCTTAAGTGGCAATGAAATTTCAGAAAAATCAGAGTTATGCAACTTGACATGAAAATTTGAATAAGTTGTGAACATTATTTTTATAAAATGTAAGAAGAGAATATATAGAAAATTGAATGTAGTTTCTAAGCTACTAGTTGTTTTTTGGAAAAAAAAATCCTATTTGATGAAAATTTCAAATTTCAATGCAGTGGTACTAAAATTTCAGGAAAAAAATAAGAAGTAGACGTATGTCTGACCACCCTAATCACAATCAAATCTTAATATTTTTTTATAATATTTAAAATATAAGTATTAGACTCATGTCCGGATGTGACACATATTTTTTTTTAGTTTTTTATGAATTAAATAATTATTTATGATTTTTTTACTACAGCTTTTCAGAAATTCAGAAACTCCTATGTCTGACCACCTTAACTTGGTCAAAACCTAATGAATTTTTATTTTTTTAAATTTTTCCCTATAGTAGACGAAGCATAGGATGTGACACATGTTTCGGTTTCAAAAAATGTTATACCGTTTGAAAGTTATGAGTGTTTTTCAATTAGTATATCAATCAGGACTATTGTCGAAATTCAATTAGAAAATAAATAATAATTATTTACTAAAGTCAAAATAAGACAAGCCTTATATTGTTGGAAAGTTGGGAACGTCCTTAAAAAACCCTTTTCATTTTATCAATTTTAGCTACAAAAAAAGTTGTCAGCCATCAGTGTAAAGTCTGGAAAACTAGGGAATACTAAAAAACACGTTTTTTCAGTTGACTTTCCAGGCTTGTAACTTCCAAGCCTAATACCAAAGCATTCCCGAGCCAAAATTTGAAATTTGAAAATTTGAGTACAAAAATCGGATATCGGATAAAATCAGATATTGGATAAAATCGGATATCGGATTTTATCCGATATCTGATTTTTGTACAAAAATTTGTGGTCCCCAATGAATTTCCCTTTGCCGCCATTTGTGAAGTAAACTGCCACATGCCAGAAATCCGATATCCGATTAAATCGGATATTGGATTTTATTAGTCATATTTTAAAGAGGGAGAGAAGGAGAGGGAGAGAGGGACGGAGAGAGAGAGAGAGAGAGAGAGAGAGAGAGAGAGAGAGAGAGGGAGGGAGAGAGAGAGAGAAGGGGGGAGAGAGGGAGAGGAGGAGAGAGAGGAGGAGAGGGAGAGAGGGAGAGAGAGAGAGGGAGGGAGAGAGGTAGAGGGAGGAGAGAGAGAGAGAGAGAGAGAGAGAGGAGGAGAGAGAGAGAGAGACCATATGACCCCTAACGACACAATTTGGTGTCTTAAGGGGACCTATGGTGTTGTTAGGGGTCATATGGTGTCTTGGGACACCATAGGACCCCTTAAGACACCAAATCATGTTGTTAGGGGTCATATTGTGTCTTACGACCCATAACTATGGCCCCTAATGATAGTTATGTGATATGGTGTCCCATGAACCCTTATGACCTCTCAGGAAACCATATGACCCCTAATGACACCATATTGGGTCGCTTTGGGTCATATTATGTCCTAAGGGGTCATATTGTGGTCTATGACCCCTTAGGACACCATATGACCCCTAACGACATGATTTGGTGTCTTAAGGGGTCCTATGGTGTCGTTAGGGGTCATATGGTGTCTTGGGACACCATAGTATGACCCAAAGCAACCCAATATGGTGTCATTAGGGGTCATATGGTGTCCTAAGAGGTCATAAGGGTTCATGGGACACCATATGACCACTATGGACACCATATGACCCCTAACGACACCATCGGACCCCTTAAGACACCAAATCATGTCATTAGGGGTCATATTGTGTCCATAGTGGTCATATGGTGTCCCATGAACCCTTATGACCTCTTAGGACACCATATGACCCCTAACGACACCATAGGACCCCTTAAGACACCAAATCATGTCATTAGGGGTCATATTGTGTCTTATGGGGTCGTAGGACACAATATGACCCCTAATGACACAATTTGGTGTCTTAAGGGGTCTTATGGTGTCACAAGACACCATATGATCCCTAACGACACCATAGGACCCCTTAAGACACCAAATCATAACATTAGGGGTCATATTGTGTTGTACAGGGGTCGTAGGACACAATATGACCCCTAACGACATGATTTGGTGTCTTAAGGGGTCCTATGGTGTCGATAGGGGTCATATGGTGTCCATAGGGGTCATATAGTGTCTTGGGACACCATAGGACCCCTATGGACACCATATGACCCCTAATGACACCATATTGAGTTGCTTTGGGTCATATTGTGTCGTTAGGGGTCATATTGTGTCTTAAGGGGTCCTATGGTGTCCCAAGACACCATATGACCCCTATGGACACCATATGACCCCAATGGACACCATATGACCCCTAATGACACCATAGGACCCCTTAAGACACAATATGACCCCTAATGACACAATATGACCCAAAGCGACCCAATATGGCATCATTAGGGGTCATATGGTATCTTAAGGGGGTCCTATGGTGTCCCAAGACACCATAATGACCCCTATGGACACCATATGACCCCTACCGACACCATAGGACCCCCTTAAGACCCCAAATCATATCATCAGGGATCATATGGTGGTTGTTAGGGGTCATATGGTGTCCATAGGGGTCATATGGTGTCCCCATGAACCCTTATGACCTCTTAGGACACCATATGACCCCCTAATGACACCATATTGGGTCACTTTGGGTCATATTGTGTCGTTAGGGGTCATATTGTGTCTTAAGGGATCCTATGGTGTCCCAAGACACCATATGACCCCTATGGACACCCATATGACCCCTTAAGACACCAAATCATGTCGTTAGGGGTCATATTGTGTCCTACGACCCTGTACGACACAATATGATCCCTAATGATATTATTTGGTGTCTTAAGGGGGTCCTATTGTGTTGTTAGGGGGCATATGGTGTCCCATAAGGTCGTATGGTGTCTTGGGACACCATAGGACCCCTTAAGACACCATATGACCCCTAATGACACCATATTGGGTCGCTTTGGGTCATATTGTGTCGTTAGGGGTCATATTGTGTCTTAAGGGGTCCTATGGTGTCCCAAGACACTATATGACCCCTATGGACACCATATGACCCCCTAACGACACCATAGGACCCCTTAAGACACCAAATCATGTCGTTAGGGGTCATATTGTGTCCTACGACCCCCGTACAACACAATATGATCCCTAATGATATGATTTGGTGTCTTAAGGGGTCCTATGGTGTCGTTAGGGGTCAATATGGTGTCCATAGGGGTCATATGGTGTCACTTTGGGTCATATTGTGTCGTTAGGGGTCATATTGTGTCTTAAGGGGGGTCCTATGGTGTCCCAAGACACCATATGACCCCTAACGACACCATAGGACCCCTTAAGACACCAAATCATGTCATTAGGGGTCATATTGTGTCCTACGACCCCGTACGACACAATATGATCCCTAACGATATGATTTGGTGTCTTAAGGGGGGGTCCTATGGTGTCGTTAGGGGTCATATGGTTGTCCATAGGGGGTCCTATGGTGTCTTGGGACACCATAGGACCCCTTAAGACACCATATGACCCCTAATGACACCATATTGGGTCGCTTTGGGTCATATTGTGTCATTAGGGGTCATATTGTGTCTTAAGGGGTTCTATGGTGTCCCAAGACACCATATGACCCCTATGGACACCCATATGACCCCTGATGACACCATACTGGTGTCCATAGGGGTCATATGGTGTCCCATGAACCCTTATGACCTCTTAGGACACAATATGACCCCCTAATGACATGATTTGGTGTCTTAAGGGGTCTCTCTCTCTCCCTCTCCTCTCCCCTCTCTCTCTCTCTCTCTCTCTCTCTCTCTCTCTCTCTCTATCTCTATCTCTCTCCCTCTCCTCTCTCTCACTCTCTCTCCCTCTCTCTCTCTCCCTCTCCCCTCTCTCTCTCTCCTCTCTCCTCTCTCTCTCTCTCTCCCTCTCCTCTCCTCTCTCTCTCTCTCTCCTCTCTCCTCTCTCTCTCTCCCCTCTCCTCCCTCTCCTCTCTCTCTCTCCTCTCTCTCTCTCTCTCTCTCTCTCTCTCTCTCTCTCTCTCTCTCTCTCTCTCTCTCTCTCCCTCTCTTCCCTCTCTCTCTCTCTCTCTCTCTCTCTCTCTCTCTCCTCTCTCTCTCTCTCTCTCTCTCTCTCCCTCTCCTTCTCTCTCTCTCTCTCTCTCTCTCTCTCTCTCTCTCTCTCTCCTCCTCTCTCTCTCTCTCTCTCTAAAATATGACCAATAAAATCCGATATCCGATTTAATCAGATATCAGATTTCTGCCATGTGGCAGTTTAGTTCATAAATGGCAGCAACGGAATTTTTTGGGGACCACATATTTTTGTACTAAAATCGGATATCGGATTTTATCAGATATTGGATTTTATCGAATATCCGATTTTGGTACTAAAAACCAAAAAAAAAAGGGTTTGTGGGCCATTCTGTTGATTCCAAGGGCCGACAGTCTGGGTCCTATGTTGTCTGTCGACGATCACGGGGTTGCAGACAGCTAGAGACAAATTAGTGCTTTTGGGGATATTCTTAAAGTGAAAACTTACATTGTCAATCATGAAGGGGCATATGTGTGGAGGGAAATGGGAGTAGTAGTCGTCGGAAGTCTAAACGCAAAAGAAAACTTTCAAATGACCAAGTTGAAGTGTATAGAGAAAGAGATAGAGAATGTCATAGGAGGAGAAGACAAGGTATGTTAAATATTGCTAATGTTACTTCAACTGAAGAGGAAATTGAAATTGAAAATGTGCCACAAGTTATTGAAAATGAAAATGTAGATTTTGAAAGTGAAAATATGAAAATTTTGAAAATGTTGAAAGTGATAATGAAAATGCTCAACATGTGGAAAATTTTGACATAGGAGGTGAAAATGTGGAGAAACTTTAACATTGAAGGTGGAATTGCCTCACTAATTGAACCATATGTAACACCTAATTACTTTAGAAATGAAGACCCTCTCATGGATGAAAGACAAATTCCAAATCCAAGACCTTCAAGAACCCCAAAATGGTTATTTGAAATCGATGAGAACATTATTGCGAATCTTGAAGGCAAGAGGTCAACAAGAACCGTTCGGTTGTGGGCTACAAAACTTTTCAACCAAATTTTAGCAATAAGACATTGACCGAGCAATGCCAACTCTTTGTTCAATTGCTAAAGATGATAAAGATGAGACCATTGCTAAACAAATTGAAGATTCGTATGAACAAGAAAATGGAGAGAAATTCTATTATTGCAAAAAATCTATTTGACGCTCTCAATTCTATTGGAAAGAATACCAAAGAAGAGATAAGAGAGCCGCTCAAAGAGTGATTACAACCTCCTTAGTAAGCCATGAATTGAGGAAGGCTCATCAAATGAGACAAACTTGTGTTGATTTTAACAAAAACCATAAAACTTTGGATAGAGCACTTGCACAAAGACAAAGACTTGACGATCCACTTCAACAAGATACATGGGCATTTGGTGGGAGGCTTCCACATGTTGATAGAAAGTTGATTGAGAATGTGAAGGAAGAGATTCAACAATTTTGGCACTCTAATTCTAGAGTGTCACCCAATGTAAAGGACGTTTTGAAATTAAGAATCGGCAACCGAGACCGCACACCGCATCCCAAACATTTCTTGGAATCAAGCCAAACAATGTTGTACAAATTTTTTTGTGAATTACATCCAACTTTGGAAATATCACAAAGGGCCTTTGAATCTTTGAAACCATTTTATTGTGTTCCTCTTAAGATTCACAATACCTGTTGTTGCAAGTACCATGTGGAGTTTTCAATGTACCATGAACTTTTATGTCATATTCATTCTACGATGCATACTAATGAGATGTTGTAGGAGTGTGGTGCAATGCTATTTCTGAGATCATCAAGAGACTTGCAAGATCTATTTTTATGCCCTAGAGATGATGGCTGCTATTTCTATAGAAATGATTGTTTGAATGAGAAGTGCTCAGAATGCGGTGGGTTGTCAAAGTTTGTTTCATGTTTTCATGACGGCAGTGAACAGGAGTTTGGAAATAATTATGTTGAGAAAAAAAGATACGAGATAGTGAAATATAATTTGAAGAGTGGAGGTGAGGGTTCTAGATGCGAATTAGTCTCAAGAGAAGTGAGTATTGCTGATCAATAGTTGGATCAATAGTTCAAGATGTGTAAGAACTCTTTCCCGCTTGGCACTATTGTATCGGTGGTTGATTTTGCAGAGAACTATACATTGCAACCACAAAACGAGGTACAGTCTTAGTACTACAATTCAGTCCAGATTGCTATTTTTGTTCACATTACATATAGACATGCTCCTGATAGTATAGAAGAGGACAGGAAGATAATCAGGGAGTATCATTTTTATATGAGCGATGATAGATCACACTCCTCCGAGTATGTGCAACATTCTTTCGAGAGTTTTTTTAAGTTCTTGCATGAGAAAGATATTGCAATTGACCGACATATAATATGGTCAGATAACTGTACAGGTCAATTCAAGAATGCGCGTATGTTTTATTGGTTGAGTAGAATGCATGTGGAGAGGCGTATACCTCATATTTGGTGTTTTTTTGAGGCGGGGCATGGGAAGGGAGAGCATGATGGAGCAAGTGCATGTTTGAAGAGAGCTCTAGTTAAGGAGCAATTGAGGATTTCAGGTGCAAATTTCTCTGATGCACATTCTATTGTTGATTGGTGTAGTTCAGCATTGTCACATGGAGGTACTCTTGATTCAGTAGTGAGCAGATTCTTTTGGTTGGTTGAGGAGGGGAACAGTGGGAGATAGATTGGATTGTCAAATAATTAAAGATTCTTCAAAGATGCATTCATTTCTCAGCTCAGATGCAAGTACATGGACCATTTAGACATGAGCATTGGATTGTTTTTGTCAGAGTTGTCTTCGGTGTGATTGGGATCAGTGCGAGTCAAGTGAGTGGGTTGATACGTGGGTTCCCCACTATCTAACTCCTTTATATCAAACAATATCCTTGTCAAATGATGACATGGAAAGTTCACTTGAGTATGATCATCTATCAGATCTTGTACAACCAGGACATGTTTTTGCAGTTGTTGCACCACAAGGGAATGAAGAGAGATCAGAATATTGGTTGGCACAATGTGTACATGGAAAACAAAAGCTAACACAACCAGTGACAGATGATGATGGGTTCACATATCCTACAGGTTCAGTTGTTGTTGTGGGAACTTGGTTGCAAACATACATGATTAGAAAGAATGGCATACCTACATTTGAAGACTATGAGAGACACAAAACCATTATAATGTATTCACACCTTATTATAGCTACAAATGTCAAGTTGTTGAAGCATCAAGCAAAACCGAAGACCAAAGAGCTATGGACAGTGACTACTGCTGATCATGAAGCAATACTGGATACTCTTAAACAAAAAGATGACCCTTCAGGCACACTTGAGTAGTAGGTCTTTAATGGTGCCTTATTTTTTTATCATGCATTTCATTTCAAACAATGATCATTAAACCTTAATGTTCAAGTTTGTTACATGTCTATTAAGGATGTGTTCAAAATGCAGGTCTATTGATGAACGTTTTTTTTTGGCAACACGGTTTTTGCATGCACATAGCGAGTACACTTGATATAATTGGAAGGGACGTATTTTTGCAACACAACTTATTATCATGCATTTGATGAGCTTTACAATTTTTGTTATTAGAGAACACTATTTGATAATTTTTTATGATATAATTATCGCATAACTTTTATGCTCATGAAGGTATTTTTTGATGATATACAATAGTATCACATTACGATTTTTGCGTCAACATAGTGGGTTTTGTTGATATAATTCGAAGGGACATATTTTTATGGTATATGATCCCACCTTTTTATTTATTATCATGCATTTCAGTTGAAGTGATTATCATAAATCCGTTATGTTCATCCATGCATTTTATGTGTAGACTTACAATTCTTAAAAATATAGGTTCATGCTAGATCATTCATCGTTGACAAGACCCTCTCTTGGTGATGGTACATATTCCTTTGTGCATTAATGAGATTAAATTGTGGGTCTTGTTGTATTTATTATCATGAAGATGATTCAAATGCATGTGGCCAGGACACATCTGCAGTGGATCAAATTGTCATGACAGATGATCTATTGAATCAAACATTTGACATTGATAGTCAGGTAAATAGGTTAATGTTGGGCCTTCAACATCAACACCTACTAGTCAAAGTGGTCATCAAACTTTCACTCAGGTAACCTTGTCTATTTTTATTCATTAATGGTTTATAAAATAAATTCAGTTAGATTTTGGCAATTGAATAACATTGTTTCATTTTCAGATGCTGACATCAGATGCACCTAATATTCTCTCCACAATGGAGCATGGTGTTCTCTAGCAGTAGCATCTTTGATTCTTTTGATAGTAGTATGAGTCAGATTAATAAATTTCTAATTTGATGCTTCCCACAGGGCTTTGCAACTTTAGATTGTGAGTGTGCCCCTGTTACAAATGAATTGTACTTTAATCGACATAGATGGTCTATGATGGCTTTTTTGTAAGACTATATGGTTTTATTACATATATTGTACTTTAATCGACATATAACAATATCCAAGTGGTGGTTGGCATGAGCTTGAATATGGTAAGTTGTATGCATCTTGAAGTTGAATATTATATGTCGTATACATCTTGAAGTTGAACTTTGATTAGACTTTGTCAGCATTTGATGAATCATAAATGTCATTTTATTATTAATCTTGTGAGTGTGAGGTGTAGGAATAAATATCAATTACTTTGAAAGTCATGGATGGTTGTCCTCATATGATAACCACCAGATGGTTGTGCCTTATGAAGAAAAGCTGAATAGATAATAACTAATTGAGAACATCAATTCAAATCCATAATCTAGAGGATACTAATAATAGATCTTTGTATATTTATTTTTTCTAATAATGAAACAGGTACAATTGTATTGAGATAAAATGAAGCTTTTCTCTCATATGAAGATGTCACATTGGCAAATTGGTCTTTATTATAATACACAAGACATAAGTAAAATCAAAATGCTCTCAGGGTATAGTTTTGGACTTGAACCATATTGCATAAATATCAAGGCTTCAACTTGATTATCATTAAAGGTTTCTGATTGTTTACAAAATATCCCTTCATATCCCTTCATGGATGTCACATGCGTAGGATATGACCCCGAGCGTCGGATCGAGTGGGGGGGGGGGAAAGTAGGAGCATGCGTAGGGTAATAATGCCTAACTGGACATGTCGGAGCTGACAGTTTGTCATCGCGATGAGTTGAATGAGAAATCGACCAAGCGACAACATTCCATTGAGTGAGACTGACGATTTTTTCGCCAACCGAAAAATTGTTGCCCTAATAAAACCGTAGGGCAACTTGAAATATTGAGATAGGATTTTGTAGGGACCCCTCTCGTGGCCCCGTAGGTTCAAACGAATCATTCGCAGGTTCCACAGATTTCGAGTTAGGGCCCGTCAAAGTTTGACAATTTTGAGCACTTAGGGCGCTCAAGGGACGACACTGGTAGGGTATGACCTCAAGCGTTCGATCGAGTGGGGGGGAAAAAGAGGAGCATGCGTAGGGTAATTATGCCTAAATGGACATGTCGGAGCCGACGGGTCATCATCGCGACGAGCTGAATGAGAAATCAACCAGGCGACAACATTCCATTGAGTGAGACTGACGATTTTTTTGCCAACCGAAAAATTGCTGCCCTAATAAAACCATAGGGCAACTTGAAATACCGAGATAGGATTTTGTAGGGACCCCTCTCGTGGCCCCATAGGTTCAAATGGATCATTCGCAACTGCCACAGATTCCGAGTTAGGGCCGTCAAAGTTTGACAATTTTGAGCACTTAGGGCGCTCAAGGGATGACGCTGGTAGGGTATGACCCCGAGCGTTCGATCAAGTGGGGGGGCAAAATAGGAGCATGCGTAGGGTAATTATGCCTAACTGGACATGTTAGAGCCGACGGTTCATCATCACAAAGAGCTGAACGAGAAATTGGCCACGCGACAACATTCCATTGAGTGAGACTGACGATTTTTTGCCAACCGAAAAATTGCTGCCCTAATAAAACCGTAGGGAAAATTGAAATACCGAGATAGGCTTTTGTAGGGACCCCTCTCATGGTCCCGTAGGTTCAAACAGATCATTCACAGGTGCCACAGATTTTGAGTTAGGGCCCGTCAAATTTTGACAATTTTGAGCACTTAGGGCGCTCAAGGGACAACGCCGGTAGGGTATGACCCCGAGCGTTCAATCAAGTGGGGGGGGAAAAGAGGAGCATGCGTAGGGTAATTATGCCTAAATGGACATGTCGGAGCTGACGATTCATCATTGCGATGAGCTGAACGAGAAATCGACCAGGTGACAACATTCCATTGAGTGAGACTGACGATTTTTTCGCCAACCGAAAAATTGCTGCCCTAATAAAACCATAGGGCAACTTGAAATACTGAGATAGGATTTTGTAGGGACCCCTCTCGTGGCCCCGTAGGTTCAAACGGATCATTCATAGGTGCCACAGATTCCGAGTTAGGGCCCATCAAAGTTTGATAATTTTGAGCACTTAGGGCGCTCAAGGGACGACGCCAGTAGGGTATGACCCCGAACGTTCGATCGAGTGGGGGGGCAAAATAGGAGCATGCGTAGGGTATTGTTCATTAAATGAATTTTATTGTTTATGAATTGTATTGTTCATTGAATGAATTTTATTGTATTGTTGATTAAATGAATTGTATTGTTCATTAAATAAATTGTATTGTATTGTTCATTAAATGAACTATATTGTTCATTATAAAAACAACACTTACAATGAAATGAAATGAATTGTATTGTTCATTAAATAGCCATTATTAACCATTGTTAATTATTGGAATGAAGATTAAAGATTTCCATGATAACACCACACACAGATGAGCAACAATTTATATGATCGAATATCAACTTCTGTATATATAAAAATGTCGAATGATTACAAATGTATGTCCATACACAAATATGGCATAAACACCAACTGAAACAAAATGTATGTCTAAATACGTGAATGTATGTCCATATACAAAATATACATGCCAACTAGACATGTAAGCATCCCAAAACTATCTATAACATCTTAAGTTGCTGATGGATCATCAAAATCAATCCTCTTCACCACATTGCTCGGCTCTGAAGGATCCTGCACAAGAAAAACAAACCACGATTAATATTAGTTATATTATATAATTCACATTTGAAAAGTTAACATAAAAATGAACTATTTAATTGAACTATTCATGTTTACCTCATCTCCACGTTTTCTCTTCAGCTTTGCAGGACTCTTGATGTATGTCTTCGGTAGAGGAGGTATGTTTTGAATATTTTCATAAACAACCTACATATGTTTAGAAACATGACATTGATACAAGTTAGCATATAATTGTCACTGATAATAACAAATTATATCTACTAATCAAAAAATAAAATAAACACACATCTACTTGAGGCATCTCTTCTTCTTCTTCAGGTATACTGGGTGTAGTCATCAAGGATGTGAAGCCAAGGATTCTCTGTATATAAACACAACAAGTATATGAAACTATCAATCTATGTCTAGACATGTATAATCACTATAAGTTATTTAAATTATTCATTCAATCATATTTGCATTCAATTACCTTTCCCTTGTCTCCAATTGCACTACCAGATCCTAGATCACACTGCACCGCACTCGTGCTGCTTGTGCCCTACAAGAGTAAAATAAGATATACATGCAAGTTACTACATAATCTAATTAATACAAATATAAATGATGAGCATGTATGTACAATAAAATACAAACGACTAGGTGCAATAATATATACCGTCAAGCTATCGAGGCCAAATGAAATGGCCGACAAGGTGCCCTCCTGAATCTGTCTCAACTCATCCTCGGTCATCAATTGTTAAATAGACCATGTAAATAAAAATTAGTACTTAATATTATCTAATTTATAAATATTTAATTAAAATATAACATGAATTGTGAAAACACAAATCTTACCAATACATCATCAATGTATGATGACAGTGCCTCCTCGCCTCTAGCATGTGAGGACTCCCCAGGGTATCCTCTAGTCTATGTAATAACCTCTGGTGCATCATGCATCTCATGCACCTCGTAATCTACACTGTCCATAGCAAGATCAACGGGTTGTCCAACTGGACCCAGGCATATGTGCCCACACATGACACAACTATGGGGCACACATATGTGTGGAGCCAAGGATGACGTGTCAGCACCACCCGATGCACCACTACCATCAAAAGTAGGCTGAGCTACTGACGCAGCTTGAGAAACCAAAAGGCTACTCAAAGAGTGAATAGCCGATATGGTCCGTGAAGCCGCCTCACAAATGATATCAGGATGCTGAACTGCAGGTGGGGGATCAATAGGAGGAGGGGGGACATATG
Source organism: Cryptomeria japonica (assembly GCF_030272615.1). Classification (NCBI taxonomy): domain Eukaryota; kingdom Viridiplantae; phylum Streptophyta; class Pinopsida; order Cupressales; family Cupressaceae; genus Cryptomeria; species Cryptomeria japonica. The sequence continues at coordinate 694,489,122 of NC_081415.1, read as the reverse complement.
GGCCCTAGACTACTCTGACTACCCCAGGTCTATTTTGGGGCATACCTAAACCTACACCCTGGAAAGGTTGGATGTCAAAGTAGTTCACATGTTTCTGTAAAACAAACTCAGCATACAATTTTTTTATGAAATAGAAGGGGATATCAAGATTGTTGTTGGGTGGTTTGTCGAAAACCATCCACCAACGATCCCAAAAGTTTTTCACAATCCCATCATTTGTGCACCATTTGATAGAAAGTTTTTTTTTTTGGGGATCTAAAGGCTGACCAGTACGGGGATTGACAAACAATGAGGCGATTTCGGCTTTGGATATCTCAAGATCCTTGATATCCTTATACGACAAGCCATCTGCATATTTTTCCTTCATAGAATCTCGCCACAAAAGGGTGGCATCGTGCTCCTCAGTCATGGTTTACATACTTTTTACGATCGACGTGAGAGGATCAAACAATGGGTTTAGATGAGGGATCCTACGATATACTTCTGTAATCCCCCTCAATTCATTCAAATTTTGTGCAATCAAATCTTGAATTGAGGGGGGGTTTGGCAAATGAGGGTTTGGTTGTTGTAGTTGTGGTTGGTCAGTGTTTTCATTGTTATCTCCCATTTTTAACCTAATTGAATGTAAACAATTAAAGTTAACAAATTTAAACAATTAGATATTTGATTTTTAAAAAACCTAGTTTTCATGAAAAAAAACCATATTTTCAATGAAAAATCAAATAAACATTCACAAAAAATACAAAAAATGAATGAAAATGATTCAAAACGACAAAATTCTTACCTCTAAATCTATTTTTTAGCAATTTTTTGTCAAAAAACCGAATATCGGATGGAGCGGATATCGGATTTTGACAAATTCGCGCGACCCGTGAGTTAAAAATGACTCACGGGACTGTCGCTATCTAAATATAAAAGTCTTAGAAAATCGGATATCCGATTTCAACACTTAAATTATTTTTAAATAACATATATAATATAATAATATATCATATAATATATTATTATATTATATAATATGTATTGTATTATATTATATATAATATAATACAATATTATATAATATATATTATAATACAATATTATATTATATAATATAATATTATGTTATATTATATTATAATATAATATAATACAATATTATATAATATATATTATAATACAATATTATATAATATAATATAATATTATGTTATATTATATTATAATATAATATAATATAATATAATATTATATTATATTATAATATAATATAATATTATATTATATTATATTATAATATAATACAATATTATATAATATATAATATAATTTAATATTATATTATATAATATAATATTATATTATATATTATATAATATAATATTATATTATATATTATATAATATAATATTATATTATATATAATATAATATAATACGTATTATATAATACGTATTATATAATACGTAACATATAATATATTTTTTAAATTAAAATTACAAATAAAAATTGGATACCCGATCTTATCGGATATCCGATTTGCATAGGTAATTACCAGGCCAAGGTGTACTGACACCCAGGCCAAGCAAAAGGTCAACACGGATTTTCGCGTTTTTAGGCGAGTGAGGAAGGCTATTTTTTTCACATCGCCACTTTTTGGCCCCCCTTGATCCTGCACTAACCCTCTAGTTTATCTCCATATTTCTTCTTGTGGCTCTTCTCAACAGACATTTGAGTAGCATCTTCAAGCGACTTGATTTGATCAGATGCATCTGCAACTAACTGACCAATTTTTCTAATGGGTGTAGGAAGATGTGCAATAACTGTTTCTAGTAGTAAACCAGACAAAATTTCTACTGCATTCTGGATTGTCTTTGCTTCAATCCTTTGCTCTTTTAGTCTCTTTTTATATGCTCTAGATTTCATAACATTAGCAATCTTCATCATTTCTAACACGCCCAAAGTGTTCATATCAATGGTTCCTAAAATACTTAAAGAATCATCATCTTCAAGTAATTTCTGCTTCGCTAATTCAAGGGGCACACTCTTAATGATATCTCTCTATGTGTTCTGCTCTATTGTCTCTTTAGGTAACTAAGTGACAACTTTCTCAATAGACTCCTTTCAAGTATTTTCAATGACCGGTGGAGATTGGGTTTTCTCTAGTTGTTATGTTGTCGGTTCATTGTCCACTTTTAGTTGAATAGCCGGTTGATCAACTAATGTAACCTGTACTTTAGTGATTGTAGGAGGCTTCATATCTGGTGTAGTGATGTCTCCAAATAGGTCTAGCGTTTTCTGAACATCTTCATCAACAAAAATAATGAAATCATCCTTCTTCTTGATTGGATAGACTAGGTCAGGTTGAACAATCTCCTCTTCATCCATTTCTGGTCGAGGAACATCATCTGTAGTATCATCCTTATTGCTAGAGTGGATGAGTTCTTTCCTCTTTTTGATTACAGAGTCTAGCTGATGTGTCTCAGACTTAATAACTTCCCTTTTTGCATTAAGAAGCTTCAATCTTCTCATTTTAAAATCAAAATATACTTTGTATTGCTCAACTAAAGCACTAATTCCATTCGAGGATAAATTGGGAAAATATTGTACAAATATTTCATCAATAATCTTCTTTTCCAATTGAATTGCTTCCTCCCATTTATCTAAAAGAGTATTATACAAAGAGATTGAAATATCCTTTTCCAAGTCATGCAGAAATCTATTGTAATGACCCAAATAATTTATTACTTGTTGAATGACTTGCTTCTGCTCATCTTCAATGAAAGAATCAAAATATTTTTTGACATTGTCAAACCTATTTCTTCCTAATGTCTTCATTGTTCTCTCAAAAATTGTCTCAAGTTTGTACGTAGCAATATCAATAGGTGTAGTTGCCTTTGGCACTACCTTTACCTTCTTGGGTGTTATTCCAGTTGCTTTTTCCTTCTTTGGTTCTTCTTCATAATTTGGTCCCTCAAACTCTGGTGGCAAAATCAATTTCTGATTTCTCTTCTTTGGTGCACTCTCCTTCTTTACATATACTTTAGGTGCCGGTTCCTTTTTGGTTAGGACACTCCGAGTCACCCTTGTGGTCTTTTTCATAGGAGATGTTTCATCAGACTTCTTTTTCTTTCCTTTCATATTAGCTATAGGTGTAGTACCGGTTTCCGTTGGTGTAACTTGGACTGCCACAATGTCCAATTTTTTCCCATTGTTTATCTTTAGGCGATGCTAACAGGGTATTAGCATAGCTGACTAGTAAATCATGATTAACCTCATAGCTCATATCTTCCATCTCTTCCTTTCTAGGCTCAATTGCTTGTATCAAGCAAAAGTCAATGGTAACAGTGAAGACTCTATCTTTTTCAAAGTGTTTTACCACATCTTCAAGTAACCTCATTCCCATGCTCATCTTTTTCTGAAATTCATTAAAATACTTATTCAAGGCAGTTGAAAAAGTATTCTTCATAACCTTAATGTTGTTCTTGATATGTGCATTAACCGGTAGGTCTTTTGACCATTCAATGTCTCCAATTCTCGGTAGGAAGTTTTGGAAATAGAAAAATAACCCAGCTAATAGCTAACCATATTTAAACTTTTGCGTGTTGTCCTTCTTAATGGATTGCAAATTTTGAAATAACTGCACTCTGATGGCTTCACAAAGATCACAATCTGCATTATCAACAATCATTCTATGTGCTGCATGAATTGCTACATATGGAACACTGTTAAGTATACTGGAGTAAAATACTCGATAGCCCATCACCATTCCTGCTAGTTTCACTACAGGGTCTATAATATTGTTGATAGAAAAAGTACGCTTATCAGATGTAGAACCGGTTAATTTGAAGACAATATCCTTTGAATTTCGTCTTAGCACAAAAATTTCACTAGTTGAGAAATAACCAATTACAGCCTGAATAGCTTCCTTGGTTATTGTGTGATTCCTTTCTAAATACATGTTCTCTCCATAGACTCTACTCAAAATGATTATGATGTGTTCTTCCTCAAAATATTCAAGAAAGTAGGTGGCATTATGAAAACCTTTTTCAAAAACCCTAGCATATTTTGTTTCAATTTTTCCATTCTTATCACAAAGTGATTTCAACTGTGTATAAATGTGTAGAGTTCCTAAATCTTCTATTTTGCAGTCTATATAACTGGACAAGTCACCTTTGACCACAACACCGCTCGAGACTTGTGACAATGCATTATAAGAAATAATTTGGTCAGCCTTTAGAGCTTCCTCAGGCTTAGCAGTGATCATCAACCTCTCTACAGACTTAGAAGTAGATGCCATTCTAGATAAGCAAGTTTTGAAGCGGTATACAAAGAAATACCTTGTTTCTTGTGCATTGCTCCATTTCTCGATTGAAATGCCCAGATGCACACTCGTTTGCCTCTCTGTAACTTTCAATTCAACTTAATTTCTCTAACCATGAAACAATTCACCAGTTGACAACAAGACAATCTTGTTTAGCTCTATAATCACTTCAAATTTCTTTTTCAAAAGAGTTAGGGTTAAAAAGATAAAGTAAAACTTGCTTTTATCCCTTTTTACCAACTGTAATAAATGCTCGTACTTTAGGTTATAAACCCTAATTTTACCACTCAAGTGAAATACCAGTTGACAACACGTCAACAAAAAGTCACCAAAATTCATAATTCAAAAATTATTTCCCGCTCATTTTACAAGGGGTCTAGAGATGTTTTACCGTTAAGATCCCCTTAGCCATGTTAAAACAAGCTTAAGTCACCGGTGATGGGTTCTCTTCACTAGGTGAATGAATAGTTTCTTCTCCAGGCGAGTCATCACCTTTCTTTTTCCAAATCTGATTCATATCTTCTCTGGTTTCCTCAACATCAACTTTCTGCTTGCCTTTCTAATTCTTGAAAGAGTTGACCGGTTTGCTATTTCTTGATCTACAAAATTTTGCTAAGTGCCCTAGTTTGTTGTAGTGGTAATAGACCATACCAGATGATCTCCAAGGTCTTGCGTTTCCTCTTCTTATTCTTCTTCTATAGTTCATAGCCACATGACCAAAGTTATTACAGAAGGTGCAAATAACATTTGTTACCTTTTCCATCTCGAATGGACTAAACCGGTTGCCATAGGATCTTTGCCAGTTCAGGTTTACCCAGTTGTCAAATTTCCTTATCCGGTCACCATTTGGTCTAGGATGCATGTGTGGTACAGGATTGTTTAGTTCATATATGTACTCAACATGTGAAGCAATGACCTTCAAACTTTCTAGACACATACCTAGCATTAGTATTGTAATTTGTAGTTATGTTAGGTTTGTCTTTACAGACATTTGCAGTTGTTAAGATTCCCAAAGATACTGAGAGTGGGGGGGGTGAATCAGTATCTAACGGGTATATCAAATTACTTGATTTAAAACATGAAAAGCATATTAAAACTATGTACCAGTAAACCGGAAATAATGTAGTAAATAAGAACAATAACAACAACATGAGAAGCACGCCATAACATAGTATTTTAATGAGGAAACCGGTGTGGGAAAAACCTCGGTGGGATTTGTGACCCACAATATTCGCTTACTGGCCAATAAGGGAATATTACTCTTACAATAGGGGCCTACACATGCAGGAAGGCCAAGTGCCTAGAGCTCACTGCTCAATTACAAAGGAAGTCACATTGACTTACAAAAATAGATTATACTAATCCAATGTCTTGTATTGCTTCAGATTAGCATTTGCTATGCCAGATTCAGTACCGGTTTTAAGCTCTATTACAACATAAACCCTTAACCAATAATTCACATATTAGGTCTACTATTACTTCTCCATAATTCACATCCTATCTCTTTTCTACAAAATGATCTACAATGATCTCATACATATATGAGTCATATTACAATCCGCCATGTCGGTTTACAAAAGATTTTTCAATTAATTATAAAATATATTAATACAAAATTATTGTCGGCCAGGATGCCAGTATTCTTCTGTTTCTCTGCCGGTGTAGAGTCTGTCAGTGTCGATGCCTGCCGGTATCATATGATTGCAATGTTGCCATCAATGACAATACCTTCCATCACCTACAATTTCTCATTGGAGTGTGCATTTGCCAACAACAGTATGGCCAAGCTTATGGCAAACAAAGCAAACAGGTTTAAAAACCTTCTTACCGGTAGTCTTATTGACTTTAAGAGCATTTTTGCTCTTTGTACCAGAGGACTCACCTTTTTCAGTTGTATGAAAACCAAGTCCAGAGATATCACCCTTTATTCTCAGTGATTGAATTTGTTCTTCTAGCATTTTAGAACTTTTGACGAACTTCTCAAATTTCTCATTGGCTTTAGTAAGCTTTTTGATGAGATCTCCATTATGCTTAGACAGGTTCTCTTTTAGAGACGATGCTAGCTCAAGATCTAGCTTTAGGTTCTCCTTTTCTTCTGTTTCAGCAATCAAGTTCTCATGCATAGTGTTTTTTTTTTTGTTTGATCTTTACAATCTATTGATCTCTTTCCTTGATAAGATCTTCAACAGCTCTTCTAGCTTCCAGTTCTTGACTCATGCGGATAGTGAGACCTTCTATCTCTCTCCTTAGATTTAGTTTCTCACCATTCAATTTTTCAACTTCTCCTGCTAAAGCTTCAATATTGGCTTCATCAAAAGAACTATTGTCAGATATTTCTAATAGTTTTTCAGATAGCTCTCTCCTTTTGGCTTGAGAAGCTTTCAGTCTGCCACTAAGGGATTCAACTTCATTTCTGCTAGCTTCTAGCTCTCTAGCCATCTCAAAGTAGCTCCTATCCCCCATGGTAGTTTCAAGAATCCCTTCTAAGCAGTTAGGCTTTGATACCAATTGATGGACTTGAAAAGCACTGAAGGTGGGGGGGGGGTGAATTAGTGACACCAAATAAAACACTACTTCAAACACTAACTGGTAGATGAACTTAACCAAGTATTTAAACAAAATACATGCTATCCAAAAGGATATAAAAACATCCACAAAAAGTAAAGCATCCACCATAACACAAGTGTTTATACGTGGAAATCCCAAATAGGTAAAAACCACAGTGAGATGGAACTCACAAGTTAACTATCTGCAGTAATAGATTTCTAACTGATTAAGGTCATACAAAGTGCTCTGCTAGGAGCAAATCTTGTTAGAGATCCCAAAGCTTGATTAGAATCTTATACCCTATTAAGAGTACTACCCTATTAGGAGTAACCTTGTTGGAGGATTTGAGAATCCAAACTAATGGATTACCTTGTTAGAGGATTTGTATAGTGAAGCTTCTTAGAGCTTACCCGGTTAGGGGATTTGATTCTGTTATAATGATTAGAAAACAACAAGAATGGTTTGATCTATTCTGAGTAGCACAATACTTGCTAGATCAGATCCTTCTAAGTACATTCAACATTGCTCTTCATCTTAACACTTATCGCTCTTCAACAAAAGCTTTCACTCTTGATGCATGTCAGTATACACATAACATCATCTCTATCACTTTCAAATGATTCACTAAGATGTCTATAAATAGACATTCAGATCTTATGTCAGCCTAAGGAAATCAAAACACAATTTCCTAGGTGTAGTGTATCTAGACAAGTAATCATAACTCATCACAAAAGATGATCGCCAAGAAAATGGTGTTGGTAACTCATCACAAAATCAGATACTGGTTAGAATAGTCAATACTGGTTGGAACAAAACATGTGAACCATTGTCCTAGAATCTTCCACTTGATCTCCATCTTCATCTTCATCTTCATTTTGATGTTGACTTAGTGTAGCCACAGGTTATCTCTTAAGCACATATCGGTTGACATAAAGTACCAATTAGAGATAAACCTTAAACATACCGGTTGACAGTGTAAACTAATTGAAGTTACACCGGTATTCAATGTAATCATACATGTGTGTGAGAGTGTTTCATCAATGACAACAAGTAAAACTATGTCTAAGTACCCTGCATGCGGTATATTAATAACCATGTGTGCGCTGTTAGTCCCTGAAATATTGGCAAGCCCAATGGTATTTTTTTCACCCTGTACACGCTTAGAACTCATAATTAGCACGTGTACGTGCTCCTACACCTTAAAAATGTTTTGGTAGGGCACCAAACTAATAGGCTCAGTAACTCGTACGTGCTATTTGTAGTAAATAAAATGTGAAGGAAAAGGGAGGGAGAGAGAGGGAGAGAGAGAGAGGGGGGGGGGAGAGAAGGAGGGGACGAGGGAGGGATGGAGGGAGAGAAGAACAAAGAGAGGGATGGGGCATGGAGGGAGAGAGAGAGAGAGAGAGAGAGAGAGAGAGAGAGAGAGAGAGAGAGAGAGAGAGAGAGAGAGAGAGAGAGAGAGAGAGAGAGATGGGGTATGGAGGAAGGGAGAAGGGGAGAGAGGGAAAGAGAGGTAGAGGGAGGGAGGGAGGGAGAGAGAGAGAGAGAGAGAGAGAGAGAGAGAGAGGGAGGGAGGGAGAGAATAAGAGAGATGGATGGGGTATGGAGGAAGGGAGAAGGGGAGAGAGGGAGAGGGAGGGAGAGAGAGAGGGAGAGGGATAGAGAGGGAGAGAGAGGGAAAGGGAGGGAGCGAGGGAAAGAGAGAGAGAGAGAGGGAGAGAAAGAGAGGCACCTTGTATGCGTTTGAGAGGGGGAGAGAGGGAAAGGGAGGGAGGGAGAGAAAGAGAGAGAGAGAGGGAGAGAAAGAGAGGCACCTTGTATGCATTTGAGAGGGGGAGAGAGGGAGACAATACACATACATACACACACATGTGTATATATATACGTAATATATTATTATATACATATATATAAATATTATATGTTATATATAAATTATATATTATATGTATATACACATTATATATACAATATCATATTATACACACTCCCAAAATTTAAACAAAAGTAGTGTTCACACGTCATTTATAGTAAAAATAGTGCATACATGTTTTTTATACCATAGGTACCCCATACGCGCTTTTGATTGTTTAGGCTTTGAAATAGGCCTGGATGACAAAGCTATGGTTTGGAAGTTTGATTTCCTTCCATTTCCCTCCTCTTTGACGTGTTTTATTTTATCAACTTAGTTTCTCAACTTTGTCATCATCAGGTTTATACTTCATCAAGTGGGTATTTCTAAAATTGCCACCATATTTTCACCCATATTTTGAGCTTTCTAACCATATATTTAAAAAAAATTTGAACAACAATAACATATTATTATTGAATTTGTTTTACCAGTGTTTCCATTGTTCTCACAAACATACGCACGCCATTTTTTTAATAACTTTTTCTATACTTATCCAAATTTTTAAAAAATATATATATTATTGTAATACACTTGATTCTTTACAATTTTAAAAAAATAAATTATATTTTCAATTTTTTTAGTTTAACTTATGCTTCGCGCACGAAAAGATATCTAATTTTTCAGGATGCGCTCGATTGGAAAAATCATTAAAAAATAAATCCTCAACAAAAAATTACAAAAAAATACATATCTTCTAGTTCTCACTCTTAAATATCTTTCTGCCAAAGGATTTGTCAAAATAATAAATCTAACTATGACTTTTTTGATGCGCACGTCAGACACTATGTTATGTTTTTCAAAAAAAAATCAGTGTTTGTTCTTCGTGCGTGAAGGATTTGACCCCCTTAATCTTATCCAATTTTGAAAAAATTTAGTACTTTGGAAACTAGATTCAAAGTACTACAATATTTGTTCTTTGATTATCTTCATATCTTGAGTGGATGACTTTCAAATGTTTCCTCCAAGTTCAGGTTCACCCGATTTTAGAAAAAAAGTGTCCACTTATACCCCACTTTTTTACCACCATCTTTGTGCACTTACCCACTTATATATGTATATGAAGTTTTCTTAGTCTAGGATTGATACAAATAAATCTAAGTCAATCTAAAATTCCAAATTTGTCGCAATGGTACAACTTACAAATTATTTGTTAGTGACATATCTTAATTGCTATAAAGGAAGACGTCCAAAAATTCTTTATGTACTGTTTTGAAATAATACCTTAATTCTCATTAATGAATAGTCTATTATAAGGTTTTAAATTTTTAAAAAATAATAATAAAGGTAAACAAAACAATACTACTCCATTAGAGAGTCAACCTTATTGACAAAAAATTGTAAAGTTGGTAATTGAATAATCAATTAATTGTAGCACCATATATAATATATACCCTTCTAATACTTCCTAAGTGACTTATAATGCAAATAAGTTTTTTTTTTTTTTTTTTCCCAAAATTTGAAAGATGAAATCAAATTAGAATAAGGATAATAGAAAGGATACCTTGTACCCGGCCATGGAAAAGAAATGAAAGGTGAAATAGATGGATAGTCTTGCAGAATTAAAAAGAGAAAGGGGAGAGGAGGTGATTCTTAACAGTTCAAACAAACTAAACTCTTCCTAATGCTTTCCTATAATCCTCATGCCTACCAGCTTGGAGGGGAGTTTGACCCAAAATGAAATGTACAAGGAATATTTGCAGTAGAAAAATAGTTAACAGCAAATCATCTTAGCCAGGCATGGAGTGAAGAGGTAAGAGAGAATATCAATTAAGGCAATTCAAGAACTGCAGGTCAATTTAAAAAATCTTTCGAGCAATTTGATTCAAAATAATTTAAAAAAAAAAATGAATTGAATAAGAGTAGCGATTCATTATTCATGCAAATCCGAAACATTATAATTGCCGTGCAATACCTATGAGAAAGAAAAGGGTATGTTGGGCTTCTCAGATTTTAATCAAATGCATGGATTTTAATTATTTTATTAATTTAGATAATAAGGAATTTAATTGATTTATAAATTGATATAAAAGGATCTTAACTGATTGTAATAATTAGTAATGAATGCATGTTGTACGGATTCAAAGCATTTTCTTTTAAAGCCTCACCTTTGATTTTACATTCTTTTATTAATTTTCATTTTTAATATCAAAATCACGCATGTTTGTTATTATATTTTCCTCTATTTTAAAATAATGTACCCATTGCATGTCATTTCTTTTTTTTTTAAATACCAATTTATAAATTGTAATTCTTTTGTCCTTCATTAATTTTCACATGTTTATATTTTAATTTCAAATTTTTGCTTTATTCAATTATTACTTATAATTTCCTCAAATTTATTATTTATTATTTAGTACATATATGAAAAATTATTATATTTTCTTACTTTATAACTCAGGCATGTAATATTATAATTTACTTTCTTAAAATTGATATTATTATTATTATTATTATTTAATAACTCAACCTTTGAATAAATTAATTAATATATGTTTTATTTATACTACAATTGGCTTCTAATTTAATATTATACTTTATCTCTTAACTACCGAATAATCATTTTTGAATAATTAATCATTATTTAGTTATTGATTTATTTATTTTGAATTTCAAGGTTTCATTTACTAATTACTATCTAATTCGTGTTTTGCACAAGGTCCCATTCCATAGGTCACTGTCAACAAGCTAGAAAATTCCTCCTCGGTCATATGTCCACCTTCGACGGTTAACTTGCAACCAGCTCAGACTCAACAACAAGTCGTCAGATAACGATAAAAATGCATTATATACATAATTTCCCTTTTAAAATCCTAAACGTCATTATTAGTATAAAATATCATCATTTAATAACTAAAACATCATTAATTATCAGAAATATCAATCAAACATCATTAATTGCCTCAAAATTAGAATAATATGGTATGCACATTTATTAGCATAGTAATGACAAAATACCAATGTCTGGTAAATAAAAATGATCTAAAACTCATGCATCTAAACGGGTCATGACATCCTTCCCCACTAGAAAGAGACATCATCCTGATCTCATAATACACATCAGAAACAAAATGCATCTCTTTAGTAAAGTCACAATGTGCAACCAATAATCGTCTATACACTAATGGTTTAAGACAAATATACAGAATGAATGTTAGACAATGAGTATCATATATCACTCCTACATCATCCTTCATCCAAATTGATTTCATTAATCAATTTATACTTTAATATTTGCTATCTATAGGAGGTTGAAAGAAAATACTATGTTAACTTTGTAGGTTAGAAGGTGATTACAACCTTTCACATAGTGATCACAAAATGACAGTCTAAGGCTATGGTTGCTAAAAAAACATTGCTTAAGGGCTAATTATAAAATAATAAAAAAGCAAGTTACAATTAGAATTCGCGTACATGGAGTAGTTTGTTTAATGATTTCATCCTTCTGGCTATCTTAGGTGACCTAGGCATCTTGCCCATCTCATCACCATTTAATCTCTATGTGACCTATCCCGTCACATTGTCATATCTTTATTAAATTTCTGATATATCTCAAAAATATCATTACACAAAACATGGATGTTCACCTACTTTGTTTCTATATCATTCATGTAGGCGGTCATATTTTTGTTGGCATTTGCATAAATATTACATTAATGATATGTTATGTTGTCATTGATGTCAATTGAACCGGTAATGGTATTTATGATATTGTTGATATTGTTGTTGTTATTGATATTGTCTTGTAACTAGTAAGAAGAGCTTTGAGGAAGATGTTGCAAACCGATATGTTAGTTTGTGAGTTGAACCGATAAACTGGTGTATAAGCTTAAACCCTTTTCTATGCAATGTAACTGATAAACCCTACCAGTTGTTTTTGTTAAACCCTAACCAATCAAGTTTGTTGGTTTAAGATCTAATGATGAGCAGTAATGATGGCGCATTTATTCATTTTTTTGACTGTCTAGGGAATGAGCAAAGTGGATTGCATTTAATGCATAGCATGTGATGAGTTACAAAGTCTGATGAAGCAATGATCATAGAGCGGTTGGAATTTTCTTGAAGAATGTGTATATATTGCTGTGTAAATCCAACAGTCACACTTGAACTCATTTGTTTGTAATCTCTATGAGAGAATTAGGTTTTTATTGTGTTACCAACCTAATTGATTTGTATTTAAGGTCAATGAAGTTGTTTATAAAGTTGCTAGCAAAGTGTAGGCAGAAATTAGTTGAGTGCGTGGTTGCCTAACCAGAGAATAGATCTGCAGTTTGAGTAAAGGCAGTTTGAAGCTTTAAAGGATCTGATCAAGCAAATGTAGTTCTATTTAGACAGATCAAGAAAACTTGTTGTTTTCTAACAATTACAACAGAAGTGAAATCCTCTAGCCGGGTAAGATCTAACAAGCTTGCTTACTTCTTAAATCCTCTAACAAGGTGATCCATTAGCTTGGATTCTCAAATCCTCTACTGAGGTTACTCCTAACATGGTATTTTCTTTTCATCAAGGCATTTTGTAAATCCCTTAATTAGGTGATTCCTAACATGATCAGTTCTTAACATGAATTAATGTAAAATCTTTAATAGGCTTGGCTCCTAATAGGGCGAACTTCAGAAGAGTTCAAATAGCTATCTTGTGAGTCTCATCTCACCGTGGTTTTTACCTATTTGGGTTTTACACGTATAAACATTTGTGTGAAGTGGTGAATGTTTTTGTGGTTATGATCTTATTTGTTGATTTGATTAACTTCTGATAAGGCATGATAACTGGAAGCATTGAGAGATGAAGTATGTTGATATATGAATAAGCATTTTTATGCTTACAAGATTGAAGTTGTTTACTGTTAAGTTGTTATAACAGTCAACCGGTTGATGTTGAGTATTCTTATGAGTATTGATCTTGATAGTGAAAGTTTACTTTGTGAGTTTGAATTTGAGATTGGGAAGTTTGTATTAGTTTTTAAGTTTACTGATTCACCCCCCCCCCCTCTTAGTAATCTAATGGATACTTATTCTTTCATCATACCTTCAATTGGTATCAAAGCATCTAAGGTTCTCTTTAACCTAGAAGCCTAACCGCTTCAGGAAAAGATCTTGTAGATTATGATGAAGAAGGAAGGTCTGAAGTTCAACAAAGATAACTATAGGATATGGAGCGACAAAATGAATATTTACATTAAGAGTCTGGGAAGTCAGTATTGGGATCATGTAGAAACTCTGTATGTTATACCTACTGGAACTCTGACTGATGATCAAAAGAAAGAACACCAAGAAAATCATGAAGAATTGGAGGTTATTATCAGTTCCCTGTCTGATTCTAAATATGTAGATGTTCATGGTCTTGAAACTACATATTAAGTATGGAAAAAACTTGAAGAGATTTATAGCAGTGATGAACATGTTAAGATTGCTAAAGAGGAGAGCCTAAGAGAAAAGTTTGATGACATGAGAATGTCTAAAGGTGAGAATATCCAACAATATGATCAAAGGATAAAAGAGATAGTTGGTGAAATAAAGAGTGCAGGAGGGAAAGTAGAAGATGCCACAGTGATCAGTAAGGTACTGAGAACCTTGCTACCAGTCTATGCTATCCCAGTTGCAGCTATTCAGGAGCTGAAGTCCATTGAAAAAACTAAGGTAACTCTTGACTCTATCATTGGCAAACTTACTTCTTTTGAATTAAATGGCTATGATGGTTGTGTACAAAAATCAGAATCTGCAATCAGAGCTTCTGTCTCCAACCCATCTGTGAGAAAAAGTAGAGATACTTGTCATGGTTATGAATCTAGATCCAGTAGAGATGCTGATGGTGAAGACAACTTAGTGGAACTTGAAGTATTGTTGGCAAAATGAGTGCCTAGAGGTACTGGTAAATATAGAGGTAAACTACCTTTAAAATGTTTTGCATGCAACAAGATTGGTTATATAGTAGCTAACTGTCCTAATAGTGAAAATGAATACAAAAGAGACAAATTCAAGAAGTATAAGGGAAAAGGCAAGAGAGATTGTCTTATAGCGATTGACAATGGTATTACTGATGAAGAATATGATGATGATGCTAGTGAAGATATTGTGTTTGTAGCTATTAAGCAAGAGGTATCAGATTAGAAGGCACTAGTGTCCAGGATGGATAACTCTGATGATTGGATCATTGATAGTGGTTGTTCACATGATATGACTGGTGATTGGAGCATATTTATTTCCTTGAAGGAATTTGATGGCGGTGTTGTTAGATTTGACAATGACTCACCCTATATGGTTAAAGGTAAGGGAGTTATTTCTCTTAATGAGAAGAGCAGTGTTGATGATGTCTATTGGGTTGAAGGCCTAAAGCACAATATTTTGAGTGTGGCACAACTGAATGACAGAGGATACCCACTTGATTTTAGAAATGGTATGTGCAAAATCTTTGACAATAAAGGTGAATTGATTGCAACTTGGAAACAGATCAGAGGTAATCTATGTCATCTTAATCCTAAAGTTAGCAACTGTTTGATTGCAAAGTTAGATGATAGTTGGCTTTGGCATAGGAGATTTTGTCATATAAACTTTGATAACATTGTCAAAGTGAGCAAGTCCAAGATAGTAAGAGGTCCACCTCAGCTAGACAAACTAGTTAATGCTCTTTGTAAAGAATGTCAGTTAGGAAATATGACTTCTTCAACTTTCAAGAGCAAGTCCTTCTCAGTAGAGAACTTGTTAGATTTGGTTCATATAGATCTATATGGACCAATAAGAACAAGAAGCATTCAAGGTGATAGATATTTCATGATCTTCACTGATGATTGTTCAAGGATGATGTGGGTCACATTCTTGAAGGATAAGAATGAAGTTTTTGGTAAGTTCAAGGCATTCAGGGCCTGAGTTGAAAAAGAGAGTGGCAAAAAGATAAAATGTCTAAGAACAGATCAAGGCGGTGAATTTACTTATGAGGAATTCACTATGTACTATGATGAGAATGGTATCAAGCGACAATTTTCTACACCAAGGACACCACAACGGAATGGTATAGCAGAGAGGAACAACTGGTCAGTGGTTGAAGCTGCTAGGACAATGTTGATACAAGGAAATGTAGCGAAGTTGTCCACACTATGAATCGAGTTCTGATGAAAAGAGGTAAGGACAAGACCCCTTATAAATATTGGTATGGAAGATCACCTAATGTTATCTATTTTAAGATATTTGGTAGAAAATGTTTTATTAAAAGAGGTGATTACATAAGCAAGTTTGAAGCTAAGAGTGATGAAGGCATATTTCTTAGCTACTCCACCAAGAGTAAGGCCTATAAAAGCTTCAACAACAAGACATAGAGAATTGTTGAGAGTCCTGATGTTCCTGTAGATGAATATCCTGAAGTCTCAGAAGGAACCAGTTCAAAGAAAAAGGATGAAGATCCTTGAATTTTTCTTTTGGAACCTGAAACTATTAAATTGGAAACTGGTAAAGCAAATTCTGATGTACTTGTTCAACCAGAACAAATAAATTCAAAAGAAGATGATAATGAAGAAGCTGAAGCTGAAGAGAATGATCATGTTATTCCTAGGTATGTCGGACTGAACCACAATCCTGAGCAGATTATTGGGGATAAGGATGTTGGAGTACTAACTAGAAGAAAAATAAGAGAGAACTCTTGCATGATCTCCACCATTGAACCTAGAAGTGATAAGGAGGCATTTGGTGATGATTATTGGGTTAAATCTATGGAGGAAGAATTAGATCAAATTGAGAAGAACAAAACTTGGGCCTTGGTACCTCGACCAGTAAAGAAGAATGTTATAGGTAATAAATGGGTATTAAAAAAAAAGTTAAATGAAGATGGTGTTGTTGTTCACAACAAGGCGAGATGAGTTTGCAAGGGTTATGCTCAAGAAGAAGGTGAAGATTATGCCAAAACTTTTCCACCAATAGAAAGATTGGAAGGTGTCACAACTTTACTTGCATTTGCAGCCCATAAGAAGTTCAAGGTATACCAAATGGATGTTAAGTCTGCATTTTTGAATGGGATATTGGAAGAAGAGGTATACATAGAGAAGCCAGATGGTTATGCATTGACTGATGAGAAAGACATGGTATGTAGATTGCATAAAGCTTTGTATGGATTAAAGCAGGCACCCAGAGCATGGTATGAATGACTTCATACACATTTGATGAAGATAGGCTTTGCAAGAACCAGTGATGATAGTAATATTTATCTCAATTCTGAAGGAGATGAAATACTGGTTAGTGAAGTATTTGTTGATGATATTATTTTTGGAGGTAATGATGTCATGAGCAACAGTTTTGCAGATGAAATGAAAAATGAGTTTGAAATGTCTTTAGTAAGGGAAATACAAAGTTTCATATGCTTGCAGATACATCAAATGAAGAATGGTATTTTCATTACTCAATCTAAGTATATGAAAGAGGTTTTGAAGACTCTTGGCATGAGTGACTGTAAACTAGTTGGAACACCAATGGTTACAGGTTGTAAGTTATCGAAGGAAGATGAATCTAAGTCTATTGATGAAAAGGAATACAGGTCAATGATTGGAAAATTACACTATGTTGTTCACAGTAGATTGGATATTGCCCATGCGGTTGGTATAGTTGCTAGATTTCAAAAGAATCCAAAGGAAGCACACCTGATAGCAACCAAGAGAATTTTTAGATATCTGAAAGGTATAGTTGACTATGGATTATGGTATCCATATGGAGGAAACTTTGATTTGAAGGCATACATAGATGTTGATTGGGCAGGAAATATTGATGACCGGAAAAGTACTACCGATGGAGCATTCTTTCTAGGAGGAAGGATAGTTTCATGGAGTAGTAAGAAACAGAGTTGTACTTCATAATCTAGTGCTGAAGCTGAATATGTTGCATCTTATATGAATTACACACAGGCTATTTGGATGAGGCACATTTTGGAAGGTTTTAAGATGAAGATCTTAGAACCTATAAAGATTTTATGTGATAATACAACTGCCATAAATATTTCTAAGAATCCTATTTTGCACACTCACACCAAGCACATTGAATTGAAGTATCACTTCTTGAGGGAAAAAGTTCAAAGTAAAGATGTTATCTTAGAGCATATTTCTACCAAGGAGCAGCTTACAGATATCTTTACCGAACCTCTGCCTAAGACCACATTTGAGTATCTTAGAAGTCAGTTGGGGGTTGTCCCTCTTAATGAAGTTAGTTGAGCATGATGTTGATTGCATCAATCCCTGAATCACTTGCAAAATGTTAGATGGATTGATGAAGAAGTGGATGCATTCCACAAGGGGAGCATCAAGTTGCAGTATGTTGTTGATGAATAGTGAAATTTTGATATTACATGTTTTACTTTCAATCTGGCATTGTTGTCAAAGGGGGAGAAGAATTATGTGATTAGGAGAATAATTATGTGACTAGCAAAGGGAAACTAGTGACAGGCTGAAGACAGACAGAGCATGGTGAATACTTGGTAATGTAAACTAGGATTCCTATTCACCATTCACCAATCACAACAGCAATCAGAGGCGTTGATATTTGTATTGCCATCAATTCCAAAGGGGGAGGTTGTTGGCATTTGCATAAAGATTGCATTAATGATATCTTATGTTGTCATTAATGTCAATGGAACCGGTAATGGTATTTATGATATTGCTAATATTGTTGTTGTTATTGATATTATCATGTAACCAGTAGGAAGAGCTTTGAGAAAGATGTTGTAAACTGATATGTTAGTTTGTGAGTTGAACCAGTAAACCGGTGTATAAGGTTAAACCCTTTTCTATGCAATGTAGCTGATAAGCCCTACCAGTTGTTTTTGTTAGACCCTAACCGATCAAGTTTATTGGTTTAAGATCTAATGATGAGCGGTAATGATGGTGACACATGTGATCACTATATGAGGATTAGTTTAGATTGTTTTGATGCGTTTATTCATTTGTTTGCTTTTTTAGGGAATGGGCAAAGTGGATTGCATCTAATGCATAGCGTGTGATGAGTTCAAAGTCCGATGAAGAGGTGATCATAGAGTGGTTAGAATTTTCTTGAAGAATGTGTATAGATTGCTATGTAAATCCAATGGTCACACTTGAATTGATTTGTTTGTAATCTCTATGAGAGAATTAGGTTATTTGTTGTGTTACCGACCTAATTGATTTGTATTTAAGGTCGATGAAGTTGTTTGTAAATTTGTTGTAAAGTGCTGAAAAAAATCATTGAGTGTGTGGTTGCCTAATCGGAGAATGGATCTGCAGTTTGAGTAAAGGCAGATTGAAGCTTAAAAGGGATCTGATCAAGAAAATATAGTTCTATTCAGATAGATCAAGAAAATCTGTTGTTTTCTAACAATTACAGCATAAGTGAAATCCCCTAACCGGTTAAGCTCTAACAAGCTTGCTTACTTCTTAAATCCTCTAACAAGGTGATCCATTATCTTGGATTCTCAAATCCTCTACCGAGGTTACTCCTAACATGGCATTTTCTTTTCATCAAGGCATTTTGTAAATCCCTTAACCGGGTGATTCCTAATAGGATCAATTCTTAACATGACTTATTGTAAAAGCTTTAACAGGCTTGGCTCCTAACAGGGCGAACTTCAAAAGAGCTCAGATAGCTATCTTGTGAGTCTCATCTCACCGTAGTTTTTACCTACTTGGGTTTTCCACATATAAAAATTTGTGTCAAGTGGTGAATGTTTTTGTGGTTATGATCTTATTTGTTGATTTGATTAACTTTTGGCATGATAACTTGAAGCATTGAGAGATGAAGTATGTTGATATATGATTAATAATTTTTATGTTTACAAGATTGAATTTGTTTACTGTTAAGTTGTTATAATAGTTAACTGGTTGATGTTGAGCATTCTTATGAGTATTGATCTTGATAGTGAAAGTTTACTTTGTTTGAATTTGAGAATGGGAAGTTTGTATCAGTTTTTCAGTTTACTGATTCACCCCCCCCCCCCCTCTCAGTAATCTACCAGATACTCATTTTTTCATCATACCATAAATTTCTACATTAAATATTATGTCACCACATGCTTTCAATATTCTTAACATTCAACAAGCCAAGCTATATCAAGACTTCTTACGAGGCTTAATTTTAATTTTCTCATTTCTATGATTCTAGAATTTGAATAAGATCAACACAAGATATGATAATTTAAGTGAAATTATGCATTCACCCATCTTGCAAATGTCCTTCCATTCCATTACACAAGAAGACACACAAGGGAAAGTTCTACATGACATGTGATCCTCTTTAATACCATAAGTCTAGTGTGATTACGAGGTATAATACTTAATATTCCACATACCCAGTTCAAGTAAATAGGCCATGATGTATGTTCCAACATGTATGATCAACATATCATATTTGACAAACTATAACATACAAAATATTATGAGTGCAACATAATGAATGTACTAGGCCAAAATATCATGTGATAACCATGATTTTTGAATAGGAGAAATAGTCTTCCCATAATATAAGATATAATAATTATCACATGGAGCAAAACAATCTAGCAATGTAAGTTGTTATCCAATTCTTATAAATATACATTATGTATCTTCTACACATTTTCTACTTCCAATTTGCATTATTTCAATGATGTACCTCACGTACCTAGCAAATAGAGCAATATTTATTAATTCAGTCTACTAATGCACAAGATCCATCTTGGATTTATTTCACCCTTTAGTCCAACCCTTATGCTTTATAGTTATAATATTCCATAGAAAATATTGATATACAACACAATCATCCAACATGAAGTATATGAGGGCATTCAAGTCCACTCAAGGTTTATCATCCCTTATACTAACAAAGGTTCAATTCATTCAAGTTTGGCATGTTCTCTACTATTTACTCCCTTAAACAACCTATCTATAAACATTTTGAATGTGATATTGAAATCACATTAGAGAACTAGTCAAATAAACACAAATCTAGTCACCATAAGAAGGTAAAAGAAATCTCAAAGTAAAGTAAAAATTCCTTCATTAAATCATAAAATATAAAAAGTGTGATAAAGAATCACAAGAAGAATTAAGGAGTAAACGTTGGTGACTAGTTCTAAAAAAAATTTCACAGCTAGTCCTCACAATATTTCGAAAATTATCAAAGAATAAAGGAAAATAAGCTTCAAGGAAAATTATCAAAAATTACCAACTTCAGATAAACTTTGTGGCTAATACTAGTCACACCGAGGGAGTAAAAGCTACACGACACCTTGCGTCCAAGGTGTGTTAGAGAACATGACCAACAATTAAGTCTTATTGTTTATACATCTATTAATCTTTCTTGATCAATAATTTTAAAGGCAATCACATCATTTGTATAACCTTAGTACACAAATAGTTCAATCATTCATTTCTAACCTTGATACGTCTATTGTTTATCTTTTACTAACTCTTAAATTATACATCATTTCTTTGAATCTCACAAGTGCATTAGGTCATGTATCTACTAATTAATACAGATTTATTTCTATATCACTAGATATCTAGCACTTCTTTATCCTTAGTAATTCCATTACTTTTATGTAATTGCTAGTAACTTAAAAAATAATTCCCTCTACTCCTTTTAAGATGTCATGCACAATATATACACATATTACTTTTCATAATGATATTGGCAGTATCATACTTTTGGATGAGACCAAAACTGAGAACCTAAGGCTTATATGTTTTTAAGAATAAATGCTAAGGTTCCAACAATTCAATTTCAAACTTAAGCGAAGACCCTTGCCCTTTAATCACTAATTTACTAGGGTATTCCACTAAATAATATAAGGTTAAGTGGGGAAATTTTGAATTGAATATGACTATATAGTTTCTTTTTAATGGAGGTGTTTATTTATGAATGCTATAAATATAATCATGAAAGCATTAATACTGCATAAATATGCAATAGTCTAAGTGATTTATTTACTAATTACCAAAGTGTTTAATCAAGCACTAATGTGGCACTAAAAGGGGCCATGCCCACCTATTCATTTGTACAAGTATAATTTAATCACCCCATCTCATACTAGTGTTATTTAATGTATCACTCAACACAAACGTTATCTATGGTTATGTTATGTAAGCAAGTGTTGCATGACCATCATGGGTGATCAACAATAATACACATAAAGTAACAACTAGAGATAACTTTTTCTATTTACGCTCATACACTACCTAATTGACATTTTAAGAAATCAAGCTTCACTATCTAAAGTGGTGAACTCGAGGTCCTAGTGTGGAACCTAGGGCTTTGATACCAAAATGTAAGGACCTGATTGTCCTAACCCCAGTTAATCCATTATAGTAACTCATAAGTCAAGTTAACTTTAATTCGTCATTAATGCACACGTGAAGTTTATGTTAACTGACATGCAATTAATAAATAAGGGAACTTAACATCCATACAATTCATGTCTAACATGTAGTACTTAACATACAGATCACATGCAACGTATCAAAGTGAAGTAAAGTGCACATGATAATTAAGTAACATGCATTAACCATAATTATCAACGATTTTGAGTTAAGTGCCTACATGCGTAAAAGTAAATCGATTGCATAAATTATTATGAAATAAATTAACATGCAAAATGCTTAATTGTATCAACTAACTGAAAATTAAATATGAACATGCATGCATGTGAAAAAGAGATCTAATCTATGAAAAGTAAATCATGCATTTTAGTGGGTTAGTATGTTAGTAGTTTTTCTTTCTTTTCTTTCTGTTAGTTACATTGCATGGTGAATTTGTGTCGCATTACATCATGGACCTTGTAGGTGTTTTACATAATCTTTTCATGTGACCATTCTAGTCAATTTATTAATAAGATACAATTTATATTATATAATTTATACAAAATTTATCGAAATTCTCTGATTTTCTCTCTGGATGTGTCGTTTTCGTTGTCCTGGATAACCTCCTCTCGCAAACTAGATGATGAACATATGGCCCGGGCATTTTATCCACCCAACCAAATGAAGCATAAGATTCTCAGTTCTCTTGATAAACTCTCATCCCTCATGACAAAGTATCCTAGTAAGCTAGTAACAACGGATAGGAAATGAACCTTTGCATTCATGTAGAAATAACAACCCATCCTGGTTGAACTAACTACATGTGTTATGGCAGGGAGAAAAATAAATAATTATGATAGCTATCATTACCCTATTGGTGAGGTGAAGAAAAATCACCCTTCCCTGGTTAGCCCATAAACAAGCACCCTGTTCCATAAGCATCCCTCATAGACATAAAAATTAATCCTCCCAAGATTAATATCAAAATAATATTTAATATATATATATATTTCTTAATTGTCTTAATTTCCTTTCCATATGTTTCCGAATTTAATTAATCAAAAATTTTATATGTATATGAACTTTTCTTAGTCAAGGATTGATACAACTAAATTTAAATCAATCTAAAATCCCAAATTTATCTCAATGGTACAAATTACAAATTATTTGTTAGAGGGCATCCGTGGAAGTATAGATGATTGAGATGTGCCCGCTCACTGGAGTCATTGTGTGGCTGCTAGTTACCACTCTCACGCCAACTTAACCATATGAGAAACCTCAACAATTTTGTTGAGGGCTCTTTGAAGCTCCTATCCCTGCTCCTACAACTGTTGCTCCTTCTTGGACAACCTAGCCTCCAATCCTAGCACCTTAGCTATTAGCTCATCCTTTGGCTTGCCACTCACTTCCAACCCCTGCACATTCTTAGCGACTATCTCCTCCAATGCAATGATCCGAGAGTGCTCCTGAGCCTGATGAATACTAAGAGGGGGGTGAATTAGTATGCCAAAAAATACTATACTTAAACACTTTACTAGACTACCAATAAACCGGTAAAATAGTTTATCAGACAAACCAGTGAGCACACATGCAAACCAAATAGCAAATAACTCATTCACCCACAGAAGCACAAACACCATAACATGAGAGATTTTGACGTGGAAACCCAAATGGGAAAAACCACGGTGAGATGGAACTCAAAAGTAACTATCTGTAGAGTAGGAACCAGACCGGTTAAGGTCATACAATGTTCTTTACTAGAACAGATCCTGTTAGGAATCTCAATCTCTGTTAGGAGATAAGTCTGATTAAAGACTACCTTGCTAGAGGATTTTAGATCCACAGATGTGAACCACCTTGTTAGAAGATTTACAAAAGGCTTTTGGGCCTACCCAGTTAAGGGCTTCAAACGTATCGAAGGTGTGAATAATCAACAAGTGAGTGATCTAGTAAATAACACAGATTGCTTGGTTAGATCCTTGATAGCTCGTTCCTAATGCATTCCAACATTACTTCAGTCTTCAACACATTCACTCTCTGCCTCTACTCGTAGACCTGAACTTTTCTTCAATCTTCTCACTCACAAAAACTCTTCTTCCACCTTAAACCCTAGCAACTACTTAAAACCCTAGACATGATGTCCTTATCAAGGAATCTGATTTCATGTCGGTCTAATAGGATTACATTTCAATTTCCTAGGTTCAATGCATCTAGACATATTCTGTAACATGACACAAAAAGCACCATTAAAGTGTCGGCACTGCCAAACAATCGGTGGATGGTAACTCATCACAGAGTATTACCGGTTCATACAAAATACCGGTTAAAGAAAAATACCGGTTGCCAGTTTGACAATAATGAAGATTGGGAAATATGAGTTGTGCCGCTTTGTTCCTTTGTACCGCTTGAGATCCTCGAACCGCTCGGGGTCTTCATACCACTTCAGATCGGCAAACACTTTCTGCAAAACATCGATAGTCTAAAGACTATAATACATCATACTGGTTGGAACAAATACCGGTTGAGATTTAACTCATACATACAAAAGTGATCTCAATGCAAGTGTGTGTCCATCAATGACAATCACAACATAATCATAAAAAATGCCAACGATCTCCCCCTTTGGCATTGATGGCAACACTTAGGCAAAATTTTGACATCTAAGTGTTTTACAACAAAAATATGCCATAATCAAAATTACTCCCTCTAAGCATATACACTATCCCTTTTGCAGAAAATACAATGTATACTACTCCTTAATAGAAATAACATGAAAGTATACATCAAAACATTCAAAATTTATACTTCTCCCCCTTTGCCAAGAATGACAAAAAATATTACAGACCAACCCATGTTTCATTAGTATTAAAAGAATAAGTGTTTATGACAATAAAGAGGAAAACTTGTCAAAAACTGATTTAAAGTCCTGCAAAAATTGTTTGATAGATAAGGACCAAGACTCAAGTAGGGAGGTAGCCACTTCTTGCTCTGTCTGCATCTAGGAGACCTGTTCTTCCATGGCGTCTATTGTGCTAATCTCTTGAGTCGCCATTAAGACATCCAGATTGAGATAACAATTCTGAAGTATTTGTAGGCATGGGAGTAGAACCAGTTGTAGTTCCTGCAAATCTCGAGTCCGATTGCTGATTTCCAATTCTATTTTGGTAGACTGGATATGAAACCGGTGAATGGTTTGCCCATAAGCTATAAAAGAGTCATATGGCGGCTTGAAGGTGCTCATGTATAACTGCAAGTAAGATTGTAGCTTTTTCTTCTGTACAAGCACATCATCACAGAAGAGATGGGGTTGGCAAATCTTACTCAGTAGTAGATTCCTCTCATCTAGAGCATTCCTTATATTTGAGCTTTTTGCAGATCAGACTAGAGCTCATTTAGCTTCTTCACCAAGGCAATGTTGAGGGCCTTTTGATGCTCTTTCTTGGCATTTGCCTCTGCTACCTCTTCTAGGCTCTGCACCTGATCATCCACTATGGTGCATAGGAGCTTCAATTGTGCCAGTGATGAATCAATATTGGGGAGGTTTGTGTCAGGTAACAAACTCGTAAGAGTGTCCACCGCAGCTTGGATCACATCTTGCTCCTTCTTCCTCCTTATCACTTCAAGGTGTTCTTGAGCAACCTTAATTCTCTATAGCAGCTCCATTTTGTTTGCAGACTGGAGGTCAATAGAATTGGTGAGGTCAGCCGGTTTGGCTTGACTATCAGTTGCCTTTGGAGTCTCCATCTGAGTTCTTTTTGCCGCTTCTTCTTTCTCTTCTTCCTTCTTTTTCTTCTCAGCTTCTTTTTGCCGCTCCTCTTCCTTTTCCTCCTCTGCTTTCTTCTTCTCTGCTTCCTTTCTCTTCTCCTCTTCCTTATCCTCCTCTGCTTTCTTCTTCTCAGCTTCCTTTCTCTTCTCCTCTTCATTTTCCTCCTCTGCTTTCTTCTTCTTCACTTCCTTTCTCTTCTCCTCTTCCTTATCCTCCTCTTCTTTCTTCTTCTCTACTTCCTTTCTCTTCTCCTCTTCCTTATCCTCTTCTTCTTTCTTCATCTTCGCATCTTCTTGTTTCTTTTTCTCTTCTTCCTCTTTTCTCTTTTCCTCCTCTTTCTTTTTCTTCTCATCCTCTTTTCTCTTTTCCTCCTCTTTCCTTTTCTTCTCATCCTCTTTTCTCTTTTCCTCCTCTTTCCTTTTCTCCTCATCTTCTTCCTTTTTCTTCTCCTCTGCTTGCTTCTTTGCTTCCTCCTTTTTGTCCTCTGCTTCCTTTTGCTTTTCTACCTATTTTGCCTGCTTCTCATGTCCTATTGCTTTTGATGGTGCATTCTGAGTAACATTTTCACCATCTAAGGTGTCTACATCAATGGGGTCCATTTGTTCTATGACCGGTTCTTCCTCACTATCATACACTACATCCAGTTTGCCAGTTTCTGGCTCTCGCTCAGATTTTCTATTGGCTTTAGCCACTTGATGCATATTAAGAGCTTCTTGAGCATGACTATGTGTATCCTTGATCACTTATTGACCCTTTCCTTCGAGTAACAGGAGTCTTCTTCTTCTCATGAAGAAGAGGCCTCTTTATTTATTCATAACTTCGAAAAGTTCAGAATTAGATACATTAGGAAAATGTTGAGCAAATATTTCCTCCCTCATTTCCTATTCCTTTTCTATGGCAATGCACCATTTATTGTCTAAAGAATTATACAAAGAATCTGGTGTCTCAGATCTAATTTCTGAAGGCGATCGATCATTAACACACAATACTTAATGATTTCCTGTTCAACTACTTCCTTTTTATCATCATTGAAATCATCAAAACAATCAATTAATTCATTCAACACTTTTCTCCTAATGTTCTTTATAGTTCTTTGACACAGTGTGAAATTTTTGTAAGAAGAAATGTCATTTTTTACCGGTGCAGACAATGCCGGTTCATTCTTTGTCTTTTTCTTTGTTTGCCTAGTCTTCTTCTTAGGCGATTCTTCTGACACAGTTTCTTCTGAGTTAGGCGTATTGCTTTTTGTCTTCTGCTTCTGGTTTCTTCTTAACTGGTGACTGCTTGGTCACTTTGGGACTAGCTGCAGTAACCGGTTCTGATGCTGAAGGCACTGCCTTTCCTTTCTTTTTAGAGGGTTCTATAACCGGTGCAACCCTTTCCAAATAGGTGCCGATTCTCTTTGGCTTAGGATCAAGGGGTGAGGTGATTAGGGTAGAAGAATACCTATCCAGCATATCATACATCACCTCATAGCCCATAGGCTCCACTTCTTCCTGTTTGGGCTCAATGGCCTCCATTATGCATTCATCCACTTTGATGATAAAGCAAATGTCCTCTTCATATTTCTTGACAATGTCACTGGATATCCTCATTCTTAGGCTCATCTTGCTTCTAAACTCATCAAAGTACTTGTTCAAAACTTCAGGGTAACCAGTTCCAACTGCTTGCAGGCTCTCCTTGATTTGTTTTGTTACCGATTGGTCGGCAGACCACTGAATATCACCTACTCTTGGAAAGTAGCCTTGAAAGTAAAAGAACAACCCAACCATTAGTTGTCTGAACTTGAATCTTAGTGCATTGTCTTGTTGGATTGACTTAAGATTCAACATAAGTTGTCTTTGCATACAAGTGCACAGATCAAACAATGCATCCTCCTTGATCATCCTGTAAGAGGCATTTACCGCTGTAGCAGAGACAAAATTAATTCTGCTAGTAGAGAACGTCTGGTAACCTATCACCATGTAGGCATACTTGACCAGATCATCCTTGATTGAGTTGATGGTCATGCCACGTGAGTCTCTCACTGAACTGGTGAACTTGGACATTTCAATCTTGCTGACCTTCCTTAGGGCTGGCACTTCCCCTATATTGTAGAAATTGGTGACGACATGAATCGCTTCTAGTGTGATATCATGTGTTCTCTCAAGATACATCTTGTGACCATGAACTTTGCTCAGAATGATTCGAATGTGGTCATCTGTGAAATCCTCAAGGAAGTAAACCGCATTGTGAAGTTTCTTCTTCTCCAAGATGCTATACTTCGGTTTGATCTTTGTATCCTTCCCACATAATAGACCTAGCTGAGAATGGATTATGAGAGACCCTAGGTCTTCAATTTTACAATCTATATAATCATAAATCCCTTCTTTTACTATAACACCAGCCGGTACTTGAGACAAGGCATTATATTTTGACTTTCATTGTATGAAGTCCATAGAATCAACAGTTGCACTAGAACTATCATGAGATGCAGAAGCCATGATAAAACAAAAAACTTGAGAAATACCTTTCGAAAATCGAGAATTTAGGGCTTGCTAATTCCACTTCGCCTCACACTTCGTCGGTTGCTGAATCACCGCTTTGAGTTCTTCTCTTGGCCATTTGATATTTTCTTCTGAATCTTCTTCAAGGTTTCAAAATTTCTTTGAATCGCAACTCAAATCACTTTTTCTTCACTCTACACTTGAAAAACTTCTTCGCTTGAAAAATGATAGTGAGAAATGATTTGAAAATTCCTTTTAAACATATTCCTCACCTACCGTAATAAATGCTCCACCATTAGGGCGTAAACCCTAATTTGCCTTTTACCATTTCCGGTCTTCTGCCGACTGACAGGTATCTCATACCGGTTAAGGTTTTTTACCGGTGTAAACCGAGGGTTTGAAGCATTTCACCATTTTCTCCCCCTAAGCTTTTCTTATGCTTAGTTTCCCAGTTCCATGATTTCCACACTAGGTGTAGAAACCAGTTCATCTTGCAACACCACTGGTTTCTTTATCCGCTTGAATAGTTTCAATATCAATCTTTCCTTTTGGAATGACCAGTATGTCATTCGATATGTTCTTTCTTGTCCTACAAAATCTGGCAATGTGACCCAGTTTGTTGCAATGATAGCTGACCATTCCAAGTTCTCTCCAAGGTCCATTATTCATGTTACTGTTCTTCCTCTTGCATGTTGCAGTAGTGTGACCATGACAATGATAGATCAAACAGTTTTCTCTCCATCCGATTGCCGCTTGATAGCCACCGCTTCCTGACTGATGATTAAAGGCATTAAACCGGTTGTGATTCCGGTTCACAAAAGGTTCCAGACCAACTCCTTGAGTCCTCTGAGGATATCTTCCAGTGTTGTTCATAATAGACCTTCATTCAGATGCTCTATGCCCAAACTTGTTGCATGCATAACAATTACCATTGAACTTATTGGATCTAGGTACATTGTTTATAAAGTAAGGAAAATTATTGTAGGCTTTGCTCCTACACACATTGGCAGTATGTCCTTCTTTAAGATAGTTAAAGAAAATGGGTTTAAACTTTTTCTTACCTTTATCCTTTGATGCTAGTTGTTTCTTCGATGCTCCAGCATTTGTACCAGAGGTCTCACCTTCCTCATGACTGGAATAACCAAGTCCATCAGCATTCTTGATAGGTTTGGCAGATTCAAGCTTTTGCTCTAGCTTAATAGTACTCTTGTTGAACTTAGCAAGTATTTCCTTTGACTCAGAGAGTTCTTTGGAAATAGCAACATTTGTCTCCATCAAGTTTACATTCTCAGAGATGGCTGTGTTCAGTTCTCCTTGCATGTCATCCTTTTCTACTTTACTTGCATGGAGTTGAGTAGTAAGGGCACTGATCTCTTGCTTCATCTTGGAGATTTCATGATCTTTGTCTTTTACCAGATCTTTAGCTTTCCTCTGGTTCTCAAGCTCTTGGCACATTCAAATAGTCAGTCCTTCCAACTCCTTTCTTAGGTTGGAATTGGATTCATTCAGCTTTTCTACTTCTTGAATCAGGGCTTCCATGTATGCTTCATCAGAAGAACTATTTTCAGATAGCTCCATCATTTTTTCAGCATGTTCTCTCCTTTTTGCTTGAGAGGCCTTATATTTGACCATAAGATCATCATAGGCTTGCTTAGACTGAGTGAGCCAATGAGTAGGTTCCCTCATAGTGTATTCCCCCATATTTCTTTCTAAGTGGTTAGACTTATAGAAAGGTTGGCTCTGATACCAATTGATGAATACTAAGAGGGGGGGTGAATTAGTATGCCAAAAATTACTGTACTTAAACACTTTACTAGACTACTAGTAAACTGATAAAGCAGTTTAGCAGACAAACCGGCTAGCACACATGCAAACCAAATAGCAAATAATGCATTCACCCATAGAAGCACAAACACCATAACATGAGAGATTTTGACATGGAGACCCAAATGGGAAAAACCATGGTGAGATGGAACTCATAAGTAAGTATCTGCAGAATAGGAACCAGACCGGTTAAGGTCAGACTGGTTAAGGTCATACAATGTTCTTTACCAGAACAGATCCTTTTAGGAATCTCAATCTCTGTTAGGAGATAAGTCCGATTAAAGACTACCTTGCTAGAGGATTTTAGATCCATAGATGTGAACCACCTTGTTAGAGGATTTACAAAAGGCTTTTGGGCCTACCCGGTTAAGGTCTTCAGACTTGTCGAAGATGTGAGTAATCAACAAGTGAGTGATCTACTAAATAACACAGATTGCTTGGTTAGATCCTTGATAGCTCATTCCTAATGCATTCTAGCATTACTTCAGTCTTCAACACATTCACTCTCTGCCTCTACTCGCAGACCTAAACTTTTCTTCAATCTTCTCACTCACAAAAACTCTTCTTCCACCTTAAACCCTAGCAACTACTTAAAACCCTAGACATGATGTCCTTATCAAGGAATCTGATTTCATGTCGGTCTAATAGGATTACATTACAATTTCCTAGGTTCAATGCATCTAGACATATTCTGTAACATGACACAAAAAGCACCGTTAAAGTGTCGGCACCGCCAAACAATCGGTGGATGGTAACTCATCACAAAATGTCGGTTGGTAACTCATCACAGAGTATTACCGGTTCATACAAAATACCGGTTAAAGAAAAATACCGATTGGCGGTTTGACAATAATGAAGATAGGGAAATATGAGTTGTGCCACTTCGTTCCTTCGTACCGCTTGAGATCCTCGAACCACTTAGGGTATTCATACCGCTTCAGATCGGTAAACACTTTCTGCAAAACACTGATAGTCTAAAGACTATAATACATCATACTGATTGGAACAAATACCGATTGAGCTTTAACTCATACATACAAAAGTGATCTCAATGCAAGTTTGTGTCCATCAATGACAATCACAACATAATCATCAAAAATGCTAACAGAGCCAACTATGAATGACTTTGCTGAATATGGTGGGCCAATGTTTTCCTGGGACCCTCTGCTTCCCGCACCACCTAATCACATTGGGCCTTCATGGCTTCCATCCTCCCCACTACCATCCTTCGATACTTCAAGACTAGGTCCTAGAAGGCCATCTCGATTCCATGCATACAACCATAAATCCTAGTCTCCTCTATCACAATCATGTTCCTCATCTAGGAATTCATCATCTCAGGGGTCTTTGACTTCGACCATCCTTTGGCCGTGAAACATTGAAAAAATTCCCCCTCATAGTCCTCCTTGACAAAGGAAAAAAAGGTGCTCGACCACTTGAGCTATCCTCGGATCATGTCCAACTTCCACACCCTTCACAACTTGGCTGACATCACTCAGGAACTTTTCCATTCCCTCCAACTAGAATGCACATTGCTACAAGGTGCCAAATAGATATGTGAGGTCGGGCTTCTCCAACCGAAGTATCAGTTCCTTTATGCGAGGAGAGGAAGATTCCCCCCTCCCTTCTTGAACTCCTCTATGCAATGTATGCTCCCCAGTTGTCCCACAAGTCTGGAGTTCCCTCGCTCCATCCGATTCCACACCGCCAATCTGCAGATTCTTAGTCTCAATTCCTGCATCCCTGCCAAGTGACGACAACAAATATATCAATTTCTCCACCTGCACCCTGAGGTTCTCCAACAGCCAAGAGTTAGTTGTCTACTCCTGGTGGTCATCAACACTGGTGGGACTCAGCTTTAGAATGAACTCCTCCTCTCCATAGGTCACCCTAGGTGACAGTGGCGGTGATGCCTCCACATCCACTATACCAATCACATGGGTTGGTACATCCTTTGTCTGCACAACCACATATGGTCTATCCAGAGGGTTCTCAGCCACAATAACTTCCACTACCATGCTTCTGTCTCCTACCCCTTTTGTCATCTCCTCGGCCACTGGATTATCATTACCCCCTACTCCAACCTCAGTTGGTAGTCAGCCTAGGGTTGGAGCCAAGCGAAAAGTGTCATCTTCTCCACTCTCATCATCTAATGAGGATGCCTCCATGACATCTTCCTCACTATCCCCGCTACCTGCACTGGGAGATTTCCCCACATCCTATCA
This sequence comes from Cryptomeria japonica, assembly GCF_030272615.1. Taxonomy (NCBI): domain Eukaryota; kingdom Viridiplantae; phylum Streptophyta; class Pinopsida; order Cupressales; family Cupressaceae; genus Cryptomeria; species Cryptomeria japonica. The sequence continues at coordinate 694,456,783 of NC_081415.1, read as the reverse complement.
TCATCTCTTCCTCTGTAGTTCCCCACCAACTATCATGATGTCCATATGCATCCAGTAAAAGATGGGGGGTTTATATGGCTGTAGTTTGGCTCACGGTTGCAAGTCACCCTGTTGGTCTCAAAAAATGAGAAACCCAAGTTCACCTGCAATTGATCTATGAAATACCCAATTTCGATCTATGAAATACTTCAGGATTTGGACAACATGACAAGGATCTAAATCCTTCTACTCTTCAGGCTCTGCAAAACCTAGGTGGGTGTACCTTTGATGCATCGAATTAGACCCATTACACACAAGACAACATCAACGGAAACCAAATGAATCTCAAAAGGCTCAAACACAAGGAGGTTACTGCAAATGGGCTAGATCTACATTGTCATCTCAAGTAAATTGGAGTATGAGATAGGTGGAGCATTACCACAAAACATAAAAAGAAAGATATTCTGATTTGATTTTAAAATGTTGCAAGTAGCTTCTAGCTGTAATAGATCAGTGCCTCAATCCGGGCATAGAGTCAATACAAATAGCCACAAATGGAATCCAAGTTGCACAATCATTTACTGAAAGATATCCTTGTATTAATGCCCGACATTAATACATTCTAAACTTCAAATAAAAAGATCATACAAATCCAAACATTAATTCAGTTTCACAATTTCTGCTCATAGAATTTAAATCCCTTCTATAAAAGATGCCTAAGAACAGGAAATACACTCTCCCTTGGAGAGGATAAATTCAAACTCCCTTAAAGACTGGATTTATTAAAATTGAACAATGCCTGAAGACAATCCAATGGAAAATGTATATATTCCTTACATATATATGACCTGTAACTAAGAATTTACAGCTAAATGTATCTATTCAATGACAGAAGAATGGGAACATCAACAATTACAACCAAGAAAATTAAAATGCATAAGACTAGAACCTGCAATTTCGGATTTATCCCTTGGAGAAAATTTCCAAAAAACTGGGACCCTTACAAATGAGAAGAACTGAGAATAAAAAGAAGAGGGAAAAGACCAAATTTGCATCACAAACTACCAAGTGTCCTCTTTCCCCAACTGAAAAAATTATTTGCAACATGCTTGCAAAACTTGCTCTCAAAATATCTAATATTTTTTGAAACTAGTCGCAAAAATGAACTCCCCGTTCCAAGAGCTTTCCAACGACATATAATACTTGTTATTTTCAAAAAAAATAACTTCTTCAATGAATTATCTCGGATGCAGACCAATCATTTAAATTTTTGAATTTTCCACTATAGTTGGAACTATACATTTAATTTTTATTTTTACCTTTGCGCCCTGCCATGTGTCAACCTCTGGTTTGCTCAGAATCCACCTAGGTGCCACCTAACCTGCCACTGGTTTGCCACCTCACCTGCCACTTGACAGCCACTAGATCGGAGCCCGCCTTGTCACTAGGTCGCGATGGGTAACCGTTGAGCTATTTCTCATTGTAGATCAATGACCACCGTCGATCTTCCTCAGAATTTTCACCTCTTTAACACACCTGCGTTGCTCCCTTTTGTCGTGCCCACCATTCAGTCATTGGATTGTAATGAATAAACATCGTGCAACTTCCCATTTCAGTTCAGTGACACTCGTTCGATCATGTAATGCCCCGCCAGGAACCCTAAAGGAAAACAAGACAACTAGGCAACTAAAGGGTAAAATAATATTTTTTTAAAAGATTAAGTGCATTAATTATAACCATTGCATGTCTAATAGCACAACGGAAGACTAACACATGATTTCCTAAGGGTTACCAACGAAGATTAATTGTAGATTATATTAACACCATGGTTAATCCAATTGTCCATTAAATTAGACAAAGTAAATACTTAAGTTCAAAACTACACATACATCTAAATTCCATAATGAAAGAATCAAATATTCCCATGCATTCAATTTCCACAAAACATTTATACATAAGATTAAAGCAACTGAATTAACGTACATTCCACTGACATACTATTACAATATCCATAATTACATGGCTTCCAAAAATACCATGGATTACAAAGTTACAATATCAAGGTTACATAAAATTCTGATACAATGACCACAAGGTCTCAACTGAACAATGATTCCGAACATGAGCTGGTACAAGAACCACGAACCAAGAAACACTAGCGAAGCCTTTCCTCGCCTAAAGATTGGTGCAAGAGCACCTAGTTGAGTAAAACTCAGATTTTTGAGTATTTAATGCTTTTATGTTTGTAAAGTCTTGTGTTAGGTTGAATATTTTGTTTTAGGTTGTTTTGTGTCATGTTTAGTGGTTTTGATCTCTTTTTGGGCTCTAGAGATCAAGTTTTGCCCTTCAGGCTTTGAGTTGACAATTTTTGGCAAAAATGTGCAAAATTGTCAAAAAGGTCTTCTAATGCCTTCAAGAGAATTGAAACATGTTTGTTAAGTGTTTTTAAGCATGTCTAAGTTGTTTAGACAAGTTGATGGGGCTAGATTGTCAAAAATGCCTTTTTGAGCAAGAAAAGTTGTCATTTGGCTTGAAACCAACTAGAGAAACTATATAAGGCCTCCCTTTGCCTTGGAAATGGTTGGTGATTGTATAAGCAAGAGATTTTGAATAAAATCACGAAATTTTGGCTTTTATGACTAGTTTTTCTCTCCTTTATGTAATAGTCTGTATTGTACTTTCATAGTCCATACTGTACCTTTGGGAGGTGTGCATAACAATTGTATGATTCTCTCTAGTTGATTTTTGTATTGGTTTCTTTTGGAAATTGGATTGTACAAAATTATTTTCAAACTCTGTGTTTGTTGCCCTGTCAAGGGTTTGAAGCTCAAAAATGCCACCACTTAACTAATCCAGGTCTGGGATCCCACATAATGCATTTAGTCAAGTTGGAAATCATGTATATACTATACATATGCTCTATTTTATGCCAAAAGTGTGTTTGGAAGAAGAACTTGAGCGAATACCAGGCAAGTGTTGATTGCTTGGCTAGTAACATGAACAAAAACTCAAGATTTGCACCCAAAAGAAATTTGGAGTGAACAAATGAATGAGGCAGAGGTCTGGAAATGTGACCAAGGTTTTTTGGTATCATCTTGAAGTGTTATAATGGCTTGTTCCATTTAATCATTCGCATTTTGTAAACAAAACAGTGAGTTCACTGTTTTTGTGAGTTATACTTGTCAAATGCTCATGGAATGCTTCAAAGGCATAATCCAAGCCTTGTATTGGAGAAGGAAATGTAATAGGGAAGCTTATTAGTGTTTTTCAGGCCTCCTTGAGTTATTATTGCAATTCAAAAACCTTGTGATGCAGGGTCAAAGATGGAGCAGCAGATATGACTGGTAAAGGGATAGTTTTGATTGCCACAGTGACAATTTGGCTGATTTTTCACTTGTTTGCCAAGTATTTTGCAAAATAATTGTAAGGTAGAGGCATGGGTAACATTTTGAAGACATTTTCAAGGTCTTGTGAAGATCTAGTCACTTGTAGTGGAGTATAAGAAAGCAAACCTAGTGACTACAACTCGAAACCCTCCAAAACCCTACTTTTAAGCCCAATTTTGTGGACAGTACTCATATCGCAATGCAAAAGGCCTAAACCATGAAAAGATGTTAGAAAATACCTCTAAACCATCATCCAAGTCAACTTTGTGGAAGGTTTTAACCATCGTTCAATAGAATAAGCAAAAAAGTGCCAATTAGGCCTCCACGGGCTAGTAGCCTTTTTGGGTTGCATAACACACAATTGATAGTTTCTGTCAAAATGCTTAGATCCGATTACAAGGAGAAGTTTTGGGCTTATGAAACTTTGTGAGAAAATTAACAAACAGTCAAACAAGTCTTATTTGGAACCATGGACAGTGTGCAGCCTCATTTGGGGGTTTTTGACCTTAGTTGGCAAATGTGAATAAGCTAAGGGTTATGAACCTTAAACTAAGTTTGATTGTCAAAACCTTGAATAAGACCTTGTTGTCCCTACATGAACATGTTGGAGTTGCCAATGTGCATTGGAAAAAACAAGTTGGATGCCAAGAGGAGGGGTTAAGAATGAGTAGTTGGGTGGAGTGAGTGATTTGAGTAGATTGAGCATGGGTGTGAGCCATCACCTAAAGGGGAGTTTATTAGGCAAGCGAACCATGAAGTACTTGGCACTATAATCAAAAGAATGATTTTGTAAATACATACAACAGACTCAACAAGTTTTTGGGTAACAAATTGAACTACTTGAGCAAATTGGCCTTTTGGAGCACTTTCCTAGCAAACTCCCTATCATAGTGGTATCAAAGCCAACAAAAGATTCAGGAGGAAAGAAACATTAGGAAAACATGGTGACCAATGTAGAATTGGCCAAGAAGGTTGAAGACCAAGAAGAGGAAAATAGGGCACTCAGAGAATGATTAGATCAACTAGCAATGAAACTAGCCGAAGTAGAAGTCAAAACTGAAGAAGTCCATGATAAGGTTGGAGATCAAGGTAAAATGATGGCAATAGAGGATGAAGTCCCCATGCTCGACCCTGTTATTGAGAAAGAACCATTCTTGAAATCCCTGAGAGATATGAGTGGTAAAACCTTAGAGGGAGTGGCTCTTTTCAGTGGGAAGATGGATCCAAATGCTCTAATAGAGTGGATCAAAGGGCTAGAAAACCATTTTGAATGTGATGGAGTGACTGAAGCACAAAAGGTTAAGGTGGAAAAATCAAGGGTGAGACAAGCAGCCTTAACTTGGTGGAAATTCATCCAAGAGGAAAGGGTAAAAGAAGGTAAGCAACCACTAGCCACCTGGAAAGCAATGGTAGCCAAAATCAAAGAAACCTACCTTCCCGAAGACTATGAAATAGGACTTCACCAGAAAAGACAAAATTTGAGACAAAAAGACCTAGATGTTAGTAGCTACACTAAAGAGTTTCAAAAACTATGCATGAGATCCAGAGTAGTGGAGTATGAGAGCATAAAAGTGGCAAGGTACTTGAATGGGTTAAGATGGAACATCTAGGAAGAAATGAGCTTGTTATGCCCTCAAACAGTACACAAGTGCTATCAATTGGCACTTAAGGTGGAAGAGAAAGGTAGGAGAAAGCAAGAATAAAATAATAGAGGAAGAGGTAGGGGAAGAGATGGTAGAGGCCATAGAGGCAGTTTTGGGGGAAGGAGCATAGATAAATGATCCCAGAGAGAGTCTAAAATTATTGAGCAAAGTGGGGATTCTCAGAGAAAACCCAACTATAGGGGTAGGGGATCAAGCAACCCGAGTAGGGGTAGATATAATGGACTAGGGAGAGGGTCCTACTTCTCAACCATGAAGTGCTATAACTGCCAAAAGTTGGGCCACCTTACCTATAGATGCGCAGAGAAGCCTAGTTCATCCTATGGTGGTGAAAAGAGGGTAAATTATGTTCAGGAAGATGGAGGAAATACCAGAAATTCAGCATTGAGCAACCTAGCTTCAGAAGATGGTGAGATTTTAATGGTCAAGAGAGTGTTAATGAAGAAGCCACATAGTACAGAGGCCTCACAGAGAAGAGCATTGTTCCGGATTAAGTGTAAAATCATGGGAAAGGTGTGTAAGGTGATCATAGATTCAGGATCCACTTATAACATCATATCAGAGGAATCAGTAAGCAAATTGAAACTACCTAGGATACAACACAAGGAGCCATACAAAGTCACATGGTTAAATAAGGGACAACATGTGTTAGTAAATGAGCAAGCCTGGGTAGATTTCCACATATGTGGATATGCAAATAGGATCCTATGTGACATCCTTCCTATGGATGCTTGCCACCTGCTATTGGGTAGACCATGGCATTTTGACCGAAAAGCACAACATGATGGGGAAAGAAACTCCTATTCATTTCAGAAAGATGGAGTAACCTATCAGATTCAATCCCTCTTGAAGAAGGAGAGAGCAACAACAAGGTACCTAACATCTTGTTAGTGAATGAGAAAGAGTTCATAAAAACACTAGAGGAAGGTGCAGGAGTAGAATTTGCACTCATAATGAAATCCAAGGAAGAAAAGGTATAAAAGAAAGTTGAGATACCATATGAGGTGCAAGAAATCCTTGATAACTTCAAATAAATAATCAGTGATGGTATACCTATAGCTTTACCACCTCCTAGAGCCATTAGCCATCATGTTGACTTCATACCTGGAGCCTCTTTGCCCAATAAGGCAGCCTACAAGATGACCCCTGAACAAAACAAAGAGGTAGCAAGACAAATACACGAACTCTTAGACCAAGGGTTGATTAGGAAAAAAATTAGTGCTTGTGCAGTACCTATAGTGTTGGCACCTAAGAAGGGTGGAACATGGAGACTTTGCATAGATTCCAGAACCATAAACAAGATCACCATCAGATACAGATTTCCCATACCCAAGATAGAGGATTTGATGGATTGTTTGGGGGATGCACAGTATTTAAGTAAGATTGACCTGAAGAGTGGTTACCATCAGATAAGAATCAAAGAAGGTGATGAATGGAAGACAACTTTCAAAACAAATGAGGGCCTCTATGAGTGGCTTGTCATACCTTTTGGACTCTCTAATGCTCCCAGCACATTCATGAGACCCATGAATGAAGTTTTACATGATTTCATTGGAAAGTTTGTTGTTGTGTATTTAGATGATATTCTTATTTTCAGTAACACTAAGGAAGAGCATTTGAAGCATTTAGCTATTGTTTTGAGATAGTTATCTGATGAACAGCTAACCATTAATCTAGAAAAATGTGATTTCTTGAGGCAAGAATTGGTCTATCTTGGTTTTTTTGTATTAGGAGGCAATCTAAAAATGGATCAATCTAAAGTTGTAGCAATAACTAGTTGGCCAACTCCTAAGACATCCAGTGATGTCAGAAGCTTCCATGGTTTGGCACAGTTTTATAGAAAGTTCATCAAGGGATTCAGTGAGATTTGTGCTCCAATGTTAGACACCATCAAAGGGGGTGTAAAGGATGGTTTGTTATCCAAGGGTGGACAGTTGTGTGTTCCAAAAGGTTCTATGAGAGAGAACCTCATTCAAGAGAAGCACAATGGGTTCTTAAGTGGACATTTCGGTCTCAACAAGACCTTAGAGCTGGTTCAAAGGTTCTATTATTGGCCTAAGATGCAAAGGGACATCAAGAGGTATGTTGAGCAGTGCTTGATATGTCAGAAAGCCAAAGGCAATTCCTCTAATTCTGGTTTATATCAGCCTCTTCCCATTCCACATAGGCCTTGGTATTGCATTAGTATGGATTTTGTGGTAGGATTACCTAGAACTCAAGTAGGATTTGATAGCATCTTTGTAGTAGTTGACAGATTCAACAAAATGGCTCACTTTATTCCTTGTAAGACAACACATGATGCAAGTCATATTGCTTATTTATTTTTCAAAGAAGTTGTTTGAATTCATGGTTTGCATATTAGCATTGTTTCAGATAGGGATGTTAAGTTTCTTGGTCATTTCTGGAAAACATTGTGGAAGAGAGTGGGTACTAATCTTTCTTTTGGTTTAGCTTATCATCCACATACTGATGGCCAAACCAAAGTTGTGAATAGGTCTCTTGGAAACATGCTTAGGTGCTTGACAAAGGAATATGGGCAGAGTTGGGATCAACTCATTCATCAAGCAAAATATGCCTACAATGACAATGTTAACCGGTCTACAGGTAAAAGCCCTTTTGAAGTTGTTTATGGTATGCATCCAAGGGGTATAATGGAGTTGAGGGATATCACTAACTTGCAGCATAAAAGTGGAATAGTAGATGACATGGTTCAATCCATGAAGGAGGTTCATGAGTAAGTGAGACAAGCTCTCCAAGATACCTCCCAAAAAGTAAAGGCAAGAGTGGATGCTACAAAGAGAGATGTTTAGTTTTCCATAGGTGATTATGTGATGGCTCATTTGAACAAGGCAAGGCTACAAAAGGGAGTTCCAAGAAAACTTCAGATGAGGAGGATAGGCCCTTGCAAGATCTTGGCTAAGTATGGGTCTAATGCTTACAAAGTTGATTTGCCTACTAATGTTTCTTTGTCCCCCATTTTTAATGTTGCAGATCTGATTGCTTTCAAAGGGCAGCCACCTGAGGAGATTCAAAGAGTTTCAGATGTTTCACAATCCCTTTCTGATCTATCTCTCCCTTCTCTTTCTTTTCCCCAAGCAGAACAGGTTCTAGACTCCAAGATTCTCAAAAAGACAAGGAATCACACCTACATGGAGCATCTAATAAAATGGAAGGATCAGCCTATCACAGAGGCCGCATGGATACCTAAAGTTGATTTTCAGAAAGTTGGCATACCTTCTTCTTTTCTGCCTCAAGGAGTCACATGACTTCTTTGTTCTTGGGGGAGTATGGTGTAGGAGCACCTAGTTGAGTAAAACTCCCATTTTTGAATATTTAATGCTTTTATGTTTGTAAAGTCTTGTGTTAGGTTGACTATGTTGTTTTAGGTTGTTTTGTGTCATTTTTAGTGGTTTTGATCTCTTTTTGGGCTCTAGAGATCAAGTTTTGCCCTTCAGGCTTTGAGTTGACAATTTTTGGCAAAAATGTACAAAATTGCTAAAAAGGTCTTCTAATGCCTTCAAGAGCATTGAAACATGTTTGTTAAGTTTTTTTAAGAATTTCAAGTTGTTTAGACAAGTTAATGGGGCTAGATTGTCAAAAATGCCTTTTTGAGCAAGAAAAGTTGTCAAAATTGTCATTTTCTTGCAAAGTGAAGTTATGGAAGCCTCATGTCCATACTAGGGCTTGAAAACCAACTGGAGAATGATAAATCAATGATGAACAGTGAGTACCAAACTAGTATTGAGAGGGGGGGGGGGAATCAGTACAGGAACAAAAACTTTTCCCTAACTGGTTTGACTGCAAACAGTGAACTTGACTGGCAATCACTAACATTGGTCCGAACCAGATTACTACCGGTTAAACACAATGCTACTAGGAAAGACATAAACAGACAACACTTAGCTTTCCATCCAACCTACTCCCTCATTTCCACTTTATCCTTATGCATAAATAGATAATCTATCATCAGAGATACAATAATTTACTAGCATAACATGATTCACTGCTTGACAGAAAATAACAAAGTGTCACATGAAAGAGGCATCGCACATGACACACATATTTTTCACGTGGAAACCCAACTATGAAAAACCATGGTGGGGATGAATACCCACAAGTTATTTTTGAACTCTTTAGAAGTCCGCTCTGTTAGGAACCGATCCTGTTAGGGATCACCCGGTTAAGGGATGGCTACAATACCCGATTAAGGGTTAAACCTTGTTAGAGGATTTTATGAACTCAATGGATTTGAGTCACCCTATTAAAGGATTTACAACAAGCTGGTTAAAGCTACCCGGTTAAGGGATTTTCCAACTGTTGAAGTAGTTAAAGATCAACAAGTATTACAATGATCTGGTAATAGCACTCAATGCCAATGTAGATCCACTTTAGTTCCTTCCTTCTGCACACACACTATGCAGGTATCAATCCTCTTATCTAGTCTGGCAAGAATCACGTATCTCTGCACTTAGATACACACACAACATTTGCCAACAACCTCAACATGAAACACAACATCGACCTTATAGAGAACACAGATAGGTTGGCAACATAAACCTTAAACCCTAAACATTTAGGTTAAGCAATTGATCGGTTCAATCCTGACCATTGAGCACTTTGCATTTGAATACAATGGTTGAACAGATCTCAAGATATTCTCCATCATTCGTTATTCACCACTTCATGGAGGCAATAACCCATCATGCATTCTCCACCATTTACAAGGACTTCGCACATTCCCGAGGTAGATAGGATCAATCTCCTTCATGCAAGATCCTTCATGCGCATAAGGCTAACATGGCAACATGATCTGATCTTCATTACAATGCTAACTCATCACACGATGTCATCGGTTGAATCACACAGGCTTGGAACACTCAACCAGAAACCCTAAAGCTAAGACTACCAACTGATAGTCCTACCACATTCCATGTACCGGTTCACATTTCAACATACAGGTTCACTTGGACAAACATAACGCTTCACCTATTGCACATATACCAGTTTACACCACCACACCAGTTCTCTTTGTCAGTTGCTTAACTTCAATATATCAGTTCACTTGTCAACATATTGACATCAATGACAACATATAATATCATCATGTCATCATACTCTTGCAAATATGTGAACAATCTCCCCCTTTGGCATTGATGGCAATATAAAAAGATTTCACTCAGCATCACATCTTCTCCCTATTGTTGTAGATATCTTCCCCACTTCACATCTTCTCCCCCTTTGACAACAATGCCAAAATGGAGGCACAAGATTTCCTGTTCCACTATGCTGCTCCCCCTGAGGAGTAGCATCCGTCAACACATCAATCCTAAAAGAGATTGGACACTGCAATACCTGAGTGATGTGGAGCACATACCTTTAGTTCACCTCTTGAAGGGGAAGCACCCCTAATTCACCTCTCAAATAGGTAAATGAAAACTTTGGTAGAGGCTTGGTGAATATATCTACTAACTGCTCCTTACTGGAAACATGTTCCAATACAACCTCCTTGATCTGAACCTTCATCCTCAAGAAATGATACTTGAGCTCAAAGTGCTTGGTTCTAGCATGCAAAACTAGATTCTTGGAGATGGTAATTGCACTTGTGTTGTCACAAAATATACTTACTGATTTAGATACAGGAACTTTGAAGCCATTCAATACATGCTTCATCCAAATAGTCTGGGTGCAGTTCATAAAAGTTGCAACATACTCCACTTCTGTTGTAGACTGAGAGATACAACTTTGCTTTTTACTCATCCATGAGACTAGTCTACCACCAAGGAAGAATGCACCACCGGTTGTGCTCTTTCGGTCATCCACATTACCAACCCAATCAACATCGGTAAACACTTTGAGACTGAAGTCATTGTTGTATGGATACCACAATCCATACTCTATAGTTCCCTTAAGATACCTAAGAATCCGCTTGACTGCTACTAGGTGGGATTCTCTTGGGCTTTTCTAGAACTGAGCGGTAATGTCCACTGCATGTGCAATGTCTAGTCTGCTATGCACTACATAATGTAACTTACCAATCATTGATCGGTATTCCTTCTCATTTACCAACACCGAGTCATCCTCTTTTGATAATTTACAACCGGTCACCATCAGTGTACCAACCAGTTTGCTGTCTTCCATGCCAAAGTCTTCAACACTTCTTTGACATACATGGACTGACTGATAAAGATTGCATCTTTCAATTTTTGAATCTGTAGTCCAATGAAGAACTTAATCTCCCCTATAAGTGACATCTCAAACTCCTTTTTCATCCCATCTGCAAAATCATGACTCATCTTGTCATCTCCTCCAAAGATGATGTCATCAACAAATACTTCACAGATCAGAATCTGATCTCCTTTTGATTTCAAGTAGATATTGCTATCTTCACTTGTTATTTCAAATCTAATCTTCACAAGATGGTAGTGCAAGCATTCATACCATGCTCTAGGTGCTTTCTTTAGTCCATAAAAGGCTTTATGTAGCGTACACACCATGTCACTATCTTCTGATAGGGCAAACCCATCTGGTTGCTCTATATACACCTCCACTTCAAGTATTCCATTTAGGAATGCAGATTTTTACATCCATTTGGTATACCTTGAATCCTTTAAAAGCTACATATGCAAGAAGCATACGAACTCCTTCCAATCTAGCTACTAGAGCAAAGGTTTCTCCATAGTCTTCTCCTTCTTCTTGAGCATACCCCTTACACACCAGTCTGACTTTGTTTCTTATCACTGTCCCATCTTTATTCAGCTTATTTCTGAAAAACCCATTTGGTACCAATGACATTTTTATGCTCCAGTCTAGGTACCAAGGACTATGTACCATTATTTTCTATCTGATCAAGTTCCTCTTCCATTGCCTTGATCCAATCTTCATCTTCATGTGCCTCTTTGAATGATTTAGGCTCAAATTCAAAGATCATACATGAGTTTTCTTTGACCTTTCTTCTTGTAAGGATTCCTACATCCTTGTATCGTATGATTTTCTTTGGATCATGATTGAGTTTGACATACCTAGGTATGTTCTTAACATATTCCTCTTGCTTTTCTTCTTCATCCTCATCTTCATCAGCATCAACATCCACCAGTGTAGGAGCACAATTACTGGTACTGGGTTGATTTGCAAAAGGTTCCCATAAGGTTACTACTAGTTCATCTCCTACTTGCTCACTGCCAGTTTCCTTAGGTTTCCCAGAGTTTTCATCAATCCTAACATTGATGCTTTCAACAATTCTCTGAGTCCTATTGTTGAAGCATTTGAGTCTTGGTGGAATATCTTAGGAATATTCCCTCATCACATTTTTCCTTGAACTTGCTTTGATGTTCACTCCTCTTGATATAACATTTGCTACCAAACACTCTAAAGTAGCTTACCACTAGTGTCTTACTAGTCCAGTACTGATAAGGAGGCTTATCCTTACCTTTCTTGATGAGTACCTGATTCATTGTGTAGACTACAGTGCTCACCGCTTCTCTCCAAAAGGTGTGAGCAACTTTTCCTTGGATCAACATAGTTCTAGCCGCTTCAACCACAGTCCGGTTGTTCCTCTTTGCTAAGCCATTCTGTTGTGGAGTCCAGGGGGCAGACAGTTTCCTCTTGATGCCATTCTCTTCACAATATTTGTTGAATTCATCGAAAGTGAATTCCCCTCCTTGATCAGTTCTTAAGCACTTAATCCTCTTACCACTTTCTTTTTCAACCAGTGCTCTGAAGGCTTTGAACTTTCCAAAAGCTTCAGATTTGTCCTTCAAGAATGTGACCCACATCATTCTTGAGCAATCATCTGTTAGAATCATAAAATACCTATCTCCCTGCACACTCCTAGTTTTCATAGGACCACACAAATCAGTATGCACAAGATCAAGTAAATTGTCTACAGTGAAAGATTTACATTTGAAGGTTGAGGAAGAAATTTTCCCTAGTTGACACTCTCTGCATAGAGGATTTTTTGGTTTTCTCAGCACAGGTAAACCTCTAACTACCTTTGTCTTACTGGCCTTCACAATGTTATCAAAGCTTACATGGCAGAGTCTCCTATGTCATATCCAACTATCATCAAACTTAGCCATAAGACATGTACTACTATTTGCATTCAGCTGAGATAGGTTACCTTTGGTCTGCTTACCGGTGGCCATCAGTTCACCATTCTTTCCTTTGATTTTGCACATTCCATTTTTAAATTCCAGAGTGAGTCCACTATCATTCAACTGGGCAGCACTCAAAAGATTATGTCTTAGACCTTCCACCCAATACACATTGTCAGCACTTCTCTTTCCATTTAGAGAGATAGACCCTCTACCTTTGACCATACAAGGTGCATCATTACCAAAATAGACAACACCACCATCATACTCTTCCAAAGATAGAAACTTACTCCGGTCACCAATCATATGATGAGAGCAGCCACTGTCAATAATCCACTCATTGGGATTATCAAAGCGAGAGACAAGAGCCTTCTTGTCTAACACATCTTTCTTGACTGCAACAAACACAATATCTTCATTTTCTTCATCTTCTGATTCCTCATTAGTGACACCTTCATCAACTGCTACAAAACAGTTTCTTCGGTTTCCTCCTTTGAACTTCTTGAACCTTTCCAATTTTTCCTTGTTATCACTATTAGGACAGTTTACAACAATGTGTGCTATCCGGTTACAAGAAAGCATTTCAAAGGGAGCCTACCTCTATATTTACCGGTTCCTTTGGGAAGTCTCTTAGCAAGAAGAGCTTCAAATTCCATTAGAATCTCCTCATCATCCATTTCTCTACTTTGTCTTTGTTCACAACTTGTACTAGCTTCTTTGCCTTTTCTAGATAGTGCAGTAGATGCTCTGAAGGCTGATTCAATCTTCTGAATACTGCCATCATAATTATTTAGCTCATAAGCTATTAGCTTTGCAATGATGGAGTCCAGGGATACCTTTGTCTTGTCTACATACCTCAACTCCTGAATAGCAGCAACCCTTATTGCATAGGCTGGTAATAAAGATCTCAAAACTATGCTAACAATAGTGGAATCTTCCAATTTACCACCTGCACTCTTGATGTCTCCAACAACAGTTTTGATTCTTATTCCATATTGTTGAATGGTCTCTCCTTCAACCATCTGCATGTCTTCAAACTTTCCCCTAAGGCTCTCTTCCTTAGCTTGTTTCACATGCTCATCACCACCATAGATATTTTCAAGGGCATCCAATACTTCTTTGGGATTCTCTTTATCTTGAACATCAATAAACTCAATGTCAGATAAATTGCTGATTAGGGCTTCCATGACTTGCCCATTCTCCCGAATCTCTCTTTTGATCATTAGTGAGAATACTGGTAGGGATAAAATAAGATTCTCAGCATAGCTCTAGCATTGAGCACCCATGCTTTTGATGTATATCTTCATTCTGTCCTACCATATTTTAAAGTTATCTTTGCTAAACTTTGGACCTTCCCTCTTCATCATTAGTGTAGTATCTTTGCCTCAAGCGGTTAAGCTTACAACACAAAGGACCTGGAAGATGCTCTGATACCAATTGATAACTAAATGATAAATGGTAAGTAACAAACGAGTACTGAGAGGGGGGGGGGATGAATCAGTATAGGCACAAAAACTTTTCCCTAACTGGTTTGACTACAAATAGTGAACTTGACTGGCAATCACTAACACTGATCTAAACCAGATTACTACCAGTTAAACACAATGCTACTGGGAAAGACATAAACCAGAAACACTTAGCTTTCCATACAACCTACTCCCTCATTTCCACTTTATCCTTATGCATAAATAGATATCTATCATCAAAGATACAGTAATTTACTAGCATAACATGATTCACCGCTTGACAAAAAATAACAAAGCATCACATGAAAGAGGCATAACACATAACACACATATTTTTCATGTAGAAAACCAACTGGGAAAAACCACGGTGGGGATGAATACCCACAAGCTATTTTTGAACTCTTTAGAAGTTCATTTTGTTAGTAGCCTAGTCTGGTTAAAGACTATTACAATAGGTTCTATTAGGAACCGATCTTGTTAGGGATCACCCGATTAAGGGATGGCTAGAATACCCGGTTAAGGGTTAAACCCTGTTAGAGGTTACCTTGTTAGAGGATTTCATGAACTCAATGGCTTTGAGTCACCCTGTTAAAGGATTTACAGTAAGTTGGTTAAAGCTACCTGGTTAAGGGATTTTCCAACTGTTGAAGTAGTTAAAGATCAACAAGTATTACACTGATCTGGTAATAGCACTCAATGCGAATGCAGATCCACTTTAGTTCCTTCCTTTTGCACACATACTCTATGTAGGTATCAATCCTCTTATCTGGTCTGGCAAGAATCACGTATCTTTGCACATAGATACACACATAGCATTTTCAAACAACCTCAACATGAAACACAACATTGACCTTATAGAATAGAGATAGGTCGACAACATAAACCTTAAACCCTAAATATTTAGGTTAAGCAATTGATCAGTTCAATCCTGGCCATTTGTTGAGTGTAGTACAGCTAAACAATATAGGATATCGAGTAGAATTTCAGAAAGGAATTGTCAAAGTTCATGACAAGCATGGAAAGTTAGCTGCTACTGGGACACAAACAAAAGGTAATACATTTCATCTTGACTCAACTTAGAACAAGTGTGTATGCAAAGATAGATGATACCTGGTTATGGCATAAAAGGTTTTGTAATGTAAATTTTGATAATCTTATCAAAATAAGCAAGAAGCACCGAGTAAGAGGTCTACCGAGTTTGGAAAAGCCTGAGAATGCTATGTGTTGAGGATGCCAGATGGGTAAAATGACAAGATCAAGCTTTACAAGTAAGTCCTACACTTCAAAGGGAATTTTAGATCTTGTGCACACTGATCTTTGTGGTCCTATGAAAGTTCACAGTTATTATGGTGATAAATATTTCATATTATTTGTGGATGATTACTCAAGGATGATGTCAGTAATGTTTTTGAAAGAAAAATCAGAAGATTTTCAAATATTTAAATGGTACAAGGCAAGAGTTGAAAATGAAACAGGAAGACAACTAAAATGTCTTAGATCAGATAGAGGAGGAGAGTTCACATCTAATGAGTTCAACTTATTCTGCAATGATCATGGTATTAAAAGACAAGTCTTTGCACTGAGAACTCCACAACAAAATGGAATTGCTGAGAGAAGAAACAACTCTATTGTGGATTGTGCCAGAACCCTGATGATTGAAAAGAAAGTGCCACAAACATTTTGGAGAGAAGCAATAAGTACAATATTTTACACCCTGAACCGAGTACAACTGAAGAAAGGAACTTTGAAGATACCATATGAAATCTGGTATAACAAGAAACCTAATGTAGGTTATTTTAAAATCTTTGGAAGTAGATGCTTTGTACACAAGGATGATAGAAATGGCAAGTTTGATCAGAAAATTGAAGAAGGAACATTTCTTGGTTATTCTTCTAGAAGTAAAGCATTTAAATGTCTGATAAAATCATCTAACAAAATAGTAGAAAGTACAAATGTGAAAATTGATGAATTTGCAGAAAGAAATGATGAAGGAAATTCCAAGGAACCAGAAGATTATGATGAATTTGTCTATGTTCAGCCGACAAGTCCTACCAAGAAAACCATAGAAGAAAATGAAGAGAATATCCAGTTACTGAGTGATGAATAAGATCATATAGATCCTACCGAGCCTGTATTAGCCAAGTATGTCAGAAGACATCATGCATCAAGTCAGATTATAGGAGATAAGGATGATCCAGTGATGAAAAGGAACAAACTAAGACAGAACACATGTCTGATATCTGGATTTGAACCGAGAATAGAGAAAGAGGCATTTAACAATGAAGATTGGATAAATTCTATGACAGAAGAGATTGATCAAATCAAGAAGAATGACACATGGATATTGGTCCCAAGACCGAAGGACAAAAATGTAATCGATACAAAGTGGATCTTCAGAAACAAGCTGAATGAAAAAGGTGAGGTCATTTGAAATAAAGCAAGACTAGTTTGCAAAGGTTATGCCCAAGAAGAAGGAATTGATTATGGTGAGACTTTTGCACCTGTGGTAAGACTTGAAGGAGTAAGAACATTGTCAGCATATGCTGCTTACAAGAATTTCAAGTTATATCAAATGGATGTCAAATCTGCATTTCTGAATGGTATATTAGAAGAAGTTTTTATTTGAATAACCTGAAGGATTTGTTTAAGACAATAATAAAGATTAGTATGTAAATTGAACAAAGCTTTATATGGTTTGAAACAAGCACCTAGAGCATGGTATGAAAGATTGCAGTCTTATTTAATCCAGATTGGTTTTATAATGATAAGTGAAAACAACAATATGTACATGAAGAATGATGAAAATGGAATACTGATCTCAGCCATATTTGTTGATGATATTATCTTTTGTGGAAATGACTCTTTATGCAAGAACTTTGGAAATGAAATGAGCAAAGAATTTGAGATTGCATTAATCAATGAGATAAAGTATTTTATAGGTTTACAAATACTGCAAATGAAAAATGAGATTTTCATTACTCAATCCAAGTACATAAAGGAAATCTTGAAGAAATTTGGAATGGAGGATTCAAAACCAGTAAGTACTCCTATGACTACCAACTGTAAACTATCAAAGACCGATGAATCTGCATCTATTGATAAGACACTTTACCGATCCATGATTGGAAAGCTACAATATGTTGTTCATTGTAGGCCAGATATAGCACATGTAGTAGGTATAGTTGCAAGATTCTCTACAAATCCTAAGGAAACACACATGATAGCAATCAAGAGAATTTTTAGATACTTGAAAGGCATTGAAGATTATGGCTTAGTATATTAGAAAAGAAATGATTTTGATTTAAAAGTTTATACTGATGCTGATTGGGCAGGCAACATTGATGACAGGAAAAGCACAAGTGGAGGAGCTTTCTTTTTAGGAGAAAGACTAGTGAGTTGGCTTAGCAAGAAACAAGGATGTGTTTCATAGTCAACAGCAGAAGTTGAATACGTTGCTGTAGCATTGAATTGTACCAACATAGCATGTATCAAACAACTGTTGGAAGGTATAAATGTGAAAGTTACCGAGCCAGTAACTATATTCTGTGACAATACTAGTGCCATTAACATTTCAAAGAATCCTGTTATGTACTCTAAGACAAAGCACATCTCTATCAAACATCATTATCTTAGAGAAGAAGCTCAAGAGAAGAAAGTGGTGTTGGAGTATGTTAGCACAAAGGAACAAATAGCAGATATCTTCACCAAGCCATTACCAAGGGACACTTTTGAGTATCTCAGAAGTAAGTTAGGGGTCCTACCCCTATCTTTCATTCACTGACCGAGTTCGGTGAAAGCATCAATTCAATGACTCTACATAATATCTTTTAGGAGTTGATGTTGATTTACACACTTTAGGATGTTTTCTAAAGGTGCACAGGAAACAGTACAGGAAACAATACATTGAACAAGAATTGAAGACAAAATGCTCTGACCAAGTCTAAGTTGACACATAATAGTAGGAAATCACTTCATATAGGAAGAAATCATGTTTTAGTTATTTACTTTTTGGCATTGTTGTCAAAGGGGGAGAAGACTGGAGAAGACTGGAGAAAAGGAATGGATACTAATGTATGGGGGAGAGAATTTCAGCATTTCAGAATCTCACAGCAATCCGAATCAATTAGGTCAAATCAATTGGTTTTGCCATCAATGCCAAAGGGGGAGATTGTTGGCATTTCAATAAGGATATTGAGAAGGTTGTTGATGATTATGGATATAACTGATTAAGGATGTTTACTATCTTAATATTATTATTTTGTCATTGATGTCAAGAAATTGATTTTCTAATTTAGTATGATGTTGCCATATCTTAAGAAGTATGATTTGATGAGTATAAAGATGTCGGTAAAAGACACAGAAAGAATGTGATGAATAAGGGGAGAAATAAGTTAGTTAATGGGCAAGTATTATCGAGTTAGACAATGATGAGATCATGATGTTTAGATTGTTTTGATATCCTACATATGTTATTGATTGTAAGGTTAATACTATACCATGTTACCGAGCAAAGAACCTAGTCAGTAAACCCTAAGGAACCTAGTCAGTAAACCCTAAGGTTATCGCTATCGGTTAATGAAGGCAGAATGTCTACCGAGTAAAGTTTAGTATTTACCGAGTTGCAATCGAGTAGTAATAGAATGCATTGAATAAATAGAAGCATTATTTAATGAAAGAAGCTGATGAGCTGGCTATGATTGAATGATTGGTATGCCGTGCATGAAGTTTGTTAAAGAATCAATGGCAAAGGAAAATTGACAAGAAGATCTACAACTTAGATTGAACTGCAATACCCTAGTGCAAGTTCCAAGAAATGTGTGCAAGTTCCAAGGCGGGGTAAAACATTTTTCAGATAGAAGGATACATTGAACCTGGTCAAAGTTTGAAGATCTGATGGCTATGATTGATCATGGGAAATGTGATCAAGGATATTAAGCGGTTAGCAAATTGTTTATAAATAAGGAACTGTTGATAAACAATGTATGCGGGCAAATGTATGCACAGGGATGCTACATAGTGATTACCGAGCACAGAAGCTTGAAGAGATATTTAAATAATAGAGTATAGAGCCCAACAGATGGACAAGATAAGTCCTATTGTATCGAGAAAATAATAATCTTCTTTAGCATTTTAGATGTGAAGTTGCAGATAGATTTTATTACTGTTATTTTGTAAAGTGACAGAAAATATCTTAACCGAGTGGACTTAATAGTCTTATTTGTAAAACCCTCTAGCAAGGTGACATTCTAATTGAGTGTTTGAAATCCTTTAACAAGGTCACTTCTAACAAGGTGAAGATCATAACAGATTTGAGGGAAATCCCTTAACCGGGTCACATCTAGCAATGTGTTTGTAATCTTTAACAAGATTTGTTTTTAACCAAGCATACTCTAGAAGAGTATATTTCTTAGTGGGTCCAAAATCCCCCAATGGTTTTTCCCTATTTGGGTTTCCATGTTAAATCTCGTGTTATGAGTGTTATGATGTTTATATGCTTTTGAGTTTGCATGTTTAGCAGTTTTGGTTATATTACTGAAGTATATGTTACTGAGGTTGAATCTATTGTTTTTATGGAAGATTAAGTTTTCATGATTCAGGCCCCCCTCTCATCTTGTTAGCTATTGGATCTGTACTTACATTAAGTATCAGAACTATCAATTGGTATCAGAGCTTTGGACTCCGAAAGAAAAAGTTTAAATGTACTTGAGGCAAAGATCCAAAGATGTATAAGAGGGATGCACCGAAGCTGAACAACTCAAGTTTCTCTACATGGCATAAAAGGTTGAAACTGCACCTATCAGGAGTTGGAGAATATGTTGTATATTATCTGGAGAATGATTTCATTACACCGAGCACCTATCCATTGATAATGGAAGAGATAAAGGCAAAGCAAGAACATATTCAAGCAATGATTGAAATAACATCTGCATTGACCGATTTAGAGTTTAATGATCTAGAAGGCTGCAATGATGCAAAGGCAATGTGGGACAAGCTTATATCTATGTATGGTGGAGCTGAACATGTTAAAATAGAAAAAGTGGATAGTCTAAGAGGACAACTTGAATCTATGAGGATGAATGAAGGTGAGAACATAACCCAGTACAGTACAAGACTAAAGGAGATTGTCAATCAAATCAAAGGAGCAAGTGGAACTATTGAAGAAAAGGATATAACAAGTAATTTATTAAGAACCCTTCCACCAGCTTATGCAATCCAAGTATCTACAATCAATGAATTAAGGTTTGTACCCAATATGCCAGTTTCTTTAGATGCTACTATTGGTAAGCTACATGTATTTGAGTTAAGTAACTTTGATAATAGTGGGTCATCAGTAAATAAAGTTGAATCTGCATTTAGTTCTTTTCATATTAGTGAATCTGATGATTACAATGATAGAATGAGTAAGTACACTAAAGGGGATCACAGTGGAGCAAATGAAAGATTTTGCAAGAACATGGAAGAAGTACACAAACTGTATGAGGAAATTAGAAAGCAAGAAGAGTTTGAAGCACTATTAGCCAAAAAGGTTACCGAGAGGCAAAGGTAAGTATAAAGGAAAACTACCTTTGAAATGTTTCAATTGTGATAAGATAGGACATATTGCTTCTAACTATCCTGACAAAGATTCTATTGAAAAGAGAGATTATCGAGATGACAGACAGAAAGATAATCATTACAGAGGACACCGAGACTTCAGAAGAAGAGATAGAAAGTCATGCTTAATAGCTGATGAGGAATCCAATGATGATAAATCAGATGAAACTGATATAGAGGAAGTAGTTTATGTGGCCATCAAAGATGGATCAGATGAAGAAAGGTATGAAGAAAAAGTCTTAATATCTCACATAAATACTAATGATTCTTGGATCATAAATAGTGGATGCTCACGTCACATGACAAGTGATAAACACAAGTTTGTTATGTTAGAAGACTATGATGGAGGTTATGTAAGATTTGGTAATGATGCACCATGTCCGATAAAAGGTAAAGGATCTATAACACTTCTTGACAATGCAAGATGCAATGATGTTTATTGGGTTGAAGGTTTGAAATGCAATTTGTTGAGTGTAGCACAGCTAAACAATACAAGATACTAGATAGAATTTCAGAAAGGAATTGTCAAAGTTCATGACAAGCATGGAAAGTTAGCTGCTACTGGGGCACAAACAAAAGGTAATACATCTCATCTTGACTCAACTCAAAAAAAGTGTCTGTATGCAAAGATAGATGATACCTGGTTATGGCATAAAAGGTTTTGTCATGTAAATTTTGATAATCTGATCAAAATAAATAAGAAGCACCGAGTAATAGGTCTACCGAGTTTGGAAAAGCCTGAGAACACTATGTGTCGAGGATGCCAGATGGGTAAAATGACAAGATCAAGCTTTACAAGTAAGTCCTACACTTGAAAGGGAATTTTAGATCTTGTGCACATTGATCTTTGGGGTCCTATGAAAGTTCACAGTTATTATGGTGATAAATATTTTATATTATTTGTGGATGATTACTCAAGGATGATGTAGATAATGTTTTTGAAAGAAAAATCAGAAGCTTTTCAAATATTTAAATGGTACAAGGCAAGAGTTGAAAATGAAATAGGAAGACAACTAAAATGTCTTAGATCAGATAGAGGAGGAGAGTTCACATTTGATGAGTTCAACTTATTCTGCAATGATCATGGTATTAAAAGACAAGTCTCTGCACCAAGAACTCCATAACAAAATGGAATTACTGAGAGAAGATATAGCTCTATTGTGGATTGTGCCAGAACCCTGATGATTGAAAAGAAAGTGCCACAAACATTTTGGAGAGAAGCAATAAGCACAACAGTTTACACCTTGAACCGAGTACAACTGAAGAAAGGAACTTTGAAGACACCATATGAAATCTGGTATGACAAGAAACCTAATGTAAGTTATTTTAAAATCTTTGGAAGTAGATGCTATGTACACAAGGATGATAGAAATGACAAGTTTGATCAGAAAAGTGAAGAAGGAACATTTCTTGGTTATTCTTCTAGAAGTAAAGCATTTAAATGTCTGATAAAATCATCTAACAAAATAGTAGAAAGTGCACATGTGAAAATTGATGAATTTGTAGAAAGAAATGATGAAGGAAATTCCAAGGAACTAGAAGATTATGATGAATTTGTCTATGTTCAGCCGACAAGTCCTACTAAGAAAACCACAGAAGAAAATGAAGAGAATATCCAGTTACCGAGTGATGAATAAGATCATATAGAGCCTACGGAGCCTGTATTAGCCAAGTATGTCAGAAGACATCATGCATCAAGTCAGATTATAGGAGATAAGGATGATCCAGTGATGACAAGGAACAAACTAAGACAGAACACATGTCTGATATCTGGATTTGAACTGAGAATAGAGAAAGAGGCATTTAACAATGAAGATTGGATAAATTCTATGACAGAAGAGATTGATCAAATCAAGAAGAATGACACATGGATATTGGTCCCAAGACCAAAGGACAAAAATGTAATCGATACAAAGTGGATCTTCAGAAACAAGCTGAATGAAAAAGGTGAGGTCATTCGAAATAAAGCAAGACTAGTTTGCAAAGGTTATGCCCAAGAAGAAGGAATTGATTATGGTGAGACTTTTGCACCTGTGGCAAGACTTGAAGGAGTAAGAACATTGTCGGCATATGCTACTTACAAGAATTTCAAGGTATATCAAATGGATGTCAAATCTGCATTTCTAAATGGTATATTAGAAGAAGAAGTTTTTATTGAACAACTTGAAGGATTTGTTGAAGACAATAATAAAGATTAGGTATGTAAATTGAACAAAGCTTTATATGGTTTGAAACAAGCACCTAGAGCATGGTATGAAAGATTGCACTCTTATTTAATCCAGATTGGTTTTATAAGGAGAAGTGAAAACAACAATATGTACATGAAGAATGATGAAAATGGAATACCAATCTCAGCCATATTTGTTGATGATAATATCTTTTGTGGAAATGACTCTTTATGCAAGAAATTTGGAAATGAAATGAGCAAAGAATTTGAGATGTCAGTAATCGGTGAGATAAATTATTTTATAGGTTTACAAATACTGGAAATGAAAAATGAGATTTTCATTACTCAATCCAAGTACATAAAGGAAATCTTGAAGAAATTTGGAATTGAGGATTCAAAACTAGTAACTACTCCTATGACTACCAATTGTAAACTATCAAAGAATGATGAATCTGCATCTGTTGATGAGACACTTTACCGATCCATGATTGGAAAGCTACAATATGTTGTTCACAACAGGCCAGATATAGCACATACAGTAGGTATAGTTGCAAGATTCTCTGCAGATTCTAAGGAAACACACATGACAACAACCAAAAGAATTTTCAGATACTTGAAAGGCACTGAAGATTATGGCTTAGTATATCTGAAAAGAAATGATTTTGATTTAAAATTTTATACTGATGCTGATTGGGCAGTAAACATTGATGACAGGAAAAGCACAAGTGGAAGAGCTTTCTTTTTAGGAGAAAGACTAGTGAGTTGGCTTAGCAAGAAACAAGGATGTGTTTCACAGTCAATAGCAGAAGCTGAATACATTGTTGCAGCATTGAATTGTACCAACATAGCATGGATCAAACAACTATTGGAAGGTATAAATGAGAAAGTTACCGAGTTAGTAACTATATTCTGTGACAATACTAGTGCCATTAATATTTCAAAGAATCCTATTATGCACTCTAAGACAAAGCACATCTCTATGAAATGTCATTATCTTAGAGAAGAAGCTCAAGAGAAGAAAGTGGTGTTGGAGTATGTTAGCACAAAGGAACAAATAGCAGATATCTTCACCAAGCCACTGCCAAGGGACACTTTTGAGTATCTCAGAAGTAAGTTAGGGGTCCTACCCCTATCTTTCATTCACTGATCGAGTTCGGTGAAAGCATCAATTCAATGACTCTACAAAATATCTTTTAGGAGTTGATGCTGATTTACATACGTTAGTGTAGCGTCGTAAATTGTACGCACTTGCTAAGGTGGTACAATTTCACACCTAGTTTAGCACCCACCTTAGTGCATTTTACATTCTGCATTGCATTTCTCCTTAAGCACTTAATTAATCAAATTAATTAGGTCTAAGGTCCTATTTCATCATCATAAAATTGGGCCCTTTTCACTAAAGCGCGCCCTTTGCATTTTATTCCTCCAATGCACCACTTAATCAAAAACCCTAATTAAGTCCTATTTCAAACTTGGGGGCTTGGTTTCGGGGTCAAAACATCTCGAAATCACCTGTAACTTCAGGATTCTCTCTAAAATCATCATATCCGATGGCCCTGAAAATTTGGTGAAAAGTTGCCGGGACCGTGGCGCCCTGTGCACATGGTCCCGGACATTTTTCCCAAAATTTTAGGAGCGCGATCCAATCATAAAATAAATCTTAACCCCAAGAAATTGGCGGGATATTCAATCTCTAGGTCGGCCAAAATACGAATTTACGACCTAGGGTTTCATACATAAAAGCTCTCTTTCCTCATTTGAGGGGATCGGATTTTTGTTTCCAGGAACTTCATATGCAGCGAAAGAGAAGATCTTTGAGGACTTCAACAACATTCAACATCATTCTATCAAGCATCTATCAAATTCATTCATCCACTTAGGGCTTGGAAGACATTGAAGAACAATAGGAGATTACCGATTGAAGATTGGCTTGTACTCCTCCCTTGAGGGTTGGGTATGATTTCGTATTGTTTTCATGTCTTTGCATAAGCTTTGATACATCATTTATTCATGCTTTAGATCACATTGCATCTTGATTTAGAGCATTTACATTATCATTTGCAAGCAATTAGGGTTTACTTTCTAGGTTGCTCTAGTTTGCTTTCTTGCATTTTTGGACGTTGCACACACACTAGGTTTGCACACACAAGACATTTTACAAAACAACTTGGCTATTCGTGGAGGTGGGAATCACCAAAGCAGGGGTTTGACTAAGGCAAAACCCTATATAGCCGCCCCTCCCCCTTTTCAGATATTATTGCAGGTTTCGAGATTCGGACGACGCCGCGGGATACAGATCCAGAGAGAGAAGGTTGGAACAACACTCTGTGTGAAATTGCAGAGCAGGAGACTGGGATAGGGGCACTGGGTGCCCTGGTCCTGCTAGGACAGGGGCACTGGGCACCCTGGTCCCTGGGACAGAGGCGCTGGGCGCCCTGGTCCTCCGGACAGACAGTTTGCAAACAGTTTCCAGACAGTGTTTCAGAGTGCAGAATAGTGGTTTCCGGTGCAGTTTTCAGGACAGTGTCGCCCACGCCCCCGTCCTGAACATTTTCAGTCCTATTTTGACTCTGGGTACATATCTACATTCTTATTTCATCCTTGTACTTACAGTTGTTCATTGTTTAATCTCAATTCTGCAATCTTGTTATTGGTTCATACTTGCATTTTGGGATTAGGGTTTGAACTTGCATTACTTGATCTTACAATTTCAACAAGGGAATAGAAATCCTAATAGATATCCCGTGGCTCTCTCTTTCACCAAAAGAAGTAGCCAATTGTGCGATATCTCTAGGCTCTTTCGTATTCCGTAATGTGTGTCAAAAGGTAGGATTAGGGCATGTTAACCTAGTCTCGCTTTTTCCCCAACACATTTTGGTGAACCCGACGTGAATCTATCATTGCTTCCTCTTGCATTAAATTTGTTAGATCTAGATCTAGATTTAGTGTGTTTTCATTTCATTTTCATTAAAAAGAAAAAAAAAAAAAAAGTGTGTTTCTTTGCATTGGGTGTTTAAATTTTATGTAATCCTTTCAAAATGTCAGATTTTTATTTGCAAAATGTTCATGCTTTTGATGATTATTATTAGTATAGCCAAGATGAATTAGATGAAGCTTTAGATGAGTTTTTAAACCCTAAGGATGCTAAACCTTCATTTTACCAAAAACTCATAAACCTTGTTACTATGCCATTTAGGTGTGATGAGAAAGATAAGTCGAATGATTCCTCTCAAGGATACATTCCTATCCACTCTTCCCTTGAATCTAGTAACATGGTTGTTTTCAATAATCCCCTCTATGAGGAGATGTCTCCTTTTGAATCAAAAGACAAACCTTTTAACCGATATGATCATGCTTTGTTGGATGATGCTCTTGATGACTTTGTGGCTTTATCGAAATCTTTAAACAAGAACAAGGCCTCTAAATTGGTTAACATGATAAACTTGAATGAGCATAATAAGCCTCTCTTTGAAGTCCAAGGTGCTTATCCTTCTCCCACCTTTCAAGTTCTTAAGTCACCTCTCCTTACTGTCCAAGGAAGGTATGATCATGATTCCTTTCGTACCCCGAATAAACCAATCATCACCGTGCAAGGAAGAAAACCTATAAGTCCTTACAATTATGCTAAGCAAATAACTAGAGAGAGTTATCATGCAGTTGCCCATACCTATCATACCAGAAATAATAGGCAACCTAATCCTCCTCCTGTTATTCCAGTCTCTCTTCCTAATCCTCAACCAATTCTTCCTCAAGCTCCCCGTATTTTGCAAGTTATGGGTAAGGAATATGATCTCATAGAACAACTTAAAGCTACCCCTGCTAAGATATCCCTTTGGGATTTGATTCAAACTTCTTCCGCTCATCATGGAATGTTACAAGATGCCTTGAAAGATTTGAATGTTCCTCCACCGAATACATCTAGTAATATAGCATCTTTTGTTAACTCTGTGATGAATCCTAAAGCTCAAATTGTGTTTACCCAAGATGAGTTGCCTACTAGTGAAATTCAACAACAATATGATCCCTTGATGATTGTGGTTGTCATGAAAGACACTGCTATAAGATGAACACTAGTAGCTAATGGCTCTGGCCTTAATGTGTGTAGCATTAATTTATTGCATAAGATGAATGTTTATACATCTCTTATTGAGCCTGACTCTCGTCCCATTCGTGGCTTTGACAATGTGGCTAAGACTTCATTAGGTATCATCACCTTACCTCTCACAGTGGGACCTATTACTTTGCCTACTCCTATCCATGTTATGCCGGGAAATTTAACATACAACTTGTTATTAGGGAGGCCTTGGATTCACAGCATGCAAGCTGTCCCCTCTACATTGCATAGACAAGTTAAATTCGTTTATAACAATAAGACATACACTTTGATGGGTGATACTAATTTTCAAGCTTGTCTACAAACATCTACTTCCAAAGGGAGTTCTTCTAAGCCATCCTCGTCTAGTGATGACTCTTTAAACAAGAAACCTATCGATGAGTCTTCGCTCTCCGATGATCAAAATCCTTCGGATGAGTCTGGAACTCCTGAAGAAGATCCTTCTCGACTTGAAACTACACATAAAAAGGATTTTGATCCTGAGAAGGTTCTCGCAGAGGATGATTGGGGATCTCTTGATTTTAACCCTACCTTTGTAGGTGAATATAAGGTTCCTTCTAGAGAAATTAAAGTTGAAAAGAAGGAAGAAGCTGAAAATCACAAAGTTGAAAAGAAAGAAGAAACTAAAAATCAATCAACCTTACCTGAATCTATGAGTAATAATTTTGTGGCCGCTTCTCAAACTTCTTCTCCTCACATCTATAATTATGAAGAGTTTGATTCTTTGTCTTATGAAAAACCACCTTCTCTTCCTGAAATGGCTGATCGTTATGGTCGTGGTTTTCGCATTTTTGCTAAGCATGGGTATCATGGAAAAGGTTGTGGTGCTAATGAACAAGGGATAAGAGTTCCTCTAGAGACTAATTTTCACAATTATGCCTTTGGACTTGGCTATAATCCCTGCAGACGTACTAAAGCTTCTAAAAGACCATGCATTAGTGTTAATGCTATATCTACATCTTTATCAATACAACATCCTGAGTATATTGATGAGGATTCTTCGGATGATTGTGCTTTGGATATCTTCCCTACCGATGATGCTTTAGCTGAGTTCTTGGGAGCCTATGACACTCTTCCTCATTATCATCACAATAGGGGACTCCCTTATTGTTTGAACACTGAAGCCTATTTTGGAAAAGAGGTTGATAATGATGAGATTGTGAAAGAATTCCCTCAGTTAAAGGATACTCCTCAACAAAGTAATCTTCTCATAAGTGATACCCTTGATGTTAAGATGGATCCTTGCAATAAAGAGAAAGTTATTAAAATTGGAAAATGTTTGGATGAAGAGGAACAGAAACAATATGAAGAACTATTGCATGAATTCCCTGAGATCTTTGCTTGGACATATTTTGACATGCCTGGTATAGATCCTAAGATTGTTACTCATAATATTGTCTTAGTTCTTGATGCTAAGCCCGTGAAACAAAAGATTCGAAAAATGAATCCTAAGGTGGCTCTGCTTGTTAAGGCTGAGATTGAAAAATTATTGGAGGCTGGATTTATCTGCCCTATTGACTATTCCCCATGGATTTCAAATATTGTCGCTGTGGCTAAACCAGATAACAAAATAAGAATGTGTATTGACTTTCGAGATTTGAATAAAGCTTCCTTGAAAGATGATTTCCCTCTTCCAAACATTGACATGATAGTTGATTCTACGGCAGGACATGCCTTGTTATCCTTCATGGATGGTTTTTCAGGTTACGATCAAATTTTTATTAACCCTCAAGATCAATTCAAAACCGCTTTCACCACTCCTTGGGGTACGTTTTGTTGGATAATGATGCCTTTTGGACTTAAAAACGCCGGTGCAACTTATCAACGAGCAATGACCCTTATCTTTCATGATTATATGCATAAGATTTTAGAGGATTATGTTGATGATATTTTGGCCAAATCCTTTCTTCGCATGGATCATGTTAAAGTCCTTCGTCAAATCTTTGAAAGAATTCGTAAATATCACATGCGCTTGAATCCCCGAAAATGCGTTTTTGGTGTGGATAGTGGAAAACTATTAGGATTCATAGTTTCGCATCGTGGGATTGAGGTGGACACTAAGAAAATAGATGCTATTGTTAACATGCCACCTCCTCGAAATGTGTCTCAACTTAAAATCTTACAAGGAAAGATTCAAGCTATTCGTAGGTTCGTGTCTCAGCTTGCGGATCGTACCTTTCCTTTTACTCAACTTCTTAAAAAGGATATCACTTTTCAATGGAATGAGGATTTTCAGCAAGCATTTGAAGATTTAAAAGTGTATTTGGCTAGTCCTCCTATTCTTCAACCTGCCGAACCTTCTAAACCCTTCCTTCTGTATACAGCTGCTTCCTCTCATGCTCTCACAGCCTTGTTGGCACAACATGATAAAGATGGTAAGGAATGTCCAGTTTATTACATAAGTCGTACCTTACTCGATTATGAGACCCGATATTCTGCGATAGAGAGACAATGCTTGGCTGTGGTGTTTGCGACTCAGAAATTGAGACATTATCTTTTAAATTCAGAAGTCCATGTCATGGTTAAGTTTGATCCTTTGAAGCATCTTTTCTCTAAAACTGATTTATCAGGACGTCTAGCTAAGTGGGTTATGATGTTAACTGAATTTGACCTTAAATTTGTTTCCCAAAGAGAAATTAAAGGACAAGCGTTGACTAATCACTTAGTTGAGGCCCCTTCACCTTTCTCCTTCCCTAACCCTGAGTCCTTTCCTGACGACTTCATTCTTTCTATACAGAAAGATGAAACTTGGGAGTTATACTTTGATGGCTCTAAGTGTCATACGGGATCGGGGGAAGGTGTTGTTCTAATTTCTCCTACAAAGAAGTCCATTCCTTTATCATATCGTCTAAATTTCCTGTGTACCAATAACATTGCTGAGTATGAGGCTCTTATAGCAGGAATAAAAGCAGCCTTAGCTCTGAATATAAAACACATACATATCTATGGAGATTCGCAATTGATTATAAGACAAGTAACAGGAGTGTATCAAGCAAAACAAGACAAATTATCACAATATAAAGATCTTGCTATCTCTTTATTACAAAATTTCGATTCTTATACCATGGAACCCGTTCCTCGAAAAGATAATCGACATGCAGATGCAATGGCATGTGTGGCTTCTCTGGTATCTTTAGAGGACCCTGTGGTCGATCTTAATTTTGTTATTCACAATCTTATTTCTCCGGCTATTGAAGATGATTCTAGCTTGATAACATGTTGTGACTTTGTAGACTCAGATGAATGGTTCTCGCATATCGTAAGATATTTGACTGATGGTACCTTTCCTGATTCCGCTAATAGGAACACTAGGGCTAGAATCCGCAAGCTGTCTGCTAGATATATCATCCTTTCTAATGTCCTTTATCGAAGGGGTTATGATGGTCTTCTCCTTCGTTGTCTTAACAAGTCGGAAATCCCCGTTGCTCTTGAAGAGGCACATTCAGGTGCCTGTGGGGGGCATTTTGGGGGCGAATCCCTGGTTCATAGGTTGCTTCATATGGGATACTATTGGCAAACTATGCAGAAGGATTCCTTTTCATTTGTTAAGAAATGTCATCAATGTCAACAACACAATAATCTGATTCATGCTCCTGCCCAAGAACTCCGTTCTCAAGTAGCTTCTTGGCCTTTCTCCGCATGGGGTTTGGATCTTATTGGAAAAATCTCTCCTCCTTCATCTCAAGGACACACCTTCATTATAACTGCAACAGATTACTTTACGAAGTGGGTAGAAGCTATTCCCCTTCGCTCTACTACTGCTGAAGTGATTTGTCAATTTCTTCTAGAAAACATTATTTCTCGATTCGGGATACCTTCCACTATAATCTCAGATAATGGGACATCATTTAAGAACAAGGATGTGAAGAAATTCCTCGAGAAGTATCATATCAAACATCGATTTTCTACACCATATTATCCTCAGTCAAATGGTCAAGCCGAATCATCTAATAAGATAATTGAACAAATTCTTCGTAAAACCGTAAATAAGCATGGTAAGGATTGGAGTAACCAGCTAAT
The DNA here is from genome assembly GCF_030272615.1 of Cryptomeria japonica. Classification (NCBI taxonomy): domain Eukaryota; kingdom Viridiplantae; phylum Streptophyta; class Pinopsida; order Cupressales; family Cupressaceae; genus Cryptomeria; species Cryptomeria japonica. The sequence goes on along the minus strand of NC_081415.1, from coordinate 694,425,306 downwards.
CTATGCTCTTTGGGCTTACCGAATGAGTGTACGAATTGCTACGAGAACTACTCCTTATAATCTTGTTTATGGTGCTGATGCTATTATGCCCTTAGAGTTAGAAATTCCATCACTTAGGGTTTCTCTCAAAGGTATAGTAGATGATGACTCTTATAGGGAACAATGACTTCAACAGCTTGAGATGCTTGATGAACAGCGCATAAACGCTCTTGAGCATATTCAAGCGTATCACAAAACTCTACAACGAAGCTATAATGACAAGGTTATTCAACATTCCTTCTCAGTAGGTGACTTAGTCCTTTATGAGAATCAGCGCAATGTGAATGCCTTGCCTGCTGAAAAGGGAAAATTTAGTCCTAATTGGCTTGGACCATATATCGTTATTGAGGATTATGGATCAGGTGCTTACAAAATAGCGGATGTAGATGGTACGCCTCTTAAAGAACCTATCAATGCTATGCACTTGCGTAGATATTATGCTTAATTCTTCATTTCTTATCTATCTTTTGTTCAAATTCTTCAACATTGGATAATATGTTAGTATTTCTTAATTAAAGCAAAATAGAATTAAATGTTATGTCGTTTAATCTATATTGCTTCGTTCCTGACAAGCATGTCTTCTTACTTTATAGTTTGTCTTGAATTCATTAATGTAAATTGTAAAAGGTTTACATTTCTCATTATGCTAGCATATTATACAATGTCTTAATGTATTAAGTAGAATCGTATCATGTTGTGTTTGAGTTCAAAATTAAATCACATTAGTTATATGATTCTTAGACTTAATGCATATTTCTTCCTTATCATCAATGTAGCACTTGATTAAATATTTTAATTAAGTCACACATGTATCAATTTAATCATGGAGCATTGAGAAATCAATCACATGGCAATTAAATTCTGAACATACATGTACATTTACCAAATGTATTAGATTTAATCAAAACAAAACATACATCGTTTTAAGCATTAAAGATAACACATTTGAGACAAAAGATAAGCATGTATATATACATATATATGTGTGGATCGTATACAAATCTAGGTCACTGTACATCATAAAATCATCTCCTATCCCTAGGGCTAGTGGCTGGAGAGTGTCGAATGGATGCTCCCTCCTGGTCTGGCCGTGAAGGTGGACCCATGGGTGTGTAGCACGATACAGATCGTGAGTGACTCCGAGAGGAACTCCTACGATCCCTATCCATAAGGATCACACGATAGGTGGTAGCCTCGGTTTGAGCCGCTGCTAGATCTCGCTGCGCCTGCTGGAGGTCCTCTGATAGGACTCTCTCTCTCTGCCGCGCCTGCTGGAGGTCCTCTGATAGGACTCTCTCTCTCTCTCCCTCCATATATCTACCTATACTTGGAATGGGAAAAACAAATCCTCATGCCGACCCGCGTTCCCCTGAGGCCTATAGGCAATCTGTGAGTAACTGGGGATCTGTGCTATCATGGAAATGTCTGTCATTGCTTGCTGAATTAAGGAACGCCATTCCTGCACATTAGCTGTGGCAGTAGAACAGATTTTTGTTAGTACCATTCTATATCATCAAAACATTAATCAATCAATATAAACCTACTATACCTGGATCTCCCTCGCGCCAGTAGGGATCATGATATGGTAGCATCTGTGACTGAGAACCGCTAGGCTCCCCTCGCTCGTATACTCTATCCACGATGGGTGTAGGTTGGACGGTACTGGTGATAGGTCTCCATATCGCCTCCTGTTCCCCCTGTTGGAGAATAGGAGGTGGATCCAGAGCTATGGTATCGTCTCCTGAATGGTGGGGAGCTGCATCTGACTCCTCCTCATCATCTCTATCCTCCTCCTCATTGTCCTCCTCGTCCTCATCTGCATCCTCATCCTCCTCCTCCTCGTCACTGGGCTGATCGCCTGTAGGTGGATCAGGATCTCCCGCCTCCTCATGACCCTCTCCCTCCTCTGGCTCCTCTGACCTGGATCCCTCGTCCTCGTCTCGGTCTCCATGTCTCCATGGGTCTGGATAGCCTGTCGGATGATCTGGTGGAAAGATAGGACCTGGATATGATCTCATGAACCATGAAACATATCTACGCTGTGCTCCAGGCTCTGCAGAATAGTCAGTGACTACATCCTGATCAGATCCCTCTAAGTCTGTCATCTCAATATCATCTACCGTCAGTCTCGCTACTGCTCCAGGTCTGGGAAGGACCCATGAGTGTCGAGTATAGATGGGCACATTGGCTGGAACACACTGCTCTAGTCCGAACTGCCTCCGTACTCGGTCAAAGTAGAAAGGGACTATGATGTGTGCATATCGTCCTCGCAGTAGGCGGTTCCTCTGTAGACATGCTAACTGTCTCTCCATACCATCCCATCTGTGCATCAGTAGGTAAGGTCTCCACACTATCACCTCGACTGTCAATCTGTCAATAATCACTCTCCAATATAATAAATCTCCAAATCTCCACTTGCTGGTAAGTGGATAAGCGAATACCCTAGGTCGCTCGCTCGCTATACTCAGTGGAAAGCCGACGGGCCTGGTGCATGTGAAATGCTCTAAAATCCACACTTGCAGAAGTGTGCATGTCATCAAACTGCAACCTTGTCCGAATACATACTCCTCAAGGTCGTGATAGAGATGTGCCAGCATACTCCGACCCCACGCATACACTCTCCTGTGTCTCTCCATTGCTCTGATACACCATGTGAGGCCCCCATGCATGTGTGTCCCTCGCCCATTAGGGCAGATGGCTAGTGCTATGATGGCTATCATAAGGCGTCTCAGAAGTGGTACCTCCCCTATAGGATGTAAGAGCCAGCTGACCATGATGCGACCTCTCGTCTCGCTCGGCATGACTCTCCCTATGCAATACACCTGCTCTCTCTGATGATCCTCCGCTGACCGATCGGTCGCGTATGTAACTGTCGCTCCTCTGATAGGAAGACGAAGTATACGGTACACATCCTCGAGTGTGACCGTCAGCTCTCCTACTAGAAGGTGAAAGGTGCATGTGTCAGAATCCCATCGCTCCATCAAGGCCATCAGCATCGCAGGATGAAATCGAATGGCCGGCATGAGAATCACGTACCACAATCCCACAATCGATAGTGTGTCTCTCTCTGACTGAGTCAGCTGTGGAATCTGATCTCGCAAAGTGTGAAGAATATGTCCCGCTGTGTGCTCTCTCATGTACGGGAGACCCTGCAAACACGAAAACATGACCATAATCAGTACTCGATCATCGAAATCACAAATGCAAACTGTCGCACATCGTATGCTAGCCCCGGAACCTCTCGCTAGGCCCTGATTGGGGACCATGGCGCCCTGTCAGGGACCATGGCGCCCTGAGGGGACCATGGTGCCCTGTCAGGGACCATGGCGCCCTGCAGGGACCATGGCGCCCCTGTAAGGGACCATGGCGCCTTGGGGGGACCAGGGCGCCCTCAGGGACCATGGCGCCCTGGGTGGGCCCCGGTCGGCCTCAAGGCCCGCATACGATCACGAAAAAGTCAAACATGCAAAAAATCAAAAGTCAAACGTTTAGTCAACTCACCTCGTCTAGTGGCTCGTCATCGATCACGGCCTGGCACAGGATCTCGATCCTCGTGGGACGCTCCGGTCATCATGAAGGCATGATGATGGCTATGTGGGCTCCGTTGCACTGAATAGTATTCCGAAATCAACAAAGTGATGAATACAAGTGTCACTTTCGAGGTATATACTCTCGTTTGCTTATTCTTACTTTTTGAAACCCTAATTCTCCTCTGTCATTCATTTTATCATAACTTGAGTTTGGGAGATGTGATTCTCGAACCGTTTGTTGCGTTGGAATCGTATTTTCCTTCCCCTACTCTCGGGATGTTCCAAAAAGTGCTCTGATGAAGCCTATTTAGTGAACACCCCTCATCAATACTCTCTTACACAATTTGTCGCAAGTAAACATGCTACCCTGTTTCACCTCCCTAATAAGCAAGTCGAAACAGGGGGGGGCATATAGCTACTCATAGATTTCATCACTTTCCCTAGTAAGCATTAGGTGATTTTGTGATCTAACGTTTGTTTTGTAGGGTGCGGTTCCTAACTGTGTACTGCAGATACTGCTGGGGGCTTCGTCCGACAACTTATGGATATATCCTTTTTCAAATAATGTTTACTTTTCTATACTTTAGCTTGCATATGCACGTAGTACTCATATGACCGCTAAAGTGGGAGCTAAATGTAGCGTCGTAAATTGTACGCACTTGCTAAGGTGGTACAATTTCACACCTAGTTTAGCACCCGCCTTAGTGCATTTTACATTCTGCATTGCATTTCTCCTTAAGCACTTAATTAATCAAATTAATTAGGTCTAAGGTCCTATTTCATCATCATAAAATTGGGCTCTTTTCACTAAAGTGCGCCCTTCGCATTTTATTCCTCCAATGCACCACTTAATCAAAAACCCTAATTAAGTCCTATTTCGAACTTGGGGGCTTGGTTTCGAGGTCAAAACATCTCGAAATCACCTGTAACTTCGGGATTCTCTCTAAAATCATCATATCCGACGGCCATGAAAATTTGGTGAAAAGTTGCCAGGACCGTGGCGCCCGGTGCACATGGTCCCGGACATTTTTCCCGAAATTTTAGGAGCGCGATCCAATCATAAAATAAAGCTTAACCCCAAGAAATTGGCGGGATATTCAATCTCTAGGTCGGCCAAAATACGAATTTACGACCTAGGGTTTCATACATAAAAGCTCTCTTTCCTCATTTGAGGGGATCGGATTTTTGTTTCCAGGAACTTCATATGCAGCGAAAGAGCAGATCTTTGAGGACTTCAACAACATTCAACATCATTCTATCAAGCATCTATCAAATTCATTCATCCACTTAGGGTTGGAAGACATTGAAGAACAATAGGAGATTACCGATTGAAGATTGGCTTGTACTCCTCCCTTGAGGGTTGGGTATGATTTCGTATTGTTTTCATGTCTTTGTATAAGCTTTGATACATCATTTATTCATGCTTTAGATCACATTGCATCTTGATTTAGAGCATTTACATTATCATTTGCAAGCAATTAGGGTTTACTTTCTAGGTTGCTCTAGTTTGCTTTCTTGCATTTTTGGACCTTGCACACACACTAGGTCTGCACACACAATACATTTTACAAAACAACTTGGCTATTCGTGGAGGTGGAAATCACCGAAGCGGGGGTTTGACTAAGGCAAAACCCTATATAGCCGCCCCTCCCCACTTGCATTTTGTGATTAGGGTTTGAACTTGCATTACTTGATCTTACAATTTCAACAAGGGAATAGAAATCCTAATAGATATCCCGTGGCTCTCTCTTTCACCAAAAGAAGTAGCCAATTGTGCGATATCTCTAGGCTCTTTCGTATTCCGTAATGTGTGTCAAAAGGTAGGATTAGGGCATGTTAACCTAGTCTCGCTTTTTCCCCAACACAGTTAGGATGTTTTCTAAAGGTGTACAAGAAACATTACAGGAAACAATACAGGGAACAGGAAATAATACAGGGAACAGGAATTGAAGACAAAATGCTCTGACCGAGACTAAGTTGACACATAACAGCAGGAAATCACTTCATATAGGAAGAAATTATGTTTTAGTTCTTTACTTTTTGGCATTATTGTCAAAGGGGGAGAAGACTGGAGAAGATTGGAGAAAAGGAATGGATACTAATGTATGGGGGAGAAGACTGATGACAAGGGGAGAGCATTTCAGCATTTCAAAATCTCACAACAATCTGAATAAATTAGGTCAAATCAATTGGTTTTGTCATCAATGCCAAAGGGGGAGATTATTGGCATTTCAATAAGGATATTGAGAAGGTTGTTGATGATTATGGATATAACTAATTAAGGATGTTTACTGTCTTAATATTATTATTTTGTCATTGATGTCAAGAAATTGATTTTCTAATTCAGTATGATGTTGCCATATCTTAAGAAGTATGATTTGATGAGTATAAAGATGTCGGTAAAAGACACAGAAAGAATGTGATGAATAAGGGGAGAAATAAGTTATTCAATGGGCAACTATTACCGAGTTAGACAATGATGAGATCATGATGTTTAGATTGTTTTGATATCCTACATATGTTATTGATTGTAAGGTTAATACTATACCATGTTACCGAGCAAAGAACTTAGTCGGTAAACCCTAAGGAACCTAGTCGGTAAACCCTAAGGTTATCGCTATCGGTTAATGAAGGCAGAATGTCTACCGAGTGAAGTTTAGTATTTACCAAGTTGCAACTGAGTAGTAACAGAATGCATTGAATAAATAGAATCATTATTTAATGAAGGAAGCTGATGAGCTGGCTATGATTGAATGATTGGTATGCCATGCATGAAGTTTTTTAAAGAATCTATGGCAAAGGAAAATCGACAGGAAGATCTACAGCTTAGATTGAACCCCAATACCCTAGCACAAGCTCGAAGAAATGTATGCAAGTTCCAAGGCGGGGTAAAACATTTTTCAGATCAAAGGATACATTGAACCTGGTCAAAGTTTGAAGATCTGATGGCTATGATTGATCATGGGAAATGTGATCAAGGAGATTAAGTGGTTAGCAAATTGTTTATAAATAAGGAACTGTTGATAAACAATGTATGCAGGCAAATGTATGCACAGGGATGCGACATAGTGATTATCGCGCACAGAAGCTTGAAGACCTATTAAAATAACAGAGTATATAGCCCAACAGATGGACAAGATAAGTCTTATTGTATCGAGCAAATAAGAATTTTCTTTAGCATTTTAGATGTGAAGTTGCAGATAGATTTTATTACTTCTATTTTGTAAAGTGATAGAAAATCTCTTAACCGAGTGGACTTAACAGACTTATTTGTAAAACCCTCTACCAAGGTGACATTCTGATTGAGTGTTTGAAATCCTTTAACAAGGTCACTTTTTACAAGGTGAAGATCCTAATATATCTGAGAGAAATCCCTTAATCGGGTCACATCTAGCAATGTGTTTGTAATCTTTAACATGATTTTCTTTTAACCGAGCATACTCTAGAAGAGTATATTTCTTAGTGGGTCTGAAAGCCCACTGTGGTTTTTCCCTATTTGGGTTTCCACATTAAATCTGGTGTTATGAGTGTTATGATGTTTATATGCTTTTGAGTTTGCATGTTTAGCAGTTTTGGTTATATTACTGAAGTATATGTTACCGAGGTTGAATCTATTGTTTTTATGGAAGATTAAGTCTGTATGATTCAACCCCCCCTCTCATCTTGTTAGCTATTGGGTTTGTACTTACATTAAGTATCAGAACTATCATACATATATATATATATATATATATTAATAAGTTAATTTAAAAACAAACTTGAAACTCTACACGAACATCAAATTTTTTTTAATTTGGCCCACATAGTGAAATTTTAGGAAAAAGGGCGAATTTGTATTGTCCCTGTACCATGCACGGTAGCCCATGCTACCGTCGTCAGCATATACTACCGCCAATAGCATGTGCTACCGCCGGTAGCAAGTACTACTGCTCGGTAGCACTGCTACCGCCGATAGTAGATGCTACCGTAGGTAGCTTATGCTAACTAGGGTGTATTTTATTTTTTTAATTTTAATTTTAATTATTTTATTTTATTTTAATTGTATACAAACTATAATTTTCAAACTTCAATATTAATTTGTCTCATGAAATTTATTTTCTAGGGATTTAATACAATTTCTTTTTTCAGAAATAATTAAATAAAACCATTTCCCCAAAACTTCCATAATCCATTAAATTTAATTAATAATTAAGTTTATTTCTAAAGTAAATAACAATTTCACCGAGATACAATTAAAAGACTGTCATAGCTAATATCAGAACAAAACAAACAAGAGGGAATGATTTCTCTGGTAAATCCCATTCCTCTCAAATCTTGCAACTTCCATGCATAATAAAAATCTTGGCAAAATTTGCCATAATAATTTTCCCAATTTTCTCAAATTTGAATCCACAAACACTTAGGAAATAATTTCTTTTCATTAACTAGAAATTAACTTCAGGTATGGACTTTAGCTAAGAACAAAATTAATTAGACAGGATATGACAATCATCTTAACACACACATCATTTAGAAGATAGAAGAAATACAATCATTTTCTTAAAACAACAATCAAAAGAAGCCACCCAACTTGGTATAGCTTTCCTGAAAGAAATATGTAGAAGAGCCCTAATCTTTTCAACAAGCTTCCAATAAATTTCTTCACCTAAATTCCTGACTTGTTTCCTGTGTATTCTAAAATAATGACCTATTCCTCTTTTTAAACTAAAATTCTAGGTTGAATATCTTTTTCCCAAAAAACCTAAATTTAGTAATAAAAGCAATTTTACTTTCTTTTCCAATTTTCTAACAAAGGGATAAGTTAACATGCAATAATTAAAAATCATCATTCATTCTTTTCTTTTCTCATGCAAATTAATTAATTTTCTAAATAAAGAAATTAAAGCAATGCTATAATTTTAACGAATTCTTTTATTCATTTAATTATTTATTTATTCTTTTATTTATTTTAAAATTCTAGGAATAATAAATGAAATTAATCTAATTTATTTTTTCTTTAAAATTTAAATAAAATATAGTTCTAATATCATGCAACTTGCAACTTAATTTAATAACTTCTTTTAATTAATTAAATTTATAATCTCAATGCATACATAATTCAACTATGAGATAACTCCATAAACTTAATTAATTATTCAAATCCACTAAAACACACAAATTGAACAAATATCAAGCAAACACTCATAAAAAGATCAAACAACAAAATAAGAAGGCCGAACTAACTGACTAGACGACCAACTAATGACAATCACATGAGTGTAACTGAGTAAAATAGGGTCAACTACTATCTCCTCCACTTCCTTTGGAAAATATAAGGCACCCTCAGACCTGTGAAACCAGGTGGAGATGATACCCCGTACGTACCCGGTACTTGTACCTGCAATAAACTACATCACCGAACCACACAAGCATATATACAATATAGAAAACATGGCATACACATCGATGAAAGAGAATCGCGATGTTCCCTATCTCACCGAAATGAATGAAGGAAAATCGTCCCCTTGCATCCAATACACTCGCAGACACATGACATATAATTACACATTGCATAAATAAAGTAAAATGTCAATACATAGCAATAATCCTTAAACTGCCATAAATCACAAGTACTGAAATACTACAAATAAATTATGCATCTCATATGTAGATAAAGCATGAAATAATGTCATAAAAATCCGAATAACACATCATGGTAATGTATCCACTAAAACAAACAATTATAATATATGAGTCTAATGAGTTTAAACGAGTAGGGGTACTACAAATCACCTTTAATCTTCATTTCTGTCACAAAATTTGGTTGCCTCAGGATGCGTGCATATGCATGGGGTCCATTGGGTCACCAAGAAGCCTCTTGTCAAAATAATTTAAGCTTTAGACACTAAAAATACATGTGGCTTTGTATTTAAACACAAAGAAATCCCTCTACACGGTCAATGTAGGATAAATTCTTTTCCACATTCCCCTGTCACCATCAATGTGTTCTACACCTGAGCATTTTGCTTGGAATTTTAAATGCCTCCTTGATAGGTACGCTAAATGGATTTGGCGATACACCTGCTAATTGCATTTGTTGAAATTTTCAAACGCCTCTTCCTTATCTCCACCTCATGCAAGATTTGGTTTAATGCCTGCCAATGTGCATTTGTTTTAAAATTTTCTCAAAACCTTCATGCCACACCATGTAGGCCATTTACCTAAGGTTTCATTGGTGCTCCCCATCACGCGTGGGAGATGATGGCTGCACACTTGCCAATTTGCCCATCCTCGACCTACAAAGAGTTCCAATCAAGAACATGTGTCACATCAGGATGATAAGGTCGAAGAACTGAAACATGAAAGACATCGTGGATGCAGGATAGACTTGGTGGCAGGGCTAGATGGTAGGAAACAGGTCCTATCCTCTCAAGGATCTCAAAAGGTCCAACAAACTGAGGCACCAACTTAGAACCCTTTCCATAACAAATCAGACTCTTCCATGAACGCACTCTCAAGAACACACAGTTACCAACAGAAAACTGATGATCTACCCTATGAGCATCTGCATACTTCTTCTGCCTATCCTGTGCAACTACCAAATGCTCTCGAATCCACTCTACCTGCTACTCCATCTCCTGTAGGATATCCAATCCTATAAGCACCCTATCCTCTAGCCGATCCCAACTCAAAGGAGTACAACAAGGGCGACCATACAATGCCTGAAAAGGAGACATACCTATGGAGCTATGATATCCATTATTATAAGAAAATTCCTTCTAGATAGATATAGTCCTCCCAGCGTGACTGTTGGTCCATCATATACATGCAAAGCATGTCCTCTAACACCCGATTTACTCACTTTGTTTGACCATCTGTCTCTGGGTGATAAGATGAACTAGAATTTAATTGCGTCCCCAAAGCATGCTGAAGTGAGGTCCACAATGCTGAGGTAAAGACATAATCTCTATCAGATATGATCCACCTCAGAATCCCATGCAATTTCACTACATCTTCCATGAAGACTCATGCCACCACTGCTACTGTATAGGAAGCTTGAATAGGAACAAAACGAGCAACCTTAGTCAATCTATCAACAATGACCATGATAGCATCATGACGACATGGAGAGACAGGCAACCCAACAATAAAATCCATGGAAATGATATCCCATTTCCAATCCGGTACCAAATTAGGTTGTAAAAGCCCTGTCGAGTGCTGATGCTCTGCCTTCACTCGCTGACATTCTAAACACTTTGACACAAAATCAACAATGTCACGTTTCATACTAGCCCAATGATAAATCAGTCTAAGATCTGCGTGCATCTTCTTGACACCTGGATGTGTCGAATAAGGTGCATGATGAGCTTCAGTCATAATCAAAACACAAAGACCCTCCAAAGGAGGTACATAGATTTGTCCCTAGTGACGAAGAAGTCCATCTTCCTCAAGGTTATATCTAGAAAATCTACCCTCTAAAAGCCTTCCAGACTAAATCACAGCTCTAACATCCTAATACTAAGTATCCTGAGGGAGAACTCCAAGAATCCTCTCTCTCAATTCTACTCCAAGGGACAATGCTGAAACTTCATGCCACCTACAACTCAAGGCATTTGTCACTACATTCTCTTTCCCCTAAATATAATGAACCTCAAAATCATACTTGCAGAAGAATTCCATCCATCTCCATTGTCAAGCATTCAAGTTCAGTTGTGTGAATATATACTGCAGACTGCGGTGATCACTATGTAGCTCAAACCAATGCTCTAACAAGAAATGTCACCATCTTACCAAAGCATGAACTACAACTGCCAACTCTAAATCATGAACTGGATAGTTCAACTCGTGGTTCTTGAGTTTGTGAGACTCATAAGAAACCACACGTCCATCTTGCATAAGTACTACACCTATACCTTCCAAAGAGGCATCTGTGCATACCATAAAAACTCTAGATGGATCAGGAACTGCCAAAATTGGAGCACTGACAAGGAGTTCCTTCAAGGTCCTAAAAGCTACTGCACATTGTTCTGACCAAACAAACTTCTTCCCTTTTCTCTAAAGAGAAGTAATCGGGTGTCCTATCTAGAAAAAACCTTCAGCAAAGCGACGGTAATATCTGGCCAAACCCATAAAACTCCTAACTTCTAAAACTTTGGTCAACGCTGGCCAATCAACAATGGCTTGGATATTTGAAGGATCCAGGGATATACCTTCTCCTGAAACTGCATGACCAAGATAGTTCACCTCAGTCTAGAAGAAGTCACACTTTGCCAAATCGACATAAAGCTGATTCTCCCTCAAGCACTACAATACCTGACGTAAGTGCCCCTCATGCTCCTCCATAGATCTAGAAAAAATCAGAATGTCATCCAAGAATACAATAACAAAATGATCAAGGTAGGTTCAAAAAACTCCATTCATTAAGCTCATGAAAAATGAAGGCGCGTTTGTCAACCCAAATGGCACCACTATGAACTCATAGTAACCATAACGAGTACGAAACGTTGTCTTATGAATGTCTGCATCCTGAATGCGCAACTGATGGTATCTATACTTCAAGTCAATCTTAGAGAACACCTTGGCTCCCTTAACCTAATAAAAAAGGTCATCTATATGAGGTAGTGGATATCTATTCTAGATGGTTACCTTATTCAGTTGTTGGTAATCAATGAATAACCGAAGAGAACCATCTTTCTTCTTAACGAAGATAATAGACGCACCCCAAGGGGAAACACTAGGATGAATGAATCCATTGGCCAACAATTCTTCTATCTGCAATTTCAACTCACTTAACTCTTGAGTAGTCATCCGATATGGAGCTCTCAAAATAGGTTCTACACCAGGAACCAAATCGACGTGAAAGTCTATGTGTCGCTTCGGAGGCATACCAAGAATATCCAATGGAAACACATCAGCATACTCCCTTAGAATAGGGTGACTATCAAGAGTGATTTCTCGACTCTCTGACTCATCCAATTCCTCCAGAGTCACTGCAAAAAGCTAATAGCCTCTACGCATGCACTGCTTAAGTTCCATAGCGGAGATCATACATAGGGATATCGGCCTCTAGAATCCAACAATCTCCACTTCTCTGCCAAGATCATTTATACACTCCACTGTCTTCTTGCGACAATCCATATGAGCACTGTGAGAAGATAGCCAATCCATCCCCAATACAACTCCATAAGAACCCAAAGGAATAACTCGAAGGTCAATAGAGGTAACTATGGTTCCTAGGTCCAACTTACAACTAGGAATGAAAGCATCTATAGAAACATGAACACTTGTAGCCAACTCTACTTGCCACCTATCTGCCTGCTTAGTAGACGTAAGTCCACACTGCTCCACAATGGATGAAGAAATGAAAGAATCTGAAGCACCAAAATCAAAAAGTACAGAGATAGGGATTCCATGCAACATACTTGATGCCTCAATGATTGTACCATGATGATTAGCTTAGCGGTCATCTACCACTGCAAACACTCTATGGGATCTCCCTGCATCTGTCACTGTAGGTTCAGATGTTGCTGGCCTATGACTACTTGTATTGTGTAAACATTGAGGGCACTTCACAGCTCTATGACCAAATTGTCCACAAGAGAAGAAAGCTCCTCTATTACCTGTCGGCCCACTAGACTACTGGAAACTTCCTTGACTAGGGGCGTGAGATGTATTTTGCAAGGAATGCCCTATAGGGCCCTATTTGCCCTTTTGCCAGTTCCTATTCTTCTTATATTGAGAGTTGTCACCTTGTTGGCCCTGGAACTGGTTTGGTTTTGATGGTTTTTGCTGCTACTATCTACCCTTAGTAGGTGTCTGAGGGGTCCTAAATGGTACAGCTGACTAAGACTGATTTCCCCGAGCTCTATTCCCACTGAAAGGTGCACTCCCTATCCGCACACCTGTCTGACCACCAAGTGCACGTCTAAGGTTTAGCTCAACCAATCTGGCTTTCACCACGATTATCTCAACTGAAGGTGGCTCAAACACCCTCACTCCTCCACTAATATGATCATTAAACCCCCTCAAGAAATATTGGACAAGCATAGCTTCGTCATTACCAATCCCGACATACTATTTGAGCTCATAGAACCTATGCTCATATTGGTCTGTTGTCATCCCATACTAACGCAAGGCATAGAACTCATCTGCTCAAGTCTACCTCCATTGGGGTGAGACAATTCGTGCCCTAAATCTCCCCAAAAATAGCTCCCATGTAACGGTGTTAATGCATACACCGATCTTCTCCTCCTCTAATCTCCACCAGATTGAAGCAAAATTATTGAGATGCATAATAGCAGATCTTGCCTTGGTTTTGCCACTATATGGAAACATAGTGAAACACGGTCCAAACCAATGAGCCAGGTCTCTACCTCAAGACCAGTACACATACCATCAAAGTAAGGAGGATTGGACCTCATCAAGTCCTTTATGTGACCCAAGGAAGGTGGATCTCGGGCAGCTAGAATCTCCCTCCTCCTCGATGATCTCTCCCTCTCCCTCTCCTTTGGAACTTGCTGAAGCAACTCCTCAACCTAAGCATGAATAGGCTGCTCAAACTCAAGCCTTTGGCCTAACCTAGCCAAAACCTCCTGAAACATCTGTCTCAGCTCTTCCCTTTCAGGAACCATCTCTCCTACATGCTGAGAATTTTGATGAATAGATTGTTCCTGCTTCTAATGAACTAATTGTTCTGGCTCAACACTCACATGAGTGGGTGGTGGTGAAGGATTGTGATGGTCAAAACCATGGCCCTATCCTCCACCTCTGCCTCCTTTGTGACCACCTGTACGACCACCTCCTCTAGCTTTCCTAGCCATGACCTGGTACCATATAAGACAAAATGGTTTAGATCTACAACAAGGATAAGACAAGAGAGATACAAACATTATGACCTAAGCAAGATGGTCAACTGAAAGGCACATTACAAACCCAGAGTACCCAGTGTTGAAACTTGGGCTCTGATACCAAATGTAATGCCCCGCCAGGAACCCTAAAGGAAAACAACATAACTAGGCAACTAAAGGGTAAAATAATTTTATTTTTTAAAGATTAAGTGCATTAATTATAACCATTGCACGTCTAATAACATAGCGGAGGACTAACACGTGATTTCCTAAGGGTTACCAATGAAGATTAATTATAGATTATATTAACACCATGGTTAATCCAATTGTCCATTAAATTAGACAAAGTAAAGGCTTAAGTTCAAAACTACACATACATCTAAATTCCATAATGAAAGAATCAAGTATTCCCATGCATTCAATTTCCACAAAACATTTATACATAAGATCAAAGCAACTAAATTAACATACATTCCACTGACATACTGTTACAATATCCATAATTACATGTGATGCCCTGCAAAAATGGCACAAGGTTAGCAAATGATAAACAACACCAAAGACACAAAAACCGTTAGTGTTAGTCAATCAAAAACTAATCTATGAAGGCATACCAAGAGAGACACTAAAAACATGCTAATGTATCTAATAAACGAAACAAAGATTATGAGGCATCTCCAACTGCCTCTTAGCATGGCCTTAGCTCCTTCTCCCTTGTTCCTCTCCTCTCCAAGTTCCAAAATAGTGTAGCTCTCAGCAGTTTTTTGCACTATGGATGCTTATGGAGGATTGAGATTTAATATTAAGCTTCAAATATGAAATGAAAAGCTAAATACTATGCTATTGATGCTAAAATGATTGATTTTACCAAAAAGACAAGATGTTAGATTGCTTATGCTAAATGCTCTCTAAAATGTCTATAGCCTAAATGCATACACGTTTTCAGGATCTGGATTATGAAGGAATGGGCTCTATTTATAGGAAAAATGGAGCAATGGATGGCCAAGATTGAAGGGTTTAATCAAGGGTCAAGCTTGAAAGTTGGGGATCCATGTGCACAATTGGCACCAATAAAATAGTGACAAGTGTCAACACAGGATTGGGTTGAGAGAAGAGGTTGGAGGCATTAAAGGCCTAAGAAGACCTCATGGCTATCTAAAGGCTAAGGGTCAAGTCTAAATTAGGATTACCCACTGGATTAGGAGTTAATGCAAGGATAAACCTTTGTGCAAATGATTAAGAGATAATCATGGTCAAAGCATTAAAGGCCTGATGAGACCCTTGGGTTGGGTAGAGGTTGAGTCAAAACAAATGTTTTAACCATGTGGGAGGGTTTGGGTTAACCATTAATGGTTTTTGAAGACTTTGTGGATTAAGTGGTTGAAGGTTGGAAGCTTTCAAAGGTTATCTAAGACTTTGAGACATTTAGTGGTTGAAGGTTGAAAGCCTTTAATGGTTATCAAAGACTTTTAGGCTTTGAGAAGTGACTCCATTTTGTTTAGGAATGTGACAATAATTAGGGGATGGATTAGACTAATTAGGAAGGGGTTAGAAGAATCTAAAAGGGGATTAGATTTTGCAAGTGGATTTGGTGGGTGAGGGAAAATAGGATTTTATTTAAAATAAAAATTCATTTATTTCAAAATGTGTGCAAGTTGCATTTGTAGGAAAATGCAAGTGGGGTGGGGATAATGATTTAAATAAATGTTTTATTTAATTTATTTAAAAGAGGAAAAGGGAATTTTAATTAAATAAATAGATTTTATTTATTTAATTGAATGGAATTTGATTTAATGAATTAATTAAAATAAATTGAATAATTTATTTAATTAATAGAAAAATGTTTGGGGATGAATTAATTAAATATTAATTTAATTAACTGATGGCTAGTGGATTTTTAATCAAATAAATACGAAATATTCATTTAATTAAAATGGACAGATTTGTGTGACTACATTTGCCCCTCTTTGAGACGGTGCGGTTTATCGCGTCGTTTCAAAGAAAGAAAAAGAGGTTTGAAGAAATGCCCCATAAAATGTAAATTTAATGGGTGGTATGCCCCCTCGAGAGATGGGCCGAAAAATTTCAAAAAATCGGGCGATCTCTCAAAAAAGAACGAAAATTGGCAGGGTGGTAGAAGATAGGAAGTTAGGCATACAGGTGAAAAATAGAAGAAAACGGGAGAAACATGGAGAAATGGGGGGCTCGGAAGTTCACGGAGACCACGGCGATGAGCGGGGTGAAGTCACGGGGACGACGAGGGGTATAAATGGGGTGAAAGGGGTGAAAATAGGATCATTTGTGACCGCGACCAGTTGAAAACGAGAGCTCTGATAGTGACATTTGGAGGAGCAAGGAGTAGCTACGATGCCGATTCCGATTACCGAGCACAGATTCGAGCGAGTCCGACGGTTCCAGCGCCCAGAGGACTACGGACCAGCGTTACGCAAAGTCAAAAATTCAATTTTCATGCATTTTTGATAGGTTTTTAGCTGAGTCCAAGTCAAGTCGGAGCAAGAGCGCTGAAACTCTAGTTTTGGCGCTTTTGATCCATAAACTAGCGCTTTTGATCCATAAACTAGCGCTATTGTGCTCTTCTTTGAGCGCTTTTGGTTTTTTTAGCGCTACTGTATGCATGTTTGAGTGCTATTGACTAAGTAGCTCTATTGGGGGGTGAATTGAGCGCTATTGATATGTAAGAGCACTGTTGTATAGCTGGTTTAACGTGTTTGGAGTTGTAGCATTTTTGTATAGCTTTTTGAGCGCTTTTGCTAGTGTAGTAGTGCTATTGTGTAAAACTAGCACTTTTGTAGGTAAAATAGTGCTTTTGCCTTAGGATAAAGAGATGCCCCAGTTTGAATGAAGAAAATCTCCCGGTATCAATGATTAATGGATGGTGAGGTGAAGTGTGTAAGGAAGTTAAGTAGCGGAAACAACTTCCTACACTAACCTTGAGAGGAGGGTAATGCAAAACTTTTTCAGATCATTACAACAGTTACAGAAAATAGAAATAGATATAATAGCAATCATACCACAACACAATGATTTACGTGGGGAAAACCCTTTCGGGAGAAAAACCCCACACTCTAAAAGCAGCTCAATATTTTATTCAGCAATCAAAACAGATTACAACATACTTGCAGAGCAAGCTCTTCGCAGGAGTACCACTAATCAGAGATTCAGAGGCAACTCAATAGCCATAAGACTCTTACACACAACCTCTATCTCACACACCTCATAAATAGGAGATACAATACAAGAAACCGTCAAACGGTATTACAAAACCATGGGCTAAAACCACCCAATAAGGTGTAGCCGACCTTATCTCCCTTCTAGATGCCCTATGACATGTTAAAGCACACATCAACATGTGTCGCTCCCTTTTACAACTCATTTATGTATCCGATACAAATTATTTTTCCTATTTCAGGAGTACAAACTTCCGGAGGCCATAACTTGAGAACCGGGTGTCCGATTGACGAACCGTTTGAAGCGCCGAAAAGCTCGCGAAGTGCTCTATCACCTCGTAACCCGCTTCACCGGTTACGGCAACTTTTCAGGGCGTTTCAAAGCCTCTAAAGTCCCCAAAATTAAGTTTAAACATTTTATTGCACCCCTCCAAGACGAAAACTTTAATATCTTCAAAACTAGCTGTGACCTTGCGACGCAACTTTACCGGAATGCTTATCTAGCCAACCAGAAGCTTCAGGGAGAGTTTCGCACCATTTCGTGCTCAAATGAAAACTTACTATAAATAGTAACCTCGCATAAATGCAAGGTTGAGACACCATTTTTCTCAACAAATCTCCCACTTGTCGAACACCTTGCAAGAGCGGAAGGGAATGTCAACACAATGAATCAATTGCTAGGGGCCATAAGGCCCATAGACTCTGAACACCATCTGAACTTCTCTGTGCTCACAGCCTTAGTTAAAGCATCTGCAACATTCATCAAAGTGTCCACCTTAACCAGCTTCACCCAACCATCTTCGACCATATCTCTAACAAAATGATACTGAACATCAATATGTTTGGTCCGGGCATGAAATGTCGGGTTTTTAGCTAGGCTAATTGCACTCTAACTGTCACAGTAAACTGTCACTGTACCTTGTTTTATTCCAATATCCGAACATAGTCTCTTAAGCCAAATGGCCTCTTTACAAGCATGAGTAGCTGCCATATACTCTGCTTCAGTAGTGGATAAAGCAACCACAGCCTATCGCTTACTCATCCAACTAATTGCACCACCAAACAAAGTAAACACATAAGCACTGGTGGATCTTCTGCTATCAATATCATCTGCCCAATCTGAATCCACATAACCATGGATATCAAGGGAAGTCATGTCTCCAACTGAATTACCATGATAACACAAAGAATACTCTGAAGTACCCTTCAAATATCTGAAGACTCTTTTGACTGCATCCCAATGAACTCTACCAGGATTAGACATATATCTAGAAAGTACTCCCACTGCTTGGGCAATATCTGGTCTAGTACAGACCATAGCATACATCAAGCTTCCAACCGCACTCTGGTAAGGCACTCTACTCATGTCTTCCATCTCCAATGGGGATGTAGGACAATCTGAAATAGATAGTTTCATTCCAACTGTAAAAGGAACACTCAATGGTCTACAATTCTGCATGTTGAACCTCTGTAACACTGAATTCACATACTTACTCTGGCCTAGCCATAGCTTTCTGTTCACCCTATCTCTTCTAATTTCCATCCCAAGAATGTGCTTTGCTGCACCAAGATCTTTCATTTCAAATTTAGCAGCGAGCTGAGACTTCAGTTCTAAAATCATACCTTTCCCTTTGCCAATGAATAACATATCATCAACATACAATGCAATGAATAAGAAATTATCACTATAAGATTTATAATAAACATAGTGATCTGATTTAGAACGTTCAAATCCCAAACTCAACACATATGTATCAAATTTTTGGTACCACATCCTAAGACTTTGTTTGAGGCCATACAAAGATTTCTTCAATTTACAGACCAAATTACTTTTGCCTTTCACCACATAGTGCTCCGGCTGTGTCATATAAATATCTTCCTCCAAATCACCATGAAGGAAAGCAGTTTTCACATCCATTTGCTCAACCTCTAAATCATAAGCAGTAGCAATAGAAAGCAAAAATCTAATGGACGTCATTTTTGCAACAGGAGAAAATATCTCACCGTAATCAACACCCTCAACCTGAGAGTAGCCTTTTGCAACCAACCTTGCTTTATACTTCTCAATGCTTCCATCTGAACCAATCTTTTTCTTGAACACTCATTTACAACCAACAGGTTTTCGTCCTTCAGGCAATGGTACAAGATCCCATGTATCATTCTTTTTCAAAGCTGCCATTTCTTCCTCCATAGCAATCTTCTAGGATTCTGCATCATTCATACCTAATGCCTCTTCTACAGATTTCGGTTCATCCACACTAGTATTCAGAGCAAAAATACATCTCCAATCATTAAGTGAATACCTTTCAGGTGGTTGTCTATGTCTTGTAGACCTTCGAACAAGCTGAGTTGGAGGTTCTTCCTCCTCTTCTGAAGATTCAGAGCTAGACGAGCTCTCCTCAAATTCTTGCCTATCTAGGGGTCTCGATTCAACTCTTTCAGGTGTAGAAGGAAGTTGAATCACATCTTCCTTTTTAGTCTGTTCTGGCTGCAATGTAATAGAAGGAGACTTAATTTCTCTAAAAATAACACTTCTACTGTGAATTACCTTTTGTGCAACAAGGTCCCAAAGCTTGTATCCCTTCACACCATAACTATACCCGATGAAGATACATTTCACAGCCTTGTTCTCCAACTTTGTTCGCTTCTCCTTTGGCACATGTGCATATGCCTCGCAACCAAAAACTCTAAGATGTCTCAATGAAGGCTTGTGACCTGACCATGCTTCCATAGGCGTTTTATCAACAAGAGCTGATGTAGGAGACCTGTTAATCAGGTAGCAAGCAGTGGCAACAGCTTCAGCCCAAAACTTTTGTTCGAGACCAGCACCACTCAACATACTCCTAGCTTTCTCCATCAATGTCCTGTTCATTCTTTCTGCAACTCCATTCTACTGTGGAGAATACGGAGTTGTCTTATGCCTGTTAATTCCACAGTCTTTACAGAATCTATCAAAATCATTAGAGCAAAACTCACCGCCATTATCAGTTCTCAAACATTTTATTTTCTTTCTAGTTTGCAACTCAACCATTGCTTTAAATTCTTTAAAATGACTAAAAACTTCAGATTTACTCTTTAGAAAATATACCCATGTCCTTCTACTAAAATCATCAATAAATGAAACATAATATGTGGATTTTCCAATCGAAGAGACATCTACTGGACCAAACACATCAGAATGAATAAGATCCAAAACACCACAAGTTTTATGAGAACTCGAGTAAAACTGAACGCGGTTTTGTTTTCCATAAATGCAATGCTCACAGAAATCAAAGTCAAGGTTACAGTCATTCAAACCTTCAACAAGGTTTTTATTTTTCAAGGTCCTTAGACCCTTTTCTCCAATGTGGCCAAGTCTCTGGTGCCATAACATAGTCTTCTCTGCAGGTAACTTTGCTTCAGACGAAAGAGCACCCTTAGGTACCCAAAAACCATTTCCATCTGCTGAAGGTGAAACCTTCAAATCTTCCAATGAAGTATCCGTAGATTTACTTTTTACAGAAGTGCTATTACACTCAACAGTGTATGCTTCAAGCTTATACAAAGTGCCAAACCTGACACCTCTAGCAACTACCATAGCACCCTTAATCATCTTACATCCTGTTTCAGAAAAGACTACCTGCACACCCGCATCTATCAGTTTGCTCACAGATAACAGGTTTCGTTTTAATCCAGGGATATGCAGCACACCATTAATCCCTTTTATTCTACCATCAGAAAACCTGATTTTAACTTTACCTCGACCAACAATGTCTAGAGGTGAATCATCACCCAAGTACACCTTACCTCCATTAAATTCTTCATATTCAGAAAACCAATTTCTATTGGAAGTCATATGAAAAGATGCACCTGAGTCAATTAGCCAAGCATCATTACCTGCATGAGTCGCCAAAGCCGCAATAAATGCATCGCCATCTTCCTTGTCGGACTCAGAATCAGAATCGAACCTTTTCTTTTTCTTCTTCTTCTTTTCTTCTTTGCAGTCCTTACGGATGTGACCCGGTTTACCGCAATTCCAGCAAATGACTTTCGACTTTCTAGGAGATTTTGATCTCCCTTTGGATTTGGACTTGTCACGCTTCTCATTCTTCTTGCCTTTCTCCTCAGGTCTTCCACGAACGGTTAGGGCTTCCTTTGAACTGATGGATACCTTCCTTCGCATCTCTTCACCAAGTAGGGCACCCACCACGTCTTCAGATTTCAAAACAACAGAAGTACTACCGATAGCCATAACAAGAGAATCCCACGAATCAGGCAAAGAACAAAGCAAGATCTGACATTTCTCCTCCTCGTCCATCTTAACACCGACGGATACTAATTGAGCCACCAACATATTGAATGCTTCCAGGTGGTTTGCAATTCGTCCACCCTCTTCCATCTTCAAGGAATACAATTTCTTTCTTAAGAAAATTTGATTTAATAAAGATTTCACTTGATACATCTCACCAAGCTTAGTCCATAGCTTCTTTGCAGAGTTCTCTTCATGGACATTGATTAGAACAGAGTCTGCCAGGCACAGTCTGATTAGACCCTTGGCTTTTCGGTCCATAACATCATACTGAGCTCCCACAGTAGGATCTGAGGGCCTTTGGACATTCGCATCAACAGCATCCCAAAGATCTCGATCTATTAGCAGATCTTCCATCTTCAGCTTCCACATCTCAAAATTACTTCCATTAAATTTCTCCACCTCTATTCTCCCTGACGAACTCGCCATCTGAATATTCCTGCAACAAGATCAAAAAGTGTCTTCTGCACAAGCTCCCACTCAAATCTGGATTAGTTCAAAAAACCCAACTGCCCACAATTGAAACCAAAGGTGATCAGGCTCTGATACCACTTGTAAGGAAGTTAAGTAGCGGAAACAACTTCCTACACTAACCTTGAGAGGAGGGTAATGCAAAACTTTTTCAGATCATTACAACAGTTACAGAAAATAGAAATAGATATAATAGCAATCATACCACAACACAATGATTTACGTGGGGAAAACCCTTTCGGGAGAAAAACCCCACACTCCAAAAGCAGCTCAATATTTTATTCAGCAATCAAAACAGATTACAACATACTTGTAGAGCAAGCTCTTCGTAGGAGTACCACTAATCAGAGATTCAGAGGCAACTCAATAGCCATAAGACTCTTACACACAACCTCTATCTCACACACCTCATAAATAGGAGATACAATACAAGAAACCGTCAAACGGTATTACAAAACCATGGGCTAAAACCACCCAATAAGGTGTAGCCGACCTTATCTCCCTTCTAGATGTCCTATGACATGTTAAAGCACACATCAACACGTGTCACTCCCTTTTACAGCTCATTTATGTATCCGATACAAATTATTTTTCCTATTTCAAGAGTACAAACTTCCGGAGGCCATAACTTGAGAACCGGGTGTCCGATTGACGAACCGTTTGAAGCGCCGGAAAGCTCGCGAAGTGCTCTATCACCTCGTAACCCGCTTCACCGGTTATGGAAACTTTTTAGGGCATTTAGGAGCCTCTAAAGTCCCCAAAATTAAGTTTAAACATTTTATTGCACCCCTCCAAGACGAAAACTTTAATATCTTCAAAACTAGCTGTGACCTTGGGACGCAACTTTACTGGAATGCTTATCTAGCCAACCAGAAACTTCAGGGAGAGTTTCGCACCATTTAGTGCTCAAATGAAAACTTACTATAAATAGTAACCTCACATAAATGCAAGGTTGAGACACCATTTTTCTCAACAAATTGTGAGTTGTTTTGAACCATAGCAGCCCGATGAGACTTAGGTCATTTGTTAGGATAAATGCTTGTTGAAGTCTAGGTGCCCATGATTGCTTACTTGTTGAGACCCGAAGATACTTGATCAAAGTATCTGATGATAGTCTAGGTTTAAACTTAAGAAAGTTTGAAAACAAAACAACTGATGGTGATTGATGAATGTCTATGTGCAGGAGGATCTGCGCGTGTTGCAGTTACGCGAGTGTTATCCTACGACACAGGGGTTGCGGGATCGATTGACTCAAATTGAGATAGACTACATTGCTGCGACTGGTTTGTACGAGGTGATGCACATGCCCGTGATTCGTATGAATCACGGTTTGATTACAGCATTGGCAGAGCGGTGGCAAAGTGAGACGTGCACCTTTCATTTGGCACAGGGAGAGATGACTATGACTTTGGAGGACGTGTGGCGCATCCTTCGGATTCTGATTCGAGGAGAGCTGGTTACATATGACAGATCCTGGGGGACTCTTTCATGTCAGAGGATTTTTGATGAGGACGTGTATATTGATGATGGCTCGATCGCATGGGAGGATATAGCGGCACTATATGAGCCCCTTCCAGCAGTGTTGTCAGGGATTGTGGGAGGACTTCTGTGTTCAGGCAGGCGGTCACATGGATTGGCAGTGGGATGGGGACAGGTGATAGAGATGATGATGACCGAGGGGACCCGATTTGCATGGGGGTCGTGCGTGCTGCGCACATGTATCAGGAGCTCCACGAGGTAGTGTACCGAGGGAGGGGTTCTCTAGCAGTGGGCATGACGCTGCTACATGTTTGTGCATGGGAGAACCTACCAGTGACTCGACCAGTGAGTCTTAGATTCCGAGCCGTGGACCAGCCATACATGTTTATGTACAGTGGCATGATGAGTCAGCCCCACTTGGGAAAGTTAGAGTGGTGGCGGCGGGCATTGGATGACTTAGATGTAGTGATATGGCAGCCATACTGGGAGTGTGAGCCATGGGAGGATGACGCAGAGGCACTACCTTATGTGTTCATGACCTGATTCTTCATTGGAAGGACCTCCTATCATGTGGAGAGACAGGTGCCTGGACGAGTGATGAGGCAGTTTGGACGACAGCAGGGACTGCCTAGCGGATCAGGAGAGTATGCATGGGTGATTTGGGAGAGGTATGCATGGGGTCCAGTGCTACCTTATGATCAAGCACTAACAGAGTTTCGGACACTGCAAGCGAGGGCATGGGACCTATGACCGAGGGTCGTTGATGGAGGGGTGACAGTGGAGTATACACAGTACCGAGCGGCACACCCGATCCGACGGATATCAGACCCGGCAGAGCCGATCCCAGCTTTTGAGGATGAGAGGGGACGGGGACGAGGATGGAGAGCAGGAGGTCGAGGAGGAGGAGGAGGAGGAGGAGGAGGAGGAGGTGGGGGAGGTGGCAGAGGAGGAGGTGGGTTGGGGATGCCGAGGCAGCGGAGAGGGAGAGGTGGACTACCACTGCAGATATCACAGGGACCTTTGATGCAGGGAGGAGTGCAGCTGAGTGGGAGGGGGATGGAGAGAGAGATCCCGATGGATAGAGGAGAGGGTATTGCTGGAGAGGGTGGTGCAGGGGAGGGACCTATTGGAGAGGGTGATACAGGTGAGGCAGTGATGGACACGGGAGAGGGAGCTACTGGAGATCTGCGGGAGCATATGATAGTTTATTTGCAGACCCGGATAGAGAGATTAGAGGAGGAGGTAGCAGCCAGGGATGTGCAGCTATTTGCACGTGAGTCAGAGCTGACGGTGGTGCTATGGGAGAGAGATACTACGGTGGAGAGATTGGCAGAGCTGCAGGAGAGAGTCTGAGCTGGAGTAGGAGCACAGGGGCCTTCAGGGGATGTTATGAGGCAGTTTGGGCGAGCACAGGCTGAGATAGAGTACTAGCAAGGTTTATATGAGCAGGTGGTGCCACTCAGTCAGCGAGCTCTCAGTTATACCCAGATGCGGCATACGAGATCAGAGCGATCACAGAGGATGCAGAGCAGTGGGGGAGTGATGGGTCCTTTGAGGCGGGAGAGATTAGGAGATGTAGGAGGGAGTGGTGGTTCGATGAGGCCTCCATGGAGAGATGGATCAGGTGGTGCAGGCACCAGTGGTGGAGCAGGGGGAGGTATTGGGACAGCATCAGGCCAGAGCGGTATTTGAGAGATCATTCATGCATATATGTATTTGTATCTTTATTTTGTGGACTGTATCTTGGATGGCTCTTGGTAGCCAATTTTTTTGTAGACTTCATTGTACTCTGATATATGAGATGATATATATATGAGGAGATTCCATATTTTGATGATATGCATTTGAGTTATGTATGGATGTTTATGCAGGATGATGAGTGATTGCTTAGATGGATATGTGTAGGTGTATGCATTGATGAGATGTTCCTTATATGCATGTCTTGATGATGATACTGACATATGAATGCAGGTTTATATATGATTTGTTTGATTTTGTTGATGCAATGCTGTATGTATGTAATGTCATGATGATGATGTATGCTTATGATGACTTATATGAACAGGATTTTGGTGTTTCCTATTTTGATATAATGATGAGATTCTTTATGTGATGAGGTAAATGCGATGGTTGAATGAATGATGTTATGTATGGATATGCATCTAGATGTTTTGTCAAATGCAAGATGGATAAACAAAATGTAAAGTACAAGTGTTTATAGGATAATGTGTTTAAATGAATGTATTTGGAAAATGAATATATATAATGGTATGGTACTAATGTTTATAGGAACAAATGGATTTATGATTCTAAATGCTTTAAATAGGATTTAAGTACAAATGATAATGTGATGATACGATAACTTATGTTTTTAATAACTGCACCTTAATGTAATTAAAAAGATGATAAATGAATGCGATGTGAAATGAATCCTAAAATGAGCATAATAAAATACTTTATTAATGAATGAATGAATGCACCTTTTAACTATAAATGAATGTGTGTCATAATAAATGATACAAGTTGATAAGATGATAATGGATAATTGACACTAAATGAATGCCTAATAAAATGGTCTAAAATAATCAAAGACAATTTGATCCTATGGATGAATCTAATTATTTATGATTAATGCAATGATGCAAATGAAAACTAAATGTCCAAAATGACATGAATGTTTAATGCAAGATGCAACTAAATGTTAGGATGATATGATCATGAGGAATGCAAGGTTTGTAAGACTTTGCATGATGCATTGGATGATGTATCAGAGTACTCGATCGTGATTGTATCCAAGACCAGTTTTGAATGGTCACTTTTGCATATAAAACCTACATATGAATGAGTGAACGGATGGGTGATATGCAACGGAATGCAATATATAAACAGATGAGATGAAATGACGATCCATAGTGCTCTATTTTCATCATTGAGCTTTAAAATGTTGGAAGAGAATACAAGCATCTTGACATAATGATTCAAGATGACCTGAGTATTTCTTTCATGGATTTTAATATAGCAAGTTAATACAAACGACTTGATATAAGGGTCAAGTCGACCAGAGTATTGCTTGCGGAACAGACAAGGATTATCTCCTTTCATGCATGACTTGGATCATCCTCCTTGATCTTTAGGCTGATCATATCTTGAGACAAGTGCATACCGTACTAAGAGATAAAAACCTATATCCAGTTTGGATGAGGTAGGAGGAACCAAATGAAGAGCATTGTACCTGCAAACAAACAATATATACATAAAGAATAAAGAATAAGGAATAAGGATCTTTGGTAATGGTTCATGCTCATATGGTCGAGGTATACGCTGTAGTCAACAAGCCGTAATGATCTATGACTATATTTGGCATAAGATCACGTAGCTTGGTGAGCTTCCCACGTAGACACCATTAGTACATGCCCCAGAACTTCATCGGAAATAATGCGCAAACGATACAAAACAATGCTGCAAGATCCTGATACAGATAAACAAATGATTGTAATCACTAATCAACCAAGTATTTGATAGCTTAACATAATTTTCTTGTCAAAGAAAACGTCATCTTGTCTTTGTTTTGGTAAGGAAGGATGCATCCTTTTTTAAAGACAGCTTGGATTGTTGATGTGGATTGTGTGGTTTGATTGGTAAATGGTCATTGTGTGAGTAGTTTGTCAATGTTTATTTTGGTATCTGCATGGATGGGTATGTACAAGGTGTTGCCATGTTTTGGTTTTGATTTTTGATGGTTTTTCGATGTTTTTTTGGATTTTGTGAGACATTTTTTCAATGTTTTTGGATTTTGTTGAGACATTTTCTAATGTTTTTGGATTTTGTGAGACGTTTTTGAATGTTTTTGGATTTTGATGATTGCTTGAATGAAGAACTGAATGAATCATAAGACAATGTAGAATCCACTTCCATCAACCGTTTAAAGGCATTGCCCCCAGTTTTAGACATGACTTATGAAGAAGCGGGACGCAAGATGCATGAAGTATTTATCATAATTGTAGAGAAATAACAAGCCATGGGTTTTTCGGATGGATGGATGTATGTATGAAGTAAATGTGATCACAACAAGTCTGAAAGACACTGGAGCCATTGCCTTTACGAGTGGCGTCTGTTTGCCAGGTTTTCACCACCGTACTTACCCAAGGTGCCACCGGAGTGGTTGTTCACCGTTTGGATGCATGATTTTTCTTTGAATGTTTTTGTATTTTCTTCAGGAAATTTTCTGAATGTTTTTGGTATTTTCTGATATGTAGGGGAGCCTGATGCTCTGTACACCTTACGTATAAAACCGTTTGAGGTGCATGCTATTGATTGGATCTGCAAGCGGTTCCCCTTCTGATGTAGCCAATTGATATGCCCCGGACCCGAACACAGCAGTGACAACATATGGGCCCAGCCAGTTTGATTCAAACTTGCCCTGATGTTCTCGGTTTGGTTGGTTGCGAGGATTCTCTCGAAGAAAAAGATCACCTACCTCAAATGTATGAGGTCTAACTCAGTGATTGTAGCTTCTGCTCATGCGCTGCTGATAGGCTTTGAGGTGATTATATGCAGCTTGTCGTTTCTCATCAAGTAACTCTAAGTCTTGAAGACGTGAGACTCTGTATGCTTCATCATCGATGAGATTGTGCAAGGAAACCCGTAAGGATGGTATCTCGACCTCAATAGGTAAGATAGCTTTAGCACCATAGACCAATGAATAAGGAGTTGCACCTGTAGGGGTTCAAATGCTAGTTCGATATGCCCATATCGCTGGATTCAATTGAACATGCCAATCACGATCAGCATCATTGACTGTTTTCTTGAGGATCCTTAATATGTTTTTATTGGATGCTTCGGCCTGACCATTGCCTTGTGGGTAATAGGGAGTGGAAAAGCGGTGTTGGATATGAAATTTCTCACAAAGTTCACGAACATCCTGATTTTTGAAAGGGAGACCATTATCTGTGACGATGGACATGGGTACACCATACCAGCAGATGATGTAGTTGAGGATGAATGAGGTGATCTTCTTGCCGGTGACTTGGGTAAGTGGAACAGCTTCGATCCACTTTGTGAAATATTCGGTAGCGGTAATAATGAATTTGTGGCCATTAGATGAAGATGGATGAATCTTACCCACAAGGTCAAGGCCCCATTGACAGAAAGGCCATGGTGTCGTGATTGGTTGCAGTTCCTGGGCTGGTGCATGTATCAGGTCACCATGAACTTGACATTTCTTACATTTCCTAACAAAGTAGTAGGAATCCTTTTCCATAGATGGCCAATAGTATCCAGCTTGCATGATCTTCTTGGCTAGTGATGGACCACTTGAGTGAGTCCCGCAAATTCCTTCATGTACCTCTTCCAAAACCTTTGTTATCTCACCTTGTTCCAGACATCGAAGGAGAGTACCATCAAGACCACGTCAGTATAGGGTTTCGGCAATAATGGTATATTGAGCAGTTTGGCGAATGAAGGTTTTTCGTTGGTTATTCGATTGGTTGGGAGGAAGGGTGTGATCGCAGAGATAGGTGTAGAACTCACCGTACCATAGGGATTCAGGACCGACAAGGCGACATATCATCTCGGATTTAGGGATATCATAAGCGGGGATCCAAAGCTGTTCTACCAAGAACTCGTAGCGTGTTGAATTTTGTGGAAGATCTAGGAGAGATGAGATCGTAGCCATAGCGTCAGCATCTCGATTCTAATCTCTTGGTATTTGCTCAAAAGTGATAGTAGTAAATAATGTCTTTAGAGTGTCCACCATTTGCTTATATGGCATGAGTTTATCATCCTTTGTCTGATATTCATCTGTTGCTTGTCGAATGACCAGTTGTGAGTCACCATATACTTGTAGTTCTTGTAATTTCCATTGTATGGCTAGCCTGAGTCCTGTGATCAAGGCCTCATACTCTGCTATGTTGTTTGTGCATGGAAATGTGAGCCTGTAAGACTTCAGGATGCTATCACCTTGAGGTGTGATAAACAGAATGCCTGCCCCCGAGCCATGCCTAGTGTATGAACCATCAAAATATAGTTTCCATGGTTGTGTTGCTGTGATCATGAATATCTCCTCATCTGGAAAATTGGAAATAAGAGGATGATCGCCTGTGAGTGGTGCATCGACCAACTGATCTGCAATAACTTGACCTTTGATAGCTTTACGGTCCATGTACTCAATGTCAAATTCACTTAGAATCATCACCCATTTGGCCAAGCGACCTGTCAATGCTGCTTTGCTGAGTAAATACTTGAGTGGATCAATCTTTGCAATGAGTTGTACTTTGTGTGTTAACAGATAGTGCCTCAATTTAGTAGCTGCTAAGATTACTGCTATGCAAGCTCGCTCAATAGGTGTGTAATTGAGTTCATAGCCCACCAGTGTGCAAGAGATGTAGTATATAGCACACTCTTTGCCTTCTGCATTATGTTGTGCCAGTAATACACCTAATGCTGTACTTGTCATTGAGATATAAAGTAACAACGGTCTACTTGGATCTGGTGGCATCAACAATGGTGGATTCATGAGATAGTTTTTAAGTGTCTGAAATGCTTGCTGGCATCGAGCATCCCACTGAAAGCGGATGTTCTTGTGTAGCAGATGTGTAAATGGGTGACACTTATCGGCCAATTGTGTAATGAATCTTCGGATGGATTGAAGCCATCCTTGTAATGTCCTTAGCTGACTGATATTCTTTGGAGGTGGCATGTCCATGATTGCCTTAACCTTTGCTGGATCGACCTCAATGCCTTTGCTTGAGACAATGTATCCTAGAAGTTTCCCGGAGGTTACTCCAAAGACACATTTCTTTGGGTTGAGTCGAACATGGTATTGTTCCAGTCTATCAAAGATTTTATCTAAGATGTGGAGATGCCCTTCTCTGGTGAGTGATTTTGCTAGTAAGTCATCCACATAATCTTCCATCATAGTATGCATCATGTCATGGAAGATGGTGGTCATTGCCCTTTGATAGGTTGCTCTTGCATTCTTGAGACCAAAAGGTATTACATTCTAGCAATATGTGCCCCATGGACATGTGAAGGCTGTCTTATGTTGATCTTCTGGTGCGATCTTTATCTGATTGTATCCTGAAAAGCCATCCATGAATGAAAGCATGGCATGTCCTGCTGTTAGATCCACTATGATGTCGATATTTGGTAGGGGGAAGTCATCCTTAGGACATGCCTTATTCAGATCTCTAAAGTCAGTACAAATGTGGATGCCCCCTTTTGGTTTGCCAATAGGCACAATATTGGAGATCCATTCTGCATAATCAATTGGCCTAATGAAACCAACATCCAGGAGTTTCTTGAGTTTTGTTTTGACTAGCACTGCAATCTGGGGATGCATCTTACGAAGCTTCTGCTTGACAGGTTTGGCTCCTTCTGCGACGGTGAGGTGATGCATGACTAAATCAGGATCAAGCCCAGGCATGTCTGCATATGACCATGCAAAGTTGATCTGACACTACTGGAAGAACTCTATAAATTTAGGCTGTTCCTCTGGAGTGAGAAGAGATGCCAGATGTATGATATGAGGATTTTCAAGAGTCCCCACATTGTATTCTTTGGTTTCCTCGATGAGAATCGTTGATCATTCCTATTGTGCATTAGCAGGGAGAATGTCAAACCCTTCATCCTTAGGTGCCTTGAAGAGGTTTTCACCATTGGATACGCTCTTTCTTTTTACTTTTGTCGGATCAAACAGCGACACAGTGTGGTTTTCACTAGAAGATCCATGTTTTATTATTATATTTTTGCAGCTCAAAGGTTTGGCATCCGCCCCGAAGTATGCTACGCTATTAAGTTCAATGGTGAATCCATCTTTGTGATCCCCGCTTGGTAGGTTATCCCGTAATTCCAAAAAGTCAATGATAACCTCATCGTTTTGAAAGAGGTCAAGACATGGGGGATTTGATTGGTTCCATTCGATGAGTTCAGGGTGGATAATGGGCATTACTTCATCGATTAGGTTAAGTTCGTTAGAGGTATCAGTGAGGGTTAAGACAATGTGGTGAAGGTCGTTGATGGTACTTTCCTTGTCAGAATTAGGTGTAGGATGAGACGTAGGGTCTGTGGAAGACGTTTCCAGCTCAGGAACCCAAGTGGTCTGTATCTGTGCTTCTCCGTAAACAGGTATGTCTTTGTGTGGCGGAGGTGGTGATGTGTCTTCCTCATCTGAAGTATTAAGCTGTACAGAATCAAATTCCCACTCATGCGAGTCGGTCTCTGAATCACTTTCCAGCATCCAATTGCTATACCATACTGGGATGTCTTTAGAGTTAAACACGGTAGGTGTGATTGGTTTATGTATCTTTGTAGTAATCGATGTGGCAGGAAGTTTGATAGGGATGAAAGGATTTGTTACTGGAAGTATCGGCAGTGTTGACTCAGTGACTTCTGCTAGAACTACTGATGCCATAGATGTTGCTGCGGGTTTTGATACAGTTGCTGCTGCTAATAGTGCCGCTGATGGAATTACGAGTTTGTTTGATGGGATGAGTGGCATTGGTGATGGTGGAGTTGTGAGCCTCGATGGGGCAGTGGGGATAGTGCTTGATGGTGCTTTGATTATGAAAGGTGTCCTCTTTGCAGTAGGTGGGCAAAATGGTTTGTTGGGTTTTCCTTTGAATCTGAGTTTAGAAAGGATCTCTTTTTCAAAGCCAAGGCCTATATTACCTTTGGGCTTGAATTATGGCAGCAAAGGTTCATGTCGTCCTTATTTGCAGTATCCCAAAGCACTCTGACCATCATATCCCATTCTTTGCATAATGAGAAGGCCTTTGCCATACTGTTCCATAGGAAGTGTAACTTGCGGTTCATCAGTGGTGATGGGATCTTTATAGATCCATTTCGCTAGGTCCTCATCTTGTGTCTCTTCCTCTTGACTCTTTCCAAGGATGAAAGGCGTTAAGGCACATGCGGGCGTGATTAGTGGTTGTTGGAGTAACTGTTGTGATTTACCATGTGTTCTAGGAGAAGTGGGCATTTGTCCCACAAAAAAGAGCTGACTCAAGTTATATTCTCCAGGACCTTCCTCTGCTACCTTCATTTTAAGCTTTTCTTGCTTGGGCATAGTGGTGTTCGAACTGGCAAGAGAGGCGGGACTTACATATGATGTGGAGGAAATGACTTCCCTATTATTAGGAACAATAATCTCTGGTTGATGGTTGATATTATGGCAAAATGCAAAGGGATTTGAATCGCCCAGGATTGTGATCTCTGTACCGTTATGTGGGAACTTGGTACATTGATGGTAGGTAGATGGAATAGCTTGCATGGCATGTATCCAAGGTCTCCCTAATAATAGATTATATGGCAGAGGAAGGTCCAAAACCTGACAAATTATGTGCTTTACCACAGGACCGACTCGGATTGGTAGTACCACAGCTCCTTTGGATGAACGCTCTGTATCATCATAGGCCTTGATGGTGATCTTCTTGTGAGGATCCACTGATTCTATTGCATATCCCAATGCTGTGACCAACTGTAGTGTGCAAATGTTTAGGCCTACTCCATTATCGATCAAGACTCGCTTGATCCTGTGTTGGTTGATAAAGCCTTCAATGTGTAGCGAAGCATTATGAGGTTGTTGGAAAGAAGAGTTGTCACTTTCGAAAAAAGTGAGACAAGGTGATGACTTTAGATTTCCAACCATGGCTTGAAATTGGTCCGTATTTAGATTTGCGGGGACTGACGCTTCTTGGAGTGCTTGATCCAAGATAGTTTTATGAGAGGGTGATAGACGCAAAAGCTCCAAAATGGATATAAGTGCAGGGGTTTTGTCTAATTGTTCCACAAGATTGTACTGCTTTGGGACAGAGGTGGTGCCTTGTGGAGCTGCCTTGATGGTGACCTTGCCACGACGCGTAACAACATTGCAATTTGAGGTGGGATTTTTGAAGGTGATAGTTGCAATTTGTTCACTGGCATCATACAGGTGATTTACAGTGTAATTATACGCAACCTGTGTATAATCAGTGGTATCAGTGCCTCGCCGGGAAGCGGAAGGACCCCTTTGATCTTGTGATGGAAGTGGATTCTTGAACATTAGATGATCATTATTGGTTGTTTTTGGGTCATGTCCTTCAATTTCAATTTCTCCTCGATCAATAAGATTCTGAATGAGATCTTTCAATCGGTGACAATTACTTGTCTTGTGTCCTCTTCCTTGATGGCATTCACAGTGTTCAGTATCTCTCCACCATGCCAGTTTGACCTGAGGCTCATAGTTTGATAGCTTAGGTAGAGTGACCAAATTTTGGGAAATGAGTTGTCGCAACACTGTTTCAATGGGTTCCCCTAAGGGAGTGTATCTTTGTTTTTGTTTTTGCTGATGAGGTCTTGGTTCATCATGAGACGTGATGCGACCTTGATTGGAAGGAACATTTGTGTTATTCTGAGGTGTAGGGTTTTGTCCTGCAAACCGAACCACAGGTTGTGCATTTTGGATAGTTCGAGCATCCACAACCCCATCGTTGACGATATTCTTGTTTTTATTCCAGAAGTTCGGTTTATCACTATTGAAGCGCGGGCGAGGACCATCTTTTGGTTCATTAAAGATTTTGATGAGTCCTTTCTTGATGAGTGCCCTTTCACATTTTAAACCCTTGGTGATCATATCGTTAAAAGAGTCTGTGTCTTTGATATCCAGGTGAAATTCCATTTCTTCGTTTAAGTTGGAAATGAAAATTTCCACTAGTTCTCATTCAGGTAACTGAAGAGAACGTCTGCTAGACATTTGGCGCCATCGTTGCAGGAATACTGAGAATAGTTCACTTGGTTTTTGTTTGGTATTGCACAGATCAGCCATGGTGATGTCGCATTCAATGTTATGAGAGTAATGAGATAGGAACTTCTGGATGAGTTCCTCAAACGTTCTAATGCCACCTGGTAGTTGGGAAAACCATGATGTGGTTGTTCCTCCCAAGCTTTGGGGAAAAAGGCGCATTAGGTAGGTGTCTTCATATGCCACTTCAAGACAAGTGGAATGAAATTCTCGGACATGATCACGGGGATCCCCCTTTCCTCTATATTTTTCAAATTTGGGTGTTTCGAATCCTCTTGGAAAGGGTGGCATGTAAAGATTCCTGTCAAAAGGATAGGGACAGATATCATTGAGTGAGAATTGGTTAATCTTGACACCACTATGAAGCTGTTGGGCGAGAGTCTCGACTTGTTGCCGCAACATCTCCATTTCATTTGGAGGAGGAGGTGGTGGGTTACCTCGAGGAATGTTATATCTGATGTGATTTCTACCTCTTTCCTCCTCATGGCGACTTTGTCTTTCTGATGCTTGTCTTAATTGGGCAAGATCAAAGTCAGAGGGGAGTTTGGCTCCTTCTTGAGCGAGTCTTAAGAAGTGAGCATCCGCATTGCTCCTGAGCATTTTGTCAAACAATCTGTTAAAGAGAGGGTTATGCTGAGCCCTTTCTATTGTTGCAGGAGTGGGATTACTTGGGTTTTCGTCATCTGCATTTCCTCCAAGTGCTTCTTGAAATTCATTGAGATTTTCCTCTTCTTCTTCTTCCCTTTCTATTTCTCGTTGCCTTGACTGTGATCGGGTTTGAGCCATTTTGCTTGCAAGCTGTTGTTGAAGTTGTGTGAAAATAATGATGAGTTTTTGATGAAATGAAAGGTTGATGGTTGGTGAATTGTGTTGCACGTGGATCTCTAGCACGTTTTAAGGTAGATGTTATCGAAATTCCTTCTTTGAATTGCTTGTTTTGTTTGATAAGATTTGATGTGATAAGGTGTAGAGAAATCTGAGATGTGTTACAGATTTAACTACCTAGTAATGAGAGGATTCACTCATGAACTAGTTTTAACCTGCGTAGATGCGTCTCTTAGGATGAGTTTATCCTAGATGTAGAAACAACCTAAAAAGTGATGTGATGTGTTTGATTTCAAGCAATATCTAAAAGAGAACTTGGGACAAGAACCTCTTAATGTTTTGAGAGTTGGGACGGATTGATGATGAAGTGATGATGTATGAGTGAGATGATGGATAAAAATGTTTTCAACTTCAATAAAAACTTTGTGTTATAAATGGGACAAACTCTACCTCTTCCCTTTCAGGTGTTGTAGGTATTTCTCGAGCTGTGTTGTAGGTGATGCAGATGTTGGGGAAAAAGTAGGGATTAATCTTTCCTCCTTGATTTTTGTGATAACTCAGAGCTCTATATTGCATAAAATCTCTGCGGTTCAATGATTTTGAATCAAACTCGTTTGTTTTACCTTGAAGGTATAGACGCATGCGATGTAGAAAGACTCTATGGGAGACAAAGATTTGTCGATTGATATAGAAGAATTTCCTCCTTTTGATTAAAGCCTTTGAGCTCAATGGTCTTCTTTTCAAGTTGATATTCTGATGACACTTCTTCTTTCGCAAGATGTGAAGAATGGTCATAAAAGTTGTGACTCTGTGTTGTTTGCACTTTGTTTTTGGTGTTTTTGGTTGTTTTGACAAATGTTTGGTTGGATAAATACTTTGTTTTTGGGAAGTGATTTTCTGATTTTTCTTTGACAAGAAAACAAAGCAAGCACACAAACACAAGAATGTTGCCTAAAAGGCACAAATGAGTATGGGTCTAGATTAACCCAATCCTTGGACTTGTATATGACCCTTCCTTTAGATGTATTTTAAGGTGTATTTCCAAAGCCTGAAGTCAGCTCAATTTGCACTAGGTTTGTAAAACGAACACACTTCAAACACTCTTTATCCCTAAGGTCAAATGGCCAGTTGTGATAAATTTAGCCCACATCTTGATATTTCTTCGACTTTGGTACTACATACCTTATGAATCCCGTCGTGGCAGGTAAGGATGTGATATACTAAGTCTTGCACGAGCATAACAAATAGATGATCCCTATGATAGGGGAGTCACCACTTTTATCAAGCCACAAGTGACTTTTCAAAAAGCTATGTTTCTACTCAAGGAAATATGTATGGTGAGTATCTTGGGAGCAAAACCATCTATGCTCTTGCACTAAATTATATCTCAAATATCCTCAATCAATAGAACAGGTGGGCTACTACTTAAAGGTGTTTAGTCATGTTCGATGTTTTTGGACATAAGTTCATTCTGCAGTGACTCACTTAAGAGCCTTGTAACTGGTGGTGGGGCCCATTTGTCCTTTTGGCCAGTTACACTGTAGGAACAACTATACCCAAGGCTACAGCTTTCGCTCTCACCTAATTTCTATAGCGGCTCGAAAGATTTACCGCTCGAGGTCGTTCCCAAGAGTATCGATCCCTTGGCAGGCCTCTCTTAAAAAGATAAAATATGAGCGTTACTAACACTTTTCTCTTGCACCTAGGACCACGAAAGCCAAGGGAGAGGATAGTGTGTGTTAGAGGTAGGACCACTCGACTGACTTTTGTGCACAAGCATGCCAAACACGTAAAACACTTGTTCTTTTTAATCTAGCATTTGCAAATGTGATCTAACTATTTGGAGATGTTGCTCCAACAGTCATGGTGTTCTTTTTAACTTCAAAAAGCAATGTGTTTTGTATTCTAGAATTTCAAATCCTGGTCAACTTAATGGAAAACACGTTTGCATGAAGTAAAAATCGCTTGCAAAAATCAAAACAAGTGGATTGTTCTTTTTACTTGCCCAAAATTGAAGTGTGGATTGTAAATTTTAGGTCCGAATTGATGCAAGGAAATCAAATTTGTGTTGTTGATTTTAAGCACCAAAAAAAGATGAATCCTAACTAGAAAACAATGGAATTTTTTTTATTTTTTATTTTTTATTTTTGTGTGTTTTTCAAGTTTTTAAAAGCACCAAAATGAAAATTTTATGATTTTTATGGGTTAGTTTTAACCTGCAAAAACCACAATTTGTTAGTAAAATTTATGTCCAAGGGGGGGCTTCTACAAGCCTAAGATATTCAATTTTTTGGTTACAAGGCGACTTGGACAACACTTTGTCGCAATAGCGCTAGTCTGTGTTTTGACATTTTACACAGTAGCGCTAGTCTCTGTTTAAACAGGAGTGCTAATTTAGACAGTAGCGCTGAAAGAATAGAAGAGACAGAAAGGCAAAAGCGCTAGAAGTGTTCCAATAGCGCCAGAATAATCATAGAAGCACTAAAACAATTCCCAAAGCGCCGAAACTTTTACAATAGCACTATTGTAAAAACAATAGCGCTAAAATAAAAATTGTCGGTAGCGCTAGAATGTGTTCAATAGTGCCGAAGCGCAACCTGTGTGGCACTTTCAACAAGCAAATATGTTAGTTACAAAAAAAATAGTATGTTTTTGGTGGTTTGATTCACGTCGGGTTCACCAAATGATGCCCTGCAAAAATGGCACAAGGTTAGCAAATGATAAACAACACCAAAGACACAAAAACCGTTAGTGTTAGTCAATCAAAAACTAA
This sequence comes from Cryptomeria japonica, assembly GCF_030272615.1. Lineage (NCBI taxonomy): Eukaryota > Viridiplantae > Streptophyta > Pinopsida > Cupressales > Cupressaceae > Cryptomeria > Cryptomeria japonica. The sequence continues at coordinate 694,387,110 of NC_081415.1, read as the reverse complement.
TCTATGAAGGCATACCAAGAGAGACACTAAAAGCATGCTAATGTATCTAATAAACGAAACAAAGATTATGAGGCATCTCCAACTGCCTCTTAGCATGGCCTTAGCTCCTTCTCCCTTGTTCCTCTCCTCTCCAAGTTCCAAAATAGTGTAGCTCTCAGCAGCTTTTTGCACTATGGATGCTTATGGAGGATTGAGATTTAATATTAAGCTTCAAATATGAAATGAAAAGCTAAATACTATGCTATTGATGCTAAAATGATTGATTTTACCAAAAAGACAAGATGTTAGATTGCTTATGCTAAATGCTCTCTAAAATGTCTATAGCCTAAATGCATACAAGTTTTTAGGATCTGGATTATGAAGGAATGGGCTCTATTTATAGGAAAAATGGAGCAATGGATGGCCAAGATTGAAGGGTTTAATCAAGGGTCAAGCTTGAAAGTTGGGGATCCATGTGCACAATTGGCACCAATAAAATAGTGACAAGTGTCAACATAGGATTGGGTTGAGAGAAGAGGTTGGAGGCATTAAAGGCCTGAGAAGACCTCATGGTTATCTAAAGGCTAAGGGTCAAGTCTAAATTAGGATTACCCACTGGATTAGGAGTTAATGCAAGGATAAACCTTTGTGCAAATGATTAAGAGATAATCATGGTCAAAGCATTAAAGGCCTAATGAGACCCTTGGGTTGGGTAGAGGTTGAGTCAAAACAAATGTTTTAACCATGTGGGAGGGTTTGGGTTAACCATTAATGGTTTTTGAAGACTTTGTGGATTAAGTGGTTGAAGGTTGGAAGCTTTCAAAGGTTATCCAAGACTTTGAGACATTTAGTGGTTGAAGGTTGAAAGCCTTTAATGGTTATCAAAGACTTTTAGGCTTTGAGAAGTGACTCCATTTTGTTTAGGAATGTGACAATAATTAGGGGATGGATTAGACTAATTAGGAAGGGGTTAGAAGAATCTAAAAGGGGATTAGATTTTGCAAGTGGATTTGGTGGGTGAGGGAAAATAGGATTTTATTTAAAATAAAAATTCATTTATTTCAAAATGTGTGCAAGTTGCATTTGTAGGAAAATGCAAGTGGGGTGGGGATAATGATTTAAATAAATGTTTTATTTAATTTATTTAAAAGAGGAAAAGGGAATTTTAATTAAATAAATAGATTTTATTTATTTAATTGAATGGAATTTGATTGAATGAATTAATTAAAATAAATTGAATAATTTATTTAATTAATAGAAGAATGTTTGGGGATGAATTAATTAAATATTAATTTAATTAACTGATGGCTAGTGGATTTTTAATCAAATAAATACGAAATATTCATTTAATTAAAATGGACAGATTTGTGTGACTACAACATGGCTTCCAAAAATACCATGGATTACAAAGTTACAATATCAAGGTTACATAAAAGTTTGATACAATGACCACAAGGTCTCAATTGAACAATGATTTTGAACATGAACTGGTACAAGGACCATGAACCAAGAAACACCAGTGAAGCCTTTCCTCCCCTAAAGATACAATCCATAACATCTGATGGGAAGTGGCACTACCACCCGACCATGTGATCCCGAAATGGAACCACCCCATTGTGCTAGGAGATAGTAGAAAACCCTCAAGCAAGTAAAGTAAGACAAGTACACAAGAACTACAAGACTCCACAAACATCCATGTGACTCAACTCACAAAACACTAGTGACTCTAAGGAGAGAGTGTCATTGCATAGCTTGATGGTTACCATAGTAGGCCTCCTAGGTCCCGACTCTCTATCCTGGTAACCTCTCTCGACTTTCAGCTCCAACTAAGTCTCATGCAGACCCTACCAATCCTTTCATGAAGACAAGTTGGTAACTTTGCCATTCCAGGCCTTCTCCTAAGATTATGAGCCTTGTACAAGAACTTCACCTATGCATGAGGTACATTATCTTAATTAATATTTATTCTACCCACCCCCTAATCAATTATTAGGTTATCACTTCTTAATTGACTTCCGACGGGTTATCCTGTCATCCACTTCGGGCACGACCCCCGCTCGAAAGCCACTCTCTCACATAGGACACTAACAGGAAAGGTCTCTCTATGTGAACTCTATGGTGAAACAGACAACCATAACTAATCCTGACAAACCACAGGTGAAGGATACACAATCACTAACCCAAGATTGACCATTTGGACAACACACATAATGGCTCACATCAATAATGTTATACAACAACAACTAAGGAAATATAAAAACATATGACATAATGACAACTCAACCAGAATTGCAATGAAATTAAGCTTGACTGCAGACACCATTTACACAAGATCCTAATACAGGCAATCTTTTCTTAAAATAGCCAAAAGCATAAGTAACTTGCAAATAAGGAATTTCCAGAAGATAAGAAAACACAACTATTTTAATACAAAACAATCAACGTTGTTGTGTGTCCAATAAGATTTAAATCAATCACACAAACATTAATCTCCTAATGTTTTCAAGCATAAATATAAAATCTCTAAATTTACAAGCTTTTTTGAAAACACCAAAACTATAATTAATTACATTCATAAAATACAAATTATAACTTATAAATTAAATTATATTCATATAATATGAATACCTATAAATAATTCACTTATAATAATATTATAGAGTATATATTTATCAACTCAAAATTTAATTTCCACAGTATTAAAATACCAAATAACATAATGTACAAAATAATATTAACTTACATATATATATATATAGATATGTATATATATATATATATATATATATATATACATATTATATATATTAATAAGCTAATTTAAAAACAAACTTGAAACTCTGCATGAACATCGAAAACATTTTAATTCGGCCCGCACAACAAAATTTTAGGCAAAAGGGCGAATTTTGACTATCCATGTACCGTGCACGGTAGCCCATGCTACCCACAGTAGTGTTAGGTCCTAGAGACAGCTGAGGGGGGGGGGGGGGGTGAATCAGTTGTCAAATAAATTCAAACCAAAAACAACTTAACCAGCTTAATGTTTAATACTGGTAAGCCAGTTCAATATGCCGGTAGACAGATTTAATGCATGAAACATAAACACAAAGTCATCCACAACACGTAACACCAATATTTGTATGTGGAAACCCTGTAAGGGGAAAAACCATGGTGGGAAACCTTACCCACAATCAGATGATACTACTGTAGATAGTAAGTGTACATAAATGGGGTCTGCACATGCAAAAAGGCCAAGCGCCTAGAGCTCACTGCTCAATCACAAAATGGGAGTCACACTGACTACAGTTGGATGGTTAAATCCAATAAGATTGTACTGCACAAAATAGCATCTTCATATGTTGGATTCAGTACTAGTGTAGATCTGATTGTCTTCACAAAAACCCACCTTCAATCTTCAAATGATGTCTACGTGTATAGCTCTGCTTATTCTCGCATATACCTTCACACAATCCTTTTTCGCATTGCACATTTGATCTTACAAATAAGATCTTACATTTACATCATAACCTAAGACCAATTTATAGTAGGTTGGCTCTACAAGATATTTACAATAAAAACATTTTACAAATAATACAATATTCGATGCAATAACCGATTGAACATGTCGGCTTAATGCATTTACAATAATAATTAATCATCTCCATAGTGTGTCGTGCTGATCTGGAAAAGATAAACCTACCGGTGTAACAACAAATATGCAAATATGAATATACCAATGAACAAAACTTTAGGACAAGAAGTCCAAACGATGTCTTCGATATAACCATGTGTTTTCCATATCATTCCAAGTGCCGGTGATCATTATATCTTGCCAGTGTACCAAATACCGGTGACTGTGCATGAGTCACTTGCTTGCCGGTGAATGTTGCTGATTCTCCAAAGTGCCAGAGTTGATAAGTGTTTAGTAGGTGTTGGCATCAATGACAAAACCATACCAAAATACCAACAATCTCCCCCTTTGGCATTGATGGCAACACAAGATGGAAAAACCATCAAAGTGCCAAAACAGAAATGCCAAATACCAAAAACCAATAATCTCCAAAAAGATCATAACCAGAAATCAAAATACAGATACAAAGAGTAATAATCTCTCCTAAACAACAATCTCTCCCCCTGGGAGCAACATGTGTTTTTCTTGTGTTTGTCAAAGTTTTCCCATACCAATCTCTCCCCCTTTGACATCAAATGCCAAAGTTACAATAAAAACCAAGTTCATATACAAAATACTAATCAATTCAATATACCAACTACCCCCCCTGAGAAGTAGCTTCCCATCAAAGAGTGGAATATCTGCAATCTGCTCTTTGGTATTAACATAAACCAGTTTTATCTCCTTTGCTTCAACATTTTCCCTTAGAAAATTTAGTTTGATAGAAACATGTTTGGTTTTAGAATGTAATACCAGATTCTTATATATATCAATTGCTGCAGTGTTATCACAATAGATAGTAATAGGTTCCTTGCATTTTACCTTTATGTCTTTCAACATTTGCTTAAGCCATAGTACTTATGTATAGTTAGTTGCTGCTGCAACATATTCTAATTCTGCTATTGATAAAGATGTACAACTTTGTTTCTTACTCAACCAAGAGACTAATCTATTTCCAAGAAAGAATGCTCCGCCGATGGTTCTTTTTCTATCATCCACATCTCCTGCCCAATTTGCATCTATGTATGCACATAATTCAAAGTTTTCATCTCTAGGGTACCATAATCCAAGATTTATAGTGCCTTGTAAGTACCAGAAAATCCTTTTTATTGCTGATTCATGATTTTCTCTAGGATTACTTTAAAATCTTGAAATAATACATATTGCATTCATAATATTAGGTCTGGTTTATGTCAAATACAGTAAACCTCCTATTATAGATTTTATCTAGTTGGATTAACATGTGTAGATTCATCCCTTTGTGATAATTTGTCATTCGTTGTCAGAGGTGTGCTTACCGGTTTAGAGTTCTCCATCTTGAATTTCTTTAGTAACTCTTTTAAGTATTTGGATTGACTCAAGAATATACCTTTATCAGTCTATGAAATCTGCAATCCTAAAAAGAATTTTATTTCTCCAATCATAAACATTTCAAATTCTTGCTGCATTTTAATAGAAAATTCTTTACATAATCCATCTTCTCCTCCAAAGATTATATCATCAACAAATACTTCTATAATCAAGATGTCATCATTAGTTACTTTATAATATAAATTGTTGTCTACATTTCCTTTAGTAAAACCAATCTTTAAGAGATACTTATCCAATCTTGCATACCAAGCTCTTGGAGCTTGTTTTAATCCATACAAAGCTTTTCTTAACCTGCAAACCATATCATTGTCATCTGTCAAAGAAAATCCATAAGGTTGTTTAATGTATACTTCCTCTTCAAGATCTCCATTCAAAAATGCACATTTAATATCCATTTGATAAACTTTGTAGTTCTTGTGTGCTGCAAAAGCCAAAAATAATCTGACTGCCTCAATTCTAGCTACTGGTGCGAAGGTTTCATTGTAAACTCCTTCCTTCTAAGAATATCCCTTACACACTAGTCTTGCTTTATTTCTGACAACCTTACATCTTCATTAAGTTTGTTTCTAAATACCCATTTGGTTCCAATTACATTTTTATCTTTAGGCCGGGGAACAAATGTCCAAGTGTTGTTTTTCTCAATTTGTTCTAATTCTTCTTCCATAGCTTTAATCCAAAATTTCTCTTCACATGCCTCATTAACAGATGATGGTTCAATTTGAGAAATAAGACATACCTCTTCATTTGCCAATCTTCCTCTTGTCATAACTCCTTTAAACTTATTTCCAATTATCTGATCTTCAGAATGATTCAGTCTTACATACTGGGGTGTCTTTGTTTTCTATTGTTTCTCAATTACTGTGGAATCCTCAGATGATACCGGGGTAACTGGATCTTCATTTTGTACTGGTGGATTCAGTGTAGGTTCATTTGTCAAAATTTTTGTTGCTAGTTCAGAGTCTATATACCTTGAAGTTCCTCTGAATTGGTTATCAATTTTTACATTTGTACTTTCAACAATTTTCTACAATCTTTTGTTAAAACATCTATATGCCTTGCTCTTAGATGAATAACCAAGAAATATTCCTTCATCACTTCTAGGATCAAATTTGCCAATATACTCATCTCTTCTGATATAACATTTACTTCTGAAAATTTTTGAAATACTTAAGAGTAGGAGTATTACCAAACCATAGTTCATGAGGGGTCTTACCAGCTTTGATGTGAACTTTGTTGAATGTATAGACCGTTGTACTGACTGTTATCACTGATTAAAAATGGGCTTTTCTTTTCCCATGATTGGCTATGGTTGTTGAATTTTGAATAGGGTGCAGTTTCAAATGTTTCAGCTTTGTTCTAGACCTCAAGGGTTTAAGGGTTTTTTTATTATAGATCCTCTTGTGTTTGTTTTAAACCCTCTGATTTCTAATCTTTCGTTACTTTATTCACTTAAGTAATGGGTCGTGGGGTCGTAGGAAGTGTCCCCCTTGTTGTTTGCCTAGGTGGTTATGTTAATTAATTGAAAAATTTATGCCTCGTATGTTTTTCTCCTAAAGTTGTCGGGCCTAGTAACCAGTGCGCATCTCGCGGATGGATCCACGACTCGCATTATTTCGCTAGGCAAAGTTGCAAAAACCACATGGCATGCCACATAGATGGTCCAGCTGGTTGTTGACAATGAGTAAAATGGCGGCATGTGGCACAAGTCACAATAGTCAGCGGGTGAGGATTAAAGGCTAAAAGGTGGGCCCCAGAGGTGAGTCAGGTCGTAGTCAGGAGATGACCTGGAGGATATAGCTGTCAAGAGTAGATTGTGGCCCCATGGTTCCCTTTCGGTGTATAACAAAGTGACAAGTCAGCTCCGAAGGTGATTGGATGCTAGGTGTTCATAGTGAGTCAGCGGGCCCACCCCTCCCGAGAGCCTTTTCAGATGATTAAAAGCCGATCAACTTAAGAGATGATCCGACGGCCCGCGCTATTTCGCAAGGGTAAGATGCTCGTTCTTTATAGCCCGTGAAATAGCGAGAGTGCAACTGAGCCATCCACGTGTCATGATGGTGGCCCTAGAGGATATAGCTGTTACGAGTTTGTTGGGGCCCCGTGGTTTTTCTCGACAAATGAAAACATGACAAGTCAGCTCCAAAGGTGACTGGACGCCAGGTGTTCACAGTGAGTCAGCGGGCCCACCCCTCCCAAGAGCCTTTTCAGATAATTAAAAGCCGATCAACTTAAGAGATGATCCGACGGCCCGCGCTATTTTGCAAGGGTAAGATGCTCATTCTTTATAGCCCGCGAAATAGCAAGAGTGCACGAGAGCCGTCCACGTGTCCGGTGACACGTGGTCTAAGAAGAAAATTGTGGGTCCGCCAAGGTTGAACCAGTAGTATAAAAGAAAGACACATGGCCAGTATCCAGTGGAATGCGAAGGAAATTTCAAGGCCAATGGTTGGGTGCCACGTGGTACCATATAGCCAATAGAGAAGCGGGACCCAACGCGGAGCCCAAGTTGTTGGTTAATCTAACGCTCGATCAAGTTTCTTTTGATCGGACGGTCGGCGCTATTTCGCAGGACTAAGCTGCCTGATAGTTATGCTTCACGAAGTTGCAAAAGAGAAAAATGAAACACTTGCAGGAATGTTGTGACCCGTTGGAGCGAAAAATATGAATTCTCATATGAATTCAATTTTGAAGGGACGGCCGAAGCATGCAGATTCAATTTTGTAGTTAAGGCCTTGAGTACAAATATTTGATTTCCTATCAACCGGGTGAAGATATCTTTTAAAGGATTTTGCAGAAGAACAGATACAGAGTTATTTTCTTCAGATACAGAGCAAGTCAGTTCAGTTGCAGAGCAAATTCCTTCAAGCAAAGAACATGTTCTCTCGTATTCTTGTATAGCAATTCCTGTGTAGTGTTTTAGATAAGATAATTTATTCATCACAGAATTGTTTAGGAGTGGTATTCATTTCTGACGTTTTCAAAATGGCTCCTAAAAGAGAATTTTCTGGCAAAGTTAACTATTTAGAAAGGAGTGTCTGTGATGATTTTTTAGAACAGTTGACGTGGTCAACTAATCAGGCTTCAAAGGCAAAAGAGTTAGTGCCCAAGGCTCCCCGTTTAAAGATAGGAGAAGGATTATATGATAAGGGTAACTGGTTGAGAGACCCACAAGTTGGATTGTCTGGGTTGGGGTTGTTTAAAGTTGGATTTGGAATGAGAAATTCTCCTGCCCCGCAAAATAGTATCTGGGAATTAGATGTCGGGAAATTAGTTGTCCCAGGGGTATTTATGGACACAGATTTGCTGACCCAAATTGCGCTCAACTATGATCCAGTCACAAGAAGCATTCGAGATGTAAATGGGAAAACCCTTGTTGAGATTAATGCTGAAGAGTTCAAGACAAATTTTGGGCTTAATGAGTTCACCAATTTTCTAGAACCTATAAATTTCACATCATTAGCCCAAATTTACGGCGCACAGAGGAGTCATCTCAGGAATGGGCCTCTCAAGGAATTTTTTGTGAAAATAGGAGGGTTAACAGTTGTAGGACCCAACACACAAGAGCCCTTTTCATTAAGTATATTCACCCTGAGAGATAAAGGAATGTATTGGGCACTTTGCCAAGTTTTGGGGGAAGATGCTGAAGCAAATATGCTGAATCATTACTTGTTAATGATTGCTCAGATTTTGAATCCTTCTCATGCAATTACATTTGATTATGCCTCTTATATTGCTGATGCTATTCATGGAGGGTTAATAGGAATCAAGAATGGAAAGGTGGATAGGCCTTTCAGATGGTACTCACTCCTGATGCATCTTTTTCTCTTCAAAGGTGGTGATTACTTTGCTAGTGGACTGGACCTTGTTAAGGAGAAGGAAGGAGAAAAAATGTTGGTACAATTATGGAGTACTGTGTTGTCATGGGATAGAGAGGATGCCAGTTTTTTGAAGTTTGATAAATATTTTGCATCTAAGATAAGGACTCTCCTCTGCTTTGAGAACCCAAGAATCCCCAAAGTTCTTCTGGAATTCATAAGACCAAAAGAATTCACAGAGAACATAAAAATTGTTCATAACTAGGCTGACATTTACTTGTATCCAGTCTCCACAGTTTTCAGAGTGTTTGGTTTCAGAGGCACCCCATTTTTGCTACCTTACCAAGTCCCTCTCAAAGTGGGAATCGCAGAAATCCTTAGATAAATTGGTGGCTTACAAGAGGCAGAGTTGACAGGCAGGGGTAAAGGGACTATTTTCCCTGCAGCTACCATAGCTCACCAATTTGTAATAACAAAAGGAGGCTGGAATTGCTTTGAGGATTTCCTCAAGCCTTATCATTTGTCCACTGCAGTGTCCAGGTGTGCTGATCCAGAAGACTTCTTCAACGGTATGTTTAGGAAGAAGGTAGCATGCAGAGGTAGGCCTCATCAATTCCAGTTTCCTGAAGACCTCATCAGAAATGAGTTTGATCTAGATGAGTAGGAGCTAAGGAAAGAGAAGTGGGTGGCTTATCAGAAAGCCTTGGATTTTGTGCACCAGTTTGATGCTAGCTATGACCCATTGTCTAGCTTTTTCCTACTGGAAGAGAAAATAAAGTTTTTGATTGCTTGCTTTGAAGATGTGATGCAGACACTGAAGGAGAAGAGGGAAGCTGTAATCAAGAGCAACCCTGAGAAGGCAAGAATGATCCTTAGTAGGTCAGCTTCCAGCAAGGCAATCCCTCCTGGTGATTACACACTGCATAAGAAATCCAGCTATAGTGTGCTGATGCCTACAATAGGAGAGCCCTCTACCTCCAAAGGAAAGAGAAAGATACAAGATGTCATTGACATCCAAGAAAGCCCTAAGAAGAAAAGGGTGGGAAAAGAAGTGAAATCAGATACACCTTTGTATTCCCCATCCCAATCCCCTATCCATATAGGAAATGAGCAAGCAGCAGCTGAGTAACTCCTACAGTTAGGTAGTCTAGGGGAAATTGCATACACTTATGATGAAGTGGAGGAAGGAATGCCAGAAGAACCCATTGCTACTGAAATGGATATCACTACCATTGAACTCAAAGGCCAGGAGTGGGATCCTGAGATAAAACAGGCAAGTAGTGCCTTTTTAGCTGATAACAATTTTGTCACATCAGAAGCATTTATGTAATTTATATGGAAACAACACATAGATAAATATAATGCTAGATGTGAAAGGAGAAAAACTGAGTAGCCCAATAAAGATCCAGCCCTGGTGGAAGAGGAAATAAAGCAAGAGATGATGGAATAATTCAAAACCATCATCCCTGGGCAAGGAAGAGATATGGTAGCACAAGTTGGAGTGCTTATCTTACCCGAATGGGATATAGCAGATGCCCTGGTACTAGATGCAGTGAGAAAAGAGACTAAACCCATGGAGGGGATTACTTTCAATAAGGACAATGTTGCACTCGTTATGTGGTCTCTCAAGAGAAATGAGAGTAAGAAAAGCAAAGACGCCCCAGGGTCAAGTTACCTTGGTGGAATGATGGTGAAGAGAGTGCAGAGTACAGGGGTAGTGGAGGCTGCTAGCACTGTGTTAGAGACTGCAAAATTTAGTGTTGCAGTAGTAGAGAAGGAAGCCAAAGAGAAAGAGGCCCTCCAAGTTAAGTTGGAAACAGTTTTGAAGGCCTACAACAATGCCAAGGAGGAGGTAAGAGGCAAGGATAGCATCATTGCCAAGCTGCAGAGCTAGTTGACTGGACAATACCATCAAGGTGAGTTTTCAACACTGATGATTTCCTCTTCTCCTACAAGACCTCCACCTACTAGCCCTATCATTGAGTTTCCACCATCTCCAGCACCCTCCAGCTCTCAAATGGTTGAAATTACTCCTCAAGAATTGGAAAACTTGAAACAGGCTCAGGCCTTATATGCAAAGAAGTATGAGGAGAGAGTAAGAGCTACAATTTCCAGTTTTGCAGATACAATAAATGCCTCATTGCTCTATAACAATGTAGGTAAAATTATGGATATATGGAATGAGCTCATGAGAGACAAGGCCATTTTGACAACTATTTTTGATAAATGGAGGCCTAGGGAGCAAGATTTAGAGTTTATGTGTGTATCCTGCGATGAGGCAAGGGCCAATCCCATCATCAAATCCACTTCTGATGTCGCTAAAGTCTTAGTACAATTAGCAGTAGAGGTGGATAATGTGGATAGGAAGGTTAATTTGTGCAAGAAGGAGTACACTGATCAAGTTTTTGAGTTGCTCCCAGGAGTTTTTGCTAGCCCGGATCAATTAAAGGACAAACAAATGTGGCTCAAGGAGATAAAAGGTAAATTGTCAGCAAGAGTGAAAGGAATTATTGATCTTGATGATGCTTCTTTCTTTGTTGTAACAATACAAGAGATAGAGAAAATTAAGTCATATTATGGTTTTCTCAATTCAGAAGTCAACAAAATGACAAATTCTTGGAAAAGGTTGACCAAGACTAAAGATAAAGTGATTAATTTCTCATGGCTGACAGAAGAAGTGTATGGTGAGTGGACAACTAAATATGCCACCCATGATCCGGAACAGTCGGAGAGCACCCCTAAAAAAGTAGAAGAGGTTACAACTGAACAACTTGTTGAAGAAACTACAGAGGCTGAAAAGAGCTTGTAACTGTTTTTCTAAAAAGCTTGTAACCTCTTTATTTTGAAAGAAATGATTGTAACAAACTCTCCTCAAGAAGTTCAAAGCTTTGTGCATCCATGTTTTTATAAATGGATACCAGGACTAGAGAAAAAAGGGGAGATCACAAAAGATTGTAAGAAAACGCTACAAAAATTTATCTGAGCTTTTCTAAGTCTAATGGAGGATACTCAAAATTTCTTGTAATATTTCTTGAACTAAATATCAATATACAGACCATCGGTTTTGAGTAAAGCTTTGTGTTATCTTCAAGTGTGTTCACAAATTTGTTTATTGTTTCATTTTGAATAATCCAGGATTATTCTGTTTGAATGGGATTGCAAAGCAATTTTAGTAGAAGTGTTTGTTAGCTTTTCTCTTTAGGATGGAAATTAAAGATGCGGGGATCACTCATACCAGTAAACTCTTTGGAAGAGACTTTGAATTTTGATGACCATAGTTTAGTTTGGAATCCTTGAATTCTTGTAGGCGTCAGGCATACACAAGGATTAATATAAACCAAGCCAATGGGACGCATAAAGATGTTTTCTTTGAGAAGTATTATCTGAGTTTAGATGACTCTGTGACTTTGGATAAGGCACTGGTATTAATTGAAGTTGTTTATTGCATGTTTTGTTGATCGAAATACTAAATTTAAGTATAATTTCCATTCTTTGTTTTCAGTTGATTTCAAGGTGAATAGATCCACTGATTTTCTGGACTGGTTTGCTATGGGTTTATGTTTGAAAGTGTGAATTCAATTCACAAAGGTATACCCACCTGGGCTTCGAGTAAGTCTGAAGTGTAGAAGGTTCAATCAAACCTTGTTATATGTTGTCTTGAGAATTTCCTTATCTTTAATGTCTCTTCTGCACCGAGTTTAACCATATTATTCTAAGGATGTTAAAGGGAATCAGATTTTGAAGACAACACTGACTGCCTCTCTCCAATATACATGTGGTAGGTTTGCTTCTGATAACATACTTCTTGCTGCATCCAAGATAGTTCTGTTTTTCCTTTCAACAACTCCATTCTGTTGTGGTGTCCGAGGTGCTGATAGTTGTCTTCTGATTCCATTCACTTCATAGAATGTATTAAATTTCCTAGATGTAAATTCACCTCCTTGATCTGATCTTAAACATTTGATTTTCTTATTAGTTTCATTTTCTACCATTGCTTTGAACAATTTGAACTTTCCAAGTGCTTCTGATTTTTCTCTGAGAAAAGTAACCCAACACATTCTAGAATAGTCATCAATGATTAGCATGAAATATCTATCACCTTGTAAGCTTTTAGTTCTAGCTGGACCACATAAATTAGTGTGAATCAAATCAAGAGCATTATTTGATTTTTCTGAAATACTTTTGAAACTAGCGCTAACTTGTTTTCCAAATTGACATTCCTTACATACTGTATTCTGAGGTTTGATAATTTTAGGTAAATCTCTAACAACCTTAGTAGTACTAATCTTTACCATGCAATCAAAGTTTACATGATAGAGTCTCTTATGCCATAACCAACTTTCATCTATATGTGCAATTAAGCATGTCCTTTCATTGTTATTTAAATGAAAGATATTACCTCTAGTCTGATTACCGGTTGCAATTTCCAAACCAGTTCTATTCATGATTTTGCATTTTCCATTTTTGGATTGTAACTAAAATCCTTTCTCAACTAATTGACCAACACTTAAAAGATTATGCTTTAATCCTTCAACATAGTAAACATTGTCAGTGTTATGCTTACCATCAAGAGATATTGTACCCTTACCTTTGTTTGAACAAGCTTTGTCATCTCCAAATCTCACTAAGCCTCCATTGTATTCTTGAAAGTTCAAAAATTTACCTTTGTCTCTTGTCATATGATGTGAGCATCCTGAATCAATGATCCATTCATCCTTTACTTCAACTTTAGTTGCCAAGGCTTGTACAACCGGTTGAACAGTAGGTGTCGGTTGATCTTCTGTTATAACAACAAAAACCCATCCATTGTCTACTGGATCCTCATCAGAATCATCAGTCACACCTTCATCAACAATGTAACAAGATTTGTCTTTATTCTTCTTAAATCTGTATCTCTGATATTTAGGGTTAGGCTTGTATGTTCTTCTAGCTTCTTCTCTTAGTCTAGCATGTCTATCAGGGCATCTTGAAGCCATATGACCAATCTTATTGCAGTTAAAACATTTAAAGGGTGCTTTACCTTCATACTTACTTCCAACTAGACCTTTAGGCATTTTCCTTGCAAATAGTGCTTCAAGTTCTTCAAGTTCTTCATTTTCTTTCCTGCTTTCTTCAAGTTCTCTTGCATAAAAGGCTTTCCAATCAGATTTGTCAAATGATGGAGCATATGATGTTGATGCTTTAAAGGCCAATTCTATCTTTATAGTAGCAACAAGACCAAATTCTTCAATTTCAAAAGCTGAAAGTTTCCCAATTAATGTATCCCTAGGAACTGATGTATTAGGCATTGTTCTTAACTCATTTATAATAGTGACTTTCATTTTATATGCCAGTGGCAATCCTCTCAAAACTTTTGAAACAATTTCATCTTCACTTAAGGTTCCTCCACAACATTTAATACCCAAAACAATTTCATTTACTCTTTCCATAAAAGCAGAAATCCTTTCATCTTCTTCCATTTTCAGATGTTCATACCTGACCCGGAAGCTTTCAAGTTTTGCAATTTTGACTGTGGAATCTCCTTCATTCAGTGTTTCCAAATGATCCCAAATAGCTTTAGCAGTAGACCTATCTGATAGTCCCATGATTTGTTGATCTGATAATGTGCTCAAAAGTGTTTCTCTTGCTTTGCAATCATTTTCCTCATCTTTAGTCAAGTTAGCTGGACTAGGCTGACCTTGTACTGCAGTAGTATTACCATTCTTTGTAACATCCCAGATGTCTTTTCCAATGCAATTTAGATGTGTCACCATTCTTATCTTCCATATGTCATTATTGGTTCCATCAAGTTTAGGATTGTCCTTCTTGAAATAATTAGTAGACATTGGATCTCCTCAAGCTGTAAACTTCTAAAAAGAGGACTAAGCTCTGATACCAATTGTTAGGTCCCGAAGACAACTAAGAGGGGGGGTGAATCAGCTGTCAAATAAATTAAAACCAAAAACAACTTAACCAGCTTAATGTTTAATACCGGTAAGCCAGTTCAATATGCCGGTCGACAGATTTAATAGTTAATTGCTATACCGGTAAGGATTAGTGCATGAAACATAAACACAAAGTCATCCACAACACATAACACCAATATTTGTACGTGGAAACCCTGTAAGGGGAAAAACCATAGTGGGATACTTTACCCATAATCAGATGATACTACTGCAGATAGTAAGTGTACATAAATAGGGTTTGCACATGCAAAAAGGCCTCACTGCTCAATCACAAAATGGGAGTCACACTAACTATAGTTGGATGGTTAAATCCAATAAGAATGTACTGCATAAAATAGCATCTTCATATGCTGGATTCAATACCGGTGTAGATCTAATTTTCTTCACAAAAACCCTCCTTCAATCTTCAAATGATGTCTGTGTGTATAGCTCTACTTATTCTCGCATATACCTTCACACAATCCTTTTTCACATTGCACATTTGATCTTACATTTATACCATAACCTAAGACCAATTTTAGTAGGTCGGCTCTACAAGATATTTACAATAAAAACATTTTACAAACAATACAATATCTGATGCAATAACTGATTGAACATGTTGGCTTAATTCATTTACAACAATAATTAATAATCTCCATAGCGTGCCATGCTGATTTGGAAAAGATAAACCTGTCGGTGTAACCCTTGACCTATTTGTCGGTAACAACAAATATGCAAATATGAATATACCAATGAACAAAACTCCAGGACAAGATGTCCAAATGATGTCTTTGACATAACCATGTATTTCCATATCATTCCAAGTGTTGGTGATCATTATATCTTGTCGGTGTTCCAGATACCGATGTCTGTGCATGAGTCACTTGCTTGCCGGTGAATGTTGCTGATTCGCTAAAGTACCAAAGTTTATAAGTGTTTAGTAGGTGTTGACATCAATGACAAAACCATACCAAAATACCAACAGGTAGCCCATGCTGCCGCCGGTAGCAAGTACTACTGCTCAGTAGCATTGCTACCGTAGGTAGTTTATGCTACCTAGGGTTTATTTATTTTATTTTATTATTATTTTTATTTATTTTAATTGTATACAAACTATAATTTCCAAACTTCAATATTAAATTCTCATGAAATTTATTTTCGAAGAATTTAATACAATTTCTTTTTCCAGAAATAATTAAATAAAACCATTTCCCCAAAACTTCCTTAATCCATTAAATTTAATTAATAATTAAGTTTATTTCTAAAGTAAATAACAATTTCACCGAGATACAATTAAAAGACTGCCATAGCCAATATCGAAACAAAACAAACAAGAGGGAATGATTTCTCTGGTAAATCCCATTCCTCTCAGACCTTGCAACTTCCATGCATAATAAAAATCTTGGAAAAATTTGCCATAATAATTTTTCCAATTTTCTCAAATTTTAATCCACAAACACTCAGGAAATAATTTCTTTTCATTAACTAGAAATTAACTTCAGGTATGGACTTTAGCTAAGAACAAAATTAATCAGACAGGATATGACAATCATGTTAACACAGACATCATTTAGAAGATAGAAGAAATACAATTATTTTCTTAAAACAACAATCAAAAGAAGCCACCTAACCTGGTATAGCTTTCTTGGAAGAAATCTGTAGAAGAGCCCTAATCTTTTCAACTCCAATAAATTTCTTCACCTAAATTCCTGACCTGTTTCCCATGTATCCTAAACTAATGACCTATTCCTCTTTTTAAACTAAAATTATAGGTTGAATATCTTTTTCCCAAAAAACCTAAATTTAGTAATAAAAGCAATTTTATTTTCTTTTCCAATTTTCTAACAAAGGGATAAGTTAACATGTAATAATTAAAAATCATTATTCATTCTTTTCTTTTCTCATGCAAATTAATTAATTTTCTAAATAAAGAAATTAAAGAAATGCTATAATTTTAATGAATTCTTTTATTCATTTAATTATTTATTTATTCTTTTATTTATTTTAAAATTCTAGGAATAATAAATGAAATTAATCTAATTTATTTTTTCACTAAAATTTAAATAAAATATATTTCTAATATCATGCAACTTGCAACTTAATTTAATAACTTCTTTTAATTAATTAAATTTATAATCTCAATGCATACATAATTCAACTATGAGATAACTCCATAAACTTAATTAATTAATCAAATCCACCAAAACACACAAACTAAACAAATATCAAGAAAACACTCATAAAAAGATCAAACAACAAAATACGAAGGCCGAACTAACTGACTAGACGACCAACTGACGACACTCACATGAGTGTAACTGAGTAAAATAGGGTCAACTACTATCTCCTCCACTTTCATAAGAAAATATAAGGCATGCTCAGACCTGTGAAGCTAGGTGGAGATGATACCCCGTACCTACCCAGTACTTGTACCTGCAATAACCAACATCACCGAACCACACAGGCATATATACAATATAGAAAACACGACATACACACCGATGAAGGAGAATCACAATGTTCCTTGTCTCACTGAAATGACTGAAGGAAAACCATCCCCTTGCATCCAATACACTCGTAGACACACAACATATAATTACACATTGCATAAATAAAGTAAAATGTCAGTACATAGCAATAATCCATAAAATGCCATAAATCACAAGTACTGAAATACTGCAAATAAATTATGCATCTCATATCCAGATAAAGCATGAAATAATGTCATAAAAATCTAAATAACACATCATGGTAATGTATCCACTAAAAACAAACAATAATAACATATGAGTCTAATGAGTTCAAACGAGTAGGAGTACTATAGATCACCTTTAATCTCCATTTCTATCACAAAATTTGGTTGCCTTGGGATGCATGCACACGCATGGGGTCCATTGGATCGCCAAGCAGCCTCTTGTCAATAGACTTTAAGCTTTAGACACTAAAAATACATGTGGTTTTGTATTTAAACACAAACAAATCCCTCTACACTGTCAACGTAGGATAAATGCTTTTCCACATTCCCCTGTCACCATCCATGTGTTCTATGCCTGAGCATTTTGCTTGGAATTTTAAATGCCTCCTTCATAGGTACGCTAAATGGATTTGGCGATACACCTGCTAATTGCATTTGTTGAAATTTTCAAACGCCTATTCCTTATCTCCACCTCATGCAAGATTTGGTTTAATGCTTGCCAATGTGCATTTGTTTGAAAATTTTCTCAAAACCTTCACGCCACACCACGCAGGGACATTTCTTTAAATTTCAATGGCATTTAACACCATGCAAGCCATTTACTTGAGGTTTCATTGGTGTTCCCCATCACGCGTGGGAGATGATGGCTATACACTTACCAATTTGCATTTGCAGAAAATTTAATGGGCCTCTCCAAACACCAAGCACAACAGGGAGAATTTGGAGTTAAACCTACCAATTATATTTGATGATAAAGGTTTAAAACGCCTTCTTTGCCTGCACCAAAGACCCATGACAACAACATTTGTTGAAAGTTTTAAGTCTTTTCCCACCTCACGCCATCTGTCATGGAAGAGCTGGGGAGGAACGCGAGGGAAGGAGAATTTGGTTTGACACATGCTAATTGCATTCACATGAAGGTTTCTAAACCTTTTCAGCAGCCACACAGGGAATTTGGTTTAACGAAATGCAAGGAGGAGGTCGTGGGTTATGGAATTTGGTTTACACCTGCCAATGCATTTGCTTGAAGGTTTCACGGTCTTCTTCAATGGGTACGATCATAATGCCACGCACCTCTAGGGATTATTCTCAATTCCATATTTCTCCTTTATACTTAAAGCATATAAACATATGATTTAAAATAACAATTTAAACCTTGACTCAAAAGACATCGTGAAGCTACAAGTTAGGTTGGGCCCCAAAGTGGGTCTGACTTAAAAAAATTTGTTTTCATTCAACTGGCCCTTGAAATGCCTCAGGAACCTTTAACATACCTTTGGAGTTGATCTGCACAATTTTTTGATCATTAAAACTCAACTTGCAACTTTCAGGCGCTTGTGTCACTTTTCACATTTAAACCCAAAGAGGAATTTCAAAAATTGGTCAGAACACCTTTCTGGACTTCACAAACTGATAGGCGCGTACTCTGATATGTTAAATTTCATCCTAAAAAACCATTTCTCACGACGAATCCCGAGCGATGAGATATTAATGCACAAAGTTGATTAAATGGCTTTGTCAGCAAAGGAAACTGATAAAGTCAATGTGCAAGGACCACAAATTGCACACATTAAAAATATCAAATGATCTTCATAGATCCCAAAATATGGGGCATAAATAATTTGAAGTACAAGAAAGATGATGGGATGCTCAGTTTGACCAGAAAGATGATGGGGTACAAATGGTGAGCTCATGAAAATGGCAACTTTAACAGATGCAACAACGAAAGTGTAGAAAACTGAATAAAATGGCTCAAGAAATCATCTTGGAAAACTGATCAAAAGAATTGGTAGGAGCTTCAAAATGAAGACATGGCTTGTCTTTCATACTAGTAGTACCCCAGAATAAACATTCTGATATAACACTCATCTGGTCATCTTTTACACATGTACAAAGTGTGGCTCTAACTAGCTATTAAAACAGGGACTTATACAAACAGTACAAACTGCAAATGGATTCATAGGGACTTGAAATTTGGCATGTGGACTCACATATATGCATAGAATTGAATGTGATTTGAATTCCAACATAATGATCTACTGGTCATAAAATGTAAAACCGCAAAGTGAGCCACTTGGTAAAATCTGAATTTATGCATAAAACAACTTTCAATCAACCCCTTGAAATGGGTACTTGATAAACTGATCTAAACTGAAATCAAAAAGTTGTAGAACACTGTATAGGCTAAATGAAAGGTGTAGGACAAATTTCCCAAGCCTTACCCCTTGATAATCAACTTGCTCCATTTTACCCTTCTTCAAACTAGGTCATTCAAGCTGAGATTTTAAGTGCTATTTTGAAAGTGCAAGAGCAAAATTTTGAAATGGGCCTCTCAAATTCCTCAAAATTTATTATTCCCAACAATGGCTCTAACTAGGGATGGTTGATTGCAAGATCAACACAAGAATCTAGAATCTTTGGTAGAGCAGACCACCCAAAAACAAATCACTTCTCTTTTGAATTCTTCAATGAGTTGCACTCTCAAAAATAGGGGTTCCTTATTCTACCCAAACAACACGGTACTTTACTAAAAACCACACAACTGAAAGCAAAGCGACTATACAAAATGTAAAAACATACATACATCTAATTATAACCTTGCTCCAAAAATTCTTTGTACTTGCCTCTATCAAAAATTTGATTCTCATCACTTGATATCATGATCTAAACAAAGGCACCTTTTAACAACAATTGAGCACAATCCTTATAATCAACCCTTTTCATCTCATTACTACAACAACTAGTGTGCACACCTTTTGCCTGATTTTGAACTTTATAGCCACACACGACCTCAACAAAAGTAAAATCATGAGACAAATCACTATACAGGCCTTCCCACAAGCTGCCATACATTTCACTATCCCAATCAACTCTATCCTTTGCAAGGGTATCATCATGCTGAATTTCAAAAATAAAACATTCATTTTCAACATTGCAGTTCTCACCAGCACATGCCTTGTTATCATTTACATTCATAGAATGTGGGACATTAATAACTGATTGATGCAAACAAAGAATGTAAATATTTTGGTCCAAATGTGGTACTTCACTATGTTGATCACACTTTATATTATCCTTGTTCATCAAACTCAATACATTTGCATTCTCAATATCCATTTGATGGAAAAGAATGCATACCTCTTGTTGAAACAGATCCTCAACTAAATCTTTCTCATTCAGACTTACATCCATGTGAAAAACTTCCATTTGTTGTCTGAAATAATCATCACACAACTCATGCCTCTTATCTTCATCATGAAATAAGTTTTCACAACACATGTTGTTGTTGTTGGCAACTTCATCAACATCAAAAAACTTGTTTAATACAAGAGGAAACTTCAACATTTTCATCAATGACATCAGCACTATGAACATTTATATCAAAGGCAAAGAACTCCATATCCGGTTCAAATATACCATTAGCATTCACATCCTCTTCATGGTATGTCAAACTTTGAAAACATTCAAATATAGGTTCATTTAAATCTGAAAAATGAAACATTGTCTGCACTTTCACATATGTTTTTATCTTCAAAAATACTTCCATTTTCAGATTCATGATTGAGATATATAACTTGATCTCCTCTTATATCATCTTCACAAGATGAATAATAAGAATTCCCACAGGTATCCTTAGTTGCATGAATGGCATTCATTTGCTAATCATAAGAAAATGAATAACTTGTGTCAAGATCATTCCTATTCTGAAATTGATCTTCATTGTTCATTTGTATATCTTCAAAGTGCTTAAAATTGAACTCACTATCCTCATAATCATAAGCATCACTCCATTCGGAAATATATTCATCATTGGGTATGCTTGTATTGAGAAAACCACTAGCATCATTCACAATTTCATTTCCAGCTTTATCCAACTCAATCAAATCCTGACTTACACCATATTGCACGTCCTTTTGTGATGAAATCATGAGCTCAGTGATAACTTCTTTATTTGAACACATTGTGTCATTATCATCTTCACTTGCATAATCAACAACACTTGGTGATATTTCAGTATTTGGTACTTCAACATCAAATACATTAGCAACATGTAAAGACCGATGGTCATCACCATCATTATTTTCATTATCATTATCCCTGGGAGATGCATGATTAACTTGTTGGCAAATGCACACTCCAATGAGAAATTGTAGGTGATTGAAGGTATTGTCATTGATGGAAACCTTACATTCATATGATACCGGTAGGCACCGTCACCGGCATACGTTCACCGACACCGAAAAGATTGATTACCGGCACCCTGGCCGATAGGATTTTATTTATTGCAAAATGTAATTAATTGTAATATCTTTTTGAAAGCTGACAAGACATATTGTAATAAGACTCATATATAAGAATGAGATCTTAGAGAATATTTGTATGTAGGATATATGATGGATATTATGTGTGAATACTAAGGCAAAGTTTGGTATAAGGTTTTGGAAGTTGTAGAGCTTAAACCAGCACTGGATCTGGCATAGAAAATGCCCTTTTGTAGCAGTACATAACATTGGATTTTCATAATCCACTTTTGTAAGTTAGTGAGACTTCTCTTTTTGTATGTAAGTAGTGAGATTTAGGCAGTTGGCCTTCCTGCATGTGCAGGCCCCTATTGTAACAGTAATATTCTCTTATTGGCCAGTAAGTGCATATTGTGGGTCACAAATCCCACCGAGATTTTTCCCACACCGGGTTTCCTCGTTAAAAATACTATGTTATGGTGTGTCTTTTATGTTATGGTTGTTGTTCTTATTTACTACATTAATTTTGGTTTACCGGTACATAGTTTTGGAATGCTTTTCATTTAATAAGTTAAGAAAATCAATTAACCGGTTAGATACTGATTCACCTCCCCCCCTCTCAGTATCTTTGGGAATCCTAACAATTGGTATTAGAGCTTGGTCCTCTATTTTCAAAAGCCTATTATCTCGAGGAAGATTCTGACACCGGTAGAGATGGAAAACTTGAGGAAGCAACTAGAAACATCTCTTGTAGATTATGATGTAGAAAAAGTGAAGAATATCAAACTTGAAGATGATTTGAAGGTTGCACAGGAAATCATTCAAGGACTTCAGAAAAACCTCACTATTGCTAGGAACAAAAGAAGAGAACTTTCTGAGAAGATGTAGAGTGATGATGATGAGAAAGAAACTCTTAATGATCTAGTGAACAAACTGAGACAAGAAAATAGTACAATGAAGAATGAGATGCAAGATATGACCATGATATTTTGTAAAGACATTGAAGATAGAAAGAAGAATGAAGATGATTTGGCTAGAAGAATCATGATGTTACAAATGAAAATATAAGACTTGGTCATGAGAATGATATGTTAAAAACAAATATGATACACTTGGAACATGATAAAACTAAACTCTTGAGACAAAAAGATTTCTTGGAAAATGAATTGGCTACTACAAATCAACACAAGGAGAAATTCAAGAAAAGTTTAGAAGAACTTAATGACATGCAGAAGAATCAGAAACCTAATAAAGATACTAATGGCCTTGGCTTTGAAGTTGGTGAAAGCTCTGACACTGTAAACAAACATGATCACAACAAACCAATAAGACAACCTAATGCTTATAAATTCAATGGAAAATTCTTTAACTGTAACAAGTACGGTCATAGAGAAAATCAGTGTAGATCTAGAAACTATTAGAATAATAATGCACCAACTCGTCAATGCTCTAAATGCAATAAAGTTGGTAATAATTCAGAAAATTGTAGAATGAATGTAAGATGTTATATTTGTGGAAGATTTGGACACTTATCTAGCCTATGCAGAACACATACTAGAATAGGATATTGGAAAACTATTCAAAAAAACAATGTGACTTGTTATGCTTGTAACAAGATTGGACATATTAAAAAATTTTGTAGAAGTAAGACATCACCGGCAAATAACAAAGGACCCAGCTTGAAAGGTAAAGAAAAGGTTGAAGAGGTAAAGAAAAGGTTGAAGAGGTAAAGAAAGAATTTTCAAAATAATGGATTAGAAAGTCTGACATGAATGTCTGTGAAGCTATTCCTTCACCGATAGAATAGAGTATCAATCCACCAGCAGGAGATCCTTCATCTAACTGAGAAATAATCCTTTGGGGGTATGACAACAAATTGAAAAACATGCTAGTTTACCCTCGGTTGATGGTGAGAATTTGGATTACTTCTTTATCAGAAGATGAGTTAAGTTTTGACTTAACTGACAAGCATTAAATGTGGCAGTTGAAAGAAATAACATTATAAAGCAAGTGTTTTGGCTCTTTTTTCCATTCACTAAGCATTCAAATCTCTAGAGAGCGCGAAAATCCTAAGCGAAGGAATCCTTAGCAAAAAGTGAAGCAATTCATCCAAGCAATCATCCTAAAGGTAGATTAAGGTATTTATAACTATGTCTTCTTCCTCTACACCTAAATTTATTGCAAACCCTACCGTGATTGAAGTTATCAAGTGCCCTAGACCCATGTTCAAACTTATTCCCAAAATTGCAAAGAAAGATGATACCCTAGGAGCATTCTTGAAAATACCTAAGGGAGTAGTTTATGTAGAAGATCCTAGAATGTATATACATTATCATATTGAGGAACTAGGAATTAAAGAAATAATAAACATGTATAGGACTCTAATTTTTGATGAACATGGAAATGTTAAACCAGAACACATGATAGTGGAAACCCTAGGCTTTGTGGACATTCTTAGTATCCTTGATTTTCCTAAAGATGTGATAAGAATTGTCTTGAGCAGAGTACATGGTGAGTTATTTTGGTTGGATTCCATCCATAAGATTACCAAAGAGGAAGTTAGGGTAGTGACAGGCTTACCTTCCATTGATAGTAGAACTGACAGAACAAAGAAGGTTTCAAATGACACTGTGATGACCCTAACCGGTGCAACTTTTGATAAAAGATCCCTAAGAGTAAACGATGTGAAAGATATAAATGTTAGATTTGTCAGTATGATTCTTGGTTATAAGGCTACACATGCAAAGAGACTAAACTAAGTCTCTAGCTTATGTATTAAAATTTCATATGACATGGTGAATGACAATGCAATAATTGATGTATGTGAGTGGCTTAAAGATGAACTAATAGACAACTTGAATAAAATCAAAGGTGATAAGAAAGGAACTTTTAGATTTGGCAACCTGCTTGTGTGTTTAATGTTGTACACTACTAAGGAAGTACCCAGTATTGGTAGGAAAGACTTTGGTTTTGATATATCAATAGGAAAACAACTGTTAGACATATTGAATAATATGGGAGATGACAGGGAGAAAAACATAAATGAATATACTCAAACTTTGAAAGCAAGAATAAGGCTATCTCAAGCAATTGTTGATAAGTATCAAAAAGAAAAATGCTTTGTGATCAAGAAAGATGAAATTTGGATGGAGGCAGTTGTCCCTAGAACTGTTTGGGTTATAGAGATGGGATATGAGGCAGATGACAACATAGTTGAAACTTATGCAAAAGCCCTCTTAGAAGCCCCTAAGAAACTGACAGAAAACGTATTTGGCAATGCTGAAATAATTGAAAGTGGCATTCAATCTCAAAAAAGAGTTAAGAAAACTGGGCAGATAGTTAGGAGAGGTTCAAGGCAGGCAAAAACAATAAAAGAAGATGTATTGAACAAAATTGGTATTAAGGAGAGTGAATTGGAAGGACTACAACTAGAGACACATCTCTCACTGGTTGCTACTTCTTCTGATAGTGAGATACTGACTAAATTCAAAAGGGTAGAAAGAAAGAGAAAACCCTCACCCACACCCAGAAAGACAAGACAAAAACAACAGACATTTAGGCCTTCGACTAAGAAATTGACACCAAAGAAGAGGAAACAAAAACAGGTTATTCCTCCTTTTGAAAAACTTTTGGAAGAGATCACTGAAGATGGAAAACTGACAAATATAAGCAAATTATATAATACACTATCCAATGATGAAAAAGAGAGTATAGAAAATAGTGTAATCTTACACTTAGACATTTGATGGGAATGGGAATGGGATAGACTAGCCTAGTCTATGCTCCTTGGTCCTCTCCTTGGATCACCAGGTGTTTCAACCACACCCTAGGGTCTCTAGGACTTACCTTTCTTGTGGAATTCCCTAACCTTGCCCAATCCACCCACCAACAATCTATGATTTTCCTCCCTAAGTCACATCTACTCTCAAGCATCAAAAACCCTCACATAGGCTAATAAGGGTTTAGTTCCTCCTTCACCTTCTTAGGTCCTAGCAAGGTTAGGATAGGTCTCTGACATGGTTATCCATCCATTCATGTTCCCCCAAGAGGTTTTAACCTTCCATTTCATTACCGATCTCACTATTTTGTTTTTTTCCTACAAAATAGGGCTACAAGGAATGTGCCCAATTAGGCCTCCATTCCAGACTTTTAGGGCTCCCTCTTGCAAACAATGCACAAACTTGTGAAACTTCCCAAAAGGACTACTAATAATTTGGCAAGGGCTTAAATATTTTTTTGGTTTTGGGCCTCCAAGTGTCCGTACACTACCCTAGGTGAGTTTTGGGGTTTTTGAGGGTTTTTACAAGGGTTTTAAGGCCTGCCTGGGTCACAGTGATGGTTTACTGTCTTTGCCACCTTGTCTGGATTGGTGGAAGCTCCTCCTTCTCACCAATGGTGCTTCACACATCCCTCTACATCTCCTCCAAAGGGTGCCTCCCTCCTTGCCCTACCTTGCTCTCATGGACCTCTGCAGCTTTAACCCTTCCTAGCCGAGCACAGTCTAGTCTCGCCTAGGGGTGGGTCTTTGAAATACTTTCCTACATCTTCAAGGGCCCTTCTTGCTTTGGGATACTATACAAGGTTTTCACTCCTATTTCCCATGGTTTCATGGTGTCTCCACAATGGGGATAGGAGTTATCATTCCATTACACAAAACAGTCCAAAACTGGATAGTGACAGAGTACTTCACAAAATAATTACAAACACACACAAACCTGCACAAGAACCTACCCTAAGTGCTCAAAATGAAAGGATAAACACAATACAAGATTCAAAACACCATTTAGTTTACAAAACAATCCATTATCAACCTGTTAATCCTTCATTTATGCCAACTGGCAACAAAAACACAGTCACAGTCAAGGTCTTTTCTCTTGGTCGTACAATCTGACATCCAACCCCTCATTTTAGGGTTTGCAACAGCTTATAGTGTCTCTACCTCATTTTTTGTGCCCTAGTTAGGGTTCCTAATGCCAAACTAAGGTTATCACCTATTTGGAGGAAAAGTTGCATGACAACTTTGGAAAGTTGTCATGCAACTTTTTACAACTTTTAAGCAACTTCTACAATGTTGCTTTTCTTGGCTTTTGAGCCTACCTTGGGCTATCCTATGGACACAACCATTTCAAAAGGACCCCAAACACATAAAAGGCACACCTACCTTCTACTGCACAAGAAAAATCAACTTAGACTTATGAACCTAGGACCTAAACTATGCCCTAAACAAAACCAATGAGGTCTTAGCTCTTATTACATTTACATGGCTTCTTAAAGAAGCAAGATTCCAACAAAGGTCACATGGGAAAAGACCTTAGAAAGGTGCTCCTACACCATACTCCCCCTTTGCACAAAATTAAGGAACTAGGGGAGAGATGAGAGCTGGGTCAATACCAAATTTCTTGAACCTGCTCTCTTCAACCCAAGTGGTTTAAGACTTAGGTTGACCTACCCACTTCACCAAGTGTTCCATGTAGATCTGGTCTCTAGTAGATTTCTTCACCCTTGACTCCAAGATCTCTTCTGCTATGGGTTGATTCACTTGAGGTAAGCATTCACATCCAAGTCTTGTAGTACCTTGGCTTGATTCTCAATTTGCCCTGCTATTTCACCCTTGTATAGTATCAGATCAGCAACATTGAAGACTGGTGATATAGCCAAATCTGTAGAAAGATCCACCTTGTAGGCATTTTCACCATATTTCGATAGAATTCTACAAGGTCCTACCCTCTTCATGTGTAGCTTAGTAGGCTTGCCACTCTACATTCTAGCTTTGCTTAAATGGACCATCACATAGTCACCCACTTTGAACTGAACCTCTCTCCTTCTTTCATCCATTTTTGCTTTCAATTTTTGAGTAGACTCTAGGATGGCTTTCTTGACCTGTTCTTGGACTTCCTTAATGGTTTGAGTGAAGTCCTCTACTTGCCCACTCTTCATCTCGATGGAACCAAGTTCTCTTAGTTCACACACACCTCTTGGATGTCTGCCATAGACAACCTCAAATGGACTCCTTCCAGTGGTCCTATTTACACTATCATTGTAGGCATACTTAGCTTGTGGAATAACTAGATCCTATGTCTGCCCATACTCCTTGGTTAGAAACCTTAACAAGACTTCAGTTTGACCATCAGTTTGTGGATGGTAAGCTGAGCTGAGTGACAAATTAGTTCCTAGTCTCCTCCATAAGGTTTGCCAAAAATGGCCCATGAACTTGCTATCCCTATCTGAAACAATACTTAATGGGAGTCCATGAATCCTTGCAATCTCCTTAAAGAAGAGATGTGCAATATAGCTAGCATCATGAGTAGTTCTACATGGAATGAAATGGCTCATCTTAGAAAATATGTCTACCACCACATAGATGCTATCCATATCTGTCTTTGTCTTGGGGAGTCCTACCACAAAGTCCATGCTCACACACTCCCAAGGCCTATTTGGGATCGGTAATGGTTGATAGAGGCCTACATTACTTGATCCTCCTTTTGCCCTTTGACACACACCACATTGCTCCACATACTTTCTCACATCTCTTGGCAGCTTAGGTCAATAGTAGTACCTTTGTACTAGATCCAAAGTTTTATTGACTCCAAAGTGTCCACTTAGACTACCATTGTGTTTCTCTTGCATGATATTTTCTCTCATGGATCCTCTAGGTAGACATAACTGATTGCCTTTAAACAAGAGACCATTTTGGAGAGTGTAATTTGCATACTCACCATGAAAATGATTCTAAAACTCCTTGCAAACCTTGTAGGCTGGTGAGAAGTCCTCATCTTCTTCATAGATATCCTTGAAACCTTCTATCCCTATGCTCTACAATTGTTATTCTTGGATAGTCAACAACTTCCAGCTCAAAGCATCTACCACCTTGTTAAGCTACCCCTTTTTATGCTTGATGGTAAAGGTAAAGGATTGGAGGTACTCCATCCACTTCAAATGTCTATTGCTAAGCTTCTCTTGAGTGTTGATGTAACTCAAAGCTTGGTTATCTGTGAATACCACAAATTCCTTTGGGAGTAGGTAATGCCTCCACTTCTTGAGAGACTGAACTAGTGCATACAACTCTAGATCATATGCAAAATACCTCTTCTTTGCCTCATTAAGCTTCTCACTAAAAAATGCCACAGGCCTTCCCTCTTGACTCAATACACCCCTACTGAAATTCCACTTGCATCACACTCCAATGTGAATAGTTTGTCAAAAGTAGGTAAGAGTAGGATGGGTTTCATGGCTACTTATTGTTTCAATAATTGGAATGCTTTATCAGCTTGTTCAGTCCATTTGAACTTAGTTTTAAGGCCTCCTTTTATGGTGTCAAGTACTAGTGCATATATGCCACTAAAGTTCCTCACAAACTTTCTATAGAATTGGGCTAAACCATGGAAACTCCTAACTTCAATCCCTGTTTTAGGGGCAGGCCAATTCAAGATTGCCTCCACTTTGCTTGGATCCATCTTCAAGGTTCCCTTAGACACCACAAACCCCAAGTAGACTAAATCTTGCTTCAAAAAGTCACACTTCTCTAAGTTGATTGCCAACTTCTCTTCATGCAAGCTCTCTAAGACTAACCTCAAATGTTCAAGGTGCTCCTCTTTGGTTCTGCTATAGATGAGTATGTCATCTAAGTACACTACCACAAACCTACCTATGAAGTCCTTCAACACCTCATTCATCAACCTCATGAAGGTTCTTGGGGCATTAGTAAGTTCAAATGGCATCACAAGCCATTCATACAACCCTTCTATGGTCTTAAAAGTGGTCTTCCACTCATCACCCTCCTTAATTCTAATATGATGATAACCACTTTTAAGGTCCAACTTGGCAAAATACATGGCACCTCCTAAATAGTCCATCAAATCCTCTATTCTAGGAATAGGAAATCTATACCTTATGGTGATCCTATTGATTGCCCTTGAATCAGTACAAATTCTCCACTTGCCTCCCTTCTTTGTTGCTAGTACTACCGGGATTGCACATGGGCTGATGCTCTTCTTGATCAGTCCTTGATCCAACAACTCCTGCACTTGCCTTGCCACCTCCTTATTTTGGTCAGGTGTGAGCTTATATGCTACTTTATTGGGCAGGGATGCATTGGGTACAAAGTCTATTTGATGGCTAATAGACCTTCTTGGTGGAAGTGTTTCAAGTGCTCCATCACTCACTATATCTTTATACTCTTGCAACATTTGTTTTACCTCCTTAGGTACCTCTGTCTACAACTTAACTTCCTCCTCCTTTGGCTTCACAAAGATGGCACATCCCACTGTCTCCTCTTCATGTAGTAGGTGTAAGAACTCTTTACCAGTATTAAGTAAAACACTAGGTGTTCTTGAGGTTCCCTCATCATTCTCTATCAGAGACTGAATCTTAAAGGTTTTGCTGTCCTTCTTGAAGGAAATGGAGTTCTCCTCTCCATCATAGATCATCTTCCTATCAAACTGCTAGGGTCTACCTAGCAGCAGATGACAAGCATCCATAGGTAACACATCACAAAGGATCTTGTCCTTGTATCCTCCAATAGAAAACTCCACCCAAGTCTGTTCATTGACAGGCACACTCTGCTCTTGATTCAACCATGTCACCTTGTAATGGCTAGTGTGGGGTATCTTTGTGAGTTTCAACTTCTTAGCTACCTCATCTAATATGATGTTATCAGTTGACCTTGAATCAACTATCACCTTGCAAACTTTACCAAATATTTTGCATCTCACCCTAAACAATGCTTAGGCTCATCCTTAACCGGTTGTCTTATCAAGACTCTATTGAACATCAAATTCTCCCCAATCTCTAATTCAATATGGTCCACCTTAGGTGTTTTTCTGCTTGATGTGTCTTTATGAGCATAAGCAACCCTCTTTCCATTCTTTGATGAGGTAGGCTTGTGAGGGCATCTATAGGCCGGGTGTCCTAATTGACCACAGTTGTAGCATTTCATGGCTGAAAAGTAGGAGTTACCCCTGTTGGTACCTCTACCCCTACTTGGACCCCCTTGTGCACCTCTTCCTCTAGAATGGCCTCCTCTGAGATTGGTTTCACTGCTATGTTCAGTCAACTTGGACTCTCCTTGATTCCTTTGCTCATTTGCCTTTCTTTGGTAACCACCTCGATGATTCATTTGATCTCTACCTCTACCTCTACCCCTATTGTTAGATTCTCCCTTCCTTTTGTTCCTCTCTTCCACCTTGATAGCAAGCTGATGACATTTTTGGATAGTAGTAGGAGTCCATAGGCTTATCTCCTCTTGGATGTTCCACTTTAGGCCACTTAGATACCTAGGCACCTTGATAGATTCCTCCTCTTGGACTTTTGATCTAAGACAAATCTTTTGAAACTCCTCTGTGTAGCAGGTGACATCAAGGTCTTTCTACTTCAATCCCTATCTCTTCTTATGAAGTTGGACTTCATAATCCTCTAGTAAGTAGTTCTCCTTGATCTTACTCACCATGGCCTTCCAGTTGGCTATAGGTAGCTTTCCCATGCTAGCTCTCTCTTCTTGCAAGTACTTCCACCATGTCAAGGCTGCTCCCCTTAGTCTTGATTTGGCAACCTTAACCTTTTGAGCTTCTGTCACACCTTCACACTCAAAGTGGTTCTCCATACCCTCAATCCATTCCATGACAGTGTCAATGTCCATCCTTCCACTGAAATATGGCAATGCTTCAAAAGCTTTTGTATTCAAAGCCTTGATGGCCTTTACAAAAGGTTCTTCATTGATGAAGGGGTCTAGTTCAGGTATGATGTCATCAAGATCAATTGCCTTCTTGCCTCTGTCACTAGTTTCCGCACCCCAGAGTTTGTGTGCTCTCTGATCAACCACTTCTTGCAACTTGTTCCTTATTTCACTCATAGCATCTTCAAGGAGTCTATTTTTCTCCTTTTTCTCTTCTACCTCCCTAGCCAGCTCTACATTAGTGACTATTATGTTCTCCCCTACTAATTCACCAGAATATAGAGACATGCATGGTCCACCAAATCTTTACCCTGGCTCTGAGACCAATATGATGGGAATGGGAATGGGATAGACTAACCTGGTCTATGCTCCTTGATCCTCTCCTTGGATCACCAGGTGTTTCAACCACACCCTAGGGTCTCTAGGACTTCCCTTGCTTGTGGAATCCCCTAAACTTGCCCAATCCACCCACCAACAATCTGTGATTTTCCTCCCTAAGTCATATCTACTCTCAAGCATCAAAAACCCTCACATAGGCTAATAAGGGTTTAGTTCCTCCTTCACCTTCTTAGGTCCTAGCAAGGTTAGGGTAGGTCTCTAACATGGTTATCCATCCATTCATATGCCCCCAAGAGGTTTTAACCTTCCATTTCATTACCGATCTCACTATTTTATTTTTTTCCTACAAAATAGGGCTACAAGGAATGTGCCCAATTAGGCCTCCATTCCGGACTTTTAGGGCTCCCTCTTGCAAATGATGCACAAACTTGTGAAACTTCCCAAAAGGACTACTAATCATTTGGCAAGGGCTCAAATATTTTTCTGGTTTTGGGCCTCCAAGTGTTCGTACACTATCCTAGGTGAATTTTGGGGTTTTTGAGGGTTTTTACAAGGGTTTTAAGGCCTGCCTGGGTCACAGTGATGGTTTACTGTCTTTGCCACTTTTTCTAGATTGGTGGAAGCTCCTCCTTCTCACCAATGGTTCTTCACACATCCCTCTACACCTCCTCCAAAGGGTGCCTCCCTCCTTGCCCTACCTTTCTCTCATGGACCTCTGCAACTTCAACCCTTCCTAGCCGGGCACAGTCTAGTCTCGCCTAGGGGTGGGTCTTTGAAAGACTTTCCTGCATCTTCAAGGGCCCTTCTTGCTTTGGGATATTGTACAAGGTTTTCACTCCTATTCCCCATGGTTTCATGGTGTCTCCATAATGGGGATAGGAGTTGTCATTCCATTACACAAAACAGTCCAAAACTGGATAGTGACAGAGTATTTCACAAAATAATTACAAACACACACAAACCTGCACAAGAACCTACCCTAAGTGCTCAAAATGAAAGGATAAACACAATCCAAGATTCACAACACCATTTAGTTTACAAAACAATCCATTATCAACCTGTTAATCCTTCATTTATGCCAACTGGCAACAAAAACACAGTCACAGTCAAGGTCTTTTCTCTTGGTCGTACAATCTGACATCCAACCCCTCATTTTAGGGTTTGCAATAGCTTATAGTGTCTCTACCTCAGTTTGTGTGCCCTAGTTAGGGTTCCTAATGCCAAACTAAGGTTATCACCTATTTGGAGGAAAAGTTGCATGATAACTTTGAAAAGTTGTCATGCAACTTTTTACAACTTTTGAGCAACTTCTACATTGTTGATTTTCTTGGCTTTTGAGCCTACCTTGGGCTATCCTATGGACACAACCATGTCAAAAGGACCCCAAACACATCAATGGCACACCTACCTTCTACTACAAAAGAAAACTCAGCCTAGACTTATGAACCTAGGACCTAAACAAAACCAATGAGCTCTTAGCTCTTATTACATTTACATGGCTTCTTAAAGAAGCAAGATTCCAACAAAGGTCACATGGGGAAAGACCTTAGAAAGGTGCTCCTACACCAACATTTATAAGAATTTTTTTATGGAGATTGTAGATGAAATACCAAATGACTTGTACATAAGATTAGAAGCTAGAAGGGTATCTATTGTTGAATTAGATAAGAAAATCAAAATAGAAAAACTACTTGCAGTTCACCCAGTGAACTCCACTCAAGAGATTGATGAGCTAATTAGTGAAGCTAACCAGACAATATTCTCAACTGGACACCGACATGTAGCATTAATGGTAGGAAGAGTAAATGAAATATCAGAAGAGACTACAGATAAGTGGGACATATTTTTTGTTGAGAAGGAAAAACAAGAAGAGCTTAAGAGACCAAAGACTATCAAAGTCTACCAAAAGGATAAGGGGAAAGGTAAGGTAGGTGGACCTCCAAGCCTAAAGATAACAGATAATTTACCCCCGCCAACCTCTGATACTCCACTGGTACAAACTGTTGACACACAACTGGAAATAGAGAGTATGGATACACCACATGAGGATACAAATCTTGACTCTGAAGTGTTGTACACAATGAACATTGACACATAGGAAGTCAATATTGTGGTAGATAAAGAAACAAATGACAAGAGGGATGTGGCAACAGAGCCACCGGTAGAAAGTATTACAGTTGAAAACATTGGAATTGGAGCAGAACAATAAACTGAAGCACCAAATGATCCCCTAGATATAGGAAAGGAAGATACCATAGGTACACACATTAATGTATCTACTGAGTCACCAACAATAGACAATACAGAGGTAAACCAAGAGAAACCAACAGATACATCAAAGCTAAAATCACAAAAATTGGCAGTGGATGACATAGTGAAATCATCTGAAGCACAAACAGAGACACCATCAGAATAGACCAAAGAGAAACCATAAAAGCAACAAGCTCTTGCTAAGGAAAACATTAAAAAATAGGTAGAGCAACATGATTCACAGGTACATACTCAAACAATACCACTGGCTACATTTGACAAGCCCAAACTTCTGGTAGTAGAAATGGAGACTCAAACTGATCCTCTAGAGAAAGAGGAAAGAAAAGCTATCACAACCACCGACGGTTTACAGATTGTGAAATCAGTTGGACAGTCATCCGGTACATCTATGAATGAATTCAGGCCGACCAATGTAATAGAGGTACTCTTAGATTCAATAAAGAAAATAACAGAGTGTAATGCACAGGCGTATAAGGCTATAGATGACACTTTACCAATTTTGAAGATGATAGCTCCAAAGTGTAACATAGAAAATAAAGATTCCTTGAGCCAATTAGACAGGTTGTCTAAGTATATAACCGACAACCTAATTACACTGGATCAAATAAATGAAGACACTTTCAGAGAGAAAATGAATAAGGAGAAGGAAAAAATATTTGATGAGACAGTAAAGAATAATAAGGAACATATGGAAACCTTATTACCGGTATTAGGTAAAGCAATTTTGGACTTCAAGAAACTATACAAAGATGCCTGCAAAACTAACATTTTGACAAAGGACATAGATTCAGAGATCAACAAAACACAAAAAGAAATCAACAATATTGCTCACAACTTAATAGGAACATTAGATTCATTTTTGGTAGTTGAAAAAATTGCAGTTCTTGAGGAGAAAATTGAAAAATTAGAAAAAGATAAAGAAAGAATAAAATCCAAGGCAAAGGATTTAAAGTGTAAACTAGGCCCTAAACTAGATAACCTCATTTCTTTGAGAAAAGAGATTTTTGAGGCTCTGGTTCCAGGACTTAAGACACTGGAAGAGAAAATGTGCATACTCACCTGTACAATTCAGAGAATAGAAGCAGCAATAAAGGACAACGAAAGGTTCATCGACAGTCAAAATTTTGCATTGGCGGACATCTATCAAATTGTAACCCACCAGTTACAAGGAACTAGGCAGAAATCACACTCCATTGACATTGAATGTCAACCTTTGTCATTGATGCCAAAGGGGGAGTAGTGGAGATGAGAAAAATGATCAGCAGAAGACATCATCAACTCAGGGGGAGCACACATTTTGGTAACACAGTTTTGATAGTTTTGGTAGATTCTTTTGGACAAACATTTTTGGACACTTTTTGGATTTTTGTCATGAGTGTTGGCATCAATGCCAAAGGGGGAGATTGTTGGCAAATGCACACTCCAATGAAAAATTGTAGGTGATTGAAGGTATTGTCATTGATGGCAAACTTACAATCATATGATATCGGTAGACACTGGCACCGACAAACTCTACACTGACATACATTCACCGGCACCAAAAAGATTGATTAGCATCGCCCTGGCCGACAAGATTTTATTTATTGCAAAATGTAATTAATTGTAATATCTTTTTGAAAGCCGACAAGGCATATTGAATAAGGCTCATATATAAGTATGAGATCTTAGAGAACATTTGTATGTAGGATATATGATGGATATTATGTGTGAATACTAAGGCAGAGTTTGGTATAAGGTTTTGGAAGTTGCGGAGCTTAAACCGGTACTAGATCTGGCATAGCAAATGCCCTTTTGTAGTAGTACATAACATTGGATTTTCATAATCCATTTTTGTAAGTCAGTGAGACTTCTCTTTTTGTATGTAAGTAGTGAGCTTTAGGCAGTTGGCCTTGCAGTTGGCCTTCCTGCATGTGCAGGCCCCTATTGTAATAGTAATATTCTCTTATTGGCCAGTAAGTGAATATTGTGGGTCACAAATCCCGCCGAGGTTTTTCCCACACCGGGTTTCCTCATTAAAAATATTGTGTTATGGTGTGTCTTTTATGTTGTGGTTGTTGTTCTTATTTATTGCATTAATTTTGGTTTGCCGGTACACATTTTTGGAATGTTTTTCATTTAATAAGTTAAGAAAATCAATTAACCGGTTAGATACTAATTCACCCCCCCCCCTCTCAGTATCTTTGGGAATCCTAACATAACTTTGCACTAATACATTTGGCCTAAAATTCCGACAAAGGTTTCCAATGAAGAAGGCATATTGTGACCAAATTTGATTTTCTTTAAATGCCTGCATTTGTCGGAATTATGACGATAATTCAACATTTGGTTTTGATGGAGAAGGAATTGGCAATGAAATTTGTGTTTTTTTTGAAAAAGTGCTCGCGTTCATTAAAATTCTGATGACCATGAACATTACTTTAAAAAAAACCAAAAAAAACCATGTCATTTGTTAAACATTAGTCTCGCGTCGATCTCTACCATATTCACAAACAAATTGGACACAGTTCTGGATTGTGGTGCTGCCGAGATTCGGTTGAAGAAATAAGGTAGGGTAATCAACCAATTCATTCACAGGATGTTTTCTTGAAGAAAAAATTGTTATGTTTGTGACAATGTGTCGAATTTTTTTTATGTAGTGATGAAATTGTTTGAATTTTGCATAGGAGGTTACATTTGTGTTGGTTGATGATGAAGTTTTATCTTTATTATAATGAATTTTTCTACTCATAATTTTTTTTTCCCTAGCTCATATCCAGTCTGGTAGAAAAAGAGATAAATAAGATTGATTTGGATAGTTGATCAAATGAAATGATCAATTATCCTCTTTATAGGCATAACCTCTTAGGGAAGACCCTAATTAAGGAGCAAGATGACCTAAACTTGCGTGATCAAATAGGGAAGAACATGGATTGTGCCACTCTTGTATCTGTCATCCGTTGGAAGGGGCCTGAATGTAGGCTCTAGCTGAGGAGCTTACCTTGGGTATGGATGCTAGTATATATGGTTGTGATAGAAACTCCTTGCTGCAAGACCGTCAAACCACTATGTAGTGATCGAGTGCCATTTTTTGTCGGTGTTTTGGAAGGGAGGATAAGCGTACCATGATAGGAAGGTGGCATAAAATGAAAGCTGGGAGGTATAAGGTTATGAGGTGTGGGTTAGGATAAGATAGGGAGGTAAGTGATGAAGGATCTAATGATGAAAGAGTAAGTTGTATGTTAGATTTCCCGACATAACATGGATAGGAGTAGGCAAAGTAACAAGTCCCACTGTGATTGGTAAGGTGATAATACCTAATGAAGACTTAGCCACATTATCAAAGCCTCGAATGGGATGAGAGTCAGGCTCAATTAGGAATGTATCCACATTCATCTTATGCAAGAGATTAATGCTACACACATTAAGGCCAGAGCCATTATCTACTAGTGTTCGTCTTATAGAAGTGTCATTTATGATAACCACAATCATCAAGGGATCATATTGATGTTGAATTTCACTAGTAGGCAACTCATCTTGGGTAAACACAATTTGAGCTTTAGGATTCATAACAAAGTTAACTAAAGATTCTATATTACTAGATGTATTCGATGGAGGAACATTCAAATCTTTCAAGGCATCTTGTAACATTCCATGATGAGCGGAAGAAGTTTGAATCAAATCCCAAAGGGATATCTTAGCCGGAGTAGTTTTAAGTTGTTCTATGAGATCATATTCCTTACCAAGAACTTGTGAAATACGAGGAGCTTGAGGAAGAATAGGTTGGGAAGGAGGAAGCGAAGTTGGGATAACTAGAGGAGGATTAGGTTGCCTATTGTTTCTTGTGTTATAAGTATGGGAAACCGCATGATAACTCTCTCTAGTCAGTTGCTTAGCATACTCATAAGGGCTCTTAGAAGAATAACCTCCTTGCATAGTAATAATAGGTTTTTTAGGAGTGTAAAAAGAATCATTACCATAACCACCTTGAACCACTAAGATAGGCTTATTTAACGGTTGAGAATTTTGAGAAGGATAAGCACCTTGGATAGTGAAGAGAGGTTTGTTAGGTGTTTCATTCACATATATCAAATTGATTGAGGATGGTTTAGAGGAATGAACAGAAGTGTTGGAAGAATTGTTGATAGTCTTCTCTTGCACTAAAATCTTATCACGGATTAGATCAATTTTAGGAGAGAGACAAGGCGTAGGCATTGATGTTCTAGTAGGAAGAGGAAAGGTCATATCATCCTCTATCATCAAATGACCTACATGGGGAATAAACTCTCTAGGAGAAGGATCAACATTACTCTCTAAAGTCTCACTTTTGAGATGGAGATCTTTGAAAGAGATGTTAACCATCTTGTTTTGAACTAGGGTTTCCTTATGAGTAGAACCAAGTTGAGGAGAGGGAGATGCTTTATTTTTAGAGGGAGAATGATTGAGATTCGAGGAAGGTGAGAAACTATCAAGGGAGTTTTCAATCTTGATTTAATCCCCTTTGGCTAGGGGTAGAGAATAATCTACACCTTCTTCTAATGGTTCATCCCAAATAGTGAGGTTGTTGAAAGGAATGTTTGAAGTATTGTCAATTTCGGGAGAGGAGATAACATTGTTTATTAATTCCTCATCCTTAGGAGGGAGAGCATCAATAGATGTGTTAAATTAATCCTCTTTCCTCAAAATATATTCAATATGATCTTTAGGGGAGAGAGAATTAAGGAAATTGCTTATTATTTCATCTTCTTTCTCTAAGGGATGCTTATGGGTAAGACAAACTTTAGGAGAAGGGTAAGCATTTATCATTAATTCATCATCTCTAGTGGGAATTTTGTTGGAAAAGGAAATGCCATCACTAGGAAATGTAGGGATAATGTCATCTTCTTGCACAAAAGGATCCTCATGAAGGGAGTGTTTTTTAGGAGGAACATGAACATATTTCTCCAAAGATTCATGCTTAGGAAGGAGATCTTTGAAAGAAGTGTTCATAACCTCTTGTTGCACTAACATGCCCCCATTGGAAGGACCAACTTTAGGAGAAAATAATTCAATGTCCATCAATACCTTTTCACTTAGAGAGGCATCATGGAGGGAAGGTGAAGTAACATTAAGAAAGGTGTTTATGATATCATTCTCTTCCATTAGGATAGCTAAATAGGAAGGGCACATTTTAGGAGAATTATCAAGATCACTCTTAAAGACTTCATCCTTAGAGCATGGGAGAGTCTCAAAGGGATTGGTAGAAACTCTTTTAGGCACTAAAATGTTGTTATAGATGGGGGGAGGTTCTTTAGGAGAAGGAAAAATTGAAACAAGGGAAGCTAACCCATTATCACATCTATGAGATGAATGCATCATGACAACAATTTTCCTCTTTCAAATGATAACACATGCAAAATAGAAGGAAATGTTTAATTTTAACCAATGCAAGCACTTAGAATGTGGATTTAGAAAATGAAATTTATGATTCAAATGACTTCCTAAATCAGATTTGAAATTATTGATCCAATTAAGCTATCCACAATTTCAACTTTGAAATGAAAAATTAGGGTTTTAGCAAAAATTTCCTCTAAATTTTTGAATCTTGCAAGAAATTAAAACTTGTAAATAGCATAAACACTCAAATTTGAAAACGTAAATCAGAATTAGAGAAGATTGGAGTTCACGTTGGGTTCACCAAAATGTGTGGGGGAAAAAGTGACACTAAGCAAACAGGCCCTAATCTCACTTTCAAGCACACACTTGTGGAATACGAAAGAGCCTAGAGGTATCACACAATTGGCTACTTCTTTTTGTGGAAGAGAGAGAGCCACGGGCTACCTATTAGAATTTCTATTCCCTTGTTGTAAATGATAGATAGAATGATGCAAGTTCAATCCCTAACCCCAAAGTGCAAGTATGAACTAATAACAAGATTACAGAATTGAACTTAAATGATGGA
The DNA here is from genome assembly GCF_030272615.1 of Cryptomeria japonica. Classification (NCBI taxonomy): domain Eukaryota; kingdom Viridiplantae; phylum Streptophyta; class Pinopsida; order Cupressales; family Cupressaceae; genus Cryptomeria; species Cryptomeria japonica. Next base: position 694,347,215 of record NC_081415.1, on the reverse strand, counting down.
AAGCTGTAAACACAAGGACAAGACAAGAATGTAAATGTGTACCTGGTGTTAAAATATGAATGAAAATGTTCGGGACGGTGGCGCAAGTGCCACTGTCCTGAATCTGCCCCTGAAACTGCTCCGAAAACTGCTATTTTGCACTCTGGAAAAGCTGTCAAAAATGCTGAAAATGCTATCTGTCAGGAGGACCAGGGCGCCCAGCGCCCCTGTCCCAGGGACTAGGGCGCCCAGCGCCCCTGTCCTGGCAGGAGCAGGGCGCCCCATGCTCCTGTCCTGGTCTTTTGCTCTAAAATTTGGTGGGAAGGTCGGTCTCAGTCTGCTTCTCCCGGATCTGCAACCTGCGGCGTCGTCCGAGTCGCGAAACCTGCACTTATATCTGAAAAGGTGTTTGGGCGGCTATATAGGGTTTTGCCTTAGTCAAACCCCCACTTCGATGATTTCCACCTCCACGAATAGCCAAGTTGTATTGTAAAATGTATTGTGTGTGCAGACCTAGTGTGTGTGTGCAAGGTCCTTAAATGCAAGAAAGCAAACTAGAGCAACCTAGAAAGTAAACCCTAATTGCTTGTAAATGATAATGTAAATTCTCTAAATCAAGATGCAAAGTGATCTAAAGCATGAATAAAGGATATATTGAAGCTTATGCAAAGACATGGAAACCACATGAAATCATACCCAACCCTCAAGGGAGGAGTACAAGCCAATCTTCAGTCGGTAATCTCCTATTGTTCTTCAATGTCTTCCAAGCCCTAAATGGATGAATGAAATTGATAAATGCTTGATAGAAGGATGTTGAATGTTGTTGAAGTCTTCAAAGATCTGCTCTTTCGCTGCATAGAAGGTCCCTCAAAACCAAAAATTTGGATCCTTTCAAATGAAGAAAGAGAGCTCTTATGTATGAAACCCTAAGTCTTAATTTCAACTTTAGGCCGACTTAGAGATTGAATCTCCCGCCAATTTCTTGGGGTTAAGCTTTATTTTATGATTGGATCGCGCTCCTAAAATTTCGGGAAAAATGTCCGGGACCATGTTGCACTCCGGGCGCCATGGTCCTGACAACTTTTCACCAAATTTTCAGGACTGTCGGATATGATGATTTTAGAGAGAATCCCGAAGTTACAGGTGATTTCGAGATGTTTTGACCCCCGAAATCAAGCCCCCAAGTTCAAAATAGGACCTAATTAGGGTTTTTGATTAAATGATGTATTGGAAGAATAAAATGAAAGGGGCACACTTTAATGAAAAGGGCCCAACTTTATGATATGGGAGATGATAAAATAGAACCTTAGACCTAATTAACTTAATTAATTAAGTGCTAAGGGGAAATGCAATGCAAAATGAAAAATGCACCAAGGCGGGTGCTAAACTAGGTGTGAAATTGTACCACCCTAGCAAGTGCGTACAATTTACGACGCTACATTTAGCCCCCACTTTAGCGGTCATATGAACACTACGTGCATATGCAAGCTAAAGTACAGAAAAGTAAACATTATTTGAAAAAGGATATATCCATAAGTCTGTCAAACGAAGCCCCCAGTGGTATCTGCAGTACATAGTTAGGAACTGCACCCTACAAAACACACGTTAGATCACAAAATCACCTAATGCTTACTAAGGAAGGTGATGAAAATTCGAGGGTAGCTATATGCCCCCCCCTGTTTCGGCTTGCTAATTTTAGTGAGTTGAAACAGGGTATCATGTTTACCACTCTAAATTGTTAAAGAATATTGATGACAAATGCTCACAAGAAGATTTGATATGAGATCAAAAACTAATGGAGAATCATTTGGTAAGAAAGAGGACTAAATCTCAATTCCAACACAACAAAGAGTTTGAGGTTTTGAGAGTTCTCTAGCACAAGATGAAGGATGTAAATGGAAACAAAATGCAAAGAGAAGAAAAGAAAGGAAAAGAGCATGAATACACACATTGGTGATCTATGAGAAGAATAGTGAGAGAGAAAACATGGACTTCTCGCCCCTAGATCTTGTCTAGGTGATCCATGGGAAAAAGGACATGGAAAACTAGCCCCCAGAGTCTATCTAGGTGATCCATGTAAGGGAGGAGAGTGAGAAAGTCTAGCCTTATGCCGCTAGTTCCACTCAACCTCATGCATGTGTGTGTAAGTGAGGTTAGAAGCATCTCATAGGAGTCTATGCCCGAGTATGCTACAACCTGTATATGTATAGTACAAAAGAGTGACATCTCGCTCTAAGAGTCTATGCTCTGGTTTCGAGAATGACCCATTGCTCAAAAAGTGTAATGTTTATGTCATAATCAAAGTAGAACAAGGATACCTACCTTCATCACAAAAGAAGATACCCCCAAAAATGCAACAATGTCATAGATCCAAGCAAGAGAGTTTTACACTCTTTAAGAAAGGATAAGATAGTTGAAAAGGGATATCTTGTAGTATGTGTAAAGGAGATCCTTAGAGGAGAAGAGATTTTTGTACAAAAGACACCTATCCCCAAGAGGAATTGTCTTAGACAAATATAACATCTTCTAGAATAAGACAAAGAAGAGAATAAGAATGCAATACTTCCTTCTTTTGCGAGGTGAAAGTGATTCTTAATGAAGGATGACGCTCTTTTTAACCCAATTGGGAGAGTGAATTCATTATGGATGTATTTTACCAAGTGCAAAAGAGGTTGTAGTCAAGGACTTACACCTCTTGTAAGAAAGAATCCTGGAACCAACAACAACAAATGCATACAAGGAATAACATCAAATAATAAAGTTCACACCATCCACGGAATAGGAAAAAGTGGATCCTTAGATAAAAATAAGGAAATATCATTACCTCAATGAGAAGGACTTACACAATCTTCTAGGGAGAGATTTGGACATAAGCAAAAGAAGAGATATATGAAATCACTCTTGTCCCCATAGAAACAAGAGATAACATAGAAAATTTAGGCTATTATGTTGCTTCAAAAATATGATTGCACTTGAAATTGTACCATCATGAATGACAATGAGCCCCCAGTAAATGAGCTACCAATGTCACATAATGATGAGCAACATAATAGCCATTAATGTTATTTAAAGACATGATAGACTGAATGAGGTATTTGAATATGACATGCTAAATGCTCAACTATAAGTGAGATCAAAAACATGTGTAAAATGATAAAAATTGAACAAAAAAAGTCACAAGAAATCTTAGGAGAGGGATGAGTGTAATTTATTAAAGCCTTATCCCTAGAGGAAAGGACTTTATGATGAATAGGAGATAAAGATTCATAAGTGGATTTAGAAATTTGAGGGGAGTCATAAAGAGACTTGTTCATCGCCAAGATTTCCTTATGAGGGGAATGAGAGTTGATAGAAGTAGAAGATGATTTAGTTGAAGTGAGATCATCATCACTACTAAATATAGCATTCACATTGAGAGATGGTCTTTTAGATGCTTTGGTACGTCTGCAGGGATTATAGCTGAGTCCAAAGGCATAATTTTGAAAATTAGTCTCTAGAGGAACTTTTATCCCTTGTTCATGAGCACCACAACCATTTCCATGATACCCATGCTTAGCAAAAATGCGAAAACCACGACCATAACGATCAGCCATTTCAGGAAGAGAAGGTGGTTTTTCATAAGACAAAGAATCAAATCCTTCAACATTAGAAGTGTGAGGAGAAGAAGTTTGAGAAGCGGCCACAAAATTATTGCTCATAGGTTCAAGTAAGACTGATTGATCTCTAGTTTCTTCCTTCTTTTTACCTTTAAGATCTCTAGGAGGAACCCTATATTCACCTACAAAGGTGGGATTAAAATCAAGGGATCCCCAATCATCTTCTGCGAGAACCTTCTTAGGATCAAAAGCCTTTTCATGTGTAGATTCAAGTCGAGAAGGATCTTCTTCAGGAGCTTCAGACTCATCCAAAGAATTTTGATTATTAGAGGGTGATGATTCATCCATAGGTATCTTGTTCAAAGAGTCATTACTAGAAGAGGAAGGCTTAGATGTTTGCAAACAAGCTTGAAGATTAGTGTCACCTATCAAGGTATATGTCTTATTGTTATAAATGAATTTAACTTGTCTATGCAATGTAGAGAGGACAGCTTGCATACTGTGAATCCAAGGTCTCCCTAATAACAAGTTGTATGTTAGCTTTCCTAACATAACATGGATAGGAGTAGGCAAAGTAACAGGTCCCACTGTGATTGGTAAGGTGATAATACCTAATGAAGACTTAGCATGTTATCAAAGCCTCGAATGGGATGAGAGTCAGGCTCAATTAGGGATGTATCCAGATTCATCTTATGCAAGAGATTAATGCTACACACATTAAGGTCAGAGCCATTATCTACTAGTGTTCGTCTTATAGCAGTGTCATTTATGATAACCACAATCATCAAGGGATCATATTGATGTTGAATTTCACTAGTAGGCAACTCATCTTGGGTAAACACAATTTGAGCTTTAGGATTCATAACAGAGTTAACTAAAGATGCTATATTACTAGATGTATTCGGTGGAGGAACATTCAAATCTTTCAAGGCATCTTGTAACATTCCATGATGAGCGGAAGAAGTTTGAATCAAATCCCAAAGGGATATCTTAGCCGGAGCAGTTTTAAGTTGTTCTATGAGATCATATTCCTTACCAAGAACTTGTGAAATACAAGGAGCTTGAGGAAGAATAGGTTGGGAAGGAGGAAGCGAAGTTGGGATAACTGGAGGAGGATTAGGTTGCCTATTGTTTCTTGTGTTATAAGTATGGGCAAACACATGATAACTCTCTCTAGTCAGTTGCTTAGCATACTCATAAGGGCTCTTAGAAGAATAACCTCCTTGCATAGTAATAATAGGTTTTTTAGGAGTGCAAAAAGAATCATTACCATAACCACCTTGAACCACTAAGATAGGCTTATTTAACGGTTGAGAATTTTGAGAAGGACAAGCACCTTGGATAGTGAAGAGAGGTTTGTTAGGTGTTTCATTCACATGTATCAAATTGATTGAGGATGGTTTAGAGGAATGAATAGAAGTGTTGGAAGAATTGTTGATAGTCTTCTCTTGCACTAAAATCTTATCACAGATTAGATCAATTTTAGGAGAGAGACAAGGCGTAGGCATTGATGTTCTAGTAGGAAGAGGAAAGGTCATATCATCCTCTATCATAAAATGACCTACATGGGGAATAAACTCTCTAGGAGAAGGATCAACATTACTCTCTAAAGTCTCACTTTTGAGATGGAGATCTTTGAAAGAGATGTTAACCATCTTGTTTTGAACTAGGGTTTCCTTATGAGTAGAACCAAGTTGAGGAGAGGGAGATGCTTTATTTTTAGAGGGAGAATGATTGAGATTCGAGGAAGGTGAGAAACTATCAAGGGAGTTTTCAATCTTGATTTCATCCCCTTTGGATAGGGGTAGAGAATAATCTACACCTTCTTCTAATGGTTCATCCCAAATAGTGAGGTTGTTGAAAGGAATGTTTGAAGTATTGTCAATTTCGGGAGAGGAGATAACGTTGTTTATTAATTCCTCATCCTTAGGAGGGAGAGCATCAATAGATGTGTTAAATTCATCCTCTTTCCTCAAAATATATTCAATATGATCTTTAGGGGAGAGAGAATTAAGGAAATTGCTTATTATTTCATCTTCTTTCTCTAAGGAATGCTTATGGGTAAGACAAACTTTAGGAGAAGGGTAAGCATTTATCATTAATTCATCATCTCTAGTGGGAATTTTGTTGGAAAAGGAAATGCCATCACTAGGAAATGTAGGGATAATGTCATCTTCTTGCACAAAAGGATCCTCATGAAGGGAGTGTTTTTTAGGAGGAACATGAACATATTTCTCCAAAGATTCATGCTTAGGAAGGAGATCTTTGAAAGAAGTGTTCATAACCTCTTGTTGCACTAACATGCCCCCATTGGAAGGACCAACTTTAGGAGAAAATAATTCAATGTCCATCAATACCTTTTCACTTAGAGAGGCATCATGGAGGGAAGGTGAAGTAACATGAAGAAAGGTGTTTATGATATCATTCTCTTCCTCTAGGATAGCTAAATAGGAAGGGCACATTTTAGGAGAATTATCAAGATCAGTCTTAAAGACTTCATCCTTAGAGCATGGGAGAGTCTCAAAGGGATTGGTAGAAACTTTTTTAGGCACTAAAATGTTGTTATAGATGGGGGGAGGTTCTTTAGGAGAAGGAAAAATTGAAACAAGGGAAGCTAACCCATTATCACATCTATGAGATGAATGCATCATGACAACAATTTTCCTCTTTCAAATGATAACACATGCAAAATAGAAGGAAATGTTTAATTTTAACCAATTAAAGCACTTAGAATGTGGATTTAGAAAATGAAATTTATGATTCAAATGAGTTCCTAAATCAGATTTGAAATTATTGATCCAATTAAGCTATCCACACTTTCAACTTTGAAATGAAAAATTAGGGTTTAGCAAAAATTTCCTCTAAATTTTTGAATCTTGCAAGAAATTAAAACTTGTAAATAGCATAAGCACTCAAATTTGAAAATGTAAATCAGAATTAGAGAAGATTGGAGTTCACGTCGGGTTCACCAAAATGTGTGGGGGAAAAAGTGACACTAAGCAAACATGCCCTAATCTCACTTTCAAGCACACACTTGTGGAATACGAAAGAGCCTAGAGGTATCACACAATTGGCTACTTCTTTTTGTGGAAGAGAGAGAGCCACGAGCTACCTATTAGGATTTCTATTCCCTTGTTGTAAATGATAGATAGAATGATGCAAGTTCAATCCCTAACCCCAAAGTGCAAGTATGAACTAATAACAAGATTATAGAATTGAACTTAAATGATGGAAAGCTGTAAACACAAGGACAAGACAAGAATGTAAATGCATACCCGGTGTTAAAATATAAATGAAAATGTTCGGGACGGGGGCGCGGGCACCACTGTCCTGAATCTGCCCCTGAAACTGCTCCAAAAACTGTTGTTTTGCACTCTGGAAAAGCTGTCAAAAATGGTGAAAATGCTGTCTGTCAGGAGGACCAGGGCGCCCAGCGCCCCTGTCCCAGGGACTAGGGTGCCTAGTGCCCCTGTCCTGGCAGGACCAGGGCACCCCACGCCCCTGTCCTAGTCTTTTGCTCTGAAATTTGGTGGGAAGGTCGGTCTCAGTCTGCTTCTCCCGGATCTGCAACCTGCGGCATCGTCCGAGTCCCGAAATCTGCACTTATATCCGAAAAGGTGTTTGGGCAGCTATATAGGGTTTTGCCTTAGTCAAACCCCCGCTTCGGTGATTTCCACCTCCACGAATAGCCAAGTTGTATTGTAAAATGTATTGTGTGTGCAGACCTAGTGTGTGTGCAAGGTCCTTAAATGCAAGAAAGCAAACTAGAGCAACCTAGAAAGTAAACCCTAATTGCTTGTAAATGATAATGTAAATGCTCTAAATCAAGATGCAAAGTGATCTAAAGCATGAATAAAGGATATATTGAAGCTTATGCAAAGACATGGAAACAACATGAAATCATACCCAACCCTCAAGGGAGGAGTACAAGCCAATCTTCAGTCGGTAATCTCCTATTATTCTTCAATGTCTTCCAAGCCCTAAATGGATGAATGAAATTGATAAATGCTTGATAGAAGGATGTTGAATGTTGTTGAAGTCTTCAAAGATCTGCTCTTTCGCTGCATAGAAGGTCCCTCATAACCAAAAATTCGGATCCTTTCAAATGAAGAAAGAGAGCTCTTATGTATGAAACCCTAAGTCTTAATTTCAACTTTAGGCTGACTTAGAGATTGAATCTCCCACCAATTTCTTGGGGTTAAGCTTTATTTTATGATTGGATCGCGCTCCTAAAATTTCGGGAAAAATGTCCGGGACCATGTTGCACTCCGGGCGCCATGGTCCCGACAACTTTTCACCAAATTTTTAGGACTGTCGGATATGATGATTTTAGAGAGAATCCCAAAGTTATAGGTGATTTTGAGATGTTTTGACCCCCGAAATCAAGCCCCCAAGTTCAAAATAGGACCTAATTAGGGTTTTTGATTAAATGATGTATTGGAAGAATAAAATGAAAGGGGCACACTTTAATGAAAAGGGCCCAACTTTATGATATGGGAGATGATAAAATAGAACCTTAGACCTAATTAACTTAATTAATTAAGTGCTAAGGGGAAATGCAATGCAAAATGAAAAATGCGCCAAGGCGGGTGCTAGACTAGGTGTGAAATTGTACCACCCTAGCAAGTGCGTAAAATTTACGACGCTACAATATATATATATATATATATATATATATATATATATATATATATATATGTTATGTCTGGCAGTAACGTTATGTTATTTTAATGTTGTTTGAATAAATAGATAAAATTTACCTTCTTAACTTAATATGATATTAACTATCATTGACTTGATTAAGAACATCTTAACCTATATTCAATGATGCACAAATCTGAATTTAAATATGTATATCATAGTGGCTTATATATACTCTAATGCTAATTCAAGAAATTCATACTTATATGTACCTGATACTGAACTTACCCCTATCTTTATCCCTACTGGTAGACTATCATTATTCATCCTGTATATGTTCTCTAAACTTGGGCATTAAGGTTGTCCTATGCATTATCATGTGACTAGTTTTTCTTGTTCTTAGGGTTGCCTATTGCTCTAAACATGATTAGGCTTTTTCACTATGTTGACTACCACCTTTAATGGACTTCCATCATGAAGACTTATTACTATTACCCTCTTTGACTGTCACAAGATGACTAAAATGTTTGCATAGATCTAGGACTAGTAAGATCCTTATATAGTTACTAGGAGTCATGTCAGAGACACATAAAGCATGATACCCAAGTTAGTAAGATCCTCTAATACTTAGTCATAGATCACATTCTAACAATAAATAGAAGGTCATATCTTGGTAACCTAACTAGTCCATGAGTAGTAGCTCAAAATGTTATCAAAGCTAGGCTAGGTTAGGAGCCCCAAGAACCTATAATGTGTCTTATAATGGGTGTTGAAAATAATCTACACTCAAGCCAACAATGGAATGGTAAGAAAGGGGGCAATAGAGAAATTTATTAATAAATAGAATGCCTTAAGTTGGATTCCTATCTATTTTATGAGTATTAGCTTAACATTTTTTTGCGTAAATAACATCTACTCCCACTACCATAGATCTAATTTCCACTATTTCTCCTTCCACAACCTCTAGTCACCTTCATGTACCAAAGCCACTAGTGCCACACCTTTAGTACTTACATCCTTCACTTATCATCCACCATATGGCCTATTTATCAAATTTATTTCTTCTACATGTAAAATCTATATGCACAAGATGGAATGACAATGGGTAAATTTAAAAGCCATATTGCACAACCTTTGCTAAAATCCTTTCTGCCAGTGCCAAAATGTGAGGTTTGTAACAAGATGCAACATCCATCAAAGCATAATAGAGAAGAGATTTCTAAAAAGATGGTAGATCAAACAATGTAGGAAAGAATCAATTAAAAATAAATACAAGATTGTAGTTTATAGAGTTAACTTCATTTTTTCTTTTTGTGGCAGTGAATTTCATAGTGTTTTAAAGAAGATACCAGAATTTTTCCAAAAAATGTCAAAACCCTGCCTAGTGTTTATCGAGAGGAGTAAATAATGTATAGTTTGGTCTCCCATGCATATAAATTAACCCAAATGTGTGGGAAGGCCTTTTTTCATGCTATGTATCATATTATTTCATGTGCAGGGCTCCAAATTAGATTTGGTATGTGTTTGGGCATGAGGACAATCTGCTATCTCTATATATCAGACAGTAAAAGGCAGTAAGAGTGAAGAATTTGGTGGGAAGACCAAGCGATTGGTATTTTGAAGTGGTTGATGACAAAGAGAGGGGTGAGGTGACCCTATGCAACCTTCAGAAGGGTTTGTGGATCAAAACCAAATGAAATAGATTAAATTTGTATGACTGTCCTAAGGGTATTGATTGTCATAGTCATAGTTTTACTAGTGATATTTTTTTGGTTTTGACAGAGTTGTGTTTGTAAACGCAAGAGTGGACATGTAATGGAGTCACGAGATGTCTAGTTAAGACTGCATCAATACTTAACAATGACATAGTGTGTAGGCACCTAAAATATGAAAGGACTACATATTGGAAGGCGTGTGTGATGATGCCATGAAAGGTCTGATATCCTTATGTATTAGACTAACAAAACCAGTTGAAGACAAAAAAAAAATGCATTGAGAAGGCAAAAGGTTGAATTGCCTAATGTTTGTTGTTGAAGTGATGTGTGGGGACCCTGCCAAGTCAAATACCTTGTTGTAGTTTCAAAGGGTGGAAAAAGAATAAGCATTTTATTTACCATCCTAATAGACCATCCATCATAACAATTATTACCAATGATGTGTGTGTTGCAAACAAAGTTCTAGAGGAAGGCTCTTTCTATTGTAATACCAAGTGAGTGTTCATAGACCTTGTGTAGGGTCCTCCAAGCCTAGAGCAAGGATTTTGAAGCCTAGATACATTGATTTGGCCTTGTGGCCATCAATGAGTGTTGACCCAATAGGAGAAGTCTTGAGACTGACAATTTTGGAAGTGTGGAATTGTTGAGAGCCAACACTTATGCGTGAACCCCGTCTTCATGTATTATGATTAGTTTCCATGATACTTGATCCTATCCTCATGGTGTTGGCTCAATTCATAGTAGTGTGTTTTGTTGAAGAAACATGATGTGAGAAGTTTGATGCAGAGGCAAGGGTAGAACTCAATATTTTATATTAGGACAACAACCAAATTGATTAGGCAAGTCAAATAAGGTCTCTCCAATGTTTAGGATACACAAGGGCAGCATTAGTCATGTAAGTTTAGGATACACAAGATTAAAGAAGCTCATCGTAATGGAGATTCCAATGTTATGCAAAGGGAAATTGATTTAGCATGTGGTTTAAGAGATAAATAGGTACATATAAATTTATTAATCACCCATATGTTTATCAACTCACAATGCAATAAATTTTACATGTTTGACATATTGCAGGTCAAACACCACAACGCTATGCGTTGCAATGGTCATAAATTTCACATAAAAAAGTTGGATGACACGAAGAAAACTTGTGATTCTAGCATCACTGCAGTCTTTGAGGTGACAAATATAAATGACATACATCCTCAACAATCTCAAAATCAATACTATGGTATTTTGGATGATATAATTGAGTGTGACTTTAATTCCTTCAAATTAGTTTTGTTCATCGTCAAATGGTATAGGATACGATTGAATAAAAATGATCCTGATAGAATTATTATTGAACATGATAATGGTTTTACAATGGTTAATACAAGGTCATCTGAACCAGTTGGGGATGAGCCCTATGTTCTTCCAAGCCAATGTGAACAAGTATTTTACTTAGAAGTTCCACATAAATCAGGTTGGTCATTTGTTGTTAGACATGATCCAAGAGGAAGACCGATCATGATCATGATCGACAGTTTCTTGAAGAAGAAGAAGAAGAAAAAGAAGAAGAAGAAGAAGAATAAGAAGAAGGAGGAGAAGGAGAAGGAGAAGGAGAAGGAGAAGGAGGTGATGGTGATGGTGATGATGACGATGGCAAAGATGATGGTGGTGATGATGATGATGATGATGATGATGATGATGATGATGATGATGATGATGATGATGATGATGACGATGACGATGATGATGATGATGACGATGATGATGATGATGATGATGGGAATGATGATCATGATGTTCATGATGATTAATGAAATGTATGAGGTATGCGATTAGTATATTATCTATTTAATATTGATTTCTTGATAGAATTTTTTTTACATAATTAATTCATTATGTTTTGAATTATAATGCCATTACATAGTTAATTCATGATGCACCTTTTAATATGGAGATGGAGATAGGGAGAGTGACTATTTATGTCATTTTTTAAACTTTGTGTTTATTTATGGAATTTGGATTGTTTATTAGCTATGTGATGGATGTTGATTTAAAATACATATGTGATGGATTACATGTTTATGATGATACATGTGACATTTTTTGAACTTTGTGCTTATTTATAGAATGTGGATTATTTATTACCTATGTGATAGGTGGTGATTTATGATACACATGTGATGGATTACATGTTTATGATGACACATATGTGATGCTAATTATGATGCTCAATTACATATATGATGATACATCATGTGATGCTTATGATACATATGTATTTATTGTTTATAAACTTGCAAATGTAGTAATGCTTATGATGCTCAATTGATGGTGTTGATTTCATGTAAAGTCATTGTGTGATAATGTCACCCTGTCATGCCCAAAATTTAGGGCAAGAACGGGATAATGTTTTTTTTTAAATAACAACTATATAACAAAAAGTTCGCTAACACGACATGCACTAACATGTTTTGCCAAACTATATTCGAGCTAACTCTGATATTAAATCAAGTAACGAAATAAATTTAAAATTTATTTGCGGAATACTAAATGATTTGATTTATTTTCTCATCAAACTTAGTCAATAGATTAATTAAATCAAACTCATTAAAATAGTAGATAAAGGTAAGATTAATCTCCAATAACCAATACCGGTATTTTTCCCTAGGAAACTAATTAATTTAGTCCTAACTCTTAGATCATAAAAGTTTATAATTCATTCAACATTAATTAAAATAAGATTAAACTAAATCGGCTAAGGTTCAATTAAATTAGTAATAATTATTTTCCTATAAAGTGTAAATATTTCCCAATAGCCAAATTAACCTTACCCAACTTAATATAAAGTTCTATTGAATTTCAAACAAAATAATTTCATAACTTAAACACAACCCCATATGTTTATTAAAAAAAACAAATATAATTTATAACCACATATTAAAATATTTAATCCAAAATTGTCTTATTCTCTTATACTTTCAAACTCAAAATGTATTGGTATATATATATATATATATATATATATATATATATATATATATATATATATATATATATATATATATATATATATATATATATATATTAATTTCCACTTCTTTAGAAAAATCCCCATGCAAACCCTAAATTTAAAATACATTATAAAATAAACCTCTCTATATTTTTTTTCTATTTCTTTATTATCCTTTTTACCCTAGCTCTAATCGAGCTAGGGTTTAATATTTTTTTTATGCTCATTGATTATGTAGGGCCGAATGGAGGTTTTATGCGGCGGTAATGGCGATTTGGCGGAGGAGGCACCACCAGTGGGACGACCAACTGTGGGGTCACGGCCCACACAGTGGCCTTGGCCGTTGTGTGATCGCGGCCCGCATAGTGGGTGCGGCCACTGGTGCAAAGCACGGCCCACACAGGGAGCCGCAGGCCCCTGCGAGGGATGCAGCCCGCATAGAGGTTGCGGCTTCTATGAGGGACGCGGCCTGCACAGGGACTGTCTGCCCTGCATGGTCGAGGCCACGCCCTTTCCTTCCCCCATTTCCCTTTGCTCTAAATTTTTTTTTCTTTATTTTTTATTTTTATTTTTTTAAAATATAATATATATATATATGTAGACATCTAAAAATGGTCAACGCTTGTGGAGTCATACTTTAACATTTGCGCATTGCCTTATTTTAGAGTTTTTGCGTCGCATTAACATTTCTTCTATGTTGCGTACTTGGTCTTTATCATTTGTGAGCATCGAGTCCTTCTTCTGTATTCTTCATTTTTCTCGCTTTCGAATTAGGTCTTGTCGATAGCAATCTTTAATCATGATTTTGGTCGATCTTGTCAATCTTTTATCAACTTGTCAATCTCATCATTTTACGATCGATTCGTCATCGATCCTTGTCCTCTTCAATCATGTCAATTGGCACATATCAATTTGGTATCTTTATCAATATTGGTCAATTTGTTAACCAATTTCAATTGTTTATCAATCAAATCATTTATCAAGTCAGAATCATGATTAAGTCGAATCTACATCAATTATCTTTTGTCAAGACCTAATCTTCTAAGGTTTTATGATTTATTCATTTAATCTTGTTTGTCATTTTCCCTTTAAGATAAATGATTTATTTATTTATCCTAAGTCTTCTTGTCACAATTAAATGTTTATTTAATTGGCTAATTAATTCACTTATTTTTCTAATTTCATCAATTTCTAATTTCCTAATTTCCAATTCATCATTTCCACCTCATTTTCTAATTTGCTAATTTCAATTTCCACCTAATCAATTTCTCTCTAGTCTCTCCCTATTTTTGTGCTTCAGTGGAAGCATGAATTTCTCATGCGTCATACTGTTGGCATAGCAAGATGTCATAAAGCTTTCAGTCCTCTAACCTTTGCATTGGCAATATGTCATAATTCATGACATAGAAGGTGTCATAACCTTCTTCCTTGAACTCAATTGTGGCATTTTTGAAATCAATTGCCTCTAATATCAATTTCATGTTAATCTTGTCTTTTATCCGATTTATCTATAAATTGGATGAATTTCTTCAATCAAAGATCCCCAATTGATCGTATTTTTGAATCCCCTGATCCTTGGTCGAATCAATCATGCTTCGAGTATTCTTGCGCTATCATCTTGTCTACTTGCTTTCACATCATGCGCATGCACTAGTAGGTGAGATCCACAACAAAGCTATTTGAAGGAGAAAGAAGGAAAATGGAGCCACATGAAGGAGACATTCAAGTTTGCAATGGTTTTCATTTGAATTGATGTCTTGTTTTCATGTCTTTATTGAGTGTTTTTAGGATTGGTCATTGCAATTGAGTTTTTGTGATTGAGCTAGGCTAATGTTTATATTGCTTTGATGATTTCCAGATACCTATCTACATTAATTGGTGAACCCCATGTGAACTAACCCCCTAATCATGCTTTTGAGTGCTTTTGAGTTGATTTGCAGGTGAAAAACCCAAGAAACAGGGTAATGTAGGGTTTTCTGGGAACTTCTACACCTGTGTGAGACAATCTGCGCCTATGTCAAGCATTCTACACCTATGTCAAAGACTTCTATGCCTGTGTCAAAGGGATCTGCACCTGTGTTGCATCATTTTGTGCCTGTGTTATTGCATTCTCCGCCTGTGTCAAGCATTCTGCGCCTGTGTAAGGCCAGAAATAGACGTAAAAAAAGCAGTGTTTTTACTTGCAAATTGATTTGTTTTGCATTATGTTTCTGCTTTTTGGTTTTATGGGACTGATTCTTTGTGTAGCACTTGGCATTACGCATGGCAAAGACAAAGATGAAACTACTAATGAATTTTATGCAGATTCGATAGTCAAAGATCACACATATCAAACTTCTAACTTGGTGGTTTTGCAGGTTGCCTTGGATTACAACTAAACTTTGTGTTTGTAATTCATATTTAGGCACCTAGTATGATTTCTAAATAGGATGGAATGAACACATGTTTGCTTTGATTGTTGAGTTTGACATTGGAGTAGGAGAGTATGCTCTCATCCTTCTTAGGGTGATCAGAAATCTAGATCTTCGATATCATTCTCATGTTTTGATTGTGTGTTACCTTTAGAGGGCCTGCCTTCCCAACCATTTGCTTTTGCAAGCAAGTGACAATCGTGAGAAGGGAACAACCCAAAGTGAGTATGGCTAGAATACCTTGGCATTCTAACTCACTATAAATAAATACTTGATGAGCGAAAGCTTTGAAGGAAGGGTTACGTGGGAATTGTAGTTACTTGGGAAGTGATGACCCTTGAACTCTTTCTCATATCAACATCTAAGTAGGGCCTCATGGTCTAAATCGTGCTTGTGTGACTAAATTTGTTTGGTATCTTGGTGGGCTTAATGTCTCAATCACGCTTGCGTGACACCAAGGAGTAACGCTTAACAGAAATCCTTACTAAACACCTTGTATTTAGAGGCCAAAAATCCTTCTCGTTGCTTGAGAAAGACAAGTTCAGATACTTGGAAGAGATACTAAGTTCACCATGGGGAGATTTCCATGGGGACTGATGCTTGGCTGCCCTGAGAAGTGAGTGCCATGGAGGGGAGCCCGTGGGGTCAAGCATCTATGTATTCTCCTTGAATCTCATGACGAGTCTACCTCTCAAGTACCTACTGTCCTTGCCTACCATAAGAAATGTGTGAATGAGCATGATTGTCTTGAGTCTAAGTTGAAATATCTTGTCTTCTTTGCTTGTCAAAAGTTGAATTGTATCTCATTTCAAAAACAAGACAAATTGATTCAAAACAAGGTTAAACCCAAGAGTATTGCATTCAACAAAGTTCAAAACACCTTCAAACATGGTTGTCAAACATTTTTCAAAATCTTGTCTCAACATTCATGTCACTTAGATTTAGGTTCATCCTAGGTTTGCATTTGGCAAAGTTATTGTCAATTACCAAGATTAGGTTTCACCTAGGTCAGACTCTTTTGCATATCAATAAGGGTCATCCATTTGCATATGTCCTCTTGCATTAGAGTAATACAATTTCATAATTCAAACTTAGGTTGACATTGTCATACATTTGCATTTGCATACCCTAGGTTTCTTCATTAAGCTTAGGTCATTATCATATCATATTAGGGTCACTTGCATAGTAATTGTCCCTTAGCATATAGTGTCAAAACTAGGTTTTGTCATACTTGAGTAATCCAAATCTTTGATAAACCCTAAGTCATTGTTAGGAGGTCTAGACCTTATCAAACCTTTTCTCTTTTCGTCATCAATGTTATTTGGTCAAACCTAGCTTAGTATCCAAGCATATAGGTGAGACATTGTCAATTTGTCCTTTTGTCACTTGGTCCTTTTTTCCTTTGAGGTCTAGACATCATTTCAATTTCCTAAGGGTCTCACTTTTAGAATTGCATTTATGAGTTTGTCAAAATCTTGAATAAACAACAAAAACATTAAGTTGCATTGTCATCCTTTTAGGTTGCATTTGTCAATCCCATTAGTTGCATTGCATAGTGACATGTTTGCTGAAATGAGGTCTCAACCTTCTTACGAAGCCATGTCATCACAATTGAGAAATCAATCATGTCAATCCAATCTCTACATGTCTCAGACCTTGGATTAAACTTATCATAATGATGTAAATGTCCAAATACAAAAACTAGAGCAGAAATTAGCTCAAGAAGAGGAGATTTTGGAACAAAGAGTGAAAAACATTGAGAAGAATAGATCACAAATGTCCAAAATGTTTTGAAAATTTCTAGGTCGAAATCCAAAGATTGAGCCAATTGATGTAAGATCTCTTCTTGAACGATCAGACATACCAACTCTCCTCTCCCAAATAGAGATGATGAAACAATTTCAAGAAAAGAGACAACATCAATTTCAACATTATGTGCCTCCACAACAAGAACAAGAAGGTGTTTACTATCAATCAGATTTTCAACCATCACAACCAATTGTTCAACAGCTCCAACATTTCCAATAGACACAACCAATGGTCCAACATATTCAACCAACACAACCAATGGTCCAATTTCAACAATATGTCCAACCAACTATACAATGTCAACAAATAGTTCAACCAATGGTGGAATATCAACAAGTTCAATCAACATATCAATGTCAACAACCACAACCAAACATTCAAAAACAAAACTTGCAACATGCACCAAGCCAAATTTTGAACATGTCAAACCAATTAGATCAACATCTAGTTCGAAATCAAAACATGACATCAAACCAAGACCAAATTCTTGCCAAACAAGTTCAAATTCTAGATACAACCATGTCAAAACCTCGAAAGAAAGGTGGCTTTATTGCAAGGCTCTTAAGGAACCTACCAAGTGAGTTCTTTGAAGAAGATCAAGATAATACAATTATGTCTAGCAATGCCTCATCCCACCACAAACAAATTGACTCTCCAGTGGCATCTATCCCTACACCTTTAGAAGTTTCACAAGAACCTTCCATATTGTCCTCATCAAACAATACACCCAAGGATGCAATTATCCAAGGGCTATCCATAATTGATTGCCAAGATAATCCAGTTCATGATGCACATCCTTGTCATGTTTCAGAAATACAAGACCCAATGCCACCATGCACTTTATTGCCATTACTTGTTTTAGAGGACCCCATTCAAAGTCCCTCTTCCTCATGTTCAAGCATTGATTCCTTGCCAGAATCCCCCATGCATATCCAAAGTCCAACCCCATGTCAAGAGGATAATTTAGAGCATGAAGAAAAGTGTCTTGAAATAGATGAAGATCAAGATCCTGAAACCTTATCATCCCATCCAATTGTTGAACAGGACCCCATGTTCCCAGACACTCATGATGATTCACTTATTCCTGTCAATTCTATCCAAGAACACAATGTCCTTTCAAATCCCATTGACATTCCACTTCCTAAGAAAGATCCAGATATTCCTTTCATCCTTTCCAATGATCCCATTGAAAGTCAAGAGCAAAGCACCTTTAAAGAGGATTCCAATGTTCTTCCTCCTTGTCAAGATCAAATTATTCCTTCAGATCCTCCACAAGATCCTTTTGTTCCTCCATATACACTCCAAGATCGCATTTCTTTTGATGATCCCATTATTTCTCCCATTCCATCTCTTGAAGAACTAGTCATTGAACCATGTCCACTACACAATCCTAGTCTCTCTCGTGAACCTGATCCCCCTAGTGATCCTGATACCCCTCATGATTCTAACATGTCAGTGCAAGATGTTCATGAACCCTCGACATGCATAATGGGTTCTTCCACTTTGGTGCAATCTGATCCACTTCAGGATCTCATTATTTCTCTCATATCATATCCACTTCATAATGGACTCGCGTCTTCTTCCCAAAGAAAAGAGTATCCGACAAGTCAAGATATTCATAAAGGCAGAGTAGACCTTCATGAGAAAGAACCCCTCCATATCAAAGAAGATCTTAAGGGTCATGTCTACACAACTCACTCTCAAGACGTTGGTATCCCTCCATCAAAATCAAAACATATCCCTTCCCCATCATACTTTCCATCCATCTTAGGTCCGTATATCCCTTCATCCTCTATGCAAGGTCAACAAAGGCACACATCCTTGAGTAAATTTCATCCATCCAAAAGAAGTCCATTTCATTCATATCCATCCATGCATTCCTTTCCCCCTCCAAGCAATTTGGATGCTAAGTATAAACGTCATAAGTCTAGCAATCCACATGTATTCAAGGATCAACATGTCCAATATAATCAAAATGTCAAAACAAAGAACAATATGATCTATAAAGAAAAAGAAATATCCAAAAGGCCACAAAGTCCCACTAAGAAAAATAAAGCAAAGTCAAAATATATATGGGTTCCTAAATCCCTTGTGCAAGCAATGCACTCCAAGGAACCACAAAAGCATGAAAAATCAAAAACCATGTGGATCCCTAAGTGGCTCCTTGAAGCACAAAAGCCTAAAGAAACATCCAACTTGGCATCCAAAATTGCTATTCCTCCATCCAAACCTCTCAAATTTGTTCCTCCATCACCTCCTTCTTCCATTTTGGGTCCTTATGTCCACAAATCCCTAGCTATTCCTTCATCAAAATCTCCATATCCAAAACCCACTCTTCCTCCATCAGTCCATCACCCCTCAAGGTGTGTGCCAATGTTGATCTTGCCTTCATTTCCATCCACTGAAGCCCAATTCTTCCAATACCCTATCTATTATCCAATGCATATTTTCCATCCTTCCATCCCTCTGGTCCAATCCTTTGCATAAATCCTTTCCTAAGTTTCATCTTATTTTCCATGTCCTTATCCTACCAACGTCTTTGAGCATACTTTTAAAGGTCATGGTCCATTTTTTTTTCAAGGCTACTATCCAAACAAAAAGATGTTTGAGTCCTTCTTCCATCCCCTATCATGTGTCCATCTTCTATTGAAAAAGCTCAAAAATACAAAAAAATAAAAAAATAAAAATTGAAAAAAAAGAAAAAGAAAAAGAAAAAAAAAGTAAAGAAAAAATAATTCATCCACTGGTGAAAACCTGGCAAACAGGCGCTTTGGGCAAGTACCGTGATGAAAACCTGACAAATAGGCATCATGCGTAATCTATGAACTTCTTGCATACCGTACTTGGGGGCAAGTTTCCTCCTTCATATCTTATTGCCCTTCATTATCCTATCATACCATGTCATACTCCTCCATTATCCTATTGTCCCTCATGTCCAGTTTCCTCTTTCCACCTTTGATCTTGACAAGGTTGAGGATCTTCATGAGCATCATGCATCTTGTTTGCAACTTTTAGTCCATCATAGCTTTTGGTCATTTATCCATTTTCTTATTACAACCTTTCATCCATATTCCCTGGCTTATTGCAACTTTCTACCACTATCCCGTATCCTACCCCGACCTTCAGTCTATGTCCCTTATCCATTCTTGGTCTTGCTTATCCTATCCATATCTTATCACTATCCATACACTCTTTCTGTCCCTTGATCTTGATCTGACATAAGGACGCAAAATTTAAACATGGTTTCAAAAACCTCTTGACATGCCCCTCATGCCATGTCACTGCTTTACATTGTCATATCCAATCTTTTGTCCCATCATGCAAAAGCCCTTGAAAATTGCATCTGTATTGTCTCCATAATAAAAGGCCTTTGTCTTCCCTCTATCCACCAACATTTCAGAAAGCCTATTTATTCATCTATCATATTCCTTGCCTTGCAAGACACTGGGAGCAAAATCAAAAAATCAAATAATGTCTTGAAAAAAATCATAAAAATTGAAAAATGTCCTGAAAAAAATCATAAAAATTGAAAAATGTCTTGAAAAAATCATAAAAAATTGAAAAATGTCCTTAAAAAATCATAAAAATTGAAAAATGTCCTGAAAAAATCATAAAAATCAAATAATGTCCTGAAATAATCCAAAAAAATCAAATAAAGTCCTAAAAAAATGAACAAAAAAATTGTAAAAATTCGAAAAGCATAACAAAATATATCCTCTTGGTGCATAAAACAAATCGCTGAGTATACATCCAATGACACGCAATCACACACTACGCTTTACTGCAAATCACACCTTAATAGATGAACTTTTTCAATCAAACCAGACATTCAAACTGATCACAATTGTCATATCACTCGAAAGTCAACATCAATATGATTTGTCCTTGTCACATTATCATGTGTCTTATATAGGGTGTGGTATACTCAAAACCAAACTGTGTCCTGTCTTAGACGGGGTACCGCATGTCCTGAAACCAGACAACATGATCATCCTATCAACACTTTCAACTTTTGACAATGAAGATCAAGATGTTTGTTTGACTTGTTGGAATTAGTGAGTCTTATCATTTATTGATTTATCTTCAATCATGTTCCTATGTTGCTTGATGATGTCACTGAGTGATTTAGATGACCGGGATGGTTCATGGTCCCTTTCTTTTTTGTTGTGATTGCTGTTTGTCTACAATGTGTCTATCTTTTGCAAAAAGGGTTGCATTTCAGCTCTGGCCTTCAATGCCATGATGCTACACATCCATTTTGCTACATTAAATAAATGTTCTCACCTACAAAGTGCATTAGTGAAAGCAAGTTTTTCTTTGTCTCTAACTATCCTCTCTCTCATTTCTTCTTACTAACATTTCTTCCATCAGTTGGGATAGTTAGTTTAGTCTAGTGCTCTGATTTCCCCAAACACATATGTTGCATCTTGCATTCATTGGTTAGTACATTTGCATTATATCAAACATCACATCAAGAATTTTATCTATTTCATATTATAAATGCATCAAAAACACATAAAAAAATATATCCATACATGTTCCATAATAATACATCAACAGTGCATAAGTCATCCATACATGGAAAATAACATAAGTCATAACACATTGCATCTCATCATATCGATGCATATCATATCATATATCCACATAATATCAGAGTACAAAATTGGACTGTCTGTCCTAAGTATGGCCCGCAGGCTGACTACAAAATGTCCAACTACATATGTCTCTGTCATAAGGAGCACGTGCCTCTATCACTGGGTGCTCCCTCTGTCCTCCTCATCCCTACCATGTCTCATGAATGATGTCCCTCCTGGTCCTGGCTGTGGTGGTCTCATAGGTCCACTCACCCCCATGCTGCTCACTGACCTCCGAGAGCATGCCCTGCTCTCTGTCCTTGATCGTGCTTGATATGATGCTGCTCTCTACTTTAGTGGTATTGCACTCTCATATAGTGTCCTCCAATGGAATATCTCCTCTCCAGTCTCTACCAACATCTGTGCCATCTCACATGCATTGGAATCCCTAATCGACCCAATATACTCAGTAACTCTCTGTTCTTCTCATTGTGCCTGAGCTATTGTTGTAT
This sequence comes from Cryptomeria japonica, assembly GCF_030272615.1. Lineage (NCBI taxonomy): Eukaryota > Viridiplantae > Streptophyta > Pinopsida > Cupressales > Cupressaceae > Cryptomeria > Cryptomeria japonica. The sequence goes on along the minus strand of NC_081415.1, from coordinate 694,324,974 downwards.
CTCGAGCTGCTGTAAGTCTGGCTATCTTTGCTCTGAACTGCTCATGCTCTATCCTCAAGATGGCATTCTGTCTCTCTAATGTCGCAATGTGATCATGCTGACTCGTTATGGTAGCCCTGCACATCTCCATCTCCTCTATCCTAGCTATCTCCGGCTCTATGGGTATATCCTGCAATGACTCCTGATCGGCTGAATCTGGCTCATAATCGTCATCCCCCTCATCATCCTCATCACCACCCTCATCCTCCTCATCCTCATCATCTCCCTCCTCCTCTCTTGTGAGTGGGAAGTCCTCTTGTCTCCTAGGTACCAGATTATCAGGATCTGTCAATGGCACTAGTTATCGTCGTGCAAACCATCTCTCATACTCCTCTGTCATCCCGATGTCCACCGCATCTAATCTCCAATCCCACTGTCTCTGTTGTAGCTGTGTGAAGTCAGCATATGCAATGTGTGGCTGAATCATTCTCCCCCATTGACTCATTTCTCTGTGAGATCGAGCAAAGTGTGCAGTCCCTCTAGGTATATCCTGTCTCTCTCCAAATTGTCATCTGACTCTCTCTGGAAGGTGCATCTCAATCAATCTTTGGTGATTCACTAGTTGTCCAATCAGGTACCTCTGCTATCTACAATATGATAGCTCATCACTATCATCTGACCATCCAAGGCAATCAAGATATGGCCTCCATGTGAACTCTCTCAACCTATCTAGCTCATGTCACCAATAAATATGTATCCAAAAGGACCCCGTCTCAGTGCTCCCTCATAACAGTACACATATGGTCGGTGTGGTATTACCTGTCTCTCTGCAATTAGTCGACATATGGCTATGTGCTCAAATGCCCATACCTGTAATAGTGTGACTCCACAACTCAAGGTCTGAACTCCCTGATATGCTATCTGATGCAACTGAAAATATAGCATAACAAGTACACATGGTCCCCATGCATACACCATCCCCTCTATCACCATCCGCTCTAGCACTCTTCCCCATCCAATAGGGAATCCATGTCCTCATCTGTCTCCTGCTAATAGACATGCTTTCATCACTACTATCACCACATATCACCGATCATACTCTGATGCCATTGTCTCCCAGCCAATCTCCCTCTCTACGATATCCAAATCATCTGCGTTACACTCAAATAATCTGCACAAAGCATCTCTCCCTGTCACTGGGTCATACTCTATCATCTCCCCATGAATCAGAATGCAGAGGATACGCCATACGTCCTCTAGTGTCACAGTCGCCTCTCTAGTCGCCAGATGGAATGAGGAGGGCTCTGAATGCCATCGCTCTGCCAATGCGATTAGTAGTCCTGTGTTTGCCCTAATCTCAAGCATGAATGTGATATAGTATATTCCAAGTCCTGCTAATGTATCTCTATCTGTGCTCCTGAGTCTATGTCGTAACATGAAGCAGTCAAGTCGGTTTTCCCGCGTGATCAATGGATACTGTCGACTCTGCATCACAATTGGGGCACATTTTGTCAGTTTTAGGGTTTGCTCCTATGGGCTGCATTTCCTTGTTTCATGTCCAAATCAGGGTGTTTTTCATCTATTTTGACCTATCCTATTCTTATCCCCCCTTTTCGGATCATTCGCATGCTATTTTTGGCCAAATTAGGGTTCCCCATGCACAACTACGCCTGTGTGCTAAGTCCTGTGCCTGTGTAGCAACAACCTACGCCTGTGTACCCTACACAAGTGCAGGTTACCCTACATAAGCACAGGATGTGCTCACACAGGCGCAGAAGTCCGTTTCTACATTCCCTGTGGGCCCGCAATGTCCCACAAGCGATCAAAATTCATAAAGTTGACAATATGGGTTTTTGAGATACATACTGCTGCTCCTGCATCATCCAATCATCTGTAGGTGTGTACACATTATTTGAGGTGATCTGCCATTGGAATGTTCACCATCTCTCTGCAAGTGTCTGTTTCCAGAGCAACAAATCCTCTTCTTGGGCTAGTGCAAATGAGCAATTTTCACTCTCTTTGTCTCATTTATAGATCTTTGTCAGTGCATAGATGGACATGCACAGAGGTTGCGGCCTCTGTGAGGGACGCGGCCCGCACAGGGACTGTGTGCCCTGCATGGCCGAGGCCCCGCCCTTTCCTTCCCCCATTTCCCTTTGCTCTAAATTTTTTTTTCTTTATTTTTATTTTTATTTTTTTAAAATATAATATATATATATATATGTAGACGTCTAAAAATGGTCAACGCTTGTGGAGTCATACTTTAACATTTGCGCATTGCCTTATTTTAGAGTTTTTGCGTCGCATTAACATTTCTTCTATGTTGCGTACTTGGTCTTTATCATTTGTGATCATCGAGTCCTTCTTCTGTATTCTTCATTTTTCTCACTTTCGAATTAGGTCTTGTCGATAGCAATCTTTAATCATGATTTTGGTCGATCTTGTCAATCTCTTATCAACTTGTCAATCTCATCATTTTACGATCGATTCGTCATCGATCCTTGTCCTCTTCAATCATGTCAATTGGCGCATATCAATTTGGTATCTTTATCAATATTGGTCAATTTGTCAACCAATTTCAATTGTTTATCAATCAAATCATTTATCAAGTCAAAATCATGATTAAATCGAATCTACATCAATTATCTTTTGTCAAGACCTAATCTTCTAAGGTTTTATGATTTATTCATTTAATCTTGTTTGTCATTTTCCCTTTAGGATAAATGATTTATTTATTTATCCTAAGTCTTCTTGTCACAATTAAATGTTTATTTAATTGGCTAATTAATTCACTTATTTTTCTAATTTCATCAATTTCTAATTTCCTAATTTCCAATTCATCATTTCCACCTCATTTTCTAATTTGCTAAATTCAATTTCCACCTAATCAATTTCTCTCTAGTCTCTCCCTATTTTTGTGCTTCGGTGGAAGCATGAATTTCTCATGCATCATACTGTTGGCATAGCAAGATGTCATAAAGATTTCAGTCCTCTAACCTTTGCATTGGCAATATGTCATAATTCATGACATAGAAGGTGTCATAACCTTCTTCCTTGAACTCAATTGTGCCATTTTTGAAATCAATTCCCTCTAATATCAATTTCATGCTAATCTTGTCTTTTCTCCAATTTATCTATAAATTGGATGAATTTCTTCAATCAAAGATCCCCAATTGATCGCATTTTTGAATCCCCTGATCCCTAGTCGAATCAATCACGCTTCGAGTATTCTTGCGCTATCATCTTGTCTACTTGCTTTCACATCATGCTCATGCACTAGTAGGTGAGATCCACAACAAAGCTATTTGAAGGAGAAAGAAGGACAATGGAGCCACATGAAGGAGACATTCAAGTTTGCAATGGTTTGCATTTGAATTGATGTCTTGTTTTCATGTCTTTATTGAGTGTTTTTAGGATTGGTCATTGCAATTGAGTTTTTGGAATTGAGCTAGGCTAATGTTTATATTGTTTTGATGATCCTCAATTTCCTATCTACAATATATATATATATATATATATATATATATATATATATATATATATATATATATATATATATATATATATATATATATATATATATATACATAGATATATATATATATACATATATATATCTATGTATGTATGTATATATATATACATACATATATATATATATATATATTTACATATCTATATATACTTTTTTAGGTGCAAATAGGTATAAATATATTTATACAAATATTTATATATATATTTATATACATTTTTATATGTATATATTCATATATATATATATTTGTATATATATATTTATATTTATATATAAATTTATTTCGCAGGTAATTTTATGATATATTTTATGTATGGATATATAAGTATATACATAAAATCTGCATGTATATCACTATATCTATTTTTATATAACTATATTATTTTATTTTATTTTTCTTATCATAAAACAAAATTTATGAAAGATTCTGATTTTCAATTATAGCAAAAATAAAGTAATAAATCTGTCTACTGAAGATATTGTTTTCTATAAATAAATAATGTCAGTATTTAAGAAAAATACCTAACTCCAACTTTATCAAGGACTAAGTTTAACAAATTTTCCAGCAACCTACTAATCACAGATTTTATTTTAATGAAACTATAATAGGTTAAGATCTTTATTTCCTGCATTTATTAAGTTGGCAGGCTTGCAAAAATGTATAGCAACTACTTAAATGATAGAGATGTATTTTTTGTAATGAAATAAATGATAGAAGTAACTAACCCTAAAACAACAATTATATTAAATAAAGAATTCCTTAACTTAAACTATAGAAATGATTATGATAATTTTAGATTTTAATAATTTTAGATTTTATTTTCTGCATTTAAAATCAAATCACTGATAAAGTAAGATCACAGATTTAATTAAAATACTTTTTACATTTCCATGTATAATCCTAAGTGCTTTTATATTTCAGCCTTTACATACATGTAAAATAAATTCTATTTCTTTTCTAGTAAATAAGAGGATAAATTTACTTATTTCCTTTCAAGAAATATTAAATACTCTACAAGATTTAACCTTAACTCTAGAACAAGAACTTAGAATAAACCATTTAGCTTTTCTGCAAAATAACATGATATTTTATGCATAACAATAGACATATCCTCAAGTCTTTATTCCTATTTTACAAATAGCCTCTCATTTCAAACAAGAGAGGACTTCTCAAAAGGTAATAAATACATTTTCAACTCTTTTTTTTTTTTAATCAACATCTTCTGCCATAACTGCATGCATCTAATATTTCTTCTAACATCCTACAAATGAATCGAATCTATGACCATGGAGTGCTCACCTCCCAGCCTAGGCTAACTGGTAGCCACCCCCGAGCTTAGAGAACCAAGCCCTAGATGGGAAACAAACATGCAAGCACACAAGACAAAATACACACAAATTCAAACACACTCCCAACCCGGCTACACTGCACCATACCTTGGTGATGACCTTTTTTAAGGGTGGTAGTGGACCAAATACCCTAAGGAGAACTGCAAGTTTGGAAAAACATGTAGCCACCTCATGGCAAACCAAATACATCAAGAATAGCAACCCCTTATTCTTTATGCCCCCAAGGCAATCATGTCTTATTTCCCTCCTTATGACCCCCATTGCACAAACAAGCCATGCAGCAAGGGTCACACAAAATCCCTTGTGATCGCTCTCATAACGAGAGTCTCTCACTTGAGGGCTATCACTTCTACCACCCACAAGATCCTCCTATCTCCCAAGAGTAAGAGGTCTTGATGACTCCCAAAAAACACATACAATATATAACACAAAATACCAAATAAAATTTCCAAAAGAACATGCACGGAAGCAAATCTTTTACACCAACATTACTTTCAAGCACATGCAATAAGAAAGCTATTTTAAGAAGAATGCAACCAACCTTAATTTGCCCAAAGGTAGGTTATTTTTGTTGAGGATGAGTAGCCCAATTCCACGGTTCTTCTCCTTCTACCCTTAGCCAAAATTCTCTATTCAAAATCTTGCCTATTCTTTTCAAAAATTCTCTTGTCTCCAAAACTAGAGAGTGTGTGATTGCCCACAAGTTTTCTAATTCTTGCTTAAGAAGCCCATTGTGAGAGTTCTCACCAGTTTCTAAAAACTAAAGAGGAAGGTAAGGTAGAATGGGAAAGGGAACTCTCATTCAAAAAGGAAGGTTTAGAACTAGGTTCAAATCTTCTAATTTCAATTTTCGCACAACTTAGAAAAGTCAATTTTTAGGGTGTCTAAAAGGTCACATGGGAGTAGAAACTTGTCTTAAATTACCCCTAACCCTTAGGTATACCTTATGGGCTTTAGGGAACCCTATTAAACTACCCCTAGGTGTCCATTTAACCATTTTTAAACCCCTCTGAAGTTTATTTTCGGGTCAAACCTATGTTGACCATCCCAAAGATTCTTTACCTAAGGCTTTTATGGAATCTCATTACATTAATTGAAAAAGCTATAGTTAAACAATTCCCACCAAGAGACAAGTTTAAAAATTCAAACATAAATCCACACACGTGTCAAGTGACACAAAGAAAATACTTTTACAAATTTATACATGAAATCATCTCTAGTGGATGTTACATAAATCAATTAAATAACACTCAACACACATGCATCATTTACTATTACGAATAAAATACAACACAAATGGGGTGTTGTCTCTCCAAATAGACAAACCCTGACTTTACGAACATACATAGGTCTAGGTTTGGTTCTTTGGAATATTTCCATGGTCACATGGATAACTTCCTGTGCATCTCAATTTACATATTAGTAACTTCAAATAACCTCATATAATATAAATCACAAGAATAATAATACACATCATCACTTGCATACAATTTACATCTGAACAATTTAATACATCTTATATCCAAGCAATTTCACATAAGCAATTCATCCTAAGTCTCATAATTTTGATCCACACTTATAACATACATCACATTTCTTTTATCATATTAAAGTCCTGGAAATTCAATAATGACATTTATCATCGCAAATTCATCGTATTCAAAAATCATGTAGTGTTCTATATCATAAAGCATATAAATAAAACATCAACATATAGCAATGTTATCCAAATCATGGAATCATATAAGTTCTAAATCCATAATGCATAAAAATAAAGTATCCATAATAGTCTCATCATAAAAACCACTGAAATGTCAGACTGAGTCGAGGTGGGGCCTCACACCCACCCCCTCTAGGCATGAACTTCCTCCTAGAGCTCATCAAAGAGGTGGGGGTACTCTGATCTCATACGTGTTGCGTCCTCCCATGAAGCTGTAACCTCATCATAGCAATCCCACTGGACCCTAACCTTGTCCAGCTCTCGACCTCGAAGGGCCAGTGTCCGGCGTGCCAAAATGCGAATGGGCTCTAAAGCTAGTTGCCCATCTGACTCCACCTACAAGGCATCCCAATCTAAAATATGAGACTCATCATAGATATATTTCCTCAAAACTGATACATGAAACACATCGTGGATGCGTGACAGGCTAGGTGGCAATGCTAAATGGTAGGCAACTGGGCCTATCCTCTCAAGAATCTCAAAAGGTACTACAAAGCGAGGTGAGAGCTTAGAACCCTTTCTGTAACGGATTGGACTCTTATGCGATTGCACTCTCAAGAAGACTCTGTCTCCAACCATGTAGCTACAATCTATCCTCTTCGCATCAGCATATTTACTCTATCTATCCTGAGCCTCTCTAAGACGCTGCCTAATCAAATCCACCTATTGTTCCATATCCCAAACTATCTCAGGACCAATGGCAACTTTGTCCTCTATGCGATCCCAACTCAATGGTGTCCTGTAAGGCCTACCATATAATGCCTGATAGGGTGGCATCCCCAAAGAAGTGTGATGCCCATTGTTATAGGCAAACTCCACTAAGGGAAGGTACTCTTCCCATCTGGTCTGATGATCCATGATGTACATGCAAAGCATATCCTCTAACACCTGATTAACCCTCTCTGTCTGACCATCTATTTTTGGGTGATAGGTTGTACTGAAATTGAGCTTAGTGCCCATAGCTGCCTGTAATGACTTCCAAAAGGAAGAAGTGAAAAGGGAATTTCTGTCAGAAATAATCTTGCGGGGCACGTCATGAAGTCTAACAATGTCTCGCAAGAACACCTATGCTACTGCTGGTGCTGTGAATGTAGTCCGGACTGGTGAAAAGTGGGCCACTTTGGTCAACTTGTCAACTGTCACCAAGATAGCATCATGGCGATGAGAAGACATAGGAAGACCAATGATGAAATCCATAGATATAGTATCCCACTTCCACTCTAGTATAGCATGAGACTGGAGAAACCCCCATGGATGGCGGTGCTCCGCCTTTACCCTCTGACACTCGAGGCATCGAGCTACTATCTCAGAAATGAGCTTCTGCATTCCTGGCCAATGATATAACTACCTCAAGTCGGCATGCAACTTTTTAACTCTGGGATGCACTACATAAGGAGCTCTATGAGCCTCCGTGACAATGAACTCTCGCAATTCCCTGGAGGAAGGTACATAAATGCACCCTCTGTGGAGTAATAGTCCATTAGACTCCAAAGAATAATCCACATATTTCCCCTCTAGAGTAACCTGAGATCGTATTACCTGACCAACCTCTGCATACCATCCATCCTCTAGCAAGTGCTGTAGTATACGGTCTCTCAAATCCGTGCCCATAGATATGGTGTAAACCTCATGACATCTCCTACTCAAAGCATCTGCAACTACGTTTTCCTTTCCTTTGATGTAGTGAGCATCAAAATCATATTCGCACAAGAACTCCATCCATCTCCTCTGACGTGCATTAAGGTTCGACTGAGTGAAAATGTACTGAAGACTCTGGTGATCTGAATGTAGCTTGAAGTGATGACCTAAAAGGAAGTGTCTCCACCTCACAAGTGCATGCACTACTGCTGCGAGCTCAAGGTCATGAGTAGGATAATTAAGTTCATGAGTCTTAAGTTTCCTAGACTCGAGAACTATAGCCCTACCATCTTGCATAAGAACTGCCCCTAAACCCTCTAGTGAAGCATCTATACAAACCATGAAGTCAGTTGAGGGATCTGGTACAACAAGGATAGGAGCGCTAGTAAGTGCCTTCTTGAGTTCTTGAAATGCCTTCTCGCACTTCTCTGTCCACTCAAATTTCTTCCCTTTACATTGAAGAGAAGTAATAGGATGTGCGACTCTGGAGAATCCCTCGACAAAACGTCAGTAATATCCTGCTAAGCCCATGAAGATCCTGACCTCTGTCACACTAGTTGGCACTGGCCAATCCATAATAGCCCTAATCTTTGATGGGTCAACTGAGATCCCATAACCAGAAATAACGTGCCCAAGGTACTTGACCTCTGATTGAAAGAAACCACACTTTGACAAACTGTCAAACAACTAGTTATCCCGCAAACATTGCAATACCTGTGTTCAAGTGCTCCTCATGCTCCTTCTCATTCCGAGAATACATAAGTATATCATCGAGGAACACGATTACAAAATGGTCCAAAAGTGTACGGAATACCCCATTCATGAGGCTCATAAAAAATAGTTGGGGCATTCGTAAGACCGAATGGAACTACGGTGAACTCATAGTGACCATATCTAGTGTGAAATGTGGTCTTGTGGATATCACTCTCCACTATTCTCAGCTGATGGTATCCCAACTTCAGATCAATTTTGGAAAAGACTTTGGCACCCTGAAGTTGGTTGAATAAATCATCAATTCTGGGCAAAGGATATCGATTCTTGATGGTTACTTTATTTAGCTGCCGATAATCCATACATAATCGGAGAGATCTGTCCTTCTTAACGAAGATGACTAGTGCACCCCAAGGGGATACACTAGGATGAATATGACCCTTCTCAAGGAGTTCCTCAAGCTATATTTTGAGTTCATTAAGCTCATTTATGGTCATCCTATAAGGTGCTCTGGAAACTGGCTTGGCTCCTGGTACAAGGTCTATATGAAAGTCAATCTCTCTATAGGGTGGCATTCTAGGTAACTCTGAAGGAAACACATCTGAATATCCCTTAAGGATAGGATGGTTGTCAAGTGATGTTTCATTTTCTTCCTCTTCTCCTCTATCACTGATAGTGATAGCAAAAAGCTGACATCCCTTTCGCATGCTCCGCTTAAGCTGCATTGCGGAGATCATACAAAGAGACACAGGTCTATAAATCTCGGTGATAACTATGGGTGAACCATGATCATCCTCACACTCGATCCTTTTTAGGTGGCAATCCATCTTGGCTCTGTGGGCATAAAGACAATCCATGCCAAGTACGATATCGTAAGATCCAAGTGGTGTCACTCTTAGGTCTACTAAAGTGGTGGTCTTGCCGATCTGCAGCTAACATGCCCTAACCTCTGATTCCACGGACACTCTAGCCCCTGAAGCTAATTCCACTTCCCAACTGACACCCTATCTAGTTGCCACTAGCCCGCAATGCTCCACAACCAATGGAGATATAAAGGAGTCAGTAGCTCCTGAATCAAACAAAATAGATACATTGTTACCTTTGATCATACCTGCAGACTCGATGACCATGGCCTGATGCTCAGCCTAGCGATTGTCAACCACTGCGAATACTCTATGGGATCTGCCCATATCACCAACTATCAGCTCTGAAGTGGCCATCCGCTGATTCCCTGCCATCTGACCCTGAGGGCAATCCCTCACCATATTCCCCATGGCTCCACATGTAAAGCAAGCACCCCGTGCCTGAAACTGGGCACTCTGAGGCCTAGAGAAAGCATGTCCTCCTGTCCTACTGGATCTGTTGTACTCACCCCTAGAGGACTGCTAAGTCCTCATCGGATGTGTGTAAGGCACTTGCGCTCTCTAATCTCGCCTTTGTCCCTAAGACTGCCACTGCTTGGGCTTGGTGCCCTGCTGATACTGTGGAGGCTTCTGCATCTAATTCTGTGGTGTCTGTTGTGGAGGAGGAGGTTTGGAGAACCCCTATGAGTTTTGGTTGTTTCCCTTCCAATGTGGTTTCTGGAATCCATAAGTCTGAGGTGTGGGGTTTCAGTTCTGAAACCGATCCCTATTGTCCTATGGTCTGACCTAAATTTCCTCGGCTATTAGTGCCTTCTCCATGGCAACCCGAAGGCTCTTTGGAGTAGACATCCTCACTGGCCTAGCTATACCAGCATTTAACCCTCTGATGAAGCGGTTTACGAGAAGTTTCTCATCTTTTAGATAATCTACATAAGGCAACAACTCAAAGAATTTGCTCTCATATTGGGTTACTGATAAGCCCTTTTGTTGGAGGTCGTGAAACTCATTTATACGACGCTATCTGAAATGTTCTGATAGGTACCTCTCCCAGAACCTCTCTGTGAATATCTCCTAAGTGAGAGTATCAGGTACTAATCCGCATTTGTACTCCTCCTGTCTCCACCAAGTGGAGGTTGTTCCTCTCAGTAGATGGACTACGAAACGTGCTTTTAGGTTGCTCTCATAAGAGCGCAATGCAAAGCACCTCTCAAGGCTCAAAAGCGATGCCTCAGCTTGTACCCCGTCGGTAGAACCTCCAAAGGATGGTGGTTGGAGGTGCATGACCTCCCTAATAAGATCCCCTAGATCCCGATGAGCTCTCTCAAAATAAACTGGTTCCACCACTGGAGGTGGTCCTGGTATGTGCACAAACTCTGGCTCATTTCCACCCTAAGTCTCTATAGGAATAGGAGTTGGGCTTCTGCTTTGTTCTCTATCAACTTATCTATGACTCCCAGAGTCCTGATTTCTAACCTGAGGGTTCTCTGCTGGAATCCTTTCTTGAACTATGCCAATTAGGTTCTAGATTGCTTCTAAGAGGTTTCGGTTAGGTTCATTTGGTTGTTCGGGAGGTGCTTCTGGGTTCTCTTCTGGAACTGATTCCTCCCTAGCTACCTCTTTGCGTGCTATGCGCACATGCCTAGGACCCCTTCAGCGCTTGCGAGCTTGTCGCGTCATCGGAGGCATCCTAAGAGGAAAATAAGGTAAAATAAATAACTAATTTCTTTTAGAATAATATTTAATCAATTAAATTTAAATATCCTATAAAATCAATATAACAAAAATAATTTAAATAATCCAAAGTGAAACGTAAGTGGAGTAAGGTTCCTAGTGTGGAAACCTTGCTCTAATACCAAAATGTCATGCCCAAAATTTAGGGCAAGAACAGGATAATGTTTTTTTTTAAAATAACAACTATATAACAAAAAGTTCGCTAACATGACATGCACTAACATGTTTTGTCAAACTATATTCGAGCTAACTCTGATATTAAATCAAGTAACGAAATTAATTTAAAATTTATTTGCGGAATACTAAACGATTTAATTTATTTTCTCATCAAACTTAGTCAATAGATTAATTAAATCAAACTCATTAAAATAGTAGATAAAGGTAAGATTAATCTCCAATAACCAATACTGGTATTTTTCCCTAGGAAACTAATTAATTTAGTCCTAACTCTTAGATCATAAAAGTCTATAATTTATTCAACATTAATTAAAATAAGATTAAACTAAATCGACTAAGGTTCAATTAAATTAGTAATAATTATTTTCCTATAAAGCGTAAATATTTCCCAATAGCCAAATTAACCTTACCCAACTTAATATAAAGTTCTATTGAATTTCAAACAAAACAATTTCATAACTTAAACAACTTCATATGTTTATTAAAAAAAATAAATATAATTTATAACCACATATTAAAATATTTAATCCAAAATTGTCTTATTCTCTTATACTTTCAAACTCAAAATGTATATATATATATATATATATATATATATATATATAATATTAATTTCCACTTCTTTAGAAAAATTCCAATGCAAACCCTAAATTTAAAATACATTATAAAATAAACCTCTCTATATTTTTTTTCTATTTCTTTATTATCCTTTTTACCCTAGCTCTAACCGAGCTAGAGTTTAATATTTTTTTTATGCTCATTGATTATGCAGGGCCGAACGGAGGTTTTATGCGATGGCCTTGGCGATTTGGTGGAGGAGGCGCCACCAGTGGGACAACCCACTGTGGGGGTTGCGGCCCACACAGTGGCGTTGGCCGCTGTGTGAGTCACGGCCCGCACAGTGGCTGTGGCCACTGGTGTGGAGCACGACCCACACAGGGAGCCGCAGGCCCCTGTGAGGGACGCGGCCCACACAGAGGTTGTGGCCTCTGTGAGGGACGTGGCCCACATAGGGATTGTGTGCCTTGCGTGGCCAAGGCCCCGCCCTTTCCTTCCCCCATTTCTCTTTGCTCTACTTTTTTTTTTCTTTATTTTTTTATTTTTTTATTTTAAATATAAATATATATATACATATATATATGTATATATATATATATGTATATATATATATATGTATATATATGTATATATATATGTATATATATATATATATATATGTATATATATGTATATATATGTATATATATGTATACACACACACACACACACACACACACACATATATATATTTTTACATATCTATATACGTTTTTAGGTGCAAATAGGTATAAATATATTTATATAAATATTTATATATATATTTATATACATTTTTATATGTATATATTCATATATATATTTGTGTATATATATTTATATTTATATATACATTTATTTCGCAGGTAATTTTATGATATATTTTATGTATGAATATATAAGTATATACATGAAATCTGCATGTATATGACTATATCTATTTTTATATAACTATATTATTATTATTATTTTCTTATCATAAAACAGAATTTATGAAAGATTCTGATTTTCAATTATAGCAAAAATAAAGTAATAAATCTATCTACTGAAGATATTGTTTTCTATAAATAAATAATGTTAGTATTTAAGAAAAATACCTAACTCCAGCTTTATCAAGGACTAAGTTTAACAAATTTTCCAACAACCTACTAATCACAGATTTTATTTAAATGAAACAATAATAGGTTAAGATCTTTATTTCCTGCATTTATTAAGTTGGCAGGCTTGCAAAAATCTACAACAACTACTTAAATGATAGAGATGTATTTTTTGTAATGAAATAAATAACAGAAGTAACTAACCCTAAAACAACAACTATATTAAATAAAGAATTCCTTAACTTAAACTATAGAAATGATTATGATAATTTTAGATTTTATTTTCTGCATTTAAAATCAAATCACTGATAAAGTAAGATCACAGATTTAATTAAAATACTTTTTACATTTCCATGTATAATCCTAAGTGCTTTTATATTTCAGCCCTTACATGCATGCAAAATCAATTCTGTTTCTTTTCCAATAAATAAGAGGATAAATTTACTCATTTCCTTTCAAGAAATATTAAATACTCTACAAGATTTAACCTTAACTCTAGAACAAGAACTTAGAATAAACCATTTAGCTTTTCTGCAAAATAACATGATATTTTATGCATAACAATTAACATATCCTCAAGTCTTTATTCCTATTTTACAAATAGCCTCTCATTTCAAACAAGAGAGGACTTTTCAAAAGGTAATAAATACATTTGCAACTCTTTTTTTTTTTTTTAATCAACATCTTCTGCCATAACGGCATGCATCTGATATTTCTTCAAACATCCTGCAAATGAATCAAATCTATGACCATGGAGTGCTCACCTCCCAGCCTAGGCTAACTGGTAGCCACCCTCGAGCTCAGAGAACCAAGCCCTAGACAAGAAACAAACATGCAAGCACACAAGACAAAATACACACAAATTCAAACACACTCCCAACCCGGCTACACTGCACCACACCTTGGTGATGACCTTTTTTAAGGGTGGTAGTGGACCAAATACCCTAAGGAGAAATGCAAGTATGGAAAAACATGTAGCCACCTCATGGCAAACCAAATACATCAAGAATAGCAACCCCTTATTCTTTATGCCCCCCAAGGCAATCATGCCTTATTTCCCTTCTTATGACCCCCATTGCACAATCAAGCCATGCAGCAAGGGTCACACAAAATCCCTTGTGATCACTATCATAATTAGAGTCTCTCACTCAAGGGTTGTCACTTCTACCACCCACAAGATCCTCCTATCTCCCAAGAGTAAGAGGTCTTGATGACTCCCAAAAAACACATACAATATATAACACAAAATACCAAATAAAATTTCCAAAAGAACATGCACGGAAGCAAATATTTTACACCAACATTACTTTCAAACACATGCAATAAGAAAGCTATTTTAAGAAGAATGCAACCAACCTTAATCTGCCCAAAGGTAGGTTAGTTTTGTTGAGGATGAGCAGCCCAATTCCACGGTTCTTCTCCTTCTACCCTTAGACAAAATTCTCTATTCAAAATCTTGCCTATTCTTTTCAAAAATTCTCTTGTCTCCAAAACTGGAGAGTTGGTGATTGCCCACAAATTTTCTAATTCTTGCTTAAGAAGCCCATTGTGAGAGTTCTCACCAGTTTCTAAAAACTAAAGAGGAAGGTAAGGTAGAATGGGAAAGGGAACCCTCATTCAAAAAGGAAGGTTTAGAACTAGGTTCAAATCTTCTAATTTCAATTTTCGCACAACTTAGAAAATTCAATTTTTAGGGTGTCTAAAAGGTCACATGGGAGTAGAAACTTGTCTTAAATTACCCCTAACCCTTAGGTATACCTTATGGGCTTTAGGGAACCCTATTAAACTACCCCTAGGTGTCCATTTAACCATTTTTAAACCCCTCTAAAGTTTATTTTCGGGTCAAACCTATGTTGACCATCCCAAAGATTCTTTACCTAAGGCTTTTATGGAATCTCATTGCATTAATTGAAAAAGCTATAGTTAAACAATTCCCACCAAGAGACAAGTTTAAAAATTCAAACATAAATCCACACACGTGTCAAGTGACACAAAGAAAATACTTTTACAAATTTATACATGAAATCGTCTCTAGTGGATTTTACATAAATCAATTAAATAACACTCAACACACATGCATCATTTACTATTACGAATAAAATACAACACAAATGGGGTGTTGTCTCTCCAAATAGACAAACCCTGGCTTTACGAACATACATAGGTCTAGGTTTGGTTCTCCGTAATATTTCCATGGTCACATGGATAACTTCCTGTGCATCTCAATTTACACATTAGTAACTTTAAATAACATCATATAATATAAATCACAAGAATAATAATACACATCATCACTTGCATACAATTTACATCTGAACAATTTAATACATCTTATATCCAAGCAATTTCACATAAGCAATTCATCCTAAGTCTCATAATTTTGATCCACACTTATAACATACATCATATTTCTTTTATCATAGTAAAGTCCTGCAAATTCAATAACGACATTTATCACCACAAATTCATCCTATTCAAAAATCATGTAGTGTTCTATATCATAAAGCATATAAATAAAACATCAACATATAGCAATGTTATCCAAATCATGGAATCATATAAGTTCTAAATCCATAATGCATAAAAATAAAGCATCCATAATAGTCTCATCATAAAAACTACTAAAATGTCAGACTGAGTCGAGGTGGGGCCTCACACACCCTTGGTGGGCACAAGTCATTGACTACAGACATCATCAACCATTTAGTTGAGGATCCTGCATAGTCTATATAAAATAAAGGTAAGGAATCAAAAAATTTACAATGATTTTGATGACAAAATCTTTTTATTATTTAATACTCTTTTTGTTTACAAAGTTCATGTTGTGTACTATGTAATTTTTAGCTAACATAAGATAATTAAATTACATGTGCAGGAACCTGAACCCCTTTGATGAGGGTCTTGCACAGTCTCATGGATGGATAGGTATTACTAGTCAATACACCCTATAGAAACAGTTTATTTTTTTAAAATTACTTGGAAAACAAAATTCCTCAGTTTTTCAAACCTCGACATTAGCAACAAATCTAATACAGTTATCAACACTTTTGGCCCCAGTTGGACTTATTCAAATTTTAATCCCAAAATCAACTTTAGGGTTGACTTCTTCATCAACATTACCCTCATTTGCAAAATTTCTCTCATTACCAATTAACTCTCTCATTTGATGGAGTGCAGGTACCCCCAAATAGGTATTTGTCAGATTTGTCTTTGTTGAGTGAGGGAAATGCAGGAATAGAAAATGAGAGTGAGACATGTAGTAGGTCTATAATGGGGAGATCAACAAGAGGTCAAAAGATTAGAAGAAAATTCAACAAACACATGAAATTTATCCTTGCTCAAGGGGGGTCATGTTCTTATGATGATGAGACCAAAGGTGACATTGAGGTGCCATTGAGGTACAAACATCTACATAAACAATGGGTGCCTAAGGAACATCCTCCAATAAACATCAATTTTTGTGTTAACGATAGGATATATCGCATAGCACCTTCATCATTACATAGTTTCGGCTTATTTTCCATGGATGATATAAAGGTCTATTACAACAAAGTTGCTGAATTGATGGAGTTTGTTGGACCTTGTTACAATTACAATAATTGGATGCAGATTGTTCAATATAAAAAAAGTATGCATAGGTATGCACTATCAGTAAATTATATATAACAAAAAGATAATGATCAAATTAAATGAGTGGTTGTATACATTGATGGTCAGCCAAAAACAATAGGGAATATTGCAGGTTTTATAAATAGTATGCAACCTGGGTCAACTAATAAACAACTCAATTGCATATTTGAATCGCGCGAGGGAAATCATGTATTCGTATGTGTGATAAAATCAATAAGTGTAGGCGAAGAGATTCTAATTGATTATAGTTTGAATCGTATAGATACAAACAAAGTTAATATCATGGGGGTGGTACATACTATATACCATTTAAATTAACCAACCTCCAATTAATGAATCCAATATACCATTTTACTATGAAGTTTTTTTGCTAAGTCTATTGGTTTAATTTCGCTAACATTTTTTATATTTTTTCTTTGTCACAGGGTGACATGGATCCATCACATATCATAGACAGGGATGTAGGTCGTGACACTTCTACCGAGTAGGTAAACCTCATTGTAATTGTACAAATTAGATAGAAGCAAACTGTTACATTATTATGTTCTTTTTTTTAGTGATTTAGACTAATTTTGTAATTGTTAATGATATTCTTGACATAGATAGATGATCGAGGAAAGGAAAAGGGAGCTGCAGTTCTTGAGCACCTCTCTAGGGATGTGGACTCAATAGGATTAAGAAATGATGACCCTAAAAATTCTACACACCCTATGGAATTCATAAAAAAGCCTCTTAAAAAAATTACTAAAGAGATTGTTTCTTTGGCAGTCGTGCATCCTATGACTGATGAGATATGAGAGAGGGTGCAAGTATTAATTCAGACAGCAGAAAACTTGCACGTAAGTAGTAATGAAAGCTTTAATTATAACAAAAGTTCAATAATGTTTATATTTTATTCTCTTTTATGTCATTAACTAAAATATGTACGTGTTGTTTTTACAACAATTTATGCACCCTCATGAAAGTCATTGCCATGATCAAGGTGTTGCAGGTACTTCAAGTGATGATAATTTTCTTGGATTATCACTTGCTTGTCTTATCACTTTGAGTACCCAAAACACATCATACTTGATACTATCAATCTTCAAAATAAAGGTTCATCCTTTTTACTATTCTTGCACTTTTCATATATTTAATGTTTGATATATTTAATGTATTATTCTTCAGGTGATGTCAATGTTCCTATGCAAATGTTGTTGCCACCTCAGTAGAGGTTAGCCCCACTTGTAATGCTAACATCAATGTCAGCAACACGTAGCATGCAGACATCCTCTACTACACGTCATATTGGCCTGCCCACTATTGGTAGATCCCTCTTTTGCTCTATCTTTTGTTATGTGTTTATTTACCTTCAAGCGTTCTTTCTTGGGGGCATTTCATAGTGGATCCATTTTTTGCAGGAGAAGATGCACATGAGGATGTGCCAGAGGCAACTACTATTGATAACATACCATCATTTCCTGGATCTTCTCGTATTGCTAGTATGGGAGCGTTGTAGGCCACATTGGTGGTGAGCGACAAAGAAATGATTCCCTTAAAGATACAAAAGGTTCCAGGTACTTTAAAATTATTATTATATATAGTCTAATTGTAATTTACTTTATGATCACTCATTTTGGACTAATGATCACATGAATTTTTTTTAGGAAATGATATTTTCTATAAACATCTTAGTGACATTGTATTACAGATATTTGGGCCCACCATAGGTAAAAGGTGGTACATCATATGTGAACTAACCCTAATCCACTATTTTGATTTTATATCATTGCTAGAATAGTTTTCCTTTGATCCATTTCTTGAACTGTAATAAATGTAGCTTCAGTTCATTTCCGAATCTAATAGGTTTGTTTTTGCTTTAAAAGGTGGAATGACTGAGAAAAAAGGTTAAAAGATGAATTGACAAACCAAATGGTTGAGTGGTTGTGAAATGACACCTTTGACAAAACCAAGCTCCTTGAAAAAGCTGGCACATATCTAAAGTATGTGAGGGACCAATACAGGACCCATTTAGAGAGGAACCTAAAGTACGAGCATCCCCCCATGATTCTAGAGAGGGAGTGGAAGGACCTGATTTTGGATGCCAATGAGAGAATTGAAAGGAAAAAAGGAAATACACCACCAAACACCAGAAGAAGGTATGTGATACTATTAAGAATATAATTATGTACTAATTAATTACTCTTTATATTTATATAATCTAACATATTTCAAACTTTTTATAGACTGAGTGACACGTCAAAGGCAACCAAGGCAAGACAAGAAAAGCATAGGCAACACAAACTCAACTCTGGTGGTTATATGAAACTTGTTGCACGAATTGTAAGTATCTCATGTAAATGAAATATTGCATCAAAATATTAATAAATTGCAAACGATTTTTTTTTATCAAACAATGCAAGCAAAATTCATGATACAAAGTAAAAATGCAAGGCTCTGAATTCAATAGAGCGCCCACATAAGATGACAAGAGAATTTCCTACCAGCAAGGCTATACAGCCGTGGTTGATTGGCTACAAGAATGGAGTGGGCATACACAATATTCGAGTGCATCTGTCACATAGGTAAATATGCTAAATGGAAATTGTTTCAAATTGAATAATTTACCAATAATCTAATTGATGTTGAGTTCCAACATAAAGTAATTATATTTGTTTTAAATAAGCAAGCAATGATAACAATGTGCATGACATTGGAATGTAGCCTGCTAATCATGAAACACCACCTGCACATGAAGGTCCAGATGTGCATCCCAGTAGTGGAGGTATTCATTTGCTATTCAAATTTATTTATGTAGTTATTAATACAATTAAACATATTAATTTGTAATTAAAGTAGTAATTAATGTAACCTTTTTTGTTAATATTTTAGAGAATGTAGTTAGTGGTGACCAAGTGGAGCATGATCTAGTTACACAACATCAGGAACATGATGTTCCCCACTCAAGTAAAGAGGACCATTGTTAGTCCTTTAAACAAATATAATTGCAATTGGTGTTTAGCATTAATGTAACCTTTAGTATTTCAACTCCAAATGATCTAGAGGGTGTTCAACATGTTGAGGTTGAGGCTAGACAAAATGATGTGGCCCCATCAGGTAAAGAGCGCAACAGTTATGTTCTCTAAACTAATGAAATACTTGTAACAATAATAAAAAATGTTTTGAATTTAACCCGTTTCTTTGTTATTGTAAAGGATCTCCCTTCAGTTCAGTGTCCTCGTCCTTAGTATAGGACTAGGCATACATTGAGATCACAAGTAGAGGGCGGAACAACTGCAGAGGGGGGAAATGATGAAGAAATCAATGTTCCACTTAGTCTTTTCATAGCTTCAAAGAAAAAACAAAAAAAGAAATGATTGCAATCTACCTTATTTGATAATGACTGATTTTTATGTGTTAGTCAATGTAATTATGTGCTAATTAATGGTTATGGATGATATGTGTTAATTAATATTGATGAGTGTTGCGTGTTAATTAATGTTAATCAATGTTATGTGTTAATGAATGTTATGTGATATTAATGAGTGAATGTTATATTTTATTAATGGTACAAAGAATGAATGAATGTTATAAGATGTTAACAGGGAATTTAGAGTGATGTTAGGGGACAGGGAGGGGCCAAATGAGCATCCCTGTTAAGTAGAGAATATTAAACTATTCTCAAAACCAAGCAAAGCTCAACAAGATAACGCACTTTTCAATATTTCATTATGTTGCATAGTTAATCTTATTGAATAATGTATGTTGAATCTTAATTGCAAGGTCCAACAGAGCCAACATGAACAACAACACCACAAGTTGCTAGGTATAATGAACTCCCATATTGTCTTGTATGTACACTAACAATATGAGTTGCTTCTAGTGTTGATATCCATGGCGGGACTACAAAAGTTATGAATATGTCTCATCCTTGTAAGTTTTTTTATTACTTGTCATTTTCTTTAGCATTTTGTTACTTCATGAATGAGATGTTTTCAGATGTCTATTCCATGAATACCTCTCTATTGTATGCTTCATGATCTTTCTTCTAATTCAACTCTTTATATGTCCTAAAATTGTATGAGCCTAATAGCTTCTATTCTTGTTGATAGTTTGGTGGCTCTGAACTATGGCTCCTTCAAAAAAGCGTGATCCTTGTAATTTTGGCCTTCCTTGTAATTTCGGCCTTCCATGATGTGAAAAAGAGGTTATGTTATGAATAATGGTCTAGATGATTTAGTTATTTCTTATTATGTTGAGTATGAGTAAATTTGGGCTTCCTTGGATATGGTCACTATTTTGTACTAACTATTGTCATTTAGTGTGATTTGAGCATGGAATTCAAGTAATCATGAGGGCGGAAACAATATTCAAGTGTTAGGGGATATGCGGCCTTGACCAAGGGATGAAAGTATCAGGAAAGTACAAGTGATTCATGTGTAGATCAATGTATCATTCACCTATTAATTTCTAGCAACATTCTCAAATAAACAAGCAAAGAGGTATGTTGAGTGCATATATACATTTTATGTTGCCATGATATAAGTAAGATATCAAACATGTAACTTAGATTGATTTGTAATTTCATTCATAAATATTAGATCTTCCTTGTGGATTTTTGAATGCATAATGTCTCATTGATTTCAATAACTTTATTGCAAGTACTCTTTTCAGCATGAAACTCCACTCATTGAGGTCTCTTACTAAATGCAAGTCAATTATCCTATCAATGATGATACATTTTGCATGCATTTTATGGGGAAATGTTATTCATATCTATGGTTGGGTTGTTAATTATTTTGTGAAAATATATACAAGTAGATTGGGACATTAGAGTTATAAACACTGTAAATTGTGTTTGAGACCATTGTCCTAATTGTAACAGTCAACCACCATTGGCCCAAGGCCACACAAAAACCGTTGTGACACCAAGGTTTGTGCATACTGATGTAAGGGCTACTCTTAAGACATTTCATTACCATTACATATACACACCTGGTGGGGTTTCCAAACACAACTTGTTTGAGTTGGCAATATCACTAGTAAAATTGTGATTGTCACAATTGGTACCCTTAGGATAGTCATTAATATTTGGTCTATGGCACTTTTTTATGGCTTCTAAATGCTTCTATGGGGTGTTCAGGGGTCCCACACATCTCTTCCAACATTCCATCCAAGGTACTTCACTCTTACCTATCTTATATTCCACTTTCTCTATGCTGCTATCCCATATGTTTGATACATGTTAAAATTGCTTTGATAACTCCAAATTCGTATCTAAGCTCATCCTAAGGTAACATGTTCATAGTCAATCAATAAGATTTCTCTATGTGTTTTCAAGTAAGATATTGATCTATATAGTTAATTTTGTGATTGATTTGAGGGATACATCCATTGTCAAACCTTAAGAAAATTTTGTTCCATATCCTAGATTTATTTTGTTTTAATTCTTAGTGAGTAATTTTCAATTGTAATAAAGTGGTATATATCCTTATATTTCAATGACAAAAGATCAATTATTTGAATAAATACATATAAACATAAAATATATTTTTCAAATCTTATCTATTACAAATATATATATATTTGTAATAGATAAGATTTGAAATATATATATATATATATATATATATAACGATACCATATTATACATATCCTCATTTATATAATGAACAATAAAGACTTCTTTACACTATTATATATTCATTATAGCTGATAATGCTTACCAAAAAAAAGAAAGATAAGAGTTTATATGTTGAACTACTCTTAAATAGATATGGTTGCAAATTGCTTTGATATATTATGTATAGAAAATTGCTATAATCAAATTTTTGTGCTATACTCTTGGATCCAATACTCATGATTTTGGATTTTAGATAGCATGCCTCGCTAGATTACTTTGGACCATAGGTGTAGATTCATTGTGCTTTATGCTAAAAGAATTCAAACAATTGTACATAGTTTATAAGTAACTTCACTTAAGAAACTCATGTCTCATCTCAATTATGTTCAATTACATTGTCAATTTGAAGATTTGGTCAAGTTTGAGGTAGGAACTCAAATTACTCCTTTGTTTTTCAATTGAATTGATTTTAGTTTGTTGCAAATGAATTGTTAAGTGAATTAAAGTATTCTTCCTATTTAAATCTCACCATTTGGATGATCATATGATTTGTATGAACCAAATTTGGAAATTACGAGTATATATGAGGTTATGTTGTTCAATTCTATTTGGGATGTTGAACTGACAAATCGAGGGAGTATTGTATTGTTGAGTTGATTAGAATCAAAAGGCTAATCTTGCATTTTCATTGTATGCACTTTGAAATTTTAGGGTTTTTGAGGTCCATTAGTTAAGGGTGTTTGTCTTGGTCCCATAGACTATTTAGTCTCATGGACATCATTAAAATATTTCATTCATTCATTCAACAATGGTAATTGGCCTCATGACTAGTTTTTGGTCCAAACTTTGGAATTATTGAAAAGTGGTATTTGATGATTTTGAGATGATATTCTATTATGGAATCATGATAACATAGATATGAATTTTGATAAGATATCAATTGGGATCCATTCTCTTGGTGTTGTGCCCAATTGAGTATGTCTTGCTTATGTATGAAAATGGTATTTTGCAATTGAGACAATTTGATGTATTTGAGATGTCTTGCATTTAGATATGGCATGAGCTTAGTCCTAGAGTGAGACTAGGGAGTGGCTCCTACTCCTGTCCCTCGTTTGAAAGTGGTACACTTGGCATTCATGTTTGGGGAGTTTTGTAATCAAGTGATAACATAACAATAGACTTGGGTTAAAAAAAATAACAAGAAAATTGGTTCCTTGAGCATGCCTTGAGGGCTATCACAACACCAAGGGTATTTTGGGAAGGCATGCTCTCACATGGAGTGTTGGAGCTTGTGTGAAGAGGCATGCCCACTCACACAAGGATATGTGATCATTGTTCTCATTCACATGAGATAATGTTTGGTTCCATATGGTCTATCTCCATGTAGCACATATGATGAAAGGCATGCCTACACATGGAGTGTTGGGACTTGTTCAAAGAGACATACTCACTCATGTAGCATAGGGATTGTGTGATTATCATTCTCATCCGTATGAGAGAATGCTTGGTTCCATATGGTGTGTCCCCATGAGCACATACAATGAAAGGCAAGCCCGCACATGGAGCATTGGGACTTGTGCAAAGAGACATTCCCACTCATATAGCACAGGGATTGTGTGATTGTTGTTCTCGTCTGTATGAGAGAATGCTTGGTTCCATATGTTGCATCCCCATGAGCACATACGATGAAAGGCATTCCCGCACATGGAGCGTTGGGACTTGTCAAAAGAGACATGCCTTCTCATGTAGCACAAGGATTGCATGATCTTCCTTCTCATCCATATGAGAGAATGCTTGCTTCCATATGGTGCATCCCCATGAGCACATACGATGACACTTCCTCCACTACACTCTAGAATATAATTCCTTGTGTAGTTTTAAAGTAGTGACCCTATGTGGATTCATGACTTGGTATCATCCTTCTATATTGATGTTGCATTGTATGGTTCCATTACTTGTGTCATGTATGCATCGTGTATGGCATGTGTGAGCCTATCATCCCCCTTGTATACTTTAATTGACTATTTGGAACTATCTCCACAAGAACGATGGGGTGGACCTAAGGGTTCCATGTGATCGGGTGGCATTGAAAACCACCGTTGGGGACCGATGGACTCAATTCGTGATCACCTCGGAGAGCACTTCCACCTCCCTCAACACATGTTATTTCTCTTTCATCTATTCTTGTAAGTTTCAATTCAAATGTATATTGAAATGAGAATTGTAATCATTGATGATATGTATATTAAACACTCCAAGTGGAGATTGATGTAAATGAACATAATTGATATGGTTTATGCTAACTTCACTTAAGTATATCATGGGCCCATAACCCATAGGTCCCAAGATCAATTTCATAACTAGAAAATAAGTTATCTAAATGAGTAGAAAATTTTTAGGATTTAACATGTGGGCATGTTGAACTATACAGGGGGAGAGATGACCTTTAAAATTTTATTTTTTTATACCAGAATTTAAATTCAAATACCCTAGTTACTTAAACAAAAGAAAGGTTGGAACTATTTTATATCAAGTGTTTTGTGGGTGGTCATAATGCATTTATGTTTTCTTTTAAGATGCTAGTAACATTATTTTTAGTACTATCTTTACCTATTGTACTTTTCTATTGGACTCAATCAACCCAATAACCTTGTACATGTGATTTATTTTATTAAAGAGGATATTCATGTAGTTCGGAATGCATGATTATCGTCTTTGAATATATGTTGAATATATAATAATGAGTGACTACTTAGTATGAGATATATACATGTCATTCAATAGGTATATGTCATGTATTGACATAGGATGACACTTTATATGAGATTATCAATTTGGGATATACTTATAAGAAATATGTGTATATATAGTAGATAAATTCATTTTATGTAATATATATATATATTACATAAAATGAATTTATCTACTATATATACACATATTTCTTATAAGTATATCCCAAATTGATAATCTCATATAAAGTGTCATCCTATGTCAATACATGACATATATATATATATATAGTAGATAATTTTTTGTAGCTCCCAAGAAAAACTAACTTAGATAAGGTAGATAAAGTTATTTCATCTGCCTGATTGGCTTTAAAGGTTCTTGTATTTGGGTTAGCTAATTCCCTATCAGCGCCATTTTTAATAGGTTTACCAGTACTCAGTGGTTCATACAGTCCTCTTAGGAGTTGGACCATCTCAACCATGGTGCGCCTGATCATATTAGCTTGAAACCAGTACGCCTTATATTAGCTTCAAACCTATGCCCCTATTGGTAGTTGATGGGGATAGAATATCATTTTCTTTACATATCAATGAGGTGTGATTTAAGTCTAGATAATAATAATTTTTATTTTTTTAAATAAATTTTCGTTAGAATTATGATGTAGACTAAACTTTCCACCGATGATGGAATCGTCAGACCAACAACGTTCTCATCGGTCCAAAATTTCTGGAATCCGTCAAAATTTTGACTCAAACTACACAAACATCCAACGAGGATGTTGTATGTCCGACGACACTTCCTTGTCAGACGATCGTCGATGCATATTAATGGACTGATGACAAAACCATTAGACAAACAACATTTCCATCAGTGCAAAGTTTCAAACTTCCGTCGACATTCCAACACAATCTAAACAAACATCCGATGAGGATGATGTATGTTCGACAACTTTTTTTACCAGAAGAGCGATCATGCCCGTAGTCGACAGAGTCCATGGGGTCGTCAGACTTCTGATGGTCAGAGGCATCGTCGAAAAGTCCGATGATGAGTTTTCGATGACTACTTTTGTCGGTAGTCCGATGAAAAGTAGTCACAATTCTGACAATCATATTACCACAGACATCTCAACTAAATTCCAGCATGAGATAGGTAGAACATTACCACAGAACAAAAAAAGAAAGATATTCTCATTTAATTTTAAAATGCTGCAAGTAACTTCTAGCTGTAATAGATTAGTGCCTCAATCTAGACATAGAGTCAATACAAATAGCCACAAATGGAATCCAAGGTGCACATGAAATTTACTGAAAGATATCCCTGTATTAATGCCTGACATTAATACATTCTAAAATTCAAATCAAAAGATCATACAAATCCAAACATTAATTCAGTTTCACAATTTCTGCTCATAGAATTTAAATCCCTTATGTAAAAGATGCCTAAGAATAGGAAATACACTCTCCCTTGGAGAGGATAAATTCAAACTCCCTTGAAGACTAGATTTATTGAAATTGAACAATGCCTGAAGACAATCCAATGGAAAATGTATACATGCCTTACATATATATGACCTACAACTAAGAATTTACAGCTAAATGTATCTATTCAATGACAGAAGAATGGGAACATCAACAATTACAACCAAGAAAATTAAAATGCATAAGACTAGAACCTACAATTTCGGATTTCTCCCTTGGAGAAAATTTCCAAAAAACTGGGAACCCTTACAAATGAGAAGAACTGAGAATAAAAAGAAGAGGGAAAAGACCAAATCTGCATCATAAACTGCTAAGTGTCCTCTTTCCCCAACTGAAAAAATTCTTTGCAACATGCCTGCAAAAACTGCTCTCAAAATATCAAATATTTGTTGAAACTAATTGTAGAAACAAACTCCCCATTCCGAGAGATTTCCAATGACATATAATACTTTTTATTCTGGGTAAAAAATACTACTTCAATGAATTATTTCGGATGTAGAGCAATCATTAAAATTGTTGAATTTTCCACTATAGCTGGAACTATACATTTAACTTTGATTTTTACCTTTGCGCCCAGCCATGTGTCACCCTCTGTTGTGCTCAGAATCCACCTGGGCACCACCTAACCTGCTACCTCACCTGCCACCTGACTGCCACTGGACTGGAGCCCACCTTGTCATTGGGTCGTGATGGCTAACCGTCGAGCTCTTTCTCATTGTGGATTAGAGACAACCGTCGATCTTTTTTGGAATTGTCACCTCTTTAACACACCTAAGTTTCTCCCTCTTGTCGGGCCCACCATTTAGTCGCTAGGTTGCAATGAATAAACATCATGCAACTTCCCATTGTGGATCAATGACACTCATTAGATCACCTCTAATCTCCATTTTTGTCACAAAATTTGGTTTCCTCAGGATGCGTGTGTGCACTGGGGTCCATTGGGTTGCCAAGCAGCCTCTTGTCAAAAGCCTTTAAGGTTTAGACACTAAAGATACATGTGGCTTTGTATTTAAACACAAACAAATCCCTCTACATTGTCAATATGGGATAAATGCTTTTGCACATTCCCCTATCACCATCCATGTGTTCTACGCCTGAGCATTTTTCTTGGAAGTTTAAATTCCTCCTTCATAGCCACACTAAATGGATTTGGCAATACACCTACTAATTCCATTTGTTGAAATTTTCAAACGCCTCTTTCTTATCTCCACCTCACGCAAGATTTGTTTTAACGCCTGCCAATGTGCATTTGTTTGAAAATTTTCTCAAAACCTTCACGCCACACCACATAGGGGAATTGCTTTAAATTTCAATGACGTTTAACACCATGCAGGCCATTTACCTAAGGTTTCATTGGTGCTCCCCATCATGCGTGGGAGATGATGGTTGTACACTTGCCAATTTGTATTTGCAAAAAAATTAATGGGCCTCTTCAAACACCACACACAACAAGGAGAATTTGGAGTTAAACCTGCCAATTATATTTGTAGATAAAGGTTTAAAATGCCTTCTTTGCCTGCACCAAAGACCCACGACAACTGCATTTGCTGAAAGTTTTAAGTCTTTTCCCACCTCACGCCATATGCCAAGGAAGAGATGGGGAGGCATGCGAGGGAAGGACAATTTGGTTTTACACATGCTAATTGCATTCACATGAAATTTTCTAAACCTTTTCATCTGCCACACATGGAATTTGGTTTATACCTACCAATGCATTTGCTTGAATGAAGGTTTCATAGTCTTCTTCAACAGGTCTGATCCTAATCCCACACAACTCCAGGGTTTCTTCTCAACTCCATATTTCTCCTTTATACTTAAATCATATAAACATGTGATTTAAAATAATAATTTAAACCTTGATTCAAAAGACATCATGAAGCTACAAGTCAAGTTGGGTCCCAAAGTGGGCCCGACTTAAAAAAAAATTGTTTTCATTCAACTGACCCTTGAAATGCCTCAGGTACCTTAAACATACCTTTGGAGTTGATTTGCACAATTTTCTGATCATTAAAACTCAACTTGCAACTTTCAAGCGCTTGTGTCACATTTTCACATTTAAACCAAAAGAGGCAGTTCAAAAATTAGTCACAACACCTTTCTGGAGTTCACAAACTGATAGGCGTGTACTCTAATATGTTAAGTTTCATCCTGCAAAACCATTCCTCACAAAGAATCTCAGGCGATGAGATATTAATGCACAAAGTTGATTAAATGGCTATGTCACCAAAGGAACTTGATAAAATCAATGTGCAGGGACCACAAAGTGCACACATTAAAAATATCAAATGATCTTCGTAGATCCCCAAATATGAGGCATAAATAATTTGAAGTACAAGAAAGATGATGGAATGCTCAATTTGACTAGAAAGCTGATAGGGTATAAATGGTGAGCTCATGAAAATGTCAAATTTAATAGATGCAACAACGAAAGTGCAGAAAACTGAATAAAATGGCTCAAGAAATCATCTTGGAAAACTGATCAACGGATTGGTAGGAGCTCCAAACTAGAGACATAGCTTGTCTTTCATACTAGCAGTACCTCGGAATAAACATTCTGATATAACACTCATCTGGGCATCTTTTACACATGTGCAATGTGGGGCTCTAACTAGCTATTAAAACAAGGACTTATGCAAACAGTATAAACTGCAAATGAATTAAGCTTATCAAATTGAGAAAATGGATTCATAGGGACTTGAAATTTGGCATGTGGACTCATGTATATGCATAGAATTAAATTCACTTTGAATTTAAATATAACGATCTCCTAGTCATAAAATGCAAAGCCTCAAAGTGAGCCACTTGGTAACATCTAAATTTGTGCATAAAACACCTTTCAATCCACCCCTCGAAATGGGTAATTGGTAAACTGCTCTAAACTGAAATCTGAAAGTTTTAGAACATTGTATAGGCTAAATGAAAGGTGTAGGACACATTTCCCAAGCCTTACCCCTTGATAATCAACTGGCTCCATTTTACCCTTCTTCAAACTAGGCCATTCAAGCCAAGAGTTTAAGTGCTATTTTGAAAGTGTAAGAGCAAAATTTTGAAATGGGCCTCTCAAATTCCTCAGAATTTATGAGTCCCAATAGTGGCTCTGACTGGGGATGGTTGATTGCAAGATCAACACAAGAATCTAGAATCTTTGGTCTTGCAGACCACCCAAAAACAAATCACTTCTCCTCTTTTGAATTCTTCAATGAGTTGCACTCTCAAAAATAGGGGTTCCTTATTCTACCAAAACAATGGGGTACTTTATTGAAAACCACACAACTGAAAGCAAAGCGACTATACAAAATGTACAAACATACTTACAACTAATTATAACCTTGATCCAAAAAATCTTTGTACTTGCCTCTATCAAAAATTTGATTCTCATCACTTGATATCATGATCCAAACAAAGGCACCTTTTAACAACAACTAAGCACAATCCTTATAATCAACCCTTTTCATCTCATTACTACAACAACTGGTGTGCACACCTTTTGCCTGATTTTGAACTTTATAGCCACACACTACTTCAACAAAAGTAAGATCATGAGACAAATCACTATACACGCCTTCCCACAAGCTGCTATAATTTCACTTTCCCAATCAACTCTATCATTTGCAAGGGTATCATCATGCTGAATTTCAAAAATAAAACATTCATTTTCAACATTGTAGTTCTCACCAGCACATGCATTGTTATCATTTAGATTCATAGAATGCAGGACATTAATAACCGATTGATGCAAACAAAGAATATAAACATTTTGGTCTAGATGTGGTACTTCACTATGCTGATCACACTTTATATTATCCTTGTTCATCAAACTCAATACATCCACATTCTCAATATCCCATTCATTGAAAAGAATGAATACCTCTGGCTGAAACAGGTCGTCAACTAAATCTTTCTCATTCAGACTTACATCCATGCGAAAAACTTCTATTTGTGGTCTCAAATAATCATCACACAACCCATGCCTCTTATCTTCATCATGAAATAAGTTTTCAGAACACATATTGTTGTTGTTGGCAACTTCATCAACATCAAAAACTTGTTCAATAAAAGAGGAAACTTGAGCATTTTCATCAATGACATCAACACTAAGAACATTTATATCAAAGGCAAAGAACTCCATATCAGGTTCAAATATACATCAACATTCACATCCTCTTCGTGGTATGTCAAACTTTGAAAACATTCAAATATGGGTTCATTTAAATATGAAAATGAAACATCATCTGCACTTTCACATATGTTTTTATCTTCAAAAATACTTCCATTTTCAGATTCATGATTGAGATATATAACTTGATCTCCTCTTATATCATCTTCACAAGATGAATAATAATAATTCTCACAGGTATCCTCAGCTACATGACTAACATTCATTTATTGATCATAAGAAAATGAATAACTTGTGTCAAGATCATTCCTATTCTGAAATTGATCTTCATTGTTCATTTGTATATCTTCAAAGTGTTGAAAATCAAACTCACTATCCTCATAATCAGTAGCATCACTCCATTCGGAAACGCATTCATCACTGGGCATGCTTGTATTGAGAACACCGCCAGCATCATTCACAATTTCATTTCTAACTTTATCCAACTCAATCAAATCCTGACTTACATCATATTGCACATCCTTTTGTGATAGAATCATGAGCTAAGTGATAACTTCTTTATTTGAACACATTGTGTCATTATCATCCCCACTTGCATAATCAACAACACTTAGTGATACTTCAGTATTTGGTACTTCAACATCAAATACATTAGCAACATGTAAAGACCGATGGTCATCACCATCATTATTTTCATTATCATTATCCCTATGAGATGCATGATTAACTTCATAATTTGCAGCCACATAATCAACATAACCAACATACAAATCAAATGGTGCATATGCTTTATATATATCTATCTCTGTAACAACATTGTCACAAAACTTCCCACTGATTATTCCATCACTACTGTAAGAGACAACCAACATTGACAACAAAGATTCTTGACTCTCATTTGAATTTGAATCACATATATCAGCAAGACCATTTTGAACAACAAAGCTTGACACACCTTGACAAGGAATGTTTTTCCTAGCTTCACATTTCCTTTCACCATTGAAGATATTTTGACAAGAAGAAGCAGCAGACAAAAAATTCTTTGAGATCCCAAATTTTAAATTGTTTTCAATGTCCCTAGCCGTGTTAAAAGCTTTATGCAAAGTTTTGGGTTCCTTGTCTCTTAATAAGAAACTCATCTTCTTGTCAAAAGAACTCATGTAGATCTCCAAGCATGCTCCATCACTAAACTTATACTTGCTGGAAATTTTAGACAATGTTTGTGAAAAACTGATATTAAATGTCGGCACCAATTCATCTTCCCTGATTTGTATGTACATGAATCCTCTCAGCATATCATAATCACTCACTTTTTTAGCAAATTGGGCTATAAAGTCAGTTGTTAGTTCATCCCATGAGGAAATACAATTTGCAGGCAAAAAAGAGAACCAATCTCTTGCATCCTCTTTCAGTGACTGGACAAATAATTTCATGCACACATCTTCTTGACAAACTTCAAAATCTCCCATCAAGTCTGAAAATATTTTCAAATGTAAATGTGTTGATTCTGATTTCTTCCCACTGAATATTGGCAAATGCTTTCTAATTTTTGTGGGTATAAGATTTGGGTAACCTGGAATTTCTTTGAAATTTAGAGCAGCATAGTAATTCATTTTAAAACTTCTCTTATAACATGGCTGTGACATTTCACTAGGCATGGCTATATGTGGAAATATACTAGGTTGAAAAACTTCACTACACATTTCTACTCGCTTCCACAAATAATTGTACAACCTTGTATAGAACAATGAAACACTTCAAGCACATATCCTCATTTAGATCTATTCATAACATTGCTTGACACAAAGCTTCTTCAAATTTGCATACTACAGTAGAACATATATGTTGAAAACTACAACAAAATAGTTATGCAAATAGACTTGTAATTCCTCTTTTTCCCTCTTTACTAGTGTTGTTCACTTAATGGGAAAACTATTTTACTCATTCAAATTTTCAAAAGAAAATATTTTGCATTGAAACTTCTGAAAGTACCTGGATATTTGCAGCTATAAAACTTGTAGATCTAAACATTTATTCACATTTTAGCTTGCTCTTTTACCTCAGAGTCGCCCCCTCTTGCATAGAGGAAATTTTGAATAGAAAAATGCCATTCAAAACATATTTAATTCTTTATTTCTCCTTCAATATTGCTGCAACAAATTCACTCTAGGCTATTCAACATAAATCTGGAAAATGCATTAGACTTATGTGTGAGCTATAATATTTTACTGCACTTTTCTTTGCAAGCTTTTATGATGAGAGCACCATGTCTGAGCATGCAACCAATTTAATTATCTGCATCGTAATATGATTCATCAAATCATCTACTAATCTTGTGAAAATATTAGAACATAAACTTCCTGTAAGCACTGGTGCAGAGAATAGAGTCGCCACCCAATTATGACATTAGGAAAAAATTTATAAACAACTGCAAGGACTTCTTACAACTCTCAGCAATATATACTTTTCAATTCTTCACAGAAAACTTTCTCTAATAACAGACAACACCATTAAAACCTCAAAACATAATACTAAATCCTTCTACCATAAAAGACATTTTCAACTCTGTGCAATCTCAATGGACTGACTAACTGGATGAATTATGCAACTATATCAACCGTCCCCAATAGAGTCACCATTTTTGTTGGTCTCAAAAAATGAGAAACCCAAGTTCACCTGAAATTGATCTATGAAATAGCCAATTTCAATCCATGAAATACTTCAGGACTTGGACAACATGACAAGGATCTAAATCCTTCTACTCTTCAGGCTCTGCAAAACCTAGGTGGGTGTACCTTTGATGCATTGAATCAAACCCATTACACACAAGACAATATCAATAGAAAGTAGATGAATCTCAAAAGGCTCAACAACAAGGAGGTTACTGCAGATGAGCTAGATCTACATTGACATTTCAACTAAATTGGAGCATGAGATAGGTGGAACATTACCACAGAATAGAAAAATAAAGATATTTGATTTGATTTTAAAATGTTGTAACTTCTAGCTATAATAGATTAGTGCCTCAATCTGAGCATAGAGCCAATACAAATAGCCACAAATGGAATCCAAGTTGCACATCAAATTTACTGAAAGATATCCCTGTATTAATGCCTAACATTAATACATTCTAAACTTCAAATTAAAAGATCATACAAATCCAAACATTAATACACTCTCCCTTGGAGAGGATAAATTCAAACTCCCTTGAAGACTGGATTTATTGAAATTGAACAATGCCTGAAGACAATCCAATGAAAAATGTATATATGCCTTACATATATATGACCTGCAACTAAGAATTTACAGCTAAATGTATCTATTCAATGACAGAAGAATGGGAACATCAACAATTACAACCAAGAAAATTAAAATGCATAAGACTAGAACCTACAATTTTGGATTTCTCCCTTGGAGAAAATTTCCAAAAAATTGGAAACCCTTACAAATGAGAAGAACTGAGAATAAAAAAAGAGGGAAAAGACTAGATCTGCATCACAAACTACCAAGTGTCCTCTTTCCCCAATTGAAAAAATTCTTTTCAACATGCCCACGGAAACTAATCTCAAAATATTTGATATTTTTTGAAATTGATTTCAGAAATCAACTCCCCATTCGGAGAGCTTTCCAATGATATATAATGCTTGTTATTTTGGATCAAAGGTACTTCTTTAGTGAATTATCCCGGATGCAGACCAGTCATTTAAATTTTTGAATTTTCCACTATAGCTAGAACTATACATTTAATTTTGATTTTTACCTCTGCACCCCGCCATGTGTCAGCCTTTGGTTCACTTGGAATCCACCTGGGTGCCACCTAACCTACCACCAATCTGCCACCTCACCTGCCACCTGACTGCCACTAGACTAGAGCCTGCCTTGTCGGTGGGTCGCGATGGGTAACCGTCAAGCTTTTTCTCATTGCAGATCAGTGACCACCGTCGATCTTCCTCAGACTTGTCACCTCTTTAACACACCTAAGCTGCTCCCTTCTGTTGAGCCCACCATTCAGTCGTTGGGTCAAAATGAATAAACATCGTGCAACTTCCCATTGCAGATCAGCAACACTTGTTAGATCACCTTTAATCTCCATTTTTGTCACAAAATTCGGTTGCCTCAGGATGTATGTGCATGCATGGGGTCCATTGGGTTGCCAAGAAGGCTCTTGTCAAAAGCCTTTAGGCTTTAGACACTAAAGATACATGTAGATTTGTATTTAAACACAAACAAATCCCTTTGCACTGTCAATGTGGGATAAATGCTTTTGCACATTCCCCTGTCACTATCCATGTGTTCTACACCTAAGCATTTTTCTTGGAAGTTTAAATGCCTCCTTTGTAGCCACACTAAATGGATTTGGCAATACACCTGCTAATTGGATTTGTTGAAATTTTTAAACACCTCTTCCTTATCTCCACCTCATGCAGGATTTAGTTTAACGCCTGCCAATGTACATTTGTTTGAAAATTTTCTCAAAACCTTCACACCGCACCACGTAGGGACATTGCTTTAAATTCCAATGGTGTTTAACACCACATAGGCCATTTACCTAAGGTTTCATTGGTGGTCCCCATCACACGTGGGAGATGATGGTTGTACACTTGCCAATTTGCATTTGCAGAAAATTTAATAGGCCTCTCCAAACACAACACACAATAGGGAGAATTTGGAGTTAAACCTGCCAATTATATTTCCTAATAAAGGTTTAAATTTCCTTCTTTGCATGCACCAAAGACCCACGACAATTGCATTTGATAAAAGTTTTAAGTCTTTTCCCACCTCATGCTATTTGCCAAGGAAGAGCTAGGGAGGCCTGCAAGGGAAGGATAATTTGGTTTTACACATGCTAATTATTAGGTCCTAGAGACAATTGAGAGGGGGGGGTGAATCAGTTGTCAAATAAATTCAAACCAAAAAAAACTTAATCAACCTTAATGCTTAGTATCGGTGAACCAAACTTTATGCCGATAGGCAATTTATCAGTTAGTTACAGTACCGGTAAAGATTAATGCATGAAATAGAAAGACAATAACATCCACAACATATAACACCAATATTTGTATGTAGAAACCCTGTAAGGGGAAAAACCACGGTGGGAAACCTTACCCACAATCAGATGATACTACTGCAGATAGTATGTATACAAATGAGGTCTGCACATGCAGAAAGGCCAAGCGCCTAGAGCTCACTTCTCAAACACAAATAGGAGTCACACTGACTACAATTGGATGGTTAAATCCAATAAAGATGTACTGCTCAAAATAGCATCTTCATATGTTGGATTCAGTACTGGTTCAGTTCTGATATGCCTTTATAAAAACCTTGCTTCACCTTCAAACGATGTCTGCGTGTATAGCTCTGCTTATTATCGCATATACCTTATTATGATTCTTTCTCCCAATTGCCTTTTTGATCTTACAAATAAGATCTTACATATATACCATAACCTAAGACCAATTTTAGTAGGTTGGCTCTTAAAGATATTACAATAAAAACTTTTACAAGTAAATCAATAACCAATGCATAGCTGATTTAACATGTCAGTTTAATGCATTTACAACAATAATAAATCATCTCCAAAGCATATCGTGCTGATCTGGAAAAGATAAGCCCGTCGGTGCATAACCTGGACCTATTTGCCGGTAACAACAAATATGCAAACACGAATATTCCAATGAACAAATCTTCAAGACAAAGTGTCTAAACGATGTCTTCCACATAGCCGGGTGTTTTCTATATCATTGCAAGTGCTAGTGAACATTATATCTTGCTGGTGTAACAGATACTAGTGACTGTGCATAAGTCACTTGCTTGTCGGTGAACATTGCCAATCCTTTAAAGTGTCAGAGTTGATAAGTGTTGATAGGTGTTGACATCAATGACAAAACCATACCAAAATACCAACAATCTCCCCCTTTGGAATTGATGGCAACACAAGATGAAAAAACCATCAAAGTGCCAAAACAGAAATACCAAATACCAAAAACCAACAATCTCTCAAAACAGATCATAACCAGAAATTAAAATTCAAATACAGAGAGTAATCAATCATCTCAAAATAACAATCTCTCCCCCAATGAATAATCTCTTCCCGGAAAGATAATATTTTTTTCCATAGACATCTCTCCCCCTTTGACATCAAATTCCAAAGCAATACAAAACCAAGTTCAAATTTAGAATACCAACCAGTTCAATATACCAACTACTCCCCCTGAGAAGTAGCTCTCCTCATCAAAAGCCAGAATAAAAGATTTCTCTGTTAGTTCTGTCGGTTGATGACAAACATCATGTCTAAGTCTCTACCGGTGGGGGTATGACCCCAAGTTGTTCTCTAAGATATTCAAAGGTCTTCTTGGGCAAAGGCTTAGTGAAAATATCTGCAATCTGCTCTTTAGTATTCACATAAACCAATTTTACTTCTTTTGCTCCAACATTCTCTTTCAGAAAATTCAGTTTGATAGAAATGTGTTTAGTTTTAGAATGTAGTACCAGATTCTTAGATAATATAATTGATGCAGTGTTATCACAATAGATAGTTATTGGTTCCTTGCATTTTACCTTTATGTCCTTCAACATTTGCTTAAGCCATAATACCTGTGTATAGTTAGTTGTCGCGGCAACATATGCTAGTTCTATTGTTGATAAGGATGTGCAACTTTGTTTCTTACTCAACCAAGAAATTAACTTGCTTCCAAGAAAAAATGCTCCATCGATGGTGTTTTTTCTATCATCCACATCTCCTGCCCAATTTGCATCTATGTATGAACATAATTCAAAATTTTCATCTCTAGGATACCATAAACCAAGATTTGTAGTGCCTTGTAAGTACCGAAAAAATTCTTTTTACTGTTGATTCATGATTTTCTCTAGGATTACTTTGAAATATTGAAACAATACATACTACATTCATAATATCAGGTCTTGTTTGTGTCAAATACAGTAAACTTCCTATCATAGATTTGTACCTAGTCGGATTAACAGGTGTAGATTCATCCCTTAGTGATAATTTGTGATTTGTAGTCATAGGTGTGTTTACCGGTTTGGAGTTTTCCATTTCAAATTTCTTTAGCAACTCCTTCAAGTACTTGGATTGACTCAAGAATATACCTTTATCAGTCTATGAGATTCGTAATCCTAAAAAGAATTTTATTTCTCCAATCATAGACATTTCAAATTCTTGTTGCATTTCAATAGAAAAGTTTTTACATAATCCATCTTCTCCTCCGAAGATTATATCATCATCAAAAACTTCTATAACGAAGATGTCATCATTAATCACTTTATAGTATAAGTTGTTGTCAGCATTACCTTTAGAAAATCCAATTTTCAAGAGATATTTATCCAATCTAGCATACCAAGCTCTTGGAGCTTGCTTCAATCCATACAAAGCTTTCCTTAACCTGCAAGCCATATCTTTGTTAGCTGTCAAAGAAAATCCATCAGGTTACTCAATGCAAACTTTTTCTTCAAGATCTCCATTCAGAAATGCACATTTAATATCCATTTGATATACTTTGTAATTCTTGTGTGCTGCAAAACCCAAGAATAATCTGACTGCCTCAATTCTAGCTACCGGTGCAAAGGTTTCATTATAATCAATTCCTTGTTTCTGAGAATATCCCTTACACACTAGTCTTGTTTTATTTCTGATTACCTTACCATCTTCATTAAGTTTGTTTCTGAATACCCATTTTGTTCCAATCACATTTTTGTTTTTAGGCCAGGAAACTAATGTCCATGTGTCATTCTTCTCAATTTGTTCTAATTCTTCTTCCATAGCTTTAATCCAATGTTTATCTTCACATGCCTCATTAACTGATGATGGTTCAATTTGAGAAATAAGACATACCTCTTCATCTACCAGTCATCCTCTTGTCATAGCTCCTTTATACTTGTTTCCAATTATCTAATCTTAAGAGTGATTCAGTCTTACATTCTGGGGTGTCTTCGTTTGTTGTTGTTCCTCAGTTTCAGTGGAATTTCTAGATGATACCGATGTAACTAGATCTTCATTTTGTACTGGTAGGTTCAATGTAGGTTCATTTGTTAGTATTTCTGTTGCTGGTTCAGATTCTATATACCTTGAAGTTCCTCTAAATTGTTCATCAATCTTCACATTTATACTCTCAACAATTCTTTGTAGTCTCTTTTTAAAACATCTATATGCCTTGCTCTCAGATGAATAACCAAGAAATATTCCTTCATCACTTCTAGGATCAAATTTGCCAATATACTCATCTCTTCTAATATAGTATTTACTTCCAAATATTCTGA
Source organism: Cryptomeria japonica (assembly GCF_030272615.1). Lineage (NCBI taxonomy): Eukaryota > Viridiplantae > Streptophyta > Pinopsida > Cupressales > Cupressaceae > Cryptomeria > Cryptomeria japonica. The sequence goes on along the minus strand of NC_081415.1, from coordinate 694,285,763 downwards.
AATATTTAAGAGTAGGAGTAATACCAAACCATAGTTCATGAGGGGTCTTACCGGTTTCACCTTTGATGTGAAATTTGTTGAATGTATAGACTGTTGTGCTTACTGCCTCTCTCCAATATACATGTGGTAGATTTGCTTCAGATAACATACTTCTAGCTGCATAGATAGTTATGTTTTTCCTTTCTACAACTCCATTCTGTTGTGGTGTCCGGGGTGTTGATAAATGTCTTCTGATTCCATTCACTTCACATAATGCATTAAATTCCTTAGATGACTAACATGAAATATCTATCACCTTGTAAACTTTTAGTTCTAGCTGGACCACCTAAATCAGTATGAATTAAGTCAAGAATATTATTGGATTTTTCTGGAATACTTTTAAAAGATGCTCTAACTTGTTTTCCAAATTGACATTCCTTATATACCAAATTGTGAGGCTTAACAATCAGGTAAATCTCTAACTTCCTTAGTAGTATGTATTTTTACCATGCAATCAAAATTTACATGACAAAGTCTCTTATGCCATAGCCAACTTTCATCAATATGTGCAATCAAACATATCTTTTCACTGTTATTCAAATGAAATATGTTACCTCTAGTTTGATTACCAGTTGTAATTTCCAAACCGGTTCTATTCATAATTTTGCATTTACCATTCTTGAATTGTAACTGAAATCCTTTCTCAACTAATTGACCAACACTCAAAAGATTATGTTTTAAACCTTCTACATAGTAAATGTTGTTAGTATTATGCTTACCATCAAGAAATATAGTACCTTTTCCTTTGATCAAACAAGCTTTATCATCTCCAAATCTTACTAGACCTCCATTATATTCCTGAAAGTTCAAGAATTTACCTTTATCACTAGTCATGTGATGTGAACATCCTGAATAAATGATCCATTCATCCTTAACTTCAACTTTAGCTGCCAGGGCCTACTCTATCGGTTGAATAGTAGGTGTCAGTTGATCTTCTGTAATAGGAACAAAAACCCATCCATTGTTTGTCGAATCCTCATCAGAATAATCAGTGACTCCTTCATCAACAAGATACAAAGATTTATCTTTATTCTTCTTAAATCTCTATCTTTGATATTCAAGGTTAGGATTGTATGTTCTTCTAGCTTCTTCTCTTAGTCTAGCATGTCTATCAGGGTATCTCAAAGCCATATGACCAATCTTATTACAGTTAAAACATTTAAAGGGTGCTTTACCTTCATACTTGTCAAATGATGGTGCAAATGATGTTGATGCTTTAAAAGCTAAGTCTGTCTTTATAGTAGCAACAAGACCAAATTCCTCAATTTCAAAAGCTGAAAGTTTTCCAATCAATGTATCCTCAGTTACTGAAGTATTAGGAATTTTTATTATTTGATTTATAGCAGTAACTTTCATTTTATATGTCGATGGAAATCCTCTTAAAACTTTTGAAACAATTTTATCTTCACTTAAGGTTCCTCCACAACATTTAATACCCAAAACAATTTCATTCACTCTTCCCATAAAAGCATAAATCCTTTCATCTTCTTCCATTTTCAGATTTTTATACCTGACCCGGAAGCTTTCAAGTTTTGCAATTTTGACTATGGAATCTCCTTCATTCAATGTTTCCAAATGATCCCAAATAGCTTTAGCAGTTGATCTATCTGATAATCCCATGATTTGCTGATTTGATAATGTGCTCAAAAGTGCTTCTCTTGCCTTGCAATCATTTTCTTCATCTTTAGCCAAGTTAGGTGGATTAGGTTGACTTGAGTAGGAGCAGTATAGCCATTCTTTGTAACATCCCAGATGTCCTTTCCAATGCAATTCAGATGTGTCTCCATCCTCATCTTCCATGTGCCATAGCTGGTTCCATCAAGTTTAGGACTATCCTTCCTGAAATAGTTAGAAGACATTGGATCTCCTCAAGCTGTTAAACTTTTGCAAAAAGAGGACTATGCTCTGATACCAATTTTTAAGTCTCGGAGATAACTGAGAGGGGGGGGGGTGAATTAGTTGTTAGATAAATTCAAACCAAAAACAACTTAACCAACCTTAATGCTTAATACCGGTGAACTAAACTTAATGCCGGTAGACAGTTTATCAGTTAATTATAGTATCGGTAAAGATTAATGCATGAAATAGAAAGACAATAACATCCACAACACATAACATCAATATTTGTACGTGGAAACCCTGTAAGGGGAAAAACCATTGTGGGAAACCTTACCCACAATCAGATGATACTACTGTAGATAGTATGTGTATACAAATGGGGTCTGCACATACAGAAAGGCCAAGCACCTAAAGCTCACTGCTCAAACACAAATAGGAGTCACACTAACTACAATTGGATGGTTAAATCCAATAAAGATGTATTGCTCAAAATAGCATCTTCATATGTTGGATTCAGTACTGGTTCAGTTCTGATATGCCTTTATAAAAACCTTGCTTCACCTTCAAATGATGTATGCATGTGTAGCTCTGCGTATTCTCGCATATACCTTATTATGATTCTTTTTGCGAATCGCCTTTTTGATCTTACAAATAAGATCTTACATGTATTCCATAACCTAAGACCAATTTTAGTACGTCGGCTCTAAAAGATATTACAATAAAAACTTATACAATCAAATCAATAACCGATGCAATAACCAATATAACATGTCAGCTTAATGCATTTACTGTTGGCATTTTTAATGTTTATATTGTGATTGTCATTGATGGACACACACTTGCATTGAGATCCCCTTTATATGTATGAGTTAGAGCACAACCGGTATTTGTTCCAAACCGGTATGTTGTATTATAGTCTTTAGACTATTAGTGTTTTGCAGAATGTGTTTCCCAGTCTAAAGTGGCATATTGACCCCAAGTAGTTCATGGATCCCAAGTGTAATGAGGGATTAAAGTGGCATAACACATTTTTACCAGTCTTCATTTTTGTCAAACCGGCAACCGACATTTTATATGAACCGGTATTACTCTGTGATGAGTTACCATCCACCGATTGTTTGATGGTGCCGACACCTTAACAGTGCTTTTTGTGTCGTGGTACCAAGTATGTCCAGGTTCATTGAACCTAGGAAATTGTTATGTAATCCTATTGGACCGACATGAAATCACATTCCTTTATAAGGACATCATGTCTAGGGTTTTAGGTTGTTGATGTGGATATAGCAAAAGTTTATGTTGTTGCTAGGGTTTAAGGTGGTTGAGGTGTTGGAGAGAATATGAATGTGTAGAAGACTGAAGTAATGTTGGAGTGCATTAGGAATGAGCTATCAAGGATCTAACCAAGCAATCTATGCTACTAGCTAGATCAAACACTTGTTGATTACTTACATCTTTGACAAGTTTGTAGCCCTTAACTGGGTAGGCCCAAAAGCCTTTTGTAAATCCTCTAACAAGGTGGTTCATATCTATGGATCTTAAATGCTCTAGCAAGGTAGTCTTTAATCGGACTTATCTCCTAACAGAGATTGAGATTCCTAACAGGATCTATTCTGGTAAAGAACATTGTAAGACCTTAACCGGTCTGGTTCCTATTCTGCAGATAGTTACTTGTGAATTCCATCTCACTGTGGTTTTTCCCATTTGGGTTTCCACGTCTAAATCTCTTGTGTTATGGTGTTTTTTCTTCTGTGGGTGAATGCATTATTAGCTATTTGGTTTTCATGTGTATTAACTAGTTTGTTTGCTAAACTGTTTTACTGGTTTACTATTAGTCTTGCAAAGTGTTTAAGTGCAGAGATTTTTTTCATACTAATTCACCCCCCCCCCTCTTAGTATTCATCAATTGGTATCAGAGCCTACCTTTCTATAAGTTTAACCAAATGGAAAGAGATATGGGGTAATACTCTATAAGGGAACTTACACATTGGCTCACTTAGTCTGAGAAAGCCTATGATGATCTTATTGTCAAATACAAGGCATCTGAAGCAAAAAGGAGAGAACATGCTGAAAAGCTGATGGAGCTATCTGAAAATAGTTCTTTAGATGAAGCAGACATGGAAGCCCTAATTGCATAAGTAAATAAGTTGAATGAATCAAACTCCAACCTGAGAAAGGAGTTGGAAGGATTGACTATCCGGATGTGTCAAGAGCTTGAGAACCAGAGGAAAGCTGAAGATCTGGTGAAAGAAAGAGATCATGAGATCTCTAAGTTGAAACAAGAGATCAGTACCAAAACTACTCAACTCCATGCAAGAAAAGTGGAAAAGGAAGACATGCAAGGAGATCTGAACATTGACATCTATAAGAATGAAAACCTATTGGAAACAAATGCTACTATTTCCAAAGAACTCTCTGAGTCAAAGGAAATACTTGCTAAGTTCAACAAGAGTATTGTCAAGCTAGAGCAAAATCTTGAAGCTGCCAAACTGGTCAAGAATACCAATGAACTTGGTTATTCTGGTCATGAGGAAGGTGAGACCTCTGGTACAAATGTTGGAACGTCAAAGAAACAACTGGCATCAAAGGATAAAGGTAAGCAAAAGTTTAAACCTGTTTGCTTCAACTATCTTAAAGAAGGACATACTGTAAATGTGTGTAGGAGTAAGCCTTACAATAATTTTCCTTATTTCCTAAATGATAAGCCTAGATCCTATAGATTCAATGGTAACTATTATGCATGCAACAAGTATGGGCATAGAGCATTTGAATGCAGGTCAGTTATGAACAACATTGATAGATATCCTCAGAGGACCCAAGGAGATGGTCCTGAACCTTTTGTGAACTAGATTCACAACTGGTTTAATGCTTTCAATCATCAGCAAAGAAGCGGTGGCTATCAAGTGGCAACCGGATGGAGAGAAAACTATATGGTCTATCATGGTCATGGTCATACTATTGCAACATGCAGAAGGAAGAATGGAAACATGAACAATGGACCTTGGAGAGCACCTAGATTGGTCTGCTATCACTGCAACAAATCGAGTCACATTGCCAGATTCTGTAGATCAAGAAAGAACATATCTGATGATATACCAGTCACTCTGGAAGGAAACATTGATGTTGGCACTATTCAAGTGGACATGAACAAAACCTAGAAGAAGTAACCAGTGGTGTTACAAGGAACTAGTTTCTGCACCTAGTGTGGAAATCATGGAACCCGAAAACTAAGCTTTAGAAAAATTTTAGGGGGAGAAAATGCCGAAATGTTTCAAACTTTTAGTTTACACTAGTAAAAGACCTTAACCGGTATGTGGTACCTATTGTTTGGTAGAAGACTAGAAACAGTAAAAAAGAAAATTAGGGTTTACGCCCTAATGGAGGAGCATTAATGATGGTAGGTGAGTAATATGTTTAAGAGCATTTTTCAAATCATTTCTCACTATCAATTTTCAAGCGAAGAAATGCTTTTCAAAAGAGCAGAGCGACGAAAAGGTGATTTGAGCTAAGATTTTGAGAAATTGAGAAACGGCGAAGGAGATTCAAATTCAAACTGCAAAAGGTCAAGTGGAGAACATAAAGTGATGATTCAACAATTGACAAAGTGTGAAGTGAAGGAGAATCTGAAAGCCCTAAATTCACGTGTTTCAAAAGGTATTTCTCGAGTTCTTAAAATTTCTATCATGGCTTCCGCATCTCATACCAGTTCTAGTGCATCTATCGAGTCTGCAAGTTTTACTCAATGAAAGTCTAAGTATAATGCCCTATCACAAGTCCCAGCTGGTGTGATAGTAGAAGAGGGAATTTTTGACTACATAGATTGCAAGATTGAAGACCTAGGGTCTCTAGCTATCCACTCCCAATTAGGTTTATTTTGTGGAAAGGATAAGAAGATCAAACCAGAGTATAATATTTTGGAGAAGAAGAAGCTCCACAATGTTGTTTACTTCCTGGAGGATTTCACAGAGGATCATATAAGGATCATTCTGAGCAGAGTCCATGGTGACAAGATGTACCTGGAGAGAACACATAATATCACGCCGCAGGAAATTCATGCAGTCACCAGATTCTACAAAATAGGGGAAGTGCCGGCCCTAAGGACGGTAAGAAAAAGTGAAATGTCCAAGCTCACCGGTTCAGTGAGCAACTCACAAGGCATGACATTCAATTCTATCAAGGATGATCTGGTTAAGTATGCCTGCATGGTGATAGGCTACCAGACATTCTCTTCCAGCAGAATTAACTCTGTATTTGTTGTAGCAGTAAATGCCACTTACCGGATGATAAAGGAGGATGCATCATTTGACCTATGCACTAGTATGCAGAGACAACTCCTGTTGAATCTGAAGTCAATCAAACAGGATAATGCACAAAAGTTCAAGTTTGGACAACTACTAGTTGGGTTGTTCTTCTATCTCCACAGGCTACTTTCCAGGAGTAGGAGATGTCCAGTGGTCTGCTGACCAACCGGTGACCAAGCAAATCAAGGAAAGCATTCAAGCAATTGGAACCGGTTACCTTGATGTTCTGAACAAGTATTTTGATGAGTTTAGATGGAAAATGAGCCAAAGAATGAGGATATCAGGTGACATCATCAAGAAATATGAAGACGATATCTATTTCGCCATCCAAGTGGATAAATGCATAATGGAGGCTGTTGAGCCCAGACAGGAGGAAGTGGAGTGAATCGGCTATGAGGTGATGTACAATATGCTAGAAGGGTATGCCTCTACCCTTATTGCCTCACCTCTTGATCCTAAGGAAAAGAGGACCCGAACCTATCTAGAAAGGGTTACACCAATCGAGGAACCCTCTGCAAAGAAAGGAAAAGAACCTGCAGTGAAGAAGGCAAAGGCACTGCCTGCAGCATCAACACCGGTTACTACTGCAACTCCAAAAGTGACCAAGCGATCACCAGCCAAGAAGAAATCAGAAGCAGCACCGGCTAAAGTCTTCAAGAGGAAAAGGAAGACAAAAAGAAATACACCGTACTCAGAGGAAACTATGTCCGACGAGCAGCCCAAGAAGGCGAGATAGACAAGAAAGAAGACAAAGAATGAACCGGTATCATCTGCACCGGTAAATATTGATATCTCCTCCTATAAACCTTTGACACATTGTCAAAGAACAAAAGAATATTAGGAGAAAATTGCTACATGATTTAATTGAGTATTTTGATGACTTTAATGATGATGAAAAGGAAGCGGTTGAAAAGGAAACAATTCAGTATTTATGTGTTAATGACCGGTCACCTTCAGAAATTAGATCTGAAACACTGGATTCTTTGTATAAGTCCTTAGACAATAAATGGCGCATTGCCATAGAGCAGGAACACGAAATGAGAGAAAAAGTTTTTGCTGAACATTTTCCTGATGTATCAAATTTGGAACTATTTGATGTAATGAACAAATACAAAGGTCTTTTCTTCATGAGAAGAAGAAGACTCCTGTTACTGGAAGGGAAGGCTAAGGAAGTGCTCAAGGATACACACACTCGTACTCTACAAGCTCTAAAGATGCATCGAGTGGCTGAAGCCAACCAGGAAGCTGAAAAAGAACCGCTTATAACAAAATAGAATGAAGCGTTTGATGATGAAGGAAACCCAGTTGATGAACCAGTCGACACTTTTGATGTCAATGCCCTGGACGTAGAAGATGTTACTTAGGAAACACCATCTGAGGCAACAGGATAGGAGCAATAGGCTGAACAGGTTGACAAGCAACCCGAGGACAGATAGTAAGGGGCAAAGGAACAGGGCGAGAAGAAGAAAAAGGATGAAGAAGAGGAGAATAAAAAGGATGAAGAAGAGAAGAAGAAAAAGGATGAAGAAGAGAAGAAGAAAAAGGATGAAGAAGAGAAGAAGAAGAAGAAGAAGGATGAAGAAGAGAAGAAGAAGAAAGATGAAGAGGAGAAGAAGAAGAAGGATGAAGAAGAGAAAAAGAAGCAAGAAGATGAAAAGAAAAAGAAAGAAGAGGAAGACAAGGAAGAGGAGAAGAGGAAGGAATCAGAGAAAAGGAAGAAGGAAGAGGAGGACAAAGAAGAGGAGAAAAGGAAAGAAGCAGAGAAGAAAAAAGCAGAGGAGGATAAGGAAGCGGAGAAGAGGAGAGAAGCAGAGAAGAAGAAAGCGGAAGAGGATAAGGCAGGAGAAGCGGAAAAGAGCACCCAGATGGAGACTTCGAAGGCAATCGGGAGTCAAGCCAACCTAGTTGATCTCACCAGTCCTATCGATCTCCAGTTGGCAAGTGAAACGGAGCTAGAGCAGAGCATCAAGGTTGCTCAAGAGCACCTTGAAATTATTTGAAGGAAGGAGCAGGATGTAATTCAAGCGGCTCTGGAGACTCTTACCGGTTTGATACCTAGTACAAATCTTCCCAACACTGATTCATCACTAGCTAAACTTAAGCTCCTATGCACAGTAGTGGATGATCAGGTGCAGAGCCTAGAAGAGGCAGCAGAGGCAAATGTCAAGAAGGAGCATCAAAAGGCTCTTAACATAGCTCTGGTGAAGAAGTTGAATGAGCTTTGGTCTGAACTGAAGAAAGAACAAAAGGATATAAGGGATTCTCTAGATGAGGGAAATCTGCTACTCAGCAAGATCTGCAAACCCCATTTGTTCTATGATGATGTGCTAGCTCAGAAGCAAAAGCTTCAAATAGACTTGTAGTCCTACATGAGCACATTCAATCCACCTTATGATTCCTTTACAACTTATGGGCAAACCGTTCACCGGTTTCACATCCAGTCAGCAAAAATAGAGCAAGAGATTAGCACTCGGTCTAGAGATTTGCAGGAGCTACAACTAGTCCTACTCCTACGATTGCAAATTCTTCAGAAGTGTTATCTAAACATGGATGCCTTAACAGTTATACAGGAGATGAGCACAATTGATGCCATGAAAGAATAGGTCTCCCAGATGCAGACAAAAAAAGAAGTAGCCACCACCTTACTTGAGTCCTGGTCTTTATCGATGAAACAATTCTTGCAGGACTTTAAATCTAATGGCATGATTTTGTTGTAAAACACTTAGATGTCAAAATTTTATTCTCCTAAGTGTTGCCATCAATGCCAAAGGGGGATATTGTTGGCATTTTTTATGTTTATATTGTGATTGTCATTGATGGACACACACTTGCATTGAGATCCCCTTTATATGTATGAGTTAGAGCACAACCGGTATTTGTTCCAAACTAGTATGTTTTATTATAGTCTTTAGACTATTGGTGTTTTGCAGAATGTGTTTCCTGGTCTGAAGCACCATATTGACCCCAAGTGGTTTATGGATCCCAAGCGGTACGAGGGATTAAAGCGGCATAACACATTTTTACCAGTCTTCATTTTTGTCAAATCGGCAACTATCATTTTATATGAACCAGTAATACTCTGTGATGAGTTACCAGCCAACATTTTGTGATGAGTTACCATCCACCAATTTTTTTACAGTGCCGACACCTTAACGGTGCTTTTTGTTTCGTGGTACCAAGTATGTCTAGGTTCATTGAACCTAGGAAATTGTTATGTAATCCTATTGGACCAACATGAAATCAGATTCCTTTATAAGAACATCATGTCTAGGTTTTTAGATTGTTGATGTGGGTATAGAAAAAGTTTATGTTGTTGCTAGGGTTTAAGGTGGTTGAGGTGTTGGAGAGAATATGAATGTATAGAAGAATGAAGTAATGCTAGAGTGCATTAGGAATGAGCTATCAAAGATCTAACCGAGCAGTCTGTGCTACTAGCTAGATCAAACACTTTGTTGATTACTCACATCTTTGACAAGTCTGTAGCCCTTAACCGAGTAGGCCCAAAAGCCTTTTGTAAATCCTCTAACAAGGTGGTTCACATATGTGGATCTAAAATCCTCTGGCAAGGTATTCTTTAATCGGACTTATCTCCTAACAGAGATTGAGATTCCTAATAGGATCTATTCTGGTAAAGAACAATGTAAGACCTTAACCAGTCTAACCTTAACTGGTCTAGTTCCTATTCTGCAGATAGTTACTTGTGAGTTCCATCTCATCGTGGTTTTTCCCATTTGGTTTTCCATGTCTAAATCTCTTGTGTTATGGTGTTTTTTCTTCTGTCGGTGAATGCATTATTAGCTATTTGGTTTGCATGTGTATTAACCGGTTTGTCTGCTAAACTGTTTTATCGGTTTACTATTAGTCTTGCAAAGTGTTTAAGTGCAAAGATTTTTGGCATACTAATTCACCCCCCCTCTTAGTATTCATCATTTGCAACAATAATAAATCATCTCCAAGGCATGCCATGCTGATCTGGAAAAGATAAGCCTGTCCGTGCATAACCTGGATCTATTTGCCAGTAACAACAAATATGCAAACACGAATATACCAATGAACAAATCTTCAAGACAAAATTTTTAAACTATTTCTTTGACATAACCAAGTGTTTTCCATATCATTCCAAGTGTCGGTGAACATTATATCCTGCCGGTGTAACAAATACCAGTGACTGTGCATAAGTCACTTGCTTGTCGGTGAACATTGCCAATCCTTTAAAGTGCCAGAGTTGATAAGTGATGATAGGTGTTGACATCAATGACAAAACCATACCAAAATACCAACACTAATTGCATTCACATGAAAGTTTCCAAACCTTTTCACCAGCCACACAAGGAATTTGGTTTAACAGAATGCAAGGAGGAAGTCACAGGTTATAGAATTTGGTTTACACCTACCAATGCAGTTGCTTGAAGGTTTCATAGTCTTCTTCAACAGGTCCGATCCTAATCCCACGTAGCTCTAGGGATTCTTCTCAACTCCATATTTCTCCTTTATACTTAAATCATATAAACATATGATTTAAAATAACAATTTAAACCTTGATTCAAAAGACATCGTGAAGCTACAAGTTAGGTCGGGCCCGAAAGTGGGCTTGGCTTACAAAAAAATCATATCCATTCAACTGACCCTTGAAATGCCTCAAGCACCTTTAAAATACCTCTGGAGTTGATCTGCAGAATTTTTTATCATTAAAACTCAACTTGCAACTTTCAAGCACTTGTGTCACATTTTCACATTTAAACCCAAAGAGGCATTTCAAAAATTGGTGATAACACCTTTCTGGACTTCACAAACTGATAGACGTGTACATTGATATGATAAATTTCATCTTGCAAAACCATTCCTCATGACGAATCTCGGGTGATGAGATATTAACGCACAAAGTTGATTAAATGGCTTTGTCAGCAAAGAAACCTGATAAAATCAATGTGTAGGGACCACAAAGTGCACACATTAAAAATATCAAATGATCTCTGTATAACCCCAAATCTGGGGCATAGATACTTTGAAGTACAAGGAATACCATGGAATACTTATTTTGACTAGAAGGTTGATAGGGTACAAATGGTAAGCTCATGAAAATGGTAACTTTAACAGATGCAACAATGAAAGTGCATAAAACTAAATAAAATGGCTCAAGAAATCATCTTGGAAAACTGATCAAACGGATTGATAGGAACTTCAAACTAGAGACATAAATTGTCTTTCATATTAGAAGTACCCCAGAATAAACATTCTGATATAAAAATCATCTAGGCATCTTTTACACGTGCAAAGTGGGGCTCTGACTAGCTATTAAAACAAGGACTTATGCAAACAGTACAAACTGCAAATGGATTGGGCGAATCAAACTGAGCAAATGGATTCATAGGGACTTGAAATTTAGCATGTGGACTCACCTATATATAGAGAATTCAATTTACTTTGAATTTCAATATAACGATCTACTTGTCATAAGATGTAAAGCCGCAAAGTGAGCCACTTGGTAAAATCTGAATTTGTGCATAAAATAACTTCCAGTCCACCCCTTGAAATGGGTACTTGATAAACTAATCTAAACTGAAATCTAAAAGTTGTAGAACATTGTATAGGCTAAATGAATGGTGTAGGACACATTTCCCAATCCTTACCCCTTGATAATCAACTAGCTCCATTTTACCCTTCTTCAAACTAGGCCATTCAAGCCGAGATTTTAAGTGCTATTTGAAAGTGCAAGAGAAAAATTTGAAATGGACCTCTCAAATTACTCAAAATTTATGAGTCCCAACACACCCATCTTCTCAGGTGGTACTCCTATACGAACAACATCCAGAAACATGACAATGGCATAATGCAACATATAAAAAACCTTGTGTTACAGCCTAGACATTCGCAGATGCGCTCAAAAAGGAATGACACCCAATTAAAGACCATGCCATTCCACAACCCATTAATCAAATACAATATCCATACGGCGATGTTTGGCCCCCAATTGGCTCCTATCAGTCTGCTTTTGATGATGTCCATTATCCATCGCCACTTCGTATTAACCAGAAATGTCTGCTTCACACCGCGACTACTGCAAGATTTCCATGTACTATCATGTTTGCCTTGTGTTAGGTCCCCTCGACAAACTAGTCAAACCAATTGCTGCTTTTGTTATAATGTCATCTTCCTTTTAATGACAGGGTTGCCCTGTTTTGGGATCCCAAAAATTTTGGCAAACTAGGGGGCCGAATAAGGAATGGTGAGATGACATCTGTTGGCATTTGCATGAAGATTGCATTAATGATATGTTAAGTTATCATTGATGTTAATTGAACCAGTAATGATAATATTGATATTGTTGTTATTGTTGATATTGTCTTATAACCGATAGGAAGAGCTTTGTGAAGGATATTGTAAACCGGTATGTAAGTTTGTGAGTTGAACCAGTTTTCAGAGTAAAAGGTTAAACCCTTTCTATGTTATGTAACCGGTAAATCCTACCAGTTATTTTTGTTAAACCTAACTGATTAAGGTTGTTGAATTGGTTATGTTGGTTTATGATCTGATGTTGAGTAGTAATGATGGTGACACGTAAGGTCATTATTATATGAAGGAAAGTTCAAAATGTTTTGGCAGGATTGTTTGTCTATAGAATGAGAAAACTATATTGCATCTAATGCAAAGCGCATGATGAGTTACTGAGCTCGATGAAGTGGTAATCAAGGAGCAGTTGAGGTTTTCTTGATTGACATGTAGAGATTTCTATGAAATCCAATGTTAATGCTTGTACTGACTTGTTTGTAATCTCAATGAGAGGATTAGATTTTTGTTGTGCTACCAACCTAATTGATTTGTATTTAAGGTTGATGAAGTTGTTTTGTTTAGTGTTGGCAAGAGTTGACAGAAATCGGTTGAGTGTGTGGTTGTCGAACTAGAGAATGAGTCTGCAGTTTGAGTAAAGGCAGATAGAAGCTTAAATGGATCTAATCAAGCAAGTGTAGTGCTATTCAGATAGATCAGGAAACTCCTATTTTTTTTCTAACAATTACAGCAGAATTGAAATCCCCTAATCAGGTAAGCTCTAACAAGCTTTGTTACTTACTAAATCCTCTAACAAGGTGGTCCATTAGATTGGATTTTCAAATCCTCTACTGAGGTTACTCCTTATAGGGTATTGGCTTCTAACAAGGCATTTGTAGAAAATCCCTTAACCGGGTGATTCCTAATAGGATCAGTTCTTAACATGAATTTTTGTACAAGCTTTAACACGCTTGGCTCCTAACAGGGAAAACTTCAGAAGAGTTCAGATATTATCTTGTGAGTCTCATCTCACCGTGGTTTTTACCTATTTGGTTTTTCCACGTATAAATACTTGTGTCACGTGGTGAATGTTTTGTGGTTATGATCTTATGGTTGATTTGATTAACTATTTAACTATTTTTGATAAGGCATGATAACCAGAAGTATTGAGAAATGAAGCATTGGCATATGATAAAGCATTTGGATGTTTACAAGTTAAATGTTGTTTACTATTAAGTTGTTGTAATAGTCAATTGGTATTCTTATGAGTATTGACCTTGACAGTGGTATTTCATTGATAAGTTTACTTTGTATATTTGAGTTTGAGTTTGGGAAGTTTGTATCAATTTTTCTATTTATTGATTCACCCCCCCTCTCAGGAGTCTACCAGATACTTATTCTTTCATCATACCACTAAGACATCCCCCATACTATACCATAGGCCTATGTGTATGTCGATCATATCCTTCCACCATTCCCTTCAGTATAGGCTCAAATTCCTTAATGTTGAAGATTGGCATGGTTCGAATGTGGTCAACCCCTGCCCTCTTCAAATTATTTTTAATAATATTGGTGTTGTCTGTCTCCTCCCACCATGTCCTGCAGTCATTGCCATTCAAACCCTCCCATGTCAAAGACTGCACAATCACGGGCTCATCTCTTAGCACACATGCCTGCACCTTCTTCCCTTTGTTTCTTCCTGTTGTGGCCATGTTCCCAACAAAAATGACTGTGCCTTTATCACCAGGGTTTCCAAAACTCATCAGTAGCATACTTGGATCAATTTTTATAAGTTGTAATTCCTTGTTCAATTCTCCCACTGAATCTACAATGTCTCTCTCAAAACCATTCCCCCAACTATTTCTATAGTTAACTGAATTCTACCATGTGCTAACTATGAAGAGTGTCCTTCCCTAACTGTACGAGATTCTTCCGTATGAACAAGCCTTTTTTCACCGTACGAACTTCCTATCTCCTTGCCATACAAAATCCCTTCCTCGATCAAACTTGTACGAATTTCAACTAGTTTTGTACAGATATGTGTGAATTTTGTTCTGACAACCTCGTGCCTCGTACGAATAATATCTGAAATGGTCATATGTATGTTGTACCAATCCTTTTGTGTCACTTGTCCGTTGGTACGGGTATCATATGAATTCCTCTTGTATGTATCTGTCGGGTGAAATCCGTATGACTCCCTATGTGCTTGCTTCTCTCTACTTTCCATTGGTTCAATCTCTGCACACCCTTAGTATGGACTCCCCTCTGCAATTTCCGTAACATCACCATATAGATTATTTTTTGACACACAAGCTCTTGAAATGTTTCTATGAGAATAGTATAGATTTCTCCTCCCTGTGTGAATTCCTCCTATGAATGTCGTACAAGGACCATATGAACAATTTCCTGCCACACAATCACTTCCTTCAACCTGTTCCGTACGAAAGTCGTACAAAGAATACTTGCTGCCAATGTTTTGTTCTTTTCGCCTTGCTCCCTAGCTGTATGATTTGTGGGAAATGGCCACTCAGGACAATTTATAAAGTTTCCTCACTTTTAGGGTTAGGGTAAATTTCAACAATTTCGTATAAAATAATCTTTTTTCCACCACCTTTTATTTTTCTTTTACTATTTTCATAAATTTTACCTTTTGTTTTAATTTTTTGTTTTTTCCTAACCCATTTTGTTTAATTTTTGATACTTGCCTAATGTTTTCCTTTTTTAATATTTTCCTTTTAAAATACTCTTTTAATTTTCTAACTTGACAAGAATGTTTCAATTTCAACCTTCATACCTTTAATTGGCCATGGTATCGGGCAACTTGTTTCAACTGGCTACTTATTTTATTGCTTTTCTATTCTCCTAAATGTATCTCCTTTTTCTCCATGGCTCGTATTGTCTTTTTTGGTTTACGCAACTTGGCTTTCGTCACCTGACATTTCACCCTTTTCCTCCATATTATTTCATTGTAATTTCCTTCCTTCCTTCCTTATCTTCTTTCTCAGTCCCCCATCGACATCTTCCTCATTGTCTAGGTCCCACATTTTCCTTTTCACCTCGGTGGGATCTTCCTGGGCCATTACTTTGATCTTCGAGTCATGCAGCCATGCACATACGTGCGATAGCCTCCTATAACATTCTTTGGGACAACACATGCCCACATATTCCAAGTCCAATATCTTTTCCACCAATGGTGTTAGTCCCACCCCTTTATAACTTCCATCTATGTACCGACCTTCATACTATTTGTACCATGTCACTATCTGGCCATCCACTTATGATGGGCCCATGGGGTTATGGATCACCCGCTAGAGTGCATTGAAGTTGACTTCTTTCTAACCAAGTTGTAGCCCTATCACAAATAAATATTTGACTTTTAGTACCATTTTCAGACACGGTCCCAAGGTTGTACCATACTCCTCCAAGTCTACCTCCTCCTCTAGGTCGAGTGGCTCCTTTTCCACAAGATCTGCATTTTGTTTGGCCTCTGCTTCTTTGTTAATGTCATACACAATATAACCTTCATAGAGTCCTTTGAATGGGGCTCTATTCCTCCAATGCCTCATTATCCTTATCCATACCACCGGATCACTGAAGTAGGCATTAGTAAGGTTCTTGTGAATTCTAGGTACCCCAATTCCTTCAACTTGTTTGGGCATGAGTCTTTCCTCTATGAATGTGAGTGGCTTATCCTAGTCTTCATCATGCATGTAGGGTTTTGCAACAACCACATGATCTTCCTCCACTTCCTTACTTCTTCCAATGGTCTAGTCTCCCTTCATGGTGTATCCCAACATGTGTTGATTGATAGGACTGGTTTATCACGTTCTCAATATAATTTCAACTTTGAGCCATTGATAGGGTCATGAATTAGATTATCATCCAGGGTAGATAGTTTCATTGCTCCATTCTTACCCACTTCCCTGATCTTATAGGGTCCCAACCAACAAACTTTGAACTTCCTAGGATGAAGTTCGTTGTGACTGTTATACTTGAGGACCAACTGTCTAGGATGGAAGTTTGTCCACTGGAGATGTTTGTTGTGACAGTACTTCCACCGATGTTGGTCCATTTTGGTTGCCCATTGTGCCATCTTCTGATGTTCATCTAGCTTGGTGAGGTTCATAATTTGAGCATGCAAACTCTCCTCATCTGCCAATAATTTATCAACAACAATCTGTAGGCTTGGTATGGTGTACTCCGCCGGTACCACTGCTTCTTGGCCATACATGAGTTGGAACGATGTATGGGTCATGGTCACCTTGTACGTGGTACGGTACACCCATAGTACCACTGGTATATTTTCCTCCCATCCTCCCATTCCACTCTACATGATTTATAAATGATAGACAACAATAATTTATTTGTGGCTTCCACCTGGACATTCTCTTAGGGGTAGTACGGGCTTGAAAGGTTGTGAAATATTTTAAACTAGGCCGTCATTGTCCAGATGACTAAGTTAACAAAGTGAACCCCTCTATCACTTGTGATCTTAATTCTGATCTCGAACCTGGTCAATATTTGTTTGTATAGGAATCTTATCATACTTATGGCAGTATCATCTGACAGAGCTTGCACCTCGACCCACTTGTCATGTATTTTGTAGCTACCAAAATGTACCACCATCTATTCATATTGCTCACCTTGAGAGGTCCTACAAAATCCAATGCCCATGTTTCAAACAATTCCTATAGCTAGGAGGGGAATAGGAGCATGAAGTCCTGTTTAAGAGGCATTCACACATGCTGGTATGTGTCACATCCAACCACCCATTCACGTGCATCAGTGTGCAAGGTCAGATGCCACAATCCTGCCAACAAAACCTTGTGTGCAGTAACATCAAGCCCCATGTGGTCCCCGACCAATTCGTCATGAGCTTCCTTCAGTACAGTTGAAATTTCTTCTTGCATCACGCATCTTTGCAGGATTTGGTCTGGTCCCATCTTGTACAGTAGGTCATTGATTAGTTGAAAGGTTTTACTTTTTAGTGCCAGCTTATGTCATTCCCTAGTGGCATGTCCCTTGAAAACATAGAGGTAGATAGCATCTGATCACCAAATCAAAACCAACTGACTGAACATGTATCTGAGTAGCATAAATAGCAGATCTAAACCAAATCCATAAGCTAAAACATACCGGAGCATACTGGATAATCATGATCTAATCCAACCAGAAACTAAACAACCTACCGAGACCAAAAGCATACTGGTAAAGTAGCCAAAACAGCTAGTGTTGACATCAATGACAAAACATCAATGAAACACATAATCAGTCCCTCAAAATGGCCAACAATCTCCCCCTTTGTCATTGATGGCAACACTAGATGTGAAAAACATCCAAGTGCCAAGAAATGCCAAAGAAATCTCCCATACAAAAATATAGTAATAAAGTTTCAATCCATACTCTCTTTGTAGATGATATCTCACTTAAGTTTTGCAAATTTATCCCCCTAATTTATATAACCCTTAATTTTTTCACATAAATATCTCTCCCCCTTTGACATCAATGCCGAAGATCTGGCATAAATATCTTTGATAATGCATCAATCCAGAATGAATAATATCTTTGATAATGCATACTGGATTGATGCCAAAAAGCATCAATCAGTTCCTACCAGAGGGGCATAAACCCCTAAACTATCTTTGAGGTACTCAAATGATTCTTTAGGCAAAGGTTTAGTGAAAATATATGCAATCTTCTCTTTAGTGTTCACATAAACCAGTCTAACTTTATTTTCTTCCACCTTCTCCTTCAAAGAGTTATAGTTGATAGATATGTGCTTTATCTTAGAGTGAAATACCAGATTCTTTTATGTCTATAGCAACAGAGTTATCACAATGAATAACTACCAGTCCATTGTAATGCACTCTTATATCCTTCAACATTTTCTTCATCCATAGAACTTGTGTACAGTTAGTAGCAGCAACAACATACTCAACTTCATTAGTAGATAAAGAAGTACATGACTATTTCTTGTTGATCCATGAAACAAGTTTCTTTCCAAGAAAGAAAGCTCCACCAGAAGTAATTTTACAGTCATCAACATCACCTCCCCAATCTGCATCTATATATGCACATAAAGTAAAGTCATCATCCTTAGGGTACCACAAACCATATTCAGATGTACCTTCCAAGTATCTAAAAATCCTTTTCACCGTACTCATGATTTTCTCTAGGATCACTCTGATATCTTCATGCAATACAAACAAAATTCATTATATCCGTTCTAGTATGAGTCAAATATAGTAGACCTCCAATCATAGACTTGCATCTAGTAGGATTTACCAGTGCAGATTCATCTTTGCTTGTCAATTTCTCACTTGTAACGATAGGAGTACTTACCGGTTTGCAGTCTTCCATACCAAATTTCTTCAACATATCCCTGGCATACTTAGTTTGATAGATGAAAATACCTTTACCAGTCAGAAAAAATTAATTTCCCCAATCATACATTTCAAATTCATTCTCCATATTTTTAGAAAATTTAATGCACAACTTATCTTCACCTTCAAAAATGATGTCATCAACAAAAACCTCAATAATCAGTATATCATCATCAGTGACTTTATAATATGAATTATTGTCAGCATTACCTTTAGTGAAACCAAGCTTCAAAAGGTATTTATCTAACCTTGCATACCAAGCTCTAAGTGCCAGTTTCAATCCATATAAGGTTTTTCTTAACTTGCAAACCATGTTTTTATCATTTGAAAGTGAAAAACCATCAGGTTGCTCAATATAAACTATAGACACCTAAAAATGGTCAACGCTTGCGGAATCGTACTTTAACATTTGCACATTGCCTTATTTTAGGTTTTTGCATCGCATTAACATTTCTCCTATGTCACGCATTTGGTCTTCATCATTTGCGAGCATTGAGTCCTTCTGCATTCTTCATTTGTCTCGCTTTCAAATTAGGTCTTGTTGATAACAATTTTCAGTCATGATTTTGGTCGATCCTTATCAACTTGTCAATTTTGTCATTTTGTGATCGATTTGTCATCGATCATCGTCCTTCTCAATCATGTCAATTTGGATCAATTTGTCATTGTTCCTCATCAATTGGTGCATTTATCAATCAAATCGTTTGTCAGCATTGGTCCTTTGTCAGTCAAAATCATGATCAAATCGAATCGATGTCAACTATCCTTTGTCAAGACCTAATTGTCATTCTTGCATTTCTAATTCATCTTCTAGGGTTTCATGATTTAGTCATTTAACCTTGTTTGTCATTTCTCCCTCTAGGTTAAATAATTTATTTATTTATCCTAGGTCTTCTTGTCACAATTAAATGTTTATTTAATTGGCTAATTAATTCCTCCTATTTTTGTAAATTAATTAATGAATGAGAAATTATTAATTAATTTACCTAATTTCTTAATTCCTAATTTCATCATTTTCTAATTTCTCCTAAATTCCTAAATGTCTATTTCTATTTCAAAATCTTGTCATAAATCCTTGCATAGCAATTTGTCATAAATTGTCATAAATTGTCATAAATCCTTGCATAGCAATTTGTCATACACATGTCATAATTTTTCTATTCTTGATTTGAATTTCCATTCGAATCATTTTCATGCTAATCTTGTCTTTTCTCCAATTTATCTATAAATTGGATGAATTTCTTCAATCTCAATCTAATAATCATATGATCTAATAATCAGATTATTGAATTTCTAATCACTTTGTCAAATCAATCACACTTTGAGTACTCTTGCGCCAATATCTTGTCTACTTGCTTTCATCTCATGTGTGTGCACTTGAAGGTGAGATCCACAAACAAAGGCTATTTGGAGAAGAAAGAAGGACAATGGAGCCGCATGAAGGAAGCATTTAGATCTACATTTGGTTTTCATAGTCTTTAGTTTTGAATGTTTTGCTTTCATGTCTCTATTGAGTGTAATTAGGATTGATCATTGCAATCTGCTTTTGTGATTGAGCTATGATTAATATTACTTGTTTTGATGATTTTCAATTTCCTAGCTACATAAACTTCCTCATCAAGGTCCCCATGTAGAAAAAAACACTTAACATCCATCTAATAGACCTTGTAGTTTTTATGTGCAGCATAGCCAAGAAATAATCTTACAACTTCAATCCTAGGTACAGGTGCAAACATTTCACCACAATCAATTCATTCATTCTAAGAATATCCTTTGCAAACCAATCTAGCTTTATTCCTTACAAATTGTCCATCTTCATTTAATTTATTCCTAAAAATCCATTTAGCTCCAATAACATTCTTATTTTTAGGTCGAGGAACTAAAATCCATGTGTTATTCTTCTTTATTTGATCTAATTTTTCTTCCATAGCTTTCATCAAATATTTATCTTTACATGCTTCAATTACTGATACCGGTTCAACTTGAGAAATTAAACATACCTCATTAGCTGCTAATCTCCTTCTTGTCATCACTCCATTGTTCTTATCCCCAATGATCTGATCTTCTGAATGATTCAACCTTACATACCTAGGAGTCTTCTGATTCTTTGTTCCTCTTTCCTATTCTTCAATTCCTGTTGAATTTTCTGATACTATCGGAGTAATTGGTTCAACATTATGTTCCAATAAAGGTGTTATCGGTTCAGTTATGATCATTTCCACTACTGGTTCTTGTTCATAAACTTTGATTCGACTTCTATTCAGCTCATCCATCTTGACATTAGCGCTCTCAAGAATTCTCTGCAATCTCTTGTTATAACATCTATATGCTTTTCTTTCATTAGAATAACCAAGAAATATTCCTTCAACACATCTAGGATCAAATTTGCTAATGAAATCATCTCTCCTCATATAACATTTACTACCAAAGATTTTAAAGTACTTAACTATAGGTGTATTGGCAAACCATAATTCATAAGGTGTCTTGTCAGTTTCTCCTTTGATATGAACTTTGTTGAATGTATAGACCATTGTCCTCACTTCTTCTCTCCAGTAAATATGAGGTAGATTAGCTTCCATCATCATGGTTCTAGTAGCATCCAAGATAGTTTTGTTCCTCCTTTCCATAACTCCATTCTGCTGAGGTGTCCAGAGAGCAGAAAATTGTCTCCTTATGCCATACTTCTCACAAAAGTTATCAAACTCACTGGATGTGAATTCTCCACCACGATCTGACCTTAAACAATTAATCTTCAATCTTGTCTCAGTTACAACTTTAGCTTTAAATATTTTAAAATTTTCAAAAGACTCATATTTCTCCGTTAGAAAAGTAACCCACATCATTCTAGAATAAACATCAATGATTAGTATAAAATATCTATCACCTTGAAAACTTTTAATTCTAGGAGGGCCACACAAATTAGTATGAATAAGATAAAAAAACATCAGTAGATTTGTCTTGTACACTCTTAAAAGAGGTTCAGACCAGTTTTCCCATTTGACATTTCTTACATACCAGATTATAGGGCATCACAATCTTAGGTATATCTCTAACTGCCTTAGTTGAACTGATATTTACCATGCAATCAAAATTCACATGACATAGCCTTGTATGACATAGCAAACTCTCATCATTTTTTGCAATCAAACATGTCTTCTCATCGGAATTCAAGTGAAATATATTACCTTTTCTCTGAGTACCGGTTGCAATCTCCAATCGAGATCTATTAATGATTTTTTATTTTTCATCCTTGAATTTTAATTGAAATCCCTTATCCACCAATTGTCCTACACTCAAAATATTATACCTTAAACCTTCAACAAAATAAATATTATCAGTATTGTGCTTACCATCTAATGATATAGTTAATTTTCAATTGATCATACATGCTTTGTCATCTCCAAATCTAACCATACCACCATCAAATTCTTGCAAAGATAGAAACTTCATTTTATGTCCTTTGAAAGAAGAGAAGGGTACTAGGCAGCGAGGTACTCTTGTGACAGCAGATGGTGAGGCTAATGATGTAGCCTTGAAGTTGGATAGATAGTTGGTATGCCAAGAGGAATGGCATGAGAAGGTTGAGTTGGACTCAGTGGAAGAGGAGACTAATGATGAGTTGATGGTAAGCCATGAGAAGGCCAAAGAGTTTGTGTATTCTCCAAGCATGGAGATTAAGTATGTTGTTGTCAACACAAAGGATTCTCTTTGGATGATGAGTTTGGTTTTGAGGTAGATGTATGTTGTTCTAACAGGGATTCCAAGCATGAGGAAGTTGGAAATACATGTGTTGATCAAAGATAGCCTGTAGAAGGTAATGAGATCTTGTTATTTCTTCTTGATTTTGTTGATTTTTCTAATGAATGCTAAACCAAAGGTGAAAATGAAAGAGTATAGTCCAGGTGTAGATTGTTTTTCCATAAATGAAGTTGAGGTATAGGTTGAAAATAGCTGGAAGAAGGCAAGTCCAAGTGGATGGAGCAAGTGTGAAGGATTGTAGTGATAAAGAGAGCATGAAATTTAAGGAAGAGGACAATTATAATCCTAAGGTGAAAATGAAACCAATATGCAAACTCAAAAGTGTATTTAATCTGATTTATTTTGTAGGTACAACAGTTCCAAGGGACTTGGAAAACTTTCAAGGTCGGGAGTATGGTGTAGGAGCACCTAATGGGTCCTCATACCATAGTGAGGTCAAGATGGTACAAAGGAAATGGTTTTGAGTCTATTTCATGTAATAAGGTAAAAAAAGACCATCTTTGATGTAATAAAGGCTATTGAAGCCATATGAATCCATAACAAAATGTTTTGTAATGAGGAGGTCAAATGATGCCATGTTGGGCATATCAGTTTAAAAGAGTCATGTATGGGCTTAAAGGGGTAAAGTAGGAGTTTAGTTGTGTTTTGGTTTTCATAAGATCTTATAAGACCATATTCATGTAATAGAAATATTTATTATTTTCATAGCACAATGGAGGTCAAAAGTTGTTATGTAAACCAAGTGAGTAATCATGTGTAAAACAACCAAAGTTGGTTCAAAAGTTAGTTAGAGAGGTTGCAGTCAATTTTTGGGAGTCTAATTGATTTTAAAACCTCATTCCCACATATGGTTGATGGTTGTTGATGGTCGAAATTCATTGACAATGTAAATATTTGAAGTTTTGGCAATGAATACATAGTTTTCCTTGCAATTTTGATCAAAATATTTGAACTTGCAACTGCTGTAAATTTCTTTCCATGACATCTTTTGATCTGATTATTTTTGGAGGTGATAGGTAAATTCTTTAACTTTCATTTGGAATTTATTTGAATTCTTAATCAATCATTTTGTGCATTTTATATCGACTGTCCTAAAACTATTGTAGAAGACAATTTTATTGGAGGTTTGAGGGTCATAATGCTAAATTGACCCATTACAATTTATCTATTTGTTGTTTCTTATGGAATGGGTCTATATCAATGTATTATAATCTCTCATTTTTATTTTAGTTTAGGAGAGAGTGGATTGGAGGGATGGTGATCACAAGTTGGTGTGAACTTGCATGGTGAAGGAGTGCATAACCGATGTCATGTATAGGTCTGAGAGTTTTGATTGAACAAGAGTACCATTTTATATTGGATTATGTCTATCCATGTTTAATATATGGTTTTTGACCTTTTGTTTGGTTCTGGAAGTGTTTGGAAGTGAGATTTTGAGGAAGCCCTAGGTTTTGCGTCCTAAAAGTGGGGGTTTAGTGTTTGAACATGTAAATGAGCATGGAACCACTCAAAACCATGAAAATTTATTTATTTTCAACCTAAATCAAGACTTTTTTTGGGTGTGGAGTCCTGGTGAAGAGTTTTTGAGGTAGTT
Organism: Cryptomeria japonica; assembly: GCF_030272615.1. Taxonomy (NCBI): domain Eukaryota; kingdom Viridiplantae; phylum Streptophyta; class Pinopsida; order Cupressales; family Cupressaceae; genus Cryptomeria; species Cryptomeria japonica. The sequence continues at coordinate 694,261,584 of NC_081415.1, read as the reverse complement.
GATTTGTAAAAGTGGGCTAATTAGCCTAGTTTCAACCGTAGTAGGGTGCTGGTCAGTACAGTTCATCCACAATACCTATACCTTATTTTTGATATGTTTTACAAATTCTAAATGGGTTTTTGAATATGTAATATTTTTTGCAGGTGTTTTGGGAAAGTTTTGCGATATTGTTAATTTACCTGATTTCGAGGGCTAGTAGGATTGAAGCCTAAAAAGGGCAGTTTGGTGTTAGGAGTCAAAAATCCACAAAATGCAAGTTTGGGGTGTTGAGTTGAGATATAATAGGCATGTTAAGACCATTAGAAGTGTTGGAACAATACATTGGGTTGCTATCCTTGATTGGGCACATTAAGTAGAGTCTAGGGAGTTGGAAGAAAGGCCTTGTTTGGGGATCTTGTGATTGATCCTAGTGTTGCAAATTGGAAAAGTGATGTGACATCTGAATGTGTGATTAGATATTTTGAATTTAATGAATATTAAAGTGGATTATTATTTTTAATCCTTGGATATGTGAATGTTTCTACAAATAAGAAGAAAGAATGAAGAGTTGTAGTATGATTGTGGGAGGGTCCATGATGCTCTGCATCAAAGTGGTATGAGATATAGCAAGTAGATCAAGTGGATATTGAGAGGTTCAAGGAGTTGGAACCATCATGGAGGAGTTTGAATAAATGAGAACAAGGTATGCCAAGTTGAAGGAGGTGACTCAGAGACCATCCATATTCAGGACCAAATGCAAATGTCAAGGTAAGGTATGTAAGGTAATCATTGACAATGGTACATTGGAAAATATAGTTTCCTTGGAAATGGTGGAAAAAATTAATTTTCCAAGGATACCTCATGAATCACGTTACATACAATATTGGGTAAATAATGATCTGTATGTTGATGTCAGAGAACAAGCATTTGCGGATTTTAATATTGGTTCATATCATGATACTATACTTTGTGATGTTATGTGTTTGAGGATTGTCATTTTATTTTGGGTAAATTTTGGCATTTTGATAGACATGCATTACATGATGGTAGGAAGAATACTTATATTATTGACAAGGATGGATAATAATTTGTGTTGAATCCATTGCATGATGTTGAGGAAACAATGAAGGTAGCAAGAATAGGTTTGATTGGAAGAAGAGAGTTCCTAAGGCATAAGGAACATGAGGATGAAGAAGAAATAGAGATGGAAGTTACTCTAAAGCTTTAAGATGACAAGGTAGCATGTGTTCATTAGGCTGATGGTATGAGGATCATATCTGAGATGGAAAAGAACAAGGAAGAACTCCATGAGAAGGACCAAGGTGAGTTAGTTAAGCTTGATGCGGTTGTGCAAACAAAGCATCCATTGATAGGACATGAAGCATATGAGTCAGATGATACAAATTTTTGGGTATCAGATGAGTTAAATATGTTGACAAGAAGAAGATAAAGTGAGTAAGAGTGATAGTGTGTTGCCCAAGATGAGGCAAGGATGGCCTAGAGAGGTCAAAGTAGAATATAAAATTGATTTGTTGACAGAGAAAGTGGAGGATAGTTTGATAAAGGGTGAAGTTGAGATAGAGATCCTAGAAGAGGATAAAGATGTTAGAGGAGAGGTAAGTTATCCCTTGGAAGGGAAAGAGAGAAAAGAGAAGTAGTTGTCTTGTGAGGAATATGATGAACCTGAGGACAAAGAGGTTCTAAGAGTTGTCAAAGAGATGGAAGACAAAGATACTGGTGATAACATAAAGGGTTCAAGTCTTGGAGGGATTGAGTGTGATAAGATTGTGATTGGGACTATGTTATGTCCTTTGAATGAAGAGAAGGGTACTAGGCAGCGAGGTACTCTTGTGACAGCAGATGGTGAGGCTAATGATGTAGCCTTGAAGTTGGATAGAGAGTTGGTATGCCAAGAGGAATGGCATGAGAAGGTTGAGTTGGACTCAGTGGAAGAGGAGACTAAAGATAAGTTGATGGTAAGCCATGAGAAGGCCAAAGAGTTTGTGTATTCTCCAAGCAGGGAGATTGAGTATGTTGCTATCAAGACAGAGGATTGTCTTTGGATGATGAGTTTGGTTGTGAGGTAGATGTATGTTGTTGTAACAGGGATTCCAAGCATGAGGAATTTGGAAATACATGTGTTGAGAAAAGGTAACCGGCAGAAGGTAATGAGATCTTGTTATTTCTTCTTGATTTTGTTGATTTTTCTCATGAATGCTAAACAAAAGGTGTAAATGAAAGCGTACAGTCCAAGTGCAGATTGTTTTTCCATAAATGAAGTTGAGCTACAGGTTGAAAATAGGTGGAAGAAGGCATATCAGAATATGGGAAGGCAAATCCAAGTGGATGGAGCAAGTGTAAAGGATTGTAATGACAAAGAGAGAATGAAATTTAAGGAAGAGGACAAGTATAATCCTAAGGTGAAAATGAAACCAATATACAGACTCGGAAGTGTATTTAATCTGATTTATTTTGTAGGTACAACAGTTCCAAGGAACTTGGAAAACTTTCAAGGCCCGGAGTATGGTGTAGGAGCACCTAATGGGTCCTCATAGCACAGTGAGGTCAAGATGGTACAAAGGCAATTTTTTGAGTCTATTTCATGTAATAAGGTAAAAATGACCATCTTTTATATAATCAAGGCTATTAAAGCCATATGAGTCCATAACAAAAGGTTTTGTAATGAGGAGGTCAAATGATGCCATGTTGGGTATATGAGTCGAAAACAGTCATGTATGGGCTTAAAGGGGTAAAGTAGGAGTTTATTTGTATTTTAATTTTCATAAGGTATTGAAAGAACATATTCATGTAATAGAAATATTTATTAGTTTCATAGCACAAGGGAGGTCAAAAGTTGTTATGTAAACCAAGTGAGTAATCATGTGTAAAACAACCAAAGTTGGTTCACAAGTTAGTTAGAGAGGTTGCAGTCGGTTTGTGGGAGTCTAAATGAGTTTAAAACCTCATTACCATGTGTGGTTGATGGTTGTTGATGGTAAAAATTGATTGGAAATGTAAATTTTTGAAGTTTGGGCAATGAATACACAGTTTTCCCTGTAATTTTGATCAAAAAATCTGAACTTGCAACTGCTGTAAATTTCTTTCCATAACATCTTTTGATCTGATTCTTTTTGGAGGTTATAGGGAAATGTTTTAACTTTCATTTGGAGTTGGTTTGAAGGATTAATCAATCATTTTGTGTGTTTTATATTGACTGTCCTTAAACTATTGTAGAAGACAATTTTATTGGAGGTTTGAGGGTCATAATACTAAATTGACCCATTCCAATTTATGTATTTTATTTTTATTGTGGAATGGGTCTATATAAATGTATTATAATCTCTCATGTTGATTTCAATGTAGGAGAGAGTGGATTGGAGGGATGGTGATCACAAGTTGGTGTGAAGTTGCATGTTGAAGGAGTGCATAATCGGTGCCATTTATAGGTCTGAGAGTTTTGCTTGAACAAGGGTACCATTTAATGATGGATTATGTCTATCTATTTTTATTTGATGGTGTTTTACCTTTTTTTTGGCTCTGGAAGTGTTTGGAAGTGGGATTTTGAGGAAGCCCTAGGTATTGGGTCCTAAAAGTGGGGGTTTGGTGTTTGAACATGTAAATGAGCATGGAACCACTCAAAACCATGAAAATTTGTTTATTTTAAAGCTAACTCAAGACTTTTGGGGGGTTTGGATTCTTGGTGAAGAGTTTTTGACGTAGTTTCTTTGTAAAAGTGGACTAATTAGCCTAGTTTCAAGCATAGGAGGGTGTTGGTTGGTACAGTTTGTCCAAAGTACCTATACCTTAATTTTTTATATGTTTTATAAATTCCAAATGGGTGTTTTAATATGTAATTTTTTTGGCAAGTGTTTTGAGAAAGTTTTGCGTTATTGTTAAATTACCCAATTTGGAAGGCTAGTAGGATTGAAGCCTAGAAAGGGCAGTTTGGTGTTAGGAGTCAAAAATCCATAAAATGTAAGTTTGGGGTGTTGATTTGAGATATAATAAGTGTTTTAAGACCATTAGAAGTGTTGGAACAATCCATTAGGTTGTTATCCTTGATTGGGTGCATTGAGTAGAGTCTAGGGAGTTGGAAGAAAGGCCTTATTTTGGGATCTTGTGACTGATCCTAGTTTTGCAAATTGGAAAAGTGATATGACATCTGAATTTATGATCATATATGATCAATTAAATGAGTCTATAGGTGGATTATTGTTTTGAATCCTTGGATATGTGAATGTTTCTACAAACAAGAAGAAAGAATGAAGAGTTGTAGTATGATTGTAGGAGGGTCCATGATGCTCTACATCAATTCTCTTCCAGTGCCAGAACATATTCCTTGATATCTAGTAACACCCATTCCTTTCCATTGTCGGAACCACTAGCAGATTCTTGTGTCGGTTCATCATCAGAATCAGTCACACCTTCCTCATCCGCTATGTAGCATGATTTATCCTTGTTTTTCTTGTACTTATACTTGTTCTGATATCTAGGGTTCATCATCAGAATCAGTCATACTTACTTCCTACTAGTCCTTTAGGCACTCTTCTAGTAAAGAAGGCTTCAAGTTGCTCAAATTCTTCATCTTCTCTCTTCATATCATCCAATTAATTTTCATACAAATATTTCCAATCTTGCTTACTGGTTGATGATGTAAATGCATGAAAAGCAGGTTCAAACTTAACAACTCTAGAAGGTCCAAATTCTTCAAGCTCAAAAGCAGACAATTTCCTAACTAAGGTATCTCTATTGATAGAAGTATTAGCCATTGTTCTTAATTCATTAATTGCATTAGCCTTCATCTTATAAGCTGGTGGAAAATATCTCAAAACTTTAGAAACCATTTCATCTTCACTCAGAGATCCACTACAAATTCCCATGACAATTTTATTTACCCTTTCCATGAATGCAGTAATCCTTTCATCTTCTTCCATCTTCAAGTTTTCATATCTCACTTGGTAACCATAAAGTTTAGAAATCTTAATATGGTCACCTTCATTTAGAGTCTCCAACTTGTCCCATATAGCCTTTCTAGATGATTTGTCAGTTAATCCCAATATTTGTTGATCATAAAGTGCACACAAGAGGACTTCTCTAGCTATACAATCATTCTCAAGCTCCTTATCCAAGTTTGTCGGAGGAGGATTTCTAGATGCTGGATTAAAAGATGTAACACCATTCTCTGTGATCTCCCAAATTTCCTTACCGATACATCTTAGATGAGTCTTCATCTGAATCTCCCATACTCTGTAATTTGTGCCATCAAGCCTAGGAATTTCTCTCTGGAAGATAGCCACAGATGAACTAGATGAACTTGAATTGTTAGTCGCCATAGGATCTTCCTCAAGCGGTTAAGATTCTACAGAGAGGACTAGAGCTTTGATACCAATTGTTAGATAGTTCAAATAACCAAAAGACAACTGAGAGGAGGGGTGAATCAGTTGTCACCAGATTACTAGAACCTTAAGCAATTAAAACTTTAATACCAGAACCCAAAAGATCAATACAGAAATGCATAAACCAATTAATGAAATAGAAGGTATACCAATTAAGCATAAGCAACAATTAGAGAATAAATACCATCTAGACAACACCAAGATTTCTATGTGGAAAACCTAGTAAAGGGAAAAACCACGATGGGAAGCCTACCCAAATTTAGATAATACTTTTGCAGTACGTATGTGATTAAAAATTAGGAGTTTACACTTCCAGGAAGGCCAACAACCTAGAACACTCTGCTCATTACAAAAGGAGTCTCACTGACTACATAAAATTCTAGACTACAATCCAGAAGGAAGAATGAACTGCAATGATAGCATCTCCTATGCCTGAGTACAGTTTCGGTTAAGCTCAATACCAGAGGACTAAATCCTCTTATATAAACCCAACTCTATCACCAATGATCAACCAAATCCTCTGCATGAATGATTATTACATTATTCACTCACACACATCCTTATTATCCCTTACATATGATCTACAATGAGATCTTACATCATATATATACAAACCCTCGACCACAAACAATACGATCGGCCACCAGACAATAAAGCAATTACATTATTACAAAACATGTTGTCCTGAGACCAAACAAATAATATCCAACCCATAAGACATCTTGAAAACATATTGAGAAGTCCAAACAACACATTACATTAAGCCGATCCATAACATAGATAAACTCAGACCCAATTTAGGTCCACGCACGCTAAAGAAATGATCCTAATTAGCCAAGTCTCAAATACAATCACCATCAGCATCCTAAATCCATACTATAAGCCACACCAACACCACTTATGCATAATATCAAAGTATCTTCAACAAAGCTCTGTCGGTGAAATCCTCACCAGATCAACAAACCAGGCTTACTAGCAAACATGATAGCATCTGATCACAAAATCAAAACCAACTGACTGAACATGTATTTGAGTAGCATGAATAGCAGATCTAAACCAAATCCATATCCAAAAAATACCGGAGCATACTGGATCATCATGATCTAATCCAACTAGAAACCAAACAACCTACCAGGACTAAAAGTATACCGATAAAGCAACCAAAATAGCTAGTGTTGACATCAATGATAAAACATCAATGCAACACATAATCAATCCCTCCAAATGGCCAACAATATGATGATTGTAAAGGAGAATTCTTGGAGTAGTAGAAACCATCGACTTACACATCCTTGGATTATTGGTTGGTTCACCAGGTACATCAAGGCTTGATGATCTATGTATAAGGTTAATGGTGTGGCCAAGAGATGGTGGCAGAACTTCTGCACTAAGTACAGCATCCCAAGTGCCTCCCTCTTTGTTGTACTATAGTTCCATTCGGCCTTGGAGGGTAGACGAATCACCAAAAAAATAGGGTGGTAAAGTTAGATGCATCCACATGGACATGGAACTCCTTGTCCCAATCAGGGTACGCCAAGATTGGTGCACTCACCAATTAGGATTTTAATTCTTTGAATGCTTCCTCCTATTTTTCTTCCCATGTGAATGGCTCACCTTTTCTCATCGACTTGTCCAGAGGGAATGATACCTGTGAAAAACTTTTGATAAATCTCCTTGATGCATTGCAAAAGGGGCACAAGGCATAAACACAAGTTCAAACATTAATAGATTAGTTCCAACCAAAACCAAACACAAATGAACTTAAAAATCTTAAGATGCATACCAAGAGAGATATAAAGAAAACAATGAAAAGCATACATAAACAAAAAAAAGAAATAAGACTCCCCAAGATGCTCATAGATGTTCCTCCCTTGCTCTTCTCCTCTCCAAGATCCAAATGGGTGATTGCAAGTAGCTCTCAGCCTTCAGCACAAAACCATGGACGACATGAAGATTTGAAAGTGGTTGAAAGATGATCTAAAATCTATTGCTATGCAAATGTCTAAACAAAGATTCCTATGAGAAATCTCTATGAACATACTGTTAGGTCCCGGAGACAACTGAGAGGGGGGGGTGAATCAGTTGTCAAATAAATTCAAATGAAAAATAACTTAACCAAACTTAATGCTTAATACCAGTAAACCAAATTTAATGTCGGTAGACAGTTTATCAATTAATTGCAGTACCGGTAAAGATGAATGTATGAAATAGGAAGACAATAACATCCATAACACATAACACCAATATTTGTACGTGGAAACCTATAAGGGGGAAAACCACAGTGGGAAACCTTACCCACAATCAGATGATACTACTATAGATAGTATGTGTATACAATAGGGGGTCTGCACATGCAGAAAGGCCAAATGTCTAGAGCTCACTGCTCAAACACAAATGGGAGTCACACTGACTACAATTGGATGGTTAAATCCAATAATGATGTACTGCTCAAAATAGCATCTTCATATGTTGGATTCAATACCGGTTTAATTCTGATATGTCTTCACAAAAACCTTCCTTCAACCTTCAAATGATATCTGCATGTATTGTTCTACATATTCTCGCATATACCTTATTACAATCCTTTTCACATTTTCATTCCTTACATTTTTCTTCGATCAAATAAGATCTTACATATATAACAAAGCCTAGGACCAAAATGTATAGGTTGGTTGTACAAAAGATATTACAATAAAACAATTTACAAGTAAATCAATAACCAATACAATATTCAATTCAACATGTTAGCTTAATGCATTTATAACAATAATAAATTGTCTCCATAGTGTGTCGTTCTGATCTGGAATAGATAAGCCTGCCGGTGTTTATCCTGGACCTATTTGCTGGTAACAACAAATATGCAAACATGAATATACCAATGAACAAATCTCCAAGACAAAGTGTCCAAACGATGTCTTCGACATAACCAAGTATTTTCCATGTCATTCCAAGTATCAGTGAATAAGATACCGATGAATGTGCATAAGTCACTTGCTTGCTGGTGAACATTGCCAATTCTCCAAGTGCCAGTAGGCTGACCAAATTTGATAAGTGTTGACATCAATGACAAAACCATATCAACATATCCAAAATACCAATAGTCTCCCCCTTTAGCATTGATGGCAACACAGGATGGAAAAACCATCAAAGTGCCAAAACAGAAATGTCAAATACCAAAAACCAACAATCTCCCAAAAGAGACCATAACTAGAAATCAAAATTCAGGTATAGAGAGTAATCAATCTCTCCCAAAATAACAATCTCTCCCTAAGGGATAAAGTCTCTCCCCCTAGGAGTAACATGTGTTTTTCCATATCAATCTCTCCCCCTTTGACATCAAATGCCAAAGCAATACAAAAACTAGGTTAAAATACAAAATACCAACTTATTCAGTATACCAACTACTCCCTCTAAGAAGTAGCTCTCCTCATCAAAGCCAGAGTAAAAGATTTCTCTGTTAGTTCTGTCGGTTGATGACAAACATCAACAGTCTAAGCCTCTACCAATGGTGGTATGACTCCAAGCTGATCTCTGAGATATTCAAAAGTCTCCTTAGGCAAAGGCTTAGTGAAAATATCTGCAATCTGCTCTTTGGTATTCACATAAACTAGTTTTACTTCTTTTGCTTCAACATTCTCTTTCAGAAAATTCAATTTGATAGAGACATGTTTAGTTTTAGAATGTAGTATCGAATTCTTAGATATATCAATTGTTGTTGTATTATCACAATAGATAGTTATAGGTTCTTTGCATTTTACCTTTATGTCCTTCAACATTTGCTTAAGCCATAATACCCATGTACAGTTAGTTGCCGCTGCAACATATTCTGATTCTGTTGTTGATAAACATGTACAACTTTGTTTCTTTCTCATACAAGAAATTAATCTGCTTCCAAGAAAAAATGCTCCACCGGTGGTTCTTTTTCTGTCATCTACATCTCCTACCCAATTTGCATCTGTGTATGCACATAATTCAAAGTTTTCATCAATAGGATACCATAGGCCAAGATTTGTAGTGCCTTGTAAATACCAGAAAATCATTTTTACTGCCGATTCATGATTTTGTTTAGGATTACTCTGAAATCTTGAAATAATACATACTGTATTCATAATATTAGGTCTTGTTTGTGTCAAATACAATAGACCTCCTATCATAGATTTGTACCTAGTCAGATTAAGAGGTGTAGATTCATCCCTTAGTGATAATTTATCAGTTGTAGTCATAGGTGTGCTTACCGGTTTAGAGTTTTCCATGCCAAATTTCTTTAGTAACTCCTTCAAGTATTTAGATTGACTCAAGAATATACATTTATCAGTCTGTGAAATTTGCAATCCTAAAAAGAATTTTATCTCTCCAATCATAGACATTTCAAATTCTTGCTGCATTTCAATAGAAAAGTCTTTACATAATCCATCTTCTCCTCCAAAGATTATATCATCAACAAAAACTTATATAACCAAGACGTCATCATTAGTCACTTTATAGTATAAGTTTATGTCAACATTGCCTTTCGAAAAACCAATCTTCAAAAGATGTTTATCCATTCTAGCATACCAAGCTCTTGGAGCTTGCTTCAACCCATACAAAGCTTTCCTTAACTTGCAAACCATATCTTTGTTATCTGTCAAAGAAAATCCATCAAGTTTCTCAATGTAAACTTCTTCTTCAAGATCTCCATTCAGAAATGCACATTTAATATCCATTTGATATACTTTGTAGTTCTTGTGTGCTGCAAAAGCCAAGAATAATTTGAATACCTTAAGTCTAGCTACCGGTGCAAAGGTTTCATTGTAATCAATTCCTTATGTCTGTGAATATCCCTTACACACTAGTCTTTCTTTATTTCTAATTACTTTACCATCTTCATTAAGTTTGTTTCTAAATACCCATTTTGTTCCAATTACATTTTTATCTTTAGGTTGGGGAACTAATGTCCATGTGTTATTCTTCTCAATTTGTTCTAATTCTTCTTCCATAGCTTTTATCCAGTGTTTATCTTCACATGCCTCATTAATTGATGTTGGTTCAATTTGAGAAATAAGACATACCTCTTCATTTTCCATTCTTCTTCTTGTCATAACTCCTTGATACTTGTTCCCAATTATCTGATCTTCAGAATGGTTCAATCTTACATACCGGGGTGTCTTTGTTTGTTGTTGTTCTTCAGTTATAGTGAAGTTTTCAGATGATACCGGTGTAACTGGATCTTCATTCTATACCGGTGTAGGTTCATTTGTCAGTATCTCTATTATCGGTTTAGAGTCTATATACCTTGAAGTTCCTCTAAACTATTCATCAATTTTCACATTTGTACTCTCAACAATTTTCTGCAATCTCTTGTTAAAACATCTATATGCCTTTCTCTTAGATGAATAACCAAGAAATATTCCTTCATCACTTCTATGATCAAATTTCCCAATATACTCATCTCTTCTAATATAGCATTTACTTCCAAATATTCTAAAATATTTAAGAGTAGGAGTAATGCCAAACCATAGTTCATGAGGGGTCTTACCAATTTCACCTTTGATGTGAACTTTGTTGAATGTGTAGACTGTTGTGCTTACTGCCTCTCTCCAATATACATGTGGTAGATTTTCTTCTGATAACATACTTCTAGCTGCATCCAAGATAGTTCTATTTTTCCTTTCTATAACTCCATTCTATGGGGTTGTCCGGGGTGCTGATAACTCTCTTCTGATTCCATTTACTTCACATAATGTATTAAATTCCTTATATGTAAATTCACCTCCTTGATCTGATCTCAAACATTTGATTTTTTTTCTGGTTTCATTTTCTACAATTGCTTTGAATATCTTGAATTCCCCAAGTGCTTCTGATTTTTCTCTAAGAAAAGTAACCCAACACATTCTAGAATAGTCATCAATGATTAGCATGAAATATCTATCACCTTGTAAGCTTTTAGTTCTAGCTGGACCACATTAGTCAGTATGAATTAAGTCAAGAGCACTATTGGATTTTTCTGGAATACTTTTAAAAGATTCTCTAACTTGTTTTCCAAATTGACATTCCTTACGTACCGGATTGTGAGGCTTAACAATCTTAGGTAGGTCTCTAACTGTTTTAGTTGTACTGATTTTCACAATGCAATCAAAATTTACATGACAGAGTCTCTTATGCCATAACCAACTTTCATCAATATGCGCAATCAAGCATGTCTTTTCATTGTTATTCAAATGAAAGATATTACCTCTAGTTTGATTACCGGTTGCAATTTCCAAACAAGTTTTGTTCATAATTTTGTATTTCCCATTCTTGAATTGTAACTAAAATCCTTTTTCAACTAATTGACAAACACTCAAAAGATTATGATTCAAACCTCCAACGTAGTAAACATTGTCAGTATTATGTTTACCATCAAGAGATATAGTACCTTTACCTTTGATCAAACAAGCTTTATCATCTCCAAATCTTACTAGACCTCCATTATATTCCTGAAAGTTCAAGAATTTACCTTTATCACCAGTCATGTGATGTGAACATCCTAAATAAATGATCCATTCATCCTTAACTTCAACTTTAGCTGCCAGGGCCTACTCTACTGATTGAATAGTAGGTGTCGGTTGATCTACTATAATAGGAAAAAAAACCCATCCATTGTTTGTCGGATCCTCATCAGAATCATCAGTGACTCCTTCATCAACAAGATAACAAGATTTATCTTTATTCTTCTTAAATCTCTATCTTTGATATTCAAGGTTATGATTGTATGTTCTTCTAGCTTCTTCTCTTAGTCTAGCATGTCTATCAAGGCATCTCAAAGCCATATGACCAATCTTATTACAGTTAAAACATTTAAAGGGTGCTTTACCTTCATACTTGTCAAATGATGGTGCAAATAATGTTGATGCTTTAAAAGCTAAGTCTATCTTTATAGTAGCAACAAGACCAAATTCCTCAATTTCAAAAGCTGAAAGTTTTCCAATCAATGTATCCCTAGTTACTAAAGTATTAGGAATTTTTCTTAACTCATTTATAGCAGTAACTTTCATTTTATATGTCATTGGAAATCCTCTTAAAACTTTTGAAACAATTTCATCTTCACTTAAGGTTCCTCCACAACATTTAATACCCAGAACAATTTCATTCACTCTTTCCATAAAAGCAGAAATTCTTTCATCTTCTTCCATTTTCAAAATTTCATACTTGACCCGGAAGCTTTCAAGTTTTGCAATTTTGACTGTGGAGTCTCCTTCATTCAATGTTTCCAAATGATCCCAAATAGCTTTAGTAGTTGATCTATCTGATAATCCCATGATTTACTGATTTGATAATGCGCTCAAAAGTGCTTATCTTGCCTTGCAATCATTTTCTTCATCTTTAGCCAAGTTAGGTGGATTAGGTTGACTTTGAGTAGGAGCAGTATAGCCATTCTTTGTAACATCCTAGATGTCCTTTCCAATGCAATTCAGATGTGTCTCCATCCTCATCTTCCATGTGCCATAGTTGGTTCCATCAAGTTTAGGACTATCCTTCCTAAAATAGTTAGAAGACATTGGATCTCCTCAAGCTGTTAAACTTTTGCAAAAAGAGGACTACGCTCTGATACCAATTGTTAAGTCTCAGAGATAATTGAGAGGGGGGGGGGGTGAATTAGTTGTTAGATAAATTCAAACCAAAAACAACTTAACCAACCTTAATGCTTAATACCGGTGAACCAAACTTTATGTCAGTAGATAGTTTATCAGTTAATTATAGTATCGGTAAAGATTAATGCATGAAATAGAAAGACAATAACATCCACAACACATAACACCAATATTTGTACATGGAAACCCTGTAAGGGAAAAAACCACAGTGGGAAACCTTACCCACAATCAGATGATACTACTGCAGATAGTATGTGTATACAAATGGGGTCTGCACATACAGAAAGGCCAAGCACCTAAAGCTCATTGCTCAAACACAAATAGGAGTCACACTGACTACAATTGGATGGTTAAATCCAATAAAGATGTATTTCTCAAAATAGCATCTTCATATGTTGGATTCAGTACCGGTTCAGTTCTGATATGCCTTTATAAAAACCTTGCTTCACCTTCAAATGATGTATGCATGTGTAGCTTTGCTTATTCTCGCATATACCTTATTATGATTCTTTTTGCGAATCACCTTTTTGATCTTACAAATAAGATCTTACATTATTCCATAACCTAAGACCAATTTTAGTAGGTCGGCTCTAAAAGATATTACAATAAAAACTTATACAATCAAATCAATAACCGATGCAATAACCAATTTAACATGTCAACTTAATGCATTTACTGTTGGCATTTTTTATGTTTATATTGTGATTGTCATTGATGGACACACACTTGCATTGAGATCCCCTTTATTTTTATGAGTTAGAGCACAACCGGTATTTGTTCCAAACCAGTATGTTGTATTATAATCTTTAGACTATTGGTGTTTTGCAAAATGTGTTTCCTAGTCTAAAGCGACATATTGACCCCAAGCAGTTCATGGATCCCAAGCATTATGAGGGATTAAAGTGGCATAACACATTTTTACCAGTCTTCATTTTTGTCAAACTGGCAACTGGTATTTTATATGAACCGGTAATAATCTGTGATGAGTTACCAATCGACATTTTGTGATGAGTTACCATCAACCGATTGTTTGATGGCGCCGACACCTTAACGGTGCTTTTTGTGTCATGGTACCAAGTATGTCTAGGTTCATTGAACCTAGGAAATTGTTATGTAATCCTATTGGACCGACATGAAATCACATTCCTTTATAAGGACATCATGTCTAGGGTTTTAGGTTGTTGATGTGGATATAGAAAAAGTTTATGTTGTTGCTAGGGTTTAAGGTGGTTGAGGTGTTGGAGAGAATATGAATGTGTAAAAGACTGAAGTAATGCTAGAGTGCATTAGGAATGAGCTATCAAGGATCTAACCAAGCAGTCTATGCTACTAGCTAGATCAAACACTCGTTGATTACTCACATCTTTGACAAGTTTGTAACCCTTAACCTTGCAGGCCCAAAAGCCTTTTGTAAATCTTCTAACAAGGTGGTTCATATCTGTGGATCTAAAATCCTCTAGCAAGGTAGTCTTTAATTAGACTTATCTCCTAATAGAGATTGAGATTCCTAATAGGATCTATTCTGGTAAAGAACATTGTAAGACCTTAACCGGTCTGGTTCCTATTCTGCAGATAGTTACTTGTGAGTTCCATCTCACCGTGGTTTTTCTCATTTGGGTTTCCACATCTAAATCTCTTGTGTTATGGTGTTTTTGCTTCTATGGGTGAATGCATTATTAGCTATTTGGTTTGCATGTGTATTAACCGGTTTTTTTGCTAAACTATTTCACCGGTTTACTATTAGTCTTGCAAAGTGTTTAAGTGCAGAGATTTTTGGCATACTAATTCAGCCCCCCCCTCTTAGTATTCATCAATTGGTATCAGAGCCTACCTTTCTATAAGTTTAACCACTTGGAAAGAGATATGGGGGAATACTCTATAAGGGAACTTACACATCAGCTCACTCAGTCTGAGCAAGCCTATGATGATCTTATGGTCAAATACAAGGCATCTCAAGCAAAAGGGAGAGAACATCCTAAAAAGCTAATGGAGCTATCTGAAAATAGTTCTTTAGATGAAACAGACATGGAAGCCCTAATTGCAGAAGTAAATAAGTTGAATGAATCAAACTCCAACCTAAGAAAGGTGTTGGAAGGACTGACTATCCGGATGTGTCAAGAGCTTGAGAACCAGAGGAAAGCTGAAGATCTGGTGAAAGAAAGAGATCATGAGATCTCCAAGCTGAAACAAGAGATCAGTGCCCTAACTGCTCAACTCCATGCAAGAAAAGTGGAAAAGGAAGACATGCAAGGAGAACTGAACATTGCCATCTCTGACAATGAAAACCTACTGGAAACAAATGCTGCTATTTCCAAAGAACTCTCTGAGTCAAAGGAAATACTTGCTAAGTTCAACAAGAGTACTGTCAAGCTAGAGAAAAATCTTGAAGCTACCAAACCGGTCAAGAATACCAATGGACTTGGTTATTCTGGTCATGAGGAAGGTGAGACCTCTGGTACAAATGTTGGAACATCAAAGAAATAACCGACATCAAATGATAAAGGTAAGAAAAAGTTTAAACCTGTTTGCTTCAACTGTCTTAAAGAAGGACATACTGCAAATGTGTGTAGGAGTAAGGCTTACAACAATTTTCCTTATTTCCTAAATGATAATCCTAGATCCTATAGATTCAATGGTAACAGTTATGCATGCAACAAGTATGTGCATAGAGCATCTGAATGCAGGTCAGTTATGAACAACATTGATAGATATCCTCAGATGACCCAAGGAGATGGTCCTGAACCTTTTGTGAACCGGAATCACAACCGGTTTAATGCTTTCAATCATCAGCAAAGAAGTGATGGCTATCAAGTGACAACCGGATGGAGAGAAAACTATATGGTCTGTCATGGTCATGGTCATACTACTACAACATGCAGAAGGAAGAATGGAAACATGAACAATGGACCTTGGAGAGCACTTGGATTGGTCTGCTATCACTGCAACAAACCGAGTCACATTGCCAGATTCTGTAGATCAAGAAAGAACATATTTGATGATATACCGGTCACTCTGAAAGGAAACATTGATGTTGACACTATTCAAGTGGACATGAACAAAACCTAGAAGAAGAAACCAGCGGTGTTACAAGAGGAACCAGTTTCTGCACCTAGTGTGGAAATCACAGAATCGACAAACTAAGCTTCAGAAAAAGCTTAGGGGGAGAAAACGGCAAAATGTTTCAAACCCCTAGTTTACACCAGTAAAAGACATTAACTAGTATGTGGTACTTGTTGTTTGGCAGAAGACTGGAAACAATAAAAAGGCAAATTAGGGTTTATGCCCTAATGGAGGAGCATTAATGACGGTAGGTGAGGAATATGTTTAAAAGCATTTTTCAAATCATTTCTCACTATCAGTTTTCGAGCGAAGAAAAGTTTTTCAAAAGAGTAGAGCGACGAAAAGGCGATTTGAGCTGAGATTTCGAGAAATTGAGAAACCACGAAGGAGATTCAAATTCAAACTAAAAAAGGTCAAGTGGAGAACATAAAGCGGTGATTCAGCAACCGACAGAGTGTGAAGTGAAGGAGAATCTGCAAGCCCTAAATTCACGTGTTTCAAAAGGTATTTCTCGAGTTCTTAAAATTTCTATCATGGCTTCCACATCTCATACCAGTTCTAGTGCATCTATTGAGTCTGCCCTATCACAAGTCTCGGCTGGTGCGATAGTAGAAGAGGGAATTTCTAACTACATAGATTGCAAGATTGAAGAACTGGGATATCTAGCTATCCACTCCTTGTTAGGTTTATTTTGTGGAAAGGATGTGAAGATCAAACCAGAGTATAATATTTTGGAGAAGAAGAAGCTCCACAATGTTGTTTACTTCCTGGAGGATCATATAAGGATCATTCTGAGCAGAGTCCATGGTGACAAGATGTACCTGGAGAGAACACATGATATCACATCGCAGGCAATTCATGCAGTCACCAGATTCTACAACATAGGGGAAGTGTCAGCCCTAAGGACAGTAAGCAAAACTCAAATGTCAAAGCTCACTGGTTTAGTGAGCAACTCATGAGGCATGACATTAAATTCTATCAAGGATGATTTGGTTAAGTATGTCTACATGGTGATAGCCTATCAGACATTCTCTACCAACAGAATTAACTCTATATATGCTGCAGTGGTAAATGCCTTTTATCGAATGATAGAGGATGCATCATTTGACCTATGCACCGGTATTTAGAGACAACTCCTGTCGAATCTAAAGTCAATCAAACAGGATAATGCACAAAGGTTCAAGTTTGGACAACTACTAGTTGGGTTGTTCTTCTATTTCCAAGGCTACTTTCCAGGAGTAGGAGATGTCCAGTGGTATGCTGCCCAATTGGTGACCAAGCAAATCAAGGAAAGCATTCAAGCAATTGGAACCGGTTACCTTGATGTTCTGAACAAGTATTTTGATGAGTTCAGAAGGAAAAGAAGCCAAAGAATGAGGATATCAGGTGACATCATCAAGAAATATGAAGACGATATCTGTTTCACCATCCAAGTGGATAAATGCATAATGGAGGCTGTTGAGCACAGACAGGAAAAAGTGGAGCGAATTAGCTATGAGGTGATGTACGATATGCTGGAAGGGTATGCCTCTACCCTTATTGCCTCACCTCTTGATACTATGGCAAAAAGGACTGGAACCTATTTGGAAAGGGTTACACCAGTCGAGGAACCCTCTACAAAGAAAGGAAAAGAACCTGTAGTGAAGAAGGCAAAGGCAGTGCCTGTAGCATCAACACCGGTTACTACTGCAACTCCAAAAGTGACCAAGTGATCACTAGCCAAGAAGAAATCAGAAGCAGCACCGGATAAAGTCTTTGAGAGGAAAAGGAAGACAAAAAGAAATACACCAGACTCAGAGGAAACTGTGTCTGAGGAGCAGCCCAAGAAGGCGAGATAGACAAGAAAGAAGACAAAGAATGAACCGACATCATCTGCACTGATAAATATTGATATCTCCTCCTATAAACCTTTGACACATTGTCAAAGAACAATAAAGAATATTAAGAGAAAATTTCTACATGATTTAATTGAGTATTTTGATGACATTAATGATGATGAAAAGGAAGCGGTTAAAAAGGAAACAATTCAGTATTTATCTGTTAATGACCGGTCACCTTCAAAAATTAGATCCAAAACACCAGATTTTTTGTATAAGTCCTTAGACAATAAATGGCACATTGCCATAAAGCGGGAACAGGAAATGAGAGAAAAAAATTTTGCTGAATATTTTCCTGATGTATCAAATTCGGAACTGTTCAATGTAATGAACAAATACAAAGGTCTTTTCTTCATGAGAAGAAGAAGACTCCTGTTACTGGAAGGGAAGGCTAAGGAAGTGCTCAAGGATACACACACTCGTACTCTACAAGCTCTAAAGATGCATCGAGTGGCTAAAGCCAACCAGGAAGCTGAGAAAGAACAACTTATAACAAAATAGGATGAAGCGTTTGATGATGAAGGAAACCCGGTTGATGAACCAGTCGACACTTTTGATGTCGATGCCCTGGACGTAGAAGATGTTACTCACGAAACACCATCTGAGGCAATAGGATAGGAGCAATAGGTTGAACAGGTTGACAAGCAACCCGAGGACAGACAGTAAGGGGCAAAGGAACAGGCTGAGAAGAAGAAAAAGGATGAAGAAGAGGAGAATAAAAAGGATGAAGAAGAGAAGAAGAAAAAGGATGAAGAAGAGAAGAAGAAAAAGGATGAAGAAGAGAAGAAGAAGAAGAAGAAGGATGAAGAAGAGAAGAAGAAGAAAGATGAAGAGGAGAAGAAGAAGAAGGATGAAGAAGAGAAAAAGAAGCAAGAAGATGAAAAGAAAAAGAAAGAAGAGGAAGACAAGGAAGAGGAGAAGAGGAAGGAATCAGAGAAAAGGAAGAAGGAAGAGGAGGACAAAGAAGAGGAGAAAAGGAAAGAAATAGAGAAGAAAAAAGCAGAGGAGGATAAGGAAGCGGAGAAGAGAAGAGAAGCAGAGAAGAAGAAAGTAGAAGAGGATAAGGCAGGAGAAGTGGAAAAGAGCACCCAGATGGAGACTTCGAAGGCAATCGGGAGTCAAGCCAACCCAGTTGATCTCACCAGTCCTATCGATCTCCAGTTGGCAAGTGAAACGGAGCTAGAGCAGAGCATCAAGGTTGCTCAAGAGCACCTTGAAATTATTCGAAGGAAGGAGCAGGATGTAATTCAAGCGGCTCTGGACACTCTTACTAGTTTGATACCTAGTACAAATCTTCCCAACACCGATTCATCACTAGCTAAACTTAAGCTCCTATGCACAGTAGTGGATGATCAGGTGCAGAGCCTAGAAGAGGCAGCAGAGGCAAATGTCAAGAAGGAGCATCAAAAGGCTCTTAACATAGCTCTGGTGAAGAAGTTGAATGAGCTTTGGTCTGAACTGAAGAAAGAACAAAAGGATATAAGGGATGCTCTAGATGAGGGAAATCTGCTACTCAGCAAGATCTGCAAACCCCATCTGTTCTATGATGATGTGCTAGCTCAGAAGCAAAAGCTTCAAATAGACTTGTAGTCCTACATGAGCACATTCAAGCCACCTTATGATTCCTTTACAACTTATGGGCAAACCGTTCACCGGTTTCACATCCAGTCAGCAAAAATAGAGCAAGAGATCAACACCCGGTCTAGAGATTTGCAGGAGCTACAACTAGTCCTACTCCTACGATTGCAAATTCTTCAGAAGTGTTATCTAAACATGGATGCCTTAACAGTTATACAGGAGATGAGCACAATTAATGCCATGGAAGAATAGGTCTCCCAGATGTAGACAAAAAAAGAAGTAGCCACCTCCCTACTTGAGTCTTGGTCTTTGTCGATGAAACAATTCTTGCAGGACTTTAAATCTATTTTTGACAAGTATTATTCCTTATTATCATAAACTTTTATTATTTTGTCATTGTTCAGCTATACTTTGTCATTGTTGGCAAAGGGGGAGAAGAATTCTATTTGGAAGAAGTATCTGGTAACCAGAATTTTGATATATGCTCTGAATATCTCAATGTTTATGCTCTATATGCAAAAGTGTTACACATTATATTGTTAAAGGGATAGTGTATATGCTTAGGGGGAGAAATTTTGCTAATGGCATGATTTTGTTGTAAAACACTTAGATGTCAAAATTTTATTTTCCTAAGTGTTGCCATCAATGCCAAAGGGGGAGATTGTTGGCATTTTTTATGTTTATATTGTGATTGTCATTGATGGACACACACTTGCATTGAGATCCCCTTTATATGTTTGAGTTAGAGTACAACTGGTATTTCTTCGAAACCGGTATGTTGTATTATACTCTTTAGACTATTGGTGTTTTGCAAAATGTGTTTCTCGGTCTAAAGTGGCATATTGACCCCAAGCGGTTTGTGGATCCCAAGTGGTACGAGGGATTAAAGCGGCATAACACATTTTTACCAGTCTTCATTTTTGTCAAATCGGCAACCAGCATTTTATATGAACCGGTAATACTCTATCATGAGCTACCAATTGGCATTTTGTGATGAGTTACCATCCACCGATTGTTTGATGGTGCTTTTTTGTGTCATGGTACCAAGTATGTCCAGGTTCATTGAACCTAGGAAATTGTTATGTAATCCTATTGGACCGGCATGAAATCAGATTCCTTTATAAGGACATCATGTCTAGGGTTTTAGGTTGTTGATGTGGATATAGCAAAATTTTATGTTGTTGCTAGGGTTTAAGGTGGTTGAGGTGTTGGAGAGAATATGAATGTGTAGATGACTGCAGTAGTGCTGGAGTGCATTAGGAATGAGCTATCAAGGATCTAACCGAGCAGTTTGTGCTACTAGCTAGATCAAACACTTGTTGATTACTCACATCTTTGACAAGTGTGTAGCCCTTAACCGGGTAGGCCCAAAAGCCTTTTGTAAATCCTCTAACAAGGTAGTTCACATCTGTGGATCTAAATTCCTCTATCAAGGTAGTCTTTAATTGGACTTATCTCCCAACAGAGATTGAGATTCCTAACAGGATCTGTTTTGGTAAAGAACATTGTAAGACCTTAACCGGTCTGGTTCCTATTCTACAGATAGTTACTTGTGAGTTCCATCTCATCGTGGTTTTTCTCATTTGGGATTCCACGTCTAAATCTCTTGTGTTATGGTGTTTTTTCTTCTGTGGGTGAATTCATTATTAGCTATTTGGTTTGCATGTGTATTAACCGGTTTGTCTGCTAAACTATTTTACCGGTTTACTATTAGTCTTGCAAAGTGTTTAAGTGCAGAGATTTTTGGCATACTAATTCACCCCCCCCTCTTAGTATTCATCATTTACAACAATAATAAATCATCTCCAAAGCATGGCATGCTGATTTGGAAAAGATAAGCCTGTCAGTGCATAACCTGGACCTATTTGCCGGTAACAACAAATATGCAAACACGAATATACCAATGAACAAATCTTCAAGACAAAGTTTCTAAACTATGTCTTCGACATAACCAAGTGTTTTCCATATCATTCCAAGTGCCACTGAACATTATATCCTGCTGGTGTAACAAATACCGGTGACTGTGCATAAGTCACTTGCTTGTCAGTGAACATTGCCAATCCTTTAAAGTGCCAGAGTTGATAAGTGATGATAGGTGTTGACATCAATGACAAAACCATACCAAAACACCAACACTAATTGCATTCACATGAAAGTTTCCAAACCTTTTCAGTAGCCACACAAGGAATTTGGTTTAACGGAATGCAAGGAGGAGGTTGCGGGTTATGGAATTTGGTTTACACCTACCAATGCATTTGCTTGAAGGTTTCATAGTCTTCTTCAATAGGTCCAATCCTAATCCCACGCAGCTCCAGGGATTCTTCTCAACTCCATATTTCTCTTTTATACTTAAATCATATAAACATATGATTTAAAATAACAATTTAAACCTTGATTCAAAAGACATCGTGAAGCTACAAGTCAAGTCGGGCCCCAAAGTGGGCTTGGCTTTAAAAAAATCATTTTCATTCAACTAACCCTTGAAATGCCTCAAGCACCTTTAACATACCTCTGGAGTTGATCCGTAGAATTTTTTATCATTAAAACTCAACTTGCAACTTTCAGGTGCTTGTGTCACATTTTCACATTTAAACCCAAAGAGGCATTTCAAAAATTGGTGATAACACCTTTCTGGACTTCACAAACTGATAGGCATGTACTCTGATATGATAAATTTCATCTTGCAAAACCATTCCTCATGATGAATCTCGTCCGATGAGATATTAATGCACAAAGTTGATTAAATGGCTCTGTCAGCAAAGGAACCTGATAAAATCAATGTGCAGGGACCACAAAGTGCACACATTAAAAATATCAAATGATCTCTATATATCCCCAAATCTTGGGTATAGATACTTTGAAGTAAAAGGAAGACCATGGAATACTTAGTTTGACCAAAAAGTTGATAGGGTACAAATGGTGAGCTCATGAAAATGGTAACTTTAACAGATGCAACAACGAAAGTGCAGAAAACTGAATAAAATGGCTGAAGAAATTATCTTGGAAAACTGATCAAACGGATTGGTAGGAACTTCAAACTAGAGACATAGCTTGCCTTTCATACTAGAAGTACCTTGGAATAAACACTCTGATATAAAACTCATCTAGGCATCTTTTACACATGCAAAGTGGGGCTCTGACTAGCTATTAAAACAAGGACTTATGCAAACAGTACAAACTGCAAATGGATTGGACTTATCAAACTGAGCAAATGGATTCATAGGGACTTGAAATTTGGCATGTGGAATCACCTATATGCATAGAATTAAATTTACTTTGAATTTCAACATAATGATCAACTAGTCATAAAATACAAAGCCGCAAAGTGAGCCACTTGGTAAAATCTGAATTTGTGCATAAAATAACTTTCAATCCACCCCTTGAAATGGGTACTTGATAAACTGATCTAAACTGAAATCTGAAAGTTGTAGAACATTGTATAAGCTAAATGAATTGTGTATGACACATTTCCCAATTCTTACCCCTTGATAATCAACTAGCTCCATTTTACCCTTCTTCAAACTAGGCCATTCAAGCCGAGATTTTAAGTGCTATTTTGAAATTACAATAGAAAAATTTGAAATGGGCCTCTCAAATTCCTCAAAATTTATGAGTCCCAACACACCCATCTTCTCAGGTGGTACTCCTATACAAAAAACATCCAGAAACATGACAATGGCATAATGCGACATATAAAAAACCTTGTGTTGCAACCTAGACATTCGCGGATGCGCTTAAAAAGGAATGACGCCCAATTAAAGACCATACCATTCCACAACCCATTAATCAAATACAATATCCATACGGAAATGTCTGGCCCTTGATTGGCTCCTATCAGTTTTCTTTTGATGATGTCCATGATCCATCGCCACTTCGCATTCACCAGAAATGTCTGCTTCACACCGCGGTTACTGCAAGATTTCCATGTACTATCTTGTTCGCCTTGTGTCAGGTCCCCTCGACAAACCAGTCAAACCAATTGCTTCTTTTGTTCTAATGTCATCTTCCTTTTAATGACAAGGTTGCCCTAGTTTGGGATTCCAAAAATTCTAGCAAACTCAGGGGCCGAATAAGAAAGGTGAGATGACATCTGTTGGCATTTGCATGAAGATTGCATTAATGATATGTTATGTTAACATTGATGTTAATTGAAATGGTAATGATATTTTTGATATTGTTGTTATTTTTGATATTATATTATAACCGATAGGAAGAGCTTTGTGAAGGATATTGTAAACCGGTATGTAAGTTTGTGAGTTGAACCAGTTTTCTGAGTAAAAGGTTAAACCCTTTCTATGTTATGTAACCGGTAAATCCTACCAGTTATTTTTGTTAAACCATAACTGATTAAGGTTGTTGAATTGGTTATTTTGGTTTATGATATGATGTTGAATAGTAATGATGGTGACACGTAAGGTCATTATTATATGAAGACAAGTTTAAAATGTTTTGGTAGGATTGTTTGTTTAGGGAATGAGAAAATTGTATTGCATCTAATGCAAAGCGCATGATGAGTTACTGAGCTCAATGAAGTGGTAATCAAGGAGCGGTTGAGGTTTTCTTGATTGACATGTAGAGATTTCTATGAAATCCAATGTTAATGCTTGTACCGACTTGTTTGTAATCTCGATGAGAGGATTAGATTTTTGTTGTGTTACCAACCTAATTGATTTGTATTTAACGTCGATGAAGTTGTTTTGTTTAGTGTTGGCAAGAGTTGGTAGAAATCGGTTGAGTGTGTGGTTGCTGAACCAGAGAATGATTTTACAGTTTGAGTAAAGGCAGATAGAAGCTTAAATGGATCTAATCAAGCAAGTGTAGTGCTATTCAGATAGATCAGGAAACTCCTATTTTTTTTCTAACAATTACAGCAGAATTGAAATCCCCTAATCGGGTAAGCTCTAACAAGCTTTGTTACTTACTAAATCCTCTAACAAGGTGGTCCATTAGATTGGATTTTCAAATCCTCTACTGAGGTTACTCCTTATAGGGTATTGGCTTCTAACAAGGCATTTGTAGAAAATCCCTTAACCGGGTGATTCCTAATAGGATCAGTTCTTAACATGAATTTTTGTACAAGCTTTAACACGCTTGGCTCCTAACAGGGAAAACTTCAGAAGAGTTCAGATATTATCTTGTGAGTCTCATCTCACCATGGTTTTTACCTATTTGGTTTTTCCACGTATAAATACTTGTGTCATGTGGTGAATGTTTTGTGGTTATGATCTTATGGTTGATTTGATTAACTATTTAACTATTTCTGATAAGGCATGATAACCAGAAGTATTGAGAAATGAAGCATCGACATATGATAAAGCATTTGGATGTTTACAAGTTAAATGTTGTTTACTGTTAAATTGTTGTAATACTCAACCGATATTCTTATGAGTATTGACCTTGACAGTGGTATTTCATTGATAAGTTTACTTTGTATATTTGAGTTTGAGTTTGGGAAGTTTGTATCAGTTTTTCTATTTATTGATTCACCCCCCCTCTCAATAATCTACCAGATACTTATTCTTTCATCATACCACCAAGACATCCCCCATACTGTACCATAGGCCTATGTGTATGCCGATCATATGCTTCCACCATTCCCTTTAGCACAGGCTCAAATTCCTTAATGTTGAAGATTGGCATGGTTCGAATGTGGTCAACCCCCGCCCTCTTCAAATTATTTTTAATAATATTGGTGTTGTCTGTCTCCTCTCGCCATGTCCTGCAGTCACTGCCATTCAACCCCTTCCATGACAAAGACTGCACAGTCACGGGCTCATCTCTTAGCACACATGCCCGCACCTTCTTCCCTTTGTTTCTTCCTGGTGTGGCCATGTTCCCAGCAAAAATGACTATGCCTTTATCACTGGGGTTTCCAAACTCATCTTTGGCATACTTGGATCAATTTTTATAAGTTGTAATTCCCTATTCAATTCTCCCACTAAGTCTACAATGTCTCTGTCAAAACCATTCCCCCAACTATTTCTATAGTTAATTGAATTCTACCACGTGCTAACTATGAAGAGTGTCCTTCCCTAACTGTACGCGATTCTTCCATATGAACTAGCCTTTTTTCACCGTATGGACTTCCTATCTCCTTGGCGTATGAAATCCCTTCCTTGATCAAACTTGTATGGATTTCTACTAGTTTCGTACAGATATGTGTGAATTTTGTTCTGACAACCTCATGCCTCGTACGAATAATATCTGAAATGGTCATACATATGTTGTACCAATCCTTCCGTGTCACTTGTCCATCAGTACGGGTATAATATGAATTCCTCTTGTATGTATCTATTGTGTGAAATCCATATGACTCCCTCCGTGCTTGCTTCTCTCTACTTTCCGTTGGTACAATCTCTGTACAACCTTCGTATGGACTCCCCTCTGCAATTTCCGTACCGTCACCATATAGATTATTTTCTGACACGCAAGCTCTTGAAATGTTCATACAAGAATAGTATATATTTCTCCTCCCCATGTGAATTCCTCCTATGAATGTCGTACAAGGACCGTACGAACAATTTTCTGCCACACAATCACTTCCTTTAACCTGTTTCGTACGAAAGTCGTATAGAGAATACTAGCTGCCAATGTTTTGTTGTTTTCGCCTTGCTCCCTAGTTGTATGATTTGTGGGAAATGGCCACTGGGGACAATTTATAAAGTTTCATCACTTTTAGGGTTAGGGTAAATTTCAACAATTTCGTAGAAAATAATCTTTTTTCCACCACCTTTTATTTTTCTTTTACTATTTTCATAAATTTTACCTTTTGTTTTAATTTTTTGTTTTTTCCTAACCCATTTTGTTTAATTTTTGATACTTGCCTTATGTTTTCCTTTTATAATATTTTCCTTTTAAAATACTCTTTTAATTTTCTAAATTGGCAAGAATGTTTGAATTTCAACCTTCGTACCTTTAATTGGCCATGGTATCGGGCAACTTGTTTCAACTGGCTACTTATTTTATTGCTTTCCTGCTCTTCTGAATGTATCTCCTTTTTCTTCGTGGCTCGTACTGTCTTTTTTGGTTTACGCAACTTGGCTTTCGTCACTCGACATTTCACCCTTTTCCTCCATCTTCTTTCTTAGTCCCCCGTCGACATCTTCCTCATTGTCTAGGTCCCACATATTCCTTTTCACCCCAGTGGGATCTTCCTAGGCCCTTACTTTGATCTCTAAGTCATGCAGCCATGCACATACGTGCGATAGCCTCCTATAACATTCTTCGGAACAACACATGCCCACATATTCCAAGTCCCATATCTTTTCCACCAATGGTGTTAGTCCCACCCCTTTATAACTTCCATCTATGTACCGACCTTCATACTATTTGTACCATTTCACTATCTAGCCATCCACTTGTGATGGGCACACGGGGTTATGGATCACCCGCTAGAATGCATTGAAGCTGACTTCTTTCTCGCCAAGTTGTAGCCCTATCACAAATAAATATTTGACTTTTAGTACCATTTTCAGACACGGTCCCAAGGTCGCACCATACTCCTCCAAGTCTACCTCCTCCTCTAGGTCAAGTGGCTCCTTTTCCGCAAGCTCTGCATTTTGTTTGGCCTCCGCTTCTTTGTTAATGTCATACACAATATAGCCTTCACAGAGTCCTTTGTATGGGGCTCTATTCCTCCAATGCCTCATTATCCTTATCCATACCGTTGGATCACTGAAATAGGCATTAGTAAGGTTCTTGTGAATTCTGGGTACCGCAATGCCTTCAACTTGTTTGGGCATGAGTCTTTCCTCTATGAATGTGAGTTGCTTATCCTAGTCTTCATCATTCATGTAGGGTTTTGCAATGACCACATGATCTTCCTCCACTTCCTTACTTCTTCCAATGGTCCAGTCTCGCTTCATGGTGTATCCCAACATGTGTTGATTGATAGGACTAGTTTATCACGTTCCCAATATAATTTCAACATTGAGCCATTGATAGGGTCCTGAATTAGATTATCATCCAGGGTAGATAGTTTCATTGCTCCATTCTTCCCCACTTCCCTGATCTTATAGGGTCCCAACCAACAAACTTTGAACTTCCTAGGATGAAGTTCGTTGTGACTGTTATACTTGAGGACCAACTGTCCGGGATGGAAGTTTATCCACTAGAGATGTTTGTTGTGATAGTACTTCCGCCGATGTTGGTCCATTTCTATCGCCCATTGTGCCATCATCTGATGTTTGTCTAGCTTGGTGAGGTTCATAATTTGAGCATGCAAACTCTCCTCATCTACCAACAATTTATCAACAACAATCTATAGGCTTGGTATGGTGTACTCCACCGGTACCACTGCTTCTTGTCCATACATGAGCTGGAATGATGTATGGGCGATGGTCACCTTGTACGTGGTACGGTACACCCATAGTACCATTGGTATATTTTCCTCCCAATCCTCCCATTCCACTCTACATGATTTATAAATGATAGACACCAATAATTTATTTGTGGTTTCCACCTGGCCATTCTCTCAGGGGTAGTATGGGCTTGAAAGGTTGTAAAAGATTTTAAACTAGGCCGTCATTATCCAGATGACTACATTAACAAAGAGAACCCCTCTACCACTTGTGATCTTAATTCGGATCCTGAACCTGGTCATAATTTGTTTGTACAGGAATCTCATCATACTTATGGTAGTATCATCTGACAGAGCTCGCACCTCGACCCACTTTGTCAGGTATTTTGTGGCTACCACAATGTACCGACACCTATTCATATTGCTCACCTTGAGAGGTCCTACAAAATCCAATTCCCATGTTTCAAACAATTCCTATAGCTAGGAGGGAAATAGGGGCATGAAGTCTTGTTTAAGAGGCTTTCCCGTATGTTGGTATGTGTCACATCCAACCACCCATTCACGTGCATCAATGTGCAAGGTCAGATGCCACAATCCTGCCTACAAAACCTTGTGTGCAATAACATCAGGCCCCATGTGGTCCCCAACCAATTCGTCATGAGCTCTCTTCAGTACAGTTGAAATTTCTTCTTGCATCATGCATCTTCGCAACATTTGGTCTGGTCCCATCTTGTACAGTAGGTCATTGATTAGTTGAAAGGTTTTACTTTTTAGTACCAGCTTATGTCATTCCCCTAGTGGCATGTCCCATGAAAACTTAGAGGTAGATAGGTACTCGCCAATGCTCTCATACCACAGAGGTAGTACGATGATTTGGAACAATTGAGCATCGAGAAAATCCTCATTTACTCCTTCCCTAGGCTCTCCGGATTTGATTCTTGATAGTTGGTCTGCTATGAAATGACACTTCCTAGGGCATACGTGTTAGATAGTTCAAATAACTAGAAGACAAATGAGAGGGGGGGTGAATCTATTGGCACCAGATTACCGCAACCTTTAGATATTAAAAATTTAATACAAAAACCTAAAGGATTAATAGTGGAATGCATAAACCAATTACCAAGATAGCAAATATACCAATTAAGCATAAGCAACAATTAGAGAATAAATACCATCCACATGACACAAATATTTGTCTGTGGAAAACCTAGAAAAGGGAAAAAACATGGTGGGAAGCTACCCAAAGTCAGATAATACTTATACAGTAAGTATGTGATTACAATTGAGGGGCCTGCACTTGCAAGAAGGACAACATCCTAGAGCATACTTCTGATTAGAAAAGGAGACTCACTGACTACATAAAAGTCTAGACTACAATCCGGAAGGATGAATGAACTGGAATGATAGCAACTCCTATACCTGAGTACAGTTCTAGTTAAGCTCAATACCAAAGGACTAAATCCTCTTACATAAACCCAACTCAATCACCAATGATTGATGAAATCCTCTGCATTAATAATTATTACACTATGTGTTCGCACACATTCTTATTATCCCTTACATATGATCTACAATGAGATCTTGTTGGTATTTTGGTATGGTTTTGTCATTGATGTCAACACCTACTAAATACACCTACTTTGGAGATCCAACAACATTCACCGGCAATCAGTAAACTGTTCAAACAATCACTGGTATATGGTTAACCGGTAGGATATAATGTTCACCGGTACCTGCAATGACATGGAAGACACTTGGTAATATCGAAGACATCATATGGACACTTTTCCTTGAAGTAATATCATTGGTATATTCTTATTTGCATATTTGCTTTTACCGGCAAATAGGTCCAGGTTATCTAGGGTTACACTGGCAGGTTTATCTTTTCCAGATCAGCATGGCACGCTATGGAGATGATTTATTATTGTTATAAAAACATTAAGCCGACATGTTCAATCAGTTATTGCATCAGATATTGTATTATTTGTAAAATGTTTTATTGTAATATCTTGTAGAGCCGACCTACTAAAATTGGTCTTAGGGTATGGTATAAATGTAAGATCTTATTTGTAAGATCAAATGTGGAATGCGAAAAACGATTGTGTGAAGGTATATACGAGATTAAGTAGAGCTATACACGCAGACATCATCTGAAGATTGAAGGAGGGTTTTAGTAGAAGCATATCAGTATTACACCGGTACTGAATCCAGCATATGAAGATGCTATTTTGTGCAGTACATTCTCATTGGATTTAACCATCCAACTGTAGTCAATGTGACTCCCATTTGTGTTTGAGAAGTGAGCTCTAGGCTGTTGGCCTTTCTGCATGTGCAGACCCCTCTTTGTACACTTACTATCTGCAGTAGTGTCATGCCCAAAATTTACGGCAAAAACGGAACGATTTTTTTTTTAAAACGACTAGTTAAATCACCAAGTTTGCTATTACGACATGTGTTAACATGTTGGCCATAACAAAGATCGTTCTAACTATGATACTAACTAAGTATCGAAACTTAATTAAAATTCATTTGCGGAAACTAAATGTTTTAATTTATTTTCTCATCAAATAAAGTCATTAGTTTAATTTATTAAACTCATTTAAATGGTAGACGAAGATAAAAATTGATCTCCCATAAAGCCATATTGTCTAAATTTCATTTTAAAACATTAATTAAATCAATGGATAAAAGTGTCAAATTAATTTTCTAAATGACATTATTCGACGAGGAAACTTATCTTTCCAAAAATCAATTTAGATTTCAAGGAATTAATTTCCTTTTTTCTATTTAATCAAGGCTTCACAAGTAGTTAATTTAATAAAATAATTAATTAGGATTAAAATTCCCACGTCTATCTAAACTGAAAACCCTATCTAATCTTAAATATAGATTTTCCACAACTTTAAAAAAATCAATTTCCATGTAATCCCTAATTAGGGATTTTTTATTTATTTATAAACAAGAGTTAAATAGTCTATTTTATTTTATTACCCTAGCCCTACCCGGGCTAGGGTTTGAATTTTATTTTTTTTTGGTTTTGTTCAAACCCCGCGTTGCAGGACCAAACTGAGAGAGAGAATACGGTGAAGCGCGAACTCAAAGAAAGGCGGGGGTTTCACTGGTGGCGGCTCGGCCATGGCCGCCCACTATGCACTGCACAGTGTTCGGCCTTGCCGCCCACTGTGCAGCGCACAATGTGCGGCCTCGTCGTTCACTGTGCATTGCACAGTGTGCGGCGCCGCCGTCCACTGTGCGATGCACAGTGCTTTGGCCCCCTTTTATTTTGTTAAAAAAAATTTAAATTTTTTTTTAATTTATTTATATATAATATAAATATAAATATATATATACATTTATATATATTTCTCAAAGCTAATTTTACATGCAATTTTTTTTTTAAAAGAAACAAAAATAACAAAGTAATCTCATTATGCTAAATTTATATATATATATATATATATATATGGTAAATAAACTTAGGATCTCTTTTTCATATGTTAACAGCAAGTACAATTCATGATTTTCTGCAATTAAAATGGAGATAGATTTTTAGCTAAAAAGAAGAACTCAGATTTAAATAAACTGATTTTTATATTGCAAAAAAAACAACTATTGCATGCAAATCAAAAAGCAATTCTTTTTTTATAAAAAATAGAAGCATATCTAGCTTTTTACAACTCTAACGATATTCTGCAAATTTATAGGATGTTTCTTTATTTAACTACAACAACAAATCTCATGTCTATTTTCAAAATTACAACTTGCCTCTCTTTTCAACAAATGAGGGCATATTTCTTTTAACAAAACTAATAACTGCAAATAAATCTAAATTTCTTCAACAATAATCTTCTGCAACCTTTCTTTTGTCCTATTCCTTTCTCTTGACTTTCCTACATAATAAATCACAAATATGACCACGGAGTGGTCACCTCCCAGCCTAGGCTAACTGGTAGCCACCCTCGAGCTCGAAGAACCAAGCCCTAGACGGGTAACAAACATGCAAACACATAGAAGACAAAAATACACACACAGAGATTCAGACACACTCCCAACTTGGCTTCATAGTACCACACTTTGGTGATGACCTTTTTAAGGCTGGTAGTGGACCAATACCCTGAGGAGAACTGCAAGTATGGAAAAATAAGTAGCCACCTCATGGTACAATAAATACATCAAAAATCTCAACCCCTTATTCCTTATGCCCCCCAAAGGCATTCTAGCCTTATATCCCTCCTTATGACCCCCATTGCATAAACAGGCCATGCAGCAAGGGTCACACAAAGATCCCTTGTGATCGCTCTCAAACGAGAGTCTCTCACTCGAGGGTTGTCACTGCTACCACCCACAAGATCCTCCTCTCTCCCAAGAGTAAGAGGTCTTGAGAAAACTCCCAAAACACAACAAAGCATAATACAAAATTCCAAATGAAATTCTAAAACAAGACATTCAAAAACACAGATTTCTTTCACCAATCATACTCTCAAACACATACAAGAAAATAGACATTTTTAAGAATAATCAAACCAACCTTAATCTGCCCAATGGTAGTATAATATTTGAGGAAGAGCTGCCCAATCCACGGATCTTCTTCTTCTACCCTTAGTCAAATTTTCTATTCCAAACTATTCTTTTCTTTTCAAAAATTCTCTTGTCTCCAAAAATGGAGAGTGGGTGATTACCCTCAAATTCCCAAATTCTTGCTTAAGAAGCTCATTCACTGAGTTCTCACAAGTTTCTAAAAACCAAAAAGGAAAGTAAAGCAGAATGCAAAAAGACTCTCATTCGAATAGGAAAAATTTCAATTAGATTTAAACTTCTAATTTTCAATTTTCGGACAACTCAAAAAAACCAATTTTTAAAGCATCAAAAAGGTCACTTAAAAGCAGAAACTTGCCTAAAATTACCCCTAACCCCTAGGTATACCTTATGGGCTTTAGGAAACCCTATTAAACTACCCCTAAGTGTTCATTTAACCCATTCTAAACCCCTCTGAAGTTTATTTTCGGGTCAAACATATGTTGACCACTCCAAAGATTCTTTTCCAAGGTATTTATGACAACACGTTATATTATTTAAAAAGAAACTAAAGTTAAACACTTTCCCACCAAGAGACAAAAATAAAACATTTAAATTTAAATTTAAATCCACACGTGTCAAGTGACACAAATACAACACTTTTACAAATTAAAACATGAAATCGTCTCTTGTGGGTTTTACACATTAAATTTAAATAACACTTAACACTCATGCAGCATATACTATTACGAATAAAATACAACACAAACGGGGTGTTGTCTCTCCAAATAGACAACCACTGGCTTATGAACATACATAAGTCTAGGTTTGGTTCTCCGTAATTTTCCATGGTCACATGGTAAATTTCCTGTGCATCTCAATTTACACATTAGTACTTTCAAATATCCACATATAATATAATTCAAAGGAATAACAATACACATCATCGCTTGCATACAATTTTCATCTGCACAGATTAAATACATATTTTATCAAGCAATTTCACATAAGC
This sequence comes from Cryptomeria japonica, assembly GCF_030272615.1. Classification (NCBI taxonomy): domain Eukaryota; kingdom Viridiplantae; phylum Streptophyta; class Pinopsida; order Cupressales; family Cupressaceae; genus Cryptomeria; species Cryptomeria japonica. Next base: position 694,228,258 of record NC_081415.1, on the reverse strand, counting down.
AATTTCATCCCAATTCACATAAACTTAACCATACATCATAGTTCTATTATCATAGTAAATTCCTGCAAATATAATTACGATATCTATCATTGCAATCTCATCCTATCTAACAATCATGTAGTGTTCTATCTCATAAAGCATATATGTAAATCATCAAAACATAGCAATGTTATCCAAATCCTAAAATCATATAAGTTCTAAGTGCATCAAAATAAAGTATCCATAATAGTCTAAATATAAAATCCACTGAATGTCAGACTGAGTCGAGGTGAGGCCTCACATCCTCCCCCTCTAGGCATGAACTTCCTCCTAGAGTTCATCATAGAGGTGGGGGTACTCTGATCTCATACATGCTATGTCCTCCCATGAAGCCGTAACCTCATCATAACAATCCCACTGGACCCTAACCTGGTCCAGCTCTCAACCTCGAAGGGCCAACGTCCGGCATGCCAAAATGCGAATGGGCTCCAAAGCTAGCTGCCCGTCCGACTCCACCTGCAAAGCATCCCAATCTAAAATGTGAGACTCATCATAGATATATTTTCTCAAAACTGATACATGAAACACATCGTGGATGCGTGACAGGCTAGGTGGCAATGCTAAATGGTAGGCAACTGGGCCTATCCTCTCAAGAATCTCAAAAGGTCCTACAAAGCGAGGTGCGAGCTTAGAACCCTTTCCATAATGGATTGGACTCTTATGCGGTCGCACTCTCAAGAAAACTCTGTCTCCAACCAAGTAGCTACGGTGTATCCTCTTTGCATTAGCATATTTCTTCTGTCTATCCTGAGCCTCTCTGAGACGCTGCCTAATCAAATCCACCTGCTATTCCATATTCTGAACTATCTCAGGACCAATAGCAATTCTATCCTCTATGCGATCCCAACTCAAGGGCATCCTGCAAGGCCTGCCATATAATGCTTGATAGGGTGGCATCCTCAAAGAAGTGTGATACCCATTGTTATAGGAAAACTCCACTAAGGGAAGATACTCCTCCCATCAGGTCTAATGATCCATGACGTACATGCAAAGCATATCCTCTAACACATGATTGACCCTCTCTGTCTGACCATCTGTCTCCGGGTGATAGGCTGTACTGAAATTGAGCTTAGTGCCCATAGCTGCCTGTAATGACTTCCAAAAGGAAGAAGTGAAAAGAGAATCCCTGTCAGAAATAATCTTGCGGGGCACACCATGAAGTCTAACAATGTCTTGCAAGAACACCTGTGCTACTACTGGAGCTGTGAATGTAGTACGGACTGGTGAAAAGTGAGCTACTTTGGTCAACTTGTCAACTGTCACCAAGATAGCATCATGGCAACGAGAAGACATAGGAAGACCAATGATGAAATCCATGGATATAGTATCCCACTTCCACTCTGGTATAGCATGAGACTGGAGCAACCCATCGGGATGGCGGTGCTCCACCTTTACTCTCTGGCACTCGAGGCATCGAGCTACTATCTCAGCAATGAGCTGCCGCATTCCCGGCCAATGATACAACTGCCTCAAGTCAGCATGCAACTTTTTAACCTCGGGATGCGCTGCATAAGGAGCTCTATGAGCCTCCATGACAATGAACTCTCGCAACCCTCCTGAGGAAGGTACATAAATGCGCCCTCTGTGGCGTAACAGTCCATTGGACTCCAAAGAATAATCCACATATTTCCCTTCTAGAGTAACCTGAGATCGTATTACCTGACCAACCTCCGCATACCATCCATCCTCTAGCAAGTGCTGTAGTATACGGTCTCTCAAATCCGTGCCCATGGATATGGTGTAAACCTTGTGACGTCTCCTACTCAAGGCATCAGCAACTACATTTTCCTTTCCTTTGATGTAGTGAATGTCAAAATCATATTCGCACAAGAACTCCATCCATCTCCTCTGACATGCATTAAGGTTCGGCTGAGTGAAGATGTACTGAAGACTCTGATGATCTGAATGCAACTCAAAGTGATGACCTAAAAGGAAATGTCTCCACCTCACAAGTGCATGCACTACTGCTGCGAGCTCAAGGTCGTGAGTGGGATAATTAAGTTCATGAGTCTTAAGTTTTCTAGACTCGAAAGCTATGGCCCTACCATCCTGCATAAGAACTGCTCCTAAACCCTCTAGAGAAGCATCTGTACAAACCATGAAGTCAGCAGTAGGATCTGGTACTACAAGAATAGGAGCGCTAGTAAGTGCCTTCTTGAGTTCCTGAAAGGCCTTCTCGCACTTCTCTATCCACTCAAATTTCTTCCCTTTACGCTAAAGAGAAGTAATAGGGTGTGTGACTCTGGAGAAACCCTCGACAAAACATCGGTAATACCCTGCTAAGCCCATGAAACTCCTGACCTCTGTCACACTGGTAGGCGCTGGCCAATCCATAATAGCCCTAATCTTTGATGGATCAACTGAGATCCCATCACCGGAAATAACGTGCCCAAGGTACTTGACCTCAGACCGAAAGAAAGCACACTTCGATAGGCTGCCAAACAACTGGTTATCCCACAAACACTACAATACCTACTTCTATTGCTCCTCATGCTCCTTCTCATTCCGATAATATATTAGTATATCATCGAGGAACACAATAACAAAACGGTCCAGAAATGTACGGAACACCCCATTCATGAGGCTCATAAAAACTGCTGGGGCATTCGTAAGTCCAAAGGGGACTACGGTAAACTCATAGTGACCATATCTAGTGTGAAATGCGGTCTTGTGGATATCACTTTTCACTATTCTCAACTGATGGTATCCTGACTTCAGATCTATTTTGGAAAAGACTTTGGCACCCTGAAGTTGGTCGAATAAATCATCAATTCTGGGAAAAGGATATCGGTTCTTGATGGTTAATTTATTTAGCTGCCGATAATCCATACATAATCGGAGAGATCCATCCTTCTTCTTAACGAAGATTACTGGTGCACCCCAAGGGGATACACTAGGATGAATATGACCCTTCTCAAGGAGTTCCTCAAGCTGTATTTTAAGTTCATTTAGCTCATTTGTGGTCATCCTATAAGGTGCTCTGGAAATGGGCTCGGCTCCTTGTACTAGGTCTATATGAAAATCAATCTCTCTACGGGGAGGCAAACCCAGTAATTCTAAAGGAAATACATCTGAATATCCCTTAAGGATAGGATGGTCATCGAGCGATGTTTCTTTTTCTTCCTCTTCTCCTCTGTCACTGATAGTGATAGCAAAAAGCTGACATCCCTTCCACATGCTCCGCTTAAGCTGCATTGAGGAGATCATGCGAAGAGACACGAGCCTCTAAATCCCGGTGATAACTATGGGCGAACCATGATCATCCTCACACTCGATCTTTTTCAAGCGGCAATCCATCTTGGCTCTATGGGCATATAGCCAATCCATGCCAAGTACGATTCCGTAAGATCCAAGTGGAGTCACTCTAAGGTCTACTAAAGTGGTGGTCTTACCAATCTGCAACTGACATGCCCTAACCTCTAATTCCACTGACACTCTAGCTCCTGAAGCTAATTCCACTTCCCAACTGACACCTTGTCTAGTTGCCACTAGCCCGCAACACTCCACAACCAATGGAGATATAAAGGAGTCAGTAGCTCCTGAATCAAACAGAATAGATACATTGTTACCTTTGATTATACCTGAAGATTCGATAACTGTGGCCTAATGCTCAGCCTGGCGGTTGTCAACCACTGCGAATACTCTATGGGACCTGCCCATATCACCAACTGTCAGCTCTGAAGCGGCCATCCGCTGACTCCCTGCCACCTATCCCTGAGGGCAATCCCTCACCATATGCCCCATGGCTCCACACGTAAAGCAAGCACCCCGTACTTGGAACTGGGCACCCTGAGGCCTAGAGAAGGCCTGACCTCCTGTCCTACTAGATCCACTGTACCCACCCCTGGAGGACTGCTGAGTCCCCGCCGGCTGTGTGTACTACCCCTATGCTCTCTGATCACGTTTCTGTCCCTGAGTCTGCCACTGTTTGGGCTTGGAGCCCTGCTAATACTGTGGAGGTTTCTGCCTCTGGTTCTGTGGTGTCTGTTGTGGAGGAGGGGGTTTGGAGAACCCCTGAGAATTTCGGTTGTTTCCTTTCCAATGTGGTTTTTGGAATCCATAAGTCTGAGGTGCAGGATTTCGGTTCTAAAACCGATCCCTATTGTCCTGTGGTCTGACCTGAATTTCCTCGGCAATCAGTGCCTTCTCTACAGCAACCCGAAGGCTCTCTGGAGCGGACATCCTAACAGGCCCGACTATACTAGCATTTAATCCCCTGATGAAGTGGTTTACAAGAAGTTTCTTATCCTTTAGATAATCTACATAAGGCAACAGCTCAAAGAATTTACTCTCATACTGGGTTACTGACAAGCCTTTTTGTTGGAGATCGTGAAATTCGTCTATACGACGCTGCCTGAAGTGTCCTGATAGGTACCTCTCATGAAACCTCTCTGTGAAAATCTCCCAAGTGAGAGTATCAGAAACTAATCCGCATTTGTACTCTTCCTGTCTCCACCAAGTGGAGGCTGTCCCTCTCAAAAGATGAACTGCAACACGTGCTTTCAAGTTGCTCTCATAAGAATGCAACACAAAGCACCTCTTGAGACTCAGAAGCCATGCCTCGGCCTCTACTCCATCTATAGAACCTCTGAAGGATGGTGGCTGGAGGCGCATGACCTCCCTGATGAGATCCCTTGGATCTCGACGAGCTCTCTCAAAATAAATTGGTTCCACCGCTGGAGGTGGTCCTGGCATATGCACAGACTCTGGCTCATTTCCACCCTGACTCTCTACAAGAATCGGAGCTAGGCTCCTGCTTCGTTCTCTATCAACAGATCTATGACTCCCAGAGTCATGACTCCTAACCTGAGGGTTCTCTGCTGGGATCCTTTCTTGAACTATGCCAATAAGATTCTGGATGCCTGCTAAGAGGTCTTGGTTAGGTTCATTTGGCTGTTCGGGAGGTACCCTTGGGTTCTCCTCTGGAACCGGTGCCTCCCTCTCTACCTCTTCACGTGCTATGCGCACACGTCAAGGACCCCGTCTACGCTTGCGAGCTTGTCGCGTCGTCGGAGGCATCCTAAGAGGAAAATAAGGCAAAGCAATTAATTAATTTCTTTTAGAATAATATTAATTCAATTAAATTCAAAAGTCTGATAAAATCAATGTAACAAAATAATTTAAATATTCTAAGGTGAAACGTAAGTGGAGTAAGGTTCCTAGTGTGGAAACCTTGCTCTGATACCAAAATGTCATGCCCAGAATTTAGGGCAAAAATGGAACGATTTTTTTTTAAAACGACTAGTTAAATCGCCAAGTTTGCTATCACGACATGTGTTAACATGTTGGCCATAACAAAGATCGTTCTAACTATGATACTAACTAAGTATCGAAACTTAATTAAAATTCATTTGCGGAAACTAAATGTTTTAATTTATTTTCTCATCAAATAAAGTCATTAGTTTAATTTATTAAACTCATTTAAATGGGTAGACGAAGATAAAAATTGATCTCCCATAAAGCCATATTGTCTAAATTTCATTTTAAAACATTAATTAAATCAATGGATAAAAGTGTCAAATTAATTTTCTAAATGACATTATTCGACGAGGAAACTTATCTTTCCAAAAATCAATTTAGCTTTCAAGGAATTAATTTCCTTTTTTCTATTTAATCAAGGCTTCACAAATAGTTAATTTAATAAAATAATTAATTGGGATTAAAATTCCCATGTCTATCTAAATTGAAAACCCTATCTAATCTTAAATATAGATTTTCCACAACTTTAAAAAAATCAATTTCCATGTAATCCCTAATTAGGGATTTTTTATTTATTTATAAACAAGAGTTAAATAGTCTATTTTATTTTATTACCCTAGCCCTACCCAAGCTAGGGTTTGAAATTTTTTTTTTTTTGGTTTTGTTCAAACCCCACGTTGCAGGGCCAAACTGAGAGAGAGAATACGACGAAGGGCGAACTCAAAGAAAGGTGGGGGTTTCACTGGTGGCGGCTCGGCCATGGCCGCCCACTGTGCACTGCACAGTGTTCGGCCTTGCCGCCCACTGTGTAGCGCACAATGCGCGGCCCCGTCGTTCACTGTGCACTACACAGTGTGCGGCGCCGCCGTCCACTGTGCTTTGCACAGTGCGCGGCTCCGCTGTTCACTGTGCGATGCACAGTGCTTTGGCCCCCTTTTATTTTGTTAAAAAAAATTTAAATTTTTTTATTTATTTATTTATATATAATATAAATATAAATATATATATACATTTATATATATTTCTCAAAGCTAATTTTACATGCAAATTTTTTTTTAAAAGAAACAAAAATAACAAAGTAATCTCATTGTGCTAAATTAATATATATATATATATATATTATATATATATGGTAAATAAACTTAGGCTCTCTTTTTCATTTGTTTTGCAGGGTATTTTTATGGCATGTTTTATATAAAAATATATATAAATATACCCATGATTTCTACATGCATATAGATATATATAAATATTTATTTATGACTAATAGTTTTAATTTTTTTTCTTAAACTAACATCGTAATCATGAAAGATTTTGATATACCATTGTAGGAAAGGAAACATGGATTACGTCTATTTTAATGGATAAATATATATTTCCAGAACTATATCAAAATCTATATATTGTTATCTATGGGTATGCAGGAAACAAAATTCTAAGATTTTTTTTTTTTTTTTTTAAAAACTTAAGAAATACCATTTTAAGACAGCATTATACTTTTCTGAAACAAATACATTTATTGATTTCTCAACTAATAAAACAACTAATTTTATTTACATGTTAACAACAAGTACAATTCATGATTTTCTGCAATTAAAATAGAGATAGATTTTTAGCTAAAAAGAACTTAAATTTAAATAAATTGATTTTTATATTGCAAAAAAAACAACTATTGCATGCAAATCAAAAAGCAATTCTTTTTTTATAAAAAATAGAAGCATATCTAGCTTTTTACAACTCTAATGATATTCTGCAAATTTACAGGATGTTTCTTTATTTAACTACAACAACAAATCTCATGTCTATTTTCAAAATTACAACTTGCCTCTCTTTTCAACAAATGAGGGCGTATTTCTTTTAACAAAACTAATAACTGCAAATAAATCTAACTTTCTTCAACAATAATCTTCTGCAACCTTTCTCTTGTCCTATTCCTTTCTCTTGACTTTCCTACATAATAAATCACAAATATGACCATGGAGTGCTCACCTCCTAGGCTAGGCTAACTGGTAGACACCCTCGAGCTCAGAGAACCAAGCCCTAGACGGGTAACAAACATGCAAACACATAGAAGACAAAAATACACACACAGAGATTCAGACACACTCCCAACTTGGCTTCACAGCACCACACTTTGGTGATGACCTTTTTAAGGGTGGTAGTGGACCAATACCCTGAGGAGAACTGCAAGTATAGAAAAATAAGTAGCCACCTCATGGCACAATAAATACATCAAAAATCTCAACCCCTTATTCCTTATGCCCCCCAAAGGCATTCTAGCCTTATATCCCTCCTTATGACCCCCATTGCACAAACAGGCCATGCAGCAAAGGTCACACAAAGATCCCTTGTGATCGCTCTCAAACGAGAGTCTCTCACTCGAGGGTTGTCACTTCTACCACCCACAAGATCCTCCTCTCTCCCAAGAGTAAGAGGTCTTGAGAAAACTCCCAAAACACAACAAAGCATAATGCAAAATTCCAAATGAAATTCTAAAACAAGACATTCAAAAACATAGATTTCTTTCACCAATCATACTCTCAAACACATACGAGAAAATAGACATTTTTAAGAATAATCAAACCAACCTTAATCTGCCCAATGGTAGTATAATATTTGAGGAAGAGCTGCCCAATCCACGGATCTTCTTCTTCTACCCTTAGTCAAATTTTCTATTCCAAACTATTCTTTTCTTTTCAAAAATTCTCTTGTCTCCAAAAATGGAGAGTGGGTGATTACCCTCAAATTCCCAAATTCTTGCTTAAGAAGCTCATTCACTGAGTTCTCACAAGTTTCTAAAAACCAAAAAGGAAAGTAAAGAAGAATGCAAAAAGACTCTCATTCGAATAGAAAAAATCTCAATTAGATTTAAACTTCTAATTTTTAATTTTCGCACAACTCAAAAAAACCAATTTTTAAAGCGTCAAAAAGGTCACTTAAAAGCAGAAACTTGCCTAAAATTACCCCTAACCCCTAGGTATACCTTATAGGCTTTAGGAAACCCTATTAAACTACCCCTAGGTGTTCATTTAACCCATTCTAAACCCCTCTGAAGTTTATTTTCGGGTCAAACATATGTTGACCACTCCAAAGATTCTTTTCCAAGGTATTTATGACAACACGCTATATTATTTAAAAAGAAACTAAAGTTAAACACTTTCCAACCAAGAGACAAAAATAAAACAATTAAATTTAAATCCACACGTGTCAAGTGACACAAATACAACACTTTTACAAATTAAAACATGAAATCGTCTCTTGTGAGTTTTACACATTAAATTTAAATAACACTTAACACTCATGCAGCATATACTGTTACGAATAAAATACAACACAAATGAGGTGTTGTCTCTCCAAATAGACAACCCCTGGCTTACGAACATACATAAGTCTAGGTTTGGTTCTCCGTAATTTTCCATGGTCACATGGTAAATTTCTTGCGCATCTCAGTTTACACATTAGTGCTTTCAAATATCCACATATAATATAATTCAAAGGAATAACAATACACATCATCGCTTGCATACAATTTTCATCTGCACAGATTAAATACATCTTTTATCAAGCAATTTCACATAAGCAATTTCATCCCAATTCACATAAACTTAACCATACATCATAGTTCTATTATCATAGTAAAGTCCTGCAAATATAATTACGACATCTATCATTACAATCTCATCCTATCTAACAATCATGTAGTATTCTATCTCATAAAGCATATATGTAAATCATCAAAACATAGCAATGTTATCCAAATCCTAAAATCATATAAGTTCTAAGTGTATCAAAATAAAGTATCCATAATAGTCTAAATATAAAATCCACTGAATGTCAGACTGAGTCGAGGTGAGGCCTCACAAGTAGTATCATCTAATTGTGGGTAAGGTTTCCCACCATGGTTTTTCCCCTTACAGGGTTTCCATGTACAAATATTTGTGTCATGTGTTGTGGTTGACTTTGTGCTTATGTTTCATGCATTAATTCTTACCGGTACAGCATTTCCTGTTAACACTGTTTACCGGCACATTTAACTATCTTACCGGTATTAAGCATTAAGTTGGTTAGTAAGATTTTGGTTTGAATTTATTAGACAACTGATTCACCCCCCCTCTCAGTTGTCCCCGGGACCTACAATTGGTATCAGAGCCTAGTCTTCTTTTTTGTAGAAGTTTAACAACTTGAGGAGATCCAATGTCTACTAATTATTTCAGAAAGGATAGTCCTAAACTTGATGGAACCAACTATGGAATATGGAAAATCAGAATGGAGACACATCTGAATTGCATTGGTAAAGACATCTGGGAAGTTACTAAGAATGGTTATACTACTGCTGTAGCTAGTCAGCCTGCTCCTATTACTTTAACTAAAGATGAAGAAAATGATTGCAAAGTAAGAGAAGCACTTTTGAGTGCATTATCAGATCAACAAATCATGGGATTATCATATAGATCTACTACAAAAGCTATTTGGGATCATTTGGAAACACTGAATGAAGGGGATTCCATAGTCAAAATTGCAAAACTTGAAAGCTTCCGAGTTAGGTATGAACATCTAAAAATGGAAGAAGATGAAAGAATTTCTTCTTTTATGGAAAGAGTAAATGAAATTATTTTAGGTATCAAATGTTGTGGAGGAACCTTGAGTGAAAATGAGATTGTTTCAAAAATCTTAAGAGGCTTTCCACCGGCATATAAAATGAAGGTTACTGCTATTAATGAGTTGAGAACAATGCCTAATACATCAGTAACTAGAGATACATTGATTGGAAAACTTTCAGCTTTTGAAATTGAGGAATTTGGTCCTATTGCTATTATAAAAACTGATTTGGCCTTCAAAGCATCAACATCATCTGCTCCATCTTTTGACAAATCAGACTGGAGAGCCTTTTATGCAAGAGAACTTGAAGAAACCAGGAAGGAGAATGAAGAGCTTGAAGAACTTGAAGCACTATTTGCAAGAAAAATGCCAAAAGGTCCAATTGGAAGTAAGTATGAAGGTAAAGCACCTTTTAAATGTTTTAACTGCAATAAGATTGGTCATATGGCTTCAAGATGTCTTGATAGACATGCTAAACTAAGAGAAGAAGCTAGAAGGACATACAAACCTAATCCTGAATATCAGAGATACAATTATAAGAAAAACAAAGATAAATCTTGTTACATTGCTGATGAAGGTGTGACTGATGATTCTGATGAGGATCCAACAGACAACGGATGGGTCTTTGTTGCTATAACAGAAGATCAACTGGTACCTATTGCTCAACCAGTAGAACAAGCCCTAGACGCTAAAGTTGAATCAAAGGATGAATAGATTATTGACTTAGGATGCTCACATCCCATGACTGGAGACAAAGGAAAATTCTTGAACTTTCAAGAATACAATGGAGGTTTAGTAAGATTCGGAGATGACAAAGCCTGTTCAATCAAAGGTAAGGGTTCAATATCTCTTGATGGTAAGCATAACACTGACAATGTTTACTATGTTGAAGGATTAAAACACAATCTTGTAAGTGTTGGTCAATTAGTTGAGAAAGGTTTTCAGTTACAATTTAAAAATGGAAAATGCAAAATCATGAATAGAACTAGTTTGGAAATTGCAACCGGTAATCAGACTAGAGGTAATATCTTTCATTTGAATAACAGTGAAAAGGCATGCTTAATTGCACATATAGATGAAAGTTGGCTATGGCATAAAAGACTATGTCATGTAAATTTTGATTGCATGGTAAAAATCAATACTTCTAAGGCAATTAGAGATCTACCTAAAATTATGAAACCTCAGAATACAATTTGCAAGGAATGTCAATTTGGAAAACAAGTTAGAACTAGTTTCAAAAGTATTCCAGAAAAATCCAATAATGCTCTTGATTTAATTCACACTGATTTATGTGGTCCGGCTAGAACTAAAAGCTTACAAGGTGATAGATATTTCATGCTAATTATTGATGATTATTCTAGAATGTGTTGGGTTACTTTTCTTAGGGAAAAATCAGAAGCACTTAGGAAGTTCAAACTATTCAAAGCAATGGTTGAAAATGAAACCGGTAAGAAAATTAAATGTTTAAGATCAGATCAAGGAGGAGAATTCACATCTAGAGATTTTAATACATTCTATGAAGTAAATGGAATCAAAAGACAGTTATCAGTGTAGACACCTAAAAATGGTCAACGCTTGCAGGGTCATACTTTAACATTTGCGCATTGCCTCATTTTAGGTTTTTGCATCGCATTAACATTTATCCTATGTCACGCACTTGGTTTTTATCATTTGCAAGTATCGAGTCATTCTTCTATCATCTCGCCTTTGAATTTGGTCTTGTCGACAACAACCTTCAGTCATGATTTTGGTCGATCTTTGTCCTTGTCAATCTTGTCATATTGCGATCGATTCGTCATCGATCCTTGTCCTTTCCAATCATGTCAATTTGGTCAATTTGTCATTAATTTTTGTCAACCAATCTCAGTCAAATCATTTATCAACACTGGTCATTTATCAATTCAAAATCATGATCGAATCAATATCAACGATCCTTTGTCAAGACCTAATTGTCGTCCTTGTATTTCTAATTCATCTTCCAAGGTTTTATGATTTATTCATTTAATCTTGTTTGGCATTTTCCCTCTAGGTTAAATAATTTATTTATTTATCCTAAGTCTTCTTGTCACAATTAAATGTTTATTTAATTGGCTAATTATTCCTCTTTGTGAATTAATTAATAAATGACAAATTATTAATTAATTTACCTAATTTCTAATTTCATTATTTCCTCATTTTCTAATTTTCCAATTTTCTAATTCCTAATTTCTTTTCCCTCCTATTTCATCTCCTAATTCTATGGGAATGACATTTCAATTTGTCATAAAATGATAATCAATCAATTTTGACATAGAATGTGTCATAATTTGTCATCAATTATCAATCAATCAAATTGTGCATGGAAAGTGCATAATTTGTCATAATTTGTCATATTGATTTGCAATTTCCATTTGAATTGCATCATGCTAATCTTTTCATTTATCCAATTCTTCTATAAATTGGATGATTTTCAATCAAAGCTAAGCCCGAATCCCTAATCAAACTATCGAACTTATGCTTCTAGTACTCTTGATCAACAAACCAATATCAATCTTGCTTTCAATTGTATGTTGTGCACTTGTAGGTGAGATCCACAAATCCATTTGAAGAGGAAAGAAGAAAAATGGAGCCGCATGGAAGAAGCATCCAAATCGTCATCTGGTTTGCATGATATTTGCTTTTGAATGCTTTGTTTTTATGTCTCTATTGAATGTGTTTTAGGATAGATTCATTGCAAATTATGCATTTGTGATTGAGCTAATGTCTAGTGTTTTGATATACTTGTTTGTGATGATTTCCTATTTCCTAACGTACATTAATTGGTGAACCCGACATGAACACTAACCATCTAACCTCTTTATGGTGTTTTTGAGTGCTTTCAAGTTGATTTGCAGGCCAAAAACCCAAAAACAAGGTCGTGCAGGGTTTTCTGGAGACTTCTGCGCCTGTGTGAGACATTCTGTGCTTGTGTAAGGCACAAAATTGCATTTTTTATGAGTTTTGCGCTTGTGTATATGCATTCTGCATTTCTGTAAAATAAAAAAAATAAAATAAAATAAAATAAAAAAAAAAAAAAACTGCGCTTGTGTAAGGTAACCTGCGCTTGTGTCAAGCAACCTGCACCTGTGTAATCCTGCGCCTGTGTTATGACTTCTGTTCCTGTGTCATGACTTCTGCGCCTGTGTAAAGTCCAGAACAGAGGTAAAAATGCAGTGTTTTACTTGAAAATTGTCTTTATTTTGCATTTTGTTTTCTGTGTTTTGGTTTTTGGTACTAATTATCTATGCAGAATCTTGGCATACACATGGAAAAGACAACAAATGAAACCACTAACATGTTTTATGTAGAATCGATAGTCAAAGAATAAGCACCTCAAACTTCTAACTTGGGTTTTGCAGGTTGCCTTGGAGAAACAATCAAACTTTGTGTTTGCATTTAATTATTAGGCACCTAGTGATTTCTAAATAGGTGGGAATGAACATTTGTTTGCTTTGATTGTTGAGTATGACATTGGAGTAGGAGAGTATGCTCTCATCCTTCTTAGGGTGATCAGAAATCTAGATCTTCGATACCATGCTCATGTCTTTGATTGTTTGTCTCCTTTAGAGGGCCTGCCTTCCCGACCACTTTGCTTTTGCAAGCAAGTGATAATCGTGAGAAGGGGACGACCCAAAGTGAGTATGGCTAGAATTCCTTGGCATTCTAACTCACTATAAAAAAATACCCGATGAGCGAAAGCTTTGAAGGAAGTATTATGTGGGAATTGCAGTTACTTGGGAAGTGATGACCCTTGGACTCTTTCTCATATCAACATCTAAGTAGGGCCTCTTGGTCTAAATCGTGCTTGCGTGACTACATTTGTTTGGTATCTTGATGGGCTTAATGTCTCAATCACGCTTGCGTGACATCAAGGAGTAATGCTTAACAGAAATCCTTACTAAACACCTTGTTTTTAGAAGCCAAAAACCCTTCTAGTTGCTTGAGAAGGACAAGTTCGGATACTTGGAAGAGATACTAAGTTCGCCATGGGGAGATTTCCATGGGGATTGATGCTTGGCTGCCCTGAGAAGTGAGTTCCGTGGAGGGGAGCCCGTGGGGTCAAGCATCTATGTATTCTCCTTGAATCCCATAACAAGTCTACCTCTCAAGTACCTAATGTCCTTGCCTACCATAAGAAATGTGGAAATGAGCATGATTGTCTTGAGTCTAAGTTGCAATATCTTGTATTCTTTGCTTGTCAAAAGTTGAATTGCATATCATTTCAAAAACAAGGCAAATTGATTCAAAACAAGGTTAAACATAAGAGCATTTCATCCAACAAATTTCAAAACACCTTCAAATGTGGTTGTCAAACATTGTTCAAAATTTTGTCTCAACATGCATGTCACTTACATTTAAGTTCATCTAAGTGGCATTTTACAAAGTTCATTGTCAAGTACCAAGGTTAGGTTTCACCTAAGTCATACTCCTTTGCATATCAATAAGAGTCATCCATTTGCATGTGTCCTCTTGCATTAAAGTCATACCATTGTCATACATTCATACATTGCTTACCCTAGGTCTCTTCATTAAGCTTAGGTCATTATCATATCATATTAGGGTCATTTGCATAGTAATTGTCCCTTTGCATATAATCTCAAAACTAGGTTTTGTCATACTTGAGTAATCCAAATCTTTGATAAACCCTAAGTCATTGTTAAGAAGTCTAGACCTTGTCAAACCTTTTCTTTTTATGTCATTATTGTCATTTGGTCAAACCTAGCTTAGTATCCAAGCATATAGGGGAGACTTTGTCATTTGTCCTTTTGTCACTTGCGTCCTTTTGTCCTTTAAGGTCTAGATATCATTCCAATTTCCCAAGGGTCCCTTTCTTAGATTTGCATTCCAAAAAGTTTGTCAAAATCTTAAAAAACAACCAAAAACATAGGTTGCATTCTTGCCATAGATTGCATTCTCATTTATTTGGTTCGCATTTAGTTGCATATCATACATTATCCTTGAAAATTTCCAAAAATATTGCATTTGCATAGTGACATGTCTATTGAAACAAGGTTCCAAGCACCAATGATGTAACAAAGTTTGACATATCAACCGACAATGCAATCGCAATTACATCCAACCCAACAACAAAGCAACATTGGTCAAACTTATCATGATGATGTAAATGTCCAAATACAAAAACTAGAGGAGAAACTAGCTCAAGAAAATGAGATATTGGAACAAAGATTGAAAAACATTCAAAAGAATAGATCACAAATGTCCAAAATGTTTCGAAAACTTCCAGGTCGAAATCCAAATATTGAGCCAATTGATGTCAAATCTCTTCTTGAATGATCAGACATACCAGCTCTCCTCTCCCAAATAGAGATGATGAAACAATTTCAAGAAAAGAGACAACATCAATTTCAACATTATGTTCCTCCACAACAAGAACAAGAAGGTGTTTACTATCAATCAGATTTTCAACCAATACAACCAATGGCTCAACCAATTATTCAACATATACAACCAACACAACCAATGGTTCAATTTCAACAATATGTCCAACCAACTATACAATGTCAACAAATAGTTCAACCAATGGTGGAATATCAACAAGTTCAATCAACATATCAATGTCAACAACTCTAACCAAACATTTAGCACACACCAACCCATGTCTCAAGCATGTCGGAACAATTGAATCAAGTCCAATATCAAAACATGACATCAAACCAAGACCAAATTCTTGCCAAACAAGTTCAAATTCCAGATACAACTATGTCAAAACCTCAAAAGAAAGGTGGCTTTATTGCAATGATCTTAAGGAAACGACCAAGTGAGTTCTTTGAGGAAGATCAAAATAATACAATTCTGTCTAGCAATGCCTCATCCCCTTGCAAGCAAATTGACTCTCCAGTGGCATCTATCCCTACACCTCTAGAAGTTTCACAAGAACCTTCCATATTGTCCTCATCAAACAATACACCCAAGGATGCAATTATCCAAGAGCTATCCATAATTGATTGCAACGATAATCCAATTCATGATGCACATCCTTGTCATGTTTCCGATATACAAGACCCAATGCAACCATGCACTTTATTGCCATTACCTATTTTAGAGGACCCCATTCGAAGTCCTTCTTCCTCATGTTCAAGCATTGATTCCTTGTCAGAATCTAGCACAAATGTTCAAATTCCATCTTCTTCATGCCAAACCATTGATCCCTTGTCAGAATCCCCCATGCATATCCAAAGTCCAACCTCATGTCAAGAGGATAATTTAGAGCATGAAGAAACATGTCTTGAAAAAGATCAAGATCAAGATCTCGAAACCTTATCATCCCATCCAATTGTTGACCAGGATCTCATCTTCCTAGAAACTCATGATGATTCCCCTATTCTTGTCCATCCTATCCAAAGTCCTATTGACACTCCATTCCTTGAGCACAATCAAGATATCCCAGTCCATCAAATCCCAAACGATCCCCTTCCATTTCATGGAAAAAATGTCCTTTCAAATCCCATTGACATTCCACTTCCTGAGAAAGATCAAGATATCCTTTCCATCCTTTATGATGATCCCATTGAAAGTCAAGAGCAAAGCAATTTTAAAGAGGAATCCAATGATCTTCCTCCTTGTCAAGGTCAAAGTATCCTTCCAAATTCATTTCCAACACAAGACCCTATCATTCCTTTAGATCCTCCACAAGATCCACTTGTTCCTCCATCTCCTCCTCCTAATCCAGCATATGCACTCCAAGATCACATTTCTTGTGATGATCCCATTATGTCTCCCATTCCATCTCTTGAAGAGCTTGTCATTGAACCATGTCCACTACACAATCCTAGTCCCCCTCATGATCCTAATCCCCCTCATGATTCTAACGTGTCAGTGCAAGATGTTCATGAACCCTCGACATGCATAATGGGTTCTTCCACTTTGGTGCAATCCGATCAACTTCAAGATCTCATTATTTCTCTCATATCATATCCACCTCATAATGGACTCGCGTCTTCGTCCCAAAGAAAAGAGTCTCCTACAAGTCAAGATATTCATAAAGGAAAAGGAGTAGACCTCCATGAGCAAGAACCCCTTCATATCAAAGAATATACTAATGGTCATGGCTACAGAGCTCACACTCAAGGCGTTGGTATCCCTTCAAAGTCAAAATCCAAATGTCCACCTTCCCCATCATCCCTTCCATCCATTCTAGGTCCCTATATCCCTCCATCTCCTATGCAACATCAGCAAAGGCACACATCCTTGAGTGAATTCCATCCATACAAAAGAAATCCATTTCATTCATATCCATCCATGCATTCCTTTCCTCTTCCAAGCAATTTGGATGCCAAGTATAAAAGTCATAAGTCTAAAAATCCACATGTATTCAAGGATCAACATGTCCAATATAATTGACATGTCAAAACAAAGAACAATATGATCTATAAAGAAAAAGAAATATCCAAAAGGCCACAGAGGCCCATTGAGCAAAATAAAGAAAAGTCAAAATATATATGGGTTCCTAAATCCCTTGTGCAAGCAATGCACTCCAAGGAACCACAAAAGCATGAAAAATCAAAAACCATGTGGATCCCTAAGCAGCTCCTTGAAGCACAAAAGCCTAAAGAAACATCCAACTTGGCATCCAAAATTGATATTCCTCCATCCAAACCTCTCAAATTTGTTCCTCCATCACCTCCTTCCATTTTGGGCCCTTATGTTCACAAATCCCAAGCTATTCCTCCATCCAAATCTCACAACCTAAGATCCATTTTTCCTCCATCAGTCCATTTTCCCTCAAGGTGTGTGCCAATGTCGATCTTGCCAACATTTCCATCCAGTGAAGTCCAATTCTTCCAATACCCTACCTATTATCCAATGCATATTTTCCATCCTTCGATCCCTTTGATCCAATCCTTTGCATAAATCCTTGCCTTAGTTTCATCTCATTTTCCATGTCCTTATCCTACCAACGTCTTTGAGCATACTTTTAAAGGTCATGGTCCATTCTTTTCAAGGTTACTATCTAAACAAAAATATGCTTGAGTCCTTCTTCCATCCCCTATCATGTGTCCGTCTTCTTCTGAAAAAGTCAAAATACAAAAAAAAAAGTGAAAAAGTCAAAAAACAAAAAAATCAAAAAAAGTGAAAAAAGCAAAAGAAACAAGAGAAAAAGAAAAAAGTAAACAAAAATAATTTGTCCATTGGCGAAAACCTGGAAAACAGGCGCTTTGGGAAAGTACCGTGATGAAAACCTCGCAAACAGGCATCATGCGTAATTTATGAACTTCTTGCACACCACACTTGGGGGCAGGTTTCCTCCTTCATATCCTATCGCCCTTCATTATCTTATCATACCATGTCATTACCCTTCATATCCTATTGTCCCTCATGTCCATTTCCTCTTTCCACCTTTGATCTTGACAAGGCTGAGAATCATCATGAGCATCATGTATCTTGTTTGCAGCTTTTAGTCCATCGTAGCTTTTGGTCTTTATCCATTTGCTTATTACAACTTTTCATCCATATTCCCTGGCTTATTGCAACTTTCTACCATTATCCCTTAGCCAATCCCGACCTTCAGTCCATGTCCCTTATCCATTCTTAGGCTTGCTTATCCTATCCATATCTTATCACTATCCATACACTCTTTCTATCCCTTGATCTTGATCTAACATAAGGACGCAAAATTTAAATATGGTTTCAAAAACCTCTTGACATGTCCCTCATGCCATGTTCCTGCCATACATTGTCATATCTAGTCTCTTGTCCCATCACGCAATAGCCCTTGAAAATTGCATCTGTATTGTCTCCATAATAAAAGGCCTTTGTCTTCCCTCTATCCACCATCATTGCAGCAAGCCTATTTATTCACCTGTCATATTCCTTGCCTTGCTAGACACTGGGGGCGAAAATTTGAAAAAAATCATAAAAATTGAAAAATGTCCTGAAAAAAATCTTTAAAAATCAAATAATGTCCTAAAAAAATTCATAAAAATTGAAAAAATGTCCTGAAAAAAAAGCATAAAAATCGCAAAATGTCCTGAAATAATTCAAAAAAATTGAAAAATGTCCTAAAAAAAATCTTTAAAAATCAAATAATGTCCTGAAAAAAGTCAAAAAAATCAAATAAAGTCCTGAAAAAATGAAAAAAAAATTTGGAAAACACTCGAAATCCAAAAACACGCATTTTGCAATAAAGTATTCCCTTTATGCATCGACAGATCACTGAGCCTACATCCAACGAGAATCAATTCAAACACTGTGCTTTAATGAAATCATGCTTTAACCAGATGAACTTTTTCAATCGAACCAAACATTCAAACTGATCACAATTGTCATCTCAATCGAATATCGGCATCAAAATCATTTGTCCTTGTTCCTACTATCATGGGTCTTATACAGGGTGTGGTATACTCGAAACCAGACTATGTCCTATCTTAGATAGGGTACCGCATTTCCTAAAACCCGACAGCATGATCGTCCTATCAGCACTTTCAACTTTTGACAATGAAGATCAAGATGTTTGTTTGATTTGTTTGAATTTGTGCATCTTATCTTTTTCTTGATTTATCTTCGATCATGTTCCTATGTTGCTCGATGATGTCACTGAGTGATTTAGAGTGACCAGGATGGCTCATGGTCTCTTTCTTTTTTGATTGTGATTGTCGTTTGTCTGTGATGTGTCTGTCTTTTGCAAAAAGGGTTGCATTTCAGCTCTGGCCTTCAATGCCATGATGCTTCGAATCCATTTTGCTACATAAAAATAAAGGTTCTCACCTACAAAGTGCATTACTGAAAGCAAGTTTTTCTTCATCATCTCTAATTTCCCTCTGTCTCATTTCTTCTTACTAACATTTCTTCCGTCAGTCCAGATAGTCAGTTCAGTCTAGTGCTCTGATATCCAAACACATATGCTGCATCCTACATTCATTGGTTAGTACATTTGCATTCCATCACATATTACATCAAGCATTTTATCCATTTCATGTCATAAATACATCAAAAATACATAAAAATACATCCATACATGTTCATAAATAAGTCCATATGTCATCCATACATGGAAAATAACACAAGTCATAACATATTGCATCCCATCATATCAATGCATATCATATCATATGTCAAAATAATATCGGAGTACAAAATTGGACTATCTGTCCTAAGTATGGCCCGCAGGCTGACTATATAGTGTCAAACTACATAATGTCCACTGTCTGTCATAAGGAGTACGTGCCTCTGTCACTGGGTTCTCCCTCTATCCTCCTCATCCCTACCATATCTCAAGTCCTGCTAATGTATCTTTGTCCGTGCTTCTGAGTCTATGTCATAACATGAAGCAGTCAGGTCGGTTCTCCCGTGTGATCAACGGATACTATCGACTCTGCATCACAATTGGGGCACATTTTGTCAGTTTTAGGGTTTGCTCCTATAGGTTGCATTT